>NC_081826.1:175881179-177117668 GCF_030867095.1 Alligator mississippiensis | reverse complement strand
TGTTCCTACCCCCCCGTTTTTTGGTTCCTACCCCCGGTGTCGCGCTCAAATGGGTCCCCCCGGAAACGGGGGCCCGTTTTTTTGGTTCCTACCCCCGTATTTTGGATTCTACCGCCGGTGTCCCGCTTAAATGGGTCCCCACGGAAACGGGGGCCCGTTTTTTTTGGTTCCTACCCCTGTTTTTTGGTTCCTACCCCCGGTGTCGCGCTTAAAGGTGTCCCCCCGGAAACGGGGGCCCGTTTTTTTTGGTTCCTACCCCCGTTTTTTGGTTCCTACCCCCGGTGTCGCGCTCAAATGGGTCCCCCCGGAAACGGGGGCCCGTTTTTTTGGTTCCTACCCCCCGTTTTTTGGTTCCTACCCCCGGTGTAGCGCTTAAATGGGTCCCCCCGGAAACGGGGGCCCGTTTTTTTGGTTCCTACCCCCGTTTTTTGGTTCCTTCCCCCGGTGTCGCGCTTAAATGGGTCCCCCCGGAAACGGGGGCCCGTTTTTTTGGTTCCTACCCCCGTTTTTTGGTTCCTACCCCCGGTGTCGCGCTTAAAGGGGTCCCCCCCGGAAACGGGGGCCCGTTTTTTTGGTTCCTACCCCCGATTTTGGTTCCTACCCCCGGTGTCGCGCTAAAAAGGGTCCCCCCGGAAACGGGTGCAAGTTTTTTTGGTTCCTACCCCCGTTTTTTGGTTCCTACCCCCGGTGTCGCGCATAAATGGGTCCCCCCGGAAACGGGTGCAAGTTTTTTTGGTTCCTACCCCCGTTTTTTGGTTCCTACCCCCGGTGTCGCGCTTAAATGGGTCCCCCCGGAAACGGGGGCCCGTTTTTTTTGGTTCCTACCCCCGTTTTTTGGTTCCTACCCCCGGTGTCGCGCTTAAATGGGTCCCCCCGGAAACGGGGGCCCGTTTTTTTGGTTCCTACGCCCGATTTTTGGTTCCTACCCCCAGTGTCGCGCTTAAATGGGTCCTCCCGGAAACGGGGGCCCGTTTTTTTGGTTCCTAACCCCGTTTTTTGGTTCCTAACCCCGGTGTCGCGCATAAATGGGTCCCCCCGTAAACGGGGGCCCTTTTTTTTGGTTCCTACCCCGTTTTTTGGTTCCAACCCCTGGTGTCGCGCTTAAAGGGGTCCCCCCGGAAACGGGGGCCCATTTTTTTGGTTCCTAACCCCGTTTTTGGTTCCTACCCCCGGTGTCGCGCTCAAATGGGTCCCACCGGAAACGGGGGCCCGTTTTTTTTGGTTCCTACCCCCGTTTTTGGATCCTACCCCCGGTGTCGCGCTTAAGTGGGTCCCCCTGGAAACGGGGGCCCGTTTTTTTGGTTCCTACCCCTTTTTTGGTTCCTACCCCCGGTGTGGCGCTTAAATGGGTCCCCCGGAAACGGGGGCCCGTTTTTTTGGTTCCTACCCCCGTTTTTTTGATTCCTACCCCCGGTGTCGCGCTTAAATGGGTCCCCCGGAAACGGGGGCTAGTTTTTTTGGTTCCTACCCCCGTTTTTTGGTTCCTACCCCCGGTGTCGCGCTCAATGGGTCCCCCCGGAAACGGGGGCCCGTTTTTTTGGTTCCTACCCCCGTTTTTTGGATCCTAACCCCGGTGCCGCGCTTTAATGGGTCCCCCCGGAAACGGGGGCCCTTTTTTTGGTTCCTACCCCCGTATTTTGGTTCCTACCCCTGGTGTCGCGCTTAAATGGGTCCCCCCGGAAACGGGAGCCCGTTTTTTTGGTTCCTACCCCCGTTTTTTGGTTCCTACCCCCGGTGTCGCGCTAAAAAGGGTCCCCCCGGAAACGGGTGCAAGTTTTTTTGGTTCCTACCCCCGTTTTTTGGTTCCTACCCCCCGGTGTCGCGCATAAATGGGTCCCCCCGGAAACGGGTGCAAGTTTTTTTGGTTCCTACCCCCGTTTTTTGGTTCCTACCCCCGGTGTCGCGCATAAATGGGTCCCCCCGGAAACGGGGGCCCGTTTTTTTGGTTCCTACCCCCGTTTTTTAGTTCCTACCCCTGGTGTCGCGCTTAAAGGTGTCCCCCCGGAAACGGGGGCCCGTTTTTTTGGTTCCTACCCCCGTTTTTTGGTTCCTACCCCCGGTGTCGCGCTCAAATGGGTCTCCCCGGAAACGGGGGCCCGTTTTTTTGGTTCCTACCCCCCGTTTTTTGGATCCTACCGCCGGTGTCCCGCTTAAATGGGGCCCCACGGAAACGGGGGCCCGTTTTTTTGGTTCCTACCCCTGTTTTTTGGTTCCTACCCCGGTGTCGCGCTTAAATGGGTCCTCCCGGAAACGGGGCCCGTTTTTTTGGTTCCTACCCCCGTTTTTTGGTTCCCACCCCCGGTGTCGCGCTTAAATGGGTCCCCCCGGAAACGGGGGCCCGTTTTTTTGGTTCCTACCCCCGTTTTTTGGTTCCTACCCCCGGTGTCCCGCTTAAACGGGTCCCCCCGGAAACGGGGGCCCGTTTTTTTAGTTCCTACCCCCGTTTGTTAGTTCCTACCCCAGGTGTCGCGCTTAAACGGGTCCTCCCGGAAACGGGGGCCCGTTTTTTTGGTTCCTACCCCCGTTTTTTGGTTCCTACCCCCGGTACCCGCGCTTAAATGGGTCCTCACGGAAACGGGGTCCCGTTTTTTTGGTTCCTACCTCCGTTCTTTGGTTCCTAGCCCCGGTGTCCCGCTTAAATGGGTCCCCACGGAAACGGGGGCCCGTTTTTTTGGTTCCTACCCCCGTTTTTTGGTTCCTACCCCCGGTGTCGCGCTTAAATGGGTCCCCCGGAAACGGGGGCCCGTTTTTTTGGTTCCTACCCCCGTTTTTTGGTTCCTACCCCCGGTGCCGCGCTTAAATGGGTCCCCCCGGAAACGGGGGCCCGTTTTTTTGGTTCCTATCCCCGTTTTTTGGTTCCTACCCCTCGTGTCGCGCTTAAAGGTGTCCCCCTGGAAACGGGGGCCCGTTTTTTTGGTTCTACCCCCGTTTTTTGGTTCCTACCCCCGGTGTCGCGCTCAAATGGGTCCCCCCGGAAACGGGGGCCCGTTTTTTTGGTTCCTACCCCCGTTTTTTGGATTCTACCGCCGGTGTCCCGCTTAAATGGGTCCCCACGGAAACGGGGGCCCGTTTTTTTGGTTCCTACCCCTGTTTTTGGTTTCTACCCCCGGTGTCGCGCTTAAAGGTGTCCCCCCGGAAACGGGGGCCCGTTTTTTTGGTTCCTACCCCCGTTTTTTGGTTCGTACCCCCGGTGTCGCGCTCAAATGGGTCCCCCCGGAAACGGGGGCCCGTTTTTTTGGTTCCTACCCCCGTTTTTTGGTTCCTACCCCCGGTGTAGCGCTTAAATGGGTCCCCCCGGAAACGGGGGCCCGTTTTTTTGGTTCCTACCCCCGTTTTTTGGTTCCTTCCCCCGGTGTCGCGCTTAAATGGGTCCCCCCGGAAACGGGGGCCCGTTTTTTTGCTTCCTACCCCCGTTTTTTGGTTCCTACCCCCGGTGTCGCGCTTAAAGGGGTCCCCCCGGAAACGGGGGCCCGTTTTTTTGGTTCCTACCCCCGATTTTTGGTTCCTACCCCCGGTGTCGCGCTAAAAAGGGTCCCCCCGGAAACGGGTGCAAGTTTTTTTGGTTCCTACCCCCGTTTTTTGGTTCCTACCCCCGGTGTCGCGCATAAATGGGTCCCCCCGGAAACGGGTGCAAGTTTTTTTGGTTCCTACCCCCGTTTTTTGGTTCCTACCCCCGGTGTCGCGCATAAATGGGTCCCCCCGGAAACGGGGGCCCGTTTTTTTGGTTCCTACCCCCGTTTTTTAGTTCCTACCCCTGGTGTCGCGCTTAAAGGTGTCCCCCCGGAAACGGGGGCCCGTTTTTTTGGTTCCTACCCCCGTTTTTTGGTTCCTACCCCCGGTGTCGCGCTCAAATGGGTCTCCCCGGAAACGGGGGCCCGTTTTTTTGGTTCCTACCCCCGTTTTTTGGATCCTACCGCCGGTGTCCCGCTTAAATGGGTCCCCACGGAAACGGGGGCCCGTTTTTTTGGTTCCTACCCCTGTTTTTTGGTTCCTACCCCCGGTGTCGCGCTTAAATGGGTCCACCTGGAAACGGGGGCCCGTTTTTTTGGTTCCTACCCCGTTTTTCGGTTCCTACCCCCGGTGTCGCGCTTAAATGGGTCCCCCGGAAACGGGGGCCCGTTTTTTTGGTTCCTACCCCAGTTTTTTGGTTCCTACCCCCGGTGTAGCGCTTAAATGGGTCCCCCCGGAAACGGGGGCCCGTTTTTTTGGTTCCTACCCCCGTTTTTTGGTTCCTACCCCCGGTGTCGCGCTTAAATGGGTCCCCCCGGAAACGGGGGCCCGTTTTTTTGGTTCCTACCCCCGTTTTTTGGTTCCTAACCCCGGTGACGCGCTTTAATGGGTCCCCCCGGAAACGGGGGCCCGTTTTTTTGGTTCCTACCCCCGTTTTTTGGTTCCTACCCCTGGTGTCGCGCTTAAATGGGTCCCCTCGGAAACGGGGGCCCGTTTTTTTTGTTCCTACCCCCGTTTTTTGGTTCCTACCCCCGGTGTCGCGCTTAAAGGGGTCCCCCCGGACACGGGGGCCCGTTTTTTTGGTTCCTACCCGTTTTTTGGTTCCTACCCCCGGTGTCGCGCTTAAGTGGGTCCCCCTGGAAACGGGGGCCCTTTTTTTTGGTTCCTACCCCGTTTTTTCGTTCCTACCCCCGGTGTCGCGCTTAAATGGGTCCCCCGGAAACGGGGGCCCGTTTTTTTGGTTCCTACCCCCGTTTTTTGGTTCCTACCCCCCGGTGTCGCGCTTAAATGGGTCCCCCCGGAAACGGGGGCCCCGTTTTTTTTGGTTCCTACCCCCGTTTTTTGGTTCCTACCCCCGGTGTTGCGCTTAAATGGGTCCCCCCCGGAAACGGGGGCCCGTTTTTTTTGGTTCCTCCCCCCGTTTTTTGGTTCCTACCCCCGGTGTCGCGCTTAAATGGGTCCCCCCGGAAACGGGGGCCCGTTTTTTTGGTTCCTACGCCCGATTTTTGGTTCCTACACCCAGTGTCGCGCTTAAATGGGTCCTCCCGGAAACGGGGGCCCGTTTTTTTGGTTCCTAACCCCGTTTTTTGGTTCCTAACCCCGGTGTCGCGCATAAATGGGTCCCCCCGTAAACGGGGGCCCTTTTTTTTGGTTCCTACCCCCGTTTTTTGGTTCCAACCCCTGGTGTCGCGCTTAAAGGGGTCCCCCCGGAAACGGGGGCCCATTTTTTTGGTTCCTAACCCCGTTTTTGGTTCCTACCCCCGGTGTCGCGCTCAAATGGGTCCCACCGGAAACGGGGGCCCGTTTTTTTGGTTCCTACCCCCGTTTTTTGGATCCTACCCCCGGTGTCGCGCTTAAGTGGGTCCCCCTGGAAACGGGGGCCCGTTTTTTTGGTTCCTACCCCTTTTTTGGTTCCTACCCCCGGTGTGGCGCTTAAATGGGTCCCCCGGAAACGGGGGCCCTTTTTTTTGGTTCCTACCCCCGGTGTCGCGCTTAAATGGGTCCCCCCCGGAAACGGGGGCTAGTTTTTTTGGTTCCTACCCCCGTTTTTTGGTTCCTACCCCCGGTGTCGCGCTCAAATGGGTCCCCCCGGAAACGGGGGCCCGTTTTTTTGGTTCCTACCCCCGTTTTTTGGATCCTAACCCCGGTGCCGCGCTTTAATGGGTCCCCCCGGAAACGGGGGCCCTTTTTTGGTTCCTACCCCCGTATTTTGGTTCCTACCCCTGGTGTCGCGCTTAAATGGGTCCCCCCGGAAACGGGAGCCCGTTTTTTTGGTTCCTACCCCCGTTTTTTGGTTCCTACCCCCGGTGTCGCGCTAAAAAGGGTCCCCCCGGAAACGGGTGCAAGTTTTTTTGGTTCCTACCCCCGTTTTTTGGTTCCTACCCCCGGTGTCGCGCATAAATGGGTCCCCCCGGAAACGGGTGCAAGTTTTTTTGGTTCCTACCCCCGTTTTTTGGTTCCTACCCCCGGTGTCGCGCATAAATGGGTCCCCCCGGAAACGGGGGCCCGTTTTTTTGGTTCCTACCCCCGTTTTTTAGTTCCTACCCCTGGTGTCGCGCTTAAAGGTGTCCCCCCGGAAACGGGGGCCCGTTTTTTTGGTTCCTACCCCCGTTTTTTGGTTCCTACCCCCGGTGTCGCGCTCAAATGGGTCTCCCCGGAAACGGGGGCCCGTTTTTTTGGTTCCTACCCCCGTTTTTTGGATCCTACCGCCGGTGTCCCGCTTAAATGGGTCCCCACGGAAACGGGGGCCCGTTTTTTTGGTTCCTACCCCTGTTTTTTGGTTCCTACCCCCGGTGTCGCGCTTAAATGGGTCCACCTGGAAACGGGGGCCCGTTTTTTTGGTTCCTACCCCGTTTTTCGGTTCCTACCCCCGGTGTCGCGCTTAAATGGGTCCCCCGGAAACGGGGGCCCGTTTTTTTGGTTCCTACCCCAGTTTTTTGGTTCCTACCCCCGGTGTAGCGCTTAAATGGGTCCCCCCGGAAACGGGGGCCCGTTTTTTTTGGTTCCTACCCCCGTTTTTTGGTTCCTACCCCCGGTGTCGCGCTTAAATGGGTCCCCCCGGAAACGGGGGCCCGTTTTTTTGGTTCCTACCCCCGTTTTTTGGTTCCTAACCCCGGTGACGCGCTTTAATGGGTCCCCCCGGAAACGGGGGCCCGTTTTTTTGGTTCCTACCCCCGTTTTTTGGTTCCTACCCCTGGTGTCGCGCTTAAATGGGTCCCCTCGGAAACGGGGGCCCGTTTTTTTTGTTCCTACCCCCGTTTTTTGGTTCCTACCCCCGGTGTCGCGCTTAAAGGGGTCCCCCCGGACACGGGGGCCCGTTTTTTTGGTTCCTACCCTGTTTTTTGGTTCCTACCCCCGGTGTCGCGCTTAAATGTGTCCCCCAGGAAACGGGGGCCCTTTTTTTTGGTTCCTACCCCCGTTTTTTGGTTCCTACCCCCGGTGTCGCGCTAATAGGGTCCCGCCGGAAACGGGGGCCCGTTTTTTTGGTTCCTACCCCCGATTTTTGGATTCTAACCCCGGTGCCGCGCTTAAATGGGTCCCCCCGGAAAAGTTGGCCCGTTTTTTTGGTTCCTACCCCTGTTTTTTGTTTCCTACCCCCGGTGTGGCGCATAAATGGGTGCCCCCGGAAGCAGGGGCCCGTTTTTTTTGGTTCCTACCCCCGTTTTTTGGTTCCTACCCCCGGTGTCGCGCTTAAATGGGTCCCCTCGGAAACGGAGCCCCGTTTTTTTAATTCCTACCCCCGTTTGTTGGTTCCTACCCCAGGTGTCGCGCTTAAATGGGTCCCCCCGGAAACGGGGGCCCGTTTTTTTGGTTCCTACCCCCGTTTTTTGGTTCCTACCCCCGGTGTCGCGCTTAAATGGGTCCCCCTTGAAACGGGGGCCCGTTTTTTTGGTTCCTACCCCCGTTTTTTGGTTCCAACCCCTGGTGTCGCGCTTAAAGGGGTCCCCCCGGAAACGGGGGCCCGTTTTTTTGGTTCCTACCCCCGTTTTTTGGTTCCTACCCCCGATGTCGCGCTTAAATGGGTCCCCCCGGAAACGGGGGCCCGTTTTTTTGGTTCCTACCCCCGTTTTTTGGTTCCTACCCCCGGTGTCGCGCTTAAATGGGTCTCCCCGGAAAAGGGGGCCCGTTTTTTTGGTTCCTACCCCCGTTTTTTGGTTCCTAGCCCCGGTGCCGCGCTTAAATGGGTCCCCCCGGAAACGGGGGCCCTTTTTTTGGTTCCTACCCCCGTTTTTTGGTTCCCACCCCCGGTGTCGCGCTTAAATGGGTCCCCCCGGAAACGGGGGCCCGTTTTTTTGGTACCTACCCCCGTTTTTTGGTTCCTACCCCCGGTACCGCGCTTAAATGGGTCCCCCCGGAAACGGGGGCCCGTTTTTTTAGTTCCTACCTCCGTTCTTTGGTTCCTACCCCCGGTGTCCCGCTTAAATGGGTCCCCACGGAAACGGGGGCCCGTTTTTTTGGTTCCTACCCCCGATTTTTGGTTCCTACCCCCGGTGTCGCGCTTAAAAGGGTCCCCCCGGAAACGGGTGCAAGTTTTTTTGGTTCCTACCCCCGTTTTTTGGTTTCTACCCCCGGTACCGCGCTTAAATGGGTCCTCCCGGAAACGGGGTCCCGTTTTTTTGGTTCCTACCTCCGTTCTTTGGTTCCTACCCCCGGTGTCCCTCTTAAATGGGTCCCCACGGAAACGGGGGCCCGTTTTTTTGGTTCCTACCCCCGATTTTTGGTTCCTACCCCCGGTGTCGCGCTTAAAAGGGTCCCCCCGGAAACGGGTGCAAGTTTTTTTGGTTCCTACCCCCGTTTTTTGGTTTCTACCCCCGGTACCGCGCTTAAATGGGTCCTCCCGGAAACGGGGTCCCGTTTTTTTGGTTCCTACCTCCGTTCTTTGGTTCCTACCGCCGGTGCCGCGCTTAAAGGGGTCCCCCCGGAAACGGGGGCCCGTTTTTTTGGTTCCTACCCCCGATTTTTGGTTCCTACCCCCGGTGTCGCGCTTAAAAGGGTCCCCCCGGAAACGGGTGCAAGTTTTTTTGGTTCCTACCCCCGTTTTTTGGTTTCTACCCCCGGTGTCGCGCATAAATGGGTCCCCCCGTAAACGGGTGCAAGTTTTTTTGGTTCCTACCCCCGTTTTTTGGTTCCTACCCCCGGTGTCGCGCTCAAATGGGTCTCCCCGGAAACGGGGGCCCGTCTTTTTGGTTCCTACCCCCGTTTTTTGGATCCTACCGCCGGTGTCCCGCTTAAATGGGTCCCCACGGAAACGGGGGCCCGTTTTTTTGGTTCCTACCCCTGTTTTTTGGTTCCTACCCCCGGTGTCGCGCTTAAATGGGTCCCCCTGGAAACGGGGGCCCGTTTTTTTGGTTCCTACCCCGTTTTTCGGTTCCTACCCCCGGTGTCGCGCTTAAATGGGTCCCCCGGAAACGGGGGCCCGTTTTTTTGGTTCCTACCCCCGTTTTTTGGTTCCTACCCCCGGTGTAGCGCTTCAATGGGTCCCCCAGGAAACGGTGCACCTTTTTTTGGTTCCTACCCCCGTTTTTTGGATCCTACCGCCAGTGCCGCGCTTAAATGGGTCCCCCGAAAACGGGTGCCCGTTTTTTTGGTTCCTATGCCCGTTTTAATGGATCCTACCCCCGTTTTTTGGTTCCTACCCCCGGTTTCGCGCTTAAATGGGTCCCCCCGGAAACAGGGGCCCGTTTTTTTCGTTCCTACCCCCGGTTCCTAAGCCTGACACCGGGGTTAGGAACAAAAAACGCGGGTAGGAAACAAAAAAAAGGGCACCCGTTTCCGAGGGGACCCATTTAAGGGCGAAACCGGGGGTAGGAACCAAAAAAGGGGGTAAGGAACCCAAAATACGTGCCGCTGTCTCCGGGGGGACCGATTAAGCGCGAAACCCAAAATAGCAACCAAAAAAAGGGGGTAGATACAAAAAGAAGGGCACCCGTTTCCGGAGTTTCCCATTTAAGCACGACACTGGGGGTAGGAACCGGAGAACGGGGGTAGTAACCTAAAACCGGGGCCCTGTTTCCGGGGGCCCCATTTAAGTGCGACACTCGGTATAGGAACCAAACATCCGGGGTAGGAACCAAAAAAACGGGCACCCGTTTCCGGGGGGACCCATTTAAGCGTGACACTCGGTATAGGAACCAAACATCCGGGGTAGGAACCAAAAAACCGGGCACCCGTTTCCGGGGGGACCCATTTAAGCGCGACACCAGGGGTAGGAACCAAAAAACGGGGGTAGGAACCAAAATACCGGGCCCCCGTTTCCGGGGGGAGCCATTTAAGTGCGACACCCGGGGTAGAAACCAAAAAACGGGGGTAGGAACCAAAAAAATAGGCTCCCGTTTCCGGGAGGACAAATTTAAGCGCTAAACCGGGGGTACGAACCAAAAAACGGGGGTAGGAACCAAAAAAATGGGCCCCCGTATCCGGGGGGACCCATTTAATCGCGACACCGGGGGTAGGAACCAAAAAACGGGCGTAGTAACCAAAAAAAACGGGCCCCCGTTTCTGGGGGGACCCATTTAAGCGCGACACTCGGTATAGGAACCAAAAATCAGGGGTAGGAACCAAAAAAACTGGCACCCGTTTCCGGGGGGACCCATCTAAGGGGGACACAGGGGGTAGGAACCAAAAAACGGGGGTAGGAACCAAAAAAATGGGCTCCCGTTTCCGGGGAGACAAATTTAAGTGCTAAACCGGGGGTACGAACCAAAAAACGGGCGTAGGAAGCAAAAAAATGGGCCCCCGTTTCCGGGGGGACCCATTTAATCGCGAAACTGGCTGTAGGAACCAAAAAAAGGGGTAGGAACCAAATAAACGGGCAAACGTTACCGGGGGGACGCATTTAAGCGCGACACCCGAGGTAGGAACCAAAAAACGGGTAGGAACCAAAAAAACGGGCCCCCGTTTCCGGGAGGACCCATTTAAGGGTTACAACGGGGTAGGAACCAAATAACGGGGGTAGGAACGAAAAAAACGGGCCCCCGTTTCCGGGGGAAACCATTTAAGCGCGAAACCGGGGGTAGGAACCAAAAAACGGGCAAATGTTTCCTGGGGGACACATTTAAGCGCGACACCGGCGGGAGGAACCAAAAAATGGGGGTAGGAACCAAAAAACCGGGCCCCCGTTTCCGGGGGGACCCATTTAAGCGCGACACCAGGGGTAGGAACCAAAAAACAGGGGTAGGAACCAAAAAAACGGGCCCCCGTTTCCGGGGGGACCCATTTAAGCGCGACACTCGGTATAGGAACCAAAAATCAGGGGTAGGAACCAAAAAAACGGGCACCCGTTTCCGGGGGGACCCATTTAAGGGGGACACCGGGGGTAGGAACCAAAAAACTGGGGTAGGAACGAAAAAAACGGGCCCCCGTTTCCGGGGTTAACCATTTAAGCGCGGCTTCGGGGGTAGGAACCAAAAAACGGGAGTAGGAACCAAAATACCGGGCCCCTGTTTCCGGGGGGACCCATTTAAGCATGACACCGGCGGTAGGAACCAAAAAATGGGCGTAGGATCCAAAAAAACGGGCCCCCGTTTCTGGGGGGACACATTTAAGCGCGACACTCGGTATAGGAACCAAAAATCAGGGGTAGGAACCAAAAAAACGGGCACCCGTTTCCGGGGGGACCCATTTAAGGGGGACACCGGGGGTAGGAACCAAAAAACGGGGGTAGGAACCAAAAAAAGGGCCCCCGTTTCTGGGGGGACCCATTTAAGCGAGACACCGGGGGTAGCAACAAAAAAACGGGGGAAGGATCCAAAATAACGGGCCCCTGTTTCCAGGGGGACCCATTTAAGCGCGACACCGAGGGTAGGAACCAAAAAATGGGGGTAGGAACCAAAAAAAGGGCCCCCGTTTCCGGAGGGACCCATTTAAGCACGACACCGGGGGTAGGAACCGGAGAACGGGGGTAGGAACCTAAAACCGGGGCCCCAGTTTCCGGGGGGACCCATTTAAGCGCGACACCGGGGGTAGGAACCAAAAAACGGGTGTAGGAACCTAAAAAACGGGCTCCCATTTCCGGGGGGTCCCATTTAAGCGCGACACCGGGGGTAGGAACCAAAAAACGGGGGTAGGAAGCAAAAAAAGGGACCAAGTTTCTGGGGGGACCCATTTAAGCGCGACACCGAGGGTAGGAACCAAAAAATGGGGGTAGGAACCAAAAAAACGGGCCCCCGTTTCCGGGGGGAGCCATTTAAGCGCAACAGCAGGGGTAGGAACCAGAAAACGGGGGTAGGAACCAAAAAAAGGGCCCCATTTTCCGGAGGGACCCATTTAATCGCGGCACCGGGGGTAGGAAACAAAAAAAGGGGGTTTGAACCATAATAACGGGCCCCCGTTTCCGGGGGGACTCATTTAAGCGCGAAACTGGCTGTAGGAACCAAAAAAAGAGGTAGGAACCAAAAAAACGGGCAAACGTTTCTGGGAGGACGCATTTAAGCGCGAAACCTGGGGTAGGAACCAAAAAACAGGGGTAGGAACCAAAAAAACGGGCACCCGTTTCCGGGGGGACCCATTTAAGGGGGACACCGGGGGTAGGAACCAAAAAACGGGGGTAGGAACGAAAAAAACGGGCCCCCGTTTCCGGGGTTAACCATTTAAGCGCGGCTCCGGGGGTAGGAACCAAAAAACGGGTGTAGGAACCAAAAAAACGGGCCCCTGTTTCCGGGGGAACCAATTTAAGAGCGACACTGGGGGTAGGAACCAAAAAACGGGTGTAGGAACCAAAAAAACGGGCTCCCATTTCCGGGGGGACCCATTTAAGCGCGACACCGGGGGTAGGAACCAAAAAACGGGGGTAGGAACAAAAAAAACGGGCCCCTGTTTCCGGGGGGACCCATTTAAGTGCGGCTCCGGGGGTAGGAACCAAAAAACGGGTGTAGGAACCAAAAAAACGGGCCACTGTTTCCGGGGAACCAATTTAAGCGCGACACTGGGGGTAGGAACCAAAAAACGGGTGTATGAACCAAAAAAACGGGCTCCCATTTCCGGGGGAACCCATTTAAGCGCGACACCGGGGGTAGGAACCAAAAAACGGGTGTAGGAACCAAAAAAACGGGCCCCTGTTTCCGGGGGGACTCATTTAAGCGCGACACCCGGGGTAGGAACCAAAAAACGGGGGTAGGAAACAAAAAAAATGGGCCCCCGTTTCCGGGGGATCAAATTTAAGCGCTAAACCGGGGGGTAGCAACCAAAAAACAGGTGTAGGAACCAAAAAACCGGGCCCCTGTTTCCGGGGGGACCCATTTAAGCGCGACACCGGGGGTAGCAACAAAAAAACGCGGTTAGGAACCAAAAAAAGGGGCCCCTGTTTCCGGGCGGACCCATTTAAGTGCGACACCGGGGTGTAGGAACCAAAGAACAGGGGTAGGAACCAAAAAAAGGGCCCCCGTTTCCGGAGGAACCCATTTAAGCACGACACCGGGGGTAGGAAACGAAGAACGGGGGTAGGAACCTAAAACCGGGGCCCTGTTTCCGGGGGGACCCATTTAAGCGCGACACCGGGGGTAGGAAACAAAGAACGGGGGTAGGAACCAAAAAACCGGGCCCCCGTTTCCGGGTGGAACCATTTAAGCGCGACACCAGGGGTAGGAACCAAAAAACGGGAATAGGAACCAAAATACCGGGCCCCCGTTTCCGGGGGGACCCATTTAAGCGCGACACCCGGGGTAGGAACCAAAAAACGGGGGTAGGAACCAAAAAAATGGGCTCCCGTTTCCGGGGGGACAAATTTAAGCGCTAAACCGGGGGTACGAACCAAAACACGGGGGTAGGAAGCAAAAAAACGGGCCCCCGTTTCCGAGGGGACCCATTTAATCGCGACACCGGGGGTAGGAACCAAAAAACGGGGGTTTGAACTATAATAAAGGGCCCCTGTTTCCGGGGGGACCCATTTAAGCGCTAAACTGGCTGTAGGAACCAAAAAAAGGGGTAGGAACCAAAAAAACGGGCAAACGTTTCCGGGGGGACGCATTTAAGCGCGACACCCGGGGTAGGAACCAAAAAACAGGGGTAGGAACCAAAAAAATGGGCCCCCGTTTCCAGGAGGACCCATTTAAGGGTGACACCGGGGTAGGAACCAAATAACAGTGGTAGGAACTAAAAAAACGGGCCCCCGTTTCCGGGGGGAACAATTTAAGCGCGAAACCGGGGGTAGGAACCAAAAAACGGGCAAACGTTTCCGGGGGGACACATTTAAGCGCGACACCGGCGGGAGGAACCAAAAAATGGGGGTAGGAACCGAAAACACGGGCCCCCGTTTCCGGAGGGACCCATTTAAGCACGACACCGGGGGTAGGAACCGAAGAACGGGGGTAGGAACCGAAAACCGGGGCCCTATTTCCGGGGGGACCCATTTAAGCGCGGCACCGGGGGTAGGAACCAAAGAACGGGGGTAGGAACCAAAAAACCGGGCCCCCGTTTCCGGGGGGACCCATTTAAGCGCAACACCAGGGGTAGGAACCAAAAAACGGGGGTTTGAACCATAATAACGGGCCCCCGTTTTCGGGGGGACCCATTTAAGCGCGAAACAGGGGGTAGGAACCAAAAAACGGGCAAACGATTCCGGGGGGACACATTTAAGCGCGACACCGGCGGGAGGAACCAAAAAATGGGGGTAGAAACCGAAAAAACGGGCCCCCGTTTCCGGGGGGACCCATTTAAGCGCGGCACCGGGGGTAGGAACAAAAAAACGGGGGTAGGAACCAAAAAAAGGGACACCGTTTCCGGAGGGACCCAATTAAGCACGACACCGGGGGTAGGAACCGAAGAACGGGGGTAGGAACCTAAAATCGGGGCCCTGTTTCCGGGGGGACCCATTTAAGCGCGACACCGGGGGTAGGAACCAAAGAACGGGGGTAGGAACCAAAAAACCGGGCCCCCGTTTCCGGGGGGACCCATTTAAGCGCGACACCAGGGGTAGGAACCAAAAAACAGGGTTAGGAACCAAAATACCGGGCCCCCGTTTCCGGGGGGACCCATTTAAGCACGACACCGGCAGTAGGAACCAAAAAACGGGGGTAGGAACCGAAAAAATGGGCTCCCGTTTCCGGGGGGACCCATTTAAGCGCGACACCGGCGGTAGGAATCAGAAAACGCCCCTTGAGGCTGCTTTCAGTATCTTTTATACTTCCCACTCAGGGCTCACATGGCTCTCTCACTCCCCACACCTGTGTCAGTTCCTTTTGCTGTGGGACTCACTACGTCCCAGGACCTGGTTCCCCAGCCTCTGGTGAGTTTTCCTTGTTCTGGGGTGGGTGTGCAGAGGCGCTTTTGGGGTGTGGGGCTTTTCATACTCCCCTGGACATCCCCCAAACATTTTGTGTTTCGCAAAATGTTCTGTCAAGCCACTTCCAAGGGCCACCCAGATTACTGAAAAGCTACTGGCCAAGGAGATTTTTCAAATGCTGGGTAGTTCTTTGTAGGGGAGAGTGCAGGAATGGTTGTCACACACACTTGGGAATTTTGAGTGAACTCCATCCTTGTGTAGCAAACTATTAACAGAACTATTAACTAGCTAAAGACCCTCAAAAAAAGGCATATGTGGTAAAAAGGCCTTTTGCTGGTCTCTGGACAGGATTGAATTCAGTCTATGGAAAGTTTTGGATTGGGCCAGACTGCCCCAGGGACCAAGACTGCCCCAGGAACCAAAAGGGAGTAAGTTATTCTTGCTATTTTTTTGTGGATTCTCCAATATTCTGGGTTGGATTCTGAAAGTTGCATTTCACACCATTAATGGACTTGAACCGAATGTAGGTTAGCCCACTGATGCAAAGCTAGCAGAGGGAATGTTCTTTCCTCTGATGCCAACCCTGTCTCCAGGGTAAAGGGGAGGTGGGAGGGAGCATGGCAGAAATGAGCTGTTATACTTGATCCAATGGTGGCATAATCCTTTATAGGCTTTTAGCCTTGGCAGAAACTAAAATGGTCACCGGCTTCTTTTACCTCTGTTGGGACTGGACATTCAGGTTTCAGCCTTCAGCCATTTCTTATGTCTGCAACAGTCCACAAGATCTGAGCCATAACAAGGAAGTTAGGCCTCTCTGTCACCAATGGAAACACTTGTGGTTCAATAATGAGCAAGCACTTTGCACGCTGCGTTCTTACTGCTGCAGAGATACTTGCAGCCTGGTAAATAATTATTTACTTGATGGCTTATGACTAAGCATGACAGATATTTACCACTCACAAATAATAAACAAAGTATTTTATAGACCTCAACATTAACGAAAAAGACATACAGCACCGACGCTTGGTCATTGTAACCACGTAGGGAGATTTGAAGCAAGGTCTCGGCTCCTCTATAAGCAGTATGACTTTTTATGTTTCAGGTCTCAATCTGAAAGGACGATAGTAAGACTTAATTTCTCTCACCCATTTTTTGTATTTTCTATTTAGGTACTAGAGTCTTCAGAACAGGGATGGTCTCTTACTGCATATGTGCACAGCAGGTAGCTCAACAGAGCTGTGATCTTGGTTGAAGATTTTAGGTTTTGTGAAAATAAAACTGCTTTTTAAAGACAGATTTTTATCAGAGGATCCTAGAGTACAATAAGAATATAAAAAACTGTTACAGCATCTTTGAGAGTTAGGAAGTATTCTCTCTTTACACATGGCAACGCAGAAGTACCCAGAAGTACAAACTCTTTTCATGGTCTCATAGCAAGCTAGTGGAAGATGCTAGCCAATTGCAAACAGCTCCCAGGCAACAAACAGTTAATGCTCTTTGGGGTATGTAGTTTACTTGACTGCTGCACAATGATGCTTCAGTGTCTATTGGGACACCTCATTGATACTCTAATACAAATAATGACAGCCTTATATAGCACTATTAAGCAATACTAAAAAATTAAAATGTGAATTCTTTAGAATTATAACAAGATTGAGAGCATCAAGCAGGACAGATCACTCAACAAAATGACACCAGATTACATTTTTTTTTTATTTTCACAATCAGAGAATTTACATAAAGTGACTCTTATATGAGGAACAGTGTATTAGTAGTACAACGGTTATACATTAGTGTGAAAAAGTGTACACAAGCACAGTAAAAAGTTCTGGAGATAAAGTGAAGTAATACATTTGACAGAATGGATTATTTTCAAGAGCCTATGTACAAATAAATATAGCCTTTGTACTGTGTACAAACTTATATGCATACAGAATACACTCATTCAGTTACAAGACAGTTTAATCCAGTGAATAATGAGTAAAACATATTTTTAAAAAACCCCAAACTAAACAAAACAACTTTGTAATTATCAGGGGCTTCTTGAAGTGGTTTTCTATAACAAAAGACGTGGCTTGTTTTTTGTCAATTTAAATGAGTAAAGTAGCTTTAGCTTTTCTTCCTCTAAGGTCGTGTCTACATGTACTTTTATTCATGCCTAAACTTAATGCGCATTAAGATGATTTAGGCGCATGTCTACATGTGAATAAGGATATTCACACTAAGGTGAATTAATGCGGTGTGCGGACTGACTTGAGACTAGCAGTGCCAAGTCAGTCAGGATACGCAGAGTTTAATGGACCTTAGTGCGTCTACTAAAGCAGCTTTAGCTATTCAACCCTAAATTGGACACCTCCTTTTGCAGGTATCAAGTTTAGGCATGAATAGCCTAAAATTTGCTATTTTAAAGGCACATTAAGGGCATGCATGTGTAGACCCAAATCCTTAATATGCCTTAAAAATGGCTAAAGCACCTTAAATTGGCATGTGTAGACATGTCCTCAGTATAGGAATCAAGAGTGTTATAACTGGTAAGTTATTCAGCATGCCATTTTCAGAAAGATCATGTTGACAGACTTTCACTGAAAGTGTGAAAAATCTCACAAGCCAGGATGAAAGCCACATCCAAATACAGACTGACAGGCTTATTTCTAATTGAGACTCAGATTTCTACAACTTATTTCCCTTTAGCATACAATTGATTTCATTTTTTTAAAGTTGTATACATGTACTACACCTTGATTTCAGAAGTGTTTTTTTCAGTCACTGTAGCCAGTCTACACAATATCTGATCTCTGTTGAACAGATATTTTCATTATTTTATTCATTTATTGTTTAATATATTTACGTGTCTCAGCTCTAGACATTTTATAGGAACAAAAGAAAGATTGCTAGCAGAGAGCTTGAAAACTAATTTTAGATGTGACAAGAGGGTGATAGAAACAGTTTGCAAGTGGGGAATGAAAACAAGACATAGGTCCCATAAATAGCAACATGCCATATTCAGCTAATTTGTTGTGCCATAAAATAGCAAATCAGCCACAAAACTATTCCACATAAAATGGTTCCATTTTTAGTTTTTTAATGTAGTATCTAATATTGCTTCATTTTATATATTTTTATGTGCCATCATATATTACTAGCCAACTGCTCATCAAGAATGATGAGGGCTGGGATGGAATGCCACCACCTAACACCCTATGGTGCCACTGTTCTGCTTCTTGCAGGGAGTGAGGTTGGGGCTCAGCTTTGGAATCATGGTAGCACTCCTCCTACTTGGAGCACTCTGATTATCTGCCAATCAGAGCATGAATAAAGCATTACAGACAGACAAACAGACTTATGCTTTTATGATATTAGAATGTTCAATTTTACTTTTGTTTAAATTAGTAGAATGTAGAATGGTATTGTATGCTTTTACCAATAACCACAAACCATGTAATTTTATTATATAATATATAATGTTATTGTTAATTCTATTGTATTGTTTTAGTGAAAGCTATAAATAAATTATGACTGATAATTGAAACCCCCCAACTTATTACAAAAATAATATCTGGATGCAATACAATATGCTACCCAAATTTGAAAGTGAGCTTGCAAATCCTGAGTGACACAAATAACTCTTATTCATGTGAATCAGAATTGCAGGACTAAGACCCTGTGACTAGATAATCAGAAAAAAAAGGTAGCTTCTGCAGTACTTATTTTTGATGGCAAATAAAAAAAGGAATTGTTAATTTTAATCAGATAGTCTGAGCATCAAGAATTTAAACTGTTGTAAGAACATCATAGAATTTAAACATCATAGAATTTAAATATCATAGAATCATAGAATTTAAACATCATAGAATTTAAACTGTTATAAGAACTAAGGGCTTTGGCAGAGGTTCTGTGGAATGTGATATAAAATTATAGCATTTAATAGGGTTTGTGTTGTTTCAGACATGCATGACTGACTTGCCAGTAAATGGCAAGAGAGCAGGGGTGTGTACAGGAGCCCTCCAATTCTGCCCTGTGATGGGACAGAGGGGAAGGGTAGCATGTGGAGGTGGACAAACCAACATGTAGTCTGTGGCTGCCTTCCCTCCACAGCCAATGGGAGGCCAGGCAGAGCAGAGGGTGGGAGGAGAGGAATCTTGAAAAAACTGTTTGGAGTGGGGTGAGGGGGAGTAAAGAGAAAGAAGTGAAAAAAATATTTTAGAAAATTGAAGGATTAAAATTTTGTATGCATCTCAGTGAACTACAATTGGGCTGGAAGGGGGAATTGGGTTAGGGGCAGCAGGGTTTGTACTGGCTGGAATAGGGGAGCTGTCCTGGCCTGCAGGCTGGAATGGGGCAAAGTAGCCAGGGCACAAGGCTGAGAACCAATGTACCTATTGCATTGCACAGAGCACATGCAAGAGCCGAGCTGAGAAAAAAAGGGAGCAGGGCAGGGAAACTGAGGCATAATGAAGCTTCCCCTGCTATGTGGTACCTGGTTAATTGAGCCCCTGCAGCTCCTTGTGAAGCATGGAGCCCCTGGGCAGGGAAAACACAAGTCTGGAACAAGCGAGCTTCCCCCCACTTGCACTATCTACCTTGAATAGAGCCCCAGTGGCTCCATGCTGAGCATGAAGCATGCAGTGAGACCGTGTAACTGGGCTACACAGTCTTTCTGTAATTAAGTGCTGAGAGGGGTGTTCTCAAAAGGTGAAGGGGTGGGGAAGACCACTATAGATTTGCTGCGTGGGAAAGGGTAGAGTGGTTGGGACCTCTGCATCTAGCTGAAGGAATTTAAGTAAGACATTTCCCCAAAGCATGCATACAGTACCCTGGAACATCCTGGGCAAAACTAATCAAAGATAAACCTCAGCTGTAGTGGCATATCTGTGTAACATTTAGGGTTGTTGGTTGTAGCCATGTTGGTCTAAGGACATAGGCAGAAAAGGTTTTTTGCGTAAATGCGATCTCTTTTATTAGACCAGCTAAATAATTGGAAAAATTGTTCTTTGCAAGCCTTTGGGTTTGTTTGTTTGTGCTCGAAAGCTTGCAAAAAACAAACAATTTTTCCAACTACTGTATTTAGTTGGTTGGTCTAATAAAAGAGGTCACATTTGCACAAAAAACCTTATCTGCCTTTGTAACATTTAGACACTTACAAAAGTTTGACACCCATCAACTAATGAATGCTTTCATTTCAAATGCCCTTATGATGTTTTTGAGGTAACTTGTGCCAAAGCCCTTAGTGCATAAAACTTAAAACACAAGATGCTTATTGTACTGAGAACTCATCTGGAGATGATACTTCAGAAACAGTGAATTTACTGCATAAACAGGGAATTATGTTCTCAGGGAACCTGATAATGAATATAATTTTGTATGACTATGCAGCATATATTAAGAACAGGAGCAAATGCTGCCCTCTCTTCATTGTCTTCAGTGGGGGCAGACTGTGGTCCACTGTATTGTATACTTGCTATTCTACCTATTTGAAATCATTTTGTTAAATCAACACATTAACATTTTCTTTTATCAGAAAATAGGATTGTCTTGTATCTAAGTCGCTGTTAGCATTTGGACAACACATGACTCATTCAACTGTATTTTACACTGAATATTATATAGCATATATCATGGATTATGATTTTTTTTATTATAGGTGTTATTTAAAAACTCAGACATAGTCTGCTGGTTTTATTATGGCTTTACTTTGCATTAAGACTGTTATTTAACGTAATATACTGTAAAGTCCAATCTCTTTAAAACACGTATTTTGTTTAATCTACTGGTTCTGTATACGATAAGGAGAATTTACAATAGGCTTACATGTGTGTAATAGATTTATCCACCCCTAAATACAACCTTTTTATTTTGTAGTACATTTTGTATTACATACTTAGTCTTCATGCACTTGAGTACAAGTGGGTCTAGCAATGGGCCTGCTAGAAGCTTTGCTGAGTCTTAGCAATGGGCCTGCTAAGAGCTTTGTCTGCCCTAGGAGTATGATACTAGGTCTCATATGTGGAATTAATGTTTTATAGCTACAGTGATTTGATCTGAAACATTTTGGTAATTTGTGCCTTGTGTTTGTAAAGGGAACGATTAGGATTCCTATAACGAGTAGGAACAACAACATATGTCAAGCCCAAGAAAAAGCTAGATTCTAGGGGTAAAATCCATGCATTGTTAAAGTCCATTGTAAAACTCTCATTAACTTCAGCAGAGTCAGGATTTCAATTTAGGGTCAAAGCATCTGACTCATGCCCATTGGCTTTCAAACTGACTAATTATGAAAGTTTAAGATTACTAGGCCAATGTTGAACTAGACAATATAGCAAGAGTGGTTGCTCAAACCCACAAAGTAATTCAGTCTTTATAGGATTATAGAGTTATACATAGTTATCCGATGGGATACAGAATGGGCAGGAAGAGATTTTTTTATGCTGAATTTCTTTCAAATGATCTATCTTTTTTCTTCAAGAGCTGCTATAGCACTGATGCGTGTCTATCAATTTGTTTTATTCTTTGTCGTTGAAAGGAGAAATCTTCATTCCAAATTGTCAAGCGAGATTTCTACCCTTTTACACTCCCTTTACAAAGGTGAAAAATCATAATTATTAACAAATATAAAAATAATCACTTTAATGAAACATGACAAAAAACAAGATTAACCATCTGACTTGTTTTTGTAATTATAAGGGATGACTTGATTATAACATTTTGATCCATTGAATAATCTTATTCTTTCTTCATTTCTTATTATTTCTGATGGTTTACCTGATTAAACTGTGATCTAAAACAGTGTTAGTCAAACAGTTTTGGCTTTTTTGCTGCATATCACAAATCAAATAGTCTGTATTCATTTACACTTATATAATCCAGCTACTTCAGTATGGGTAGAAGAGAATACAATTTGTCCCAGTGATTCCATTTCTGGTATTATGTAACATATTAATAGCATTATGCAGTGTCAGAGATATAATGTATTTCCTTTTTCTGCTCCCTTCTCCATTTTACCTTACAACATGCTATTGGAGAGTAGATGAAAGTCTGTGAACTTCTTCCTGTGTATCAAGAGACATGTTTACTACATTTAAAAATCAGTCTTCACCTGTGTAACACTACCATTAGTAATTAAATTTGCTTGGATTGCCTGAAGATCCATTAGTGATGATGTGTGGGAAAACAAAAACAAAAACAAAAAAAAACCAGAACAATTGATGCTTGTATTGAGGTATGAGTTTTAGGGCTGGTAAGGAAACATACATTTTTGATAGTTAAACAGATATGAATCAGTGAGACATAACAAACATGGAACCCCAGGATGCCATTCTGCAGAATCACTATTCTGAATAGAACCATGTTAAAACAAACAGCCATATTCCTTTAAATTTGCTGTCAAATAATAAAAAAAAAACCTCATAAATAACAGCATTTATATTTGTCATAAAAGTTGACATGACAAGTATCTCTGGGTAATTCAGTCTTTACAGAATTCAGCGTAAAGGTATTTCCCAATGGTTCTTCAAGTATGGTGATAACAGTACGCTATGGATCACAACCATCAAATTGACTTCCAAGTATTTTGTGAAAACTGTATGGCAGGTATATCAATATTGTAAATATTGTGTGATGCCTAGATAAGTGTGGTGAAATGGGGATCCCTGGCTAGCTGCAGCTAGCTTCCCACCTGCCTCTGGGCACACGACCTACCTATCTCTCCTGCCATGCCTTGTTGATAATTAATAAAGGTGTTAATTAAGGCGGGAGGCTGCCCATTGTTGCACCCCAATATTAGGGGGGGCTATCCGCAGCTCTGTTCCACCCCTACACTGTGGCCCAAGCCTCGCAGATGGCATCTCAGACAGTCAGCTTAACCCTTGCCTTCACCCATTAGCTATGGCCCCCAACTGTGGGGACCTTCGGCTTCCATAAGCCCTGGCCCCGTCTCAGGCCCAGTTGGGACCCCAAGCTTCTGCGCTCATCGTGGGCATCCCTTGTGGTGGGCCCCTGGCCCTTTTGACCCTCAGGTCCTGGCCCCAGCATTGACTAGTCGATTCCTTCAGCGGGGTCTTCGCCTTTCTGGAGTGGGGTTCCCCATTCCCAGCTCAGGTGCTCCTGGGAGTGTGCCTGGTCCTGCAGGGTCTTTCCCCAACTGGCTCAGGCACTTCCAGAAGCTTACCTGGCCTCTAATCCTCCTTTGATGATATTCCCCTCGCACACACCACAACTGGTGCTCCAAGGTCTCACAGGGACTCTCACTCCCCCACTGGAGCAGCAGGTCATTGTGCTTGGCAATTGCTATTATTTTCAACCCACACAAAAGGTGAGGGCTGGGGTTAAGGCACCCCCTACTTGCCTTTCACCAGGGTGGTCACTTGGCCTGGCATTTCCTGGGAGCTCCCACACCACTGAGAGCCCCACCAGGCCACCCACTCCCAGCAGGGTGCAGTTTTAGGTCATGCTAAATACTTGAGGATAGCATGCAAATACAATGAAAATATATCAATCACTAGGCCTACACAGATCTTTCCTTGGTTTGTGCAACCTCAGCACTGTTTTGCTTTGTGCCTTCTTGAATAGTTATTTTCTATTCCCTACCCTAATTCCAACCCTTTACAGAGTTGTAAGATTCTGAACTGCTACAGAATCTCCATAGCACACCTAAGCTCTAAGACTGCTGTCCAGTTACAAGCACTGGTGTTTTTCCCTCCCCAGTGTGGTACATATGTTGAAGGTAGTTATACCAGTGAAATGCAGAGTATCTTTAATGCACTGAACTAAGATCAAACACTGGGCCTATGTGTTTTAATATTTAAGTGTCAACCCAGAGAATCTGGATCTGAGTATATTTCAAATGACAGTATGCACTCACATGCTATCATCACTTTAAAGCTGCATCATGCTCATAAAATCTTGTACGTGCTCTTTTTTTGTGATCGGCATCTCTTATCCCACCCCTCTAAGGAAAACATTGCACATTGAAACCTCTGTATTGCTTTGAAAAAGCTACTTCAAAGGACTGGATGATGACCATGGGACAAACCTACCCTCATTTAAACCTACAAATTTCTACTGAGGACAGTGGCAGTTTCTTAGTGTGAATGAGTGCAGAATTTGGTCTCTAATACATGTTTTCTCTTCAGATTGCCATTCTCTTCAGCAGCCGCCACTATGAGTATGTATATGCCTATTGAAAGGGGATGCTGCTATATTTAAATTTACAGCACAGATGAGGATGATCAAGAAGGATTGATGGTTGCCTACTACAAATTAGGATATATCAGAGTAATGGTTGCCATTAAACAAAACACATGGCCAAATTTCTGCCTCTAATTAGACAGGCTCAAACCCCACTAAAAAGCTATGAGCAACACAGGTGTAGAAGTTGGTTCAGTATGTGATTTTTGTGCCTAGGATGTAATACTTTAGCAGATAAGGAAAGCAATTTTAATTTCTAATTTTCTTGCTTTTCTTCATTAGCATTCCAGCTTTCATAATACAAACTTTTATTTTTAGTTACCTATATATATACATATTTTAGTTACGTATATATTTCTTACTGTTTGATCTACCATTGTTTTTTTTGTTAGTTGTTATGCTTTACCCAGTTATAGTTAAATACAAACATACATGCATGGAATACAACAAAGGACAGAAGTCACTAATGAAATTAAAATGGCTTTGGATTCAGAAAGGAAAGTATAACAAATGCATCCAAACAACTAACTAGACAAAATGTGCTGAGCCATCTGCTGTACAGTCCTGGGTATACCATTTTCATAGTGGATGTGATAAAAATGAGAAATAGCTTTAGAATGGGCACTTGAAGAAACCAGATACCAAATTAAATGACAGGATTCCTGTTTGCACGTCCATCTGCAACTCAGTTACGGGGGGGGGTTTGTTAGTTCCTCTTACCTTATTTCCCAAGGTTGTAGAGCAGATCCTCAGCTGATATAAATAATCACAGCTCTACAATAGACCTATGATAATTTACAGCAATTGAACCCCTGCCCCAAATTATTAAAAAGTATGCTATTTTTTTGGACTTATACAATGAATAGTAGTGGAAAATGCATTTAGTAACTAAATTGCTATCCAGCAGTTGCATCTAAATTCTAAGTGATTACACACAAGCAGATCCAGCCTTTTTTCTTATATAAAAAGGCAAACCTATAGTAGTAGTAGCAGCATAAGAAAGGTAATATCATTACTTATAGTATTGCTGCACTAGAAAAATAGTGAATTCACTCAGTAGTTTTCTGCTATCCTTGCATGCTGGCCTGATCCTAGGAGAGGCCACAAATCCCCAGTCTGGGATTTACCTGTGACTATCAGGAATGTCTGACCCAAGTAAAAATGTTCCAGGCTATAGTACACCATTACACTAAGAGACAGTTTTTGGATCCTGAAGGATTTTTGCAGGATTCTATCAGAACAGCATCTGTGCTATTCAAAGTGCATGTAAAGGCCAATGAAGTAGATGTCCAAAACATGAGCACACCAACCAAAAGGACAGCCCATTAGCCAATTTGGATCAAGTGATGTGAAAATTCTTTTCTTTCTGTTACTCATAAGCATAGTTAGCTAATCACTTCCACAGACCTTTCAGCAAGTTATCAGATAAATCTCGAAGAGGAGATTTGCACCTCCTCAGTATGGATACTAGCATTCTTTTTACAAAGGTTTATCACTTTGTGTTTAGGTATATATTAATATAGAGAAAGAGAGGTACATGAAAACATACGGTACGTGTAGAATATATAAAAGCTTTCATTGTTATGATACATGTACTGTACCTCCACCAGGGAGCAATGAAAGCTTCCTCCCACAAACACAAAAGCCTTATGGCATCTGGCCTCATATCTTCAAAGTAAATATCTTGTTCAGCAGTAGCTAATGCATCAGATGAATAAATCTTCAGCCTCTGTTATCCGTTCCTTTCCTTTATAAAAAAGGTTATGGATCCATTGCTAATTGTCAGGGTAAACTCCATTTCCATTATTCTAATTTTTTTATTCATGAAAATCAGCGCTTCCCACTAGATGGAGATAGGACACAAGATCACTTTGTCCTCCAGAAGGACACTGATGATCAGGAAGACGAAATAGAGTGCGAACATGAGCAAACCTAGGATTTTATTCATCCTCCACTTGCAGAAAGCAATAGAGAGAATAACAAAGATCAGCATGATGAAGAGAAGGACGATAGCACAGAACAAGCCATTGCTGCTAACAGTCACTGGAGCAAATTTGTTAATTATAGCATATATGAGCCATGGAAAAGGAAGTCTGTTGAGAAACAGAAAAAAAGAAATTGGAAATGCTGTAGAGAAGCTGAAAATCTTAATGGAAATGCTCTGAAGACATTTCAAAACAAAGCCATTGATTTACACACAATGAAGTCCAACTGACTGACTAGTACAGGACCCAATAAGTAGGCATTTGATAACATTAAAAAGAACAATTCTGTACTTGGCCCTGAGAGATGACTTGATCAGACAGTGTGACTATGTTGACACTTCCTCTTCAAGAGGAGGTCAAGCTATGGAAAATCTGTCCTAACATAAAAAGTAGAGGGGAAAAACACCGTTTTGACTGAGGAATGTGGGCACTACCATAAAATAATAATAATAATAATAATAATAATTTTTATGCCATCATCAGGAGGTATGGAGCAGCTGAGAAGGAAGGTCATACATATAAGGGAGCTCTCCACCTCTCAAGTAGCCCTAGGTTTTCTCACCCTTCTCTCACTTTCCTATCTTTCTTTGTCATCACTCCCCACTACAGGGTGTTCACAGAGTGAGACACCAGGCTCACTTTATATATAAGCAATCACATTATTTTGAAGAGGGTATGAGGATGGAAAGATCCAGGGGACTCACTCTTCACAGTCAGTGAGGGTTTCCTGCCATGGGGGTCCAACAGCTTTCAGCTAGTAGATCAGGTCCTGACTGCATGGCTTCTTTAATTTATTCCTGGAGTTTCAACTACACGACCCTATCCCCCTACATCTTCCCTTGAAGGCAATATCAGATCTAGACTGGCAAGAGGGAAGAACCTGCAATGCCAGCGAGTGTTCTAGGGTTGTGACCTTCCCACACATCATCAGTGGTAGTTTTTGAGTCAATTCAACCTGGACAGAGTGAGAAAGCTGCTACCCTCAAGGTCTGGCCCTTAAAACTTCTGGATTCACAGTGAGACTGGAAACCTATGCAAAAACGGTTTGAACTTTGTCTGAACTAATGCTTAATTTCTGTTTGCTGTTACTGAATTTCCAACTGTGATACTAAAACATCAGACAACATTACTCTGGAAGATGTCAAGTAAAAGTGAATATTTAAAGCACTGGATTGGAGCTTAGCAGAGCTTTGAACATGTATCAAATGAGACTAATCTGAAGCTCACATCATGTCACTGTTATGTCTCTAAATAACCCAATTAAATGGGAATAATTCATTGCAGCTTCAGTATTAACCATATGATAAATGGAGCTGGATTCTCCTGTTTTCATGCATACAGCATTGCTTATGGCATATACTACAAGGGAGTCCACATTCCCAGAAACAAGAAAGTGAAAAACGTAAGGAAGAAAATAAATGGTGATATTTGAGTATTACAAAAAGGAGGCTTTATGCAACATGATCATTGCTTATGCTACAAAGAATGTTCTAATTGACACACTTGGGATCTTAAACTTTTCATGATATTTCTTACTATTTGAAATTTAAACACAAAACATGTGGGTGGATTCACCACATAATTGAGGCCTTGATTCTTGGCCATTCCCAAGCATTGGATATAGCTAAGAGGTGATGGTTTGGAACAACTCTTTGTACCTCTGCCCTGCAGTCAGCACTAGCCTGATATAAGCATTGCTCCACATAACTGGCTGCAGGTGGCCTGCAGAGGGCTGCTGTAGGAGCTGTGGATTGCTGGGGAGTTTCTATCCTGAGTGTCAGGATGTGAAGCTGCCCCTATATAACCCAGGGATTCTCCCATAACAAGGGGATACTCCAACAGTATAATGTGCTGGGTTTAAATCTGCCTTATGTGTCAGGATCTCACAAAAACCACAGTTAAGTTGACAATGAATAGTCTAAGGGATTCTCAGTAATTCTGGCAAAATCCTTGACATGCCAGAAGGTGCATATGAAGTAGCACAGCAATATCTTATTGATCCATACTGAAAGCAGAAATTGATGCTACACATGCCCTTATCTGGAGATAAGGGGCTGAGAAATATACATTTCTCTAGGCTGACTATATCTTACTCCAAATGCTTAGTGGGATATATTGGTGTAAGACCATTCCTATGGGTAAGTAGGTTTTCTTAAATTGGATGAGCAGGAACTAATTAGGGCCAACAATATCACAAATCATCATGGGTTTTTGTAGCTTAGATATCCCCCTCTTTCTGAAGTACTTACCCCACTGTGATGTCAAATATGTTGCTGCCAACAGAGCTGGATACGGCCATATCCCCAAGACCCTTCCGTGCTACAATCACACTGGTAATTAAGTCAGGGATAGAGGTGCCAGCTGCTAAAATGGTCAATCCCATGATTTCTTCACTAATGCCAATGGTCTCTCCAACCTAAGGGTTATTAAGAGAAATAAGAGACAGAAGAATATATTGATATCAGGGAAAGAATGGACATTCTTGGCTGTAAACTCATTTAAAATGGAAACTGGCTAGGGGCAAGTTCCAGCTTTGATCTAGGGTAGGACTCCAATGGAAGAGAGCAGAGTACACTCTCATGTTTGCAACTAGTTACTTACTTCAGCCATGTCCAGATGAGCACAGCTGTGGGGTATGTGACACCGCACATTCAGCTGTTTTCCATGCTGCAAGGGAGCAGCACGGGGGAGTTTTTTTGACCCCTGAATATTCAGATAAGGGGGACCTAGTGCTGGCCCCAGCCTCCCCTACACCAGCTGCGTGTCAAAGTGTGTATGCACAGGCATTCTCCAGGGACAACTAGCAGCGGCACAAGGTGTCCTGCTGCTAGTTGTCCCTAGGGAACCAAATGTCCATGCTTGTGTGGATGACGACTTCTTGTTTGCTTGCTTGGGGTTCTTCTGGTAGGTTTTTGAGAAGAAAGGAAGTACATCATTCACACAACATCAGTGACAAAGTGAACTATCAAAGACAATACTTAATAGGCTGCTGTAAAAGGACAATACTTAGTATTGTCTTTGATAATACTGCTTGTCTCCCTACTGCTAGTAGGGAGAAAAAGCATATTTTTCAAACAAAAATCTTCACTGAGTTCAATGTGCATTTCTCTTGAATAAAGGCAGCAGGAAATGGGCTATTATTAAAGGTGAAGGCACTTTGCTCTGCATGCATCCTGTCATATTACTGTCAACTCAGAGGAACTATGGTAGAGTGGCAGAGGAAGATATCTACATACCAAGCCCAAATAAAAGGAGCAATTAATGCAAGTTTGTCAAGGAGGAACTAATCACTATAGTTATCAGAGAGAAGGTCGCATTGGTTCTGATATTAAGAGAATGGTCAAATATTTGTTAAATACATTTATTCACCCACTTCTGTCAGATTCTGACACTTCCACACCAGCCATTCTACCTCACAGAATAAGGAGCTAATAACCAGCATGGTGACTGACTGACTCTGAATGATTATTCAGAAATTGAAACACAGTGGACAGTTTCATTTCATACCAGTGTCATTCTCTTACCTGATGCGCCCACCAGACCATTAAATAAGAAAATATTGCTATCCAACTGATCGATCCAAAAAATGTAACAGGAAAAAATTTCCTGGATGACTGAAAAGGAAATAAACAGATGAAGTCAGCATCCATGTTAAATACAGTCTCTAAACAAATTTAAAACAAAACCCTCACAGTGATCAAGGTAAGGCTGACTACCTCATCTACGCATGATCACAAATGCTGTGACACTGATTTCTGCACAGAAGCAAATTTTCTACTGACTTCAATTGGAAAAAGCCTACAAGATTGTTTTATGAAACCACAGCAGTGACACTTATTTATACTGGACCGTAAATATTGGCTTGTCATTCATTCAATATTCCCTTTGGCCCCAATTACTTCAAGTGCTTTGCTGAAGCTTTAGCTTCTAATTTGTGAAATAATGCTTATTCACAAAGTATCAGACAGAAAGTGGAAAGAAGTTGCAACAAGGAAGATACATTTTTACATGTATACACACATTCCTTTAGTAAGATTAGTAACAAGATACATATATCAGGTTGCTTTTAGTCCAATTAACTATACATTAAGAATGTATTTTAGCACACGATTTTCACAGCTGGTATGATAAAGAGTGTTTCAAGATCTAGAATTTAAAAAAATGTACATTCTAAAGTTCTAAGTGAATCATGTTTTCTTAGAATACTAACCTTTAATTAGCATTTAGAAATCCTTAAAAAATGTGTTCATTGGTTATTGTGAAACCCCTCCCCTTTGTTCTGTGTAGAGGTTTGTTATAAAAGAAAAGTAAATTTGCTCAAATGTTAATCTCTTTGAAGCCTATTAATGAATATCAACATCTATATTACAGCAAAGCAGCCTCATTTTCATGATGTTTTTTCTCCTTTACTAATGTCAAACTCTGAATATATAACATTCTCACCACCAATTAATGGGTCATGTTAAAATTTGTAAGTTATTTTGGCCGCTGTTTTTTTCAACCTCATTCATAATCCACATTTTATTTTAGCAAGCTGTGCATGCTTAAAAGAGAGAGCTCAAGCTAAGTGGTTTGGCAGAGGAATCTTGATCATAACACTGTCCTGGGCAAACACAATGTCAATTTAATTACTGTTTGAAACAAAAGGAAGATGCTTCCCATCTTTAAAGAGTCATTTTTCTTTACAATCATTCATTTTTTAGGCTATTCTCATATCAGGTCATACAAAATGAAACAATGAGTGATAATATATCACTGTGGTAATGCATCACTCCCCACTTTATGTATTGGTTCCATGGCTTATTGTTGTTGTTCTTGACTCCATAATACTTCTGCCCATTAAATAGTCATCAACTTCTCTTTGCATTTTTGTCCACATGGACCACAAGAATGGGGCTTTTTCTCCAGCTGGCAAAACTATCCAAAACTAGCTTCCTCAGCTGGTGCATTCAAATCAAAACATGAGATCCAAGGTGATCTTGCAGAACTGGCCACCAAACTCTCAGATTTACATGTAAACTGTTTGATTTCTGCAGCCTCTTTCTCTCTCTCTGTTCCTTCTTTGAAAAGCAGTTCTCAGAAGTATGGTCCAAATTATAAAGTATTTTCCACTTTGCTCCATTTTAGATATAGGTCTGCCATTCCTACGTGCTTCAGAAGAACAAGAACTTCTGAGAGGCATCAGTAAATCCTGCAGGGAGAGAATTAGCTCTGGAAACATTCTGAACATCCCACTACTTTCCCTGAACTCAACTCAAATAAGAGTTGGAAAGCAAGTACCATCCGAACATTGCTAATTTATCATTTAATGTCATTCTAAAGCCTTCTTTTCAAGGGCAGTCACAGAAATGCATGCCAGTTTTTCTGTATATTAAGCAGAATGGGCATGCGTTGGGGGTAGCAAAATAGTCAAGGATTGTTTTATATGGATAAATGCTAGCTAACAGGAGTGAGTAGGATATCCAAACCACCAGAACTGGTTCAATAAAAATATGAATATTTTGTAAATGTTTTAAACCCTCAGTACCTGATACAAAGTTCATTGATGGACACAGGGGTGTATCCATTTATTTCAGTGGGCAACAGACCAAGAAAAAAGGAAAAGCTTAGTGATGGAAAGTGAAGGAAGTAGCTTTTTATATTCTCCCTGCTCATGAAAGAAGAATTAAAAATCCACATCTATTTTTAGCTGTTCAGATGGCTAAAGACCAAGTTGCAAAACTCAGCTTGGTCAGCATTTATTATAATGTGAGAAGTCCCATTGAAATTTGTGTTAGTAAATTAATACTAAGGCTAGGTACAGACATTCAAAAAGCCCGAGGTGGAATCAATCTAAGTTACGTGTTTTTTTGTAAGTGGCATAGATCAGTAGTGAACAGAACACACAATCACCTGTTGTGGGAGAGGAGCAAATCTTAGATCAGGTTCCACCATTTTTAAACCAGTCTATGGGTGCTGAACTTCTGTTCTGTTATGGATATAGGCTGGTTTTGTGTGCTGACCTTTTTATCTTATACTGGTAAAAGTGTAACGTCTGTACCTGGCCTATGGCAAAGAGGGATTCCGTAATGTGAGCTTATTTAGATAATTATCAAGAAGTAAAAAAAAAAAAAAAAAAATGTATTATCTATCACAATACACATTAAAGACTGAGTAGGTTTAATTATATTCATGAAGTATCCATTGAAATATACAATTTTAAGTGGCTACATTTAGTTAGAGGGGGAAAATTTTTGCAGTTTCTGAGAGGATATTCTTTTAAATTAATTGTGTCTAACACTGATGAAAATAGCACTTGGCATATAAATTCTGTTACCATGAGGAACACTACTTTAAAAAAAAAAATCAATATGCTATTTTGTTTGATATACTTCATATATGTTTATATAGCAATAATAAAAAGAAATAATTTACTCTATATTGAAGAAATCAATCAGCCACCTACTATATAAGTAATTTTTTAACAAGAATTTGTGGGAAATACAGTATTTCCACATGCAGGAGTCATATGTGCCTGCTTTAAACAGGAAAACCCCAACCCATATAACAACCTCTTCCCAGACCAAAATGTAAGTAGAGAGGTGGTGATTTGATAATGGTTTATTTATTTTTCAAAATAATGATATTCAATTCCTTGTCAGTATTTTTACAGCCAGATTTTCAAAAAAATTAAATAATTTTCTTTTCATGTGTAAATGTTTTGCTTCTCTCTTTACCAGGTAAAGGAACTAGATGATGAGCCAATATATGTATTTTTGGCAGTGAGCTTTAAAATGCTAAATATGACAGCCAATCAGAGCAGTGGAATTTGCATATTCAACATACAGTTGTCAAGCAGTAACCCTACTGTACACTATGCAGATCCTATGGCTGTTGTGACAGCTGAAAATGATGTCTGTGTGATAAAAGTGCTTGGTGAAGGCTCTGTGAAGATTAGACCAAGTGTTTTTCTGTCATTTGTTTAGCTATTAAGATATATGTTGTTGCTAAGAGCCTAATTAAAGTTTAAGATGTAGTAAGGCCTTGTATACAGCAAGGCCTAGTAAATTTAGCAACGCCTTGAAGTAGTAAGGCCCTGTGGCATAGTTAAAATTAACCTTATCAAAAGGAATGCAATGCTTGTACTGCTATTGGTCAGTCTAAGAACACATGAAGTAAAAAGAATCTGAGTAGCTGTAAATTATCAGTACCGTTCAGAAGCTATAAATTGGCTAAACAGCCGGAAATCATTCAGAAGGAAGATACAGCTCAGTGAAAAGGATTATTTAGCTGTTGACCTGGATCAGTGGGCCCATTGATCTCGAGGAGCCCAAGGGCTGAATACCAGAGTCCTTCCCGGTGCCTCTCGGACAGCGCTGATCGGGGACGCCTGACTTCGCTGAGCTTTGTGGAAAGAGAAACTTGTTGTACATGAGGCATCAGAGGGGACTGCCGATAAGTTGCCGACACAAATTTTTCTTGTCTGTCATTGTTCGTCTTGTTACTACGCGTAGTTGTGTTTTTGTTAAGTCAATAAACCTTTCTTACCTTTCTACCCCCGACCATACTCTCAATCCTGAACCCTCCGCAGGTGGCTGGGACAGGTTGTCATTCAACCAGATGGTTCACACCATATGGTTCTTGTAAAATAACCAGACAGTGCCTATCCAAATCAGATGCCCACAAGGAAGAAGAACATGGGGAACTGTACAGTTGAGAATTATGAGTCAGTAACGGTGCAGGATACATGCACCCTGATGGTCTCAGCCAATTCCATGTCAGCATAATTAACTGATAAGAATTAGTTCAAGGTGAGGAGCATTTTAACAGACTTTCCAGATTAATTATCTATTTTAAAGTAGAAAACATTATTACTCAAACAATGCAAAATGTAAAGCCTGTGCCAATTATAGAAGCTGAAATCATGACAGAAATCCAATAAATACTGTCATATAATGTGCATATAAAAGGTTTAGTAAAAACAGTGGGTGTACTGTTTTTCCTGAAGCTGGATTTCTACTTCAAAAATCCTGCTTAGCTTGTAATTATTGTCAAAGTTTTTCATGTTCACTGTTGCAAGTAATTTGCAAGCTCTTGGGAACATGCAGAGCTGTCAGTTCTGAAAATTTCCCTGAAAAAAATGAATTAAAGCTATCAGACATGAGCTTTTCCAACAACACTTCTTTCCAGTGCACCATTGCAGCTGTTGTAATGGCTGCTGTACAAAGATGCTAGCACTTAGTTTATTACAAATTGGTACCACTGTGGTCATGGTAACAGAACAAATTCAAGAAGCACAGTGGGTACACTAATTATGTCTTTTCCACTTAGCAATGTCAATTTGAACAGAGATCTGTTCGAATGTGCTGCTGTATAGCACAGTGCCTTAATTATTCAAGGCTATTTCTCCAAGACCATATCAGTACTGCATACCTGAAAGTATTGTTTTTTAAATAAAAAGTTTAAAATAAATGGGAATTGTGATCAAAGGATGTTTTCAGAATATGGAGTGTTTCTGAGGTTAATGATCTGGTAAACAAAATATTTTTGTATATTTAGATCAAATATAAATCAACTATATTTAGATTTTTGTAATATTATTATTATTTTTACCCAATATTTTACCGTAATAATTCATATGTTTGCCTCACACACATACTGAGACATGAATATTCATTTATATTTCATCCATCATTTGTTGATTTAGGTTCTTATCCTGCTTATAGGTAAATTCTTGTCCTTGCCCAGAGTCCTTTTGATAACAGGGCTCTCAGTGGACAGAAAGGTTCACTTAGTTGAAGAATCTGTGTAGTTACTAGAATTCTGCTAAGCAAAAAGTTTGTAAAGGGAGAAGCAATAATGTCAAATGGGAAGAGCACTGTACTGGAATATGAGAGATTGAAATGTGAGAGACTGGAATATGAGAGCCCCTACTGCTGGCCTGGTGGATCGGCTTAGTTACATCATGTTGTCTCACAATCCCTCCATTTTCATAACAGTAATGTGTACATAATGATATGTATTTATTTTGTAATTTTTTGGGGATATAGCGATGAAAAGCCCTATACAAATGCTAGTTACAGATATTAAAAGAGCTAGCCATTAGTTGCCAACTACCACCTGAGATCTTGTAGGAACACAGCTGCAAATGTGGGTCTAACTTAGAACAAGACACTGGTAAGTTTAGAATATTATTACTTTCATCAGTTTTTAGAGATACCTATCAATATTTCTTTATTTAGGGCCCACAGTTTTATACTAGAACCAATTTCTAATTTACCAGTTCCAAAAGCTAAACAGTAGTTATTATTGACATTTGAATAAAAAGCCAACCATGAATTTTCTGGGGAAAAATAATCTACCTCCAGTTTACTTCAAGTAACTTTAACAGTGCTCTAGTGATGGTAGGTCTATCTCCATGAAGATGGCTTTAAGTAAATGGTATATTAAACCAGTGATTCCTTATTAATGTAAGTCACTTACTGCATCAGTTATAAAATCACTTTTGAACTAATGTATAGCCTCCTATCATTCTATTTTACACATAAAAATCCATTTATGTGTAAATTGGACAAAATTCAGAAACATTTTGAAAAAATTCAGAAAAAAATTAAAATAGCAGGATCCTAAATAAGCTAGGATTTAGATTTTGAAAGACATTTGGTGTTTCTTAAATGAGAAAGACTTCTAGAACTGAATGTAGTGTTGGCAAATGCTGTTGGACATTCCCTATTTGATCCAGCTGAAAAACATGCCAGAAGAGAGATAAAAGGAGAACAAAGAAAAAAGCACTGGGGGTGGGGAGAAGTGTGGGGAGAACAATTTTCAAAAGTGGACACAGAGAAGACATCAAAAGTGTCATACAGTTGTTTTGCATATACATGCTCACCTTATGCGCCAGTCTGAGCCTCCCGTGGTCCTCAATATTTTCTACTTAAAATTATATTTGCATATAGGTTTTCCAATGATAAATTTCCCTTGAAAATCTGAATGGTGTTTTAGGTTTGCCTCACACTGTGCATGTAAATGTGAATTCCAAAGCACTTTTTGAACCATCCTAATCAACCAGGTTTTCCTTGTTGCAGGTTGGGGAGTGCATTAAATAAGTGAGAGTATTAGTCACAAACAAGCTGATTTGACAAGTTAGGCCGCTGGGCACAGTTTTTGTAACCATCTGGTTAATTCTTTGACAGTAATATTCAAAGTAAACAACTTGTCACACCGATCCATCCTGCTACCTCTCCTGTTATAATTACATGGCATTACAATCTGCATGCAGTGTTCAGCTTCTTTCCTTATATTCCCATGTGACAAGCTATTCTTTTAAGTGAATGAGATTCTTCCTAACTCCTGCTGCCCACTGATTTTCAACATAAGCATATGTACTTCATCCTTTATATCATGGTGAAGTATTTCCTGCTGGACATCTGGGCTAAATTATTGGACATCTATGGGCTAGATCTGGCATCAACACTTCCAGTGCTATTATTCACATGGAGATGAAGCTACTTGAATATTCATGAGATTTTGGTTTTCCAAAATCATTCTTGTTAACAACTGCTCTAATCTGTAGTATATACATGTTAAGGAGAATGAACAAAAAATGTTGCAAACTCAATTTTAGTTGGAGACTTGTATTCAAAATAATGGTAGGCAACACTTTTTTCAGTATTCAGTACTGCAAAAATGTTGCAAATGTATTTGTTATTTTTATACATGTATTTCTTTGCATACATATTGAAAAGAGTTCACAACTTGTCTTATATCATATGCTGTTTTTTGGTACTAGGCAAGAATTCTTGATGAATTCTGAAAACTAAAAGAAAGCACAAACATTAGAAGAGAAAATTGGAAAGCTATGATTCTTTATCTGAAAGCAAATTAAAAGTCTTATTTCAGCTTGTGGATTTGGTGCAGAACTGAAGTTTTTCAGCATGGAGGAGGGGAAATATGAGTGGGAGGCAGAAGGCAGAATGTGGATTTAGACCCTGTCTCCCTGAAGTTTTAAATCTATTTTTGATTCAAGGAGAAAAAAGTAAAATACTTGATGGATTATTCCAGTAATAATTTATTAGCTTTTGTGCGTCTACCATCTACCATTGTTTGGAGATGTAAATATAAGAGAGCTAAGGCATGATGAATTATTATAGACAGTTACTATTATTAATAATCAACCTTTGGTGAATCCAAATAAAAAGCTCAGATTAAAAATGATCAGTGCTTTTCATTAGGACAGTCTTCTCCATTTCATTCTAAAGTGATGATAAAGAGAATGTACAGAAAAATAGAAATCTTGAAGTCCACTCAGGTTTTTCTCAGCTTTTACTCAAGAAAAACTCTTTCCTTAATTGAAGTTTGCCCATGTAAGGCTAACATACGCTGCACTGAAGAGAACCTCTGTTCTCTTTAGGCATGTACCTCTGTCTGATTACCGTTAACAAATAACAAAGTTACTATTCCTGCAAGAGATTAGAAGAAAACAATACTCTTTTCTGTCTTTCATTAGCCTTTATTGGAATGATTCATTTACTTAACAATAGGCTTACGTTTCTCTTGTCACCTGGTTTGTAATTAATAAAATGGTTATGACATAATTCAGGGGTCGGCAACTTATGGCCAAACTTATTCAGCCTGTGGATCCAGCTGGGGAAGGTCTGACCTGGCCTGGGGCAGCACACAGGACAGGGTGTCATAGAAGATTGGTTGGCACAGAGCTGCACCAGGCTCCTGTCCCCTCCCCAACACTCTTCTCTGCAGCCCTGCATGCACTCACGATTGCAACTCCTGGTGAAGGGGAAGGTGAGCAGGGCCCTACCCTGAGCACTGACTTAGAGAAGGTGCCAGAATGCCCTCCTAGGAGTCTCTGCTCTAGCAGGTGTACCTCAGAGCTGCCAGACCCTGGAAGCCAGGCTGCCCTGCAGTCAGCAATGTATAGAGGCCAGGGGTTGAAACGGTGCCCTTCCCAACTCCCCCCTGCCTTTTTACTATGGGAGGTGCAGCTCCTCACCCAGTAGCATATCTGGTGTGGGAGGTGTGAACAAGGCATCAGAGGCAGCCTGCACTGCAGTGAGCCTGCCCCTCAGCTGCAGCAGCCCAAGCCCATACTGCTCCAGGAGCAGCAGCTGTTACCATAGTGCAAAGAGAGTGGTGTCGGGTAAGATTCTGCATCCTCCTCACCAGCCCTGTAGCAATCTACCTTCTGCCCAGGTTGCTGCAGGAGCTTGCTTCACCTCTGCCTGCACTTATTTTCAAGCAGGTGGCTTCAGCTCTGTGGATGGGGTAGAGATTTATGGCGCTTGGCAAGAGGCTGGGTTGCAAACTCTGATGTGCAGTGGCAAAAGGTTGCCAACTCCTGAGGTAATTTGTGTCTTGTGCACTATAGCTTGTGTTCTCATTATTTTTTCCTTAATTTAATAAAACACAGGAAACAAAAGGACAAACACGGGTTGTAAATTGTCCAGGAACCTCAGAGACAACTGTATGTGCCAACAGATGTTGCTCTTGGGCCACCATAACATTTTTATGGTGGCACAAGTTGCGAGCAAGCAGATGTCTTAGCCCTTTGGTGTGCTCCAAGTGCCCCAAAATACTACCATGTCCAAAGGCAGTCACAGCTTGTGGGGAGGACATCTGTTTGCTTATTGCACAGCATGGGAATTCCCTTGCAGGAAATCCTTGCTGGGGATTGCTATAGGACTCATATCAGGTGGCTGTGCCCCAACTTGGGGTGCACATCTGCAAGCAAGGGAACCTGCATGTGGGACTTGGGGTACGGCATCTGGAGCTAAGCCCTGGGCATGGCAGGGACCCCACCCTGCAGCACAAAGGTTGGCAATGCCTATAGATGCCAATGAGGCAGACGTCCCAGTACAGCTAATCCTGCTCCAAAGAACATGTCTATTTATAGCCTGTAATAATTAAAAAAAAAAATTACACAACTGGCCTGAGTTAATCTGAGAACAGAATTAGCTATTAGCGTTTGATCTACCTCTGTACCCTGTTGCGTGGTGAGCCCCTGCTTTGCAGAGATCTTGTTAGATCTCACAAACTAAGTTGGTTCAGAGAAGTTTAGCTGGGTTAGGCAAGGTAACTGCTGTTATGGAAGAATTCCAAGGATCACCAAGATACAGCAGGCAGTAGTAGTAAGGTTCCAATAGGTGGCAGTCTTCCCTTTGAATCAGTACAGAGCCAATGTCACAGCATGTTTTTAATGGGTGAGGAACTGCCTTGTGTGTGGGACTTCCTTAGTGGTTAAGTGCTGCATAATGGACATTGAGAAATGTAGCCATCAAGACCCAAAGAAAATTATTACAGCCTCTCTCTTTGTGCCGTAAAATATTTATGCATATAAATTCCAACCCAGCTGTTACCTTTCAGATAATTTTTATACTGCTTTAAGGTTAATGATTCTAGTGCTGTATTTTTTCCACAAGAAAAAAAAAATGAAAAACAACTTGGTTGAATCTACTAAAAAAATCTATATTTCTTTTCCTTTGCCTCACTAAATAAGTGAGCTGATTCTTGAAAGCAATACTCATGCATAGCCTGCATCAATCCAAAAGGTACTTTTTTCCCCACACTGTGGGCACATCTATGAGATGCTTAATGTGCATTAGACTAATTCTTCTGCACATTAACACGTCGTGGCAAAATCTGTGCACAGTAAAATTAGTGTACTGCACATTAAGCAACACAAAAAGACTGCGTGCCAGCACTAGTGTGCAGTAGCACTGGTTATTGTGCACTTAGTTAGTACCTCATATTAAACATACCAAACAATGCAGAGTAACAACAGCACATTAATGCATGTGTAGATGCACTCTGTTACTAACAACCTGCTACTTGATGTTGGTCATTTTCTACAGACCCATGTCCCCTGATAGTAGCATTAAGGATTATGAAGTTTAGAATGGTTCAGAAAAAACATGCTATAGAAGCATAAAAACGGAGAAACTGAAGCCTAAGAATATAAGTACTGCCCCATTCTAATGTTTGAAATTTTCTAGCCCATAGACAGATCTGATCTGTTAGCTTATCTGAGTTTACTGCACTGAGTTAAACTACATCAAAACTGTGTCAAGCAGGGGTAACTAATGTCCATTTTGCAAAATATATTAACTTATATAACAGCAGAAGGGTCATTACTTACAGGCTTTCTGACATCTGGTAAGGTAACCCACAGTGGAAAAACAATGGGTAAAAAAATAAGGTATGTGATCTGTTTGCGTGAAGTTTCAGGCCAAGCCAGGCTGAGGGGCTGGTCATCATCATCCTCTTCCAAATCCTAAGAATAGAAATAAAATCCATAAAAATAGAAATAAAAAAAGAACATTGGAAAAATAAGATTAGAAGTCAGATGAACGTCAACGTGCCTCATTCAAAAAGTCCTTAAATAGAGATAGGGTTACTGGGTTTGAATCACCACTGTTAGTGCCTGGAGGCATAAATTGTACCAGCCTGAAAACAAGCATTCTGCCTCTGAGGGAAGGCAGACTGGTTTTACGCCGTCACCCTTCTGGTGACCTCACATAAGGGACAATATTAAACTACACCTGGAGTGTCACATGAACTTTCCTGGCAAAAGCTGCCTAAGGATGCACCTGACTGGTATCTCATCCACCACTGTTAGTCATTCATTTGGGTTGTACTGACTACCTTCAAAACTCTTGGACCAGGTGGGGTGTTTGCTTCTGTTTATGCTACTGCCACATGTCCATAAGTATTTTCCACTCATATTTTCTGCATCTCAGGTTATTCTGGTCACAGCCTGATAGCCCCAGCATGAGCCTTTCCACGTTGTTTTGCTCCGTTACTTGTCAATAACATATCAGATTCTTAACAGCTAAGTAGTAAAAGTTTGGAGAAAAACATTATTCCCGTATCCATGTGATGCATCTTCTTTTCAATAACCTCCTTAAAAGTTTTCTGTACACTGTCCTGCTAGTTGCATTTCTGCCATTTACTCTACCATGGGTAGACTTTAAGGAACTTTTCCTGTGAGATGGGATCTTTATGGGTCGCTGTATATGTGCAGGGATGCTGCTCTGACACGCTGGCATTACATTACATCAGATTAGATTTTATTAAGGCTGCTGGAGTGTGATAATTAGCATACTCCAGCAGCCTCCGCATTTTGTGTAATCAGCATCCCTGTGCTTCAAAATGGCAGCAGGGGTACTTTAACTAAAGCTCATCAGATGAACTTTAGTTAAAGTGTCCCCACCACCATTTTGAAGAGCAGGATGCTGAATACATGAGATGCTGAGGGCACTTTAATTAGAGTTTAATTAGAGTTAAATCTCCCTGTTGCAGAGCACTGAGGTGCCCTACTCCTAAAGAGGAGAAACTGCTAGAGAAATAGCCCTAGCAGTGAATAAGGAGCCCAGCTGTTGGTTGCCAGAGAAACTGGAGTCAGCAAATGACCCACACCTGCCAGCAGTCAGCTAGCTGTAAGGGGCAGGTCCTGGCTAAGCCCAGGAGCTGAGGCCAGGGGAGTTCCCTGCCAGGAGCCAGAAGCTCCCTGAGCAAAGATGCAAGAAGAAGCCTGACCGCAGGTACAGCTCAAGCCGAGTAAAGGATGGCAGCTCTAGGATGTCTGAGCCATGTGGTTTTAGCCGGGTGGCTTTAAGTTATGTTATAGCCTAGGGGCTTGTGTTTTGTTTTGTTGTTACACCAGTGATTTGGGTGAGGCTATCAGGAGATGGAGGAGGCCTCATAGGGGACTCACACTAGTGTGGGGACCCCAGCACCAGTGAGGGCCCAGTATTCGGGGTGTATAGACCCCAGCCCCAGAGAGAAGCAGCTGAGAAGCCCCCAAGAAGGGGGCATTACTGAGAAGCCCCAGGGCGGGTGCGGTGAGCCCCCGAGAAGGGGGCATTGCTGAGAAGCCCCAGGACGGGTGCGGTGAGCCCCGAAGAAGGGGGGCAGCAGTGCGGTGAGCCCCGGAGAAGGGGGGCTTTACAGAGAAGGCCCTGAGAGAGGGCGTGGAAAGAGGGAGACAGAGAGAGACTGAACAACACCTATTCCAGCTGCGAGGCTTGGGGCGTGGTGAAAGGGGTGGTTGGAGCCACGCATAGCCCATAAGGCTAGGGTGCCCGTGAAGCACCAATGGTAGAGCAGAACCCATCAGAGGTCCGGGAAACCACGAGGTCTGAATCAACACTGAGAAGGGACCAAGAGGGCATAAGGCAGCCTCCCAAACTTACTTAAACATCAAAGACGTGGCGGGCGAGAATCAGAGGGTGCCCTTGGGCCAACTTGGCATGGAGGAAGGGGGCCTTAAGGAGATCACGGCCCTCCTGTAGGACCCCGCTGTGATACTTCCCCAAGCCTGGAGCATGTGTAAAGATGCCCTATGGTCTTATACTTTTCACCCCCTTTTCCTATATCCCAGCTCTACTTTCATTCTTCTGTGCAGAGTTTAAGCCATCTTGTGTTGCCAGATTGAGTCAGAAAGTCACAACTTAAACTAATATCACATTTACACCTATTTTCTGGCTTATTCACAAGAGGGACCAAGGGGCTAATTTCATTCTTGATTTAACTCAAAAAGGTGACATCAGTGGGTGCATCCACACATACAAGCACGTGTGCTTGCATCAGCTCAAAAAGAAGTGGTGCAATCTTGAGCTGGGGCTTTTTGCTTCAGCGCATGTGCTTGGACATGCACTTTGTTGTGGAGCAAATTGTGCCACTTGGGGCAAAATAACCCTGCCTGGCTCCTCCCAGATCTTCAGCCAGAGGGAGGTATAGCCCCGGGCCAGCACCTGTGTTGTCCCCAGCAGTATAAAAAGCTGCCTTGTCCTGGCCCCAGCAATACAAAAAGCCACCCTGGCAAGTAGCTCAGAGCTACTAGCTCTCAGGAGCTTCTGCGGCCCAGCCAATTGGTACTGGGGGACACTATCCCTTGTGTCACCTGGATTGCTGAAGCAGCCCTGAGAGTTCCCTGCACCCTCTACCTACTGCAGCAGTCTGGCAGTGGGGGCTGCTGCTTGGCTGTGACCTGCTGTGCACCTGCCAGACTCAGATGGGGACTGCAGAGCCAGTAGAGGCATCTGCCCCTCTGGGCCAGCTGCCAGTGGACTGCGGTTGCAGGGTTGGCCTTTGTGAGGCACTACTGCCATTTGTGCCCCTTGCCCGGCCATCTGGGCAAGGGGTACAAATGTGTTCTGGGTATGGTGTTCTGGGTATGGTGGCTTACTTTAAACTGTCAAAGCATGTCCTCCTGGCCCCATTTGTCCAGGAGGTCAGTCATAGCTAAAAGGGTCCAAGGTGCCAGTTCTGAGCAGGCAGGGTCCTACCACTGGCCTCCTTAGCAGGAATTCTGGTGTTCCCTATTGGAAAACTGAAAAATCCCTGATAAAAAAACCCCCAAAGTCACTGTAAAATACCCACAAATCCATGTCCCTGCACAAGTAAAACAAAAGACCACTATAAAGAGAGAGAGACAGCAATCAGTTGGACAATGTCTTATTGATATAGCTACAGTAGTAAAGCAAGTCTCTTATCATAATAATAAAGTGACCTCTAAATACATGTTTCATAAATTCATTAACACACATTTTGCTGCACTCCCACAAGGAGATGGCCCCCCACACAAGGGCTTCAGCCCCCTACACAAGGGGTCTGCCCCCAAACAAGTGGTACAGCCCCCCCAATGGGGGCCAAATGGTCCCCGCAGGAGCTACCATCCCCCTGCAAGACCCACATGCCCCCCAACTGCTACCCCAACTGTTGCCACTCCTGGCCCCATCCTGCACTAGTTGCTGCAGCCCCCCAATGGCTTCCCCACCCAATCCCACCCCCCAACTTGCACCCCCAGCCCCCCATGGCTAACCCCACCACCCCAGGCACCATCATAAAACCCAGAAAAAACCCCAAAAAGAAATGGGGAAAAAAAGCCTCTGCTTACCTTTGAAGCAGCGGTGGGGGGGCTCCAGGGCCTCCTGGCAGAGCCTCCCAGGCAGCACAGGACAGCGGGGAAGCAGCAAAGCCCAGGCTGGGGCTGCTGGGGCTGTCAGTCTGCCCCACACTGTGGAGGCAGGGCCCCAGTCAGCCAGAGCTGCTGATAAGTACCAGGGTATTTTTTTGTTTTGTTTTTTTAAGCTATAGCGTGGGAGGGGCAGGGATGGGGGCGCTGGCAGGGGGAGAGGTGAGCCCCAGCAGGGGTCAGGGGCCTCAGGGGGCTGGCAGGGGAGGGGCCGGCCCCAGCAGGGGTTGGAGGCCTCAGGGAGGCTGGCGGGGGGAGGGGCCATCCCCAGCAGGGGTCGGGGATCCTCCCCATGGTCCCCTCCCCCCTCCTCCAGCCCCCCAACACCTTACTCACCGGCACTGGAGCCCTGGTGCTGAAACATGCAGCCTGGCCGGCCGCATGTTTCAGCACCAGGACGAAGGCCAACCATAGAGATGCTCTGGCTGCCATGGAGGTCCCAGCCTCCGGTTGCCTCAGGGCATGATCTGGGACAATGCCCTCTGCTTTTTTAAACAGGTTTTTTTTCGATGGCAAAAGGAGTTTGAGGCAGGGCAAGAGGCACATGCGCACTCATGTGGACACACCCAGTGAGTTTAAGCTAGAATACAACCAATACCACTGTGTAGGCCAACACAAAACTTGGCCCAAACAGTTCTATGACATAAAGGTTCTGATTTCCAAACACTGTAAAGTCAGTGGAAAGACTCACTCTGAGGTCAACTGAACTTGAATTTGGCCTTGAAAGTAGTATTTGGTTTAAACTTTTTTTCTACCTTTTGAAGTTATTTGTTTACTTAAAAAAAGATATTTGGACTTGACACCTCAAATATTACTGAAAGTGACATATTCTTCTTCCAGTAAGGTTATCCAGTGTGGTGAAATATCATCCATAGTTTCCTTAGAGTTATTCTCCTGCATTAACAATACTTAGTTCAAGTCTTTAATAGTTCTGTAACACACTGACATCAGTAACTGCTTGGTTTGGCTAGTTAATTTCACAGGTCTGTAAGTTTTGGGGCTTGTTAACAGTTCTGCTTCAAAATCTTGTCTTAATTAGGCAAATGTTTAGTGAGATCAGAAATATTATTCTTTGATTACTGTAAATGGAGGTATGATTCTTGTTTGTAAAGTGATCATTTAAAATGTACTAATCAACATTTAGGATCACAAAGCGTGATTTTTCAACTCAGTTTTGTAAATTTTGCATCTCAGTCACCACACTGACATCAATAAGGTTACTCCAGGTTTACACTGACAAAAGCCCATATTTTCCCTTTGATACATTCACAGGTTGTAGCTATCTTTGGCAATTATATGCTCATGTTAAAAATCATAGTCTGTTAATCTCTAAATTCTTAGAAACTCAACTGTGACGTGTGATTATAAAAATTGAAGAGTTCACAGGTACAGAAAATTACAGGATTTCAGAAAGACAGATATGGACAGAAGTGGTCACAATTTCTTCACAGAAGCCTAAGCCTCTGAAGAGTTTAAGAGACAGCAGCTTCCCTGTATTTTTCAGCACATTACTAAAGCAGGCAGATGCAGAATGCCTTATTTCCATAACCTACAGGAGCAGGGCCTCTTTAATAGACTTGTGCAAGTGCAGGGGTTTTTGACACTTCTTCCTTACAACCAAATCTGTTTTCTTTCTCTCTTCCAGGTTTTAGCGGAAGGTGCTGGGGTGGATGAATCAGACAAAGATGGGTGCCTAGGTTTTAAATAATGATGACTAAGGTAAAATTTGAACACAAAAGATGCAATTGAAAGGTTGCCTAGGTATCTGAGTGGCCTGCATATATTGCAAATAGCAGACTCAGCATAAATAAACCTCTATAAACAACAGTTTCAAAACCAGCATTGAATGACTAAACCATCATTCTAAGAGATTAGCTGTGATTACCAGCCCTCTATGATCATAATGATAACTATACATATATCTCCATTTCTCTGGTTACACATTTGCAGAACTTGCAGATATTAATATACAATTCACAAAGGCTACAACCTGTATCCCCAATTTACAGTGTAGCAATGTTGGTTGGCAGGCAAAAGAAATCAGAACTCTTGGTGGAGGTGATATCTTTTATTAGACCATTTATCACTGTAAATTCTGACATTAGGCCTAATTGTGATCTCATACCTGAGGAAATCAGGATTAGCTGTACTGACTCCCTATGCACCCTATGTACTCTATGTTAATGAGCTCAGGTGAATTGTTTGCTTTCATGGGCATTAAAAAATGACAAACTATGAAGCTTCTGAGTTCACCACATACTCTACAGCAACACAGAAAGGAGGCTAATTGAAGTCACTAATCTGGACCCAGCAATATGGATGTAACCCAAGCGGTACTCCAAGAGGTACCCCCTCTCCAATTGAAGATATCAGAGCAGGTGCACAAGCACTGTGGGAGGTGTAGGGACTCTCCTCCCCATATAGAGGACAGACCATCAATGGGGCCTTAACCATATACCTTTTAATGAGAGAACAATACTGGGAACATAATAGGCATAAGCCAGGGGGTATAGGGGACACTATAATGTCCTGAGGAGGCAGGATTCAACAAAGGTTAGACGCTTATAATCATTGACAAAAGACAGAGTTAACAAAATATAAAATGAACTGCAGAACAAACAATACTGGTTGGTGAAATATAAAAGGCACAAAATACAAAAATGTGAAATGACGAGGAATATAGGGCCTAGGTACCTGGAGAAGGGGAAAGAGGGAAAACACAATGACCCCTTTCCACTGCAGCAAGAATTTCTCTCTGTTACTTCACTTACCCCAAGTCACCCCAACTAGGACTTGAACTCAGATCACCTACATGGCAGGCAGACACTACCACACAGCCACCAGTCTTTATCCTATGCTAAGCTGCTAGGGGTCTTGATCTCTCCAGAGCACGGCCTCATGTCGAGCTGCCTGGCCTCTTGCTGGAGGAGCTGGAGGCAGAGCTGGGAACCTCTCAAGTCAATGCTCAGATCATTGCTGGAGCTGGGGAGCCTCTCCTGCTGGCCACAGCCTCCCATAGGCGATCCTGGAGCCCAGTGGGGAGCCTCTCCTACCAGCCACATGCCACGCTGCTGAGGATCCAACTGCTGCCTTCAGGTCCCACTCCTTCGGGTGCTTCTGGGGCAACTGCTTCCACCCTGCTGGCCCAGCTCTTGACAACTCTTTGAAGCTTCTTCCTTGTGGTCCCTCACTGGTCCTCCCAAGTCAGCCACACTGCCCCTTTTATCCCCCTCCAGGTGACCCAAGTGGCCAATCAGGGGACACGGAGGGTGAGTCTCTGGGGCCCGATTGGTGAGGAAAGGGAATCCCAAGTCCTCCAATCATCTTTTGCCTTTTCAAAACCCCTGGGCTAAGTCACTGCCAGCTAGCCCGTCACATGGAGAATAAGTGATATGCATAGAATTGAAAAAACAAAAACATCCATTGTCCACACATACTGGAAAAATACTGGGTTGAAGTTTTGCACTTGTAGGGAGCAGATTAGAAAGGCTAAGGCCAGTGGTGATGCATAGGTGATGCACAGGGGTGCATGTGCACTCCCTTAGAGTGCTGGTGCACCCTGGTTAAGTGACAGGAAGGGGAGGCAGGTGGGAGCACTGGTGACCCCCTTGTGAGTGCCATCTGGGGAGTGGGGGCACCAAGAGAAGTGTCACTGGCACTTCCAGGAGCGTCTGGAAACTGCATTTTGATTCAGGTATAGAAAAATATGAAAAAAGAAACAAAATACCTACTCAGTAGCACTGATGGCTGAGTGTTTATTATTTGCTCACAATAAAGTGATCGCATCACATAATAAATATCTCGAATTTAATATACCACATTTTGTAGCTGATTTCATTGGCCAAATTGACGTAAGGGTTTGGATTATACATTGTCCTATTTTTTGCATGCCTACTTCCCATTGATTCCTGGTACAGATCATCAGCACAGGATTAGCAATAGGTCTCATATGGAAAGTGAAACTGGAGAGCAGTGCCATTTATGGGTAGTTTGATCATGCTGAAGTACAGATGTTGTGTAAAAGTATAAACATTAGTGACCTTTTTTCTAGCATTGCAAAAAAAAAAAACCTTATTCATTTCCGGACCTGAATATCCTGTCCCTTCAATCTTAATATGAAAGTAGGATGACCTCAAGATGTCACGTGTCAAATTTAAATCTAATTGTTCAATATTAAGACTGAAATTATTCTTTGTAATGAAAAATCTGTGATTATTTTATGCCATCATGTAGGCAAAGAGGAAGTGTGACCCAGTGGTTAGGGTACTGTATTGGGTATTGAGAGACCTGGAACCTAGTTCCTGCCCCACTACAGGCTTCCTGGGTGACTTTGGGCAGGTGACTAATCCATCCACTGCCTTAGTTCTTCATCACAAAATGCAGGGTAATTGCACTGCTTTTCCTCTCAGAAGTGCTGTGAGGAAAATATATTCAAGATTATGAGGTGCTAGACCAGGGGTTGACAACCCCCAGCACGTGTGCCGAGCATGGCACTTAAAGCCGTTTTGCTCAGCACACCACAGCCAGCCTCGGCTCTGGGTAGCTGCTGCCAGCAATGGAGCCTGGGCTGCTCCCAGGAGGGCTTGCTTGCAGTGTCCCAGCTGCCTGCTGGGAGCAGCCTGGGCTCCCGGCTGACAACAGCTACCGAGAGCCAGGCTGGCTGCAGCTTGGAGGCTCCAAACACCTGTTACAGGCTCCAGCATCAGCTCTGTACTGGTACATGCAGGCACGCCTCAGAGTGGGCGGCAGGGGAGGGGTCTGTGGCAACACAGCCCCAGTCTCTCCCCCGCTCCCAGCATAGAGGTGATGGCAGGGTTCGGGGGCCTGGCACAGCTGTTTGTAGCCAGCCCAGGCTCTGGTCCATGGCAGCAAGCAGCGGGCAAGCTGCAAACAGCTGCACCGGGCTCCACAGCTCTGGCATCAGCTCCATGCTAGCACCAACTGCGCATACACCTCAGGGCAGACAGCAGGGCAGCACAGCCCACCTTGAGGTGCCCGTGCAGTCGCCGCCAGCACAGAGCTGATGCCGGAGCTGTGGAGCCCGGTGCAGCTGTTTGCAGCTTGCCTGCTGCTTGCTACAGCTGCCCAGAGCCCGGACTGGCTATAAACAGCTGCACCGGGTTCCAGAACCCTGCCATCACCTCTGTGCTGGGAGCGAGGGAGAGACTGGGGCTGCACTGCCTCAGGCCCCTCCCACTGCCAGCTCTGAGGGACGCCTGCATGTGCTGGTACGGAGCTGGTGCCAGAGCCTGGAGCCTGGCACATCTGTTTATAGTCTCCCAGCTGCAGCTGGCCCCAGCTCTGGGTAGCTGCTGCCAGCTGGGAGCCCGGGCTGCTCCCAGCAGGGAGCTGGGATGCTGCAAGCCCTGCTGGGAGCAGCCCGGGCTCCAGCAGCTACCCAGAGCCAGGGTAGCTGCTGACAGCCACAGAGCCTGTGCTGGGGGGCAGGGGCTTTGGGTGTGGGGCAAGGGGCACAAGCAGGGCATCCTGCCATGTACCGCTTGCCCTCATTTTGTTTTTCTGGCATGCCAGCACTCTGGCAGCTTCCAAGGTAGGCATTGTGGTGTTTTTTGGCACACTGACCAAAAAATATTGCCTAGAAGAGCAACCTTTCTACCAACAACTCCTGTCTTCTTAGGATATATTCTCATTACCTGGATAGCACACATTAATGCTAACAGCCTATGTTACTTCTCCTCATATTGTGAAATACAGAAAGCAGGCCAAATCCCTTTGGATTAGATTTTATGGTAATAAATAATGAATGCTCATCATTGCAGTCTGTACTTTTCTTGGACATTTTCTGCAAGTACACAGAGTCCTGAGTAACTAGAATGTCCTGAACTTGTAAACATTTATTCTGCACAAAAGTATGTTGTGGACTTTATTGGTGGGCATGGAAGATGTTTCCAGAGTCTAGTGCTAATAAATTACACTCAGCAGATGCAAATTTAATTTATCAGCTACAGATGCACGGAAGCGCAGTTTATAAGTAAGCTGGGTCTTGATACCTGTTTTCCACTGTCCTATTTTTCAAATAAATGAAAAAAGTAATAAACCAGAAGAGATGTGGGAGAGATTTCTAAATGGCCTTTGGGGGTGGGTGGGAAGGAACTTTTTTTTTTTTTTTTTAATTTTACACAGCAGTGCAACTATTGATGAATGGCAGACAAAGTTTTTTCGGTAAATCTGATATCTTTTATTAGACCAACTAAATAGCTGGAAAAAAATGTTCTTAGCAAGCTTTCATGTTTGAAAACCCTTCGTTAGACTGAGGAAGCATCTGCAGTTGTTATATGCTCTTCCATTCCATCCAGGAAGAGCACACACCAACTGCAGATGCTTCCTCAGCCTGATGAAGGGTTTTCAAACCTGAAAGCTTGCTAAGAACATTTTTTCTAAGTATTTAGTTGGTTTAATAAAAGATATCAGATTTACCCAAAGAATCTTGTCTGCCTATGTCCTTAGACAGCTACAACCTACACCCCTGTAACTATTGATGAATTACACTGAGATAAGTTGACAAGAGTCCCTTACAATTCTTTTAAAGCTTAACATGGTTGTTCAACACCAAGGAGAAGATCTTTAAGCATCAGAAAGGTATTCTTAATCACCAAAAGAATACCAGGCTCTTTGGCACATATTATTGCCCTTCAACTAAGTCTGTTTTCACCTCCCCTATCCCTTTCTCTCCAAAACAGAAACACCTAAAATCATCCAGTAAATGCACCCAGTATCTGAGAACAACTCTGTTTAGATACTAGTTTGATGGAAAGTGCTGTGCATTCCTCAGTAGGAATGTCTCAGACAGAGAGTTTGTCCTGAAATGCACAAACTATGTGCTGTTCTTTCATGAAGAAAAAACTTAATCCACTTTAACATGGTTGCTCAAATAAGCTGTTTAGCAAGCACATTGAAAACAATGAAGGCTTAGCAGTGTTTTCTTATTGCATCCAAGGTGCATTTTCTTTTCATGAAAAGTTGTCTTTGACATGGTTGGCATATACAAGTTTTCCAATTAGGTTTCCATGGAAACTGGTGATAGGGTGTGTATGTGTGGGAGGTGAGAGGAGAAGGTGTTAAGTTGAACAGGGATGTTATTTTTAGGTAAGCCACAAGTGACAATGATTATGGGTGAACCTGCTTAATCAAATGCTTCTTAAGAACGGGAGGTGGGGGAAACTACCTTTCAGAAGGATCATTTCTTTGCATGGCTACCTATAAAATATTTAATGAGATACCATCAATGTCCTTCAAGGTTTCTTTTAAATTTTGTCAAACATGCTCAGTATCAAGCTATAAATATGCAGTATGCATTACATAACAGCATTTTTTCCTCCTGTTAAAGGTCAAAAGGAAAATTACAATATATAGAAAACTACACAGGAGGATGGAATGCACTGCAAGAGGGAAGATGGGCCAGGACAATAAAGAAATATACTACAGATAGAACTGGAGGGAAAAATAACCCCAGAGGATTTTGTTTGATGGCTCTCTCCTGAGAAAGCTCATCCAATACCTATTACCATCAGAGAGAATCTTTCCTTTGACTTCTGGAGGGGACCCAAGAAGAATATAGTTGCCTTGGATTGGAGTTGGGTCTATAGGGGACATTTTCTGGGAGGACCCTTAAGACATCTGTAAACAGTGACAAAAGTAAACAGAGCTCTGAGCTTCTCGTCTGAGGATTAGAGTGTTGGGCCATCAAGAGGGACAACAGAATTTAGATCCTCTGCCAGATGAGAGTGGTGTTAGGAGGTAGAAAGCCACTAATATTTTTGGGGGAAAAAAAGGAAGGGACAGGTACCCTAGAAAGAGAACGGAAAGATTAATGAGAAAGAAGAAGACAAACTAAAGTCCATCCAGGTGCACAAAGTCTTGTATAAGTAAGTCATGGGCCTTGTGTGTTTGTACTCTGCCTAGAGATTAATTTCAGTTAGACAGAATAACACAGTGAAACCAAGGAAGGAAGGGAGGAGAAATCAGACCCATGGAAAAACAACCTGTATCCAGAAAAAGAAAAAGTGAGAAAACAAAAACAAGCCCGAAAAACCTATAAAGAAGGGGAGGAGAAGGAAGAAGCAACACAGGGGAGTGAGGGTGATTTTCTTTTCTTAAAATAAAGCTTAAATTATTTCACAAGCTTACAAAGTTAAAAAATAGTTAAAAATAAAGACAGAGGACTTTGATAATCACAGTTACAAACAAAAGCAGTTGTTTGAAAATAGGAAAGAATTTAGGGCCTGCCAACAGTTTTAAACAGGGTTTTAAACTAAGCTCACCGGGGGATGGGCAGACAACCACCAGTGCAAGCCTACCTAGCAACAACTGCAGAATCAGTAAGTCATACAGCACAAGGCACACTCCAATTCACTCCTACCCCAGCCGAGGGATGGGACTCTTCTAGCAGTGCGGGGAAGCCCAGGACCTCCAATGGCAGGCTTACCTGCCTGTATACAAATGCTAGGAGCCTGGGGAACAAACAGGAGGACCTGGCCCTCCTGCTAAATAAAAATCAATATAATCTTATAGTAATAACAGAAACTTAGTGCGACTCCACCTATAGAACCACAGGTATAGATGGCTTGTACAGGAGGGATCATCTTGCTAGAAAGGGCGGGGGTGTAGCTCTCTATGTGAAGGAGCAGTAAACTTCCCTACAAATGGAGTTTGGCATCTTGAGACCCTTTTGGTCAGATTACCGGGGGGGGGGGAGGGGGACGTGGTGAAGGAGATATATTGGTAGGAGTCTACTATAGACCTCCTAATCAAGAGGAAGATCTTGACCACACATTTGCAAGGGAACTGGCAGAGACTGCACACTCGGTGCACGGTTGTCACAGGTGACTTTAACTACCCTGACATCTCATGGGAGGACGACTCTGCCAAACCCGATTGGTCGCATAGCTTTTTCACCTACATTGATGAACTCTATGGGCGAACAAGAGGTAAGGCACTCCTGGATCTGGTATTGGCCAAAGGGGATGATCTAGTGCAGGGGTGAGCAAAATGCGGCCCATGGGCCGGATGCAGCCTGCCAGGCCATTCTATCCGGCCTGCAGGGCCCCTAAAAAAATTAGTAAATTAATATTTATCTGCCCCTGACTGCCTGTCATGCGGCCCTTGATGGCTTGCCAAAACTCAGTAAGCAGCCCTCCGCTCAAAATAATTGCCTGCCCCTGATCTAGTGAGTGACCTGAGAATTGAAGGGAAGCTTGGAGACAGTGATCATGAACTGATCACTTTCTCTATCCATCACAAAACTGACAAATCAGTCAGCAATGCAGAAATCCTTGATTTTAGGAAAGCTGACTTTCATAAGCTCAGGAGGCTGGTTGCCGAGGCCCTGAGAAACCAGGATCTAAACAGAGAGGGGAGTCCACAAGGAGTGGTTGCTCCTTAAGGTACTCAGCACTGGCCTGCACCTATAGGGAGCAAACTAGGAAGAAGCCAAAGCCAAAACCAAACTTATATTGGCTACAGGAATCAAGGGCAACAAAAAGTCCTTTTTCAGATATGTGGGTAGTCAGAAGAAAAACAAATGCAACATTTGCTAAACCAAACAAGGCAGCTGACAACTGACACCCAAGAAAAAAACAAATCTCCTTAATGATTACTTTGCATTGGTCTTCCACCAGCCCAAGGGTATCACCCTGCCAAGCAAGAAGCAGGATTGCCAGGGTATGGGAGAACACACACCCATCATTGGGGAAGATCTCATGAGGGGACACTTTGAGAGGCTGGACATTCACAAATCAGCTGACCTGGATGGAATGCACTCAAGAGTGCTAAAAGAACTGTCTGACATCATAGCTCGGCTAACGGTGAGGATATTTGAGGACTCATGGCACTTGGGTGAGCTTCCTGAGGATTGGAACAGGGCCAGTGTGGTGCCCATCTTCAAGCAAGCGAGGAAGAAAGATCCAGGAAACTACAGGCCAATCAGTTTGACCTAAATCTCTGGAAAGATATTAGAAAAAAATTCAAAGAAACCACTAACAACAGGCTAATGGAATGCAATATTCTGAAAGATAGCCAACATGGCTTTGTTGCGGGTTGGTCCTGCCTGACCAACCTCATTTCCTTCTATGACCAGGTAACGCATCATGTGGACAAAGAAGAGGTTGATACAATGTATTTGGACTTCAAAAAAGCCTTTGACTTGGTCTCCCATGAAGTCATTATGGTTAAACTGGGGAACGCCAGCCATGACAGCCTTACAGTCCGATGGCTCAAGAACTGGCCCTGTGGTCAGACCCAGAGATTGATAGTAAATGGAACCATGTCAACATGGCGGGTGGTGACCAGTGGTATCCCCCAGGGTTCCGTACTTGGAACAGTAGTACTCTTTACCATATTTACAAACAATCTGAGTTCAGATATTAGACACAGACTAGCTAAATTTGCTGATGACACCAAACTATGGGGAAACGTGGTCACACTAGTGGACAGGCGGGCAATTCAAGCCGACCTGGACAGGCTCACAAAGTGAGAGGATCAAAACCTGATGGCATTCAACACTGAGAAATGAAAGGTGCTCCACCTCAGGAAAAAGAATCCACATCATACCTATAGGCTCGGCAGTGCTACGCTCGCTAGCACCATGACCAAAAGAGACTTGGGGATCAGGATTGACCAGAAGATGAACATGAGCCACCAATGTGATGCCACAGCTGGCAAAGCAAACAAAAGCCTGGTGGCTCTATCAATGCATCTCAAGCAAGAACCAGGATGTTATCCTCCTGCTGTATTTGGCCTTGATGAGGAGTGCTGGAGTACTGCATTCAGTTCTGGGCTCCACACTTTAGGAAGGATGAGGAGAAGCTTGAGAGAGTCCAGAGGAGAGCCACAGGCATGATCAGAGAACAAGAGAACAAGTCTTATGAGGAAAGGCTGAGAGGCATGGGACTCTTCAGCCTGGAAAAGCAAAGGCTCTGGTGGGACTTGGTGGCAGCCTAAGTATAAGGAATGTACACCAAGAATTGGGAGAACATCTGTTCAGCAGGGCACCACAAGGGAAGACAAGGTCTAACAGTCACAGACTCCATGAAGACCATTTTAGGCTTGACATAAGAGAAAACTTCTTTACCATCCAAGTCCCCAGAATCTGGAATAGACCACCCCCCCCCCCAGAAATGGTGCAAGCACCTACTCTAGATATCTTTAAGACACACTTGGATGCCTATCTTGCTGGGATCATTTGACCCCAGAAGACTTCCCGCCCCTGGGGCGGGGGACTGGACCCAATGATCTTGCAAGGTCTCTTCCAGCCCCAATGTCTATGAAATCTATTTGCACACATTGTCCCAGGCCTATAGTAGAGACAAATACTAATATTTTGATTTTGGATGCACCCAACTTCTGGCAAGTTTATAGAAAATGCAGAATGTCATAATGATATGATGTTTGCAACATAGAGACTTTAGATAGAGCTAACATAGTATGGACCAGTGAAAGGTAAAATTGCCAGAAACCTGATAATGTATAGTCTCAAAGTGGGTAATACAGAAAGGAGATATGGAATCATACACACAATATAGAGAAGAATTAATTTTCATAAATGAATTATGAATTAAGATTCATAATCCAAGCATACAGACCTCAACCAGATGTCATTTAATACAGAGAAACATAAAGTGCTCCATCTGAGGAAAAATAAACCACAACACACTTACAGGCTTGGCAGTGCTATGCTTGTTAGCACCACATCTGAACAAGACCTGGGTGTCATGACAGACAACAAAATGAACATGAGCCACCAATGAGGTGCCATAGCTGGCAGAGCTAATCAAACACTGGCATGCATCCACCGAGGCATCTTGAGCAAGGCTAGGGATGTCATTCTTTCTCTCTACTTGGCCCTGGTTAGACCGCAGCTGGAGTTCTGTATCCAGTTTTGGGTGCTGCACTTCAGGAAGGATGTGGAGAAGCTCAAGAGAGTCCAAAGGAGGGCCATGATTAGAGGCCTAGAGACCAGGTCATAAGGAGAGACTTCAGTAGGGCTGTGCGAAATTTCGCCGCCAGTTTTGTTTTGACACTGTTTTGACTCATTTTGAGATCAAAACAGCAAAATCAAAATGAAACAGATACAGCTGAAACATCCTTGAAACAAAATGAGGCGAGTTGAAACGTTTTGTCATTTCGACGCTGTTTTGCCCATAGGCTATATAGGGGAAGGCTGAAACAGCCTATAACTTTGTCATTTCTGGCCTAATTTGGATGAAACTTGCAGGAATGGTAGGTCCTTCTGAGGTCATTACGCCTGTCAATCTTCAAGGAGATGGATGCAGCGGGTTTCGGGAAACTGCATCCCAAAGTCTTGAAAGTAAAACTCATGTCACATGTATGTGTTAAGGCACAGTGGGATCAAAACTGTAGGTATGATATGCCGTGCTGAGGCCACAAAGCTTGCTAAGTTTCATGGAGGTAGGTGCAGGGGCTTGGGGGTACTGTACCTCAAGCTGCAGACAAGCAGAACTCGTGACATGGGTGACATTGTGTGTGTTAAGGCGCAGCAGGACGAAAGCTACAGGCCTGCTAGCCCCTGCTGAGGCCATGAAGCCTGTCAGCTTTCAAGAAGATAGGTGCAGGGGTTCTGGGGCCCTGCACCTCTAGCTGCTGACAGGCAAAACTCATGTCATGTACACTTGTAGGACTGTCTGTCTTGGGGCAGAGGGGGAAACTGCTCATTCCCAGCCCTGATGCCAGGGGGCACTATCTGTGGCTCTGACCTCCCCTACGCCACAGCTCATGCCTCGTAGATGGCATCACAGTTCTTAGCATCACCAGCCCCACACTGGGCCCCATAATCCTTCAGTCTGCACCGCAACTGGATCCCTCCAATCAGGCAGCCTACTCCACCCTCATTCTGGGCTGCCTAGCTCCCTGCACTCTTTGCCCTCTAGGGCGTGGCCCCCCTGGGACCTTTGGCCACACAAACCCTGGCCTCACCTCCAAAGCCAGTCAGAACCCCAGGCCCTCAGCTCTGGGTGTCCCTCAAGGTGGGCCCCTGGCCCTTTTGACCCTTCTGGTCCGGGCCCCAGCACTGACCAGTTGAGGGTGCCTCAAGTCAGGCTTCTTGAGCATCTATCCCACTCTCTCACATGGGTCTACCTAGCCATCCCCATAAGCTCTTACCCTTACCTCCTAGCTGTTCCTGCTGCAGCTCAGCTAAGTGATGTTTCTGCCTGGGCTGGCACCAGCAGACTGCAGCCTTTATATACTGGGTTCTCAAAATGGCTGTTGCCATCAGGCACTTGCTGACCCAGCCCTTAAAGTGGCAGGCACCAACAGTGCCCTGCCACAAGGTACCTGTGGGATTTGTAGTGCACAGCTGCAGCCAGCACTAAGTAAGCAGCAGGACAGCTCCATACTTGGGGAAAGATGAATTTAACCCCCCTCCCTGGACCCAGCCCCTAGCTGGGGTTTGCCTGGGGGGAAGGGCAGCAGTGAACCAGCCAGTGAGGCCAGTGAGCCAGCTCTCACTTCTCTGGCTAGGGAGCAGAGGGGTGGGGCCAGCCCTGCTCTCTGGAGCAGACAGCATAGCCCAGGCCAGCCCAGGACTGCAAAATGTTGGGATGCTGCGTGACTCTGATTTAACTTAAGCCAGGAACAGGTCAGGGACAGAAGTTTTATAAACTGGGTTGACCTAAATCAGTTAAGTCTGATACTGCATTCAACCAGGTTTATCTTAAACCAGTTTCAGCCATCTAAACCAGTTTCTTATCACTGAAACCAGTTTGTGTAATCTGTCCCTCGCCTGGCTGGTGCCAGGCTATTTGGCATGATATATACAGCCTCTTGTCATAAAAGGCTCAAAACTCAAGAGAAATTGCAGGTCAGAAATGAACTGCAATAGCTTAACTATGGGAGTAAAGCTGCTGCACAAGGCCTATGTGGCATACTGCCAAGGATGTTCATCACTTAGTTTCCCTTAGAAGTCTGCAGGGAGTACAACATGCTGTCAGACAGTGTACTTCATAAGGTAGTGCTCCTAGTGTTAAATCCTGTAAAAGTTTAGGGTTTCCTTGATGTTTGGAGCCGAGATAGGAAAGGAGTGAAGAATGAGTATTGGTTATTTTCAAACTCCTAATTCTAATCTTCACTGCTACGAAAGGCCATGTGAACATGATTCTGATGTAAATCAGAAGTAATCCTATTAAAGTCAATAAAGTTAATGGGCAGAGTGGGAGGAGACTTGAGCTCACTGAGGTCATCCATCTCTACTTTGCTTCCTCTCTAATACCACCTATCAGAAACATTTGTAAAAGTAGGCAGTGGGAAAACATGAATATCAAATTTGAATTGTCTGTGCTTTATCTAACAGTGCATATGGACTGAATCCTTCTCCCAGTGAAGTGAGTAGGAGTTTTGCCTTTGATATCAATGAGAACAGAATCAGACCCTTTGTGGCGGCCAGTTGCTTTTCTTTGTCCTTAAACTGCACATTTACTTTTGCAAGTCCAGCTCCTGCTCTCTTTGGGTATGTACAGATGTGTGCTACACCCAGACTATGATCATGCAATTTACTTTAAGCTGCATGGTTGTAGATTAGGAGCAGCATGTGCAGACATTTGCCTGTGCTGGGAGCTATGCCAGGAAGTCAATATTAAGTAACATGGAGTAGGAAAAACTGGGAGGGGCTAGAGGGTCTGGAGGGGGCATTGACATGTTTGAGGGGGTTGGCAGAGCTAAAAGCGAGGTAATGAGGGGGTAGTTGGTGGGCTAAAAATGGTTCAGGTTGGGGGGAGAGGGGGCATACAAAGAGCATAGCCCTGAGACTACAATGAGTGGCTAGGCTTTCCCAGGACTGTGCTCTGAATGTGTGAATGCTAGCCCATTTCTGATCTAAATTAGTTCACCTCTTCAGGTGAACTAATTTAGATTGGACCCACAGTTTTTTACTGATTTAACCTTCCCACATGTCTGCACATTCAGGGATTTAGGTCAATCTAAATGTAACATTTGCACGTACCCTCTATTGCCTATAGGGTACTCTACTTTGTTCTTCCCCTCTTCCTGTCCATCTCTTATAGTTCATTTATTTTTCTCCACACTAACTTTCCTGTGGTCTGCCTTACTTTCTTAGCAGTGCCGTAGTACATCAGGAAGCCTGCCCTTCCTTACTCATCTTTATTAGATCTTGTATAAGTCGGGTAAATCTTCCAACAGCATGCGAATCGAAGACAACCAGTGCTCCTTTCAGCAATGGTCAATAGGAAAAACAGAGGATCAGCCCCAGATTCTCAAAGGCAGTTAGGCTCCTAACATCCTTTGAATTCAGTAAGAGGTAGATCTTTGAGAATCTGAGCCCTAGGCTATCTGGTCCTTAGAGGTATGTTGTGTTCTGCTATGGATAGCAGAAATGAACAGCAGACATTTTTTTTAAATTCTAGCTACCTGACATATTTTTGCAGATAGTTGAAACTGAGATTTGAGGTGTTGGCAGCTATGGTAGCAGCAACAATGGGATAATCATTGACAGAGTAGGAAATCAGAGAGTCTGTGGAGATGAAGCCCCCATCTCAATGCAATTGGGGTACTACTGCGTGCCTGTGCTAGTGGTCTCCTAGCCATTAACGCCCATAAAACCCTTTATTTTAATCTGATGGAACTACAGCTGCAGAATCACTCATACACTCTTGACATTTCAAGCCCCTCTATTCTTAATTAGGATAAATAATGCATCTCACTGCTGTTCTAGCATGGTAAATTTTGAGTATATATGAATATCTGCTGAATCTAGCATGTAAGTTCCAAACATTTCCTCAATGAAAGTTTTAAGTACCTACCGGGAAAAAAGGCCTTCTTGGCAATGTATGCTTGTAATAATTTCATCTATTTATCCCACAGTTGTTTGAAATTAAACCATCAAAATGTTTTACCTTGGATGGTGATGCTGCTTGACTCTGCATATTTTGAGCAGGCTTTGAAGCCACTTCATTACAATATGAAATGTCAATGTATGGACATTTCTGAGAGATACAAGTACCCTTCTTTTACTGCTTTTTTTTTTTCTGAGCAATTTCTGAGAAAGAATCTATATGCAGCTCAATAAATTACTGAATTGAGTTTTACTCAATTACTAAATTTTACTAAAATGATTAAATTTTGAGTTTTTGTGTACTCCACAAAAGTATTATTCATTCACATCATAACAAGTTATTCCATAGCATAGCAGTAAAAGCTGAAGCTGTGCCAATGAAATACACTATAAATAAATAAATCAACCTAATAAATAATTAATATCCCTGCCTGGAGTTATCATCTCCCCCATTTGTTACTGTTTAATGTTATAAACGGCCTTGACATTTATTTTGGCTCAGAGGTAAACTTAGTCTTTTAGAATATGTTCCAAGTGGACGCTGAAAAAAATGATCCCAAAAGCTAAAGGTTCACTATTCATAGATTTATAGATTGTAAGGGCTGGAAGGGACCTCGTATGATTATCGAGTCCAACCCCCTGCCCTGGGCAGGAAAGACGACCTTAGCTAGGTGCTTGTCTAGTCTCCTTTTGAAGACCCCCAAGGTAGGGGAGAGAACCAAAATGCATTGGTTGATAAAGTAATGCCGGAGCAGTGTGTTGAGAACTTTTCTAGAAAGGGAGTTACCAAACTACTCTGCTTAAGTGGAATGTTTAATATTTAGTTTTGATGACTAGGAATCTTTAGGTGGTCCATCAGTCTGGGAAATTCAGCACAATAGAGACTGTGTACATATTATCAGCATCTTTTTGTTTTCCCAACACAACATTCAACATCCACTTTTCCCTGCCTAATCAGCCCAGAAAATAAAGCAGCAGCTTTTCCAGGGATTCCTCCATCTCTTCAGGTGGGACTGTGATCCTAACACTCCATTCCTATCCCAAGAGGCTAGATAATAGAGAGGGTTAAAGACATTTGGCCATGGTTTGTGCCCTACTATTACTGTTTGAGAGTTTTTCCCTGAGTTTTAATCTTAGCCTCCTTTGCTGTAGTTCAAACAAATTTCAAGTGTTTTAAGTGACTACTTTAAACACTTATATAAAAATGTGCAAACAAGATGACATAGAAAAGTACCTGCAGAAATGGGTAGGTAGGTGAACAAAAGTAGAATACTGAAGATTAGAGAACTATTGGGCATATTTACAACAAAAAGCAGCATAAGGAAACAGCAATAGGAATATCAAATACCTGCATTTTGCCACCAGGGAAAATAGTTTCTATACATTCTTTAAAGAAAATGGAGAGACTTGTACATTTTCAGCTGAAAGTAAACCAAAATCTGATATTGAAAGTCATGTAAGAAATAATCCTTGGGCCAGTTTGGAAGTCTGCATGGTGCTTTCAGCAGTTAGCTCGGGTCTAAGTGTAAGACCCAACCTTAACAATACTAACTCACAAGGCTATTTTGTTTCTTTTGGTCACATAGAAGTTGGGCAGTCACCTGATTTGCTTAGGCACTCTTGTAAGCTACACTAGATGCCTGTCTACATCTTTAGGTTCCTAATGTTCTTTGTATTTCAGGTAGTCATTACAAAAATCAGACAGTCATGCAGTTGTATGATAACTATTCATAAAAAGTATATTTACTTGGTTAAAACAAGCAAATTTAAATCTGTATTTTTCTTGTGAGCAACTATGCAATGTCTGCATTTATGCTTACTATGCACAGTCATGCAAGCAAACATAATTTGCTCTCTGTCTGAAATTTGTGTCTCAGATATGATATCCAAAGGAAGATGTTCGTGACCAGTTCTCATCTTGTAAGCACTTTCTTGTAACCATCCACTTAATTAAACATGACAGGTTGCACTCCTAAGAGAAAATGTTCTGTGCAATGTTAGAACAACTGGACAAACTATTTCCATTAGTTGCAAGTATATGCAATATGCAAGAAATATGCCCTGAAAGAAAACATTTCAAAATATGGCTTTGCCTTAAATACGGTGCTACGTGTAGGTGCAGGGGAAAAGAGCCTTTGTATTTTAGGCAAAATTTGCTCTAATACCCAGTTTAATTGAGGGCAGAGGCAAACAAGACTATTCCTTGCTCAGAATAAAGACCTTTTTGCAATCTACTTCTAGATAAAATAGACAATAAAAAGATATTAACCTCGGCTTCAGTGTTGTGGGCAACATTTCCATTTTGTACTGGTCCTGAATCAGTTGGTGGTGTTATTGCAACTTCCACTTTTGCAGCATTTGGGAGTTCAATTTTTTCTGTTAGATCATCCATAAGCAGGGGTGGAGGGGCAGAGGAGAACAACAATATATAACAAATTAGTAACATTGCTTTCAGTCTATGTGAATTATCAAGTGCTACCAGTAACATTCATAAAAAAAGATAAATTCTGGACTTAGTTACATTGATGCAATTACTCCAGAGAACAAACTTTCATACATGTAAATTAGAGTCAAATTTGGACTAATGAGGGGGTTGCCTGGATAAGGGATGAAGAGCTGTTCCAATGTTACTTGTGTTTTTTAAAAGAGCTCTTTTTAATGTTTAAATTCTTAACTGTAACTTAGGACCTATTTGGTGCTCTTTACTCATGTCATACTCTTGCTGAGCTGTGGTAAATCTAACAGAATTGAGTCAAAACTGACACTAAACCATTCTTCATAACGGATAATAAAATATAAGATTCTCTGCTGGCAGGTGGAGTGTGCGATAAACTCATGAAGATATGGAGAAACTTGACTTGCATATTTTTCCATCTGCAATTAGTAAAGCTGGATTTCTGTTAGAGTTGCCATGGAACTCACAGGTGTTATGACTATAATATGATCTGAAATATTTGTGACTTGACATTTGGGGATGTCTATATGCAAAGGATAGGTGGTGAGGAGTTGTAAAAATGACACCTCTGAGAACTACCAAATTAGATCTTGCACTGCTCTGCAATTCTACCATGACAAAAAGGCTGGGTCAGTGAGGTTTTTTTGCAAAAGCTAGACTACAATTTTGTCCCTAGTTGATGCATTAAATAAGAGAGTCAGTTTAAAAATATGGAAGTTGGTGTTTAAAAATTAATTTTGTGCAAATTCCTGTCTTCAGAATTGTCACTTTTCTCATATGACATTCACATTCTTTTTACTTGCACCATGAATGGAAAAAGCAAAGGTACTAAACAATACCCAAGTTTTCCAATAGTTTTACAAATAAAGTCCTCATGAAAATGTCCTGCCAGGATAAATGGGAGATAGTAGGGAACAAGGGGCTCTGGCCCTATATTTATTCAGTTCAGTTCTTTTCACCATGATTCACCTGGGATTGTTCTAAATAAGAAGCATGACAAAAACTCTTATTCAAAAAGAGTAGTGGTCAGATGTCCTTGGATAATCAGATGACATGAGAAGGAGCAACAAACAATTACTTGAACAACATGCATTTTATAAAATCTTGCCACAGAAAGAAGTAAATATAACTGTGTGGCTTGCATTACTGCTGTGGTCATGTTCTTTCTGAATTAAAATCCAAGATTCACAAGTGCAGTGCAGAGCTCAGGATAGGTATAATTATTTCCCTGCTTTTAAGTCTTCCTTCTTCCCAGCAATATGATGCATTAACAAAACATTCTCAACTAATTGCTTGACTCTGTAGGCAAAGTGTATCTAAGTCTAGCACAAGGTCAGGGCAAGTGTCAACTGATAGCATGGATTCGGTTTTTATCAGATACATTTCATAGACTTCTTTTGTTGAACATTCAGTGGTAAGGCAGTGGCTAAAGGAAAGGTGACTGTAAGAATTTTTTCTTTAACAACTACACATGACTTCTGAGCTGAAAGACATTCTTATCCTTTGTGAAATGCAGAGCAAACAACTTAGTGCAACAGCCATGTACAGGGCCAGAGATGATGGAATTTTTCCAGCCCATTGTCAGGATATAGACCAGCTATCAAACTATACCTCCTATTGTTGACTCCAGCTCATAGTAGCGACTGAACTCCACTATGCAATAGGGACACAAAATTTTGGCTACTGGATATGCAATGAGTGTGAACCTAGCGACTGTGACCCTGTTCTACCCCTGGGGTAGCCCAAATCTTTGCCCTACAAGAGAGATACCTCAAAGCAATTACTTGAAATATTCTACAGTTGATGAACCCATATCCGTACCTTTCTTCTGCAAGACAGAGTCTTTGCTCTTGAGACTTTGTATGCCAATGCAAGATATCCAGGTTTTGCTTCTGAGAGAATGAATCATTCACAGCAGCAATGTGTCTCTTTGAGGGCTTTTGAGTTTACATGGTAGATTTCAAGGATGTTAGTCTTTTTTATGGCAGCTGTTGAATTACATATGCCACATCACGCACACACCTTGCTCATGAATGTGAAAATTGTATGTAGTATTACAAACTGTACACAGCGTAGATCTCAGGGAGCATTTTGTACATTCAGAGTACTCACCCAAAGCATACATCCCTGGTACTGCCATAAAGAAATACATAATCGTGATCAAAATGGTGTTTTCAATTGTTCCTGTCAAATTTCTGTGAAAACCCATGGATTTGCATGAACATAACTGAGAGCATAAATTGTCTTCCTATTCCCATTACTTTTAATTCTACATATTTCCATAATTAGTGTTTCAGCCTTGCACAATGGCTCCCTGGATGCCTTTTTTGGCTTTCTTTTCATACATAGGAGCTCCCATTCATCCTGATGGGGCAGAGTTTCAGGCAGAATCCTGTAGAGAGTCAGAATAGTCTTTAATAATTCATTATAGATGAATCAGAGAGGAAAATTTAGCCCCAGAAAGAATATGGAACTTATATCTAGGGCTCATAACAAATGACTAGGCCTAAAATTAAAGTAGATACATTGTTGTATGGTTTCATACAGATAATCAGCCAGATTCTTCACTTGGTTATGCCAAGAGTTCCATCCTGAGCCCAGTGGCCCATCAAGCTAACATAATTAGGACATACTTGTAGCAAATTAAATGCTGAGCAGTTACTATGTATGCACAGTAAGGCACATGTAGACAGCTGACAAGAAGCAAATTTGCTCCCTGTCAGCCAGGCAGCAGCGGGTGGGTGATTGCCCCCTGCCCATTGGAGCTCCCTGCTGCTGGAGCAGGCTCCAGTGGCAGAGTCTGGGTGGAGACAATGTTTCTATGTCCCAGCAGCAGGGAGCTCCCAGTCCCTGCTCCACGATCGGGAATCCCTGCCTAGCCAGGGGCTCACTGCTAGCTACCACACTGGTAGATAGGGGCAGGGGGCTGAGACCTGCCCCTCCCCTGCAGCTCTTTCCAAGTCCCCTGCTCCCAGTCGGGGAGCTGAGGCCAGAAGCTCCCTGCTGTTGGGGCAGGGAGACATTTCCTCATGCTAGGTTCTGCCCCAGCACTAGGCAGCTCCCAGAGGCAGGCAGCAATCTCCCAGCTCCTGCCAAGAGACAGCTGTCTCCTGGCCCCATGCTCTCTGCCATCCCCTGGGCTAGCACCCAGAGGTAGTCTGGAGATCCCCCTGGCTGCTGCAGGGCGGGCAGAGCAGGATGGGAATGGCCATCTCTGGGCTGCCCCTGTTGGGAGCAAATCTGCTCCCAAATGTGTGCACATGTAGACACCTGCCCAGGATGTGTCGATGGCTCCACTGGGTTCTGTAACCAACAGCACAGAAGGAAATGGTTGGTATCATGGTCACTTGCTTTGACCCTCTAGCCTAAATGACCAGGTACCCTTTCATATCTGGGTCAGCTTGGAAGTAGCCTTTGGTGCAAGTCTGGAGCAAAGATCAAACTGGCATGTTTACATGAGACATTTACTGTGGAGCCAACTAATTAGTTCTGCATTAAACATCTCAGCGTCTACATATGCCTATTAGGGCACAGGAGACTAATGAACTCTGCAGCAGGGTAGTACTTGTATATACAAATAGCAGCAGCACACCTGTAGATGCTGCCCTGGCTGGCTGGGGCATGAGGGTACTTCAGTGTCGGGGTTGCCTGCTGGCTAGTCCTACACTGAAGCATCCTTGTGTCCCAGCCAGGCCCTCTGCAGCACATTGAACCCCGTTGGAGTAGCCCTGGGCTGGCAGGCTGACCTCCCAAGCACCCTGCTCTGACCTGGCTCAATGTGCTGTGGTCTGGATGCACATGCAAAAATCCTGGGAGCTTCCTGGGAGCAATAAACTACAGAACAATAACCTCTAAAAAGTTTATTCATGCACTGTAATGGCACATTTGCAGATATGTCTCTCTTCTCATTTGCAGGTACTAACTGCTGTGGAAAACCAGGCTTCTATTATAAGTCCAAATATGGATTTGGGGTCTATTTTTAGGTTCCCAAGCTGATATATTTCCTCTTTTTTGGGTAAGTAAATGGTATATATACTCTTTGCCAATAAAAATAATTTGGAACTCCTATACTCACCATGATTAGCAGCCCCATTCCGTCTTTCACTGTCTTCTACCTGGCACTTCTTTTTGGCAATCTTATGAAGAATTGAGGCTCTCTCTCTGAATTTTCCTTAAAAAAAACCACATTGTCTTTGTTGAAGTGCATCCATTCTGACATTTTTTGTAGTAAATTTTGCCTCAGGACTCAAAACCAATAAGTTATTTCTATCCAACTGAATGAGCTAACATATTTTTAATCATTAGCTGACTTTCCAGCATCTACAAATTGTGATTGCTTATGTACTTAAGAATTTAAAAGATGTCAGCTGGTGCTTTAGAAATCAAAGAAAATGAACTACTAAATTATTTTTTCTGGTAAAGCATTCAATCAGGTTTTCATAAAAAGGTACCAGTGTAAACCATTCAACACAAATTATATAATAAATCTATTTTAAAGAAAAGGGTTATTTTGAGTCTGCTAGAGCAATGCAATAACCAAAGAATTTCATGGGGTTCCATGAATAAGGAACACTGGAACTGGCATACTAAAGACAACATGTGGCCAATCTAGTCCAGTATTTTATTCTCAGTGCAGGACATGCCCAGAGACTTCAGAAAAAGGTGCAAGCATTTTCATTAACGAACAACTGCTGTATAAACTTCCTCATAGGGAAATTTTCTTTCCAACTTCTGTGTCCCCAATCTTTCAATCTTTCTCTGTGGTTGGTCCACAACCTGCAGTATTACGATTCCATCCTAATATCTGTGTTTGTGCTCTTTCTCTATGAAACTTTTTTCTAAAACCAGTCACATGGCATAAAGGCAAATTTTTCCATTCCCTGCCCAACCCAAACACCCACTGAAATCAGTTGGAATTAAGGGGGCACAAAGTCTGCAAGTTTTAAACCAAAAGTTATTGAATTAAAAAGCATTATTACTCAAAGGATGCATTATATTAATACACCATTAGTAACAACAGGAAGCACAGAGAAGTTATGATTACAAAATCTTTGATTTAGATATCAGTATTTCAAAAAGTAAATCAAAATTACATTAAAGACAGGCAGTGAATGAAATGGAAGAATGAATTATCAGCTAATAATAAACAAATATCCCCCTTCCCACCAAAATGTGAATGTTTTAGAAAGCAGAATATCACAGTGGAATGACAGCATGCTAATACAGAAAGGGGCAAGTAGCTATCATTTAGGGAAAAACAGAATGAATCTGTCAGTCACAATATAAGGTAAATGATAATAAAGAGACCTTATTACAAGCTCTGAATACTACCCTTTCAGCTTTACATGTGTTACTAACAAAATATCACACTGTAAAATAATATCTGACCATCTAGAAAAACAGCAGAAAATACCACAAGGAATTTTCTTATCCATTACAAAAATAGTTAGTATGGAAGTATTGGAAATTCTTTGCTCTATCATGGATATGATGAAATAAAATAGCCAAAAGACCAGAGGAATACTGAAAACCAAGATGCCAACCCTCACTTCAGTGCACAGGATCAATGTGAAAAAATAAAGTTCAAACACACAGAAGATAACAAGACAAAGTGCAGAAACAGAGAAAGGAAACATCTGAAGTCTGAGCTGACGTGAAAAGAGAAAGGAAAAGGGAGAAAACCAACCAGAATGGTCTTGCCAATTATTTTATACTGAAATCCTGAAAATGTTAAGGCCATTTCCATTGAAAATATTTTAAAGTGTTTCTAGAGAAATGTGCTTGTAATTTTGCATGTCCTGACTGACCTGATAGAAAATGTGATGCATTTCCATAAACTAGGGAGGATTTGTGTTTGCATGCATGCAAATACACAAGGTTACATACGTGCATGGTGGGGAGTGGCACAGTGTGCAAGTTTAGTCTGCAAACACTTTTTGAGGAGCCAGCTTGTCATGTCCCATGTGTATTGATGAACTTTTGGGAGCAAGGGAAAATGAAAGAAGGAGGATTTTTTTTATAATCTCAAATTGTATTTTGTATGTAATGTTATTCATCAGTTTCTTTGCTGAAATTTCAGCTTGTATTCTAAAATTATTTCCCTTTTGGCTTTTATACTTGTAGGTGTGGGTCGGTATATCCCCTCTCTTCCCCAGGACTTGCCTGTCATGATTAAGATAGTAAAAAGATTTAGATGTTAATCCCTGAGGGGAGAGGGTGAGAAACACCAGACCACCTGGGTGTTAGTTTCACCATGTTTCACCTATCTTTATTAAAGTGGATACAATGTAGTGGACTACACAATTGCCTCATTAAGATGGAAGCAGCTGTATCACCGCTTAGTTGATTGCAGCTTCCCTGCTGCTCTGTTCCTGATTGCGGCTGTCTCTCTGCTGCTCCCACTGAGAGCTGGTTGTCTCTGGGGATCCTCTTTGGGGTCTGGTTCCCCAGCCTTCCCAGGGTCTTGCCAGCCACCCGTCAGCTCCTGTGAACTTTCCCTGTAGCTCCCTTCCCAATCACGGCTGTCTCTCCGCCGCTTCGTTTGAGAGCCGGTTGTTTCCTGGAGCTCGGTCTCCAAGGGCCGCGTTCCCAACCTCCCTGGGATCCTGCCAGATGACTGCTGGCCACTGCCACCTGGGGTAAGTATCCCCCGTCTCACCGGTCTGATGTCCGACTTGCTTGCCTTGCCCACAGCATCCTTCTTGCTCCGTTGGCTTTGCAGCAACTACTCTGCTTCACTCCAGTGCCCTGAGGGCAACCGCTTGATTTCTAGCCCGAGCCCCTGTTACACACCTCCCCCATTTTGTTCAAAGAAACTTAAAGTTGCTGAGTCTTCGCAATCCTCGGCATGATCAGTCGGACCCTTCGCCCTTTCACCGGTATCTGTTGTGTCTTCAGTGCGTGACAGGAAGTCAATATTCCTGCTCTTCTTTCCCGCCCAGTGCTTCACTATAAAATAAAAGGATTGTGTAGCGAGAGACCATCTCGTTGACCTAGTGTTATCTAGCTTGGCTGTTCGTAGCCAGCGTAGGGGTGCATGGTCTGTGATTAGTATGAACTTCTGGCCTACTAAGTAATAACGAAAGAGTTCCACCCCCCCACCAGATAGCCAGGCATTCCCTGTCAGTTGTGGAATATTGGGTTTCTGTGGGCGTCAGTTTTTTGCTAGCAAAGGCTATTCGTCTCTCTTCTGCCCCTCCTTCTTGGAAGAGGATAGTTCCTAATGCAGTGCCGGAGGCATCCATTTGTTAAAAAAAAAAGCATCTTTTCAAAATTTGGGGTATAAAGCACTGGGTGCTGGCATAGGGTTGCCTTAACTTGTTTGAAGGCTAGGATGGCCCGTGGGTTCCACTGGATCCAGTTTCTCCAAGAACTCCTCCAAGGCGCCATCCTATCAAGGGCGCCACCTTCTCTGAAAAATCCTTGATAAAGCACCTGTTGTAGTTGGCAAAACCAAGAAAATACCGTAGCTGTCTGAGTGTTTGAGGCAAGGGGCGTCGTTGTATGGCTGCCACTTTATTAGCTATGGGCTTTATTTTTCCCTGTCCAACCATGAACCCAAGGTACCGGGTCTCTCTCTTTCCCAATGCGCACTTCCAGTGATTCACAGTCAGCTCAGCCTGTCAGAGTTCATTGAGGATCTCCCATAGGTGGTGGCAGTGTGTTTCCCAGTCACCAGAGAAAACAATGATGTTGGCAATATATACGGCCGCATATTCTTGATGGGGTGCCAACAGTTGGTCCATCAGGCGCTGGAATGAAGCTGCCACCTCATGGTGCTCAAATGGCATCCTCCTGAATTGGAATAAGCCCCATGGGGTTCCAAAGGCAGTTTTTTCCTTTTCGGTCAGTGCCATCGGGATCTGCCAATAGCCCTTTGTGAGATCCAAGGTCAAGATGTATTTGACTTGGCCTACCTTTTCCAACATATCCTCTACCTGGGGCATTGGAAAGGTATCGAACATTGCTATTTTGTTTACCTTGTAAGAATTGATGCACAACCTAATAGAGCCATCTGCCTTCGGGACCATCACCACCGGGCTTCTCCAGGGGCTCCTAGATTCCTCAATGATGCCCAACTTCTTCATCACATCAACCTCCTGCTTGACTGCGGGCCACAGGTGCTGAGGTAGCGTCATCCAATGATTGTGTACGATCTGTCCAGGTGGGGTCTGGATGCGATGTACTACTCCCTGGGGTTCCCCCGGGATCTCACAGAACACATCACAATATTCGGTTATTAAGGTCCCCAAAGTCTTTTGCTGTTTGAGGTCTAGTCAGTTATCTACCTCAGGTCTTGGTGGGGCCTCCCCCAACCTCCAAGTTTCCCTATCCCCTTCTAGTTCTTCACATTCAACTGGATCCTGTATCATCCACCACTCCCTTTGATGCCACTTCTTCAATAAGTTAACGTGATAGATTTGTTTTCTCCTGGTGGGCTCCATCCGAAGGACCTCGTACTTGACGGGCCCCGTACGCTTAGTTACTTTAAACAGACCCTGCCATTGACCTAATAACTTGTGTAGACTATCAGGTAGTAGCACTAGCACCCAATCTCCTGCCTTCAGCTCTCTTTCTGCGGTATGCATGTCATAGTGCTATTTCTGTCTCTCTTGCCTCTGTCCCAGATTCCGTTGAGCTATCATCATGGCCTTCTTTAATCTGTCCCAAAAGTCAGTCACAGCCTGTGGTGGCGTTGTCCCCTCAGGCCTGGTTTCCCACCATTCTTGGATCATGTCCAGGAGTCCCCTTGGGTCACAACCAAAAACCAACTCAAATGGGGCATAGCCGGTGGATGCTTGGGGGACTTCCCTGATTGAGAACAGAAGGGGGGGATCATCACATCCCACTCCCAAGGGTCACCCCATATGCATGTCCATATCATCCCTTTTAGTGTCCGATTGAAGCGCTCCACCAGTCCTTCCCTCTGGGGATGACAGATGGAGGTTCTGAGTTGTTCGATTTTCAGCGTGTTGCATATCCCCCTCAGGATTTTGGACATGAAGTTTTTGCCTCAGTCAGTGAGAATTTCCTAAGGGATTCTGACCCTTGTGATCCATCTCATGAGAGTACTAGCTATCATGGGGGCGGTCACTGAGCATACGGGCAAAGCTTCAGGAAACTGTGTGGCATAATCAATGATTACCAAGATGAATTGGTGGCCTGTCCAGCTGTGGAGGAAAGGTCCTGCCACATCCATGGCAATCCTATCAAATGGTTGCCCTGCCAACAGCAGCAGTATCAGCAGGGCCTTGGCCAGTCTTAGCCCCTCTGTTCTTCGACACTTGGGACATTCAGTACAAAAATTGCTCCACCATTGTGTACAGGCCTGGCCAGAAGACCCATCGCTTCCATCTTGTCCTTCCCCAGGTGTCCTCCCATTGGAAGAGTATGGGCTACCCGAAGCAAGTCACCCCGATATTTCCATGGGACTAGGATCTGTTGTTTTTTGTACCCCTCTTCTTTGTCCTCCACTCGGTACAGGATGCCAGTTCTTACCTCAGAGTGGAGACTCAACTTCGCCTTCTCAGGGTCTACCACTACTCCCTCTCATCTAGCCAGCCGGGTCTGCCAGATATTCTGGAACAATGGTTCTTGTTCCTGTTCTTCCCAGAAGTATCCACCGCCGATAATCTGCTCCAGGTCTAGGTCACCCCCTTCTTCCTGTTCGGAGGTTCTGAAGCATACCGCCTCTGGATCACTCTGCCATTCCCCCCGCTGCTTCTTAGTACCTGGGAAACTACTTTCTTCAAGTGTGGTCAATCAACTCCCAGGGGCATGGGGTGGGGGAGGGTCTCTGCTAACCCCACCGCTATCTTTTCTGTGCAGCTTGTCACTGACAGCCGGAGCCATTTCTTTCATAAGTGTACGAGGCCCCATGGATGCAGACTATATTCACAGGTGACTCTGAGCTTCCTAGCTGTGTTGGTAGTAGGCCTGCCCTTATCATGGACTGGGGGCAGCTGGTGTCGACAACTGCAGGAATGATGGTGTCTCCCACTCAAACCTTGACTACTGGCTTATTCTGACGTCCGGGCCTCTTGTGTCACCCAAAACTACAGTCCATTTTCTCTTCATGAGGACTCTCTACCATCGCCTCAGCTTGGGGTCTGTGCGGACAAAAACTAGACACATGTCCCTTTTTTCTGCACCTATAGCAGATTATGTCCTTGGCATCCCAGCCCCTGGGTTCTCAGCCTGAGAGTCAGGTCCCCTCTCCTCTTCTTCCTTTGCCAGAGCCTTCTGAGCATTGCATCATCCCAGTCCCTCCTGAACACTCCTTCTTTGGACCCTCTCCTTCAACTTCAGCAGTGACGTAGTCCTCAGCTAGGTGCAAGGCTTCTTCCACCATCTTTGGCTGATGCTGCCTGATCCAGCATTGAGTGCTGCCTCCTAGACCAGTCAGGGACTGTTCTAGTATGATGTGGTCCACTATCACCCTTATGGACCTGGTCTCCTGCTCTCAGAGTTTGTGCAAGCAGGCATGGGCATAGTCCCCCCATCCCTTTCCGGGCCCAGAACTTCTGCCGATATGTCTATGGGGATATCTCAAGGTGGTAGAGTATGGCCTCCTTCACCTTCCCGTAGTCTCTGGCCTCTGTTTGTGTGAGAGTCCAGTAGGCTGCTTGTGCAGGGCCAGTGAGAAGGGGACCTATGCGCATCACCCAGCTGCTCGGGTCCTACTTACAAATGGTGGCTGTTCTCTCAAAAGCTTCTAGATAGGCCTCCATGTCATCCTAGGGTGTCATCCTAGGGAACCGGGAGCCTTCTCCATCTCTCTCCAGGGACGCTTGTTGGGCTTCAATCTTCTTGCTCAGATTGTGCTGCCGAGAGAACAGTCTGATTCTGGCCTCTGCTTCTTGTGTCCATACTTGGACTATCTCTTCCAATTGTGCCTGCTGGCCCTGTAGCAGCCGTAGAGTAATATTATGGGCCTGTTGCCAGTCTGCTGGGGTCTGAATGTCCATGGACTCCATGGTTTTCTGGTGCTCCCTGTGCAGCTTCAGTTTCCTAGCCAATGCACCACTTTGTAGGTGTTGGTTGGCTATATGTCCCCTCTCTTCCCCATGACTCACCTGCCACAATTAAGAAGATGATAGAAAGATTTAGATTTTAATCCCTGAGAGGAGAGGGTGAGAAACACCAGACTACCTGGGGGTTAGTTTCACCAAGTGCCTACCTTTATTCAAGTGGATACAATGTAGCCGACCACACTAATTGCCTCATTAATGTGGAAGCATCTGTATCACCACTTAGTTGATTGCAGCTCCCCTGCTGCTCTGTTTCCGGTTACGGCTGTCTCTCTGCTGCTCCCACTGAGAGCTGGTTGTCTCTGGGGATCCTTCTCTGGGGTCTGGTTCCCCAGCCTTCCTGGGGTCTTGCTAGCCACCCATCAGCTCCTGTGCCCTGAGTGAACTTTCCCTGTAGCTCCCTTCCCGATCATGGCTGTCTCTCCTCTGCTTCGTTCGAGAGCCGGTTGTCTCCTGGAGCTCGGTCTCCAAGGGCCGTGTTCTCAACTTCCCTGGGATCCTGTTAGCTGACTGCCGGCCACCATCCCCTGGGGTAAGCATCCCCAGTCTCACCGGTCTGATGTCCAACCTGCTTGCCTTGACCTGCCTGCGGCGTCCTTCTTGCTCCATCGGCTCCACAGCAACCGCTCTCCTTCACTCCAGTGCCCTGAGGGCAACTGCTTGATTTCTAGCCCTGCCTTTTATGTGTGGCAGTGGCCATGATTACCCTAATCCTCACCCAGTGTGCCAAGCCCCCCACTGCTGTGTCTTAGTTCTCTTAATCACCCATGGCCAGTGTTTCTTCAGTAACAGGGGTTCTGCTCAAGCCCCTGTTACAATACTCTTTTATAATATTTCCTTCAGCAAGAATCATATAAAATGGTATTGAAAAAAACCCACAGGGCCACTTACTTCATGGGCTTAGCTACACAACAAAGCTGAATGGGTTTAACTTTAACCAGTTTAATTTTAACCAATGCAGATCTGTGTGGAATTCTCATTTCCACTTGAGTGGCTTAGAGTGATTTAGTTGAGTTTCAATGGGTTAGGAAAAAGTTTAAGTTAAATAATAAAAAAAGAAATTACTTTTAAATTGGAATAAAGCTGTCCACAGCAAGATTTCTATTGGTTTCACGACATCATTGTAAAAAATGTATTGGGTTAAGTTGGTGCAATCTTTTCAAGACAAGACCCACCTCTCTTCCTCAATACTAGGGTTTTTCTCTATAATTCATTTTCTCATTTAGTTTTAAATACCCTAAGAGGCTGCATCTATTACTTCCTTTGAGAGTTTATTCCACAGTTAGAACTGACTATCAAGGAACTGATGCTTGACATTAAATAAATTTTTTATCGTCCTTTTTTTTCTCCAAGTAATACTACTACTCTGCATCCTGGGACTTCTCAAAGGGCACACGGAGACATACCCTAGGGTTAGGGTGATCTAAGTGCTGAATAGTGCATACATTTAGGGAGTTTAGACTGGGCAAAAAGTGGTTGGCCTGATCTAACTTAGTTCACCTAAGGAGGTGCATTACATAGTTTAGGTTAACCTGTGCCCGATCTAACTGAACTTGTGTGCACGTCCAGTGTGTGTGTCTGAGTGCATGCTTGTATACAGGTATTCTGTGTGGACCTCTAGTGAACAGAAGATAAGACTTAGTGAAAAATATCACTCCTGTAAAAAAAATTATTCCAACATTTCTTTCAAAATCATGTAGAAAGTAGCTATATGCATTTTCAAGCTGTAATTAAAATAAAAGCTGAAGAACAAAAATAGATACAGTTTTCATTACTTCATTTAGTGTAGGCCAGTGACACTCAACTTTTAACAGATAAGACAGTCACAAATTCACAAAGTGTGGTGCCCTTTTTGGCATTCCTTGATAATGCAAAACTTTCAGTGACTTCTGCAAGCTGCCAAGATAATTAAACTTTATGTAGTGTCAAATTCTGCAAAAAAATCAGTGGAACCTATGAACCCTCCCTATTTCTTAGGAAGCCCTCTAGTTCAGGCCCCCAATATCCAAATGCGTGCGGGACAAAATATACTATAAAGAAATATTCTCTCTTTTTATACCCCGCATCAATCCATGTGACTTTTCTGTCTGTATGGTTATGTTCCAGGTTGTGCATCTTTAAAAAAGAAAGTTTTCCTCTAAGTAAACATACCATTATTTTCAGGATATCATCATTATGATACATCAGATACTGTATTCTTACCATGGAAAAAATGCATTATAGGATTTGCAGAGCCACAGTCATCTTATTGGGGCGCTGCATTTTGGAATAAACTCTTTGCAGAACAACATATAAAGTTGACTCAGTGCAGTGCTGTGGTCAAGTGGCTGACTGGCCTACTAAAGCATGCAAAGCAGCTCATTTTGAGTAAGAGTTTGCACAGGAATGCAAAGCCTCTGGAGAATTATGTAGTACAGTTCTCATAAAAAAGAACAATCAAAATTAGCATTCTGTTGCTGATTTCTTTCTGTCTAGTTAGTATAATTCTAGGACTGAATTGGATTTAGAGAGAGATTAACAAAATAGGTCATACATAATTTGAGCTAAGGTGCCACAGCTAATAAATTTGAGTTTAACAGAAATGTCTGATGACAAAAATATCAATTTTAAGGAATGTCAACTGTTTTTTTTTTTAAATAAATCACTATTGCACCTTGTTCTTACCTTTCAACAAATGTCTGATGAAATCCATATAGCTATATTTATACACTACTGAAGGAGTCACAAGTCAAGGAATGACAAAGTTAAGGTGGACCATCCAATCTCAACTCTGTCCACTTGGGCTATGGTAGGATCAAATTATTGGCAGAAATGTCTTAGCATTTTCTCTTTCAGTCATGTGACTGAAACTTTTGATCACTCCTCAGGCAAAGAAGATGGATCCTACCCCTCATAAAGCGAATGGCAAAATGTCACTGATTTTAGTGGAGATATGATTTCATCTATAGTGCCTTGACATACAGCAAGTTCCTAATCACAAATCACCTCTTTTGGAACTATGGGATCTCTAGTACACCAGCTGAACACAAACTATGGGTGACTATTCTTGCATGCTGCACAAAGTCTTTTTTTATATACTGTACTAAGTTAATCATAGGCCCCTGACACATTTAAGATGCAATTAACAGACTCCTTAAATAGTAACATGGCCACACGTTAAAGTCAATTTAAGTCGCGATAATACAGTTAATGAACAAAAAAGGTATTCCACATATAAGGTACAACAACTTGTGGCTCATTTGTATTATGCCTTAAATTGAATGTGTAGCTGGTTGGAGCTGGCCCATGATAGAGCCCAGCACTCAGCTGAGTGCCAGGATCCAGAATAGGGCAACCCGAGGGCCTAGGATGCAGCTGTCCCAGCAGTCCAATCCCAGGGTCCCCATGTTCTGGGACCTTTAAAACCCCATGTGCCACTCAGCTGGGTGACACACAGGGTTTTAACTCCACCCCAGCTCATATGGACCCAGGGATCAGGCTACTGCAGCCTAATCCCTGGGGTCCCCATGTCCAGGACCTGGTTGTCAGATGAGGCTGGGGACCTGATTGCAGCCAGTTTCAGATCTGAGTGCAGTTCCTCACTCCAAATGACAATCAGCTGGATTTTAACTTGCTGGTTCATTTCAGATCATGATCCCAGGTTCCCTCTGCACTAACAAGATCCCAGTATGGATCTAATTCCTGATCCCAAAATTGCGCATCCTGCTATGCATATGGGCGTGGCAGGGGGTGCAATTGTTGGGATGGTGGTGTAGATCCCTTGGCACCTTAAATTGAACATCTGTCAGAGGCCATAAAGATAAACAGTTCTACAGACCTTACATGGCAGTGATGTCATGATCACATCCTGGAATTCTAGAAAGCTTGGAATGTAGTTATGATACCTATTACTGGCCAAAGAGGGGAAGATGAATGTTAAAGTCAGTACACCACTTGCCTATCTGATATATTGGTTCATAGATATTCTAAGCACTTCTACAAGACCCTTCCAAAGGTTCACTGTAGAGATGATTAAACTTTCATTAACTATCAAAGGCAACACATCTATGTATTTGCTGCTGGAGTCGTCTTATAATCAGGATTATCTTCTATTTGGATACATACAGTATTCTCATAAAAAATGATTAGTTATGAATTGCTATATCTGATTTAATGCATATATATATTCCATTTGGATGTTTCAAAAATATAATCCTCAGTTGCCATGCTTTTTGTCATCCTGATTCAATTTATTTACATCTATCTATCTTGAATATATATATTCAATTCAATGCAATATATATATATAAATTGAATCAGGATGACAAAAAACATGGCAACTGAGGATTATATTTTTGAAACATTCCAAATAGAATCCTTTAATCTTAATCAGTTTCTAGCATATTTTATGCCGTGTTTATTTTTGAAGTTATATAGAAGTGATGGTGACAAATAATGTTGTAAAACTAAAATGTATCATAGAGTCTCATCAGTGGTGATGTTCCAAAAAGGGGGAAAGAAAAAACCTTATTTCTTCCTTACTTTCACCATTAGGATAAAATGTCCAGTATAGCCTCAGATGAATACATCCATGTTCCTTAAAAGTACGTGAAGCTTTGTAATGGAAATTGCAATATACCAAATCATGAAGAGTGATACTTTTTTTCTAATAATAACATTACATATAGCATTTATATCTATCTGGTAATAATATACAGCAGTTAGCTACTTTATACATAACATATTTATAGGAATAATTTCTACCCACATATTGAGACATACATTTTATTGCAATACTTTATAAAATCAGAAATATATTAATGCACAAATTATAGCAGTTTCTTCAAATTGCATATTTAATATTGTAGGATTAAAATAATAGACCCAAATCCCCAGCCCCTATGTTGAGAAATGAAGTAAATAACTTTCCTGAAATAAATATTTGACATGAGAATTTCTCTAACGGCCATATCTGAGTGCTAGGTTAATGACCCATTTTTAGAATACAACAAAGTATTTAAACAAATTAGCCACCATGTTATGTCAATCAAAAGCTCATTTCAATCATAGTGTTTTATAATAGCTCCACCTTAGTTAACAAGTCAATCCCACACAAGATAAATCCAGTTAGATGTTTGTTCTGACACCTCACTGAGTTGGCACCTCTAATAGAAAGGAATTTACTATATTTAGGTTTGTCAAAACTGAGGAAAGAAATCTGCCTAGGAAACATGTTAACTAATACATCTGAAGTAAGAGGATTTTAAATACAGCTCTGCATGTTGTGTAGGGAGGCTGAGCCACATTTAAAAATGTATTCAGTGGCCATGGTTAGGTGGAGACTGCTATCAGGTAACTCATTTTCAAATACAAGGTATTTTTCTTATCTAGATAAACAGGTTGGAATATTTCTGGAAGCAGATTTAAATTTAGACGCTTCAGTAACTATCTCCAAGGTGCCCAACACCAACTGGAATTCTTAGCCCTGAGTTAGATGTCTAGGCTACCAAAATACTGGATGGTGAGAATTAGGTGCCTAAAAAAGCAAACTTAAAAAACCAGCCGATGGGGTGTTGGCTAAACTAGCAGGATTATACAGTAGAGGAAAAGTGCAGATTACAGACAGCTCACTAGCCATGAATATCTCTCTGGCTTGATTTGTGCCTCCTTGGTTATAGGATCATAGGAAAATAGGGCTGGAAGGGGCCTCACAAGGTCATCTAATCTAGCTCCCTGCTCAAGACAGGATCATCCCTGACTACCAGCCAAGTGTCTGTCTAACCTGCTTCTGAAAGTTTCTAAGCATGGAGATGACAAAACTTCTCCAGGTAGCTGTTCCAGTGCCTAACCACTTTTATAGTTGGAAAACTCCTCCTAATCTCCATCCTAAATTTCCCTTGCTGCACTTTGATACCACTAATCTTAGTCCTATCCCCTAAGGCCACAGAGAAAAACCCATCTCCTTCTCTATAATCATCCTTCAGGTATTCAAAGACTGTTATCAAATCCTCCCTCAGCCTTCTCTTCTACAGGCTATATAACCCTAGTTCTCTCAGCCTTTCCTCATAAGTAGGGGTTTACAAAACTTGAGGAGGTGGCTGGCCAATTTCATGGGCAGATCCTGGGGCCAGCCACCATTTCATGGGCTGATTGTGGCAGGGGCCCCCCATGCCTGTGGTTGGTTTTAGGGCCCCTGCAGTCCCACCTCTCCCCAGATTGGCAGATGGCCTGAAACTGCATCTTAATTACCTTGATTAATCCCAGGGAAGCCATTAATCCACATGTTATTAAGCATGGATTAATGGCTTCCCCAGCCTTAATCAGGGTAATTAAGCCATGGTTTCAGGCCATCCCTAAGCAGGGAGACTACAGGCAGCTGCAAAGGGTCCATGGAGCCCTGGCTTAGCTTACTGGCAGCAGGTGCAGAACAGACCCAGCCTCTTCCTTGCTGTCCACCCCAAGGCATGTGCACACCCGCCACTGGCAACGAGTTGGACTGGGGCTCTGTAGACCCTGTGCAGCTGCTTGCAGCCTCCCCGGCACCTGCTGCAAGCAACCTGGGCTCTGTGGCCAGCAGCAGGGGCCTGCCCAGATTCTGGGCCCAGACTGGCTGTGGCAGGTAGCCATGAGGCTGCAAGTGGCTTCACTGGGGTCTGTGGAGTCCTGGCCCAGCTCATTGCCCGCAGTGGGAGCACACATGCAATGAGCTGGGCTGGGGCTCCATAGATGCCAATGCAATTGTTTGCAGCCTCCCCACCACCTGCTGTGAGCAGCCCTTTCCCCGTCCCATGCTCCAATATTGAAGGGCTTCCCACCCTTTTCTCTGCCGACCAAAATTGCAGAGTCTGCCATTGTTCATAGAAAATGCTTGATTTCATATTTTCTATGAAAAAGAAGCAATCAAGATTTCAGTAGGTCCCTATTCATAAGTCCAGGTCCTTACTCATATGTCTTGTCTCCAAGGCCCATAATAATTTTTGCTGCCCTGCGCTGGACTCTTTCCAAACTGCCCACATCTTTTGTGGGGCTTGAAACTGGACACAGTACTCCAGGTGAAGCCTCATCAGTGCTGAATAGAGAGGAAGAACCACTTCTCTCGATTTGCAAATGACACTCCTGTTAATACAACCCAATATACTGCTGGCTTTTTTTGCAACCAGAGGACACTGTTGGCTCATAATCAGCTTATAGTCCACCACAGCCCCCAGCCCCTTCTCTGTCATGTCATTTCTCTGCCATGCTGCAACCAAACCAGTCATTCTCTTGTGAGGTCTTTTCCAGCCCTGCTTTCTTATGTATTTGTGCATGCGTTTATTTTGTCTCAAGTTCAGATAAAACTCCACCCTTTGTACTTGTCCTTGTTGAATCTCATACGGTTGATTATGAGTTTTTACAGTCCATCAAGGTCATTCTGGATCCTAAAATGACCTGGATAAACTGGTGGGGGGGGAGACAGCAGCAAGTTAAAACATTCACCTGAGACTGAGAGACCTGGTTTCAAATCCCTCTTCTGCCTGAGTTAGAACTGGGTTTTAAAACCTCATCTCAGGCAATGTCATTACTGTACAGTCAAACTTGCTTACTTTTTCTCTTGACCAAGAAGCATGCTTATATCAAGTAGAAAAGCTGCAACAAGAATGACTGAAAGAGAGAGATAACCCAAGTGCTGACTAGCTGGTAGGTTGATGGTTATGTCAAGCCCCTGTTGCAGAGGGACACCAATCTGGATGGCAATGTAGGTGGGGAAACATCTATTTTGAGAATCTTGTTTTAGGGCCTCTGGTCTTCCAACTATGGGATGGTATCAGTAATGAAGTAGCTTGAAGCATGTCCACTGGAAAAAAGTTTAGGGTTCCAGAGAATTTAAGTGCTGCAGAGTTAATTAGAATTTGGGTAACATTTTTGAGAAAGTTAGAAGCACCTAAATGATTGAGTTCGGTACCTAAAGAGCTGAGTGTGCTGCGGGTCACATGTTCAAATGGCATACCTGGGAGCAATAAACTTTAGTGTTTATTGCTTCACATTAATTGCATGTGTAAATGTGCCCTAAATGTATCAGTTTTAATATTTTTCTCAACTTAATCCATCTAGCAGGTCCTCCTCTGTAGTTGCCCCCCTTGTAGTTTCTTCCTCTCCAAAGTGCCGTTTTAACTAGTTAGGTTATCTTGCTACCCCAATAGTTTCAGTAGCTTCTCCTGAAGCTAGATCTGCTCTACCCTTTCACCTCATGATGACAACTCAGTAGATGTGCTTGAAACTTTCCCCACAACCCTTAAGACTGATTTTTAATTTAACAAATGTTTTTACATAAAGCATCTACTTTCATAAAAAAGTCATTTTTCATCAGAAAACTTTTTTTTCCATTTGAAGCAGTTTGTTTTTCTGTGATGAGCTATCCTTTTCTTCTGAAAAAAAAAACTGTTTTAGAAAAAAAATCTTCATTTTGGTGTAAATTGTCTGTAGGGGAAAACAGGATGTCTCTTGGAAGAGGGGGCAGGTAAGCACCCCAGTCACCCCAAATGCATCTGTAGCAGAGCAGGGTAAAGACATGGAAGCAAAACTTATATACCAACAGTTAGGGAGGTCTCATGGTGACTTGACAATTTCAGCTCTGAAAATACCAAAGCAATTATAGTGTCTACTTGATGTCAATAAGTGGCAGCCAAAAGTAGAGAATTAGGTAGTTTGCTGCTGGGCTGGGAGTGTTCCACCAGAAATTTTATTCATTTACTTGCACTAATAGAATAGTTATCTACTTACTATGAGCAATGGCAGGAAAAATTAATCCATTAAACAGTGTGAATACATAGAGACATTACATCAGTAGCCTCCAGTTCTTACTGTACAGTATCCACTTTCACTAAGGCAGAGTGGCCACACTTTTCTTTTTGGCTCACTTTTACTGATTATGCAATTGCTCTTAATTGCTTATGTCATTTATGAATGATCAAATGGACTGTGCAAGCCTGACACTGTACCTCTAATGACACTGGTTATTTATCAGTAAGAACAGTACTTTTACGCTGAAATTCTATCCAAGTATAGGATACTTTAAGAAATAACATTATAAATGATTGAAACAGAACTGTTCAGTTCCAGGGTCTGGGGTTTTGAGAGGGAACAGTCAGCCCTGTTGATATATCAATAGTATCTAAAGAATAGGGCCTGTTAGTAAGAGGGAATTCTGCAATGTATTTGAATGATGAGAAAGTGTCCCATTGGGAGCTTAAAACCTCAGGGGAGAGAGCAGAAAAATAGCAAATGGTGGGGGAACAGTTTGCAGGCAGGACACAAACTAGGAATAGAACAAAAGCTTGCTGTCAAGGAGGAGTCAGGCTGCTGTGCTGGGGTCAGAGCCCAAGGGCTCCTTTCCCAATACTTGTAGCAAGGCAGAAGGGTTTTGCTTTGTTTATTTGTCTGCTGCTCAAAGACTATGCTTTATTTGGGAGGACTGGCTGAGGAGCTCCTCAGGATAAAAAACCTCTCTATTGAACTCAGTAGGCTAAGCAACCAGCTTCTGGTCACTGGAAGATGTAGCTTTTAAGCTGCATCTTAGGGACGAGACCCTTGTGATTCCAGGCTCCATATCACCAAGCCTGGAGAAATATGGGGAAAATCTTATCTGGAGAAGAAAGAAGAGAGTAATGAATCAGATATTTTGTACAAGACTGACTCTCATATCCTGTTCTTTAGTTAAGAAACAGAGTTCTTATTAGCTGTAGATCCTGTCTCTGTTATGGAGTGAGACATGGAGGAGGGAGATAAATATGGTATACCAGCTGTCATGGAAATGACTAAACACCATTGGAGTTTATATATTCAATTTTTTTTTTAAATGTTCCTCCTAATTTTAAAATCTGCCATGGTTATGAAATTCTGGTCCTTGAGCAGCTATGAAGGAACTGTGAGTTCAGCTGGGGTCTGCAGCACAGGGGGTTCTCCCCACCCCTGCTGGCAGGGCTGGCTGCACAGCCCTGCCCCCTGTGACTCTCTGCTTCTGACCTGCAGTGGGGAAGGGGAGAGGAGGTGTTCTGTCCCAGTATCTCCTCCCCCCCCCCCCCCCGCAACTGGGGTCTGTCCAGGTGGAAGGAGCCCTGTGCTGCAGGGGGAGGTTCTTCTGCTGCTGTCTTGCCTCCCCCCACCCCCAGGCTGGGGTATTCCCAGATGGGGGGAGCACCTACCACAAGGAGTTTCTCTGACTCCACCCAGCTAGACTGGCTGCATAGCCCTGCCCTGAAAGTTTGCCTCTGACTCACTGCGGGGAGTGGGGAATGAAGCCCCCCATCCCCATCTCAGCCCCATCACCCTGAGCTGGGGTCTTCCCAGCTGGTGGGGATCCTGAATCATGGGATGGTTTCCCCTATCCCTGCTTGGCTGGGCTGGTTCCATAGAAGGAAGGACTGAGCCCTGCTGCCTGGCACAAGCCCCCTGGGCTGCCTGACATGTTGTGCTAACTGCTGCTGGTGTCAGGCTCTAGTGGGATGCACTGGGTGGCCCAGAGGGCTTCTGCCAGCCAGTGGGGATGGGAGTGCTCCATAGAGGGAAGGATCAGACCCCACTGCTCAGTGCAGGCCTCCCGGGCTGTCTGTTGCATCCTGCACTTAGGTGCCCTCGGTAATATCTGGCATGCTGGGAGGCATGCAAGAGTGCCCCCCCCCCGCCCCCCCGTCCTCTTCTTGCCTCAGCCAATGCAGGCATCTACCTGTCTTCCACAACTGAAGAGTGAATGTGAGTTCTTTTCATTAATGGTCCAATCTATGCAGCTTAGAGAAACCTGTGAAGATTGGATTGATTCCCCCATGAGCTTTTTGACTGTCTGCACTTAGCCAAAAGGTAGTTTGGCTGAATATCTCTGGATAAAGGTAAAGAAGAAAAGAATGTGTGGTGTCTACTGTAGACTATCTACTATCTTTTCTGAGCAATTATCAATACTACCTAAAGGATAGGGCCTGCTAGTAAGAAGGAATTCTAAGAACATAAATATCTGTTGGAAAAAAACAATACAACAGGACCTAGACAATCTATTAAACTCTTGGAATACATTGGGGATACTTTTTTTCACTGCAGAAAATCAGAGAAGATATTACAGGAGTGGAGAATGTCATGCTGCTGCTGGTTGTGGTTACTGGTGTTACTGGTGGTGCTGCAGGTGCAAACTCAGCTTCCATCTCCTTGCTCCCACTAGCAGCAGAAGACTCCTCACTGCCAGGAAAGAGGGTGCATCTATCTTTGGGGGGGGGGGGGAACTTGCAGCTCTCCCTCAGCCCCCTTTCCCTCCCCTGCCAGAAGACCTGGCACCTGGCTTTCCAGCATGCTTCATGATGTATGGTGTGCTGCAAAATGTGTGCATATCTGTGTGCAATGTATGTAATATATGTTGTGCTTTCCTGTACAGTGATGACACACTGTCAGGGAAAACACAGATTTCTTTTTGTGGGGGGTAAAAAAGACAGGCTAACAAGAATAAATAAGAGAATTTGGGGGGAACAATAAGCTGAAATGAATGGATAACAATATGGATTGTAGGCAAGGGTAAATAGGAAAGGATTGGATAGAACTTGGTGGCAAGAGACTACCTACTACCAAGCCAGAGCCCTCCAGATGCTGCTGCTGCTGCAACAGACAGACAGCTCACAACAGGCACACAGAGGAGTTCACACACAGCCTTATATGTTGTTTCTATGTGTCTGCCCCAGAGCACTGCGACTGGAAGGGAACTCAGAGAAAGACCACAGTCACTGGCCAGCTATAGATGTCAATATCAGAGCAGTCTCCCCTCCGCACCCCCTCTTCTGAGTTTCTGTTTTCTGCATGACTGCCTTCTGAATCTCTGAATCTTTTCCAAATCAATTCAGAGGGTTCGATTCAATTCGGAGCTTTTGGGTCTCTCAATTCAATTTGGATTTAGAGATTTGGCTGCCAAATCTCCTCCAAATTGAATCGGCTACCAAAGCTTCACACAGCCCTAATAATCAGGTACTTGGGCAGCAGACTCTTATTCCACATACAGTTAGACTCCGATTCTGAAAAACATCAAAATTAACTGCAAAAGGACTTAAGTATGTGGTGAAAGTTAAGCCAATGTTTAAATACTTTCCTGAATCAAGACTATAAATACCATCAGCCTGATCTAAAGGTATTTGAAGTCAAGAAAAAGACTATCAATGATTTCATTGCACACTGAATCAGTCCCCAAGTATGAAAAAAATCAGAGACCTGTTTGAAGAATCAGGTTAGCACCTTGCTGTTGAATAATTCAGAAGACTGAGGTCAATCAATAGTTCTTCTCAGGTTTTGTGCTTAGACTGTCCACAAATGATGTTATCTAATTAAATGTGTTATGTCAAAACCATGGTATAGAAATATGTATGTATGGCATATATTATATATTTGTATGTAGTTACTAGTATATAAAGTTGTCTTACTCTAGCAAAAATATTGTCTGTTGTATAGATTTATCGGAAAAAACAAACTTGCAAATGCAAATGACAAAAATGTAATAAAATCATGACAATTGATCACACTGTCAGTGAAATCATGCAAAGAAATACACAATACCCAAAAAGAAGAATGAGGAAAAAGCAAGCACACAAAAGGCAGACAAAAAAAAGACTTAACAAAGTGACTACAAACAATTCTAAAATATTTCTTACCTTCTTCAGTCATTGTGTCATAATATTTTAGTTTTCCATATGATCCAAGCTCTATAACATCACAGTAAAAGACACAAAGATAAGGAAGCAGTAGACATTAAAAAAAATCTACATGTTTTCACTTGTACTTAATAAACTTCACAGTGATTACGTAAAATTCCTGCAGAAGTATAGGCAAACATGGATTGTTGAAATGGTGGACAGTTTTTTTTCTTGAAATTTCCTAAATCAGTTGCTTCAGTTAAGTGACTTGTTCACATGCAATATGGGGGGGGCGGGGGGAGGGAGAAGAGGGAGCACTGCAATCTAGGATAAAACTTTAACTTGTGACTAGTGACTTTTGGTGCAAAAGGGGTCGGGGTGGTGCAGACATTAAGGTGCATGGTTGGCAGCCTGGAGATCAAAAGTTTGAGGCCATAGCAGAAGCGCTTATGGCATAGCCCTGTCATATTTCAACAAATCTGCAAATCCTGCTAAATACCTTGTCATACAAAGACATGAAAACAGAAAAGAACTGATTTTGGGTGTTTCAATTTATGGAGCACAAATTTAAAACATCTGAAAGAGGCCTGATCAGCAAAGTGGTAAGAAGCTGCCTTTTAAGAGCCAAACTCTTTTAAAGTGTCTGAAGCTTGTCATTCAAAAATTAAAGCACCCCAAATGATAAGGTGCTTTTGGCAAGTCTGTTAAAATGGTTTAGACCTTGGACTGCTCCTAGAAGTAAATGTTCTTGCAACAGCTCTGATGCTGAGTTGCTATCAGACCTTGGATATAAAAGCTTGGCCTCAGATTTATTATTTGAAAAATTATGGGAAATATATTTACTATATTTATTTACAATATGGGATGCTGTGAGGCATAATTAAATTATGTTTTTAGAATACTGTATGAATTCACAGTATTTTATTTTCTGCCCAGAATAGAAGCATGGAGATGTAAAATGGCTGCTGCTTCTTTTCCTTCTGTTCCTTCCAGCAGCCATATAGAGGGTGTGGTGGAGTCCATCCGGGCAGATCTGAGGGGATGCAGTGGAGTGGTTGTATCCTACTTTGATTCCTGCTCTCCCCAGAGTTTAAAATCAAATGCCCAGCTGTGGCATTTGACTTCTTAGGTCATTATAATGTACCTGATTCCTGCTAATCTCTCTTTACTCTACAGGAGTTAATGACCCACTCTCCTTTTTTATAATTTGATGTTCTACTAATCAAGCTATCATTTATTTGGCAATTTGACTGTCTGTTAACCTTTTCTGCTCTTTCTTCTCCTGTTTCACAGCCCTGCAGACTGTTTTTAGTTATTTTCAACATCCTAGATCTACCCATGCCTTCAGCAGAAGCTACAATTTCAGCCTTCTCTTAGTGGCCAAGAACTGCTGAAAATTCAGCTGTGAAAAGCTGTAGGTTTTACCTGCACAGGAAATAAATGGAACATTAGATTGTCTCTGCTCTATAACTCTGGAAAAATCTTGTTTTGGGAAGGCAGAATGAAGAAAAAAGGGTGCATGTCTTCTCTGGGAACATGCGGTATGTGCTAAAATATGATTATCATGGTCCTTCAGTAGCAAGGAAAGGAGTGGAAGTCAGAATCATTCCGTTCCCAGGCCTGTAGTAATTTCCCTAGATGACAGGGTATTTGTGGGGAATCATCTCTTCTTCCTTCAGAATTATTTTTCAAAGTTCATTTTTATTATGAAAGTGGGTTCTCCCCCTAATTTTGTATGATATACTATGAATAATTTCCAGTTTTCTAAAACGTCTGTGAGAAATTAATATAGTGAGGGTTTCAGAATCATGCAAAGTATTCCAGAAAAAAATTTATGATCTAACTAATTTCTGATTCTCTATCTAAAACTTTAATAACTATGCTTTTGAGAACCAAAGATTTATCAATGGCATAACATTTTGAATATTTAGCCATCAGATAATAGAGTTTTACTATAAATTATCCTTTCTTCATATTCAGGAAAGTGCTTAAGAAATTAATTATAAAAATAATAGTCTATTATTTTGTTTTTAGTCTATTGTTTGGAGAGGATGTACCTCATGTTCTCTTCAAACAGTTGTTTTCACCTGAGCAAATTACAATAGAAATCTTGCTTTTAGTTTTTAATGCCAAGACATTGGGACACTGTAGAAATCTGTTTTTTATAAGGTTTTTTTTTTTGTTTAGACTCCACTGCATACACCTGAATCTGTAGGTTGAATATTTTTATGTCATATGTATAATGTAGATACTATTTATATGACACATTTTCATTGTCATTATGATTTTAAAGGTGTTACACAAATGACTACAGAAAACTGTTGGAAGAATAATCTATATATTAACAATAATTCATCACATATATAGATATGTATTTATAAATGTTTGAACAATGTAATTTCTCTTTGTTTTTGCCCATACATACATACATACATATCCATAAGCACACATGTATGTTTACGTGCATAAAGGTAATTATCTGAAATCTCAATTAGAGCAAAGACTGCAATCTATTAAAGAAAGGATTTTATATAGTTTTGCAAACAATTGTTTATGACTGCAGTATAGTTTTAGTTGTTGCATTATACTAAATAAATGCTTTTGCCCTTGTATCTTGATTTTACCCTAAAAATAAAGGTGGTAGTTTAGGACCTGAATCCTTACCCATGCAGAACTCCCAGAAACTTCAGTGTGGATTTTCTTCAGCCAAGGAGCTCAGGGCTGAGTGCATATTTTATTAGAACCCTGATTAGCTTAACTACAGAATCCAAGTTAACTATTAATTGCTCTTCCTCTTTTAACAATATTATTTTTAACTCTGTTTCAATTTGCTTGTGATCAGACAATCTGCAGGCTAGGGAGAGAAGCTGGTGAAGGGTAAAGAGAGATAGTAAAGACAGAGGATACCAAAGGAGGCCTTAAGGGAAAAAGAAGATGTGAAATAGCACCAGGAAGTAGATGCAATACTGGAATACTGATAGGTGGGTGTATACAGCAATAAGGAAAGAAAGCAACTGTGGGAGACCACAGAGTGGGGATAGGAAGGGAATACAGGGTGCATCTACATGTCGCCATATGGTGATGTTGCTACGGCGCCGTGCTTTTGTACTTCCTTTCGGAAGTATTAAAGTACGGCACAGTAATTGCCTGTACTGTGCTGTGCGCACAGCACACAGTAAGATTTCACTGCTACATTGCTGTAGCAGTACGCTAAAATGGGAGAGTGTGCCATTACAGTGATGTAGATCCATGTGATCGCTATGTCACTGTAGCACGCCATACAGCAATGTAGTGTGTTGCTACACTGCCATAGGGCAACGTGTAGACACACCCACAGTGTACGAAAGAAGGTATCTACCAAAGTGTGAAATGGAGTATAACTGAAACAAGAGTCTGGAAAGAGAGCAGCATAAGAGAGGATATGCTGCTAGTAATGAAATGGGACACGGGTTTTGAAAGGAGCCAGCAATTCTATTCTAATATTATAAAAGCCTAAGTCTGTCTGTCTGTCCATAATCCTTTATTCACACTCTGATTGGCTGTCTCAGCACAAGGGGGCAGGGAATGGGGTTGGGACCACCACAGCAGGGGAGGCAGGGGGGTGGACCAACCCTGGGCCTGAACCCGAATCACCAGGGGGGAATGGGATTGGGTCCAAATGTGGGGGCAGGACTGGACGAGGGGAGAGGGGGTGCATGGCTGGACACTGGGCTCTGTACCCGCTGGCCCCCCAAGGGCCCCAAAGTGGAGGGGGCAAGGGTGGGGAGAGTGAGCCTGGCCCCAGGCCTCTGTCCCTGCCCAGCCCCCTGCCCTGACAGGCAGCGGCGATGGAGCAGATGGAGGGGCAGAACTGGCCCTGTCCCCCCTGCTCCCTGCAGGCCACACTCCCAGCCCTGCAGGCAGCAGTGACAGAGAGAACGGGGAGGCGGGGCCAAGGGACGGAGGGGGGTGGTGGCCTGGCCCGGCTCTGAAGTGGCAGCGGGGCGGTCCTAGCCGCAAAAGGTGGGTGGGGGGGCTAGACGCAGGCCTCTGTCCCTGGCCACCCCTCCCTCCCTCCGCCCATAATTCTTGGGCAATTGACTACTGGGAAGATAAGGATGATAGTGCCAGATATCCAGGAGACAGAAAACAAAGTGTGATAGATGGACATGGCAGGAAATATGCTGGAGATCAGGGTTAATTCCATTATTGCTGCTATCTCCACTGAAATAACAGACTTGGACAAACAGAAAGAAAAAAAAGACTCAGACAAACATAAAGAAGAAAAGAAGACAAGCACAAGAATTCACATTGGAATTTTTCCTAAAGTTTAACTTTTTTTTTTTTTAGGTGCACTATCAAGGCTAGCAATTTCACACTAATAGAAATAAAACAAACTCCTGAATCATTAGAAAAACTGTTGCCTGTAAAATTCTAATCTTGCTGCTGCAAATACATTCCCCAAAAGCTTTACACTACTGGCACAGAATTCCTGCAACTAATGAACTAAATGCCCTGCACCAGATACAGGCAAATGAACCTGCTCACATGAATTAACACACTCACTTCAATGAAAATGAGTAAGCACCACTCAAAATCAGGACAGGCAAAGGATCTGGGCTCTAAATAACAAAGACCTATTTAAGTATTTGAAGATTAAAATCTAAGATGTAGAGAAATTATGGTCCAAATAGTATATCACTGACTTCTAAGATTCCCTCTTTAGACAAGGCTCACTGAAGATTAAGGTCAATGTTTTCACACTTGGCTGCCTAAATTAGACATCAAAACCTTTATCTGCAAATCTTATTACATATTAATATTAACCTGATCTAAGTCTTCCAAAAAGTAGATATACCCAGTACATATTTTCCTCCTATTGTGGAAAGGCTAGGCAGTCTGATTGTCACTAGTGGATTATATTAGCTTCTGTTTCACAATTGCTTGAGTGAATCTGGTATGTGTAGTTCATTTTTAATCTTCCCCTTATTATTCTGAGGGTCATCTGGCTAGACTACAGTAGGAACCAACACATACTCAAACTGGATTCAGTTCAATTTATTTTGTAGCCTAGTCAAAAAAATGCATCCCTCAAAACTGCTCGACTTCAGACAGAACTGCTAAATGCTAAAATACTGTGAAAAAAAAAATCACTGTTACTATTATTTGTAATTTGCTTTGGATGGTAGTGGAAAGTCAATTTGATGAAATATTTTGAAAATGTGGACGATAGTTCTATTATAGTGTTGAAATCAGAAATATTGTTTTCAAACTTCTTTGCAATGTATTTTTAAGTTATAGAATCTTGGCATTTTGAATGTTTTAAATTTAATTTTTGTTTTGGAGAAGGTTCATTTTTACAGGAAAACATTGCAGCTGCAAAATTCTGGCGTAGATGGAATGAGCAATTTCGAGAAATGTTGCAGGAAATCCTTTTTTCATAAAATCTGATCTCAGTCTATTTTGAGACTGAATAACTTCATGATCAAAGCACTATGGAGTGTTTATTTGATCACAGCTCAGATTTTTGAAGGCATGTCTGACACTGGAGCTGCTATATTTTTTTTTTTATTTATTTGGATTTTTACAAATGTTAAACATGTTTGAAGTTTGATAAAATTACAATTTTCAAACTGGTTCTACTTTCCAAAATCTTCATATTTCTACAAGGGAATATTTCTTATTACATATGAAACTTGTATGGAACAAGCCCTATCTTGCAGGTAGCTTCTTGTGGGTGGTAATTATTTGCTCTTATTCCTTGGGAATTTGTACTCCTTTCTGTTGTACAGCATGGAGCAGGACTTTGGAAGTTATTGTTTGGCCATGATGGAGAACCTCTCTACAAGTGTTTTCCTTCCTTTGTCTTCTCTGCAAAATTGTTGAGTGGCCAATAGGTCACATAAATGTAGGCAGTGACAAGGAGTGGAGGAACGAGTTAGGAACAGATCATTTGAGCAATGTGTTCTCCCCTTTATGAGAACTGGAGTCCTCATTAAAACTAGAAAAAATCCTCACACAATTAGTTCATCCTGATCAAAACAGATTTATCTAGTTCAACAAACCATGCAATCCCAATTGGAAAGTATATAGTCTTTTACCATTCTTATGAAGTGAGGAGGGCATAGAAATGAGGTTTAACAGCTGCTCCTAAACTTTCACAGACTCTCTCAATTAATTTGTTTCCTTTTGCATGTTTTTACACAGGTTGAGAACAAAGGGTCCTTGATAATCAGGCAATTAGACAACTTGAAGGCTTTTAACCCACTGTTTTATAGTATATTTCACTGCAGCATAATATTTAAAAAGACAGAAATAATCATACAATTATTAAATCCATATTACAATACTATGTTTAAATAATATAAACAAGTCTAGAGAATTGAGGCATTTCTGGAAAAAACCCTATCCCAGATTCCTGCCCTCCATTCAGTTACCAAAAAATAAGACTGAAAGATAAACATTTCAGAGATAATTAATTAAAAAACTCCTGAATTTAAAACAATCTCATATTAGAGACTGAGAAAGGTTTCTAATAAAAGTTTATATCTAGAACCCCTCTCTGTTACTGTTAGCAAGTAAATGCCTGCCCTTCATAGTTTGCAGCAAGTGATGCAGTTTGGTAACTTGTACATGTTTTCTTGTACTATTTTTAGTTTAAGTGGGTTAGACGTGCCATGGAAAATACCCTCTAAATAAAATAGGTTTTATTTAACAGATGGTACCTAACTCAGGCACCATCTTGGCCACCCAAAGGAGGGAAAAGGACCCTGTTCAGCCTCCAGACTCTACAAAACTATCAGGCCTCCCTGGGTGGGCATTACCATAGGGTATCACCAAAGGGTATCTTTTGACCCCTCCTCAATCACTGCTGAAGGGCAATGTCAGAGTCTTTATTTTACTTCTTGTTATGGTTCTTTGGAATTTGTGTTGGGATTGTTTGGAGGAGTCATCTGTGCTTTTTGGGTGGGAGGGCAGTAACAGTCTGAGCCCCTCTGTAGGAAAGAGGTTGTGGATTTGGACAGACTGTTAGGGGAGGGAGTAGTGGGGAGTGGAAAGAGGTTTCTTGCAACTGGATGTGCATGGTAGTTGGGAGGCTTGGTTGGAATTGGCATGAGGGTTTGCTTTGAGGGGAGGGGCATCAGGGGAGGCAGTGATTGGGGGAGGCGGGGAGATGGAGTTCTCAGGTTTTGGGATGTTGCCTGGCAAAGCCAATCTGGGTTGTTTATTTATTGTAAGCCACACGGAGCCTTTTGGATAGGGTTGGCTATACATATAATACATTATTGGTTTATTTATTTTTCTTATTTATTGTAAACCCCTCAGAAACAGATATCTATATTCTTTGCATTATAAATGCACAGTTCAAAAGGAATAAGTATGCAAAAGTCAGCATCTCCTATACACAACAACCTTGAAAGAACCGCAACATCATGGATTTGCCAACTAAACTTCCATATACCTATGGAAGGATGGTCTGGAGGTGGCAAAGGTTGAAAACACATTGTTGAACTGCAGCAGTATTTACAGGCCTCTGCTGGTTCTCCCAGATCTGGAGAGGAGAATTCCATTTCCCTGACTCCTTAGGCAAGGCCTAATAGATTCTGTTATGTTAGGCCTTGTCTACACATAGACCTGGTACTGCTTGAAATAGTTCAAGCAGTATGACTTTATTGAAAAATCTGTGCATAAAGCTGACAGCACACTTTTACCCTATGAAGATAGATTGTGAGACAGTGTTGTTTTACTGTTACTGAGGGGTCAGAGTAAGTGCACAATGAAAAAGCAGCTGATGCACTGTAAAAAAAAATCACACCCTAGCTTAGACAGTATCCACAGTCCAATAGGCATATGTAACAAAAGGGGACCTACATGCCCTGCAGAGACCCCCATGACTCCCAGAAGACCCCAAAAGGGCTGATCAAAAAACCTCAGAAAGCAAGGAAAACTTACCTTTAAGATGGACCCCACAACAGCATGCGGCGCTGCCACCACTGCCACATTTTAAAAGGTCCCTGTCAATCAATCTTGGCAATGCCCCGCTGATGACATCAGCCGCTGGCGCTGCCATGGGAGATTTAAAAGGCACTCCAAGTGCCGGCATGGTGGGAGAAGGGGTTGTCTCTGGGCCGGGGACAGCCTTGAAGCACTGAGGCAGGGCGGCCCTGGAGCCAAGAAGGTTCCCTTAGGCAAAAGCTAAGGAACCATGCCTTTGCCTGTTTCTAAGACTAACTCCCATAGGGAGCTTACTGAAGTCCAGTAGGAACACTGGGTTCAGATAAAGCAATCCCTCCAGAGTGGAGGCTTTCTTGTGTTTGTTCCCTTTTATTCTTTCTCTCTTTTTTTCTTGGTGAAATGTATTGAGAGGGTGCAAAGACCAAGACAGATCTAGGTCAAAGGCCAAGACAGAACTTGCATATAAGGACTAAGGGATCTACCCAAAAAAGTCCTGAGAAACTCCACCAGGGTTGTTGAAGACCAGGACCAGACCAGGCTAGAGTCCTGCATCGGATCAAAACATCTCAACAATGATGGCTAGTGTGTGGCTGGGAGGTGGAGCCCCAAGGTCAACTGCTCCCAGAACCGTGCATACCCTGAGAGGGACCTCTCTATTTACACCACTAAACCCCTCTTTTGAATTAATTTCCATCAAGTTGTGGCAGGCAAGTCGAGGGGAGTGGAACCTGCTTGGGGTACTCTGTATAACACTTGACAAGTAAGCGGGAGCCTTACAGTATAATAGACATGAGGAACCAGAATATGGCCCCTGATGGATGTGTAGGTAAAGGCACGATGGGACCTAATACCCAATCCACACAATTGCTCTTCCTGCCAAATCATGCATGCATGGTAGGAGGCCTGATTGTCGGATCACACATCAGATCTCATCATGCCTTACTGCCAGTGCAGGGGCAAGCAGGAAGCTGCTGCAGCTGCTATCTCCCATCAGCTGACCGTGTTCCCAGCCACAGGGGCACAGCTGTGTACATATTCAATTAATGGCATGATAGGAACCAGCCGCAACATTTTTACACATTTTTTGTGGAATAATGTTGTGGCTTATTCCTCATTTTATTATGCCATTAATTGACTAGATGCGTGGCTGGGATACAACTTAGGAGGCAATTAACTGGTTAATCATGCCTTGAGTGAAACATGTGGCACAAGCCTGATGTGGAAACTCCAAATGTATATTAATATGGCTAGATTCACTCTATGGCCCTGTAACTGAGAATAACACTGAGAACAGAGACAGATATCTACTTGGGAATCTGAAGAACCCTGGAAATTTCAAAACAGCTTCAAACAATTCCGTTTGATAATTTTTTTTAATCATATTGTCCTACAGATGATAGGTTTGGCAAATGAAATGCAAGGAGATTTATATAAAATTTATATAAAATAAACAAGAGGGGTTTTTTTTAATCAGTATCATACTATTTTTATGGTTTTTAAAGCATCCAAGTGCTTTATTTTTTGATTAATTATGTATTTCTAATGGTTTTGAGGAAGTAGAGAACCATTGTTTTCCCCTTGTTTCTATTACTTGTGCTATTGTTGATGGATTGTGAATACAAATGTGTACATTCATAGTAATCAACTGCTTGTTTTGGGTGGATTTCCCAGAGAACAGTCCATGACAATGATTTCCTACTTGAAGGTTTTTCCTGCCTTTAAATCCTTAGCTTTTTAACTTCTCATTTGGGTTTGTTGATGTATGCTTTATGGAGTCTCCTTTGCGTTTCATGTATATGTCTGAAAGAAGGCACAAGAGTTAGGGAGGGAGGAACTATGGAAAATTTTGTATCACAACACTAAAGGGGAATGGGTTCTCTCTCTCTCTTCCCAGTCCCTTTACAGTTTTTGCTACCCATTATTGTTTTTGAAGAAATTCAATTAGATGATCAAGAGACCTTCTCATAAACAAATACTAATAGAATCTACTTCAAAAGTTTTACTAAAAACTGATCTTGCAGCTATTCATCTAAATTTTAATCAAGGTTGAATGTGGTCTCATCAAAGACGCTGGGTTTGGAACAAAGAACTGTTACTGCTGAAAAAAATGCAAAAGATCTAACTGAAAAGATCAATAGAGAACAGGTGCAAAATGACAATACTGAAGCTCAGACAGGGACTTAATAGAAGATACTACTTTTTTCGTACATGAAAACATGAGGTAATGGCAAAGTTCGTAAAGCCTCCCAATTAAAGGATACCGGATATTTTTGGCATTTAAAAAGGAAGATTTATCTTAAAAGAATTTTCTTTGCTGAAGCACGTATCAGATTCCCTACCTTTTACATGGTCCATAAACCTCTTAACACTTGCCTAGCTTATTTATTGTCTACTTCATCTGTCTCAGCTCAGTGTATGAACTATGACATTAATTGTTCTGGTGCCAGGGAGAAGCCATAGGACATTTCTTTGGATTGAGAATAATACAGTTAGTGTTTGAAATTCATAACAGATTGCATGCATTTTTATTGATGGATGGGGTTTTCGAGTGGTACATTGAGGTTTATTATTCATAAGTTATCAAAAATGAAACTGTTTATACATCTACTTGAAATATAGCTTCAAAACAAAAAAATCTTTAATATATATATTTTTAAATCAAAATGCCTATTATAACAGAGCTGTTCAGCCAGGGCCCTCAACTGTACACATCACAGCCTCTGAGGCCGTCGGCTGTATGGGCTATGGACCGTGCTGCCAGTATCTCACTGAGCTGTGCAGATACTGCCGTGCCATCCCATAACCTGGCTCCCACCCTCAAACTGCGCCATGCAGGTACCCTCCTTCCATGAGGGAAATTGGAATTTCAGGGGGGGTTGTTTTTTTTTACTTTGAAATCTAAAGAAGAACTAATCAGTTTGCCTCTTTTTCTGTTTTATGACTAGCATTAACAGGGCTGTTCAGAGATTACCTTCCCAGAGAAAATGCAGCATTGAAAAGGGTCTCCTTATAGGCCTCTGATCTATGCCTAAAGAACACTCAAGAGTGAAGATACTGAAACAAGGAGTTGTAAACAAGTGTGCTTATTATTTTTGCATAGAGTTTTGGCCTAACTAAAGTAAATTCACGTATTTATTTTATTTATAGATTTATACACCACCTTTCCCAATAAAGGGTCATGACAGCTTATATTAAGATAGCAAAATAATTTATAAAAGCAGGTAGAATAGTAGAATACAATATAAAACAAAAACTCTGTAAACAATATCCCAGTTTAAGCGTACTTGCTTAACACCTGTCCAAATGCAAAAGTTTTATAGCCTTTCTGAGAGACATTCAGCCATGGGCTTAGACAGGGCTCAAGGGGAAGCAAATTCCAGAGTAGAGAGACAAGCACTGAGAATGACCTCCCACATCTTGCCAAAAACATTTGGCACACAGGTGGTTGTTCCTTGTTTCATACTCCCCTGGAGCTCCTCATGGGTCTGGTGATTAGGTAGCAGAGGGAGCTGCCAAATTTTCAGACCTGTGGATGACAGACCACAGGCTGGGTGACATGGTCGCATGGGCCAGAGGTTGAGCACCACTGTCTTAGAGTGTGGAAGAAGTGAAGCTGCCTGCCAACCCTGACACGCCTCTGAAGTAGTGTTGACATGACTTTCATAGGCCAAAGCAATGGAATATGAAATTGGACAGATATTTTTACGTGCTTCTCCCAGGCACAAGCAAATGCAGTGGGATGCATTTATAAAGCAATGAAGATCCATGTTTTATGTACAAGTGTATGTAGAAATGTCCAGATACTGGTATGACCAATTCCAGTGACTGTATTAAGGAAATCAGAATTAAAACTCTGGCCCAGGTGAAGGCTATAGGAGTTTGCCACTGACTTCCACTGAGCCAGCATATCATCATAGGTGAACATGAGAAGACTATTTTGATATCTACTTAACCATGAAACCAGTGCACTCAGTCACACTAATGATATGTATTCCTTCTTATGTTCTACATGCTTGGCTACGGTTATGTTCTATAATGTTCATTTTGTGTATTCTTTCCCTGTATACCTTCATTTGTGCACACATTCAGAGGTTTTGGAGGTTACTCGTGCCTTTTTCTTTTAAATGTTTTTGGGCCTGGGTTTTACTGTTCAGGGTTAAAGTGCATATTTATAAATCGCAGGTAGATCAGACTGTGTTTCAAACAGCCCTCCCTGTCTATGAGGGACAGGGGAGTTTCCAAAGAGGAGTCATTCCCTGGATGGCCTTCTGGCCCATCAACTCCTCAAAGGGAAAGTACTTGTGTGTGTGCAAGTCCTTACAGTGTAGTCATGTAGAACTTCAATATTCACTATATAGGTAAAAAGTCTGAAATCCCTGAACATGAGCAAATAACTGAGATCACATAAGGAACATGAAAAGGATCAGTAGAGGAACAGTGGCCGACCCCTAGCAGAAGAGGTGTGGCAGCAATCCCCAGGGATGGCCAGCTACTCCAGTCTGGGCTTCCCTACCCAGCACTTGCTACTTGGGCTGGCATAGGTGGTAAAGCCTTGGATGGCAGGTTTGGGCGAGTCTCTTTTCCCAACAGGCCAGGCTAGTTTGGCATTAGGTTGTTTTGCCCATGACTGAGACTGTTAACTGTTTGGGGTTTCAGTTAATGCTCAACAGAATAGTTAAAGTTTTCTTTAGGGTTGTGTGTTAGTTCCCTTTTCCCCCATAGTAAATCTGTTTTAGTTGAACATTGCTTCCAAGTGGGGAAGTGTGTTCACTTCGGAACACCCAATCAAAATTTACTTTCCCAGGTTTTTGAGCCAGAGCTTAAGCCAGATTTAATTTTTTTTTAATTTTAAAAAATTTTAATCTCAATTTACATTTGATTAAATTTGATTTAAATTTGGTTCAAATTTGACACCAGATTTAAAAAAATTGGTGTTAAGCTGTTTAATCTGAACCCAGCCCTTGTTACTTCCATGCAGTGCCTGGCAGAAAGGGTGAGCATGTGTGTGTATATGCACGTGTATATCTTTTAATATTATAAAAGCCTTAATCTGTCTGTCCGTCTGGCCATAACACTTTATTCATGCTCTGACTGGCTGACTGAAACAGCCAATCAGAGTGCAAATAAGTCTTTGGACAGGGGGTGGTGGTGCAGCGGAGCACACACAGGGGACAGAGCGGGGGGTGAGGCCCTGTTCCCCCCTGCCCTGCTCCCCAAGGGTGGCGGCATGGGTGGGGGGGGGGGGGGGGGCTAAGCCACCTTCCGTTGTCGCTGCCTGCAGGGCCAATGCAGACCAACACGGCAGCGGTGGGGGCAAGGGAGTGGGTCTGTGTAGGTGAGGGGAGGAACAGGCGCATTGCGGCGGCAGTGGGGGGGAGGGGAGGCAAGGGCCTTGGTGCAGGCCTGATGTGGGAGGGGAGCAAGTCCGACAGTGGGGGGAAGAAGTCAACCCACCATGGTGATGGGGGAGGGAGCAGGCCTGGCATGGCCCAACATGGCAACAGCGGGGGTGGGGAGGAGCAGGTCTCCTCCCCTCCTTGGGCCTGGGCCCACTCCTCCCCACCTTCTCCTCCCTCATGTTGGCCCTGATCCCGCTCCTCCTGTCCCCCCACCGTCGCCAGGTCGGCCTGGGCCTGCTATTCCCCCCTGCTGTGGCGGTCCAGCTTCTCCCCACCCTTGGTCCTGGTCCTCCCCTACATTGGGCCCGGGCCTGTTCCTCCCCTTCCCCTGCTGCTGCCATAAGCAGCAGGAGGGAAACGGGGAGCAGGCCCAGATCGGGGGCTGGAGCACAGGGCTCCGTCTGAGCAATTGGCTAGTGTGTGTGTGTGTGTGTGGGTGTGAGTATACATACCCACACACGTATATGTATATATGAGCCTCCCTCTGTGTGTGTGGGTGTATACACACATGCACGTGTGTGTGTGTGTGTGTGTGTGTGTGTGTGTGTACAGTTAGGCATCAGAAGCCAGGGGAGGAAAAGGAAATCCCAAGACACTGGCAACTGCAGGTGTGCACACACACACACACACACACACATGTGCGCGTGTGTATATATGCACGTGTGTGAGTGTGTGTGTGTATCACACATACACACACACGTACACACAGGCAGGCACATATATACATGTGTGTGTGTATACAGATACAGATGTGTGTGTGTGTGTGTGTGTGTGTGTGTGTGTGTGTATACACACACGTAAAAATGTGGATATGCATTCGTACAGTCTTTTTTGCATGTGCAGGTGAGTTGGTTTGGTTTGGGGGGGGGGGTTAATTAAACTAGTGTGTCAGTATTAAGGGAAACACTAAATATGGCTAGACTTTCAAAGCATTCCAGTTAAAAGCCAAAAAGATTTTACATTTCCAATTTGCAAGTAAAATTTGTGCCTGGATGCAAAGAAGCCTTGAGGTCGGGGGGAACACCTAAAAAGACCACTTAAATCCTTCCCTTCTCATTTCACAAGCATGATTTCTGAAGACATGCATTATCTCACCAGTGACAAACCACATAATTGGAACATAAGCGACACAAATAAATACCTGGGTCTGAATGTTTTAGGTCTGCTTCAAGGGGCTGGAGAGCATACCAACTTCTACTCAAGCATGACTTCAAAGTTAGATCAAACCAAATATAAAGTTATGTCTTTCCTCTACAGTAGGTTCTGTCCAACTGGCAGTCCACAGGCTGCATGTGGCCTGTGAGGAGTTAACATGAGGCCTCTGGGTTCCCACTTGTGTCTGCTGACCCTTGCTCTACCTGCAGTTGCCAGTGTCTTGGGATTTCCTCTTCCTCCCCTGGCTTCTGATGCCTAACTCAGCCCCAAAGTGTGGGATATAACAGCATGGCACAGCTCATGGTGCAGGGTGAGCCAGCACCCCAGAATACCCACATGGCCTGGTGCTGTGAGGAAGCCTGCAGGCTGTTGCAGGTGAGGTAGGATACTGTGCTGCATGAGGGAGGCAGGGGGTGGGGGTGGCCACTGATGTGGATGGTGCAGTGGGGTAGCAGGGATGCCTGCCTGTGCATGAGCATGACGTGGAGCCTGGGGGGCCATGGCCCCTGTTGATGCAGACTGTTGGGGTGTGCACCCCCCAGCTACTTAGAAGTTGGACAATCCGGTTCTAGAGAATTGCAAAAGTGCAGAGATTATACTGAGCTCTTTGTATATCCAGCCAAAGTCAAGACTTCGTTATTCCAACACTGCCTATGCTTCATATAACAAATCTGTAACCTCTGTAGCTACACTGATGTCAAGCCTAGGACATAAAAATGGGAAAAAAAAACACTCAAAAATGAAGTAGAAAATTTGATTTTTTACATCTCTGCTCATAATGAACTCTATTTAAGGCAGAAGTAGAGAGACAGGTAACATCTATGACGTATCAACCAGATAGTCCTTATTATTTAGTACTCAAAGTCACAAGTCTTAGTGAAACTGTACATAACACTGTAAGTGGAGTGCAAAGAACAAAAAGAAACTGAACTGTGAAAGTAATTTATATAGTAAACAACCTTTTTTTGCAAGGGAAAAGAAAGAAAATGCAACTGAGGATGAAATTATAGGGATACCTTCAGCCAGGGGATCAAGCGTGTGAATCATAAGTTGAAAGATGCTGTTCCTCATCAAACTATTGTGGAGAGATGCAGAGCTCCCACCTCGCTGAAGCCGTGGCTTGGTCTGAATGTAGAAAGAAAAAGGAAAGGAATTAAGTCTTTTAGTAAGAATGGATCCAGTTACACTGGCTACTTTGCTTCTTGGTAGAGAGGTAGTGTTTGTAGAGAAAGGCAGCATGATTGAAGACACTACTGCCTGATGTGGTAAGTCTGCAGCATAGACATGCCTTGTGAGCTGTAGCCACCTTGCCAATGAAAATGTTTCCAATATAACTCAACACACTGTATTAAACAGTATTATCAGTATAACCCTTTTCACCACAAAGCATCACTATATCTATTCATCAGCCACCAGGACTCATAAGCAGAACTGTGGAAATTGTTTCCTCATCCCATATATTTTCATTATTTAACTTTTCTGCATCAGAAAGAATTCAGGCTTATCTTTTTTGTAGAACCATATAGTTGGGTCCCTCAGGTATGCCATCTCCTCATTTTAAAAAATTGTATTCCATTACCAACTTACAGAAATCATGGAAGTGATAGAGAAAACAAGCATAAAGTGACCTAAGCGGCCATATCTTAACAGTCATAGCTTAGTTGGAAAAACATCATATGCCTCTCTGTCTATGGCTTTCCAGCACACCTGGAAAACAAGGTTAAAACAACAGGTGGTCAGTGAGATTAAAAATATACATGCACACATACATGGAACTTATGTACAAAGTTTGTTTTACATATTTTAATGGGGTTATAAACATATAGGCAATGTTCTTCTGCCTGTGCTTTTAAATATATACTATAATATATTAGCGTCTGCAGAATGCATCTGTAAAGTTCTTACACAATACAATTCAGGGATGGCATTGATCAAAAAACAGTGGCTCCTTTGGATTTAAAAACAAACAAACAACAGGATCAACAATTTGCAAGGCAAATAAGCCAACAAAACTAAAAAAGAAAAAAGAAAAAGCCTGGAGGAAATATTTTGGTTTTGATGAAAATATTTCTAGTGCACATACATGAATCCATGGTACCTAATTAAAAAGCAAATAAAAATGATAGACACTGAATTCCAGAATGAATCTGTCACTCTAACATTGGAATGTAATTATTTTAAATGTATAGCAACATATGGGAGGGAGGAAACAGCTTATTAAAATGCTGAAGTGTACCAAAGCAAAGTATGATTCGTCTCACCCACACCTTCTAAAAATAAATGCCAGACACAGATGAACTAATTGCTGCCTACCGTCAGTGTTTGGTCATCCTTGTTCCCAGCATTAGGTGACTGCATTTGTGTGGAGAAAACAAAACAAAAACAAAACATGTCACAAAGTATGCACACATTTTCAAAGATGGATTTCAATAAAAACAGAAGAAAGGTAAATGGCATAAATGTGTACTGAATGGTGTAGATTCTATGGGCCTCAGTGATCTTGCAGCTCTGGAAATACAGGAATTCAAGAATCCTAGAAATGCCGTTGGTCATGAATTATCTGCAAAGTTTCACACATATGATAGTAATTTCTTCTGTTTGGCTGTCACTTGGTTTATTTGCATATGATGGACTAAATCTTGAGGTCCTCATATTGTTGAGGAAAACTCCCATTAGTTTTAATAAGATTTTGTTAAAGTAAGGACTGAATAATCAGCAGAGGTGCTGAGTAGGCGGGGGCCCCAAGGGCCCTGGCCATCCTCAGGAAGAGGGCTGTCACCTGAAATTCATAAAACATTTCACATGTCCATCCTATGTGTCACATGCCACTCCTGCTACCCTGGCAAAAATAAAAGTCAGCACCTATGATAGTCAGTCTAAGGTCAGTAAGGGCTTTAGGGTTGGAACACTGCTAATTCCAGTGTCCCAAACAAATATCATGATCCTGATATTTTGAAAACAGCCTATGAACCAACATTTTAAAAATACAATTTTTGATACTTTCCTGCAAACTTCAATATACCACAAGTAGCCAACAACAAACAGTTGAGAGCTGGCAGCATGCCATGTACAAGAATCAAACTCTGGGGTAGATTTTAAAGCCATTTTAGACTACAGAGAAGGTGGTTCGTGTTGCAGGGAAATCTGTCACCTTCCTAGGACAATAATGACACAGCAATGACATTCATAGGATGAAGAACTGGGGAAAATTTAAGTTTCTCTGAAGAAGCGATTTTACACTTGTTTTGTATGCCTGGGTTGTTTTACAAAAACAACAGGTATCATAATCAGGTTATGACACCACCACAGAATTATGAATTTATAAAACTTTTTGGAAGGACTGTGGTAACATGGGATAGAGTCATACTGTTTTCTTAAATGTGCTGAAGCATATTGTACAAGGAGTTAATTCACCAGATAATCTATAAAGACACCCATAAATCAGGGTTGATAAACAGCACACATCAAGCAATCTACCAGTCTTAATGTCATCATTGTTTGGTTATATTCCTTTCTTAAAAGCCAGAATATATATTGTCTCTCTCCTATTCCAAACTTTCATATATTTTATATATATCCAACAAGTCAACAAATGTTACTGTGTTCTACAAAACACAGGGGAAAATATCCAGCACAATGGGCTCAGCTTTTGATACATATTGAGATTAACTGTCAGAGCAAGCTTCCTTCTGTTAGTAAATTTAACTTTGTGGGGGTTCAGTGGAAGACAAACACAAGCAAACATTGATATTGAAGAGGAACATTTCTGTTCCACAAAAAAACAGAGGAAGAACAGGACGTATTTCCCTATGTCAACAATGTCCGCTCCCAAGAACATCAATTTGTAGAAAAGATTAAGTGAAAAAGGCTACCTTTTGGTAAACTCCTTCTCAAATCAGGTTATATCAGACAGCGCAAGAAATCCTTTTGGGAAAAAAAATATATATACGTTTCATAGTTGTATTGTAAGAAGATCCTTTATTGGAACTTCAGAAAAGACATTTCTACTCTAAAAAGGAATCCACTGTGCAAATTTATATTTAGAAAGTATTTTGATGTATATTGTTAATTGATGTAACACACATTTCTACACATACAATACATTATTTACATATTCTTCCAAGGGTTGTTTTTGCTTGACTTCTTTCCCATAAAGGTGAACTTTATTCATATTGGGTAAAATTTATCAAACCCATTCATCAAAGAATTCATATCTGAACAGAAGGATCAGTCCAAGATCTCATTGCCAGTAAAGTGGTTCTTATGAACCTATTCATGTGAATAAAGTTACCCATGTGTAGAAGTGTTTGAAAAACAGGGTCCTTAATAGGAACGAGAAAAATGATTTTGTACTTGAAAATATAGGGGTTCATGTCTTGTTTGTATATTGAGGAAGAGTCTGACCAGAGATGAAAAAATCCTAAATCCTAATCACCTATGTGGTCTAACCTTGCAAGATGCTGAGTGCCCTCATTCAAATCAGAAATACTGAGTGCATTTCTGGATCAATACTGAGACCTTTCAGCACCTATTCCAATTATCATAGAGACTGGTATTGACTATAAAGGATCAGGCCCAGTGTATATATTAATAAAAATTGTTAAATGAAAATGTGCACATACAGATTTTAATTTGTATTAGGCAGCCTTTGATATAAATAGAAGTTATACATCAGAGCAGTAATTATGCCTTAGTTTACCTAAAAAGAAAAATACCGAAAGTCTCATATAATTGTCATTATTTATATTTCGTGTTTACTTGTAGTTTTCCTGAACTGTGACAATGAAAAATTAAGCCAGTTTTCCTTTTGTTTATAGCCAACTTCACATTTACATTCTTAATAGTACAATATTGGACTTTCACATACTGCAGGGAAATATTTATGTCCCAAATACTTTTTGGGGGGGTTTTTTTCCAATTGTAGAAACCTATTTTTATTAGTCCCAGGGTTCTTACAAGATTATTTAATACAATATTGAAAATTTACCCCAAATGTAATCCCTTTATGATAACTACAAATAACCTGTGGTTACATATATACGCATAATGGTATTTATTTTTTATTAGAAGGCAAATTTCCTATACAGGAATATGTGTCCTTATATTGAAGCAATTCACATAGTATCATCCTTTTATATTGAATTTCCCATTCTCTTGCCTTAACCTTTTAACTTGCACATTATTTGTCTTCCTTACTACGCATACTAGGAGAATGAATGGACCAAAATCACAAAAATGCTTACCAGACAGCTGTATAATCTGGTAGGACTACTCATGAACTTTCGTATGAAATCTCACCAAGATCTAAGTGCTTAGGAATGGTAACAGGTGTTCTGTTAGTTCTTCCTGGCTTAGGTTTTGAGTTAAACATTTATCTCTTTTTCTCAACCCAAACAATAATACTGTTGATTCTCAGCATCTCTACTTGCCAGACCTCCATGCCAGATCTCCAGTTGCTTCCTGTGTTAAGAATCATCTTGAGAAGTGGGGATGTGAGGTGATAGGAGATGGTGGGATATAAGGAGGGACAATGGCAGGAGGGACAGCACTAAAAAGATCTCAACAGGACAACCAGGTACAAAGTGACTGCTTACTGGATCAGCAATTAACAGGTTTTGACCCAACATATTCACTGTGACTTCCCCTAAAGATGTTTGGTATGCAACAATAGTGTGGAAACAAGTCTGTAACTCTCACGGGGTGATGCTTTACTGCACATTACACTGATTTAATGCACAGTAAAGCATCAGTGACTACACATATGCGGGACTTATTGCACAGTAAATTAGGCTAATGCACCATCCCCAGTCCTGGCACTGATCAGCTCCTAGCTCCTAAGAGAAGCCAGGAGCTGAGCATTCCACAGCCACAGACAGCTCCCCTCCTGCCTCCTGTGGCCCCCTGCTGCCTAGGCTGACCATTAATCTAGTACCTGTATTTGTTGGTACTAGCAAATGGAGCATTAGCTTAATTTACTGCACAGTAAGTCCCAGACAAACGTAGATGCTGACACCTTACTGCACATTAGATTAACCTAATATGCAGTAAAGCATATTGTGTAGACACACCCACTAAGTATTAAGCAAAACCTCCCGTCTTATCATACCTTCCCATTCATAACCTTTGCAATTCAATCTTCAAGCAATTCAAGTTTTTTCCTTTATGACTTTTCTGGAAAGACCATTCTAAAATCTCACTCCTCTGACAGACTTCAACTTCTAATTTCAAATTCAGTTTACCTGCAGCCAGTTTGCAGTCATTTGATCTTATGCTGGTGTTGTTTTACAACATAAAAGGTTCTTCTCCACAGGAGTGTTTAATCCACAGACCTGCACAGGAGGCAGTGTGAAGACATACAGATCTAGAAAGGGTGCTGTCTCTGAAGCACTTTGTCTGCTGCTGATCCCCTTGGGTTAGGAGAGCAAAACCTTTACCTCCTACTAGGGTGGAACAGATTGCCTTCTCCATATGTGTCTGGCTCATCCCATCAGTTCATTTCATTCCATTTCTGTGTCCTGGCCACAAAAGGAAGAAGTCTCTTTCTTTTCTTTTGAGCTGTAAGCAACATTTCTGCTTAAGAAATAAGGAAGGAATATCCTGCTTAACAGGAGCTGAATGATTACTTCTTTCTGATAATTTAGTACAGAATAAATATCCAAGAATATTATAGTTAATTATTTCTCATTATTCTGTTCAAATATTTGGCAATGAAAGGGTATCTACCTTCATTTAACACTTTAGACCTTAACCACAACAACAGATAACTTATCCAGTAACTTGGGAATCTTGGAAATCTTTACAAGGCCTGTATTTGGTCCCAATCACCATGGTATCTGAACACCTGTGAATCTTTCAAGTGCTTATTCTCACAAAACATCATGAGGTAGAGAAGTGCTACTATTCTTGTTTTACAGATGAAAAGCTAGCGTCTAGGTCCAATGCAAGCAAAATACAGTCCGCTCACTCCCACAGGAGCAATGCGTGCTGTGCTTCCAGCCTCACATGTGGGATGGCCCTGACCCCAGCCCTGCAAGTAGGGAAGTGGCGGCAGTAGGCGGGTGGTGGATGGGATTCAGTGGATGCGGGGGGCGGGGGGGGGGAGAGGGGAAGTGATGAGGGTGGCAGATGGGGAAGCAGCAGCAGGGGAGGGTTGGCAGCAGTGGAGGGCAGGGGGAGGGGAAGTGACAGAGAGCAGGAGTGAAGTGGCAGCTGGATAGGAATGCGGAGGCCAGCAGGGACCCAGGTCAGGGTGGCAGGAGCCTGGGCCAGTGGGGCTATGGGATCTACCTGGTTCTATTGCATGGGGCTCTCTGGGGCTCACATGAAGTTCCCAGGTTCTCCGCCCAAGCTACACACCTCAGGAGGAGCCCCACGTGATGGAGCTGGTGGCTTGCCCAGTCCTCATTGCCACATGTAGGGCATGGGGAACAGCAGGGAGCTCTGCACTGCAGAGCTGGGCTGATTCTGCCCCTTTCCCTGGCAAAGCCCCATGACCTGCACTACCAGCTTAACTGTGGTCCCCCCGGTGGCATGGGGCTTGGGCATGTAAGCCCCATGTGATGGAGCCAAGTGCCCAGCCACGTGCAGTCCTGGGGCTCACCGGAACAACATGCAACCAGAGGGCTCCACCTGCCATGGGCTATAAACACCCCCAGCTGCTGCCGCTGGTGGAAGGGGCTGTGTAATGGAGGGGGTGTGTTAAACATGGGGGGTCTCATCATACATGCACACCCAACATCCACAACACACTCCCTCAGCCACCCTCCCCCTCCACACATCACAACCTCCCCACATACCCACAGCCCCCCACAAGCCCCATACCCACCCAACCCACCCAACCCTCCACACCCACACCCTCCCCACATATACACTCACCCCCACACCCACACCTACAGCCCCCACAAACCCTATACCCACCCCCCCAATATACAAGAGTAATACTTCATTTTGAACTGTTATGCAGTTGAGTCTACATATGCTATACAAACACACATAAATCAGGACACATTTGTTTTTAAATGAAATTATCTTATAGGAGATGTTTGATTTTTAGTATATAATTTGTTTTTTTTCTGGTTCCAAGATGGCAAACCCCTTTCCCACAAGGAGTATTTCCAGGGGCAACAGGAGGGACTTCTGGTCCCAAGATGGTGACCAGGGAGCATGGCACATGTCAAGAGGTGTGGCTACCCTTGCGGCCCTCAACAGCTCATCAAAATTTAAGCAGCTCTCCAGGTGAAATAATTGCCAACCCCTGGTCTATGTCTTCAAAGATATTTAAAGATATAGCTCCCATCAATTGAAATCCCTGGGAGTTAGGCACCCAAGCAATTTTTGAGGATATTTGGTGAAGTTACTTGCCCAAGATCACACAGGAGGTTTTGTGGTGGGCCAAAAAATAAATCTAGGCCTCCTACCACGCAAGCTACTGCTCCCTTGAAATTTCTATGCATATTGTATTGCATATGGAAATTACATTTAACAATTATTGGCTAAAACCCCAGAAAGAATTAGGGGCAGGGATTGGAACCTATAGCTTACCTTGCTGTCTCCATCTCTGTTCATCTTGCTCTCCCAATGAATATTTAATTTAATGAAAATGGAACAACATCAGCAGGAAGAACTAGCCTAGAATGCCCTATAGTGCAGTAGGGAGAGCATTTTCCAGAAGCATGGGAAATGTGGGTTTTCATATCCTCTAGCAAAGGAGGGAATTGGACATTGATTGTTCAATGTTTTTGGGAATACACTTGCCCTTAGGGTCTTGGACAGAATTTGGGGATTTCTCTTTTTCTTTTGTCCAATAAATCTTTAATGCATCTGTGCAAAGTGAAACAGCTTCACAGCTTGATACAGTCTTAAGGCATGGGTCTGTGGGTCTAGGGCCTGAGTTTCCACTTTGAAAGGGCCCTAGAGCCAATCAGCCAATGTTAAAAGAAGTTATATGCAAAATTTTCCCCACACAAGGTGCAGATATTTAGAGGTATAAAATAAAAAGAGAACTAAGGCATAAGCAAAAAAAAAAAAAGAAAAAAGTCTGCAAACATTCAAATATGCAGTTATCTGTATCATTATATGAATTGTGATGTCATAATTCCTAATCTACTCCAAAAATTTACAAACTCTCTCATTGTGGCATAAATAGACCTTGATGGGGAATGTTCTTTTATTCTGTGATTTCAAATCAAATAAAAAGCCTTTCCAAAATGTCCTTCCCATGTCCCATGAGAGGATCTATTTGGCACTGGTTTTATCAATCATATGATCTTGCTTCACCCTAATTTCTACATCTTTCAACATATTGCCAATTTCTCAAATTTTGCTAATATAGTTCAGAGTTAAACAACTTGAAACAGAAGCAGTAAACACAATCAGGTGAAACAGAATATAGTAGCAAATGTTATTTTATACCAGATCTCTTTAAAACTGTTCTGAAAAATAGAAAGCTGATTTTTCCCCTTCATTGCTAGCCAAAGGAAAATTCTTAAAATTTGTTTATGTGAGAATACACACACACAAAAAAAAAAGATAATACTATCATTGATTTCTGGCCACTTGGCAAGATTCTTCAAACCTTCAGTGCTAGAAACTGTATTCTTTGAATGCCTGCAGTTGTTTCAAATTGTTACTGCACAAAGACATAATTACATCCACAGATGTGGCTGCTTATTGGTGATAATATTGTCTCTTTTTAAAATACTTTCAAACCTATCATGTCTACCAGAGGAAAAAATCCCTTCTTTCTTAAGAAGGTAATTTTCAGAAGCACAGAAAGTTATGTTGGATTCCTCAAGTAGAATACTTCAGTCAACTAGAAGCAAAGCAGCTGATTAAAAAAAACAACTTAAAAGGGATAGACTTTGTTTCACAATGCTGACTTTTCTTTCAGCTTTTCTTTTGCAGCATTCAGCTCCAAAAAGATGTTCCTTTTTTTTTTTTTGTAAAAGATTGCCAGTTTTCCTTTCAGTTTTGGCTATGACAATTTATAATGTTACTGAAGTCCAGCCAGCCACACACGTACACAAATATAAGTTAATTAGGAAACATCTAAAACACTTAGGAACAAACTGACACATCCAATAAAAAGTGCTGTCTGTTGTCTGACAGGAAGTTGTACAACACTGCCAATTTCCTAAATTTAGAAGAAAATAAATTTTGCTGTTGAAGAAAACATTTTACATTTGAAAACTTACTCTTTGTTTTGTTGCTACCCCTAACTTCTCTTTCTAGGGTATATTGCCTATTCTGTAACCCAGCCCAGTGTACAACCTCTCCTCTTCTCTCAAACACAGGAGAATTGTTTATCAGATCAATCATATAATTCTGTTCACTCAGCACCAGAAAAGTGAAGTAAAAAACAACAGACACAAATGCTGTTGTTGGCACAGTATTATAATAGTGGTCTCAATGTGGAAGTGATAGTTACATCCTCACACTTACTTCATATCTCCCTCTTGTAAATAGGATAAGGCAAATTCCTTTAAGCTCTCAGGCTGTGGTACAGCTCCTGGGATGATAGAACATCTCACAAGTTTGACATTTGTTTTCTATTGTTTTCAATTATTTCCCAATCAAGTGTAGATTGGGGAGAAGAGATTAATGGTTTCCTAGATTAAGTAAAGAAAGCTAGAAAAGAAAGTTTGTGATGTGTATTAGCTGTCAGAGTATGGCACATTGCAACTGAACTTTACCAGAGTGCAACTGAACTTTACCAGAACTTTTAATGGAGAGACATAGTCACATTAGTCTGAAGGTAGGCAGAAAGTAGAGCAGGGTGACAGGTCTTATATGGTCTTCCTCTCCTTAGAGAGCCCCTCTGAAGTCAGCTCTGATATGGCTTCACAAGTGGCAAGCCTCTGTCTTTGAGACCTGGCTCTTCTCAGTCCCCGGCGTCCCTGGTCATCTGTGGCACTCCCACCTTGGGGAGCTCTTTCTTTTTTGTTTAGCTCCAAAGAAGGGTTTGTTTGTTTTTTCAAAGAGGGAGGACATTCAGAGTGTTGATGTCCCAAATATATAGCACAGCAGACTGCTCAGCTCCAAACAGTCTGTATCGTGCCATTCCGGTCTCTTCTGTCCTCCCTGGGACTTCCTTTCTTTTCTCCCTAGACCTACCCTTTTTCCACCTCTAGCAGTCTAAGAGCCTCACTCATTTTCCTCAGGTTCAGTCAGCCACACTTGCAACAAAACAGTCACAGTACAACCTAGGGACAACACTCACTCAATTAAATGAAACAAAATCATGGGGAACTGATCACTGTTATTAATTTTTTTCTTGTCTTATTTTTCAAAAGCAGAATCTGTTCATTCCAATTATATAGGTATCAGAAAGTTGACATTTGTCAGCTCGGGGGAAAAAACCTGCCTACAGAGTCATTGGATAAAATACATAAACTGTGCTGGAAGCACAGACCAGAACCCAAGACTTCCTACTTCCACAACTGGGAGACATGGGCTAGAACTCCCTTGGCTGAGAATTGAATCTGGCCTCCCACTTCCTGACTGAATTTTCTAACCATTCTCTAATCAAAGTAAAAGGAGGTGCCACTACCTGTTTCTTTTCACACACAGTTACAGAAAGAAACAGTGAACTAGACCTCTATACATAATGCTATGTACGACTTCAGCACCTAAATGCAGAAGGGAGCTATGGGCAACAAATCATGGTCTCACAGAGGTTCTCAACTCAGGAGCGCAATTAGGTGCCTAACTCAATTGAGAATAATAGGATTTAAAACTACTCCTACCTTCAGTGTTTTCTACAGGATGGTTTATGCACCCCCTTACTCATGTGTGCACACTGTTTGAACCCCTTTCCAAAACACCTAACTTTCTCCAGGTACAGTACAGGGAGCCCAGGCATCAGAATTGTGGTTTGCGAATTTCCCTTGGAGTTGGGTGTCTAAAGCTTAGGTATGGAGAACACTGCCATAATTAAGTTGCTTTTTGGATCTTGGCCTTACAGACCAAATTCAGAGCTAATGCTTAAGTTGGTTTCTTTGTGGTGGAATCTTCTCACATCGCCCATCCTCACACACCCATTCTTATGATCTCAAAGGGTATGTCTGTACTATAAAAGGAGGTGTGGCCATAGTACACGTTCCTCTCCCAACCACTAGCATTAATCTTGCTACTAGAAGTAAGGATGGCACTGAGGATGTAACAGCACAAACTTCAGTGATCAGAAGTTTAAGTGATCAGAAACTGGTTTAAACCTGTAACAGAACATAAGTTCAGTGTGCTTAAGCCAGTTTCAAAAAGGCCAAAACCAGTTTAAGATAAACCTGATTGTATGTAGTATCAGATTTAACTGATTTGAGTCAAACTGATTTGGTTTATGGAACTTAAACCAGGAAACGGTCTGGGATAGAAGTTAAATCAGAGTCCCCCATGATCTCAGCATACTCTGCAGCCCTGGGTTGTGCTGTGCTGTCTGCTCCAGAGAACAGGGCTGGCCCTGCACCTTTGCTCTCCAGCAGGAGCAGGGGCACGGCCAGATGCCAGCCTGCCATAGATCCCCGAGGCAAAGGGAGCAGGGCAGGGGTTTATTCTCTCCCTTCTCCCCTTAGGGGACCTTAGCCAGGGTCTGCCTGGCCAGGGTGTAGCAGCCCCTGTGAGGCATTCCCTCCCCCTCGCTGCTCAAGCAGTGGCGGGGAGGCTAGGCCAGCCCCAACCGCAGGCTCAAGGAGTGGGGATAGAGAAGGGTTTAATTCCCCCCTCCCTCCCCTGTCCCACCAACATGGAGCTAGGCAGGGGACGAGCCAAGCTGAGCATGAAACTGGGGGAGCAGCTCCTGCCTGGCAGTCCCTTCTCCCCACTGGAGAGTGAGGCCTGGGCCAGCCCCCACCCCTGTAGCAGGGCATATGGTGCAGGCTTGCCCCCTCAGCCCTGAGGCCTGTTACCTGCAGCTGCTGGGCACCAAGTTGGGCATGCCCTACTCACTGCTCCCCTATCAGGTGGTAGCAACACAGGATGGCCCCATGTATCAAGTGCCAGGTGAAGGGCAGTACTCCTGTGACTTCCCCACCACTGCTGTGGCAGGCCCCACCACAATGGTGGCAGTAACGAAGCCATAAGGATAACATCCTGTGCCTGGTACATGGGGTCATGCTGTGCCTATAGCTTCCCTTCCACTGCTGCCTGGGGCATGGCGAGATGCTGTCCTAGCCAGATGCCATCACGGCATGTCCCTCCTTAAGGTGAAGGGGACAGGGAGGGGGTGTATTCCCCCCTCCGTTCCCTCTCCCAACCGGGGGAATGCAGCTGATGTCTGCCACTCGCACCACCGCTGCCTCTGCCACTCGCACCCAGCCAAACAGACCTGGGCTGGAGTTCCTGGGGGAAGAGGGGAGGGAGGAGGAATATCCCCCTCCCTGCTTGTGCTCCCAGGACACCAACACAGAGGCTGCTCCCCATCAGGGACTCCCCCTGACCTCATGGTGTTCCAGGAGAGAAAGCAGGGAGGGTGTTTATTCTCCCCTCTCTTCCCTGTCCCCTGGCAAGGACCCCAGCCAGGGTCTGCGTTGCTAGGGCAGAGCAGCCCCTGTCAGGCATTCCCATCTCTACTCCAATGGCAGAGGTGGGAAAATGGATAATTGCTGGCCAGCATGGCCCCCTGAAGTGAAGGGGGCAGGTAGCGGGTTTATTCCCCCCTCCATCCCCTCTCCCACTGGGGGACCCCAGCCAGAGTCTGCCAGCCCTGGCCACCACCTCCACCACTCATGCCTAGCCAGGCAGATCCTGGTTGGGGTGCCCCAGCGGGGAGACAGGACAGAGTGGGGAATAAATCCCCTCCCTGCCCCATTGGCCTCAAGGGGCTGTGCTGGCTGGCACCTGGCCATGCCCCCACCCCTGCCGTGGAAGCAGCGATGGGGGAAGGACCCTGACAGGGACAACAGCCCCTGTCATGGTGTCCAGGTGAATGCAAGCCTCTTACCAATGAGGAGGCTGCACTGCGGGCACGAGTGAGGGAGGCAGAGCTGCTGCAGCTTGTGCAGGGTGGGCAGCAGCAGGGCTTAGAGGGGTGGCTATGAGAGCTAAGCTGAATTTTGGGGTGGCCACAGCCCCGCAAACACCCTCTAGCACTGCTGCCCCTCTCCCCCACCCCCCAACAGGCTGTGGCAGGTCTGCCCATCCAGCTCCCACCCGTATCACAGCCCCCGCACCAGGAAGAGACTAGTGCTCCCTGGGCTACCGTGACGGGCTACTGCCCCTGTCAGGGTCCCTCCCCCCTTGCTACTCCACCTGCAGGGATGGGGGTGTGGGGTGCTGGCTGGCATGGCTCCCTGAGGTGTAGGGGGCAGGGAGTAGATTTATTCCCTCCTCTCTCCCCTCTCTCCCTTGGGGACCACAGCTAGGGTCTGCCTGGCTGGGTGCAAGCAGTGGAAGTGATGGCAGGGGCTGGAACACCCTGGCTACAGTCCTCTGGTGGGAGAAGGGACAGAATGGGGAATAAATCCCCTCCCTGTCTCCTTCACCTTAGGGAGCCATGCCAGTTCGGCATCTGGCCATGCCCCAGGTGGTGGCAGGGAAGCCATAGGCACAGCAAGGCCCTGTGTACCAGGAATGGGGAGCTATCAGTACCGCTTCCCCACCACCATGTTCCTGCAGAGCGGCTGACTACAGTTTTGTGGCATGGGTGGCACCTACCTGTATGGCCAGGCCGGGCCCCCTTGACGCCAGCGGTGGTGGGGAAACTGTAGGGGTAGAACCCCATGCCTGGCACATGAGGCTGCGTTGCATCACCACATCCAATTCAGAGCCCGGTGTGTCCAGGGTTGGCACTGGGGCTGAGGGAACTAGCCCACACCTGCTATGGGGTGTACACTGCTATGGGGGCCACCCCAAGTGCCACTTTTCAGTGGGTAGAAAGGGCCAACGGCAGGCCGGGCAGGAGCTTTCCTTTATGGAACTTTGCTCCTGGGCCCCTCCTTCATCCCAATCAGACCTTTTCTCATGAGCTACCCCAAGATAAACCCAGCCCCAGCAGCTGGAAAAGTGCAGTGAGATTGCCTGCTGACTGGGAGGGGGGCTCTGGTTGTCTTGGGCCATGCTGAGCCATGAGCAGAGGGGAAAAGCCAGGCAGGCCCCAGCTAGGGTCTCTGTAGGCCAGGCTTGGGGTTTAAACCCCTCCCCAGTCATATTCAGCCTGCTGGGGACTGGCCATGCCCCCCTCAGTTCAGCTTTCCTCCAGCCTGAAGGGAAGGGAGGGCTCTGTCTAGCTCCCCCCAGCTTCTAGACTGAGACACCGCAGGCATGTGCCTGCATTTCTGGAATCAAAAGTGAATGTCCATTCACTTGCAAATCAGTTCAATCTACATAGGTTAACCTAAACTGCAAAGATTGAATGAATTCAGACTCCAACATTTTGACTGTCTCTCCCTAGCCCAGGTGCGTGATTGGCACTCAGAGCCTGCACTGAAGACAGTGCTGCAGCCTTTTTATCACAACTGTTTATGAAGACTCACTTTGTGCACACACATTGGCTAACTGAATGAACAAATTATCACTTGGGAAACATGAGATCTGAATGTGTAAGACCTGTCAGACACACATAGTGTTAGGATTTTCAGACAAAATACATGCAACTAAGCAAAAAACTTCAAAAATTCATCTCAATGGCTGTGCAAGGGCAGGATCATTCCGGAAATCCTTTGACTTGGTGAGTAAAGCAGGCTTGTAAACTCAGTTCTGGTCGTGAAACTTACTCGTTCCTATAATAAAGGTGGTTCTTTCAGTGGATAGTCACCTATTTAAAAAAAGAAAAACTAGTTTTACCTCCTCCATCTCTGTTCCTATGAGGGTTTATAAGTGAATCTTGGTTGACTTGCCAGCCTCAGTTAGAAATCCTGTGGCAGAGGCAGGGATAGCATCCAGTTCTGAGGCTTACTCAATGAGCTCAGCCATAAAACCAAACTTCCTCTTCTATTTTTCACTACACACCTTCCTGTGTTCAGGTTGTACACAATCCCAGTTCTTTCCTTGAGCACCCTCCACTGTGTGCACTGAATGAGGCAGGAAATCTTGTGGATAAAAAAAGTGCACTCACATAATTAAACATTGAAACAGAAAGTATACGCAAAAAGCTGCTAAATTAAGATTTCCCACTCAACCTTAATTTTGGAATTCCTTAAATTTCAAAGCACTTGACTTTCAAGGCTGAACAACTTTCTTTCTACTCTCTCTCTATCAGTTGAAAAGCACTGGTCTGAGTACTGAACCCTGAGGGATGCCACTGGTCATCCTCCGCCATGACGACTTGGTTCTGTCAATCAATACTCTCTGGGCCCTACCATGGAGCCAGTTACCTAGCCCCTGGACCATAAAGTAGTCAAAGCTGCATTTTCCCAATTTTTTCATGAGGACTTTGTGGGAGACCAGGTCAAAGGCCTTTTTGAAGTCCAGGTATTTGACATCAGCATCATTTCTCCCATCCAGGTGGCAAGTAACCTGATCATAGAAGGAAATAAGGTTGGTCTGGCATGACCCGCCCATAACAAAATCATGTTAGCTATCCTTCAGAATACTGCCTTCTGCTAGCCTGTCTGTAATGGATTCCTTGATAATTTTCTCCAGTATTTTACCAGGGATAGAGGTCAAACTGATTGGCCTGTAATTTCTCAGGTCCTCCTTTCTCTCTTAAAGGTAGGCACCATGCTGGCCTTCTTCCAAACTTCTGGGACTTCTCCCAAGCACCAGGAGTCTTCAAATAACTTTGCCATCAGTTACACAATGACACTGGCCACTTCTTTTAGCACCCTTGGGTGTAGTTCATCTGGTCCTGCTGACTTGTAGGTATTTAGCCTTTGGAGGTGTTCCCCCACAAGATCTATGCCAACTATGGGGGGTGGTCACCCCCACCATGATCATCTGGTATCCTGTCAAGAAGGCTAACACCCTTGGACTGGTGGAATACCAAAGTGAAGTAGTCATTCAGGAATTCAGTTTTGTTTTGTCCTGAGTGTCGGCTATCAGCCGTCCCATTTCATTCATCGGGGCCCTATGCTTCCCTTATTTTTTCACCGACTTCCTACATATCTAAAGGACTTCTGTTGTCCTTGATTCAGGTTGTCAATCTGTATTTGGTCTGTGCTTTTGCTGTCCTCATCTGCTCCCTACAGATGCAATCTGTTGCCAAGTACTCCTCTTTGGTAATTATTCCTGACTTTCATCCTTTGCAATGGCCTCCTCACATAAAACAAGTCATGTGCAGACTTCTCCCGCTGGATCCATCATCTACCACAATAACCAATTACTAATACCCATAACCTCTACAAAGTCCTGCAGAGATGGATAAGTGGCAACAGGGACAGATTAAGTGATTGTTGGATGCCTGTATAGATCCACACACAGGCCAAAGTCACATGTTGGTTGCCCTGCCCCTGCCCCTAGTCACATGATGCATGACATCAAAAAAACCCACCCCTGACCCTGTCACATGGCATGTGACACCACCATCACATGGTCCATGACATCAGAAGGACTGCCCATTCAGGCCCCAAAGCCCACCCCTTATGCTGCAAGACCCACCCTAGACTACATGGTACAGTCATGACCTATCAGACCCCAGGCCACAACACCGGCTCCAGAATTCCCCTCCCCATCACGTGACATGTGACATCAGAAGGGTTGCCCAACAGCCCCACCCCTCCATTCCACATGCTGCATGGCACCACCCTAGCTCACCAGGCATAGGCATAGCCTATTGGGTAGCAGGCAGTTGTGACCTCTCTAACCCACCACCCCCAATCAATTGCCAGGGGGTTTCAGAGGCCTCAGACTTCCCCAAGAATGGCACTGAACCAACCAGAATGAGTAGAGGGGTGGAGCCTAGGCTGCAAGCCCACCTGGTTTATCTGCTTTCTCTGTTTGTCTCAGACTGCATTAAAGCAAGCAGGGGATGATATGGATTCTTACATCACCCCTGTAAGACCCCCTCACCACACCAGCAAGACTTGTTAGACAGCCACATAGAAAGTATTACCATAGTAATAGTTTTGAGGAAAACAGCCCCTAGCCCAAAGACTCCCTAAGATGCCTGAACCTGGTCTGGAAACCCATGTTAACTTGCAAGAGGAGACCTGTGAGGCTTAGGCCCCTGAAACAGATGTGGAGAATTTGGAAAAATTTGGGTGGCCTTGTGCCAGAGCCTGCATGGGAAGAAGGGGTCGATGGGGGAGCAGTGATGCCGGTAAGAGACTTGAAGCATGGTTGTGGAGGGCATTTAGGTCCAACAGTATTTTAACAGGGGGCAGTGGTAGCAGCTAGAGGTGCACTGACATATCAGTCCATATCGTATTGGCACCGATAAAAGGAAAATTGACATTATTGGCAATATGCTTTCTTTTGGCCAGTGTAGCATGCATGTGGCCAGGAATGCAGCCTGGCAGCTTGGAGACCATCATCTGAATGGTAAGTCTGCAGGGGAGAAAGGGGTGTGGGAGGAGGCAGATCAAGACCCCCATGGTGAGGGAGGGAATAGGGCTGGGGCTAGGGAAAGGGCAGACGCTGCCCAGCTGGGGTGGGATGGAGCATGGGACGGCTTGTCCAAGTGGCGTGGGGGGGAAGCTCCCCACCACTGAATGCACCCCAAAGGGTGCATGACTGTTCATCATAAGAACAGTTGCTGGCATGGGAGGTTCTAGAATTTTGAAAAGCGAGGTGCAGATGGTGTGGTGCATCATCACATACAATAAGATATTGTGTCCTGTAGCCATTATAGTTAATTGTACATCTCTTATTCAGGTTCATAAAACAAAATCTAGTCTTATTGACCACCTCAATAGTGCCTCCAATACTTCAGTAAGTCACTAGTACACCTGCATTAAGGTTTTTAGCTAGAGTTAAAAACAGTATGTAGGGATGTGAAATAGAAGAGAGACATTACCAGGAATGGCTAATACAGCAGTACTGCAGATGAAAGGATAGCTTGAATAGTGGAAAATCAAGATCATTAAAAAGATGAGAGGGTGGTTAATACCTATCGAGTGAAGAGATATTAGCAAGAATCAGGGAGATGATAATGAGCCATGAAGTCAATGGAGCCCCTCAGTTCTGCCTAAATAGAAATGCCATTGCCCCCTTCCAAGCAGTTGTTAGGGAAAGGTTCCATGCCTAACTGGATGAATGACCACCCCGAGAAGGATATTAGGAACATCTGTAGAACCAAAAAGGGATGGAAGACTGTTCAGCAAACAGAAGTCAAGATGTACAGAGGTAAAAATAGAACTGCTAAAACAGACTTGGACCTAGCAAAGGATCAAACAAAGCTCTTTTTAAAGTCTGGGTGGAGCAGAAATCAAGGGGTAGAGGTGCAACTGCACCACTGCACTCTTCTTAGGTCTGTCTCCGGTCACAGGATTGCTCTGGTGCAGTAGTTCAACCTTTTTAGACTCAAGGCAGATTCAAGCCCCCTACCCCATAAGTTGTACAGTGAGCAGCATCACATTTCAAAAATAAACTTATCAATTACATGCTTATGTTCTTGTAGAGGGGCCAGGCAAAGAAACAGCCAGGAAGTGACAGCATGAGCCTGTTCTGATCTGCTTATCTCTTCACACCCTCGCTTGTCTCTTCACACCTCCTCTGGCTACCCATAAAGGATCCTATAGCCCCCCAGGCTGCTGTGGTACCCTAGCTGAGAATCACTGGTTTAGTGGAAAGTGATAGTAGGCTTTAGCATGAGTGGATTTGATAATGAGTCATACTTATCTATTAATGATAGTTCTGTACCAGAAAATCCATTACATCTCACAGAGGATTCACACCAAGAGAGGCCAAGCAGCAGTATTAATGCCTGTGATTCTTCAGGCTTCTCAAGGCAGAAGAGCAGCCACAATTTCTGCAGAGAATTTGGCTAGCATAGACTCCTGAAAGGACCTGCTGAATGAGTGCTCCCCCTATGCTAATGCACTTTTTCACCTCTTTTTCCATCTTCCCTACCTCAATAGGCTTTTGCCACTAGAACCCTGATCCTGGACTTCTGCCAGCTTCTGCAGAAATCAAAGTTGGATCTAGCTCTATGAACAGAGATTCTGGAAGGGGAAAAATAAGATCAAATAAGCCAGATACAAAATAACGAACGGTTTGAGAAAGCCAACTGAGCACCCTGAACAATTATTGTTTCCTCTAATATTAGAAGAAGGCATTCAAAGAAACTTAAAAGACACCATGCTTCAAGGAAAACTAGTTTTCTCAGCATTTCACAATATGATTTGTGCGAGTGACTGCAAGAAGATACCATTGGCAAATAGTCTGGTTAGCTTTAGAAGGACAGACTGCACATATTGAGGGAGAGGGAAAGGGGAAGAGCAGTATTTGCAGACACTCAGGTGAGGACACCATGACCAGAGCTATCCACCTTCAAAGAATAAAATGATCTCCAACCGGCAGAACAAGGACATCTTCCCCTGCTACAGGACGCAGAACATCTGGATTCTTGTATCATTCCTGTCCCCAGCTTGCTTGATAACCTTCAGGAAGTCATTTCACCCTTGTTTCTCCATTCCCTACATGTAAATTGGGAATAATGACACAGACTTCCTTTGTAAAGTGCTTTGAGCAACACAGCTGAAAACTGCTTTATAAGAATTAGGTATTATTATCATGGGGTTATACCTTTCCCTGAAGCATCTAACACCGTCTGTTCTGAGAAACAGGGTATTGGATAAGAGTGCCTTGTGTTCTCCTTCACTATGATGTTATTCTTTCCACATTTGTGTTAGCCTCTTTTTTCCAACAACACAACAGGGCCATTGAACATAATCATCCATAAAACAGCATCCATCAGAGACCAGAACATGAAAAAGCTGTAAGTGAAAAATCAAAATGCTCTGGATAGCTGGCTTTATTGCTCACCTAATGTGAAAGATGCTATACTTTGGGACTATCCATGTCTCCAACCCAGGTAAGAATGTAGTTATGTGATTAAGGCATTCCAGTAAGAAAAGAGTATAGTAACAAAAAGTATAAGAATAAATCACTATAATTGGGCCATAAAAATACTGTTACACCTTTTCAGACTGAAAAGAAATAGAAGGAGAAGACACCATTTATTTAATTTATCCATGAACTGGAGCATATTTCACTTTTAAAACAGAAAACCACCCATCAAGTTTGAATCAAAACAAAGAATTGTAGGTGCCAATTACCTTAGGGCTAATAATCTGCTATGCATTTCAACTGACATCCAGTATCATGTGTAATTCTATTAACCCTAAAGATAAGCATCCCCAACTAGTCACCTGTGTCCTTCCAAATCTCCTACTGTGTTTCTACTGCTTTCTGCTGTCTACCCTATAAGACTTTTGTTGTATGGAAACAATGGATAACAGAGAGAGCTAAGAGAAAAAACAGGATTGCAACTTTACTAAGGAACATGACAACAACATACAAGCAGTGTACTAACAGAGAATCTGCTATAGTGGTCAGACCAAGCAAACAGTTCCCTAGCCCCTCCTAGATTTGCACAGTTTCCTCTACACCAATAAGCCAATAATAGTTTGGTCTTAGTATTTTCTCTCAGTCTGAAAAAACAGTAGAGAAAATAAGGTGTACGCATCCTTAGCTTTATTGGCCTGTACGATATGACAAAGGCCATAGAGTGAGTCAGTCCATTCATCTAATTTCTTTCTTTATTCCACTGTACCACAGTAACTCATAGAGGCTCGACTTGTCTTTCTTTGCAGACAATAGCGAATAAGCTGATTCATCTGTAGATGGCTGGCTGAGAAGTCTAACCCACCAGTTCTTGCTTGGGGGGCACTGCTGCTTTCCCATGCAGACTGCAAAACCTGGCTCTGCCAACAAAGTAAATCAGTTAGCACAGCTTGGAGGATATCAGAGAATATCAGGAGCATCACCTCTGCTATGAATTAGCACAACTGGCAGTAGTAGCTAAATAGGCTTCTGAAAAATGCAGTTGTTTAGGATTAGGGGGTCTCTATCTGCAAAATTAGAATAAAAGCACTTTCTTGTCTCACACAGCTGTTAAGAGAAAATATGTTTCAGACTGTGAGTGTGCTCATGTACTTTGGTCATAAGGGCTATTTAAATGCAAAAAAATAGAAAGATACTATTACCCCTTTTGGACAAAAGCAGTTAAGAAAACCACCCAGGAAGCTGAGGATTGTTTCCATCAGGAGGAGAAACTTAGAGCCGCTCTTATTAAAGTGCCCACAGCATCTCGTGTATCAGCATATGAGCTTTAGTTAAAGTGCCCCCACTGCAATTTTGAAGTGTGGAGCCGCTGAACACATGAGACATGGAGCATGCTCCAGCAGACTGCATTAGCACGCAGCAGACTCCATTAATTGAGTCTTCTGACAAACTATAATTACAGCATGTCGCAGGAGCTTCCCTGAATATCTACAGGCACCCTAAAGCTCTTTAGTCTGATACCGCATCCATCAAGGGTTAACTTAGAGCAGGATCTGCCATTTCTAATGCGCTTTATGTGCCGTGACAGTCTGTTCAGTTATGGCTGTAGAGCACTTTTTGCATGCTTATCGCAAGATAAGTGTAACATCTGTACCTAGCCAAAGGGAATGCCTGGGCTTGTCTGTTGCTCCACAATAAAAGGTTGTTTAGTTCTTCTTATTCATGCCTGTCTTTATCGAACCCAATGATCACTACAAAATGGATGATAAATCCAGGCCTCTGTGAAGCAATCCTGTTTATTTATAAAGAATGTATAAAGTTGTGTCCCTGAACATGGTAGAAATAAAAAAGCAGGACAATTTCTTTGCTTTAAGCTCAAAGCCTCTTTCCAGTTAGCAAATGTTCTCTCATGGTCATACTATCAGTGCTTCTGTGACTGCCTGGGCTTCCTTTTCTCCCTGCTCCTCTGGTCTTTCTGCTTCTCTTCTGCAGCATCCACCCTGCAGATTACTGTGTAGCATAGAAATATTCAAGCAAGCTGTAAATCACTAATATGGGTATCGGAAATTATCTAGCTGTAACAGCATGGAGTTCAGTATAAGCAAATTTATCACGGCAAGAAGGATTAGAAAAAGAGCTTGTTCAGAGCTTAGTGCTGCAGATGAGTGTTGCTAGAACCAGAGCTAGCTGGTTTGAAGGTAGCTCAGTTATCTTTTATAGTACACTACATACGTGTGTCTCCACCAAACAATACCCACCAAATCCTCTCCGTCTACATGCACCTTTGTTCTGAGCAGCAATGTGTTCTGCTATTTTGGGTGGAAGCTACTATCATTTCAGCTATTTCCAAAAAGAAGCATACTCATTTCCAACATTCTAATATTATAAAAGCCTAAGTCTGTCTGTCTGTCTGCCCATAATGCTTTACTTGCACTCTGATTGGCTGATGAAAACAGCCAATCAGAATGCTCCAAGCGTGGGTGTGTGCAGCCACGATTCCAAAGCTGCACTAAGGACTGGACAGAGGGTTGGGGAGCTGAGGCCAGTGCTGCTGGCTTCAGCTCCCCACCCCGCTCCCTGCAAGCAGCACTGAGGACTGAACAAGGGGTAGGGGAGCTGGAGCCAGCAGCGCTGGCCTCAGCTCCCCTACCTGCTCCCTGCAAGAGGCAGAAGAACAGCAGCACGGGTTGCTAGGTGGCGGCACTCCAATTCTGCCTCTTCCCCCTCCACCCCCCCCGCCCGTCATTCTTGATGAGCAATTGGCTAGTTTATCAATAATGAAGTGGGCCTGTTTTTCCTACCAGAGTGTATAAGGTTTAATCCAACCCTCATAAAATACTTTTGCTCTTTAGCGTGTAAGGGAGTAAGAGAAGCTTAAAATCTGAAATCAGATTGCTTGTAAGAGAGCATAAAGGCAATCTGTAATAAAAGCAATCCTGGGTATGGGGAAGATTTGAAGATAAGCCTCATATCTGACCAGCAGACCAGAACAGACATTGAAATAATCAGTAAGGAAAGTCTATTTTTAAAAAATCAAATATAAATGTGAAAACATTCTTTGAAGTTGGGCTAATTGTCAACTCCCGACCTCTGCGGCCATGTTCTAAACGGTTTTTAAAGTATTTTTCTTTTAATATCTACATTGTCTTGCAATGCACCATATTTCTATATCTGCAAATACCTGGTCACTCCATAAAAAGAGAAATTCAAATTAGGTAAGAGAAACCTTTTCCCCTTGTTGAATTAATCATGCAAAGAAAATTATAAGATAAGCAGCCTGAAATCATTGTGCTTAATGCAAAATTCACCTGTCTCAAAATGATCCCTAAAACAACCTAGTTTAGTAGACAAATACTTCTGTTGTTGCTATTAATCTATATATCTGACACTACAATCACTCCATAAGTGTGCAAAATGTACAAGGTACAGAGTATCTTCTTCAGAAAACTCCATTTACACTTTGGGAAATCGCAATCTCTCTCATGCTAAATTATCATGAAAAGTGGTACTCTCCTGTTAGTGTTTTTGAGGCTCCAATCAAACATAGATAAGCTAAAGTCACCACCTACTACAAAGTGTTTCTAGGCAGCATTTTATGTTAACCATTACCTATGCCAAGCATGCGAGTTAGAATACTTGCATGAAACAAATGTGTTTTTTTTTAATTTTTTGGACAAACCAGTCTTTCTGTGTGCATAACAAAGTGATTAAACTCCCTCTGTGTGCTTGCCTTGTGTTTGTTTTACTGATAATTGTTTGAGAAAGATCTTTGTGACTACATATTATACAAATACTGCATAAGCAATACTGGACTTCTCATAAGCAATAAGCAATGCTGGATTTCTCAAAGGCCAAGGCAATATGTGAATAGTACTTTTTATTGTTGTAGTTACTGTTATTATTATTACTGTTTTTAAATCAGAGAAATCAGCTTATTAAATGGGAAAGAATTACTAGAGCTACTGGTGACTAACTCTTGTTCATAATTCTTGCCCTTTGCATATTGGAAATTGCAATGTCTTATAGCGAGCCATGAAAAATCTCTCTTCCTTATCTCATACACAGTTCTGGTTTCAATTATTTTTAAGCCTTGTGGTTGAGGATTGAACTCTTAAGTCAGCTCAAGACCCATCAGTGAGCTATGGTAGAGATCATCCTTGAATCGAGGGATTGCTGCCAATGATATACACCCAGGTAAACCAAGCACTAGCATTAAAAGGCTTCATTCTGCATCAAAAGGGGTAGGGGCAGAAATATGGGGCACTGTAAAAATGTTCTTTGTTTCTTCCAACACTCTTGTGTATGAGGGTGTTTTAGAAAGCGACGGCAATTTTGACAAAAAAACCATTTTCTGGTGGGAAACTATGCAGCAGTGGAGAACACAGATGGCAATATTGTTAAACACGCCCATTGTTTACAACTCTGTAGATAAGTGATGTGGTCTATTAAATGATAGTTGCACAAAAATAATTTTATTTTGAAATTGCCATTACTTTTTGCACTGGCTTTGTTTCAACACTGGCTGATGGTCTTGTCACCCTTTCAAACCAAGGGCACATATGCTATAAGATGGTACTGAATATGGGGCTGAATTTTCTGGTCTAAAGTAGACTTGGAAGCCTTAGCAAATTTTGCAACCTCAGAATGAGTGACTTACGTTTGTGGTGTATTCCAAAGAACAATGCTGCTCTGGTATGGTCATGATGGAAAGGAATTAGGCTACCTACAGACATTCAATTCTACCAGAAATTTCTTCCAGTGGAAAAATAGCCCAGGAGGCAAACTATACAGAACTTCACAGGCAAGCTCTCCAGCCAGGGGGCACTAGAGGGCTGCTTCCTGGGCCTCCTCTACCCTTAGGAGAGCTCAGTACTGCCCTCTCCCCTGCCTGAAAAGGGGGTAGAGTATCGAATCATAGAATCATAGAAGTAGGGTTGGAAGGGACCTTGTAGATCTTCAGGTCCGACCCCCTGCCTGGCCAGGAAGAAAACTGGGCTCAAATGACCCCAGTCAGGTAGGCATCAAGCTGCTTCTTAAAGACCCCCAAGGTACGAGCCAGCACCACTTCTCTTGGAAGTCGGTTCCAGATCCTAGCCGCCCTAACTGTGAAGTAGTTCCTACGGATGTCTAATCTAAACCTACTCTCCAACAATTTGTGGCCGTTATTCCTTGTTATCCCGGGGGGCGCTAGGGGAAACAAGGTCTCCCCCAAACCCTTCTGGTCCCCCTTAGTGAGTTTATAGATGGTCACCAGGTCCCCCCTCAGCCTTCTCTTGTGAAGGCTGAACAGGTTCAGGTCCCATAGCCTCTCATTGTAGGGTCTGCCCTGCTGTCCCTGGATTATGCGGGTGGCCCTCCTCTGGACCCTCTCAATGTTGTCCACATCCCTCAGAACTGGACGCAGTACTCTAGCTGTGGCCTGACCAATGTCACGTAGAGGAGGAGGAGGATCACTTCCTTGGACCTACTTGAGATGCACCTGTGGATACACGATAAGCTCCGGTTAGCCCTGCCGACCGTGACCTCGCATTGTCGGCCCATGTTCATCTTGGAATCAATGATGACTCCAAGATCCCTTTCTGCCTCCGTGCTCTCAAGAAGAGAGGTTCCCATCTTATAAGTGTGCTGCCGGTTACTACTGCCCAAGTGCAGCACCCTGCACTTGTCAGTATTGAAACACATCCTGTTTTTGTTAGCCCACCCCTGCAACCTATCCAGGTCTTTCTGCAGTCTTTCCCTCCCTGCTAACATGCCCACCTCACCCCAAATTTTGGTATCATCAGCAAATTTGAACAGGTTGCTTTTCACCCCATTGTCCAAATCGCTGATAAAGAAATTGAGCAGCACGGGCCCAAGGACCGAGCCCTGGGGGACTCCACTGCCCACTTCCCCCCAGGTCGAATATGACCCATCCACCACCACCCTCTGAGTACGACCCTTCAGCCAATTAGCAATCCATCTGATCGTGTAGGCATCAATGCCACAGTCGCCTAGTTTTTTAATGAGGATGGGGTGGGAGACAGTGTCAAAGGCCTTGCTGAAGTCCAGAAAGACTACATCCACGGCGACACCTGCATCCAATGCTTTTGTGACCTGATCGTAAAAGGCAATCAGGTTGGTCTGACATGACCTGCCCCTAATGAAACCGTGCTGGTTGCCCTTGAGCATCATCCCCGATGCCGGCCCGTCACAGATGTGCTCCTTGATGATCTTCTCAAAGAGTTTCCCCAGGATTGAGGTAAGACTGACAGGCCTATAGTTGCCTGGGTCCTCCCTCCTCCCTTTTTTATAGATGGGGACCACATTGGCTATCTTCCAATCATCTGGCACCTGGCCTGAGCACCATGAGTGCTCGTAAAGCCATGCCAAGGGCCCTGCAATAACCCCAGCTAGCTCCCTCACCACCCTGGGGTGGAGAGCATCTGGACCTGCTGATTTGAACACGTCCAGCCCCTCCAGAAGCACTCTAACCCAGACTTTCTCAACCTTAGGTCTTGGGGTGTTCCCCTCGAGTCCGTCTTGAATCACGGTGGGGGAGTCCCAGTCCCTGCACACGAAAACGGAGGTGAAGAATTTGTTAGAGGTCTGCCTTCTCCTCTGGCGCAACCACCAGATTGCCCAGCGTATCTTGCAGGGGCCCCACATTTCCCGGTGCCTTCTTCATCCTCCCTATATATTTGAAAAAGGACTTATTATCTTTGATCTTGGACACTAGTCCTAGCTCTATGTCTGCCTTAGCTTTCCTAACAGCCCCCCTACAGGCCCGAGCAGTGGAGGTATACTCCTCTTTGGAGATCACCCCCCCCCCTTCCACCGGGTGTATGCCGCCTTTTTGGCAGCCAGGCATTCCCGGATGTCCTTGGTGAGCCAGGGAGGCTTTTGAGCACTCTTGCCCCCCTTGCTTCTTGTTGGGATCATCACCCCTTGGGCCCTGAGTATCGTCTCCTTAAGGAACGACCACTCATCTTGGGCACTGAGTTCCCCGGCCTTTAAGAACCCCAGTGCCTCTCCCACCAATCTCCTCAACTCTTTGAAGTTGGTCCTCTTGAAGTCTAGGGCTACCGCCTTGCTGCAGGCCCTTGTCACCCCGTGCTGGATGATGAATTCCAGCAAGTGATGATCGCTATCACCCAGGTGGTCAAGGACCTGGAGCCCCCTTACCAGATCAACGCCTGTGGCCAGGACCAGATCCAACATGGCATTCCCTCTGGTGGGACTGTGCACCTCCTGGGTTAAGTGGAGGTCCTGTATCTTGGCCAGGAACCTCCTGGAACGGTCCAACCTGGCTTACTGCTCCTCTCAGCAGATGTCCAGGTAATTTAGATCACCCATGACAACTACATCCCTTGCCTTATGTGCCTCTGAAAGCTGGCCCAAAAATTCCTGGTCCAGTTCCTCCCCTTGGTTGGGGGGTCTGTAGTAGACCCCCACTGTTAAATCCCTCTCCCCACGACCCCCAAATGGTATCTGGCAGCTGCTGAGAAGCCTTTGGAGAATGCCCCCCCCACCAAAAAAAACTGCCAATCAACTGACTGAGAGGAGGGAGACATTCTCTTGTGGTGGGAACTCTCCTGGTTTTCCCCCTTAGAACAACAGTGCCCTGCTTCTTACACTTCTGTATGCTGATCCAGAGGAGGGCATGGGGGTGGGGAGAGAACTTGGCCATTACAACAAGCCTCTGGGAGCTTTGCCTCAGGGACAGTATCACCCTGAACTGCTTTGGGCTGACCCAGAGCAGTCCAGGGTAGGTCTCATGGCAGGCCAGTGACCTGACTTGCCTGGCACTGCTGCAGGTCAGATGAGATGAGATTTGTGGGCCACAAGGGGGTTCAGGGAGTCAGGTACTGGACTAAAAAAATCATCTGCAAGCCTGGCTTCCCCTTGCCCCACCTTACCATTCAGCTGAGCAACAGAGGTGGTGATTTAAAGGAGCCAGGGGTCCAGAGGCTTTCCAGAGCCTGGCTCCTGGTTCCCAACTCCCACCAGCTTCCTCTTGCTGCCAGTGGGGTGGCAATTTAAAAACTGGTGGCTGGCAACAGGGCTCTGGGAAATTGCAGTCCCCTTGTTGCCCTACCTGAATGGCATGGTGGCGATTTAAAACCCAGCACCTGGGAGCAGGGCTTGGGCAGATTACTTAAAAAGACCCTAGGGAGATGCTGACCTTACTATACCTTTGCTGTAGAAAACTAGAGGATTTCAGTCTCTTTGCTGCCAGTTTTGTTAGCAATATATCTATAAATAACTATATTAAAAAGTCATCAAAAGAACAAGCCATCCCAGCTACTGGCTTTCCTGCCACCCTGCCTCTCAGCAGGGTAACAGGGCAGCAAGGGGGAGTTTGCAGGAGCTGGGACTCTTTCCTACAGCCCCATCCCCAGCTGAGCAGCAGCAAGGGGAAGCTGGCAAAAGCTAGCAAAGCCTCCTGCCTCTTGTTGAAACCAGGGACTGCCCAGTTTGGGGAAAAAGCAGGGACTTCTCCCCTCCCTTTCTGGTCTATGGGATGGGGGTGAGACACTCCCCCTCTTCTCCATGCCTTCTTAAGACTGGAGTGACCCCAGCAAGACTAGAGTGATGCCAGCCTCAAGAAGGCAGGGAGCCTTTTCCTCAGGTCCACTCCTTCTGAACCCAGAAGAAGTTAATCCAAGGGAAAGTAAATACATGTATAGTCTCAGAACTGCTCTAATTAAAGCATCTGCCCACCCACAGGGAATGTGTATAGACACCCTCAGTCTCATAGGAGAAAAAAATCTTCCCTGGGAAAGATTTAACCCTGGGTGTTCCAGGGTTATTCTTTTTTCTTGGCAGATTAGAAACTTTTGCTGTAGGAGAAAAATGTCTAAAGATGGTTTGGCTTGTATCAAGTCTCTTTGTTGAAACTGAACGCCTTATTAGTTATGTGTGGCAGGTACATTTACCTGCAGGAGAACAGCAAAAACTTTTTCATGTTCAAGTACAAAGATTGTAAGTATAATTCATGCAGCTACTTTTGGAAATGTATGTCATTGTGTCAAATTAAAGCTCTAGATTAGACAGTCAGATGAAGCCTTTATGAGGTTTATTGCTTTTAAAAAATCTCATTGACTGCAGGTGAAAGATGATTGACATTCACATTTTATAATCCTCACATCTCCTGTGTGAAAAGATTTAAATCTAACAAAAGTTGTGTAAGAATATCAAAACTTCCAAGCTTTTATTTCTTGGACAGATTCATATTTTTTACATCACAATGTTTTAAACCTAAGTTTAGCTTGGTTTAGATGTGGCTAATCTCTCTTGGATATCAGAAATATAAGTGCTCTCTCATTTTTCCTTACAAATTGTCCCCCTCATGAAATAAGTATCAACTTATAGGCAAACTTTACTATAGTAAAACAGAAAATTAGAACCATCCAAAACAGCAAGTTTTTTTAACAGTAATATTCTGCTATTCTTTTACTGCTCTGTCACATATATGTGTTGAAAAAGCATTTCTACGTGGTTCAAATTCTTGTTCCTCATTTCTAAAAACATGCCTGGAACTTTATAATTTAAATGCATACAAAACAAAAGAAGGCAGTACAGAAAGCAACTGAAGTACTATTAAGCACTGGTAACGTTGTCTTAGTTTTTTATTTTCTCGTTCTCATTTGTTAAGTTTCATGGCTACAATTTTCAGTCATTAACTAATTATTACTTTAACTAGAAGCAATGCCGCAAAGGCATTACCACATATATGACATAACAATTTATTGGTCATGGAAGTGACCATTTTATTTTAAACCCAACTTTATGACTTCATAATAAGATCAATATTAAGTGCTTCGCCAATCAGTGGTATTCAAGCTGTCCAGCCTGAAGGCCACAATCAATTTTTGGGACACATTTGCTGCCTTGAAACTAGACAAAAGATCCCTTCCAGGGATTCTCCTGGCATGGATAGGTCCTCACCCAGCACAAAGATGTCATAACTTGATTCCTGTGTCTTTCCTTCTCTTCAATCTCTGGTGCTGAAAGTGTATGGTAGGTAATAGCTGGAACAAAGTCCACTCGGGCTTCCACAGCCTCTCAAGGAAAGAGGCAAAGGGTCAGCCAGAGTTACTCTCTCCTTCATTGTGATACATCATGCAGCCAGCATTGAAGATGTTAAACAGCTGCTGACAACGGATCCAGCTCACTAATCCCAGAGCTGCTCCTGAGGTGGAAAAGGAAGTGATGAGAGGCAGTGGGGAGGACATGTTTTACCTCCCCCATGTAATAGTGGGGCCGATTCAGACACTTTAAAATTACATAGTTGGTCAAGGGTGCATCTTTTTGTTATAATTAACATGTTACTTCTTAGTAAGAAGTCATATTTCAGGTCCACTATTTAGTATCTCAAAACGACAAAACCTGCAAGATGAACATCTACGATAGCAGATAGCAAGAGTGTAAATATTGGTCTTATAGTTATGTCTGATATCATGTCATAATTTCCTCATAGGAGGTCATTGTTTCATAATTCCTCTTTCCCTGGATGTCATTGTGATTTTGTCAGTCACTGAGCTACATTCAAGGGCTCCCAAAGAAACAGGCTGGGAATGCTCTGGTCTGCAGTACTGCTGCTTCAGAACTCCTTATTAATGATGCCTTTATTTTTAGTAGTGACTCATTCTTGAAAGCAGATTCTAAAGAAAGAAGAAACTTTCAGTGTGACTTTTTAAAGCCTTCCTAATATGGTTGTAATTGTAGAGTCTTATTTGCCATTTGAGGACCACTATTTCAAAATGATTAAGGCTTCAGGGTCAGATTCAGATTCCTCGCAGCCTGATTTTCAGGTTGACATCCCCAAGTAGAAAAGTTTCAGAAAGAGGCATCTTTGAAGGATTTTTAAAAATACATCTACAATTAAGATATTCTGTTCTTATTAGGCTACAGACAACTAGAAGATCAGCTATCTGGTCTTGACGCATGCTTTCAATTTGATCTTTTTTGAGAGCTGCTTATTTTCCAACTAGGACTGAGTTCTTTCAATGATCTCATGACTAGAAGTCATAAATGACCTTTGCTGTGGTCAGAAATATTGCACAGGTTATCTGTGAGCATAAGACTGGACCTGAAGTACTACCTTTGCAAACCTTACAGTAGCCATGCAGAATCATCTTAAAAACTGATAAGAATACAGCAATGAATTCATATGCTGCAGACAACAAACTCAGTGCTGCACAAATCACACAGGGAGATGATATGAGAAACAATAAGTGGAGTTCAGGTGCATGACCTCTATTGCCCCTGAAGCTGAAGAAGAACTAGTTTAGCTGGTAGCAACAACAAGGTCCCTTATCCTCTCCAAGGGAAGCAACACTGCTGGCAGGAAATACCAAGGCAAAATCTAAATGTAATGGCTGTACATACCCTTAAATTGCAAGCGATAGTTTTTCAGCCTAATTCTGAATGCTGATGAATAGGGTTCCTGCACTTTAGCATCCTCTTTGTAGAGAGAGGATGCAGTTCTGCAAAACCTTGAAGTTTTATTCCTGCCAGTGGGACCTCCTGATTAAGGAAGATTCATAAGTAAGGATTTATCAGATTGGGCCTGTAGTTCCAGAATAAAATAATCTTCTTTTAAATATGATTGTATAAACTCAAAAGGGCTTCTAAGAGTAACAATCCTTAAACCTATTAAGCTAACCAAATAAAGTAGCTGCATGTTGTTCAGACTATTTTAACTATTCAGCATTTCTGTTTCTCCCTTCCCTGCAGCCTCTGATTCTGGGAGTGAGTGATGGATAAGAGTAAATTCTCCCTGGGTTTCCCCAGAGGCTCCCCTTTACTATACCAAGAACAGGGCAGAGAATCAAGGAGCTGTTCTCTCTGACGTAAAACAGGCTGTTCTCTCTGATGTGAAGAAGGCCTGAGAAATCACTCTGCAAATGAGCTTTAGTTACAAAATGATGCAGATCACAGAAATCTCAGCCATTTTCCAATATGTTTACCTTACAAGAGTGAAGTCTAACCATCTATGTTCAGTCTGAATGACTTGTTTTGCAGAAAGAGAATAAACCAAGAAAGGTCAAAGTCAAGTTGGGGGGATTTCAGGACAATTTTATAAAACAACTTACTCCCCTGAGCTGAGACCATGGAACAAACATTTCAAGCCCAAGAAGTATTTTTCAGGCAGTTATCAAGATAATAATTCAAACTCAAGAACTAATAACGGCCAGTTTTGCAGTGGAATTTCAGCTTCTATTTTATTCAGGGTAAAACATTACCAAAAATGAAGGCCTCGTTCCAGTTCTCAAAGTGCACCTTTGGTTTCAAAACTACATACATATGAATTAAATTGTCAAGATTTAAGACATGAGCCAGCAAGTCCTAACCTATATGAATAGGCTGTTTGATTTATTCTTATTAAATTTGGTTGTCAAAAACCATAGTGCATTTGGATTTTAAATATTGTTGTATGTTCTGTGACTCTTTTTTGATTAAATTTCAAGCTATATTATTGAATATCAAGGAAATGTGCAAATCTTATATATTCTGGTCAAACTAATGAATAATTTTGGCTTTCTTATGCTTAGTTCCCCTTAAACTAAGTCCTACTTACACAGAGAAACATAAGGTATGTTGGCACTACATTATAGTGCAGTATATCCATAAATTAGCTAGCTACTAGGATCAGTCTAGCTGTGGCAACACAGAAATAAGGGCAGACTGCAAAACCTTCCCAAAAATATGAATAACTACTGAGCTTCCATACTGCTGAGGCTAAACTGCTACAGCCAGCTGGGATAGCTAAGTTGCATGCCTATTGTCCCACAGGAGCCGGGGTTATAGGAGGACCCCAGGCTAAAGCAAAAAGAAATCCCCACTTACCTTCTGCAGGGTCCGAAAAGCATGAAGAAATGCGCGCGACGAAACCACCAACATGGTTCATCAGCTGCACTTATATTCAGCTGGGGCTGGGTGACGTCAGCTGGAGACACCACCTGGCAGAGATAAAAAGTTGCCCCGAGGGTGCAGGAGGGCGGCAGACAAGCAGAGGCTTGAGGGGGAAGCCCACAACCCAAGGGGCACAACTGCTGTGTTGGGGCAGCACGGGAAGCCGGGGGCAGAGCCTGGGGAGGCTCCAACAGCAGAGCCGGCAGCAGAGCTGACAGCAGAGCCGATAGAGGCACCAGCAGCAACACCTGCAGGAGAGCCAGCAGCTGCACCGGCAGAGGGGCCAGTTACAGAACCGACAGAGGCAGCGACGGCCAAGCCGACAGAGGTGTCAACTGGCGAGCCAGCAGGGAAGTCCCGGAGAGGAGGTAACAAGGGCGTGGCCGACGGGAACCCCATCGGGTATCGCCGTGGGGTGCGGCAGAAAACCCCAAGCAGGGACGGAACAAGCGGCAGACAGGCCCCACTACAGCCCAAGGATAATCGACCAGGACTCCATACCTGAGTGGGGCAAGCAACCGGGGCTGGGCACCTAGGCACAGGGGAACCACGGGGCCCATAGGTTAAGGGCACTCTTCGTGGGGTGGTTGAGATAGAGCACTAGGGATACAGGTTAGTGGGATCCAGGTCCGAGGGCCTCAAAGTCTGCACATTGAGTCGCGACCTGAAGATACTGACGCGTGGCTGGAGGGCCACAGGGAGAAGTCGGGTGGAGCCAAGGACGCCAAAGGGCCAGAAGACCTGCAACCTAAGGTGGCGAGTGGCCAGGGTGTAGGGAAGGTCGGAGCCCCGTGAGTGCCTGCCAGGAGGCGTCACGACCCTGGAGGCTGCCTTGAAGGAGAACCCCTCCACTGAGGTACCATTCAAAGTCATGGCAGGTGAGTTAAGTGGATCCCCTGACGTCAGCCGAGGTAGTCTTTGGGGTCCACTAGCAAGCCCAGGACAGGCTTGATCGACAGTCCGGGCTAAGGCCGCACGAGAGCACCTAGTAGAGCAGAGGCGGGCACACCTATGTATAAACTTCTATGACTGCAGCAACTGCAGGGCAGACATACCTGTAGAAACTTAGGACTGGAAACAACCTACTGGATCATCAAGTTTAGTCCCAGGTATTATAGGCAAGCATGTAACACAATCCCTTTCATGAACTGATCAAGACATCAAATGACCAATTTGGAGTCCTCCAGCATCCCAGGATGTACCATTCTCAGCCTTTCCCATTATTTTGCTCCAAGGGCAAATTTTCCACCCTCCTGAACTCTACTGCCTGGGAGGTGGTACAGCTCCCAAGCCAACATGCCTCCCATCCCCTCCTGCCCCCAGGGGGTGCAAGCCTGGACCATGTGGCACCACAAGTTGATCCCCTCTCAGAATAATTTGCCAGCTGCTCTTGCATTTGCTCATGCATTGCACCTACCTTCCTGAACCAGAGCTACAGTGAGCCAGATAACATCCCTCTTGAACTCAGTCAGGCAGCCCTCAAACTAGACCTAGGCTGAGGTGCTGGACCTCAATGGGATCTGTGGCAAAGAAAGAACCATCATCGCCACTGCCAAGAGCACAAGGGGAAACCACCAGAACCAGGTGGTGTATGAGAGGTTTGCCGCACAGATAATGGCTTGAGGGTACCAGACAATGGTGCTCTGATCATACTGTGATTTCCAAGACTTGGTATTGGTTTGGATCTACAGCATCTGAACACCCTCCCCCCCCACACGCACACAATTCACTTGCACCTCCCTTTGAGTCCAGCTCCATCCAAAATGTAAAAACAATTTCTTGGCAGTGGCAGCAGCACTTCTAGTCAAGCAGTGCTGAGGGAGTCATTTGACTTCATGGCTCAATCTACCTGACCCCTTCTAAACACTTAATTCCACAGGTGCTAATGACTCTCTCTTTTTTCAATGGTCTTGATGTTCCACTATCAAGTTATCCTTTGTTCTGCAATTCTGCTGTCTGTTTGCTGCTCCTGGTAATGAAGCTCTTATTTCACAGCTCTGTATTGTTTTATATGTGATGATGCACCTCACCATCTGCACCCACCTTTTCAAAATTCTAGATCCATCCATGCAATAAGTAGGGACCTACCTAAATTGTGGCAGAAGTGTGTTGGGCAGTGACTCATTTAATCTTTGTTTTTCATGGCATGCCCCCCCACTGATTGGCAGAGGGGTCACATCAGCCCTGCTGCTTGCTGCTGATTAGCTGGGAGGCAAAAGCTAGTTTTAAATATGCTGTGGTTTTTGTCTTGTGCTGCTGATTGGCTGAGGGACCCTGGCAGCTCCACTGCTTCCTGTGATCAGCTTGGAGGCAAAAATCACGGCATGTTTAAAGCTTTGGTTTTTGCCTCACAGCCAATGAGCAGCACCGTGGCCCCTTGGCCAACTAGTGGCAGAGGGAAGAGGCACAGTTAAAAGAGGAAGAGTTGCTGTACAGCATACTTCTGCTGTGATTTAGATTGGCCCCTAGCAATAAAGTTCTGGGGGCAGGCAGCAAGGATTGTGGTTCCCTATTGTGAGGAGCTGGCTCAGATCCAAATCAGACTATGCCATCACCCCCTGCCACACTACGCAGCGCACACTTGCGAGGCCTGCATGAAGTGACAATGGTGGTGAAGAGGGTGATAGCAACAGGGTCTCTCTGTGCCCCCCAACTACTGAAATGGTCCCAGGGGAGCATCAGAAGGCGAACTTCATGGACTTGCTCCCAGCCCAAGCTCTGACCCCGACCATGCAGATCCCTCAAGCCCTGATGCAGGACAAGAAAGGAGATGGCAACAATTCTGACCAGACCATAACATGGGTTGACATGAACAATCCACCAGCAACCGCTGGTAAGTCTCAGCAACCCAGGGCAGGAGAGGGTGGTTGTGGGGGGCATAAAGTGCAAGCTGCTGTGGTTGGGTGGGTTACTGAAGAGACCCTAAGCTGTCTGTGGTTCCCTCCTACCTGGGGAGTAGGGGCTGGGGCTTCCTGGCCTCTCCTCTAAATGTAAAGGCTCAGTACCTTAACTTCAGGCTGACTGTTTTTATCTTGCCACAGCTGACCACAGCTTCTCAAAGTGCCGGTGCTTTTCTCCTGGTCAGTTGGGCTCTGTGGCTCTCTCCCCAAGTGTGCCAGTTCTGTCCTGGTTGGGACAGGATGGAGGGACAGTGGTCCCCAACCAGCCCACTGGGTGGGCTCAGCCAGTCCCAGGCCAAGCCAGCCCATGAACCCCCACCTGAAGGACAGGGCCTCCCCCCTCCTGGCCTGGAAACACATTCCTAGCCTTGACTGGAATGCCAGCCATGATGCCTCAAATGGCTAGACACTGCTCCAAATTTAAAAGGACCACGGGGTAACTCCAGAGTAGTTGCTTTAACTGGCTTGCTGTCACAGCATCTGGCTGCAGTTTTTCTAAGTGCCAGCACTTCTCTGCTTGCCAGATTGCTTCAAGGTCACCATGGCTCCAACACCCACTGGCCATGTCTTGGGTTGGGGAGGATGCTGGGGCTGGCCACCTAAGCCTCCCCTTCCCTCCCTCCTCGCCAGTACCCACACTACCAGCTTGCTGCAGGACACCTGCCAAACTCCCTACACTCTCTGCAGAAGCTGGGGAGGCTCCTATGAGCAAGCAGGTTCCTCAACACCTTGCAGCCATGGCTCCCTCCTGGCTGGTGGAGTGGGGTGTAGTGGGGGCTAGAAGTAATTATTTTCCCCAACTTCTCCTACTGGAAGGGCTGCTCAAGAACCACACTGCTCTGGTAGTTAGAAACCTCCAAATTTCCAGCCAAAATGTATTCATGGCCACTCTGTACTTTTTTTTTTTCTTGTAGCAATCCTGTCTTTTATTACAAGTAGTTCTTTCCCTCCTGGTTTTTACTTCCAAAAGTATGCCCTCTCTGCCTTCATTTTCAGGACTAAATAAGCCAAGTCCTTTTAGTAACCACTCATATGTTTGGTTCTCTATTCTCCTGATCATCTTGCTAGCCTTTTTCTTTCCAAAAGCTTGTCTTTATCTTGTTTAAACATGGGTCACCAATACTGTACACAGCATGAATGACGTGTGCCCCCAATGGCTGGTGGGGCACGGCGGCGGCAGCAGGAGCGCAGCGGTGGTGGTAAGCAGGAGCTCCTGCAGACACCACCAGTGGTGGTGGGGGAGGGAGTAGCAGGCGCCAACCAGGGGGTGCTTTTTTGTAGGGGGTGCATCACCATGCTTAGGGGGCGCACATGCATCCCCTACACTGGTACACCGTATTCCAGGTGACGTACCACTTATTTCTTGTGCAACATCATTAATAATTCCATATTTTTACCAGAAGTACTTCACTAGACTTGTATGAAGATCTTATTTGTGTTTTTCATTCAAGACCATACCAAAGCTCTTAGTTATCTTGTGATCAATTACATCTATAATGATAAAGGTGGAGAAACTCCCAGCTTATAGCAGAAATTTTTGGTTTTTACATGTATGGCCATACAAATTAAATTATTACATTCTATTCCATTTGTATTATTCCAGTCCTCAAGATCATCCAATTCCTTCTTTATGATATTCTGATCTCCCCTTTATCCTGATCTCTCCCCCTTTATGATATCTTGAACTGATTACACCTTCAAACTGTGTCATCATGAAATATTATTTAACTCATTCCTACTTAACCCCCCTTGCTGATGCTGTATTTGTTGTAACTTATAGGACAAGGAGTTGGAAAATAGTGTAAAAAGGTGCAGGTTAAGAAATATTAGAAGACTTTGATCACACCCACAGAATATTTAATCATCACTTACCCAACACATACTTACCATTTCATATTATGCATTTTAAATCTTTCCTCAGAACTTACTTATTGCAGCCTTTTTGGTAGCTTTCCTTTGAATTTATCAGTAAATGAATAAATAAATGAATGAAAACGTAAATCCTACAAAATGATTCTTTATCTCTTCAAAGGAGGGCATCCAGAAAAACTTCACTGGTTTCCATTTCTCAGTCCCTTGTACATTTGCTCCCTTTAGTAACTACTTGTTTAGTTTATGTGTATGAACCAGCCCTCCTGCTGCAACATGAAAGTATTTTACAGCAATATTAATTTGTAGTGATATCATACTCTCACATGTAACACATTTCACAAGTGTAACACCAAAAAAAAACAACCCAACAAAGCCCAGCGTGAGCAAAACAGCAGTGGATTTCCAAAGTCATGCAGCAGTGCACACTACATACCCAAGAGAATGCTGTGAAAATGTTTATTTTTTGCATTTTTGAGGTGACTTCCTTAAAGAAACTTAATATTTTGAAGTCCTAGCTATTTATTCTTCAAGACTACCTTCTAAATGTATTACTATTGTCTCTTTAAGTGTGCAATTCCCATTTTTGCCCATAACTGCATGATAGCCTCTTTCATTTTAACTTTCTTCCCTGGCTTTTTCTATCTCAGCAGACTACTTCTAGTTATAATCTAAATGTAAAGACTGGGACACGCTTGCCACTGAATCAACCAAACACTACTGAATGCAACAAGGAGCAGAAAGGAAGAGTCTGTTTCTATGGTAAACTAAACCTGTTTCACTGTAACAAACATTGTAGCTATATATATATATATATATATACACACACAATCTCAATATCACCTGGCACTAAAGCCTGCTTGAATAAAGAAAAGAAGAAATCAACCACATAGCACTCTGTAAAGATCAATTCTGGTCTGCTGTTGACCTCTACAGAAAAAAGCCTTCTTCTTATTTTCTCTGTATTGATGCAATGTACACACACACACACACACACACACACACACCCCACTAACTACATTAACTGCAGACACTTATAAGAGAGCTACAGAAAATTTAAGCAAATGGCTCAGACAGCAAATGCTGAGGACATGCAAATACTCCCTTCATTGTCAGTGCTTGGGAGTTGAATATCAGGCACAAGGAGTATTTTTAGTCACACTTAGCAGCGCTCACTCATGTGGGCAAACTCACTGATATCAATGGGGCTACTTAACATTTTTCAACATGGGTGATCATTGCAGAATTGGGCTTTTACAAAAATATACTTGCTGTAAGCATGGTAATTATAGTACCATTGTTCTATACTTGATGCCATTATTCTGTTTGGTCTCTGTCAGGCATAGTCCCAATAATAGAAAAATCAATAAACAGATTTTCAAAGCCTGATGTCATTCACAGAACTTTGTATGCCTTCTCCTGGGCCTTGGTGGCAGAACAAGGGTTGGGTCCAAATTTGAGGGCTTTTAGCATAAGCCACCACCCAGAAACCCAAGAAAAATTCACCTTTACCTGATCCTAAAAGAACAACTTCCCCATTTGCAAGAAAGTTGTTATATAAGCAGGGTTCTATTTTATTTGCAAGTAATCTTGACCAAACAGTGTTTTCCCACTAACCTCAATGGGATTTCTTATAAGAATAAGGGCTGTATGACTGGTTTCTTAATAATTTAGTCTGACTCTAAAGATAATGAGAAATAACGATAATGATGTTAATCCAGTACACATAGCATGCTTTTCAGTCAGAAATGGATTAAAAACCTGAGGCTGCTGTTTAACTCAGCAGGATATCACTTATTAATTTTACTGCAAGTAGGTTCAGATCCTTGTAGTGGAAATAGTATCACCTACAATTGAAATAATACAGGCACCTGCACCTCTGATAGAACTGAGACAGAAACAGAAGCACATGGTGTTCAGACTGAAATGGCTGGGGGCATAAGGCTAAGACACCAGCACCAATACCCTCACTTTCACCACAGGTGCCATACAATTGTTAAGGATTACATGTATTTGGAGCCCTGCTTCTTGCATCTTACTCTAGGGATATCAAATTCATCACACCCTGCAGGCAGAATGAGTTGCATGGGGCTGATCCATGTGTGGCAAAGTGTCCTTCCAGGGGTGGCTGTGAAGACCCTGGAATCCCTTCAGCACACACTTTCTGGGCAGTGACCCCTTCAGTCATCTGCCATGCCTTGATGTCTTTTACCTCTGTAGGATGGAGGCTGCTCTAGGGATTCCTAAATTGCTCTCTCAAATGACCACCAGGTACCTGTGGTCCCTGCCTTATGGGTTAATTGCATGGCTCCATTCCATCCCTACACCATGCCCCATGCCTCACAGATGGCCTCCTCACTGATGTTTTCTTCCACTTAGCCCCTCCTCTGGGGTTCCTGGACCCTCTTTGGTCCCACATCCTCAGCCTCTCTATAGGCTCCTAGAACCTCACTGGTCCCAAACACTCAGCCTCTCAATCTGGACTTCAGACTCCTTTGTGGGGTTCTAGGAACTTCCTCCTCCCCCTAGTTCCTCCCCAAAACTCAAAACTGCTTTAGGTGTTGCCCTCCATATTGACCTCCTGGAGCTGCAGCCATCCTGCTGAGGTGGTGTTCTTTCAGTAGGCTCTGGGGTGTTACGGCTGTCTCATCTCAGAGGATGGGCTTATATCTTTCCTAAACCCAACTGTCCTCCTGGGTCAGATGACTGCACTCAGCCCAGGTCACACCTGCAGGCCAATTTGGCTCCAACCTTCCTACTCTTAACGTGGCAAGAGCACCAAACTTCCTACCACACCGTGGGCCAGTTAAGGCCCACAGAGCAGCACCACATGTCAGATCTAGCATACAGAGCCAGCCCCAGCCCCAGCTTTGTATACAGCATGCTGGGCCAGGGCTGGCACACACTGCATGCACTACATGGGCCAGTCCAGGGCATACTGCATGCATTCTGCAGGTCCAGTCCAAGACCCATGGGCAGCCATGTGGGCTAGATGATAAGCCTCCACAGGCCAGATCCATCCCTCAGGCTGTGTCTTGACACACCCCTGTGTTAAACAAAAGGCGGTACCTGCCACAACACACAAGCTAAGTACAGACAGTCAAAAAGCCCGAGGCTGAATCAATACAATCTTTGCAGGTTAGTCTAAGCTAGTATAGATTGTCTAAGCTAGTATAGATTGAACTGATAAGCAAGTGAACAGACATTTGCTTTTGAGTATGTAAATGCAGCCACATGCCTGTAGTGGCCCAGGCCAGAAGCTGCAGGGTGCTAGAGCACACCTCCTTGCTCCATTGGAGCAGACAGCTTGGGCCAAGGCTAGCCCACCTATCCTGCAAGGGGAAGTTTGTGGGGGAGGCGCAAAGCATCCTGGGAGGCTGGGGGACTGTGAGTTAGCTTGAACCTGGAGGGGATCTAGGACCGAACTTCAATAAACTGATTTAACTTAAATCAGTTAAGTCTGATACTGCATCTATCTAGGTTTATCTTAAACCGTTTTTGGTCATTTTGAAAGCATTTTATGTGCACTGAACTTCTGTTCTGCTACAGATTTGAACCATCTTCTGATCACTTATACTGCTTTATGTGTAACTTCTGTCCCTAGCTACAGTGATAAGGCATGGGTTCATAGATTGTAGGGCCAGAAGGGATCTTGGAAGATCATTGGGTCCAGCCCCCTGCACCAAGCAGGAAAGATAACTGGGGGTTAAGTGACCCCAGCAATGTGACCGTCTAGTCTCCTCTTGAAGATTTCCAAGGTAGGTGATTGCACCGCCTCTGGAGGGAGCTTCTTCCACAGTCTGGACACCCTGACTGTGAAGAAGTTTTTCCTAATGTTGAGCCAGAATCAATCTTCCAGGAGTTTGTGGCCATAACTCTTGGTTTTCCCCTTGGGTGCCCTGGTGAACAGTTGCTCACCGAGCCCTTCATGTACTCTCCTAGTGTAGCAGTAAACTGCTACAAGGTCCCCTCTCAGCCTTCTTTTCCTCAGGATGGAGAGTCCCAGATCCTTCAGCTTTTCCTCATATGGCTTGCCTTTTAAGACTCTGATCATATGGCTGGCTCTTCTTTGGACTCTCTCAAGCTTGTCCACATCCTTGTTAAAGTGTGGTGCCCAGAACTAGACACAGTACTCCAGCTGCAGTCTCACCAGTGCCAAGTAGAGTGGAAGAATCACCTCCATGGTTTTACTGGAGATGCATCAATTGACACATGCCAGAGTATTATTTGCCCTACTAGCTACAGCATCGGACTGTCAGCTTATATTCATCTGTGGTCTGTTATTACCCACAGGTCCCTTTCATTCATGGTACTAGTCAGTTTGGTGCCACCAAACCTGTAGGTGTATTGGGGGTTGCTCATCCTGAGGTAGAGCGCTTTACATTTCTCAATGTTGAACTTCATCAGATTCTGATCCACCCAACTTGCTAGCCTGTCTAAGGCTACTGATACAGGCAGACCATCTTGAAGCATGACCATGCTCCCCCATAACTTGGTGTTGTCCGCGAACTTGGCTAGTGAGCTCTTCACCCTTACATCCAAATCATTAATAAAGACGTTGAAAAGTACTGGAACAAGCACCAACCCCTGCGGGACACCGCTGCCCACTTCTTGTCAGGATGACACAGATCCGTTTGCTACAACTCTCTGGGTTCTATCCTGCAGCCAGTTTCTCACCCACTTGACCTTATTGGAATTAAGCCCACAATCCTGTTCAATACTGCGTCAGAAGAAATAATCCAAACTACTGCATGTCCAAAATTACTTCCTGAATGTTCCCTGAAGGCCTGTCAAAAAAAAACTAAGACCCCTCCTTGTTTGGACTGTCAACTATGATAAGATCATAACCCAAAGTGGTATGGTAGCCTGACAGTCAAAATAGGTTTCCAGCCACTTTTTCTATCCAAGGATTTCATGCAACTCCCATACTCTTTTAGCTACACTTTCATAGTTATACTCAAAATTGAAAAAAATATTGTGTTCATCTCAATTCCACCTGCAGTTTAATTTAGACAAAAGCATTTTTCTTTTATCTCCAGTTTTACATCAGCATGTAGTGTTGCTATAAGCCCTTATATAGTCACAGTATACCATCCCAGAAGTGACTGTATTTTCATTGCGATTAAAGTGATCCTTGCATAAATGTTTAAACAAAATGGATCTTTCTCTAAATGATATAAAAGGCCTCCCCACCTCCTTAAATCTGTAACAAAAGATACAATTATTGAGCACGGAAATTTGCAACCGATGGTCCACAGCCTGAATCTGGCCTACCAAGAATGCAATAAATTGTCGCAGAAGTTTATGTAAGGTCTTATAAAGTTAGTATATTTGGAGTGAAAATGTTCCATCTAGTGGCAAAATGTCTACAACTGCTGGCCTACCTTAGGATGGAGCCGTGTTAGAATTCTGTTAGTAAAATGTTGCTGAACCCTGTATACAAACTAAATGAAGTCTGCAACAGACCAACAGGCAAACGTTCTGAACAACCTCCCCCAAAAGTGATCAAAAAGACTCTTTTCCCTGACATCTTGTTTGCCATGACATCCTACAAGCAGTCATATGAGCAGCAAACAAAATAGAGTACACCGAGAAGCAAAAACCCATGGCTGCCAAAGAGTAGGATGGAGAATTTTCTCTCTCCTTTCTGGAGAGCTTTCACTGTTCTTCTCTAAACTATGTATTAATGCCCAAATACCAATTTGATAGACGTTTCAGGAACACCAGCAGACAGCCATACAGAATAAGATTTCCCTTAGGCTTGGATTGTATTTAAGGCCATACCACACTCAGCTGAACAGTAACAGATGATAAAGGCAGTCCTCTGTGGCAGTCCTCTTCCTTCCTGAAATAAGAGGGAAGTACGGGCAAAACTGATACTCAGTCATGGCTGGGTTGCTGTTCTTTTCCTTGGGCCGCACAGCTGTTACCTCTTAGTTGGCACAGATTGAAGGGTCTCACTCCCAGCTTAAAAAGGATCACAGTTACCTTCTATTTGCATTTTTTATTTTGTTTTATTCCTGCATGTCCCCTTTTAAGATCTCAACAAAAATCATAACCCAGGGTAAAAATATACATATTACACATGAATACATTTAAGTAAGCATATTCCTTTGAGACCTGAGGAAGGGCACTGTGATAGCGCAATATTTAGATTTAAGTCTACCCCAGCCATGTAGTTGGTTCAATAGATAAAAGATATCACCCACAAGAATTCTTTCCTTTTGCATAGTACTCCAAGTCATTTTGCATAAATACGTTTGCTTTAAAAAAGGGAATAAAATTGGAACTGGGTGCAAATCACATGTAAATGTAAGATCAGTAGACTGCCAAAATCAATTTTACCAAACATGCTTTTCAGTCAGCTTATACCAGCTGTGCTGTCTCTATGCAAATGGAAAAGATAAGCAGGATCTGGCATGCAATTAGACTAATCTCAGACATCTCTGTCTTCCTTATGAGCTGTTGCTCAGCTGGAATACAACTTTCCCTGAGAATACAGAATAGTGAGATCAAAGAGTGCTTCTTGCCAGCCTTGTTTGTACAGACCAGCTATTCCTCCTTTTTGGGGAACCTCCTGCTTGCATTGAAGTAACTTTCTGAGTTACCCCTGCATTATTTATAAGACAGCCACAGAACTAGCTCAGATAAGTTTTTCTGTATGGGAGAGATTACAAACAGCATGGAAATTGGTAAAGCCTTGCTGACCTGCAGTGCCACTGTGATTATTTTTTTTTTTTTAAATGCCATGGGGGGAGGAGGGTAGGGGGGGGAAAATCAATGAAATACACCCTATATTCATTTTACACTATAGCTGTTTTCATGCATTTCTAATGCTGCACTTTAAGTGCAACCTAATAGGTGGGAAATTAATATTTAAGCCAGTTTATTCATATTTGAGCTTCCAAATAAGGCTTTGAGGATTATGGGGCTTTTCTTCCTTCTTGAGTTTACAGCTGTTGAAGTGGTCGTTGAATGGACTCACATAAATCCAGTGATGGGGTGCCTAGCAGATTCTAAAATATTCTTCCTTCCTGGTTTCAGTCAAGTGATATTGCATCTTCTGCAGATGGAAGGCTGGACATGGTGACAAAATAAAGCACATGCACAATTCTATTTTTAAAACATTCACTCCTAAACAAGTGTATGAGCCTTATTCAGATTGCAGATACCCAAATGCATATCACAAGTAATTTTGTTCACATAGGTAGAGCCAGCCTGGATGTCTACTTCAACAAGCAGCACCAGAATATGGCCCTACACATCACACCATATTAGAGTATTCTACACATAATTCCTTTAGGGACAGAAGTTACACATAAACCAGTTTAAGTCACCAGAAACAGAACAGAAGCTCAGTGAACATAAACCAGTTTCAAAATGGCTTAAACTGGTTTAAGATAAACGTGGTTGAATGTAGTATCAGACTTAAGTGATTTAGGTCAAACCAGTTTATGAAACTTGTGTCTGAGACCCCTTCCTCGTTCAAGTTAAAATCACAGTCCCCCAGCATGCTTTCCAGGCCTGTGCTGGGCTGTGATGTCTGCTTCAGCAGAGAAGGGCTTGGGGGGGGGGGGGAGGAAGGTAGAGACTGTTCGTGACAGACAAACCCCAGATGGGGTCTGGGGCCAGGGAGGGGGGGTTAAACCCCTCCTCCTGCAAGTACAGTGCTGCCCTGCTGCTAAACTTACTGCCAGCTTTGACTGTGGACTGCAAATCCCAGAGGCACCTGGAAGCAGAACAAGGAAGTGATGAGCAACCCTGCAGAATCCTGCTACTGTGATTCCGGACTGCAAATCCCAGACACCTTAAACTAACTTGCAAAGACTGAATTGATTCAGCCTTGGGCATTTTGTACTTAGCCTAAAAGTGTTTGTTTGTAACTTATTCATTTCAGGCAGAGGTCTCCCTGAATAAAGAGGGGGTAAGCATTTTAGTCACATATTGCAAACAAATAAAGAAGGAAAAAATAACTAAGGGCTCAGTCCTGCCATACCTACTCCAGTGAGTAATCCTTTTCTCACAGGTATTTCCAACAATAGCATTATTTATGGGATTAAGAAGTACCCATAGCATAAGAGCTGCAGGATTTGTGGCCTAACAAAGCAGAAAAAATACAAGAACCAATACTGCATGCATATGCTGAAATGGACATAAATAACTGCATAGTAGTACCCAATCCTTTAATACTTAAGTACCTGTTTCATTTATACAATAGTAATCTCAACTATGTACACCGAGTTATGAATAAGGTTGAATACTTACAAGGCTGAAGGCAAAATTTTCAGCCCCCCTTGGGCACATCCAAACAAGCATGCACATGCCTCTTGCAGCATTTCAAAGCCCTTTAAGATGCTGCAAAAGGCATATGTGGAAATAAAAAAATGTTCCCCGCACTGCAAATTTACAGCGTGGGGGCAAAATTAGACCACTGGATATCCAGGGATCAAAAAATACCCTGGGCCAAAAAAAGTTGGGCAGGGCACCATCTCTGATCATGCTTTGAGGCAACAGAGGCCCAGGTCCTCCACAGAGCCACTCTGGCAGCCAACCACAGTGCCTCTATGGCTGGCCCTTGCCCCAGTGCTGAAGCATGCTGCCTGCTCATGCAGCATGCCAGCCACAGGAAGCTGGACCTGGGCTCTGTGCTGGTAAGTAGAGGGAAGGGGGGCTGGAGGAGGGGGGAGGGGACCATGGGGGGATCCCCACTGCTCCCATCCCCTGCCTGTTCCCCCAGCCCCTTGGATCACTGCCCCACCCATCCCCATTCCCCCCCACTCGCTTCCCCAGCCTCCTAATGGCTGCCCCTCCTGTCCCCATCCCCTGCTGGCTCCTGCAGCCCAATGGCTGCCCCACCCAGCCCCAGCATCCTAGCACTTAAAAAAAAATGCCCCACACTCACTGGCTGTATCAGTGGCCATCAAGGCCCCTGGGGCCTCATGGTAGAGCACCCCCACATCACACAGGACAGCGGGGATTGGCCCCGGCCACCTGCACTACCACTGTCAGATTGCGTGGGTGCAGTGTGGCTCAGCAGGGATTACAGCTCAGGGCCACTTGAGCTGTGCAGAAGGGCTCTGTCACAAGGTCCCAGAGGCCCTAACAGCCACTGCTACAGCAGTGAGTGCAGGGCGCCTTTTTTTTTCTTTTTTTTTTTTTTTTAAGTGCTGGGATGCTCAGGCCAGATGGGGCAACCATCATGGGGGCAGCAGGAGCTGGCAGGGGCTGGGGCTGGGTGAGGGAGTAATCCAGGGGTCTGGGGAAGCAGGCAGGGTGAGGCCAGGTGGGGGGCAGTCACCCCGGGGGGGGCTGTCCAAAAGCTGCATGGGGGGGAGGCTGCACCCTGCAGGGGGCAAGGGACCCACCCCTCCTGAGTAGCTCCCCCTCACAGTCCCCCCACACACTCCACGACCCCTCACATCCCCCGACCCTGCTTGCCACCCTCCTCCTGCAAAATCCACATGCTCCTAGCATATACCCTGCATGCTCAGCTGCCAGACAGGATAAGAACTGGTGGCAGGAGCTGTGGCTGCAGGGGCAGCTGTCCCCATTTCCTGGTTAGTAAAAGGGTCAGGGGGAGCTCCAACTGCTCCATGATAAGAAAACCAAAGGCAAACAGCAAAACATATATTTATCATCATAATAAAATGAATTCTAGAGACACTGGTAGGCTTCCAAATTGCTTTAACACTGTACATATATCAATAACATTGCCCAACTGAATGCTCTCTCTCTAGTGTTCTTTTGTTTTAATTGTGGAGGAACATGGATTTCGGGGTATTTTACAGAGTGATATTGGGAATTTTTATCAGGGATTTTTCAGTTTTCAAATAAGGAACACCAGAATTCCTGCTAGGGAGGCAAGTGGCAGGACCCAGGCAGAGAAGCCTACTCAGAGCTGGCACCCAGGGCCCAGCTGGAGGTGGCTGACCTCCTGGCCAATTGGGGCCAGAAGGACATGCTTTGACAGTTTAAAGCAGGCCACCACACTGGGAACATCTTCTGGGCAATAGCTGCCCAGATGGCCAGGCAGGGACACACATGGCAGTAGTGCCACACAAAGGCCAACTGTGCAGCCACTGCCCACTGGCAGCTGGCCTAGAGGGGCAGATGCCTCTACTGGCTGTGCAGTCCCCATCCAGGCCCCAGAAGCTCCTGTCTATTTGTAACATTCAAATACCATGGGCCCTAAGGCCCACCCACTGAACTAGTAGCCCCTATTGTATGGGGGCCAATGAGTGAATGCTACAACAAAATACTTGGAACAACAAAAGCAAAAAACAGGACATGAGTAACATGAGGGTCAAAGGGTCAAAACATGAAAATGAGTGTGCCTGAGGGGGGCACCAAGCAGAGTGCCCCAGGCCACACCCCCCAGTCCTCAAAGGCATCCAAAGAGCCAGTGCACACCACCCACTGGTGTCCATGCACATTTCCGGGCAGAACAAGTGAGAAGAAAGTGGCCCTGCAGTCTCCGGGCACCTTCCCAGCCACAGCCTCCTTCCTAGTCAAGTACAGGGCCCAGTTGGCCAGGGCATGGAGGAGGTTGACCAGGAGGTCCTGGGACTTGGTGGGGCCATGGATGGGGCAACCAAAAACAAAAAGATAGGGGATGAAGTTCAACCAGAACCTCAGGAGGAAATTCTAGAGTGAGCAGCCCTGAGCTACTTGCCAGGGCAGCTTTTTGTACTGATGGGGCCAGGATAGGGCAGCTTTTTATACAGGCTCTAGCTCCTCTTGACTGCAGATCCGGGAGGAGCCAGGTAGGGTTAATTTGCCCCAAGTGGCACAACTTGTCCCACACCAAAGTGCATGTCCAGGCATGTGTGCTGAGGCAAAAAGTCCCAGCTCAAATTTGCACTGCTTTTATTTGAGCTGCTGCAAGTGCACGTGCCTGCACGTATGGACATGACCCTTTAGGCTAATCTTCCCTATATCCAGTCATAGACTGCAACTGAGTTCTTTACATTTGTTAATGTATTCTGGATTAAAATACTGGTAAGCAATAGGCTTCAAGGTTTCTGCTTCCATCAGCAGTTAACTTAATCTGAGTTATTATGAAAGCACTATAGCTGTCCTCTACAGATCTTCTGTACTAGTAGGTGACTCCTTTGGTGAGTGGCAGTAATGTCACTTAGAAGGACACAGGGACCTGGGAAGCTCCTTCAGCAGAACGCTCCTGACTAGCATTTGAGCTAGATCAGGTATTTATGCTACCATTTTCCCTTTCCTTGCATTCTTTTTCAGCTGAAGAAGGAAATCTATTCAGGAAGCTCGGGAGCTCATGTAATTTAAATGTTTGTAAACTGATTGGTTAAACTGAGAGGTCTATTGAACTTTTTCTAAGCTTGCTACCAGATTTCAATAAAAAAAACAAACAAACCCAAGTATTCCAACCCAGGGCAGAGTCTTAAGGCAGTTTCAGAAACTATCATTATGTAGAGCCAGATTTGGCTATGCGTAAATCCATAGGGAGGCACAAGGAGTAACCTATGTACAAGAGCTGGACATATGTACAATTCCTATGACTTCTTGATTATAAAACCCTTACCTGTTTAATGTAGGGGCATTAAGTCCTACAAACCAATGAACAAAGGGAATGTGTCCTGCACCCTCTTGGAGGGAGCTGCAGCTATCCTTGTGCCATAAGTAGGTAGGTCCCGAGGCACAATGACTTCCAGAAACTCAGTTTTTGGTGCTGACTCTACATTGCCCCCAGTGAAGAACATTTCTAAACGAGGTTGTAACTAGGAGAGGTAACTAGGAAAAAAGCATTTTCAGGAGGAAACTGCAGGAACAGCCAAGCTTGAGGTGGGCAGGGAAAGGGATAAAGGGCAGGCTGAGTTGCTACAATGGTAATTTAATAATGGGGGTAAATTTGGGAACTACCAATAATACACTGTTGGGGTTGGGACAGTATTGCTGCAGATGTATTGTTAAGCACGTCATGTGTTTCAGTCCAGGAGTGGTTGTTTCAGTGATGGCTGAACTAGCACTTGTACAGAAATCTATAAATCAGTTTGTTAAATTTCTCAGGTTAAAAAGTGGAATAGGTTATTGTTATGATGAATACTGCAATTAATACAATTCTCATTATTAGCATTCCAGTAAACACACAATTTAAGGTCAATACTTCATTATCTGTAATAAGCTGCTAACTGGCATGTTTATAAATGTTTTTCATGCTGTTTGTTTCAGTCTTTGAAGGATAACAGTGTCTTTGCAAATTATCAGGACCTTAGCTTCTTTGAGAGTTAAGTTTCATCAAGTCAAGTAAGACTTGGATGACCTTGGCAGTCATAGCAGAGGTGTGGAAGGAAGGATCATAAAAAAAAGCTTACATGTAGTCTTTGACATATCAATCTAATATCTGTAATATGCAAGATATAAAGAAATAAGAAAATGTTTGCATTTCTGGGAAAAGTAAACAAACATCCTTTTTGTGACATGCATATTTATTTACGTCTAAATTCTGTAGGTATCAATAGAAGTTGCATATTGGTATCCCAGAGGGTGGAATTTGGCCGTTTGTCCTGAATTAAGCAGATCCTAAACTTGAGGAATGTATTGACTTCAAGGGCACATGTTTCTGTACTAAAGAAGTGCCTTATTGAATCAAGGCATTAGTAATTATTTGCCTGTTTTTAGCTTAGTTAAACAAAATACAAAAGAAAGAAGCTCAAATTTTCAGAAGGATATAACTAATTGTTGATCACTCTATTCTAGGTGCCTAATTTGTGACAGCCCCCCCCGGCCAGAGTTTCAAAAGTAACTATTTTCACTTCAGTTTTATGATTCTCAACTTTGGACACATGGGATCTGATTTTTGAGGTGCCAGTTACTAAAAAGCAGGTTACTAAACTTTTCCCTTTTTCTTTTCACATAAAGTTCTACTGAAGCTGCACATTCCATGGAATTTCTGAACTTTTAGCAATTCTTAGGTTTGCTTGGGGCCTCAGGATTAGGTGCTTAAAGCTCTAGTCTTCTACTGGGCCTGTCATGTAGATTGAACAATGTGGCCATTAAGGTGATTGTCTGTCTAGAATTTTCAATCTGCCTCCATGTCACACAGTAAAAAGATTGTTGTAGAACAGGGCTGTCCAACTGGCAGCCTGTGGACAGCATGAGCTTCTCTAGGGTTGAACCTGCAAGTCCTCATCTGGATGACTTTGCCACTGCTGGGGTCTCTGGGCCACTTCCCTCCTCCAACTTCTACTTCTTACCACCACCCCTCTGGAGGCTGGGGTGGGGCCTCATGGAATGCAGCTGGGATCTCCCACTGCATAGTGGGGGACCCACATAGTGCACTGCAGTCCACAGAACATGTGGCTCAGCAGCACATGGTATGCAGCCCCTGCCTACTCACAAGTTGGACAATCCCAAGGTAGAGGATGATAACTGAGGAAAATTGTTTTCCTTGATTTGTATCAAAATATAATCCCTGCTCTGGGAAACCTTCCAAATTTATACTCAGCATGCCCCTTAAAATCTGTCTGTAAGCACATATTACAAAAATTTAACATTTAGTATGATCCTTACATATTTAAGTGAATGGAATATTCACAGGTTGCAGGGTTTACACAAAACTGCTTTCTAAAATGGAAATAAAAAAGCTCCAAAATGCTACAAATTACTAAATCTTTATTAGTTTTTAATAATGTGTACTTGTTCATTTCTTTCTTCATTATTCTTTAACTTCCAAATGTTCTGAAAGGCAGAGTCATTCAACAGAAAGAGCAGTGTCCTAGGAATTAAATTTTAGATCTATTCCTGGTTCTACCAGTAACCAAGTATGACTTATAAGCCTGTGACCTTATTTCTTGTTTCCCTATCTACAAAGGGAGGACACTTCCTCTCCTTTTTAAAATGCATTGAGATGTTCAGATTGCAAGTGCGATTAAAGTTATCAGTCTTATTAAGTGGAGGCACACAGTACCTTAACCATTTTCATGTCAGCATTTCTACTCCCCACCCCTCACCATTTTTAATAAAAATCACATCACTTACATTTGAGTTAGGGACTATTCCTTTTGTGGAAGTGCCAGACATACATATGTTAAATTTACTTTTTTAGTACAGGTTATGTTTACCATTGATGTTGCTGAAATTCATAAATAAATCCAAATGCCAAAGACCCACAGCAGAGATCTGTCTAAGCTGCAATTCTATATAATAGAATTATTTTGGTACTATTGTCTTTACACTTCCTTCTCTGCTACTTTATTGCAAGTCTTCTGGAACAAAAAACATGTACAAACAAGTTGAGCTGTGAAGCCATTATCCACAGGGACCTAATCAGTGCACCTAGAACTGTCAGCAGAGAGTAAAATTTATCATGAGAATTTTCCACTAATGTTAAATAAATGTGTAAAACCTTCCAATTATATTCTTTGAAATTCTGCTGCAATATTTGATACAATTTCCAATTAATATTCTGGGGGGGCTAGAGTCTTCTGAACAGAGCAAAATGGAAAAGTATGCTATCTAATTAAATGGATCACTTTCACCTGGAAATTGTTTTCTGATCTATTTCGTTCCATAAGTCCCAAGGGACTGCTATTTCAGAAAGTCTCTGTCAGTCAAACAGATCAGCCGCTTTGCTTTATTTATAAAGTGTGCCCTTACCTCTTTAGGCTTATTTCCCATGTCCTTCAGCTGAAATGTTATTAGTTGTATAATGAGAATATGTGGCAAGAAATTAGCAAGGCCTCACCTCCTGAAGGTGAAATTTTGCTCTCAATGAAATCAATTGTAAAGGTTTCTTTGATTGTAAAAGAAACCCAATCCTGTATCTAAGGCATCTCTATAACTTGCAGGATTAAGCCCTAGAGCTAGATTACATCTTTAAGATTTTTGTTTATTGGGGCTGCCTCTGAACAAGTAGGGTCAAAGTAAAAAAAAAAAATTCTAAGCATCTATTGCCCCTTAAAAAAACACCCAAAAACTTTATTCCTAAGAATCCACAATGAGGCTGAATTAAAAAAAAAAACAAAAAACAAAAAACATTTCCAAACCTTTATATATCTGAAATGTAGTATAAACTACAGAGTTAGTACATTAGGATTTTTCTGTTTTTTGCTCTCATATTGATATGCAATTGCTGAAAAATTATTAAATTTATTTAGAGTAAATATCTATATCATCTATCTAATTCTGCACTCAGTTTTTCCTGCAATCTGTCAAAACCCCAAGTTGTCATTAATATTCAGCTTTTTGTTCATTCTAAAATGTCTTGGAATGCACTATTTCTCTCTACATGAAATGTGGCCAGAATACCATCATTAGGTCAGCATATTCATGGGAACCCAAACTGCCCTCTCTCAATATAAACCCTATAAATTTGAAAATTAAAAAGACTAAGTGGGAAGTCTATCTCTAAGCATGGTGAAATTACATGGGTGAAATTCACGTCCACTGTCACAGTTGCTTTTCTGCTCTGAAGAAGAAAGCCATACTTAAATTTATTCACTCAGGCTAGTATGTTCAGGGGAAGTGTGACATGGACTTTGGGTTACATAGCAGTCACAAGATACTTGAGTTAGCTTTAGTATCTTACAGAATGACTAGTTACCTTGTTTAGAACTAGCTTGGGTTAACTACACAGCACTGCATTTTGCCATGTAGCATACCCTACATTTCCTTGCCACCTTCTCCCAAGACAGCACGCACCCAGCAGTGAAGATTCTTAGCTAGCCATGTCAGTTGCTGATTTTCACAGCTGCAAGTGGCAGAACAATCTTTGGATAACCACTGTTGTATGTATACCAGTGGCTGACTATATATCCATATTCCCAAACCCACATATGAAAATTTGCTCAGAAGGGTCATTTTCTTGGTATTGTTTTGCAAACAATACCTTGGTATTGAACTGCTTGTTCAATGTTCCCCTCTATGACTCCAGTCGTACTCTGTGATTTAGAATGGCACAACAGCACTCTTCTTTAAATGCAAGATTAATGAGATTTTTCTGAAGTTCACACATTATTCTCTCTCCTTTTTTAAAAGTAGCATAAGGCTGATTAATTTGCAGATTTCTGACCATTCTCCCAGTACTTCATATGATTTGTAAGACTTCATGAAGAGCATTAAGGGCTAAATTCTACTCTTGGTGATATTGGTGCACTGATTGTCTGAAGACGTCTTTGTATAAACAGGACATTGGAAAGCAACCTGAATGCCTCCCTGCATGACTCATAGTACAGCTCTTACTGTGCAGAAAAGGCAGCCAGTCTGACCATGCTGACTGCAGTGTATGTGGGCTCCTTCTCCCTTGGACTTAAAAAACAGAAAAGGTCAAAGATGCAGACTATGTGGGGGGGGGGGGTATACATGTAGAGGACAATACCTCAGAGGACACATTCAGGAATCCAGGTTTTGCAGGCAAGCACTAACATGATTTGTGCCCTATAAATGCAAAGCATAAGAGGAGCTAAGTGGCTCTTTTGATACAGTTGAAAATATCCAATCAGTTTATTTATTTCTTAACAGTCTCCATACCATCTCCGCGTACTTTAGAAATGACAATCTAAAAAGTGCACGCTGATGAGAAATATGCTGCAACACCTTTAATCTCTGCTTTAGCAAGCGTGCCTCTGAAAACTATGCTGCTGTGCTAAATGAGTTGCCTGTCCCTAGGTACCTACAGCAACAGAAGGCACCAAGTCATTTCTAATTATCCATGCACTGTGTCTGCCTATTTCCAGGCATTTATAGTGCTCTCCTTATAGTGATATTCAAGCATAGTAATCTGGCATTCTTGCAGCATTAAAGTGTATATTGTTCAAGTAATTCTACTTTAAAAATGTTAAATGGAACTACTATATGGTTTCAAAATTACTGACGTCAGATGACTTCCTGTTTCTCCTTATACTTAATAGCTTTTGCCAATTACTTATTAATCAGATTTTTTTTTCTATCTTTGTGTGTGTCTATGCTTACTCTGTGTACTGTGGGGCTTTCAGGTATTGATCTTTCTGCTTTTAAAGGTCATTTACTATAACAGTAGAATATAAATGTTTGGTGTGGCGCTGCTAGCCAAGTAGCAGTAAAGGTATTCTGAATGGATTCGGCCAAACAAATCCCTAATCTAACATTTGCAACTGCCCAAGACCTAGGAAATCACAGATAAATAAGTAACAAGGATTCCTGATGTAAGCTTGGAGCTCATCAGCTTCAAAAGAGAATAAGAAAAAAGATCTGGTAATGATTATTCAAATGCAGGATGACTGAGGCACCAATGCAATACGACTATGAGAAAGGCATATATCGTATCAGAGATGTATCAGGAGAGGTATTTTCAGTAGAGATGGACAATACCATTTTCCCTAAACACTGATGAGACTTCATTTAAAAAACTGTGAGCAGTACAAGGCACTCATGTTCAAGAAAGATGAATTCAAAGCAGAACAGGCATGAAAAAAGGACTACTAGGATGATTAAGGGGGAAAGAGAAAAACTGGTCTCCCAAGAGAAGATTACAAGAGCTTGGCTTGTTCAGCCTAGAAAAGTGAAAGTTGAGAGGGGATATAACTGCTCTCTATTTCATCAAGGTAGTAAACATCAGGGTGGGGATTTAAGGAATTTAAGGTAAAGGTCAGTCCTGCCACAGGAACAAATGATTACAAATTGGCCATGAATCAATACCAGATAGAAATTAGATATCTAACCGTAAGAGCAGTGAGGGTCTGGAACAGCCATCCAAACAAAATAGTTGGAAACCAAAAAAACCAAACAAAAAAACAAAAAACAACTACCAAACAACCCCCCCTAACTACTTTTGAATGGAATATGATTATTGTAGTTAAAGAATTTATTAAAAGATTATTTATATGGCATTATTGCCAGAAATGGCAAAGGATTGGACTTGAAGGCCCAGGAAGTTCTTTCAAGTCCAGGGCTCAGGCATTGAAGAATTTCTCGTGACTCATTGCTACATAGGCTCTGCATATAAATGAGGTGGGAGTAGCTATTTGGGCAGAGCTAATTTAGGTTTTGGGCTAAATAATCCCCAGAGATTAAACTCAGATCTGTTAAGCCTAGGGAGAAGGAAGGGTTTGACATTTGTTATATTTTTATTAGGTGTTTGGTAACAATTCCAGACCCCAAAAGGAGGAGTGAATTTTTCCCCTCAGAAGTTTACATGTACTGCTCTGGGAAAAACTAGTTGCCTTCATCATGGAACTGCAAGTTTCTTGGTCTGTTTGCCCAAATGTGGATCATACAGAAAACAAGCAGCTCTAAAGTAATATGAACTAACTCTAGTTTTGGCTGTATTAAAAATCACCTAAAAGTGAACAGGAGTTTCTTCCAAAGTGACCGACGCCCCTCCCTACCTCTGCTCCCCTAATAAACTCAAGCTTATTTGTTACTTAATCAGTGTTTGAAATACTTGTTCTTACTACTTCTTAGTTCCTATAATCCTATCTATCAAGATTAAAATGTAAAAGCTAGCAAGCACCTTCAAGGAATCCAGACTATTTTTAAACCACTGTCCTCAGAATCTGTCCAACTGCATAACATCCATACCATATCCTGTCAACATTTTAATCAAAATTAGATGCAATAAAATCCAATTTTCACAACTCTAAAGCCATTAAATCTCTTCAGAATCAGAGTTTTAATTTTAAAATAAGTAAATATAACAGTATCTTTTCATGTATGAAAACTTGTATCCACCTCAAATGTCTCTGGCTATATAAACAAAGTATCTTTATAAAATTCACAGTGAAAAGTACATGAAAACTCTACGTGTCTTTTGGAAATCTCACGACAAAAATCCACCCCTCAATTTTCATTGTTTGTACCAAACATTGATTAAATGGCTTTTGTGAACATATTCCATAGACCAGAGCTAAAAGTTTTAATGATAATGTCAGGACATATAGAAAGTTTAAGTAGATATAAATTTATCTGTTCTAATGTTATTTCAATTCAAAAGAGCATATTTAATAATCTAATTTGACATGTGCAAAAAAGGATGACATTTCAATAGCATTTTATGATGTGAATACAAGTATTCATTTTTATGCAGCTGGACAACTTCATAGATTATTATGTTAACCTGTAATACCAATCTTCAACATACAAATCAGAAGTCAGTAGTTTGATTAAAACCACAGAAAAATATGCCTTGAATACCTGCACTGTTTTCAGAAGGTGATTCAAATAATTTCTTCTGGCTTGGTGAAGTGGGAGTACTGCTGTCCATGGTGCTGAAAGGAGGGACAGCTACAGAACTGAAAATCTCATTTCCATACTGGCTTCCATTTCACCCAGGAGAGCACACAACACAACATACTCTCCCTGTGCCTGAAGAAGGGTGTTTGTACCCAAAAGTTTGTAAAGAACATTTTTTCCCCAACTATTTAGTTGGTCGAATAAAAGATATCACATATACCCAAAGAACCTTGTTTGCCTATTTCCAATAAAGAAACTTTATTCCACTGAAGTTATGGCTTCAAATGTTTGTAAATAATTGGGTTTGAAAATCTGCTAGGGACCTAGCTATGCTAGTTGGAATGAGTTAAAAGTATTGGAAGCTGCACTGATGACCATGAGTAGAAAACCCCATGAAGAGATACAAAAATATAAGTGCCCCAAATCCTCCATTTTCTCTTACAAATCCAAAACAACACAAAGCTGGACTTGCCATTATAAAAATCTTATAATTTGGAAAATATTTAACTACAACAAATACAAGCCTCTAGTTCTGATGAGTATTGTGGTATGGAAGCCATTTGATGTGTTAAACTTTAAACATCATAGAGAACAACAAAACAGAGAACAAAGCCTTACCCCACTGTGCAATGAGTATACTGATCTAAGGCATTGTTCTACAGCTGTACCTATTCCCATGCCTGCTCTTCTGATGTTGGTTTTAGTGTAGAAGGAGCCCTAAGTCTGTCAGCCATTCACACAATAGCTCCTTTGATTATCAAATCCATCATATGTGCAGAGGAAGACTTTGATCTAATCAGCCACTCTTCTGCAGAAATGTCTTCCCCCCATTATTTAGATGCAGTCTCTGAAACTAGTTAAAGCATGTTTACAATAGCCACTTTTATAACTTACCTCTACATTATCTAGAAGGGAGCAGAATCACAGGGTTCTTCCTATTATCCCATCTACTAGTATTCTTTACCTGCAACCTCCGTCTGGTATGAAGGCATTGTTTTCCAACAAGAGATGCATTTGTCTGGAGCCCACTTAACCAGAAAAATAAATCCAGAGATTGCCATAGCTTTGTCTGCATCCACCCACATGCCAATGAGGCACCAGGATCCAGAATTATCACAGAAGCAGCAACAATCTGTGCCAAACCTTTTGCAATACAAAATATGCCCCTCTGGAGCAAGGAGAGAAAAGGAATTACAATTCCTAAATCCCAGTTCTGGGAGCAAAGGAGAAGCTCCTTATGAATAGGGTAATGGATTACCTATCCCTCCCATCCTGTGCTGCATATGGGAAACTGGGGAGAAAGAAAGCCTATTTTGCCTCTTCCTAATGCAACTCCTGGCCTCAGGTATAACTAAACATACCTAGTATTTAATGTCAGCATTCTATCTAGGCCTCCTCCTTCCCTTCACAGGCTTGAACGGGAACAAACTGGCAGAAAGTCATTTTGCTGGCTCAACACCATTCACAGAAACCTCCTTTGGTTTTCCACAGGAGTCATTAAAGCCCTATTTTGTATTGTTTCACTGTTCGAATCAATTGAAATCACTAAGCTCTGCTGGTTCTGCTTCTTCCCCAGAGACCTGAAAAAGGATACTGTAATACACAAATTCTTGTCCGTCTGTCTCTCCCAACTATTCAGTTGGTCCAATTAAAGATAAATAATTTTTTTAAAAAGCAATCACCCACCCAAATTCTTGCTTCTTGTATATTTCCTGGACCACCATGGCAATAACATCACATCAATACTACCTACATAAAATCACTAAGTCATTCCTCTGTCTCTCTCACAAAAAACAATAACTTGATAAAATGCACTAATGTCACTGAATTTTAAGAATCAGCAAGTTCAGAACTAACTCTTAATCTCAAATACAATAAAGAAGAAAACATTTTGCTCTGTATCATAAACCAAATCAGACACCAGCCAAGGTATCTGGGTGCTAAGAAGATGCATGTAGTTCAGGAAAGGAGAATAATCTTTCCTCATCAGGCTGCAAATTGGTAATCAAGTGGTTACAAAGACTGTAATCGGGTCATAGTCACTCAGACCTACCCCTACTTACCATTCACATCCTGTGCACTTTTACATTGGCAGTTCCAAAACACTAACTCCATTCTGTACCAAAAGTGCAGATACCCTACCCCTAGATGACTACACACGTTCCTTTATTGGGGGAACTGCTACATCTAGGGCGGAAAGGCTGGAGTTACTGCTTTGCAAATAAAAAAAAAAATGAAATAAAAAAAAAAAGAAGCATTTTGAAAAGTACTTTGCTTCTTTGGCAACTGTAATTTAACATTATTTATTTATATCTCTGCTTCAATAACTGCATTATAACAGATATGGCAAAAATAATGGCTTATGACTCCTGACTCCAGCAGTCTACTGTGACTTTTTTGCTGAGAAGCAGGAACCAGCTGCCTATTTGTGTGGATTAGTGAGGTTCTAGTGAATTCTCACATTAAATAAGTTTGTCAATTTCTAATTCTCAGGTTTACCAAGCTAATCCCTATGACAAGTGGCACCCAAAGGGTATTTAGTTAAAAAAATATATCTTATAGCTGCCTTAAAATGAAAGAATTTCTGCCTTAAAATGACTTATTTGATTAAGCTCCAGTTTAAATAATGACATAGACTAAAATATTGTAATTTTTTTGATTTAAGGAATAAAGTACTTAAATTCAAACAATATGCATCAATATAGGCTGTTAGGCAATATCACTGATCATAATATTTTTCTTAGAGAACAATATTATATAGTAAATGCTCCACTCAGCAGACATTTTGGACTAGATTCATTTCACACATAGGTCTACTGAAGCCAATGCATTTATACCAGGAAAGAACCTAACACATCTCTTGTGCCTTCTTTTTTTTTTCAAGGTAACAGAGTTCAGCTCCCTTCACAGCTTGAGAAGGTTTCCAACCTAATGAACTGACTTCCCAGGAGAGTGCACTAGCACCAAGTGTGCTGACTAGTGGCAAGAAGTGGGTTACATACCTAAAAATTAGGTGTTACAGTGGCTAACTTTCAGGCACCTAAATCCTCTTCTGGATCTAGCCCCAAATCTTTCAGTCAACCTAGGAAAAGTCTGTTACACTATGTCCACTTTATTATAACCCACTAAAATGTGACCAACTTCTCACTACATTGAAAGTACTGACAAAATTATTGCAAAACTAGACTCAAAGGCTTGAGAGGGGAATGACTTCTGAACAGCTATTGGCAAACTGGATCTTCTCTGTTACTCATGGTGTTCCAACAGCAGGACAAAATTACACATTTAATTGCTGAAGTTCCTGACTCCCTGCAGAATATTGAAGTTTTCCTAAGTTAAAGACTGAACTACCTGCATGCATGTTTATGAGACTGTGGGTGCATCTACATGATATGCTTTACCCACGATCAGAGCAAATTACTGTGCAGTAAGCATCACCGTCTACACGTACAGATGCTAACTGCACAGTACCTTGCTCTAATCATGAGTAAATTTGCTACCCATGAATACAAGTAGAAAATTTACTCAGGAGTAATTACTGTGCAGTACAGCATGTGTAGATGGCTGACCAGGAGCAAATGTGCTCCTGGTCACCTGGGTAGAGGGGGTAGGAGATTGTTTCCTGCCTCTGGGAGCTGTCTGCTGACAGGGCAGGCTCCACCTCTAGAGCCCAGGGCAGTAAAAATGTCCCTTTACCTCTGCAGCAGGAAGCTCCCAGCCCCCAACTGCAGAGTGGGAGCTGAGAGATTCTTCTCTCTCAGCCCTGGCTCCCCAGTGAGGGAGTAGGGGCTGGGACATAAGAATCTCCCAGCCCCTGCTCTGTGATTGCAAAGTGGGGGCTGGGAGCTCCCTGCCACCAGGCCAGGGGGACATTGCCTTTGCCTGGGATCCAGCAGTGGAGCCACCCTGGCAGCAGGCACTCCTGGAGGCAGGGAGAAATCTCTTTGTCCCTGCCAGGAGACATCTGTCTCCTGGCTCCATGCTCCCTGCCAGCCCCTGGACTAGTGTCCGGGGGAGCCTAGAGCTCCCCCAGCTGCTGCAGGGGCCCAGTGCAGGCCCAGCATCAGTGGGAGCAGACTGCTGCCATAAGCAAATCTCCTCCCACTTCCACATACAGGTAACCGCCTGCCCAGGGTGGGTTTACTCTGTGCGGGCCGGGAGCGGTCTGAGGCCCTCGGGGGCGCACGGCGGGCTGTGGCCAGCAGCCCTGGCACGCGGGTCGGGGAATGCAGGCCGGCGGACTAGAATTAGGCACGGACACGTAGCGGTTGATTGAAGATTATTTTACTTACACCGTAGACGGTCGCGGTGCAGGCAGGAAAAACTTGCTTGCGTTGCAGTTACAGACAGACACGTGGAGTTTGCTAGGCTCCACAACACGAACTTGAACAAGACCCGCAGAAAACTCAAGCCTCTTGAAATAACTCAGACAGAGCTCTGGATACACACACACACACGAAGCTTGCTAGGCTCCATGGAACAAGCGCGCAGGGAAGGGGTTCGTCGAGGGATCGCGCTCAGTGACGGGGAGAGGCCAGAGGTTGATCAGACCCCTATAGCCTTCTTAAGGCACACGCTGGGTCCGTTAGGCTCCGCAGCGCTTAGAGTTCTTCACGAGACGTGAAGTCCTCCTCCTCCACGAGATGGTTGTGGAGTCCTCCAACTTGGGCAGAAACCGCTCAAGCCTCTTATACAGCTAGCAAGCCAATCGCTAGCTGCCATGTGGGAATAATTTAGAAACAGCCAATAGTGGGGAACAAATTTGCATGCGAATGGTGGGAACTCCTTTGCACCGGGGTTTTCTCTTTGCAACTGAGAAATGCACCCTGCAAAGAAAGCTCCTCGTGGCGGGAAATAATTTAGCAGTGCCGAAGCGCGCACACACAAAATCACACCCTTGGGTTGTGACATACTCTAGAGTAAATTACACCCCAGAGCATTTGCACATGTAGGCATGCCCTATAACTGTTAGATTTCCAATTTCCAAAATCCTTTGTTAAAAAGTAGCTCTTCTCACACTGCTTTCTTTTTGTGTGTTTATTTTAAAGTAAAATATTTATAAAAGACAATTGTTTTAATCTATAACTTTGAGTAAATGATAACATCTTACCTTTAAGATTGAATCACAAAAAAAGCAGTGAGTAAGAGGACCCTCCCGCCTTTTGTATTAACAGCATTTCAGGGACTTGAACAGAATGTACTAGAATTGTACTTAGGCACTTAAATCTTCTTAGATATCCAATAGGTGGAATAGACACTGGCCATTAGTGTCTAAACAGATGTTCAGTAATGTCACTTTCTTCATTAAGAGTCACCAAGTGGTGTTAAAATCAACTCACTATACCACAGCGTTCTTGTTGACTTTGAACACCACTGCTTACTACATATGTGGGTTGAATAAGTAGGGCAAATTCTCAATTCCCTTTGCTAACTGCACCATTGCAACCCAACCAAAGCCAAAAGCATTGCACCAGTATAAGTGAGACAAGAATTTGATTTGTAGTTTCTTTGATTTGTATATTGAGGGACTTGTGTTTTCCGTAATTCAGAAGCTGAGTAATTTGCCAAAGAAAATCACCCTTGCCACTCAAAAGCTAGGTTTTTATAAATAAACAAATAAAACAAGACAAAGCAAAGACACCTTAGGATTGCAAAGATAACATTGCAAGGATAGAATGATGTAACATTGACAGTCTGAATCTTCAAACAATCTGAAACTATAGCATGTAAATTATGTGCTTCTGTCCCCTTCTCAGACAGAATGCTTTCAATTTAAAAGTCAACACTTTTGCCTGAAGGAAACAATATATTGAATATAATAATTGGTACCAACACAAGTAATTCTGCTTTCCTCATCTTCATTGCTTCCATACAGTAATCAGAAAAAGTGGTTCTTTCACAGAAAACCACAGGCATGTCTGTTAAGAGAAGACCTGCTGATTCAAATCAAAGCCCTTACTGACCTCAGAATTAAACATAGCATGAAGTGTGATTTCTCTCCTGTCACAGTAATTGAATACCTGCTGGTAAATAAAACAGTTTGGCTGTAAAACTCTAGTTGTCATGCAGGTTACTCCCATAAAGTAATTACTGATTTCTAAGCTTCACATAAAACACAGGAAGCATTATCAAATGTGGCTAGCTTACTTAAAAATTAGTATCCACTATTGTTGCAATCATTTTTTGCATAGGATAGGTCCACTCCAATGCAAATTCCATGAAGCAGTGCAATCATTTAGGCCTAGGCTCTGACTTCAGATAGAACCCTGAGCAAGACTTGTGTATAAACTGTAACCCCATAGGAGTAGCACTAGGATGATTGTGGCTCAGACGCACACACCTCTGAGTCACAGTCCCTCCCCTGCTTCCTCCTTGCAGGGAGAAGGGGATTTTAATTTGTTGCTGGTCTGTACCTGCAGCAAATCACAGAGCACCCTTTGCACTGGCTAAGAAGGGCTAATAATCCTGCATGGGCATGTAGCCCAGTTGTACGTTTAGCCTCATTCCACAAAACATCTTTTGCACACTATCCCTGGAAGCCTTGAAGTATTAATAGGCATCTAGGGAAAACTTTGATTTTTCCAATATGTAAAAGAAGCCTTATTTCATTTATTAACCTTGTTTACTACAGAATGTCACTCTGAGAAGCTGTGGGGGCTCAGTTTCTTGGCTGCTCCCTCATCCTTGATTTGTGGCTTAAAATGAATTATTTGTGGAAAACTACTTCCTTTTACTCAGGGCCTTGTTATATTGCAATTTTGGGTGGCTTGCTGAGCTCTTAACCCCTGGACTGTTCACACATTAACACCTTAAAATGGCTTTAAACACTCGTTATGTGGCTCAAAGTTACACCACTCCTAGGCAGGATTATCCCTGATCCACACTATTCAGCTCATGTTCCATTAAGATGTGGCCCCTCTGCACATATGTGCTGCCTAAGCTGAAGACCTCCAGTGTCCCAGGATCTCTCACACCCCTGCCTGTAGAGCAGGGATAGAAGCTTGCCCTGGCTCACTAGCCATGTAATGGCAACTCAGCTAAAGCTCTGAGTCCTGACCCTGCTCACCAGCCCTCTGGTGGCAAGTCATAGCTGTGCAGATGGGGGACAGTCAAAGAAGGTTTTAAACTAAGGGTGTGATTGCTCCGAACTCCAAACTAGCACTAACACTGATCAACATTTGTGTGGCTCATGGGGTAAGGTGGAAGAAGGCTGACACAGAAACAGAAGGAGGGAGAAGAGTCCCTGTTTATCAGACACTTCTCTCTGCAAGTAAAGTTAGATTTGTTGTTGAATTTCTCTTCCTTAATTGTACAAGCAGCCATCACATAGTTCTTAATATTGTAGTATAGGAACTTTGGTATAGAATGATGTTTTAGCTGTGATGATCCAGGAATTATGTGAGAGGCAAGTATTTTTCTGGGGTGATATTTTTAAATATTTTCTATGAGAACTGCTGTGTCTGTGTGGGTTTTTATAAAAGGAGTGAATTAAATTTAGCTGTGCAACTCCACATTCTCTATAAGGGTGTAGGGGCACCTCTGCCTCCTCTTATATGAGGGAATTACTTGTAACTGCACTAGTTAAGGAAAATATGGGATGATTCTGGTCTAAGAGTAGGGAAGCCTGGTGACCTACTTTGCATTTCATATCATGATGGTACTAGGACTAGTGACAGAAAATTTGCTCAAGTTCAATGTCAGAAGTTTTGTACAGGAAATTGTTGCATTCCCACCATCTTGCAATGGGGTCTGAACTCCTCTGGAGAGAACCCCCCCCCCCCCCCCCAGAGTTGCTGGATTTTCAAGTGGCATTCAAAGCCCATACTATTATAATAATCACTAGAAAGGTTGCTATAAGGAATGCTATAGAAAAAGAGTAAGAGTATTACAAAATCTATCCTTGCTTCCCATTTCTTTCTTTGGGGATTGTCTTTAGCTTGCAGTTACCCTACTCTCAGAGAAATGTGGGAACAACACAAATTGTTGCCATGCCAATGACAAAACACCAGTGTCTACCAGTGCAGCTCCACACTATCATAGATGTAAGACATTTCTGCTGCTGTCAGAGGAAAATAACACCTCTTATTCTCACTGCATCTAACGAGACTTCATGCACAGGGTATTCATCATTAGCTGGCTGCCTCTGGCACAGATGGAAGGTTTCTCCTATGAACATTCAAACCTTACTTTCTCCAAATTATGTAGCAGCCTTTGAATGCTGAATACAGAGTAGAGTGGAACTGCACTGCACATCACAGCAGAGTTCCTACAGAAGTATTGAGTTGAGCCATTTGTTGTTTAACTTTTAACTGGTGTAACAGTAACATTGCAACTGGTAGCAAACCAAAGCATGCACTTCTAACACAATATACTAACAGCTTTTGTGCTTTGCTTTCTGAACAAGATTTAGCTTTGGGGTATTAGAAGTATTTAGTATATAGACCTTTGGCATTTGTGATTTGTACATGACCATAAAGCACTAACAGAATCCTCTTTAAAAATAGGAAACTCAATTGTTAAAAACATATATTACAAGAAAACTTTTTATGAGGCATAGTCTGTTTCTGCCTCCCTTTCTTCAATGCACTACTGCTACCACAATTAATCCCTCTTGACTGACAGCAGCCACTCATCTAGTTGAACTCTTCAAGAAGCTACACCTTTTCTATCCAGATTTATTATGTTGGACATGCATTTGTCACTAAGGTAGGACTGGCATTAAAAATGCACTCCTGTACTGTCTGCCAGCTGGTTATTTTTCCTTTGGATTTTTTACAATGGATTTGGCAGTCATTCATCCACAGTTTGGTGGTTTTATCAATTTTCTGCTGATGTTGATATAGTGATTGTGGGGTTTTTTCCAGCTATGAAAAATCATTAAAATGGTTCTAGCCCTATGGGTTGCATAGCAGGGAATCCACTAGCTTCTTGAAATAACTAAGCAGAATCGGTGAGAGTCTGTATAGCTGTGCTTTCTTAATAAATGCCAAGCATTTGGAATAAAAACCTTATCCTACCTAGCCAATGTTGTTAGCTATGGCAGGATTTAAGGCTCTAAGTCAGAGAGGTCAATCCTGTATTAGTAACATTAATCATTTCCATGAGAACCATTGATGATACCATATGTAAAAAATTTTGTCAGTTTCATTGTGCAGAGAAGCACAAAAAGCAGAAAAGTTGTAAAAGTAAAACTCAGTTTATACATCCCCCCTCTAGCTGGTCTAAATAACAGTACCTAATTAAAAACTTTGCTTAATTATCAACTGAATAAGGATTTCAGGAATGGACTCAATAACTGATCAACTGATATTGGGGTTGTGCTGATAAGTGAGGGGGTAAAGGGGTAGGTTGGTTTGGCCACTGAATTTAGGCTATAAAGCTTTTTCCCACTGAAACTGTTTGGCAAGAGTCAGCATAGTTTCAGGTTGAGTAAAAATGCATATTTTAACAAATAAACTGCTTGCCTAAAATTTTTGCTTAGCTATCACTGATACCATATATTCCAGGATGACAGGTTACTAGGGTCAATTTAAAAATGCAGGACTCATTCTGCAAGTCACTTTAAGCACATTTGTTATAAGTCTGATAAAAAGAGAGTAATTTATGCCATCTCATGTTGGCAGCTGGACATATTAGTTCCAACGCAAATCATAACAGCAGTTGCAACCTCCCTCTGGCATAGGGAGATAAAGACAAAGGAAGGTGCTGGAAACAGCCAGACTCAAGGAAGCTTAGTCTCACATTTATGTTTAATACATGTTAATGAAAACAAAGTGTAGGAAAGGGGTATATTTGGATCATATCTATGGGATATATACTATGCTTTATGTTTGAAATAGGGTGGCAATACCACCTACTTGCACTATATTAGCTTGCATTGATAGATATTTTTCAGTGGACAAATTAAAATAGCTTTTGGTACCCTATTTACTCACATACACACACCTCTTTCCCCAAAAAGCAGCCTTCCAAAACTGGGGTGCATGTATAAGCAGGGAAGCTTATCTAGAATAGAAACATGGAGGTTCTGTAAGATGGCTGCTGCTTTATTTCCTCCTCTCCCTCCAGCAGCTTCATGATCATGGGTAGGGAGTACAATGATGTTGGTGTGGTCACACCCCATTTTGATTCCTGATTCACCCAAAGTTCAACACCAACTGCCCAGCAGCAGCAGTGGCATTTCTATTCAGGCAGCATTAATGCAGCTGATTAACTTCATAGCTCATTATAATCTCCCTGATTCCTGCTAATTGCTCTTCACTTTGCAGGTATTAATGACCCCGTCTCCTTTTTAATGGTATTACTGTTTCACTGATCATGCTAGTCTTTCTTTTGCAATTTTGCTGCCTGTTAGCTACTCCTGGTCTCTCTTTTCCTAATTCACAGCCCAGTATACTGTTTCTAGTCCTTCAAAATCCCAGAAGTGTCCATGGTGCCCAATCTTCAGCAGCAGCTACAGTTTCAACTTTTGGCTGAGAAGCCAAGAGCTACTGATAAAACAGATTAGAAAGAGATGATGAGTCAGCTCAAGTTTAGGCTTTGTCCATGTACTATGTGACCATAACTCTGGGGGGAAAATATCTTCACTGTAATTGCAAAAGGCAATGAAGATGCAGTGGAAGACACACCTAAAGCCCTCCAGATAAGGGTGACAAGAGTGAAACAGCTGCCCTAGGTCTCATTTGCATCTGAGATGGAACCAGATGACAATTCATTTACATGGGAGATCGAGAACAGAAAGCCTGAAGCAAAGACCGCAGTAAATTCTGGGATCAGAAAAGCAGGGGAGCGCTGCATGATGGGGAATCTGTGCTCCAAATGCTAATCAACCCATATTTACACACACCCAGCTCAGCATTTATCAGACCAATTCTAATCTGGATTTACAAAGGACTTCCCCCCCCCTCCCCAAACACACACACCTCATCTAACCAGAACTAAGCAGAAGTAAAGTTTAATAGGCATCTCAGGCCGTACATTCCCCGATCCCACTCACTAGGCACAGATTTCTGAACCTGAATTATATTAGTTAAGCTTGAGCTACGTTTCCCCAAATACTTACTGAAACCAGGGTAGTATTGTAACTGTTTGTGTTTGTTTTCCTTTGCATGGCTATTACTACTAGTACCATTATATATTTCATATACTTAGCAATAAATAACTTTTATAGTCAAACTGGTAGTAACTGGGTATATTTTTCCTTCTCTACTTCTCCTTCCCCACTTGCTCTGCAGCAACACTTCTTTTACCTAAGCTAAAGACCCCTGTGAAGCCCAGAAATACTGTGGGGTCTGCTCATCAAGAGGCTAAAGATTGGGACGTGCTGAGTTTGAAACACATAAGGGGATCAGCTTGTACAAGCTGATTGACCCAGTTTGGCTCAGACATGCCCTAATGAACTGAATGCCGGTCCATGAGGGTGGGCACCCAGCCAGATTCAACTGGACACCCAGCCAGATTCAGAGGTATTCTGTTTACCTGTGTGCTTCTGCCTGACTGCATTTTATTGTTGCTCTGATGAACTGATTCTTGACATATGAGGGTGTCAGCCTGTCCATGCTGATCAACCTGGCCGGGTCAGGTGTGTCATGTTAATCTGTGTGTGTATGACTGATTTGGTGACTGGAGGAACCCAGCCCCATTGAAACCGAGTCCTGCAAGATAGCTCCATTGGGGGTGAGGACTTGCAGAAGGGAGATATACAGCTCCGTACAGAAACACAAGCACACCAGCAGCACATTGATAAAATTACAAAGACCCTAGAAATGTATCCCTAATAAATGAGCACACCCCAAAGTGATGGGCAAATCTGGTAACAATTCTGCTTTCCCAAAAGCATGGTGGACACTTATTTGGGGGGCAGTGGCATGTGAATAAATATGGGATATTCTTTAGGAAGTCGATAATTGCTCAATAAAAGCACCCACTTTTGGCTCATTACTGATTGACAGGGAGGCAAAAACTGTGATTTTAAATATGGCACCATTTTTGCCTCCCACTTCTGATTGGCCAAGGGGCCCCCAGCAGCCCTGTTGCTTGCTGTTGACTGGTGAGGAGGCAAAAACAGTGCCAGGTTTAAAACCACAATTTTTGCTTTCCTACCAATCAGGAGCAAATTGCAAGCAGGGCCCCCCCACCAATTAGTGGTGGGAGAGGGGCACGTGAGGGACCCTACAAGATTAAAGAAGCTGCAGCACATGTCACTTCTACTGTGAATTTGGTAGGGCCCTAGTCATAAGCCTTTTGGCTGTGGACTAATATAATTCATAGTAGATGCATCTACATTAAATTTTTACTGTGGGGTAGACTAATTAACTGTGCAGTAAATGTCTTAGCATCTACACATGCAGCCCTATTAGGTCATGGTAAACTAATAAACTCTGCTGCAGGTTAATACTTGTAAATACAAATACTATCCTGTGGCGGAGCTTTTTGGGGGCACAGCAGTGCATATGTAGACACTGACCCAGCTGGTTAGGGCACAGGGATACTTCAGTGAGGGGCTGCCTGCCAGCAGCTGGAGTACCCTTGGGCCCCAGCAAGCCCCTTGCAGCACACTGAGCTATGGTTGGAGTAGCCCCAGGATGGCAGGCTGACCCCCACAGGATAAATGTTAGAGTTTGTGTTGCATTCATATGCAAGTGTAGATATGCTCAGTTTGTACCATGCACAAATAGGTATAAAAGTGTTGCTTAAAAGGATGTTTATTAAATATCCATGCCAAAATTTGCAGCAGTTAGGGTTGGGGCCATATTCAGATCCACTATAGTCTCCTGGGGCAAAAACCTAGCTCAAGATGGTTTTGGCATAGAAATAAATAACACTACCATAATCAAAACTGTTTAATCTCTTTGCTCTCTTCTGCAATTCTTTGTATGAAGCGTATGGTTCCTTAACCCAAGTGCCAGGTATTAGAGTCTGCCTATTATTTGCACTTGGGCATAAACCATCTTTGAAAAGGTATTTAGTTATTTTATTTGAATGCCATTTTATTATATTTAATCAGAATCTGCTCTGTTTAACTGAAAATAACCTGAAAGCTATGTTTATAAGAAAATATCCTACAAAATGTAAGTGCTGTGCTCTTACCTCACACCAGCATGCTTCAAGAAGTACAAACAACAATAAAAAAATAGTATGTTTAATACACATGTGGCTACTATAAAAAGGGTTTCCACTCCAGACCAAGGAACTGATTAGCACAGTCCACCTTGAGCACAGAGCTTCCATTAGCTAATTGCAAAGCTTTTTCTGCTATGGAAGATATAATTGCTTGGGGTGACTGTTTCACAAGCTATTAGAGATGCGCACCTGTGAAAAACTTCCCCATTTGCAACAACTATATATTATTTTAAAACAGTTGTGCTGACAGAATGCTATGACCTATGATTAGGATAGCTAACTTCAGGAAATACCAACATTAAACTGCCTACATAAACTAACGTCCGCTTCCATATATAATTATGAGGCTACTGCTTTGGTTATACAATCGCATACTATTTCGTAAACATATTTTTTTCCTTTTACCTTTTTTTTACCCTTTTGATCTCAGGATAACTTTAGGATAGCTTTGTGTCCCAGCACAAATTAGATCGTCTTACACTGAATACCCAAAGGACCATTTTAGTAGCTGGGTATTGCTGGGACACAAAAAGACTCTGCCACACCTCCTTTTTCCCAGTCACACTTCCTGCCTAGAGGCTATGCCAGCTCTAAAATGTCTGAAGTTCCCTTAATGCAAGAAGAATCCTCAATTCCATTAATCCAGGCCTAAGCAGTATAAAACTTCATGACAAATACCTCAAGTTGCCTCAACAACAGAAGCCACATTGTCACTTTTTAAACCTGCACCCATTCACAAAACACTGCCTTCCGCATTATGTAGGAAGGGGAGTATATGCTGTTCTCCCTTGGCACATGTTATAACCCAAGATCCTGGTAGCCTTTGAGAGTGAGTAAACATGTTCCTTAGACCTGCATAATTTCCCTCTCCAAATTTTTGTTTCCCTCCACTGCCCTCTCACTAGAATACCCAGTGATTACAGAGCTACTAAAGTAACTCCATATGTAGTTACCTCACACCTAGCAAAAATACACCTTCTGAACTCGATTTAGTAATGCTGCGTTGAACAAAGCTCCTCTTTTTGAATAGTTATATAAGGTTATAATGCACAACTTCATCTACAGCCTCTGAGATATTTAGGGACCATAACATCTGTAATACAAAGTAACATGTAACACTACCAAAATAGCTATATATTCCCCATTTTTCTTTACAACTTAGCCTAAAGGACCCTAAATGAAAAAAAGCAACTAAAAGTAGAATTCTGTATAAAGTAATTCACACAGGATGGAAATCTATCCTGCCTTGGGGGCTATATCTAGGATTCAACATCAGTTCAAAGCCAGCTTACCCCTTTATCCAAAGAGTGAAAGAAACTGTGCCTGCTGGTGCAGCTTTCTCCTTTCACTCCAATTCATCAGTACTGACTGGTACACATAAGGTTGTTGTCTATCCATTCTGCACACAAGGGAGAGAAGTGGTTGCGTTTCCTTGGACCATACTGTGAATAACCCATGAAAGTAAGTGAAGTCATTCCCTTCATTTCCATACTCCCCCTGGATGGGAAGACATGCCAGCTCATTGTAGGGCAGACCCTACAATGAGAGGCTACGGGACCTGAACCTGTTCAGCCTTCCCAAGAGAAGGCTGAGGGGGGACCTGGTGACTGTCTATAAACTAACTGGGGGGACCAGAAGGGTTTGGGGGAGACCTTGTTTTCCCTAGCACCCCCTGGGATAACAAGGTATAACGGCCACAAGTTGTTGGAGAGTAGGTTTAGATTAGACATCCGTAAGAACTACATCACAGTTAGGGCGACTAGAATCTGGAACCAACTTCCAAGGGAAGTGATGCTGGCTCCTACCGTGGGGGTCTTTAAGAAGCGGCTTGATGCCTACCTGACTGGGGTCATTTGAGCCCAGTTTTCCTCCTGCCCAGGCAGGGGGTCGGACTTGAAGATCTACAAGGTTCCTTCTGACTCTACTTCTATGATTCTATGAGTGCCCAGCATATAAAACCTACATAGAACAACTTCCCATTTATGTGTTTTAGCATTGTAGATATTCTAGACATTAAGCCCTTAAGCAGTCAGTCTCTCTGCATAGTTTTCTTTTTAGTTAATGATGCAATAAAGCAATAGAGGGTGTCATTTGTTTGAACCCAGCCAAGGTTGATAGTTTCTTACAAGTAGCAACTGTATGCTGTCTAATGGCCAACATAAATGAGTTAGTGATCTCAGGTCAGGCTTCAACAATTGCCAGATCAGAAAAAAAACTCCACCCTAATCACTAATCTTGTTAGCACATTTGCCATCTTGAGGGAGAAGTTAAAAAAATGAATGGGCTTGCAGAAAAAACTTTCCTTTTAAACATTTCTCTAAGGAGTAAATTGAAGTTAGCAGTGCTGTTATGTAAGCTTTTTCTTGCTATGTATCAGTAAAAGACAACTGCACTTCAGGGCCCACAACTCAGTACCTATTGCAAGCTGTAAAGTACAGAAAATTGAAACAAATTTATATTCTTATAATGGCTCTTCTGGACGTTATCTCCACCTTCTGGATCAAGAGTGAGCTATGTTCCTGTCTGAGAGCTTATGATTTTGTAAGTCCACAATTCAACTGCTGTTAGAAGGTATGGATCAAAGCTAGTTTAATTCATTAGAATATACTCTCGTGTGAGTCTGTATAAAGATGGAAACTGTACACACCAGAAAAGGTTTCTTTCAATAAAAAAGACTAAAATTAAATGAAAACAGTGTTTAAATGGTCTAAACTTGCTTTTGGAACTTACTTTTCAATATGTTCATGAAGTTACATGCCTCAAATGCATGCAATTACTGTTGATGTAGTTATAATTTATGGAATTTGTGAATAAGGTCCACCTCTTCGTTATTTAACTGAATGCATATTTACATAGGCAGTGTGTATAACTTAATGAAAATCAGCTTTTGCTTGTATGTACACATGCATGCATGTTCATTTTCTTAAGAGCGGGTCTTGTTGCATGGTAATTTTGGGCTCCTGGAGCTCCTAACATTTGTTTTTAATCACTTGTTATGTGGCTCAAAATTATGCCACTCTAGGACAGGATTACCTCTGATCTATGCTACCCAGCTGGGCCAGATGACTAGCAGCACCACAGCAGCTGGGGCTGGTCAGGCAGGTTAACCCTTCCCTGCCTGCTCCCCTGGACAGTCTTGTACAGTCTTGTCTGTACAAGACTGGCAGTCACAAGTAAGTAATGCCCCAGAGGGAGTGTGGGGCAGGAGGCAGGGGGAACAATGCCCCTCAAGAGACAGGGGGAAGCCCAGAAGGGGGGAGGGGGGTACAAGTCTTACCTTTCAGTACTCCAGGCCCCTGCTGGCCTAAAGTGTGACTGCTCCAAGCTCAAGCTAGCATTAACACTGATCAACATAATCTAGGACAGAAGTTCCATAAACTCGTTTGACTTAAATCAGTTAAGTCTGATACTACATCCAACCAGGTTTATCTTAAACTGGTTTTGGTCTTTTTGAAAACAGTTCATGTGCACTGACCTTCTGTTTTGTTACAGGTTTAAACCAGTTTCCGATCACTTAAACTGGTTTATGTGTAACTTCTGTGCCTAGCCCATTTGTGCAGCTCACAGCATAAAGTATAACAAGGCCCAGAACATACATGATAGCTGATCTCTGTTCTGACTCTTATCTTCTGGAATGATAAAACAGAAGGATAACTAATTAGCTGCATAATAAGGAGCTGGCTGTCTTTTCTTTCAAGTGAAGATAAATGTCAGAATGGAAATGAGATGTCACATTTCATCACACATACATTGCCCATGTGATAGTTCTCTGTTTTTCAGAATTCAGACTGCTTCAGATGCTTACTAAGATTTTCAAAAGAAGCTAAGTGACATATGACTTTGAATCCCATTTTCAAAAGTTACTCGTTCCCTTAAGAAGTCCTACTGATTTTTCAATGAGTTTCAGGCTCCCAAGTCACTTGTCCAGTTTTTAAAGTGGCTTTTAAGTGCAATTTAGTCATGGGTAGTTATAATGCATGAGAAAGAAATTCTACTGATTATAAAATACTTGTGGTTTTCTGTGCTAACCATAAAATGGCATGCTTGTGTGCAGAACTAGCAAAGAGTACAATCATAGACTACTAGAAAAATTGGCCTGGAAGGAACCTTGATAGAACATCTAGTCTAACCCTCTGCTTAAGACAGGATCATTCCAGACTAAACCATTTTATACAGAGCTACTCCAAACTGCACTTAAAAATTTCCAGAGCTGGTAGATTCCACAGCTTCCTTTGGTAATTTTATTCCACTGTAACAGCTCTTATAGTTAGGAAGTTCAGTCTAAGTTTTCTGTATATTTATTTGACATATGCTGTGTACAGTACATATACATTTCATGAGTCATTGTTCTCACCATATCTATAAAGCCAGTAATACTTAAAATAGTTGGGCCATGTTCTTCCTTGCTCTAATACTCTACTAGCTATATACAGTTGACTCCAAGTACTCTACATACGAGATAACAACAATGCAGAAACTTTCAGTGAAATCTTAAACTCAACAGAAGATGTGAAACACTCAAAATAATCCTTCTGATTCGCAATTGAGCAATCTGCACACAGCAAAGGTTATATATGGGAGAGGTTAATGCAATAGGTTTTTATTTTTAAACAAACTACTCTTAAAACCTTAACTGGATCTATTTCCGGTTTAGTTACATCGGTCACTCCTACTCAGGTCCTTGTTTTGGTATTTTCTAGATACTCCAGACTGCATATTACACGAAAACTTTTAACCATACATTTTGTTAGGAGATAGCAACATAGACCTTCTTAGAAAGGGAAAAATGCTTTTCTTGTGTGGCAAACGATAGCTTACTAGTTAAATTACTTACTGGGTGCATCTACACGTGCAATTAATGTGCATGTATAGACTCCGTAGCTTAATGCTTCTGAGTATATTCATGTGCAGCACATGAAGCCCGGTGAGAGCAGCCTAAGGGTATATACATACAGAAGATCAGAGTTGAAGCTTTAACAAAAGTTTAAAATGCATCTGAACATTGGTTAGGAAAAATCACCACACATTAGCATGAATTACTATGGAACTATTTTCTTTTTTAGTCAGCACAGTACAGTTGTCTGGACAATACAAATTCATAGATTCATAGATGCTAGGGTTGGAAGGGACCTCAACAGATCATCGAGTCCGACCCCCTGCATAGGCAGGAAAGAGTGCTGGGTTCAGATGACCCCAGCTAGATGCTTATCTAACCTCCTCTTGAAGACCCCCAGGGTAGGGGAGAGCACCACCTCCCTTGGGAGCCCATTCCAGACCTTGGCCACTCTAACTGTGAAGAAGTTCTTCCTAATGTCTAGTCTAAATCTGCTCTCTGCTAGCTTGTGGCCATTATTTCTTGTAACACCCGGGGGTGCCTTGGTGAATAAAACCTCACCAATTCCCTTCTGTGCCCCCGTGATGAACTTATAGGCAGCCACAAGGTCGCCTCTCAACCTTCTCTTGTGGAGGCTGAAGAGGTCCAGGTGCCCCAGTCTCTCCTCATAGGGCTTGGCCCGCAAGCCCTTAACCATACGAGTGGCCCTTCTCTGGACCCTCTCCAGGTTATCCGCATCCCTCTTGAAGTATGGCGCCCAAAACTGCACACAGTATTCCAACTGCGGTCTAACCAGCGCCCAATAGAGGGGAAGTATCACCTCCTTGGATCTGTTCGTCATGCATCTGCTGATGCACGATAAAGTGCCATTAGCTTTTCTGATGGCTTCATCACACTGCCGACTCATGTTCATCTTGGAGTCCACTAGGACTCCAAGATCCCTTTCCACTTCCATTCCAACAAGCAGGTCATTTCCTAGGCAGTAGGTATGGTGGACATTTTTCCTCCCTAGATGCAGCACTTTGCATTTCTCCTTGTTGAATTGCATTCTGTTGTTTTCTGCCCATAAAACACGGGGGCACAGAAGGGAATTGGTGAGGATTTATTCACCAAGGCACCCCTGGGGGTTACAAGAAATAACGGCCACAAGCTAGCAGAGAGCAGATTTAGATTGGACATTAGGAAGAACTTCTTCACAGTTAGAGTGGCCAAGGTCTGGAACGGGCTCCCAAGGGAGGTGGTGCTCTCCCCTACCCTGGGTGTCTTCAAGAGAAGGTTTGATAAGCATCTAGCTGGGGTCATCTAGACCCAGCACTCTTTCCTGCCTATGCAGGGGGTCGGACTCGATGATCTATTGAGGTCCCTTCCGACCCTAACATCTATGAATCTATGGATCATATGTCCAACCTGTCCAGGTCTGCTTATAGTTGTTCCCTGCCCTCTGGCATGTCCACTTCTCCCCACAGTTTTGTGTCATTCACAGACTTGCACAGAGTACACTTCACTCCCTCGTCCAAGTCGCTGATGAAGATATTGAAGAGTATCGGTCCAAGGACCGAGCCCTGCGGGACCCCACTGCCCACACCCTTCCAGGTCGATACCGACCAATCCACTACGACTCTCTGGGTGCGGCCCTCTAGCCAATTCGCCACCCACTGGACTGTGTAGTCATCCAAGTCACAGCCTCTTAACTTGTTTACCAGTATGGTGTGGGATACTGTATCGAAGGCCTTCCTGAAGTCTAAGTATACGACATCAACCCCTACTCCTGCATCGAGGCGTTTTGCAACCTGGTCATAAAAAGAGACTAGATTAGTCAGGCATGATCTACCTGCCATGAACCCATGCTGGTTTCCCCTCAGCATAATTTGCCCTGCCGGGCTCTCGCAAATGTGAGCCTTGATAATTTTTTCGAAGACTTTGCCTAGGATGGAGATGAGACTGACTGGCCTATAGTTGCCTGGGTCCTCCTTCCTCCCCTTCTTGAAAATGGGGACCACATTGGCCCTTTTCCAGTCCTCCAGGACCTGGCCCATGTGCCACGAGTGTTCAAATATTACCGTCAGTGGCTGTGCAACGACGTCAGCCAGTGCCTTCAGTACCCTCAGATAGAGCTCATCCGGGCCTGCCAACTTAAAGGCATCCAGTTCCTCCAAGTGACTCTGCACCATCTCAGGGTCTATGCATGGCAGTCTGGTGCCTTGCTGCTGCCTCTCTACAATCCCAGTGAGAGCCTTGTCCTGCCCCTCATTTAGGAACACTGAGGCAAAGAACTCGTTGAGGAGTTCAGCCTTGTCCCCTCTGTCCATCACCAATTGCTTCTGCCCATTTAGTAGGGGTCCTATTCCTCCCTGGGCCTTCCTTTTACTCCCTATACATCTAAAAAACAAATTTTTGTTATCCTTTACTTGGGATGCCATCTTCAGCTCCATGGTAGCTTTGGCCCACCTAACTGCCTCCCTACAAGTGCGAGCAGAGGAGGTATACTCCTCTTTGGTAATCTCTCCCTGTTTCCACTTTTTATATGCTCCCCTTTTAGTCCGCAGGCTGCCCTGGATTTCTCTGGTCAGCCAAGGAAGCCTCCTGGCCCCTTTCCCTCTTTTTCCTCTCATCAGGATAGTCTCCCTCTGTGCCTGAAGGATCATTTGCATTCCCCCTAGTGGGACCATGTACCTCCTGCATCAGGTGGAGGTCCTGTACGCAGGATAGGAACGTGCGTGAACGGTGGGACTTTGCTGTCTGTGTCTCCCAGCAGATGTCTGGGTAGTTTAGGTCCCCCATGACTACTGCCTCCTTAGTTTTTATGGTCTCTGAAAGCTGCCTCAGGAGCCCCGAATCTAGTTCTTCCCCTTGGTGTGGGTGTTTGTAGCAGACCCCTACCACCAAATCCCTTTCTCCTTGTCCTCCATGTAACTTAACCCACAATCCTTCTACTTTCTTCTCCTTCGATTCTGTCTTGATGAGGGTCGAAGTATATTGCTCATTGACATAGAGCGCAACCCCTCCCCCTTTCTTCCCCACCCTGTCCTTTCTGTACAGCCTATACCCCTCAATATGTACCGCCCAGTTGTGGGAAGAATCCCACCAAGTTTCAGATAGTCCTACTAAGTCGTAGGTGCTATCTGCAAGCAGGAGTGCTAGTTCATCCTGCTTGTTCCCCATGCTCCTAGCATTAATATATAGGCACTTGAGCCCTGTGACTGGTGCCTTTTTTGCCCCCCAACTCCGATTGCCAAAGGGCCCCTTATTGCTTACCTGCGCTGTATTGCTGGCCGCCCCATGGGTTGCAGGTTCCCGATGTTCTCCTTCTTCAGGCTGGGCTGTCCTTGTGGGTGCCACATGGTTTGGTGGTCCACGGCTTCCCCCACCCTCATCTTCCCCTCCCCCTGACGAGCCTTATAGAATTAATATAGATCTATAGCAGAACAATAACTTTGACTTGCTAAAGGTATTGAGCAGTCAGGGTCAGATTATGATATGCTGGGGTCCTAAACTAGGGATTCTCAACATTTCTATGCCATGGCCCAGCAAACTGTGGACCACTGCGTGGAGTCCCGCTGCTGGAATTTCCAGCCAGAACACCAGTAAAGATATGTCCACCACCCTGAGGGGGTGGGCCCAAAACTGAACCATGGCTGCTGTGGGCCCTGCAGGAGGAGTCATGGCCTCTCTGCCTGGCTCTGTGGGGCCACGGTCCAGCAGCCAACCCTTCACAGCCCAGGGGTTGGTTTAGAGGCCCCTCATAATGCAAGGCCCTAAACTGAAGCTTATTTAGCTTATGCTTAATCCAGCACTGTGAGCAGTATATTTGTTTTGATTCAACAATTTCTCAATTAAATCCTATATAAATTACATTTCAGTTTTTTCTGGTTTGTCTTGTCTAGAAGCAGACTCAGTAAATTATTTTTAAATTCTGCATATCCTTGTAAGGATTTGTTTTGAAATTAACTTTCTTTTTGTACACATCTTTTGAAAATCTAAAGAGAACTGAAAAAAATACAGTATTCTCTGGTAGGAATAATACAATATATGAACATGGGGATGGATTACTAGGGGGTGGGAGGGGTGGTGCACCCTGTTCTATCACTGAATTTGTCTACTGACCCAGGCAGAGGGGGAGCTCCAGAGCCACAGCTACTTGAGTGCCAAGCTTGGCAGGGGATAGCAGCAGTGGCACACAGATTCCTCCGTCCAGTACCTGCACCCTGCCCAACCATCTGCCACAGGTATCCCCTGCTGGCTGGGAGAAGGTGCTGGAAGTAAGAACCTTTATGCCACTGCCCCTACTGCCCTCAGATGATACAGGCACGAGGAGAGCCCCACAGCCACTATGACCCCATGCTGCAGGGAGAAACTGTGCAGGGAGCCAGGTTCAGCTAGAGTAGCAGTGCACAGATTGCTCCATCTAGCTCTCAGCCATTAGAGGGTACCTTCAGGGAGGGATGGGCAAGGCGTGGAAGGAAGAAGCTGTGCACTAACATCACTACTGGTGTCTAAGCATGGCATCCCATACAACTGCTCCCTACAGTCCCCAGCTGGAGTGATACAGAAGTGGCTCTGGCCCCATCACCCACAGGTTGGCCAGGAACATTAGCAGCCAAGCAGGTCCCCCACGTCCTTTATGCATATACTTCCTGTCTAGCTGCCCCATATCCCTTGCTGACTTGGGAGCCCATCCATGCCTTTCCCCACATCCCCATATTTGAAGGATGGTGGCACACCATCCTTCCCTTTTAGGCAATCCTGGATTCACAGATGTGTGAGCATGGTTCTGAACTCTACTACATTCATTTTATAATGACAAACTTCCAATGGAATTACCACCACAGCATTAGTGAAACAGCAAGGAAAATCAAGTCTTATGGTTTTTAAGAGTATGAAGGGAATGGAAAGCTGTCACAAAAAATCCCTCACTACATATAACAAGTTAAAATGAATAGCGCAACTAAGTTGTACCACAGATATCTTGAATAGGATTTATATAATAATATTGTTTGATAAAATATATTCACTTAAAACAAGAAAAAGATCATCTGCATATGTGCTACTTCTAAGATGCAGAAAAAATAAAGGAAATGATTGGAAAGGATGTCAGAAATGTGTCTGTCATTGCTGATAAGGAATCCTGGGCCTTCATAATTTCAGTTGCACATTGAATCTCATTTCCTGATTTGATCAATTGGTCTTTTTTTCCTAAATTACATTTTAAGGCTTCCATACTGTCCTTGATCTATGCATACATAACTACCACTGATGCTGACAGGAATTTTCTCACAGATCAAAAGGCAGAATATTGCCATTTCTTTTAATGAGGTCTATTACCATCATACAGCCTCCCGACAAGAATTACAGTCTCAACTATTTCTCTGATACACGTTGTACATTTCATGAGGTGTAAATTCACTTGTTAAGACGTATGACTTTATTCAGAACAACACCTCATTTAGAAGCTCGGTGATGAAGTCTAGGTTCTCACAAAAAACATTGGCATATTTTATGGTGCAAAGTCTAAACAAACATGTATAATAACCAATTACAATTAAGCAACTTTTTAAGGGCTGAAAATATTTCAATGCTTACCTGAAGAAACAATATCTACTTGCTTTTCAGCAAGTGGAATCACATTCTACAAAAATTCTAAGTATTAACCTTTGTGGAATAACACCATATGTTTTAATAGGGTTCCATAGATGTCAGGCTAAATGCCTATAAAATTTAGTAGAGAAGAATTTTTCCTTTCTATAGAATTTTTTTAATTCTTTTTCCATAAGGGAGAGAATAACTTGTGTTCACTCCCAGAATCCTTCTTTTTTTTTCAATATGCATTTAAACATTCTTGAAGTTTTATGGCAAAGAATTCATTTTTAGAAATGGGCAGTTTGTTATCCTGAACACTGGGCACATCCACATATGTGCTTTAATGCACAGTAGGCTATTTTACTGCACATTAAAGTGTCATGTAAAAAAAAATGCTGTTATGTTAATGTGCAGTAAAATAGGCTACTGTGCATTGTGTCACCTAAGAACTGTCCACAGTCATTACTGCACATTAAGGCAACCTAATGTGCATTTGTTTAGTACATTGGAGGTACCAAATTTAATGCACGTTAAGAAAAGCATCATAATGCACTTGTAGATGCAGCATGTGGCCAAAGCAGGTCCAACTGTGGCTTTCCTTCCCCAGTGCCAGCCTGACCGGGCTGAGACGGCACAAGTAAGGGGATGGGGTGGCTGAGCCAGCTGAGGTGCATACCGCTTTAAATGGGATGGGCCCAAGCGGGTCGGCACTGGGGAGGGAAAGCCGTGGCTGAGCTGGCTTTGCCAAATGCTGCTTGGGACAGAATGGGCTGGTCCCAAGCGGCACAGAGGGAAGCAGCCATGACTTCTCCTCCCTGGTGCCGACCCAGCTGAGTCCATCCCCTCCCAAGTGGCACATGGCTCAGCTTTCCCTCCCAGCCTGGCCCAAGCTGCATGCTCTAAAGCCACGGCTTCCCCTTACCTCTGCTGGTCCATCATGGCCTGTCCTGAGCAGCATGCAGCGAAGCCAGCCCAGCTGCTGCTTCCCTTCCCTGATGCTGGCCCAGCCAGGCCTGTGCAGCACAGTGGAAGCCCACGCAGCAGCCGCTTTCCCTTATATGGGTGGCAGGATCCTGTCCAGTACCTCACAGAGAGGCAGAAGTTGGCCCAGGCACCGCTCCCCCTCACTGGCACCACAGAATCTGGCCCATCCCCTCCTGCCCCACTCAAGCTACAGGCCTGGCCTGAGCTGCAGGCCTGGCCTGGCCAGTGCTAGATTGGGGTCAGGGCTGGTTGCCTAGCAACCAGAACCCAAGTAAACAGCCTGAGGTGCCTGCACCTCTAGCCTGCTGGAGGCTTTCAGATAGGCAGCTGCCATTACCAGAGATTTGAAGGAGCTCCACGGGCTGGATGGAAGTGCCTGGCAGGCTGCATCCAGCCCGTAGGCCGTATTTCACTTGCCCCTGATCTATACTATAAATTGAAAAAAGACTCTCTCTCTCATATGAAAAACCCTTACTCTTGAAAGGCTTTGTTTTCTAGTCACCAGCATGCTGCACCATTGCCATGTCTACCACCTTTCTTGAGATGTCATACCTTGCTACCTTATATCAAGATTATTTTGCAATCAATATGCTGCCAACTGATTTACTAGAAGACATTAATCCAATCAGACAAGCAGAAATAAAGCTTCCTACAGCTCACTGTAAAACGTTCTATCAGGTTTTAATGCCATGGGTTTCTAAGTAGATTAAATGAAACAGATAACTACATCGAGGCTCTTAAATCCCCAAACTAAAGAATGAGTTTTCAAGGATTCATAATTTTATATTCTTCTGATGTCAACAGTATATTCTATTCATTTCACTGCTTTTGTCCAAAACAGCTGTTTAATTCTATCATAATTTTAAAAGTGTCTGAAGAATTTTTGGCTTGCTGTTTATATATTTTCTGGCCCAAGAGTATATAGGTAACATTAATGCCAAATCAACAAATTTTAGAGAATGCTTGCAGAAAAAAAAAAAAAAGAACAGAATTTGTCACTGTGAGGCTAGGAACAGATGTTGCATTTATCCCGGGATTGGTGCATACACACATTACCTTTCTAATCAGGGTTTAGTGAGCATCTGAAAGCAGATCTACTTTTCTGCCATTAACTCAGTGGTGCAATCCCAGGATATCTGTACAGATGGGCTTAGCAATAAACTGTACCGATAAACTGTAGGTGCATCTATACGTTCATTAATGTACAGTGGTTATTGTACATTTAATTTAGTATTTGTATAATCAAGTACTAAATATATTTGCAATAACCAGAGTTACTGCGCAGTAGTGCCAGCGAATGCTTTTTTTAGTGACACTACTAGCAAATTAGCACTATCCATGCTGTGCTGTGCTACCACGCATTATTATTGGGCTACTGCACAGTTAGCATCTCATGTAGATGCTCCCTGTTACTATCTCTTATCAAGGAAAGTTTTTAAGGTTTTATAACAGAATGATGGACATAAACATCTGTACGTATAAATGGTTACATGTAGCATTTATCCCAGGGTAGATGCAGTATCTGTTTATAGCCTGAAGCATCATCACCTTTAAACAGCACGTATTTTTTCCAGTTAAAAATAAACTAGAAGCTTTATTAATATGCTAGGAGCATAGGGCTGCATTATTCAGTTTAAGATTGAAGTGAAAACAAATATAACTTCATTGGAATTAGTTAAAAACTCTGCAGGGCTATGAAATAGGAACTTTATTACCAGGTGCAGCTAACAGCAAGAATTGAAGAACAAAAGATAATTTGATTGGTGGAACATCAAGACCATTAAAAAGGAGAGGGTCATTAATGTGTATGGAATGGAGAGTTTAGAAGGGATTAGGTAGATTATAATGACCTATGAAATCAAGTGGCTCCCTTTGTACTTCCTGACTAGAAATGCTGCTGCCACTTCCAGGCAGTTGGTTTTAAACTTTGGGGAGGACAAGGAATCAAATGGGTACAAGTGTACCAGGGCACTCCCCTCTCCCCCTCTGTCCAGATCTCCCCCTGCACTTCATAAACTGTTTGGACACCTTAGGTATTCCCCTAACTATAAAAGCAGGGGTGTGTCTACACAAGTCATTTACTGCACAGTTGACTAATTAGCTCTGCAGTAAATATCATGTATTTAGGTAGGAATAAACGAATTAACTCTGCAGCAGGATAGTACGTATAAATACAAATACTATTCTGCTGGCAGAGTTTTTCACTTCACAGCAGCACACATGTAGACACTGCCCAGGCTGGCTGGGACATGAGGGTGCTTCAGTTCATGGGCTGCCTGCCAGCTAGCCCCACACTGGAGCACTCTCATGCCCTAGCCAGTCCCTCTGCAGCACATTAAGCCTGGTTGGAGAAGCCCTGGGCTGGCAGCCTAACCCCATGGGCCCTCTGCCAGCTGGGGCAGTTCTGACCTGGCTCAATTTGCTGCACTCCTAGGTACACATGTAAACACGGTGCCTGGGAAGCAATACACTCCAGTGTGATAAGCACCAGAGTTTAAATTTCTTTGAATTAATTGTCCATGTAGATGTGCCACCAGTGACTGAGGGCTACTATACTCTAACTTCTTCTGCCCAGTAAATGAGTAGTCTAACTTCCTCCGTGGAGTAACTTAGAGTGTGAATTTACAATGCATAATTCAAGGCATATGGCTCAATAAGCAGAGTGAAGGTAAGATGATTGAAGCTAAATGATACATTTAATTTACAGTACTGGACCTGATCCAGAGGCATGCTGAACACCAATTTTATCTCTGAAAATTGTTTGTGCAATTTACTTATCCTCTTCAGTACCACCATAAATGCTTCATTTCCCTTTTTTTATTGGCTATAGGAATTTTGCCAGCAACTTCACCTGGATTAGGCTCAGGCATTGAATCTGCAAATTCCACCTAGGCTGACCTCATTCCAAAACATGCACCTGCTTTGGGTGTACATATGTTGTTGATAAATTAAATCCCACAACGACTATTTTCATAGTGTCCAATATATGGTAATATATTAATTTTGCCTGATTAAGCCAAGATTTTCAGATTATCATCAAGATTCATTGTTAGTATTTGCATTGCCTCAGCACCCAAAGATGCAGCCAACACCCTTCTTTTGTTAGGTGCTGTGGAAATATATGGGAATATCGTCATGCTGTCCATCTCAAACAGTTTACAGTCTAAACTGAAATAAGGCAGCAAAAGTGAACATTAAGAGGGAATACAGAACGGAAGACCAGAGTAATAGGAAAAGTATAGATACATCAGTTAGCTATTGCCCAAGAGGTTTTCATATTGTTTGCAAAACTTCTCTCTCAGAAAACAAACAAACAAAGGAATCATAAATTATTTCTGACTGTCTTGCTTCTTACCAAGTGGCTCTGCAATTCAAAGAAATATTTTTTTCACTGAAAATACAAATAGGCCACAAGGTTTAATAAACTGATAACCTGATAACTTTGATAAAACTGAATCTGAAAGGGAGTAAAAGAATTTTGATATATTATTTGCTTTTGAAGGACCTTTAACAAAGTATATTAATTAAGCAATGAAACTGCCATTGGGCTAATCCAAAAAAAAGGTTTAAATCCTCAATCCTTGCAAACACAGAAAATCTCAAACCTTTTACAAACATTCCCTTAAGCAAAAGCCTGTATAACGAGTCAGGCCTTGAAACATGCCCCAAAGGTCATAAAAATATGGGCTCTCTCAGCAAACCCACCTTTCCCCCAGTGTTCTACGTTGTCCAGAGTTGTAATACAGCAATGTGAAAGGGTGAAATGTTGACATTAGACCGTCATGCAATACATGTCACTAGTAATACCATTTATTTTAAACTAATCTCACAGCTTTAAGCCCTGAAGAGGTGATAAAGCAGGATTAATTCCTGAGTATAATTTATGATTAATTTGTCAGTGAAGCTGGCAATAATATTTCCCAGTGCATTTGTTCCTATTACAAATTAAACCTATTTTGCACCATTCTATTTTTTTAAAGCATCAGCACTGTGCAGAGCTGTTAATACCATTGAGCATAAGTTTTTTAAAGCCTCATCTCACACCTCACCTTAAAATAGTCATGCAAGGTCACAGCTATTTCTGTCTATCCATATAAACAGATATATTTTTCTGTGGAAAGTGGCAGAGTGGCAACAAAATGATGGAAAGTATCTTAATTGAACAATAATCTTCGTTTGAACTGAATTTATTTTAAAATAGTCTTTCTTGTATACAGTGGAGTATAAAATTGCCAAAGTAAACTGTCTGCTACTGTTGATTCCAGCAGAATAGGGAATGTAGTTGTAAGCTCCTTTGGAAGCAAAGTGAGCTCTGAACTTTCCACCTGTTGTAGGACTCAGTACATCTAATTACTCTCTCAAGATGCAGGACCTAAATCTTCTACAGAAGTACATAGGTGTTTTGCCAGCAGATTCAAGAGAAACAGACACCGGCCAATATAGGACCTCAGTCACTCTTACACAGTTGCCATTTTATATAGAACTAGTCATTCCCCACAAAAGTAACATCTAGTGAGTATGGCAATAACATGAACTTTTTTTCCTGTCAAATGGAAATGATATATTAGCAGTATCTTTTAAATATCAGGATACAGGCTATTCCCCCTGGTATGGGAGAATATATTCATACTTCCTTCCACGGAAGCTTAGCATATAAGCATTAAAGATTGTTTTGGACCTGACAGAGAAAGTCTAAGTATAACTCTCTAGATTTGTGGTTAGCCCAGACACCTGGAAAGGGGGAGGGGGAAGGTAGAAATATTCCCCATCTTTACTCCTTTTTTTTTTATTCAATGGCTGTTTAATATGAAGTGCACATAACAGTTGGAGCAGAGACAGGAACCCAAGATCCTTTCTATATCCCAGGTACAGTTCCCAACCACTAAACTAGAGGCATGCTCATTCTTGCTCTCAAAGCCTCTGGCCCACTCCATCTTTGTTTATTCCATGCAAAGTCCATCCAGTTTCAACAAGGGGGAAATGAAAGTGTACCCTACCCACAGAATGCACCCTGCTAACAAGAGGGAATGAGAGCATGCCCAGTTGCCCTAAAGAGGCTGGTGGGTAGCATGCACTCCTGGTTTGTAGCAGATGGGGATTGGAATCCCTTTGGGTGGAGAAGGAAACTGATGCTGAGGGAAGAATCCTACCTCACTTTACCTGTCCAAATGGTACTTACCCAACCACTTAATTGTTGTTGTGGGCACTTACACACCACTTGCTATCTATTCCACATATGGTATGGATGTGCAAGTGTCCACACAGCTGTTGAGCACATGCAGGAAGCTGTGTGTAGCCAGGCAGGTACGTGGTTCTGTACATACATACCTGAGCATAAATACTGATACTGTAGACCAAGGGGGAAAAGGATAGTGGGGGTGGAAGGCCCTCCTATGTTTTGGCCAGATAGCTTAGTGATTAAGACACTCACTGAGCTATTAGGATACCTAGGTTCTATACTGTCCGTCTTAGCCACACAGGTTTGAACCTACATCTCCTCCATTTTGGAGCACAGTGCTCTTGCAGCCAGGCCACAAGTTAGGCATTAACCTGTTTCCTTCTCCAACCCTCCCTTTGGAGTTAGCTTCCCTTTTTGGCTCTGCAAGGAGCCATAAGAGGCAAGGGCAAAGGGGGTGGGTGGTTGTCTCAGCAACATACTCTGGAAGGGTATGAGCCCCAGGTACTATTTCTGCTCCCAATGAGGCAGAAAGTTCCCCACTGTTCTTCATCCATTTTATCCAATGAATGTAAAATGCAAGGTGCAATGGCTCAGCCTCAAGGGGGAGGTTGAAAAGGAGACTGGAAAATGGCTAATCTGTCTGCTGGTGGCTAGAGCACTGTGTTGAGAGGTCAGAATGATGTAGATTCTAACTCTTCTGGGTGAGGGGGAGCCTCAAACCTCAGTATCCTGTGCTTTCAGTATGCTGCTCTCATCCCAGAACACATTCTACAATTCTATGATTCACGCCTCAGTGTCCTGAGTTCTGGGAAGAGAGCAGCCATACAGATACTTCCACATCCATGTTGCACATGGAATAAACTGTGCATAATTGCTGCTGAGCAGGCGCTTTTTGGTGTATAGCGTTAAATAGGATTTGGCCCCAGATCTCCCACATTCTGTGCGAATCCTCTAACCCCTGGGCCACTGTACAAGAGGACAGCACTAATTCTCTTTTCTGATGCCTTAAAAGAGAGTAGCAGCTGCCACTGTACTGGTCTGATAAATAAGTTGTGAGTGTGCCTGTTAGACAGTGCTCTTTAGGGGAGATGAGTAGAGGAATGTCTAGTCTGTAGCTTAGACATGAGATAGGTACCACACTACTCATCCTTGTTAAGAGTCAGGTACTTCTTAAAAAACCCAGAAGCAGAATTTAAGATGCCCAATGAATTATCATAAATATATAAGAGACACCTTCAGAGTTCAGGAGATTGCTAGGTTACAAAAATTAGCAGAGGTTTTGTGTATTGTACTTTAGGACTTAGGCATGTAAACTGCACCTAAATCCCACTTTAGAGGTTAAGTCCTTAAGACTAGGGTAATCAAGGAAAAAGAAAACTTCAGTGCAAGCTCCTCAGAACTGGGACTATGCCATGCTTTCTGTACAGCATCAAGAACAATGGGCCCAATTCTCATTGGTACTTTTCAATAGTACTATATGATAAATAAATAATAAATAGGGCACTTTAAACCCTTTACAGTTATATCATCACTGCTATGTGTGACTTAAAATAAATATGGTTTGTTTTTACATTGTGATTTTTTTTTTTAAGTTGATGGCAATTAGGGCTGTGTGAAGCTTCAGGTGCTGTTTTGATTCCCCGGTTTGGTGGCCAAATCTCCAAATCTGAATCAAATCAGGGGACCATTTAAAAGGTCAGAAAGCTTCAGAGAGTTTTGGTGATTCGGGCAGTCTCCACCTGCTGCAGCAGGGAGCTGGACCTGGACTACATGCTGGTAAGCAGGGAGCGGAGGAGCAGGGAAGGGGGCTGAAGGAGAGGGAAGGGGACCATAGGGGGACCCCTGCCAGGCCTCAACCCCTGCCTGCTCCCCCAGGCTCCCCCAAGCACCCCCTGACCCTTGCCCACTCCCCTAGCCCCCTATGGCTGCCCTGCCCGCCCCAGATTCCAGCCCTTTAAAAAAAAGCCCCAACTCACCTGGTGCTGCCAAGCAGGGGGGGCAATCCCCACTGCCCCCCCACTGTCTCATGTCATCTGGGGGGCTCTGCCATGATCCCCCCAATGCCTACCCATTCTCACAGCCCCCGCCCATAACTGCCCCACCCGCCCCAGCTCTGGCCTTTAAGAAAAAAAAACAACCCCAAAACATTCCCTACTCGCTGGCTCCTTCAGTGGCCTCAGGGCTTTGGGGGGCTCATGGAAGAGCTCCCAATGCAGCACAGGGCAGTGGGGGGGCAGTGGAGATTGCCTCCCCGACTAGGCAGGAGCCAGTGAATCAGGGTTTTTTTGTTTTGGTTTGGGGTTTTTTTTAAAGGACTGGGAGCTGGGGTGGGCAGGGCAGCCATTGGGGGGGGCAACGGAGTGGACGGGGGCTCGGGGGCTCATGGCAGAGCCTCCCACATGGCATGGGGCAGTGGGGGGCAGCAGGGATCACGGCCCTACCAGGCAGCAGCCAGTGAGTCGGGCCTTTTTTCTTCAAAGATCTGGGAGCTGGGGCAGGAGGGGCAGCTATTGCCGCGGCTGGGAGAGCAGGCGGGAGATGGGGCCTGTGTGATTCAGAGATTCAACTGATTCGGCTGCAGCTGAATGTCCAAATCAGATTCAGCCGAATCGATTTGGGACAGTGATTTGAATCACTGAATCAAATCACTGTCCCCTAAATTGGTCAAATCTGAATCCAAAGCAAATACTAGCCACTTCACACAGGCCTAATGGCTATATATATCAATCATCCCGTTGTTCTTAGCAAGTGGTCCTCAGTCTTCCATTCTCTGGTAGAATTAACACAAGCTGCATGGTCAAACTTAGTGGGCATCAAACATTTAAGAGCATTTCATTTGCATCACACTTCCATGCTGTCATATTTAGCTTGCTAATCCAGTGGGAGATATACAAAATCAAAAGAATCCAGTGTTGCAAATCACTATATTCACTTCTTCATGGAGCAATTAATAGAAGTGCTAAGAGAAAAGGAGAGTAATATTTGACTAACTGTTTTAATTGCTGTCAACAGCAGGTAGCAAAACAATCAAATACATTAGTAGGAATCCTAAAATACAGTCCCAATTTTTTAGTGTAACTCTAGAATGACCATGTATTGCCCTCTGAGCCACTGCAATTATTCTGTAGACAAAATATTTCCCCAAAGTTTTAAAGACAAAAAACAAATAAGGTGTAAGCACTAAGACAACGTCTGAATTCGGGCCACAGTCTGGTCCAACCACCTAAATGATGCTCCATTTGCAGACTAGGATGAAAAAACAATCTCACTCTTATGTTGACATGCAAGGTTCCAATGCAGAAATGTTGTGTACTTATGTCTGTATTTGTAGGGGTTAGCCACCTAGAGGAAGGCTATGGAAGGAGATTCCAAATTTCCTATAAATGACAAAATAATGCTACACACACACACGTTCTCCTCTAGAGAAAGGGGAGCAGAATAGCGTGGGGAAGATTCAGTGGTTTATGGATGTACGGTCCATGTATATTTACTGGAGAGACGCTTCGAGCTAATATAAACTGTAAAGAGCCACTATTAACTTGAAAATTTTTAAATGTGCCACGTTAGCTATACATTGGTGACTTAAGTTTTACCTTAAGTCATGATATACTGTACCCAACTTGGTACTACTGATTTTTTTACTCCACAGTGGGATACTACTTGTATTCACAAATGCTATCTTGCTACAGAATAAATTAGTTTACTCCAGTCTATCAGGGACTCACATGTAGATGCCAAGATGTTTACTGCACAGCTAATTAGTCAACTGTTTAGTGACCATCTCATGTAGACATGCCAACAGTGTAGGATATATACATATTTTTGGCTATAGCTGCCTGTAGGTAGAGAATGGCTTAACTACCTAAATGTTTCATTTGCAAATTGCCTGTCATTTATAATGCAATTAATGCCATCTTCTAAAAGTGTTGGCATATTTAAAGGACTGCACCTCTTAAGCAGAATGTGATATTGAATGTTACCTATTAAGATTTTTCAAAACAAAAAGTTAGCTTTAAGATCAATTTTAACATTGTGTCTAATTGCTAAAAGCAGTTTTTGGGGGGTTTTTTGTTTTTTTACAGGCAATCTTCTGCAAACTAAGAAATATTGTAACTGGCATGTAAAAACACAAGCCTAGGTATCTGGATGGAATGTTATTCTTGTTGAATCAGATGTCATTTCATAGCATTCCCTTGCCACTCCCGTTTTTTTAATTGCCAGAGCTGTTTGAGGATATTTATCAGACAATGCAAACAGAATCTTTCAGAAATAATTCCTTTGTCATCAAAAAAAGAGCCATAACTGCACTAAATAGTGAACCATAGCTTTAGTTCCAGTACTTCATCAACAACTGTTGAGTTCCAGTATTTCATCAAGAACAATTAAAAACCAAAGATTTTAATTACACTTACCTCAATGGAAGCTGAAACACAGAAGAGGATGCAACATATACAAATACTACTTACCCTGCCATTATACTTAAGCCAAAGCAAAGTCTAATGATTGGGGATGGAAGCATAAATCCAGTTCCTATTCCCTTGCATTGTCATTCCAATCCTTTGTTACCATAGTGAGACGACCCATGAAGATGCTAAAATCCCTGCTCCCACTGCTTGTCTTTAGGTTTTGTGTCTTTATCAAAATATTGTTTTTACTTTCTGCTGCCCATTTTTGTTTCTGTTTGCTTTCTCCATCCTTTAATTCAGCTATTACCTTTTCCCTTTGATTCCCTCCATCCACCTAAAGAAGACATGGGTTAGTAAAAGATGGTTTATCCTAAAAGCTCATCCAGGCTACTCCTGTGAAGGATCAGTATACAGAGACCTAGTACTTCCATAGCAGGCTAAATATAGTTTATTCCTACCTTGGTTGGCACGGGACTCCAAGACCAAGCTTGGTTCCCTTTCCACAATTTGCTACTTGTGTCCTTTCTCTTAATTTTTAATCCCCCAACTCTAACTACCCTGTCTCTGTCCACTTTTGCTCTGTATTTTCTGATAATTCCTTCCTGTTCTATCTGTCCTCCATCCTTCCCTTTAACCTTCATACCTCTTCCACACCCTCCAATAGTTCACCAATGAGATCACCACCTTGCTGCCCTGCATGTAACCTGGTGCTGCAGAAGCAGTAAAGCTGAGGAATTCTGAAAGTTTTTCATTTGAGTTCTGTTAATATGTTTGGTATCAAAGAAAACAACGGCGGCCACATGGTGCCCCAACTGAACTTGTAATCTGTCCTACTCTCCTCACTTTCACTAAGATACTGCAATCAAGTTCTGCCAGATTTTCCTCAATCTACACCATTCTTTTAGGGGTTGTTTGGGTGGGGCAGAGGGGAGAATTTTTAAAATGTAAAGAGAAGGAGCGGGAAAATAAGAGATTATAGTTAACTCCCATGACATCTAAAATCTCTTCATATCCATACATTCTTTTCTAGACAAATTATTGTTACATAGATAAACTGCACAAGCTGTGTTTTTCTAGTTGAGTTCTAATCCTCACAATTTCCTTGTACAAAGTATACTTAATATTTCCTTGAGACACTTTACTTACATGAAGATACTATGGTAATATGATCATGAGGACTACCCTAAAACAGTGGTGCTCACCCTAAATTGCCCTGCAGGCTAAATGAGTAGCATGGGGGCAGTCTGCGGGTCAGAATGGAGGGAACCGAGTTGTCTGCAGGTGTGTGCTGTACATAAAACACCACACATAACAGATGCCAGAATGCATTGCACCATCTCTATACACAATTTACCAGTAAATGGACAAGCAAAATAATGTGTGATGATAAATACCACAGGCTCCAAGAAAGAATCCTGCTAGAGCATGGAATTCACCCTCTAATACAGTTGTTCTTAACTTTTTTAGACTTGAGGCACCCGGCATTTGGCTCAAGGCACCCCTTGGATAATGTCAGCTCTTACTTTCACTTGTTTTTTGATTACAGAAAGATAGAGCAATTCTTCTCAGAAAAACTCAGAAAGACCACAACAGATCTTTTTTTTTTTTTTTTTTTAACACTGTGGATTCCCATTTGAAACCTCTGGGTTTATCTTGTGAATTATGTTTGCACACTTAACAGTGTTAATGTTGTGTGGCACCCTGCAACATTCTTGAAAGGATCCAAAAGCACCCCAGGAGAATCCCTGGTTAAGCATCCCTGCTCTAGTACCACTCAGCCCTCTTTTTAGTTTTAATTATATGTGTTCTTTGCATGGGGTGAATTTCCTTTTTTAGTCTACAGTAAGTTCCTTGAAGCCTTTTAACAGAGGGCTGATAATCAAAGTAAATACTTACTTCACCTCAAGGTCTTTTCCTCTGACTGTGAACATATAGATTTTTCATTCCATTAAGATTGAAATTTGTCATTAAGCCACCTAAGCTCTCAAGCTTTTTGATTCTTTATGTAGAGCTCTCAGAACTTTGTTCATCTGCTGTCAGGTTACAACACTCTTAAAGATAAATGCCACAGATGACAGTTTTCTGAACTGCCCACTTACAGCTTATCATGGCATTGCATGTTCAGAAGTAGGGTTGACACACGGGAACAGCAGAATTACCTACCACATCTTGAATAAACCAAAATTTTGCAAGACAAACTTAAAAACAAGTTTCCTAAATATATCCTTATTCAATTTCCATGATTCAAAAGTTATCTATTACACACTCTAGAGAAAAGGATGACTTTGTGTTACAAACAAAAGAAGTTCTAATAGTTGCTTCTGAATATACTTTATAATTCCATATATTTTATATTGTATATAGTGCTGATTTATAAAATTATATAATATAGAATTATTATCTGGCACTTTCACAATGGGTAGAAGGGATCTGTGAACAAAAAGTACAATGAAAATGAGACAATTTTGTCACCAAAGACCAAATACCACCTCTGCTGCATGTCTACCCTCCATTGCTCAGAGAGTAAGCATCCATGTGACAGAGAGATTAGCGACCCAAAGTCACTTTAAAAAACCAAAAATGTGTCCTTCCACTTATACATACCAATTCACATAAGAAACATTTCTGTATAACAGGCTTTGTACGTTTACTTGTTCTGGCCAACAGATTGCATAATTAACACAGCTACTGCCTAATTTGAGAATAAAATTAAAAGCTGTAGTTTCTCAATCCTCACTGTGTGGTAAATGCTGGCATGGGTAGATGTAATAGCAACTACTGAAGTTTGGATTATTATGGAAATTAATAACTGATCTCCTAAAAGTTGTCATATTTTATGTTCCAATTGATGTATAGACTGGTTTAATTTAAAACAGAAATCTTAATGTCACATTAAGGAATTTCTAAGGTATAGTAGTGTTACAAATGTATAGGCATATTAAATATTAAAATACACAATTTAATTTTTTAAAAATGTAATGATGCATACATATTAAAAATAACAAACCTTTCCTTCAGATTCTGCTGCCGTTACCTTCTCAACTTTATTCCTGCTTAGCATTTTTTTCACCCATTCTTCCACTTGAACATTGAATTTCATGAAAGTCACGTAGCAAAAATAAGCTGATAGCAGTATTAAGCTTTCCCACCACTTGATTGAATTATCCAGAAAAAATGTGATTAGCAAGAGCAAGTCAATGATATAAAAAGTCACATCCCGAAAGAGTGGCCACCAGGTAAGATTCAAGATCTCTCGAGAAAATATAGCACACATTCCAATGACAAACAAGATGTTGAATACTGCAGAGCCTACTATTGTTCCAATGCCAACATTACTGTGGGCTATGAAGACTCCTATCAAAGAGGTGAAGAGTTCAGGGGCCGAACCACCAGCAGCCATGAATGTTGCCCCAGCTACATCATCTGATATGTCCAACTTTTCAGTGATGACAGTCAACGAAGGAACAAAGAACTCATCACAGACTATAGCTAAAGCTATGAACATGTAAATCATTCCAATGATATGGAGGACGACTGCGCCCCTTCTTCTTTCCTGAAGAGAAAAAAGGTCTTTGGGGTACTCTCCCTTAGAGTGTTCTTTTGTTGCATTGTCATGCCCAGTTTCATATTTCATAGAAACAGGTGAAGCTATTGTGCTATTTTGATTCTGCTCCTTGAAATCCAATAGAGTTCTTTGTTTCCCATGTATTGACTTTTGGCTCCCTAGACTGCTGGCTATCTCAGTGCTATATGGTTCCACCTTGAAAAAGGCACTAATTGAAAGAGAGAAAGTGCTAATGGCCATTATACTCATAAAAAGCCCTATTATTCGTATCAGTCTCAATTTTTTTCTGACATTCTCATGCCTCTTACAACCTAACAGTGGTTCCTTCAAACACCATTCTTCAAGGATACTAGCAGCAGTGCTTTTACAAAAAGCCATTTTGTATTCTCCGTGGGATGCTGTGGCCCAAAAATTCAGACAGACAGTTCCTTCATATTTTTTCTTGATTTTAAAGTTAAGGGGTCTTTGACATGCTTCTCCACAATCACAAACTTTTACAATTCATCAGGTGTATACTCGTCATTCATGCTTTAAGAAGAGAAATGATTTTATTAATATTACTCTAACAACACTTTATTAGAAACATTACTCTTTAAAAGGTGTTTTATTGTACATAATTAAATAAATGAGTTAATATATTGCAATCAATCATTTTTCTAACAATAAACAATGCAATGTGATCATACTGCATACAGTGCAAAGTAAGCTGCTCCAGCAACAAAATGTTTGTTTCAATAGAAAAATATATTCTATATGGGAACAAAGTTGTGTGGATAAAAATCCATTAATAATCAGATCATTTCATGCCACTATGAAGTCACCTCTGGGCCCTCTCAGTAGCTAACAAATAATTTCAGCAGAAGCCAAAAACTGTCTCCAAATGCTGCATAAAATGAATAAATGATTGTGTTAATGGAGACCCCTAAAATTATTCCTTACCTTTATTATTTGTTACTTATTATATCATGTTCAAACTTCAAACATAGGGACATTAATATATTAAACTAACCTGGAGATTATATTAGTTAGATCTCATTGAAGCTTGAACAGTTTTATTTTAAACATTTAAGCGTGTGAACTGGAACAATCACTGAAAATGTAGGAGACAACACTGCAGGCACAAGGTCTAACATATTTAAACATACCTTAGATGGCTTTATTTGCCAGCTAAAGATACAAGTCCACTGAAGTTAATGCAGATACTCCCACTAACTTACATTTGCTTGGGATCAAGTTGTTTGGACTTCCTAGGAGAAAATTCCTATTCTTCTCTTTGCATTTGAAAACTAAATGCATTTTGTCTCCCAATTTTGACCTCACTAAACCTATTCTTTTAACCAGCAGTATAGTATGTTTTGTGACAAGTTTTTGAAATGTGAAGGGCCAACCCTGACAACCTTTAAACAAACAGTCTCATTGTATACCATTGAAGGACATGGCAAACATGGGGGATGAAGGGCTTCTCACCAAAGAGAATGTTTGCACCATAAGGCCATTTAGGGCTTCCAAAGAACGCAGAAAAATGGCTACAAGTAATAGCCACTTCAGTGCATGCATTCAAAGCATATTTTCATATAGCAAGCATCCTAAGTTGCATTTTGCCTGATGAAAAGGATCAAATATCCTTTGCTACTATATTATTACTGCTTCTATTTTTTACTAAGAAATATGCACAAGGAATACATATCCTTGCACCTTCCCCCACCCCAGGGCATTTATGCAATGATCTGATCCTGGCAGATGAGAAGCCATATTTAAAACTAGTAAAAGACAAACCATCCAAGGTATCCACAGTCCTCTTACACATTGACTTTGCAATGCTCTCCAGTGTGCACAGCAGAGGCACTGGCTGATCCACCTTTCCACTTGATTTCATTAAGACCTAGCTCCTGCTGCCAGGGGAATCAGTTTTGGGCTGCAACCCGCCAGGGGGATCAGTTTTGAGCTAAAACCTGCCAGGGGGATCAGTTTTGGGCTGCAACCTTGGTTTTGGTCTACAACCTGCCAGGGGCATCAGTTTTGGGCTGCAACATGCAGACTCGGGAGGGGGGGCGGGGGGTGAAGATCATGTTGCCCATGGTGGATTTATGGCCTGCCGGACTGCAATAAATAAGATTAAAGGGGGTGGGGGGGAAGAGAGGGCCTCCTGGTTGCTGCCTGCGCTTGTATGGCCAAGTCAGGAGCGGAGGGGTGGGGGCTCGACACATCCCCGGAAGAGAAGCAGTAGCTGGAAGTGTCCGCACCCAGGCTGGGTGGCACAGAACATCCTCAGCTCTGCAAGGTCCCCCTGCCTGCCGCTCTCTCACCCGGATACATCTCTTCCCCCCCTCCCCAGCCCAAGCCCAAAGGCTGCTCCCCCAAAGTCTCCCCTCTGCTCCAGGCTCCTCTCGATCCCCTTGCAGCTTCTCCTCTCCCCCTCTCGTCTGTGCCTGGGACCCAAGTCGGGTGGGAGGGGAGGGGATCACTGGGGCTCTACATTGTGCAGGAAGAGCTCGGATCCCCCTCCTCTGCCTCTTTCTCCTCCCTCCCCCCTCAGCCCCCTCCTGCAGCCGCATCCCTGGTGGGGGGTGGGATCCGGCAGCAGATGCCCGGGTCCCGCTGCAAGTCCTTACCTCTTCCTCTCCGGGCTGGTGCAGAAGGTGGCTGGCATGAGTGATGCCCGCACCCAGCTGCTGCGGCTGCTTGGAGCCTCCTGGGAGAGCGTCGGGCAAGCGAGGGAGAGACTGGCTGGTGCTGGATTCTGCTGGCAGCCGCCTCCTACCCGGCCATGTGAAAGGATGAGATGGGAGGGAGCCTGACCTGTACCAGCAGCACAGCATCCAGGGCCGGCCCCTTCTCCGCCCGGCGCCAGAGCCACTCCCCCGCGCCTCTCCGCCCAGCCTCCCTCCCTCACGCACAGTTAAGTCAAGACGCTGGAAGCTTCCCTCACAGGTGCGTCTTTTTGTGCCAGCCGCTGAACCCGTATGTTTCTGCATCTGCCAGGCTGCCAAGGGGCACACAGAAGTCGCACAAACCTACTGAAGCCAAGAAGTTCAGCACAAGAAGAGTCATAGTGGCACACAGACGTCATAGAGGCTGGAAGTGACCTCCTGAGGTCATCTAGTGCAGTGGTTCTCAGCCTTTTTTGTACCAGGACCCATTTTGTACCAGTCCCAACCCGGTACCCCTCACTCCCAACCCACTGCCCCCCGGGCCCAGGCCCCAGCCCCACACTGTTTGGGGCAGGAGGGGCCCCAAGCAGCCCCTGGCAGGCTAGAGCTCTGCCAGCCTGAAAGGGAAAAGTCACCGTATTTCTCTTTTAAAGGAGAATCCATTTTTTAAAGTTTGTTGATCCATTTTTAAAGTTTGTTCGTGACCCTTTCATACATTCTTGTGACCCACTTTTGGGTCTCAACCAATGGGTTGAGAAATGGTAATCTAGTCCAACCCCCTCCCCGAGTCAGAATCATACCTGTCCAAACCATTCATTCCTGCACAAAACAAGGTAGACTTTGTCGCCTCTTTTTTTTTTTCCAGCCAATCCTCTCTACCTCTTCTGCTTCTCTGCTTCGTACACAGGCAGGGATTTAGTTTCATATTTGTTAGGGGCTAGAAGGGACCTTACAGATCATCCGGTCCAGCCCACATGCACGTGGGCTTGGGCTAAACTCTGTTCCAGGTGTATGGTTGGTCCAGTAAAAGATATCACCCTAAGAAATCCCTGCCTCTTGCAAAATCCCTGAACTGCCACAGCTACAGTATCACTGTAACACTATCTCCCCATCTTATACAAAGAATTCAGGACTGGAGAGAGACTGATAGCTGGGGAAACCAAGACCTCTGTTGGCAGAAAAAGTGTAACCATGAGTCATACCACCTGCTACCACTGATATGCCGCAGCTTCAAACATGGAAGAACAAGGGGAAAGGAAAGTTTATGTGAAGTCCACTGAATATGATGGGGCTGCTTGTTTAATAATGACTCTAAATCAGGAAATGGATCTAGAGCTGATCTTCACAAGTTCTGCTTGAATTGTCCTGCTCTTCCAACTGCCTTCAGGATAACTATCTTTTTAGCAATGAAGATAAGCCCAGAGAGAAAGTATACCTTTCCAAAGGAAGAGGCAAAGTAATGGCCTTCATTTTGTATTTCCTGATATTACTCAATTTGTGTTAAGTAATTAGAATATTTTATTCCCTGTATACTGGGTAAGGGAAATGTGAGGTTTTGGATTTTATTTAGAAAGCTATTAATCACTAACCATTTACTCAAGAACAGAAGTATCCATACACTTTAAAAATTATCCCAGCTACTAATAAAAGATGAGCTTCAACCAAAAACCCTTGACCCAAGCACCACTGAAAATAGGGAAAGATCAGATACCAAAATGTGAAATTTGACTGTGTTTCAACAAAATTCCTATTCCCAAAAAAAGTGTAATAGCTTATTCTGTTCCATGAGGTAAGTACTCTTTATATTTTCAACACTGAAGTACATCTCAAGGTAACCTCTACAGTATTTAATCCCTACTATATATATAGTAGGGATTAAATACTGTAGAGGTTACCTAGTACATATAGAAGGCCATCTATCTGCATACATATATGCACCTACATATCAGTCTCTTTTTAAATACCTGCTTTATGCAGGGACTTGTAAAGATTTGATGTGACCTGTACTAAGCAAATCATTACAGCAAGTTTTTTCTGGATCCCAACCTGTTCACTATTCATGTACTTCTGGGGTAAATGGGGAGAAGTTACTGAATTTAAGACTGTATTAGTGTACTCATATTCTCTATTCTCTGATCTGTTAGGTCTTCTGACTTGCCCCAAGCACTCCTGAGACACTTCTTTCTCTTGAATGGAAGTGCTATAAAGCTGTGGGAGATACACTAAAGATGATGTCTCCAAATCGAATCTCTAGAGAGAATCACTGGAATCAATCCACCCTCACCATAGAGACAGTTAAAGTGATAATGGGCAAACACTCCCTTGGACTTCATAGTCCCTGCCAACTGCCAAATAATTTTGTTTCTGCTACTGCACATATCTAGAAATGCTGCCATCTTGGTACATATTTCTGTGTGGCTATAAATAGATTTCATTTGAGGTGGTTCTGATTGTCCCAGGTTTTGACTCAGATTAAAATAGAAGTGGCACAGTCATTTACACACAGTTGCTTTTCCAAGTTGCTTTGTTGCTCCTCTGCCAGTAGATGGTCAAGGAGAGCACATAGTGGGGTTTACTGTGGAGTTGACTAATTAGCTCTACAGTAAAGTATCACCATCTACACGTGCACCTATATTAGGGCACAGTAAATTAATTAACTCCACCATAAAATAGTACTGTCCGGAGGCAGTACTATCTAACAGCTTTGTAATTAAGTGCAACGAAATGCTCATGTAAATGGTGACAGGGGCTGGCTGGGGCACAAGTGTGCTAAAGTGCAGAGGCAGTCTGCCACCTAGCCACACAGCTCTATAGATTCTGCACCCTCATGACCCAGCCAGTCCCTCTACCACTCAACATCACTGCCCAGAGCCTGACCTCTTGGAGCCTGCTGCCAGTCCAGGGTTGCTCTGCCCTGGCTCAAAGTGCTATTGTCTCAGGTGCATGTGTAGATGCTGTGCCCAGGAACAGCTTACTTTGGTTCAAAGTGCTCTGGAGTTTAATGGTTTTGCCTTAATTGCAGGTGTAGATGCACCCAGTATGACAAGCTTGTCTCTGGAATGAGCCACAATTAAGTTAAATGAGCCAGGATTAATTTACAGATGCACACAGTGATGTTCCAGGAAAAAATGTTATTCGGCATTTTCCACAGGTACTTGAAGCGGGGCAATGAGTATGAATAATCAGTAGGATCTCAGGACAGAAAACAAAAAAACAAACAAACAAACAAAAACCAAAAACCCCTTTCTTCCCAGAAAAAAAATGCAGTATCTGTTTATAAACTTGGGGTAATCTGTTTGGGATTACCAAATAAGGTTTTAGTGTCCAAGAGACCTGTGCAGTCTGATTTGGTAGGTGTGTTCTGAGCATACCTAGTACATCAGAACAATACTGAGTTCTTCACAGCAGCTATAGCCTCTTCTATTAAAAAAAAAACAAACAAAAAACAAAAAAAAACAAAAAAAAAAGGCCAATTGGGTATGTAGCTCTCACTTTTTACATAATATCTCAATAAATAGAACATCTGCCCAGTATGTGGAACACCTGGATTCTAGCTTGAGGGATTAAAAACCCATATCTCCTACCCAGTTTATAAGCTAGAGCAGTGGTTTTCAACCTTTTTTCTTTTGTGGACCCCTAACATTTTGCATGGAGGTATGGATCCCTTTGAAAATTTGAATGGAGGTGTGGAGCCCTTTGAATCGTAAGTGTGAGTATTCACATGCTTTTAATTGATCATAGTCATCTTCTGTGGACCCCTTAGACATAGTCTGTGGACTGCCAGGGCTCTGTGGACTACAGGTTGGAACCACTGGGCTAGAGTTAGTAGCATTTTCGAACATTTCTGCTGAAGTTCACCCCTACATGAAAAAATGATGCAAGATTCCTGGGGAGAGGGACACAGAAAGCAAGAAGGAGCATGGCTCTGTATTTCAGTGATATGAACAATACCCTGGGAATAGAGTTTTGTATTCTAGTCCTCATACTGCTCTATTATCCAATACCTCTTTAATTCATTAGTCCTCAATAATTATGGATTATGTAAAAAGAAAATGTGACCATTGGGCATCACTACCAACAACAACCAATATTTCCAATTGTCTGGCTGAGGTGTTGCTTCTACATCTATCCTGCAGCATACTACTTTTTCTGAATCTTATTCCTAAGTGCCTAACCCAGAGAAAGGACTTCTCTCATTCTCTGGATAAGGTAATTTGGTCCCTATATCAAGTCTTTAAATTCCACTCCTGGAGTTGCCTATGTAAAAGTTAGGCATGAGGGTGCTGAGCACTGCCATGTCTAAGTGCTCTTCTGATTCTGGATCTCAAAGACAAACTATTGCAATCAATCATTTTAGCAATATTTCTTGAGCAAGCATTAAAAACCCATACATTTTGGTTGATTAAATGAAAAACTATGACATTAATATGGGCATTTTTCACTACTTCTAGGATTTAGGTCCACCAGAGGATTTAGGCAGCTAGCTTCTACTTAAGTGTCTTCCTATTGGTTTTAATAGGTTTAAATAGGAGTGAGGCACATAAATACTTTTATGGATCTGGGCCTCCAACAATTTCAGCAGGTGCCAGCAGCTATAGTCTTGGAGCTGCTATAGAGATAACTGGAAGCACCTTTTTTTTCTTAAATAGCTATTAGATGACACATGTAGCTATACCAGAACGTAATAGGAATGTTTGAGGAGCATATGGGCAAGCAAGAGATGCCCGAGGTATTTGCAGAATCCTGATAATTTCTGGTTGATGGCTCAAAAAAATCAGATTATTAAGTGGCAAAGGTAGACAAGGTGCTCCGTACATATCAGAGTTTGCTCATGTGTGTGATGCGATTTAACTCTATTACAGTTTAGGTACCAAGGAACTCCCTATTAGCAGCTGATGCCTTACTGAGAACTCCCTACTGATAATCCAGATTCTCCAAAGACTCAAGAGTATACAAACATACACATGGATACCATTTCAAATGGCCATCTAGCATCATCCCAGACTAGAAATGAATTAAAATACAGTTACAAATTGAATCCACACATGTAAGACATGACTGGACAGGTTCCTCTGTAGAAGTCCACAATCTTGCTTGGGACCTTTCATGCAATGAGTGGAAAAATGTAGGCCAATGGTTTGTGCTAGATTACAACTTCAAATGGCCTTCAAAAACTGCTAAAAGTTGGTATAGAAGCCCAGTGTTGGTTGGACTCTTCAGCACAAGATGGAATCACACAAGCTTTGCAGAATGACCAGAGACTTGACCCCAGAATTTTTTATTTTTTTTTAAACCAACATCAGCTAGGCTGTGGAAAAACAAGCCTGAGTGAACAAACAGGACATACCTGTGTGATGGTTGCTCCCCTGCTTTTCTAGGTTCACCTTCTAACCAAATCCATATATTTCCAGTTAATTAAAACTGACACCAAAATTGTTTGTCTTATGAGTTAATTATTTCAGCTAACAGTTTGAATACGTTCAGTTAACTGACCTGTAGAATGCACTGCATTCAAAAACTTGTCTGTCTATCCCAATCATACAGTTGGTCCATTACATGATATAACCCAAAAAGCCTTGCCTATTCAATGAACTACTGTGTTTCAAGTATTTTGGAACAATCAACCAAGACAAGAACAAAATACCACAGTTAAAATTATGTTTCATGAAAAATAACTTTAAAATAATGTATACATTTCTGAGTTACAAAATAAAATATCAGAAGATCCGTGGCCAAATCCAGAAAAACAGTTAGATGGTAAATAAAGTGTACTTTGGCTTAAATCACCTAGAATATGTTTTTTGTTAGGTGAGATGGCAAGAGATAACATCTGAATTATCTTAGAACCCATCATTCTGTTCACTTGTGAAGATGAATATTCTATATTTAGTTTACTATACCACATGTAGAAACTGGCTGAAGTCACCCAAAAGATAAAATCATCCTTCTTCGTTTCTTATCCAGAAAGCTGCATGCAGCGGTGATTATAATTCTTTCATTGTATTTGTATTTTGTCCTCTCTCGTTACATATCATAGACTTTGTAAGGGCAGGTGTATGTGTCTTTTGTGCATGAGGGGAGGAAGGAACCAAACTAAAAACCTGAATAGCAGCATCTAGAGGTACTGTGGAAAGAAATTCAAAAGCTGTAAGATATTGATGGGAAGGTTACCATGACTATAACAGCGGCATATTTGAATAAAAATTGATGTTAAGCTTTTAAAATGTTAATTTTAATTTAAGATTGGGTGGCACCCAAAATTACAAACATTGTTTTCAATACTTTACAGCTAAGGTAAGGAGAAGGATAAAAGATGACAGATTCCAGTAACATGAATTTATATCAAAAGAATGACAATACTTCTTTAAACCGTAAGTTATTTACTTGTTCAAAGCAATAAATGAAATAGCTACTTATTAAATACAAGGCAAAAAAGCACATGGAAGAGAAAGATGACATGTTGACTAACTATATTGTATTGTAGGATAAAATAACATTAGGCTTTTTATCATCTAAAATGATTGTCATTTATAACAGAACTTTTCAGTAGTGTACATGCTAAAATTGGTTAACATTTGAATTTTAAAATCTGCACTGAACTCATGCATCCCAACCTCCTATATTGTTTAACAAATATAGAGTAAATTTCCCAAGCCAATCTTGGTTAGATACGTTAAATATGATTATTCCCATATTGTGGACTGGGAAACCAAGATGATGCTTACAGCATTGTCAGTGTTAGAATTTGAACCTGCATTCTCTTATTTCCAGGCCTGTGCTCTTACAAATGCACAATATTGCTGCAGCAGTGCAAGATCATGCCTAAGGCATATACCTAGAAGTTGTGTTCCAATGTGGGCTCAAACTATTAATATTTAGTCTATGATGTGAATATGATAATTGTATGTAATTAATGGGTTAATTTATTTCTACATGCTGTTCTATCCTTTATAGAACCAAGACCTTCATACAGCCAAACTGATGCCAATTTTTATGATTTACCACCAGGTGCAATGCTATCAGTAATATTTTAAGTACATTGTTGCACTTCAGTAGTCAGTGCATTAAATTATTTAATCATTCCAAAAGTTGATACTCACACCCTGGATAGACAATGAATTAGAAGTAATATCTTAGCCCGATACTATTTTATCATGGCAATAGTCAGCCTTCCCTGGAAAATGTCAGAAAAAACAGGCTTTGTACAGGGAACCAAGAGCATAGACATACCCAATGGAATTGAGATCACAGTGTTGATGATGTACTTATGGGACCTTGTGGAAATAAATGGTACTATTTTAGGTATACTCTTTCCTATCAGGTAGAGCCCAGAGACTTGCAAATGGTTAATAGTTTATGCGTTCTACGTATCCACCACCCTCAATACATAACAAAGTGAAAAATCTTGACTTCCAGTCCCACCCACTCCTCCCAGATAGAGACCAAGCAACTGTGCTACTGATGCTTTCAGACTAGACCCTCTTGATTTATTCTCCCTGGGGTTGGATTCAACTGCTATACAAAGACTGGATATATTATTGTATGCAGCAGCATGCCTCATTAGCATCAAAGACCATTGAGTGCTTTGCAGAGCAGGGCCAAGACTTTGAACTTTACTGTACAGTGAATAGAGACCCAGTAGAGTCTGTGAAAACTGGTGAGATGTGTTCAAAGTGACCTTTTCTGGGAATGAAAGAACTAACCACTGTGCAGTTCCATGGTTCTGGTCCTCCAGTGGTGTATAAGAGGTGTATAACTACTCATCTTGACACCAGTTGAGAACTGGAGCTCTGTGCTCAGGCATAGTGTGGCTGGAAAACTGTTCACCTTTGAGGAAAGTGAACAAATAAGAACCAACACATAATTGCCTTTCAGTTTAAGGCATAACGGCATAATCATGTGCTCATTTTTACCAACATGAAACCAATGCAAGTCCATCGTGGATTGAACTTGCTCTCACAATGCTATATATAAGAAATAATTAGTACATTGATTCATAATACAACATAAGATAGTTAGACAGGATATAACATTTATCACTTCTTATCAACTTCTGTTTGTATTTGTTTTCTTGTGCTACATAGATCTGCCCACAGAGTTAGAAACCAGGTTTCATTTATTGTCCATCAAGAGTACTTTTGGATATTTCCAGCTGCTAGCAGAAGTGATTCCTTAGGGCCTACTCCAGCTGAAAAATTAGAAAGCTCTTTTATACCAGCTTCCATATAGATTTGATGCATTCCCAATATTACTGGACTAGATTCAATGGAGTTATAACTGTATAACTGCTGAGGCTAAATTTGAATTTGGTTCATTGCCATAGGAAGATGCTATGGTTCTTTTACTCTAACAGACAAAAGTCTTTTCTTGCTACAGAGGGAAAAGCATACTGGTTCCATTAGAGGGAGTGTTCAACTGAAGCATTATTCAATAAGTCAAAAAAATTGAGTCAAAGGTCTGTGTAAGAAAGCTCTGTGTAAGCAGACCATTCACCCAGCTTCCTTATCAAGGCCAGTCAGCTGCATGACCAGGGTTTGCAGTCAGTTTATATAACATAGGGCAACCTTGTCCCCACAGTAAAGAAAAGAAACAGCAAAGCAAGCAAAGGGGCAAACATCACAAGCAAAGTAACAGACAGACCCTGCGAGGAACCACCCAGGTTCTGTGCTCCTTCTCAACATCACAGCTTCCTTTCTTGTCACTCTCACACTGCTCCTAGAGCTCTTGACTCTCTCTATAGCTCCACCCTCAATTACTGGTCATCAGTTGTAGGTAGCTCCCAGCTACCTGCCAGGTAGATTACCTCATGACTGCTACAACTGGATCTCAGCTCCCTGCAGGCTGAGCATCTCCTTACAGGCTGCTTGAGCCTAACAACTTAGGAGGCTAGTATAGTTAAAGAATATCAATTCCTATAGCCAATGGCACACCAGGGACACTTATAATGTCTTCATGAACCTGAATGATACTTAGGTCTAGTTCATGTTCTTGTACAAAGATTTGTTTTCTTATTTTTTCTCCAGAGGCACTTAGCTTGCATGGTTTTAGTTGGGGATGATCCTGCTCTGAACAGGGGGCTAGACTAGATGACCTTATAAGGTCCCTTCCAGTCCTACTTTCTTACGATTCTGTTTTTGGACATGGTAGGCCATTAATACACATTTAAGCTCTCACTTAAAGTAAGGCACAGCTTTAGTATTTTTTGTTGGTCTAACACAGGATCATGTGATGATATTTCTTGGTCATATACATTTAAGGATAGTGGAGAATGAGAAAATACACAATGAGAAAATATTGCAATAAATCCTGCATAAAGGTTGCACATGTAGTGGTGTCTAAGACTATAGCTGGCTGAAAAACAACAAACTTTTGGGAAATAAGGGTGGAATGCGTTTTCCCACTTTTCATCTACAATTTCTGATCAACACTAATAATAATAATAATAATAATACGTGCACTTTATAGCATCTTTCATTCAAAGTTTCTGAGCACTTTATAAACATTCTTTTTTTTTTCAAAACTACACTTAAGTAAACTAAAAGGCTAAGTAATTTTCCCATGCCTAGAAAATGAATCAGTGGATGAATTGAGAATAAAATTATTGAAGTCAACACAGTTCTCTACATTTAACAAGATCATAATCACTATTTTATGAAGATATGTCTTCACCTGCCTGATTTTTTTCCAAGAGCAGCAACATAATATCCATCTAGGATAAAGAAGGTTGATTGAAGGATAGCAAGCTTGGAAGGGTTTGATTCCTTCAGGATTAGAACCCTGAATATCAGAATTGGACATATTTTGTCCTTTTTTAAATGTGTCCATCATGATATATAATTTCAAAATGTGTCATCTAAAGCACTGGGCAAAGAACCCAGCTGGCAGCAAGAGTTGGGCCATGTAGTACTCAATTTTTCTACTGATGCAGCAGAATCCAGATTTTCTGAATCGGGGTGGTTTGCAATCTGCTTAGTTTGCAGCAGGTTGCCAAATTAAGAATGAGCTATTCAGCTCCTCAGCTGCTTGCTACAGCTTTTACATCAAAGGTCGCTGCTTTTCTACTCTGTTAAAGCACAGATGCAGTGCTATGCAACTGACCAAAGAAGAGGCACCCTTTTAAATAAAAACTGCAGCAATTGGTTGGTACAGATCTTCAGTCCTGGACAGTCATTTTCTGTGGCTATTATACCTTCAGCTAATTCTAAAACCCTTGTCTTTGCAGTGGCATTAGGAACCTAACTGAAACATTTGGGTTCTACTGTACTTAGAAAACCCTCAGTGATAGTTACATTTTTATTTATCATAACAATAACTTCTAGACTGGAATAGGTATTTCATGGTTATTGTTTAGAGAAAGATGTCATGCAAAGAAAGAAGAAATAGTAAAAATTCCAGAGCCTGTGGACTGAGGAGCCTTAAATTGCAAGTGAAAATATGCAATGGCCAACCTAAAAAAGAACCTGCAGTTGTATCAGTAGAGTGTGAAAATGTTTTATTAGCAAATGGGAGAATTATCAATGAACCTGCTATAGACACAATGATATTTTTGACACTCAGTGAGGATAAGGATGTAGTGGCAGATTAGTGGCAGTGGTTCCTTTGGTCCCAATACCACAATAAACTACCTGGCATAGTGTTTGCTTCTATGAACTACTGAAAATGGTTAAGTACTTATCAATAGTTTGGTCTGCTTATAAGTTCAGAGCAAGCTACAAAACAAACCAACCCTTACTCACACGGGATATTTTTAACATTGTATTTAAGTACATGATGCTAAAATAGCTCCACAGAATTAATTAGCAACAGGAAATTTATGGTACCCACAATCAGAATGTAGAATGAGATATATTTATGAGATGCATTCAAATTCCAAGATGTCTACAAAGTTTTTTAAACTTCAGATTCTCTATGAATTGCAAACCAAAGTATTTGGAGTACTACACCCAATGATTCAGTTAAAAGCAGTGTATCCTATTATTTTGGATTTATTTCAGTACCTTGTCTCCAAACAGAAAGCAAAGCCCTTCCAAATTTTACTAAATTTACAAACACATGCCATATTGAGATAAAATTTGTCCACAACTGAAATGCAATGACCACTTTGGTGAATCACAGCAATTGTTTCAGCAAACCAAGTCAGACCTATGAAGCGGCTCAAGAGCTGAAGCAAAGAGCAATGTCTCCAATTGAAATTACCAGGAAAATACAATAAATGGCTCCAGATTCCAACCATGCATGTGTTAGCTAATTCCGCCTTTATTACACTGCAACGTTGTGTTCTTGCTCAACTAGGAACAAACAAACAAACAAACAAACAAACGCTAAGTCTTGTGGAAGGCATCTCCTAAAGCTCAAATGTATTATACTCTGAAGGTCACTGTAACAAGTTCATTACATTAAAGGCCATTTGAGAGGGCAGAATGTAATTACCTGAGCTGGGGTTTCGTGAAGCATTAGAGTTATTTGTATGATCTTTAATGATAAGAACATCTGTTATTTGACATATATAGAAAAAATGTCATCTCTAGTCACACAAACTGGTCTAGTACTAACTTAGAGTGACAAGCGTCTTCTACTGCAGGGGTGGCCAACCTGTGGCAAAGCCAGCCTTTGTGTGTGGCACATGGCAGATCAAGGAAGAGGCAGGGAGCACAGTGGCATATATGCCAGGGAGCAGAAAGCACAGCAGCAGAGCCGGTAGGGAAAAATGGACTGGAGTGGCACTCAAAGAAAGTACCAGCCAAAAAGGTCGACTCCCATTGTCCTGTGAATCCCCAGAATTCCTTCCTGCTGCCCCTAAAATGTTTAAGTACTAACCTTGCCCAACATTGTAGCTTGAGATAACAGCTGAATGAGATAGGAATGAGGGCACACTTAGGTCTAAGGATACATCAGAAACAGAATGGAAAAAAAAAGAAAAGGCAAATGTAACTCTAGGTCAAAAAAATATAAGGAGCACTTATACAAGGCAAGACAATTTAACTGTTTGAAAATATAGTATATGTTTGATTTTTAATGATCTTTTTACATAGAAAACAGTGTTCAAAAGAATACTGTGGCCTTTATAAAATAATTGAATGTGTGGAATTAAACAACTTGATAACTACTTTTACTAAAACCCCTTGCAATCATTTTAAGTCTGACCTGACTTCCATGAGAACAAATATTAGACCTTCCTCTGACTTCACTGGCAGTCAGGTTGAATAATGATAAATGAACATCTGTGGAAAAATATTTTTCTTCATCTTCAAGGAATGTTTTGGAGAGTAGAGATTGCAACTTCAATTTAGCTTTATCTCAATGCTAAAAAGTAATAAAACCCACTACCAGGTGTCATTTATGATTTCACAATCTTTAAAAACTATTTATTCATTGGAGTTGAGTGATATCCTTTTGTGTATTCAATAGTTAATGGCATGTGCTATCTAAAAGAACAGCTTTATTCTTCACTAAAAGAACAGCATAATTATTCACCAGACACAGAAAATTAAAATGAAATCAAACAACATAATCATGGCATAGAATATTATTAGATTCTGAATTACATTTGATACACAAGTTTCGTATTTCTCAAGAGTGACAGTACAGAAGTGACTTTTTAGTTGTGACATAAAAATATCAAAACTTAAATCACACAATAGTTCTCTAGGTTCAAAGAAATTGAAGGATCTTTCTGGAGGCTTGTGAAATCTTTATCACAGATACATACAAAAATAATTTTGCTATAAATCAATAATTTCTAAGAGAAGAAGCCACTTCTGTAAGAAATATATCGTGTGTGTGTATCTGGTTATAGGATGCTTTTTCAGGTGAACTGAGAAGGAAAGAAATGATGCTTAATATTGGAATATAACAAATTTAGGCAAACTATTTTATCCATAACGTCTATCTAAATGTTAATGTTTCTGGTATAATAAAAATCTGAGTTTTTTTTCAATTATATGGTTGTAATTAATGTATTAAATAGCCCCCTTCTTCACCCCCAAAGTTATAATCCTTCACCAAGCCTTGCCTAAAGCATTTTTGGAAAGGGACAGCACCTTTATAAATTGTCATAGTTTGCAGTGATATGAATATAATAAATAGCAATAATGTCCAAGGAATCCATCCTTGATTCCTCTAATAGAGAGGAATGTGGACCCACACAGCTTGTCTGTTGGGTGAGTACTGCTCCCATAGAATATTTCTTCTTTTCCTTCTAGCCCCACATGAACACTATGGGCTTCCAACTTAGTTGGCTGAAAAGGGGGATAGGTCAGTCAGTCTCCATCCAGTTTCTTACCTCTAAATGTCCCAGTCAAGATTACCACAGATACATGGACAAATTCTCTGTTGGACTGATAATAGCTCCCTTACAGCCAGCAAAAAAATACAGCTCAAAGTCTTCAATAACCTGCCCAAATCCCGCACTGGATCTTGGGGGACTGCTGTTCTTATAAGGTGGAAGTTACAGGCCCTTCCAAAAGAAAAAAATTAAAAGGAAATCTATGGTATATATCTTCCTATCTAGGAATAACCTATGGAGGTGGCCCTTGTTTAGAAAAGACAGACCAATAAAATGTATAGTATAATCTTATATAATACAGTATTTTGTTTAATGATGATTTTTACTGGTACAGTCTAAAAGGCTGTAATTTACACTCTTGAAACCACATAACATTTTTCTAGCAAATAGTTGATGCATTTTTAGATATTCTTGGCAGAAAGACTGAAAGGCCACCAGAACAGACTGCAGTTCTGCATGATTTTGGAAGAATACAAAGTTAACCATGCTAAAGCTTAATTGCAAAGCACTGGAAGTCACCACTGATCAAAGGTTATCATTCACAGATGACAGAGAAATCAGTTTATGTCTATGAACCAATTCCTGCCTTCTCTTCTATGGGCATAGTAAGCTCTCTCTGTACTGCATGGAGCGAGGTCCCATACAGGCTTTATGAGATCAGATCACTGCAGAGGGGCATTGAGCTAGGAACATTGTACATCTTTAACCATTTGTACATATTGGCTAAATCCATTGTAGAGGCACACATGTACTTGGACCCTATTAGTTTCTACACTACTGTTTCATGGCATGGCCAGGATACTGCTGTCTCCAGATAGAGAGCCTTTGCATAAAGCCTATTTGCTTCAGCTAGAATTTATGCGATGCCTAGCCAACTCATGAAGAAAGGACTACTGCATCTTTTGTCCCTGATTTATTAAAGGCTGTATTTAACTAAAGAAACACTGATGTTAGCCATGGACAGTTAACTTCTGTTTAACCGACAGGCTTGTAAATTCATATCAGAAAGATAGAGAGCCAATTTGGTAAATCAAACAGTTGAAAAACAAATGAACAAACAAATAAAACAAACAGTTTAAATGGATTCTGTGAACTGCAAAGTGTGGAAGTCAAAACTATTTTTGGTTAAAGTGTTCACTTCATGAATGATTTTATCACAACTAGAAAGACCCATGAGATACCTTTAGGGTTATTCAACCTGTGGCCTAATTAATCCAGGAATCTAAATGGATGAAACAGCCATAGGATTAACAACATTTGCTTGGCTTTGTGGGTGTTTGAAGTACTCCCAACTTCATCTCAGCTTTTGTGTTAGTGTTTATGAATTTTATTGGCTGGGGTGTTGCTTTTGGAATAGAAGGTCTTATCTGGCAGAAACAACTAACTGAAAGTGTCTTCTTAATGCAAACACTAATTATTGATTGGATTTGTTTCCACATAATTCACACTTTTGTCTGTTTTAGAAAAATGAGCTCACTTTCCTTCTGGAGCCTGTAAGGTAAGTGAGGCTTGCAGAGGGCTGGGGGGGTTGCAGGTAGAGGGGGTGGGAAGGTTTACAGCCAGCCTGACAGTCTGGCCAGGGAGCTGGGAGTTCTCAGCCCAGGAGCAGGGTGGGGTTTGCAGCTGGGAAGCAAGGGGGTTTGCAGCCAGGGAGCTGGGTGGTTTAGTTCTGATAAACATAAAAAATTGCATGTTATGTTTTATAGCATTGTTTTTGTAAACAAACAAATTGAATAAATAAAATAAAAAATATTTGAAATTGGATGATACAGTGTGATGCTCCATCCACCCCACCGATCTCAGAGTTCACCATCTGCACCTGGTGCAGAGATACTGTCATTGTGGCATTAGAGGCTGTGATAGTTTATGGCAGGTGTGGGCCATTATTTGAGCTGGAGGGCCACTTAGGGAGTTCTGGTAAGCTGTTGCAGTCTGGGTCAGAACCCCTCCCATGCACCATGCTGGGCTGGGTCTGCACCCCCTATCCTACCTGCAACAGCTCACCAAAACTCCTTAAGTGGTAGATTACTAGACCAAAAGGAAGGCACCATTCCTTAAGTGGTTCCTATAGATTGCTAGACCAAACCTAAGGCACCACTAAGAGACCCTGCTAATGGCAGAAGCTGCGGTTTGGCTCTGGCTCCAGAGTGAGACTCATGGGTCGAAGCCTGTTTCACCCCTGTGAGCTCTGGGACCCCCCCATCAGGATCCCAGCGGACCCCCATTGACCCCCAGCATAGCTGGGAGGTAAGTGGGATCCATACTGGGAGGGAGTTAGCACAGCTGCAGGGCATCTGAGAGGAGCTGAGGAGGATCATGCCCCTCCCCCTCTGGTTCTTACTTGGCCCAGCCCCCCCAGGGAGCCATGCAACCGGTGCCACCTGGTGGGTGAGATGGGGAAGGAGGGAGCACTCATCTGTCCTCTTCTCTGGTGGGGGAGGGACCCCCCAAGCCCCTGAGTGTGGCATGGCACCAGTGGGGCCCTACTGCACATGCACAGGATTTAAAAGGGCCTGCCAACAGCAGTAGCCACAGTTTGACCTTGACTCCAGAATGAGACATGGGTGGAAGCCGATTGCATCCCCATGAGCCCCGGGCCCTCCATTAGGAGTCCAATGGAACCCTGGCAACCCACAGCATAGCCAGGAGGTAAGCAGGGCCCATGGTGGGAGGGAGTTGGCACAGCTGTGGAGCCAAGGAAGGTGTTACCCCCCCTGCTCCTACTTCACCCAGCCTCCCAGTGAACCATGCAACCAGAGCCTCATGAACAGAATGTGCAAACAGGAACACTTTTGGCCTGGCACATGAGTTAGCATGGGAGTTCGCACAGGATGGCAGGCAGGAAGGGCTCGAGGCTCTAGGTAGTGCACAGTAGTAGCCAAAGTACTACTTGTGCAAAGTTCCCCCCTGCAGCTGGATCCCTCACCTATGGTACTTCCAAGGCCTCCAACCAGATGGAACCCATGGTGCTAGCCTCCATTCAGATGGAGACCCTGGCTTTCAGCTGTGGGGGCTGCCTGACATGATTCCAGGCACATGGGATCAGGAGCATTGCAACCTGCCCTTGTGAGGTTTGTTCCATATTGGAGTCTCTGGAATGCCAAATAATGGAGCTCCAGACCATGGTGCAGAGGCTGCGTGCCATCAGGGATGGCAAGCAGGAGATTGACTCCTAATGCCAGGCCCTTCACCCCAGGAAAGAAGAGGGAAGACCTAGGTCACCTTCCAGGATCAAGGATGACAAGAGGTACTCCCATACTGTCCAGCCAGGGGGCTGGACAAAAGTTGTCTGTGGCCTCACAGCTCACTGTACCAGGGTCACCACCACCCTGGATCTCTGCAACAGGTACGAACCTCTTGCATCACCAGTAGAGGCTGCAGAGATGCCAGCTACTGCAAGTAAGGAAGAAACATGACCAGCTATCATCCCTAAGATGAAACGTGGAGTGGTCATTGTAGGAGGCTCCCTCCTGAGGGGGGACAGAGGGAGCAATCTGTCACCCCAACCTCTTAGCCTGGGAGGCCTGTTGCCTCCCAGGAGCCCATATCTGGGATGTGGCTGAGAGGATCTCAAAACCTAACTGGCCCTCCGACCACTACCCCATGCTCTTTATCTATATAGGCATAAATGACATGGCTCAGAGCAATCCCAGCTGGGTCATGAATGGCTACAGGGCTCTGGGAGTGGGCCTCAGGGGGTTGGAGGTGTAGGTGTTTTTTTTCCCCTCAATCCTCTGATTTACAGGTCATGGGCTGAAGAGAGAGAGACAAATCTAGGCAGTAAACAGAAAACTGCAGCACTGGTGCCATCGTGAAGGATTTGGCTTCTATGACCACAGTCCGCTCTTTGGAGAGACAGGCAATGGTCTCTTGGGAAGAGATGGAATCTACCTCACTCCACTGGGGAAGATGCTCTTCTTAGCCAGAATGGCTGACCTACTCGACCAGGCTTTAAACTAAGTTTGCCGGGGGATGTGTGGACAATCACCAGAGCAAGCTCATGAAGCATCAACCACAAAATCAGCAGGCTAGGATGCTCAAGGGAACTCCTACCCCAGCCCAGGAACAAAGCTTCTTCATGAGTACAAGGAAGCCTAGGACCTCCAACAGCATACTTACTTGCCTGTACACTAGTGCTAGGAGTTCAGAAAACAAAAACAGGAGGAACTGGTCCTTCTGCTAAACAAAAATGACTACAATCTCATAGGGATAAGGGAGACCTGTTGGGACTCCTCTTATGACAGGACTATGGGTATAAATGGCTATACCTGGTACAGGAAAATTGTGCTGAAAAAAGGGGCGGGGGTATAGCTCTCCATGTAAAGGATTGCTATATGTCCCTACAAGCTGAGATTAGCACCCAAGGAGGATGACTGCAGACCATTTGGGTTAGAATACAAGGGGAATGTAGTGAAGGGGATACAATAGTAGGAGTCTATTTCAGGGAACTGGCTGAGGCTGCATGCTCTCAGTGCATGGTTGTCATGGGAAACTTCAACTACCTGGACCTCTCATGGGAAAAGCCAAATCTGATCAGTCTCAAAACTTCCTTCCATATGTGGATAAGCTCAACCTGTCTCAAAAAGTTTATGGGCCAACAAGAGGTAAGGCGCTGCTGGACCTGGTACAGGCCAAAGGGGATGATCTAATCAGTGACCTAAGAATCGAAGGGAAGCTGGGTGACAGTGACCACAAGTTGATCACTTTCTCTATCCATTGCAAAGCTGGGAAGTCAGCCAGCAATGCAATAGTCCTCGACTTTAGGAAAATTGACTTTCATAAGCTCAGGGGGCTTGTTCTTTAGGCCCCGAGAGGCCATGATTTCCAAGGGAGGGGAGTTCATGATGAGTGGTTGCTCCTTAAGGACATAATCCTTGAAGCACAAGGGGAGTCCATCTCAACCCGTAGAGAAGGTGGTTAAAGGGCTCAACAACCCCCTTGGCTCAAGAGGAAACTCATGGACCTCCTACATCTAAAAAGAGGGGCTTATAAAGGATGAAAGACAGGAAACACCACTAAGGAGGAGTATTCTGCACTGGGCCACACCTGCAGGGAGTGAACTAGGAAAGCCAAGGCTGCAACTGAACTCCAACTGGCTACACAAATCAAGGACAATAAAAAGTCCTTCTTCAGATATATGGGGAGTTGAAATAAAAACAAGGGAAACATTAGACCCCTGCTAAACCAGTTGGGGTAGTTGACTAATGACACCCAGGAAAAAGCCAATCTGCTTAATGATTACTTTGCGTCCGTTTTTCACCAACCCAAAGGGACCACCCTGCCTAACATGATGCAGGACGACAAGGGTGAGGGTGAATATATGCCCGCCATTGGCATGGATCTTGTGAGGGAGCATCTTGAGGGGCTGGACCCCCACAAATCAGCTGGTCCAGATAGATTGCACCCAAGAGTGCTAAAGGAACTTGCAGACATCATAGCATAGACACTAGCAAGGATATTTGAGTAGTTGTGGTGCTCGGGGGAAGTTCCTGAAGATTGGAAGAGGGCCAATGTGGTGAGCATCTTCAAGAAAGGGAGAAAAGATGACCCAGGAAACTACAGGCCAATCAGTCTTACTTCAATCCCTGCGAAGATTTTGGAAAAAAAAAAAGTCTATCAAAGAAACCATTCTTGACAGGCTAACACAAGGCAACATTCTGAGGGATAGCCAGCACGGGTTTGTTACGGGTAGGTCTTGCTTAACCAATCTCAGTTCCTTCTACAACAAGGACAAAAGGGAAGAGGTTGATATCATATATTTGGACTTAAAAAAAAAAAGCCTTTGACCTGGTGTCCCATGATGTCCTCATGGCAAATTGGGGAACTGCACCCTCGACTACTCCACAGTCTGATGGCTGGGGAACTGGCTCTAAGGTCGGACCCAGAGAGTGGTAGTTGACAGAACCGAAACAATATAGCACTCAATGACTAGTGGTGTCCCCCAAGGCTCCATTCTTGGACCTGTACTCTTTAATGTCTTCATAAATGATCTGGACACTGGTGTCATAAGCGGACTGGCTATGTTTGCTGACAACACCAAACTTTGTGGAAGAGTTTCCACACTTGAGGATAGGCTGGTGATCCAGGCTGACCTTGTTAGGCTTGCAAGGTGGGTGGATGAAAACCTGATGGCATTCAATACAGAGAAATGCAAGGTGCTCCACCTCAGGGGAAAAAAAAACCCACATCACACTTATTAGGCTCAGCAATGCTACACTTACTAGCACCATGACCGAAAGAGACTTGGGAGTCATGATTGACTACAAATGAACATGAGCCACCAATGCGATATCGCAGCCGGCAAAGCAAACAAAACCCTGGCTTACATCTATTGATACCTCTCAAGCAAGAACCAGGACGTCACCCTCCCGCTGTACTCAGCCTTGGTGAGGCCACAGCTGGAGTACAGCATCCAATTCTGGGCTCCACAATTTAAGAAGGATGTGGAGAAGCTTGAACGAGTCCATGTGGATGATCAGAGGGCAAGAGAACAGGCCTTGTGAAGAGAGGCTGCTAGCTATGGGACTCTTCAGACTGAAGAAGCGCAGGCTCAGGGGTGACTTGTTGTCAGCCTATAAGTACATAAGGGGTGTGCATCAGGATCTGGGGGAACACCTGTTCACCAGAGCACCCCAAGGGATAACAAGGTCCAATGATCATGAGCTCCTGCAAGACCATTTTAGACTGGACATAAGGAAGAACTTATTTTACTGTCCGAGCCCCCAAGGCCTGGAACAGACTCCCCTCAGAGGTGGTGCAAGCACCTACTTTGGACACTTAAGAAACATTTGGATGCTTATCTTGCTGGGCTCCTTTAACCCTAGCTGACTTCCTGCCCCTTGGGCAGGGGGCTGGACCCAATGATCTTCCAAGGTCCCTTCCAGTCCTAATGTTTATGAGGCAGTGTCTCTATAGGGACCAGCTTGGGACCCCCTGTGGGTATGGTGCATTCAGCAGTGTGGAAGGGGTAGCACCATGGCAAGGGCACAGAGTGGCATCTGGAAGCAGGACAGGCAGCCAGGGCTGGGTCCGGGGCCAGGATCATAGGTCAGTGACAGCACAGGGCTGAGGCCCAGGTGAGAGTCACAATCCACTCCCAGCATGGTCCCATGCTGCCCCATAGTCTCAGCCCCAGCCCTGGCACCAGTCACCCATCCCACTCCCAGACAACACTCCTTGCCTGGCCACGGCCCTATTCCATCTACCTGGCTGAGCATGCTGTGCCCATGGGGGCCCTGGTCTGGTCTCCATGGACACCCTGCCCACCCAACTACTCTATTCAGTGCCTCCATGGTGGGTGTGGGGTGGATGGACCAGGGTGCCTGGGCAATGGGGCTGGGTCCAGCAGTGGCAGTGACACAGGCAGCACCAGCCAGAAGGAGCCTTTGCCACTGGGGCTGCCAGGAAGCCGAGTCTGGCAGCTGTGCTGCCTTAGTCCCACTGTGTGCCTGGGCATAGCAGAACTTCCAGGTACACAACATGGCCTGGGCTGCTTTCTGTACCTGCACTGAGTGGTGCCAAGGAAAAATCCCTTGGCAGGCTAGATCTGGTCTGCAGCCTGTTTTTTGCCCAACCCTTGTTTATCGTCTGAGCTGGCTCTTCCCATACTACTAATGTTGTTGCTGTATGAGTTTCTTCTGCAGAGGGATGTCTTTGTCATTATTAAACTGTTCTATATGCAATTTTGTCATGTTTCTGCAGATCCCCAGTTCTTGTGACAACAGCTTCTAACCTAACAAACATTTTAATCCTCAGTTGTCTATTGATGGAAACACCCACGTTTCAGTGATGCCACCTTATCCTTCAATAGTACTAAGTACACCTCAGCCCTGGCTCCACATTCTTTTTTAAGTAATAGTTTTATAATTTTAACATCATCTCCTGCCAACTGGTTGGATTGTGGTTAAGGGGGACTACAGCAGTTACAGAACCAAAACTTAACTGCAAGTTACTTAAGCTCAGGTTCACTATCCTTCCGCCTGTTGTCAGGTATGTTCTAGATAGCAAAACTAGATTTGGTGCTATGGTATACTGTAGTAAAGCGGTCTCAGGAAAGTGAGAATAATAGTCTAGAGTAAGTACATAAATTACTGTAAGCAAAACTACACCTACTTTTCTACCTATTTCTTCTGGCAGCAACATGAGCTCTTTTCTTTAACTTGGCCTATATTTTTGGTTTCTACAACTTGCCTTGATAGATTACTCTATGTCATTCTTCATTTATGGCAGTATAAAACATCTCCAGTTTCTCTCTTAAATATTTCAATTAAATAACCTTCTTGCATATTTTTCAGTACAGTGGTACAAATTTTTTAAAAACAGAATCACATCTAGAACTGAACACATGAGCCTGAACAAAGGATAGGGGCTGGAAATGTGTTTCCCTGGCCACCACACACTAACAAGCTGAATCACTCTGCACGTTCTCACTTAGAGTTGTTGCTCTAACAGTCACATTCTTATGTTATCTGAGAACAGAGAGGTTTTTGGTTTGGGAGATTTTTTTAAATCAAATTGGTATGTACAATTTCTGCCTTTGGCATTTGCTGTACTGCCCTTTTGTTCATAAAGCATGCCTGCAATGACTACATTTCTCTTAGGTTTATATTTGATTTGCAAATCATACATGTTTAATTGTAAAAAAAATAAGTAAAAAAAATAAGTTCAACACACTTACATGACTGCTGACAAGGTCCCTTTTGGCAATGACTTACGGTTCAGATAGCACTGGCCTCCCATAAGAAATGCAGTGTTTTACACCCAAAATCTTGAGCATATTCACATTTAGTTTTTGTTTGATTCTGTAACACACAAGCTACTGTTTTCTCATTTTTATCATGTTGTAAGTGCATCAGACAAATCCGCTTCCTTTGGATGTCTGCAGACTTCGTTTGGCGATTGCTGTTTCAAAACATACCTCCTTCATTTTCTCAGACCCTCTATGAAGATGTGTACCTTGTGTCCATTGAATATATTGACACAGTAACGATCTCAGGTCACTGGATTGAGCAGCTAGAGTAGACACATTTCCCTACACTGTTCCCTATTTCAAGAATGTTTATACCCTTTCCTAGTTAGCTGAGGCATAGGACAGGATATCTTCAACCTTACTGTAATCTACTGGAACACTTTCCCATGTAAACTTCTCTCACATATTTACTTCCCTGACATATACTTCACTTATTTGCTTAGTTTTAGTTGATCAGCTTTTACTCTGCCCAAAGCTGCCAGAACCCTCTGGTTATGTTGTTCTACTGTTTTTCCTCAAATCAGAACATAAGCCATAATATGCTCTATGAAATATATATACACACATATATATACACATACACACACACACACACACAATAATTTTCCTGTGAAACACTGGTGCTAAACACAACCCAAACAGATGTTTGCAGAAGGAATGCTTCTTATTAAAAGTGTTGAATTAGTTCAAAAACATGTATATTTTTCATCTAACAATCCTGCTGAGAGAAGTTCCACATCAAAATACTTTGAATAGGCCATATCCTTCTGCCCCTACCCCTTGCAAGTTTTTTTCTCATTATAAGTAATGGAAAGTGCTCCCTTTTAATATAAATAGTTAATCCTTTTGCAGACTGTACATAAGCTAATAGTTTGGTACCATTTTTTCCCTACTGTCCCAATGAGGTCACCCACTTGGCTCTATGATCTCTGGAGTAATGAACATAGGCAGCTAGTCTTTTAGCTTCTGTCTTAAGGTGAGCAAAACATTCCCATGACATGAAATGTGCAGTGGCTGGGCTTTTAAAATTCTATTCTGTACTCTGTTGTGGGCTTTCCTTTCTTCTGGAAAAAGTCCTCAATTTTTCCTTGCTTAATTTTACTCCCATGCCCTCTTAAGGAAACCAAAGGTTTGACATGTTATTTCGAAAAATAGACAATTTTTTTCCATAGTACTATTTCATTTTTTTTATCCTTCGTTTGCACATTGTGTGCACTGCCTTAAGTGGGTCCTATGCTGGACTACTCAAGAGCCTAAGACCCTGGAATACCCGGGTCGACAGCTTGAAAAGTAGCACCTTCCCCTACTCAGGAGCTACGTTCCCCATCTCACCTGCCATATCTTGTTCTTGTTTAGTATGAAGGAGATTCCTTGCTGTTATGGGGGCTTTGTACATAGGTCCCATGGGCATTTTCCCTATGGGGCTCCATCTCCTCTTTTACCCTGTCCACAAGCCAGCCAGATGGAAAGGTGTTGTCATCTCTGTCTTCAAATGGAAACACTTGCCATCTCTCAGTCATGTCTTCTATTAGCAATATATTCACAGGGGTCATAGATTCATTTAGGCTAGAAGGGACCTCGGAAGATCATCGGGTCCAGCCCCCCTGCACCAAGCAAGAGAGACAACTGGGGTCATGTGACCCCAGCAAGGTGACTGTCCAATCTCCTCTTGAAGATTTCCAAGGTAGGTGATTGCACCACCTCTGGAGGGAGCTTATTCCACAACCTGGACACCCTAGCTGTGAAGAAATTTTTCCTAATGTTGAGCCTGAAATGGTCTTCCAGGAATTTGCGACCACTACTCCTGGGTTTTCCCCCAAGGGTGCCCTGGTGAACAGTTGTTCACAGAGCCCATAATGTACACCCCTGATGTAGTGGTAAGCTGCTATCAAGTCCCCTCTCAGCCTTCTCTTCTTCAGGCTGAAGAGGCCCAGGTCCTTACCTCGTATGGCTTGCCATGCAAGTCTCTGGTCATATGGGTGGTCCTTATCTGGACTCTCATGAGCATTTCCACATCCTTGTTGAAGTGTGGCATCCAGAACTGGATGCAGTACTCCATCTGTTGTCTCACCAATGTGGAGTAGAGCAAAAGAATCACTTCTTTGGTTTTGCTGGAGATGCATTGATTGATGCATGCCAGAGTATTATTTGCCTGGCTGGCTACAGCATCGGACTGTTGGCTCATGTTCATAAAGTGGTCAATTATTACCCCCAGGTCTCTTTCATTTGTAGTTCTGGTCAGACTGGCATTGCCAAGCCTGTAGGTGTGCAGGGGATTGTTCATCCCCAGCTGGAGCATGTTACATTTCTCAAAGTTAAACCTCACCTGGTTCCAATCTGCCCAACTTGCCAGCCAGTCTAGATCTGCCTGTATCTGCAGCCTATCTTCAAGCATGACCATGCTTTCCCATAACTTGGTATCCACGAACTTGGCCAGTGAGCTCTTCACCCCCACATCCAAATCATTGATGAAGATGTGAAAAAGCACTAGACCAAGCACTGACCCCTCTGAGGGACACCACTGGCCATTTTTTGCCAAGACAACACAGGTCCATTCAGTAGAACTCTCTGGGTCCTACCCACCTAACTGTATTGCAGTTAAGCCCACAATCTTCCAATTTTCTGCAAGCCTATCGAATATAGACTCCTTAATAAATTTTTTCCAGGATTTTCGCTGGCATAGAAGTTAAGCTAATTGGCCTATAGTTACCTGGGTCCTCCCTCCTCCCCTTCTTGAAGATGGGCACAACATTAGCCCTCTTCCAATCCTCATGGACCTCTCTGGAGTGCCACGAGTTTTGGACAAGGTTCGCTAGGGGTTCCATGATGACTCCAGCCAGCTCCTTCAGCACCCTCAGATGAAGTTCATCCAGGACTGCTGATTTATATATGTCTATTTTTTTAATTGATCACACACCAGTTCTATGGCAAAAGTACAAGGGTGGGCAAAATATGGCCCGTGGGCTGGATTTGGCCCATGCGGACATTCTGTCTGGCCCATAGGGCCCCTAAAAAAATTTGGAAAAATTAATATTTCTCTGCCTTTGGTTCCTGTGAAAAATGACAGGAACCAAGTGCAATAGGACCAGGGGAAGCCCAGTGGGCTTCAACAACAGCAGGGTCCACCCGGCCCCATCCCCCAGCCAGAAGCCCCAGCCAGGGTTTCTGGGCTGGGATCATGTGGCTGCCCCAGTGTGGGAAGCTCAGGTAAGTGGGGGGGGGGACCCCGGGCAAGGAAGGAGCGCGGTGGGGGGGGGAAGCAGCCCCTCCCCACCCATGCCTGTGCCCCACCCTGCAGCTGCTTGCAGCCCAAGTGGGGCTGCCTGTGCCCACTCTAGACAGCCCCACATGGGCTGCAAGTGCCTGCAGCATGATGCACTGGTTGTGGGGTGGGGGAGAGGCCTCTTCCCCCCTGCTCTCAGTTTTTTCCCTGGGCTCCTTCCCTGTGCAGAGAAAAGTGGCCCCTCACCCACCCCATGGTCGGTGCCCTGTGCTGCAGGTGCTCGAAGCCCGCGTGGGGCTGTCCAGAGCAGGCACAGGCAGCCCCAGGCAGGCTGCAAGCACCTGCAGTGCAGGGCACTGGCCATGGGGTGGGGAGGGGCTGCTTTCTCCCCCTCCCCTGCACTCAGCTGCACCTTGTAACCTGGCCCCACTACCAGGCTGGCAGTGGGACAGGTTACAAGCTGGTGCTGCACGTGGGGAAAAGTGGCCCCTCACCTGCTCCATGGCCAGTGCCCCATGCTGCAGCCACTCACGGCCTGCCTGAGGCTGCTTGTGCCTGCTCCAGACAGCCCCACATGGGCTGCGAGCACCTGCAATGTGGGGCACCGGCCATGGGGCAGGTGAGGGGCCACTTTTCCCCCACACTCAGCACCAGCTTCTTCCTTGCTGGTGAGCAGGGGGTCGGGGCTGAGCCCTGCCCCCCACCTGTACCACAGGGCTGGGGGGCACTGGGTGTAAGTGGGCGGGTAGCCAGTGGGAGCACAGGGCCTGCAACGGTAGGGCCCAGAGCAAGGTGGCAGGAGCATGGGGTCCCAGCTGGCAGGGGCTCTATGGAGCCGGGCCAGCTCCCCTCTCCCTGCTGGTGCAGCCCAGCCCAGCTCCACGGACCCCTGCCAGCCTGTGCCCCACAGGTGCTGGCCCTGGGTCATTGGTCCCAAGATGGTGACCAGGGGTGGGGCACCTGTCAAGGGGTGGGGCACCTGTCAAGGGGCAGGGCTACCCATGCGGCCCTCGACAGCCTGCCAAAACAGGGTAAGCGGCCCTCTGCTCAAAATAATTGGCCACCCCTGCAATAGTAGGAAGGCGGTCGTTCCTACCATACTCCTTCTGTACGTTCTGGCATGTTTTTCCCCTTGGCCCTGTGAAAGACTGAAGCAAAGTAGTCAGTTTTCTCCTGAGAGCCAGTAACCAGCTGTCCTGAGTTGTTGAGGAGTGGCCCCACACTCCCATTTGTTTTCCTTCTGTTCCCTACATACCTAAAGAAGGACTTCTTGTTGTCCTTGATCCCCATTGCTAATTTTAGTTCAGATGCCACCTTAGCCCTTCTAATCTGTTCCGTACAAGCGTGGGCCATTGTTGTATAGTCCTCCTTGGGGCATGCCCCAAGTTTCCATTGTTTGTACGCCTCTTTCTTCTTTCTTAAGAGGACCAGGATTTTCCTGTTTAGCCAAGAGAGCTTCCCAACCCTTTTACTACTTTTTCTCTGTGTGGGAATGGACTTTCTTTGCATTTCAAGGATCATGTCCTTGTTTGGGTCAGTGCTTTAATTCAAATGCAGCTCAATTCATACCCTCCTCCAGTTCATTAACTTAATTAATTGCATATAGATTAAACTTAAATCAATCTCCTGGAGGCACTCCTCTGGACCAATTAGGACTGAAGCCTTGCACTAAATTGTAGAAACCTAATTCATCTTGATAAAATTAACTTCCATAAACACTCATCTGGTCTCAGTTCCATTCATTCAATTAATTATCTCTGGTGATCACACCACCATAATCAAATCAGTTTGTATCACCATTAATTCATTGGGGTATCCCCCCTCTATCAACTTGTTTGCTTTGTATCAACAAACTGTGAACAGTTGGTTTTACTCTGCGCTGGCACCGTTGCCCTCACACAGATTCCAACAACTGCCTCAAGGATCAGCAGGGTATGAGAGCTCCCTTCTCTCTGAACCTGTCCTGGCTGAAGTTTCTGAGGGCAACACCTCCCATCCTCCACTTCTGGGGTTATGGTACCTCATATCAGGTACCCCTCTGAGCACCGGGTAGTCCCTCTGGGCTTGTGAAGGCTTCTCCTCTGCCAACTCCTCCACCAGCTCCACTGATGGTCTCTGGCTCACTGCCACTGTTCCACTCCCAGATCCATGCGAGTGCCCCTCCCACTTCTCCTGCTGAAGCCACCAGATGTCCGGTTTTACTGGCAGCTCCCTGGCATCTCTCAATCTTTAGGGAGCAGGAGCTTACATAGAAGGGTTGAGTGCAAGGTCCTGGCTGCTCCGCTGCTGCTGCCACTGTCCCTGCAGGGCCGCAAGGCTAATCTCCGGCCCTTACCGGGTTTCACCATTTTCTCCCAGTGAGCAGAAGAGGGCTTTTCTCAGGGTCCCCAGCCCCAAGTTTTTGGAGGGCCTGGCCTCCTGCTCTCACACACATCTAGTTTGTATACTCCTTTGTTGGGGATAAGTGTTACTGCTGGCCTTGAATTTCGTCCATTTACCTTCTAACTCCTTGTAGTTTTTATTTTCAGTGCTCATATCATATTGCTGTTTCTGTTACCACATTGCCTCATGCACCTATACTCAAGTACAACTTTTAAATGTTCCATTTGCTTTCAGGCTGACAGTTCACTTATTTCCTGCTGCAATGGTATTTGCTGCTCCTACAGAAAGATAATTTAGGCTAATGAAGCTCTCATTGTTCCTTCTGTTCACATCGTGCCAACACATGCACAGTTATATAAACCAGTGATGGGATATCCAACTTCTAAGTTGCTGGGAGCCACCTGTCCTGCACGCTGCATTAGTAGGGACTAGCAAGGGACATGGGCTCCCCAAGCTGTATGCATGCATAGGCAAGTACTTCCCTGTCACATCATATGTGCATTTGGGCCTCGTCCATCTCCCGCTGCACTGTGTGTGCATGGGCAGGCACCCCACTTCACCCTCAGATTCCCATGGGCTCCCCTGTGGCATTGCGATGGACTGCCAGCTCCCCCAGCATCATGGGCCACACCACCATGGCCTACCTCACAGTGGAAGCCAGAGGAGGGAGGGAGAGTCCCAGGATGCCTGTAATTTCTACAGCTGGAGTGGTAAGGTCAGGGGCAGCTGTGTAGCGCTTTGTAGGATGCACGTGGCTTGTGGGCCTTCAGCTGAACAGCCCTGATATAAACCATTGAATTCTGGCATCCCTCCTCATATGCCAGGCATTTTCCCCGATGTGTACCAATGCATAGAATGTGCAACTGCTTTTGCTTTTCTTTGATTCTGACTTTGGGCTCCACATACCTTCAGCCTTAGGTCTCTTTTCCTGCAGACTGTCTTTGGATTCTTAATCATACCTACATGCACTGTTCACCCACCATATGCTCCATTCTAGACTGTGTGGCTTCTGATTCTTGGTAAATTCTAACTACTTTGTCCATGGTTAATTCCGAGTCTTGAAGCACTCTCTGTGTATGTTGCAATGTGGTGACAGGTAGCACAGATCCACCACTGAGGTAATAACCTCACTCTGAACTCCTGTTCCATGTACATCATCCCTGGAAATAAGCCATTCCTTGCTCTATCACTGTGCTGTAAACATACCCTCTAGGGGTTTTTTAGTTCCAGACTCCAATCAGAATCTGGTCATCCAATAGGGATTTCATGAGCTCCTCCTCTCTCTTACTAACTCAGGCTGCAAATCTTGTTAACTGAAACCTGTTAAACATATCAAGCACATGAGACTCTGCTGTCATCAGAAATAAGACAGAGTGAAATCCTACTTAAATTTCTGCCAATTGTCTCCTATATTTCTAGAGAATTTCAGCTCTATTGGCACTTTCAGCTACTTCATTTTTCTCTTAGGTCATTTTGCTTAATTTCTTTGTATTCCCCATATTGTAGGGTGCTCAGTAATTGTTCTGGGGTGACATGTGAAAAACTAGAAGCTGGAATCAGCTGAGCTAAGCACAGAAAAGTAAAAATAAAACAAAGCTAATCAAAACAAAGCACGAAGGAGGAAATGGAAGCCACGTTACTGGCCAAAATTCCAATGAGAAGTAATAACCTGGCTTGCATACATTGAAAGTTTAGCAAGAAAATTACCTTACAAGCTACAGTTCCATTTTCAGAAATTAAGTCAAGACCCAATAACTTTCTATGCAATTTAGGACCCAAAATAAAGTAGTACTGCAAAAAATTATAACCAGGCAAAACTTGGGATATATTAACTACAATCTACAATTTCCAGATATTGTAAAATAAGCAGAGATGTGCAGCATGACATAAGCATGTTGTTTGTTATTCAATAACAGAACTGATCATTATCTTCACTCGAACCATAATAACCGTATGATTCTCATCTGATAAAGTGGGTGAAATGTCAGAGGAGCATGAAAGCTTCCATCTAATGAAATGGAAACTAGAGTGACCCATCAGATTCTTCTGACTTGCTCAAACACTATGACAACGTGTCTGCTTTAATTCACCTGCTGAAATTTTAGGACTGAGCCAAATGCAACACAAGCAGCTCTTTAGGAAAAAATCCTACATCTATTAGAATGGAATTTGTATAAGTTATACTTTTATCTTAACAGAGAAATCTACATTTGGGGGTGATTTCCATTAATTGATAATATTAATGCTTCAATCATATGGAGATGTATAATTAATAGTTTCTATTTAAAAATTTTAAGGGATAAATCTGTCAATATAAATCCATGGACCATATCTTCATGGCATTACTCTTTCTTACTCAGTGAAAACACTGATTTTGGTCACTGAAAATTTTGGCCCTGCAAAGTATGAACATCAGGATTTGGTTTTATGTACTTAGAGAAATGTAATTTACGAGGATACCTGCAGCACCTTCAATTATTAAAACCTGGAGGCACTTTTTTTAATACCATTTAGCTCTTGGTATTCACACTTTTATTTGCAATTTCTTTAGGTAAACAGGTGAAAAAAAAAGATGTTTCACTTTTGCTTCTTAATCATAATACTTACCTGCTTTATATACTTTATATTTTATATATGCTAAATATAATGCTTTATATTTTATAAGCCTTGTATAGCTGTTACCACATGAACCCTCACAGCATCTGTGTAATCTTCTTTCTATTGGTTTTCTGCATCATAATGCAACATTGTGCAAGGGGTAGTGTTTTTGTTTTTTCATGGTGTGGGAAATAGATAAACTAACCATCATGAATTGGATTTTGGTGCAATTCCACATGAGCTCTTTTCCTGCAATTTTTCTTTCTTTCTGCTGGGGCAAAGATCCAGTACAAAGATGGCTAAAGTGTAGTTTTTATATTAAGTCATACCTGGTAAGATGTCACCCAAAATAAATAAAAGGCACTAGCCCTTTCTCACTCTAGGACTGCCTCCATGGGAATCAACAGGCAATTTCAGACAGGTTTGATAGGTCCAGATAGTACAGTGTGTGGAAGGTACTGTAGGCTGTTTTCCCACATTGAGAAAAACTTAACTGTTTCAGATGGGAAATATTCAGGATTTATTGCCCTGAGCAGTTCTTGAAGATGAATTCTAAGCAATGCAGTACTCCTGAGAAATAAAGAATGAGTCCTTTTCCTTCACTACTGCACTGGAATTGGAATAAAAATTATCTGGATTTCAGCTGAGTATATCTAAATCAAGCCTTTGATCAATGGTCTTCTTACTGTCACTTTGGCTAAATACAGACAATCAAAAAGCCTGAGGCTGAGTTGATTCAGTCTTTACAGGTTAGTCTAAGCTGCAAAGATTGAACCAATAAGCAAATGAACAGACATTCACTTTTGATTCAGTGGCTCAAGCCAGAAGCTGGGGGGTGTTGGGGGTACTAGAGCATGGCTCTCTGGCATGTAGCCAGCATGAGCTGTGTGTTCACTTCTTCCTGCTGCCCCTGAAGTCTCTGGGATTTGCAGCTTCAGTCATTTTGAAACTGGTTTATGTGCACTGAACTTTTATTCTGTTACAGATTTAAACCACTATCTGATCATTTAAACCAGTTTGTGTGTAACTTCTATCCCTAGCCTTTGGCAATCACAGGGTCTCTGCAAATGGTGCTGACCTACAAAGACAACAGTCAAGAAAAAAAAAAAAAAGATCAAAAGATATTTCTGAGATTACACACCTCATTGGGCTAGCCTAGTTAATGCCTCTTTTTATAGCCAATGACAAGCAAAGATGTTAGCATCACATCCAGCTGCCTTTTGACTCCCCAATTTAAATGGCCATCTAGAGCCATACTGACTAGGGGCAGCTCATGTTACAAGTTTGGAGCCAGGCTCAAACTCACACTTCTAGATATATAGTAAGATATCTTAACTATTTTGCCACCATGCTGGTAATAAATTGTTCCCTAAGCTATCAGCAGAGTGGTCTTGTATTTGATAATATAACTTCTCAAAGAAATGTAGAACCCTGCTGGATTCAACAACCTTCAAGATCATATCAAACAAATTTTATTATGCCATCAAGACCAGAAGTAGGCCCTGACATCCATCTGGAGGAAATAATGATCTGACAAATACACCTGTGTGATTTTTCAGGTACTCATTATGGGCACATGGAAGGCTGGATCCAAAGCTTCCCAGCTGCATGAAAGCAGTCTAAAAACACTTAAAATTGTCCTACAGTTGATGAACTATGATATCTGAACAGAGGTGTAATGACAAAGCTAAGTGCCCAGGGCAGTTGTCACAAAGCTGCAATTCACACACACATATCCACATACAACCTGTGTATAGTAATATCCTAGTTAATATAGACCAGGAAGTAATTAAAGATAATATACTGATTTATTTTCAGCTATACCAGTTTTGTATTTCAGTGCCTTTTTTCTGGTTTACATCCATATAATGGAGATTAGACCCTGTACATTTTAATGACTTTAGTGGCAGGCAAATAGGAACTCAAGCAGGAATCCAGAGTTCTAAGTAAGTGGTCTGACTGTACAAAATAGCCTTTGATTAAGAATCATGTGTATGTGCCTGAGGGAATCTGTGTATACTTCTTTATCTACTGTGTCCAACAGTAAATCTTCATTATTAACAATAATTATAATGTTTCTTGTACTTCTCGGAGTTTGGAAAATGAAAATATATTAAGTCAATTAATTTGCCCTTTTCCCCTTTTACATCTAGCCTCTTTCACTTTCAGATCCTCTCACTATAGCACAGAGTACACTAATTTCTGGAACATAATTATTTTGCTTCAGGTTAAGAGAGATTTGAGTTGAAGCATATTGAGAGGACAATGTGGAGGAGTTTGTAATGGTAGTTTTATTTTGTATCTGTTACAGGGATTGAGAGGTGTAATAGGGTGCTCGTGACTGAAAAGCTCAAGTACTAAAATTTACTTTACAAAACCTCCTTTTTAAAGCTGTGCATTCTCTGCCAGTTGGATAAAATTTTAAAAGGTTAAATAACTGTATAACTATACATTTTCCTTTCACTGAAAATATATTCACTGTATATCTTAGATTTATCAATACACATATTTTAAAATGCTCAGAAGACGTGGAGATTTGGCCACCAAATCGGGCTGAATCTCCACCAAATTGAATTGGGGACCAAAGCTTGGCACAGCCCTACTGACGAGCCTATAATTACCTAGATCATTTTTTCCTTTTTCATAAATATAGCTGTGATGGCTATCTATACATGGTAAACTTGGAGTGCTTGACGGCTCCGTTGCCAGGTGTGTTAAGAATGCCAAACAGATAGGACCTGCTTTACTATTTACTAGTCAGATATTTCCATCCCTGACTTATCAGATATTGTAAGAAACCTTATCACCAGTGTTGCAATTTTGTATGCCTTGTCTTTCAGTGCTCTGGCACAGAGATTATTTGGTCCATGCTACTTGAATGCATGTGATCCTTTTGAGTATTATTTTCACATCAGATGCATTACTTTCCATCCCCTTGTCCTCATTCCCATTAGCCATTCTGCATTTGCCCTCATGTTCATCATCACTGTCCTTATTAAAACCAGGAGAAAAATATTCATTTAGATTTTGAGATATACACCTACATTTTCTTAATTTACCTCATCCTCACTGCACCACAACTCTTCTTTTTTGTACCCTTTTAGTTAAATGTTCTTCTACCTGTAAATAATGTTTTAATTTCCTTAGGTTTAACTCTAGCTTGATTTACAGAAACTGTTGTTTTTTTTTCCCCCCATATACTTCCTGACATCTGAAATAGGGGGTTCATCACAAAGGAAGCTCTCTCATACCTTGCAAACTGTCAGCCTACTCCTAGTGTCTTCTGAGGTGGTTAACCATCCACTTAGGTACAGAATTTTTCCCTACAAGGTTTTACCTGTTCTTGAAGTTTAAGTTCCTATTAGTTTGAGGAATTTTAACTTAAGGAAACTTCAAGCCTTCTCAGCTTTCAAGTCCTTGAAAATTTCAATGCAGCTGACTTCACTGATTAGATCCTTTAGGATCTCAAGCTAAACCCTGGATCACCTCAGGCACCTGATGTGAAAAGGCACATTGATTAGAGTAGAATGCCACCCTCTCTCCAGGCCTCCTCAGTAATGCCGCCCTGTCCTCTGGACCTTCTCAAGTGCTGCCCCCTTCTCTTGGGGCTTCTCAACTGCCCCCGTCTGGGGCTGGGGTCAATGTACCCCAAATGCTGCACCCTCACTGGCGCTGGGGTCCCCACACTGCTGTGGGTCCCCTATGAGGCCTCCTCCAACCCCTAATAGCCTCACCCAAACCACCGGTGAGGAACAGCAACACAAACGCAAGCCCCTTGGCTATAACATAAACTGAAGCTGCCCGGCTATAACCACATTCAACCCTACTAGGGATTCTTCATTTTGCAGCAGTGTCAGACGCTGCTCCTGCATCAGGCTTCTCCTCTCTTCAATGACAGAGAGCTCCCTCCTCCTTGGCTGCTGACAAGGAACTGCCTCTGGCCTCAGCCCCTAGGGTTTATAAGGGAGCCAGGCCCTGCCGCTTTCAGTCAGCTGACCACTGGCAGGTGCGATCTCTTGCTAGCTCCAGTTGCCCTGGCAACCAACAGCTGGGCTCCTTATTCACTGCAAGGGCTCTTTCCCTAGCAGTTTCGCCTCTTTAGGAGCAGGGCACCTGGAAGTGGACCGGAAATACTTCCAGTCTATTTCTGGGTCTGCCAGGGAGTGCTCTGCCCCCCCCTACCATCCCCCATACTCCCCTGGCTCAGCGATTGGCCACAAGGGAACCCCAGGTGCCCTCCCCAACCCAGGAGGCACCAGTCACTGAGCCAGGGTGGCGCAGGGAGCCTCCCCTATGCGCACCGCGGTAGACCAGGAAGTGCACCGGAAGTGCTTCTGGTCCACTTCCGGGTCCGCCACGCTGGGAGCCAGCTAGCTAGAGATGCAAGGATGGTTACACTGACTCACAACAAAACAAACCTGCAGGCCTACAGAATGGAGCTCTATTTCTTCCTTTGCCCACTTGCCATTTTGGATAAAAAAGGGCAAGTGATTATTTTCTGACCCTCCATTTTCCAATGTCACCCATCCCCTGAGACTGATAACCTTCCTGATAATCTAGCCACCTACATGCCTGCTTACATCTGTAGCTATCTTTCTTGCTGAGCATTTTTTATTATTATATACTAGTACTGCCTATACAGAGCACAGAGAGAAAAAGGATCAATAGGTTTTCAGTATAAAGGCTCCTTATTCGGTAATGCTTGTGTAGCACTATGAATATTCCTATATATAGCCTGAATAAATGTCAATGAAACTAATGACTTCATTGGAACTACTCATAGCTTTAAATAATATATTAGTGGCGTATGCAGGTTCAGATCCCAAGAGATACTAACAGAAGTGACTAGGTGAATAAGATATAGATCATCAGTGGTCACTCAGAGATATGGCTTTTTCTTCCCTTCATCTCTTATCTATGTAAGTGGATAAGAAATAAGAGCGATTGCTTTCCCTGTGTTTGCGTTTACTTCTAAAGTCTATTTCTGAACTGTTTAGTACTAATCTTTATTATTATTTTATCTATACTGCAGAAGCACTGAGAGGCTCTAGACATAGCCCCATTGGACCAGCTGCTGATATTTGTATAACTAAATTTAATAAACAAAATATTAAATACAGAAATGATAAGTTTATGGCAGAAACCAAAATCAACTATCAATACTATCTCCTTTTTTCATTTTGTTTTTAGAAGTAGTGAACATCTCTCACTGGGCCATTTTATTGACTCTTGCTTGCTCTATGGGTATAAACAAATAAGGCAAGAATTATTTCTTTCTGGACATGAAATTTTAATAATGTGCTAAATCATCCAGTCAATGCAACTTACTCTGCCATCAGGCACTGATCAAAGACTGGGGTCAGTTATTTTTAAATAAATCATTGAAATATATTCTAAAATCGAATGCATTGGCAGTTTTTTCCATAGAAGAATATGATGTTTGAGACCAGTGGGAACAAAATCTATTATAAAAAATCCTTATTTTTCTTACTAAAAATGGTGATGAAACTGAATTCATCCAAGAAGCAGATCTTTTAATTTAGAAAAATGCTATTTTTGAAGGGTCATTTTTCAAGACTAGGAATGGACTTCATACAAAATAGTAACTGAGTCAAAAAAAAAAAAGATTAATTTCCCAAGGTGTGTAACCAGCTCTGGACATTATTCCTATGGCATAATGGAACAGCTTTGATGAAATATGGCATAGATGCAGTAAATAATGGGCACACCAGTTTAAAAAAAAAACATTTATAGGCAAGCCTGTAAATGTTTCTTTGTATTAAACCAAAACTTCTAAGGAAGTTTTAACAAAGGAAGCCAGTCAACAAGGAATCCTTTCTATATATAATGTCTGATCACTAATTGTGACAGCCTTAGTCCTACTGGTGGGTCTTTTCTCTGAGAACAGATCCTTATCCCTCTCTTCCCATTCTTCAGCAGAAGTTCTAGTAGAGGAAGTTAGGTTGGCCTCTTCATCTCTTCTTTTATCTGGCTTCCAAAAGAAAGTGGGGAAAGAAGAAGGTGGTGCCAACACTGGCAAGGACAAATCCAGTCTCTTCTGTAAATGTGAAAGGCTCAACATTCAGAAGAACCTGCATGGTTCTCAGAAAGAGACATGTGAATTGGAGAGGGCAGATACTCCATTCAATGACTTGCAGTGCTCATGGGTGATAGAGATTTATTCCATTAAACCCATCTACTGAAGAGCAGAGGATGTTGTTGTGGATGGGGTTTAAATGTGACTGCTGGATATGGACATCTATCCACCAAATGTGCTGCTCTGCACAGGAGAGCAGTAACTGCACTGACTTAGTGTAGCCCAGCATAGAGTGGACCTATGTATACTCCATACCCTTGAAGAGTTTCCTGCACTTGAAAAAAAATTTTAGAATCATAGAATAGGAGAATTGGAGGGGACTTTAGGAGGTCATGTAGTCTAACCCCCTGCTGAAAGCAAGACCATCTCCAACTAGATCAGGGGAGGGCAATTATTTTGGACGGAGGGCTGCTTACCTAGTTTTGGCAGGCTGTTGAGGGCTGCATGGGTAGCCCCACCCCTTCACAGGTGCCCTGCCCCCTGACAGGTGCCCCGCCCCCCGGTCACCATCTTGGGACCAATGTTTCAGGGCCAGCACCGGTGGGACCTAAAGTGGGGCACAGGCTGGCAGGGGTCTGTGGAGCTGGGTTGGGCTGCACAAGCAGGGAGAGTGGGGAGCTGGCCCGGCTCCATAGAGCCCCTGCCAGCTGGGATCCCGTGCTCCTGCCACCCTGCTCTGTGCCTCGCTGGCACTGGCCCCAGGACACTGGTGCAGGCCCTGTGTTCCCACTGGCTCCCACGCCCACTCGCACCCAGTGCCTCCCAGCCCTGCAGTACAGGTAGGGGGCAGCACACAGCCCTGACCCCCTGCTCACCAGCAGGGAAGAAGCTGGTGCTGAGCATGGGGAAAAGAAGCCCCTCTCCTGCCCTGTGTCCAGTGCCCCATGCTGCAGCCACTCACAGCCCACTTGGGGCTACCTGTGCCTGCTCTGAACAGCCCTGAATGGGCTGCAAGTGGCTGCAGCACAGGGCACCAGCCACAGGGCGGGGGAGGGGCCAGTTCCTTCCATGCCAGGAAGGAGCCCAAGGAAAAGCTGAGCGTGGGGAAAAGTGGCCTCCCCCCTTGGCCAGTGCTCCCTGCTGCAGACACTCACAACCCACGGGGCTGTCCAGAGCAGGCACAGGCAGCCCCATGTGGGCTGCGAGAGACTGCAGCATGGGGTGTCGGCCACGGGGCAGGCGAGGGGCTGTTTTCCCTCTGCCCATGCTCAGCTTTTCCCTGGTCTCCTTCCCTGCCTGGGGTCTTCCCCTGCCCTTCCCCCTTACTTGAGTTTCCAGTGCCACTGGGGCAGCCACATGCTCCCAAGCCAAAACCCCCTGCTAGGCCTTCCATCTTGGGGGGGGGCTGGGTGGACCCTGCTGTTGTGGAAGCCCGCTGGGCTTCCCCTGAGTCCTACTGCCCATGGTTCCAGTCATGTTTTACTGGAACCAAGGGCAGATAAATATTAATTTTCTAAAATTTTTAGGGGCCTCATGGCCCGGATAGAATGGCCTCATGGGCTGGATCCAGCCCACGGGCCATATTTTGCCCATCCCTGAACTAGATCATTCCACCCAAAGTTTGTCTAGCTGGGTCTTAAAAACCTCCAAGAGGGGACATTCCACAACCTCTCTAGGTAACCTGTACAGTGCTTTACTATCCTTCTAGTGAGGAAGTTTTTCCTAATTGTGACAGGCAGTGTTTGCAAGACTGGTTGCTACCGTGGCCTGCACACCTGTCTGGGCAGTCTGCTTGCCTATCTCATCTGCCACACCTTTGATGGAATAAATATGTTCAGTTTAGGTGAGAGGCTGCCCCCTTACATTCCTGGTGTTAAGGGTTTTAGCCACACCTCATACCTCCCCCTTAGTGTGTCCCAACCATCGCAGGTTTTATAATTTCTACCATCCCTGAGCCCCTCTGGCTCTCTGGGCTCCCTGTGCCCTTGGATCTGAGCCCTTCTCTCTCTAGGGCACAAAATGAGGCCTCCAAACCTCCCCTTTTAACCTCATGCTGGTCCTCCAGATGTAAACAGAAACACAAACCAAAAATCTCCAGGCTATAACTTGCCTATCATCTACAACACAAGTACTATGCCCCTTCTCTATTGCATTCTCTCTAGCTTAAGTACCTGGGAGGTTCCTAGGTTGGTTTCACTGCATTGGGGATCAAAGCAGACAGCATCAGTTGCAACAAGGGCACAGTGTTGGCTCATATTCAGATTATTGTCCACTATAACCCCCAGGTCCTTTTCTGCAGAGTTGCTGCCCAGTCAGTCAGTCCCCAACCTTGCCTGAAAGCTGCTTAGTAGAGGAGAGATGGTTTGGCCTTTATGGAAATGGTTAAGGATCACAGAACAGATCATCAATTGGTGTAAAATACTGTTACTCTAAAATGAATGTCTGACAATTTACACTATGTGGGAATCTGCTGCCCTGTGGACTGTACTTTAAAAGAAAAGGATGTTTTTACCCCATGCCAGGAAAAGGGAACCTATATAATTGCTCCTCTTTTGGTGTGCAGGTAGATTTAAAAGGCTTTTGTATAATTAATTCATGGACACTCTCTTATGTAAAGCTCAACACTGAGGTGAGACAGCACTTTTAAAAAGTAGTTTCACAGAAGCTGCTGTAGGTTAATTAAACATGAGCTTGGTATCAGAACCAACTTTGGAAATGCCAGCAATATTCAAACCAGTTTCTGAACACTTCTAAAACATAAGCCAGCCGCTATTTTGCATGAGGACTAGCTCTGATTCATGAAAATCCACTGTCTCTCTTTCACTAGTATTTGTTCATGAGCATCATTTTGGCATGACAGGCATAATAAGGGACAGGAAGATTGCTAGGGAGTAGAAGAGAAACTGAAGACTCCTAGAATCATAAAAAGATGGTGATCTGTGCCGTGGAAGCAAGCTGCATACAGAGAAAACGCAAATTCATTGAGTCTTTACTTCAACCTCAGTCCATTATTTGGAACTGTCCAACATGTCTTTATCAAGTCATTTAGTTTCTCTCCCAGCTCTGTCCATCTGAAAAACTCTCTAGGGCACTATTTTACTTCTAAAAATGTTGTTGTTTATAGTTCCCAAATTCTAGCACCACACTAAAAGTCCACTAGAAGTCACTGAATGTTATCCAATGGCAGCCAGACTGTATGTGTTAAAACCCAGTCCACTCACCTAGGCTCAGCAGTTATGCGGATCCTAATCATGCAGAGGCCCAAAACTCCTTTGGTAAGTCCAATTTAAGTACAGTTAAATGAACAAGAAATGCAATATAGTTAATTATTTATCGATCAATTATTTATGAATGTAATTGATATATAAACAGTGTCTCCATTTGAAAACTTGACGTATACTTATTTTCAGGACACTTAAGGAGTATGGAGAAATTTAACAAGCTGATATTGGACCAGAGACAGGATTGGTGTGTTCTGCTACATGAACAAAAGCAGGCCTGAACTTGTTTTGTATTTCCCTAAATAGTAGATCAGAGCAGCAGAGAATTGCCATGAATCACTTCCCTATCTACTTGAATGGGCAACTGGAAAGCAGAACAAGATGTTCCTCTTGACTCTCCGGTAGCAATGCAAAGGAAAGATAAAACCATCTTGTGATTTGGGGCCCCAAGACAGTGAGATGAGAGGTTTTTTGCTTTGCCAGTACCTAGGAATATTCCTGAATTAAAACACTGCCTGTACTGAGATATTTAGGAGTGAATCAAGGCAGCAAACAGGGGAAGCAGTTCACAGGCAGTTTGCTGGGAGCAAGAGGAGAAGGCACTGGTGAGAGCACCTCTGGAGTACTGTGTTCAGTTTTAGTTGCCCCTCTACAAAAAGGATGTGGACAAATTGGAGAAAGTCCAGCGGAGGGCAACAAAAATAGTTAGGGGGCTGGGGCACATGACTTATGAGGAGAGGTTGGGGGAACTGGGCTTATTTAGTCTGGAGAAGAGAAGACTGAGAGGGGATTAAACACCAGGTTTCAACTACCTGTAGGGTGGCTCCAAAGAAGATGGGGCTAGACTGTTCTTAGTGGTGGCAGATGACAGAGCAAGAAGCAATGGTCTCAAGTTACAGCAAGGGAAGTTTAGGTTAGATATTAGGGCAAATTCTCTCATTAGGAGAGAATCTCGAGGGAGATTGTGGAATCTCCTACCTTGGAGGTTTTAAAGACCCAGCTAGACAAAATCTTGGGTAGGATGATCTGTTGGGGGTGGTCTGACTTTCAGCAGGAGGTTGAACTAGATGGCCTCCTGGTTCCCTTCTAACCCTAATTTTCTATTATTCTATGAATCAGTACTTTTTAAAAGTTGTAGGTTTTTTTCTAAACTTTCCAACCTTTCAACAATAACAGCTTTCTGGTAATTCCTGAGTTCAAGTTTTCTCTCTCTTGTTTATATCAGAAATAATTCTGCTGAAGGCAGTGGTGTCACAGATCTAAAATTATGTCTACAGTGCAGTCCAGCTCATGCAAATATTCCTGAGGTCATTTTAATTAGCTAGTTTGGACAGCAATAGCAGTGTAGGGGCAACCACAGGGACTTTGGCAACTGACTACACATCCAGAATCCTAGTCAGGCTTATGCAGAATCTCTTGAAGCTTGTGGCAGTGCAGGTACACTGCTCTTGGTACCCAAACTAACTGATTAGTTAAGTGCCACTCTGCCCTGCCTTTTGCCTACGTGAGATTAAGGTAGGTTGGGCAGGTTTATATAAACTGCAAACTCTGTATTATTGAACTATAATGTAGAGAAGAATCAGGCCTATTAAGTCTTCTATACACCAAAGAGTTAAAGATGAAGAAGCTTTACATCTCATAAGTATATCAGGCTGCTTGCAGACATGGAAAAAAATGCTTTACCAGAAGCTGCAGCACATTATTTCGACCCGACTCTGTAGTGTCTGTATAAATCAGGCACTTTGGTGTGGCTTTTTGGCACTTCTAGCTAATAGCTGATTTAGTCAGCTAGTAGATAAAAGCCCCAAAAAGCTCCACTAAAGTGCTCAGTCTATACCGATGCTACAGAGCCAGGTCGAACTAACGCGCTGCATTTTCTGGGAATGCGCTTGGGCTCCACGCTGGAGAGCACTGAGTTTAAAGCAAAGCACAATTTGCTTGTTTGGGTTTTTTTTCATATCTGCAAGCAACCTTACAACTTAGAGAGAACATTCTTAAGCAGGAACTTTTCTATTTTGATATGCACCATTCTTTCAGTTATTTCCCCAAATACCCTGAAAGTACCCCGCCATGCGCCAAAAATCCTTTTTATTTAAATTTAAAGGTCTATCTGAGCTTCTACTAAAAAAAATGGAGCTGTCCCTTTGTTCCATTAAAATAACATCCTGGCCTGGCCACATATATGCATACTTGTTTTCTTACATATTTTTGCTATTTAGTAAAGGCCTGGTACAGTACATTTAATAATTCAAGGGTGAACTAAAAATGGATTTGATCTAGCTTCCTGGAATATCCTTTGGGATTAAGTTTAGGAGAGCAGCAGCAACAACAACTATTTCACACCTTCCTGTACAGCTGATTGTTTTCTCTCCCACCAAAACTCCATCTCCAATCAAGGGCACCAGCAGGATTTAAGAGGACTGTTAAATCATAGAGGAATACAGCTGGATGGGACCTTCATAGTCACACATTCTGCCTGAGGTAGAATTATTCGTATCCAACACATCCTATACAAATCCACTGTCTAACCAAGTGGTACTTGACAATTTATGCTCTGCAGGCTGTATGGATGGTGCCCAGTTCATCCATAAGGCTGTATCTAGCTGCTGAGACTGATTCAGCACACAAGGCAGGCACAGCTGGGCCTGATCCAGCCTTGCAGAGGAGTGTGGGGAACATCTACTAGCTGCACAGGGGTTCAAGTTCCAGCACAAGCATCAACACATGGAATTCTGAGAGTGAGTTAGGACTGAATCCATGTAGCTCTTCCCAGTCCATAACATACTGCTACTTGTCAGCAGTAGTTCAGAAGGAAGTTGCTAAGTAATAAGAATGCCCTGCTAATTTTAAGAAGAAGGCAGCAAGCTCAGAATTTCAGTTTTCCTCAACTCGCTAATTAACTGATAATAAAAAATTTTCTGCTCTGTACCTTTTAGCAAGGAATCACAAGACATTTTAGAAATATTAACTAAAGCAACACAAACCTATAAGAGTCTGCAGCTTAAATATAAGTGAACAAAGGCATGGAGAAGCAAAGAGATTTACCCAAGATTATACATTGGGTCAGCTGCTGAGTATAGACTACAACACAGAAATGGTTAATACAGTCTGCTCCTGGCAGTTGGATTTGCCAGTAGTATGAAACAGCCTCTTTTCATTGCCTCACTAGTGGATTTATAGATAAATGCAAACCAAAATGTTCAGCTTAGCTCCAACCTTCTCTCCTGCCCAAATGGGACAACTCAACAGAAAGAAATGGCAGTAATCATCATGAGCAAGTTGCACTGTAAATTAGAGCTGTGCAAAACAGCACCATTCCATTTCAATTTCTGTTTCACCATTTCAAAGGGGCAGTGTTTCATTTCACTGTTTCAGAGCACTCACTGCTCTGTTTTGTTTTGTCAAAACTGTTTCACTCTTTCGATGCTGTTTCAACGTGTTTCAACATTTTGCCCATAGGTTATAATGGGGAATCATGAAAATGCCAGTAACTTTGTGATTTCTTTCCAGATTTGAATGAAAACAGTACGGAGAATAGCCCCTGCTGAGCCCACAAAGCTTGTCAAGTTTCAGGGAGATAGGTGTAGAGGTTTCTGGGAAACTGCACCACAAACTGTCCAGAGCAAAACTCATGCCATTTGTTAGTATGAAGGCACAGAGGGGTGAAAACAGCAGGCATGGTAGCCCCTGCTGAGGCTTTGAATGCTGCCAAGTTTCAAGGAGATGATAGGTGCAGGGGGTTCTGGGAAACTGTACCTCAAACTACTGACAAGCAAAACTTGTGATATGTGTGACTGTGTGTGTATGTTAAGGTGCACCCTCACTAGCGCTGGGGCCTCTACATGACACAGCAGTGTGCCCCAGTGAGGTCTCTTCCTCCCCTACAGCCTCAGCTCAGTCTATCACTTTAAATAATAACAGGTAAGTAAGCAGCACAGTAGAACTAGCATCTCAGGCAGCCAAACTGTGACAGAGCCTTTCTTTCCTTTCCTGCAGGAGCTTCTTCTCTAGCAGCTGTCAGAGAACTCTCCCTGCCAGCCCCAGCCCTGGGGTTTAGATGTGCCAGTCAGGTTTAGTCAGCTGAACAGGGACAAGTGCTAGGAGTATAGCTTATAGCCATGTCTAAGGACATGGCACTGGCAGGCAAAGTTATTTGGGTCAATCTGATATCTTTTAGTAGACCAACTGAATAGTTGGAGAAATATATCTTAGCAAACTTTCGGGTTGAAAACCCTTCGTCGGGCTGAGGAAGCATCTGCAGCTGGTATCTGTGCTCTTTCTGGATGGAAGGAAGAGTAAAGAAGCCAGAAGCTGGTATGCAATGCAGGCAAGAAAGTCGGTTAGTGAAAATGGAAATGAAGGTGTCAGGGGGTGAGGGACAGGCTGGGGGGTGGGGGAGGGGGAAGGGGGATGTAGCAGGTAAAAGTGGAGAGGCACTTGAGGAGCCAGATGTCCAGCAGGTTGTAGTGTGTCAGAATTCCAATGTCTATATTGAGTCTATGAGTTTCTGTACCTAGGAGGTTGATGAAGTGCAGTTCATAGGCTTGTCTGTGAAAAGTGGTTTGTAAATTCAAACAAGCACTGAACCTCACTAACCTCATCACCAGAAGCCAACTTCCTACAGCCCAAAACACACTGAATGGATCCAGGCCATGCCATGACAAGACATTCAAAACCTGCCAACAATATCTCCAGTATGGAGATATATCTTCACAATACATATCTCCATCAGGGCACTAAATGCCCTGATGGAATATATGTAGGAGACACCAAACAACAACTGTGCACCAGAATGAGTGCACACTGAAAACAAGAACACCCAACTACCTGTCTCCAATCTCGCAGGACTGATCCTCAAAGGGAATTTACAAACCACTTGTCATAGACAAGCCTATGAACTTCATACCAGCCTCTGGCTTCTTTACTATTCCTTCTGTCCAGGAAGAGCACACACACCAACTGCAGGTGGTTCCTCAGCCTGATGAAGGGTTTTGCAACCCGAAAGCTGGCATCCCAAGCAGCTAAGCTGAGCTCACTTGGAGCCTCACAACTGCACTGCAACCAGCAAGCCTCAGGCCCGTCAAGTATGTGACAGTTCTGGGCTTTCCCCAGCCAGGACTGTACATGCGTGTGGTGGTTGGAGGCTATAAGGTGCCTCCTACCTGCCTTTCAATAGGGAGATCCTTGGTCCTGGCTTTTCCTGGGGCTGCCACACTGCCGGCAGTCCCACTAGGCCTCCCAACCCTGGCAGGGTGCACTTTTAGTGGTCATGCCCAGGATCTGGCATCTCCTTCTTCCCCATAGCCCCTGTTTATACCTCCAAGTTCATCTTGGCGCGGAACTCAGGAGGGACATATTCTTCCCCTGCTGGCTGGTGATACAGTGAGTGCCCCCTCCAGCTCTGAGAGTGGGGCACTAAATGGTTGTGAAACCCAAGGGTAAATAAAATAATGAAGCACGGATGGAGTGAGGAGGTTAGCACTCATTCCATCTGCACGTGGCACTTAGGGAACCCTAGAAGTGGAAGGTTCACCTTCAGGAACACCAGCTGCTTCACCAAACCAGGATCCAAAGAGGTGCAGTGGGGTTTTACTACAACACCAGCAATGCTGAACACCCTCTCGCTTCGTGTGGCAGGGATGCCGCCACAAACCAGGACCTACTTTTCAGCCAGGAGCGGAGAGAGACATGGAGCTGGCAGGGCATTGCTGAAGATCAAAGGCACAGTGGGAGAGAGGCCACCATGGGAAGATAAGCCATGCCAAGACCAGAGAGAGAAAAGCAGAAGTGGCTACAGTGGGCTGCAGCAGAGCCAGTGCATTTGGCCATACTGGCATGGGCACGCTAAAGCTCTGTGCTGATGCCAGTTTTCAGCCAGCCCTCAGAGGGGGAAATAAAAATCCCACTGGCTGGCATTCAAGGGGGACCAGAAATGAATCTTTGGAAGGCCTAGAGTGGCTGGAAGCAAATGACTGGGGACCCTTTGAGGTATCTTACTGGAAGGCAAGCTGTTGACTTGAAAGGAGACAGCTATACCCGAACAGTCAGAAAGTGCAAAACGCTCAAGTGAATGTCATGGGAGGTTACAAATTGTAGCATTGGCTGGGAAACACAAAAAGGGGGTGACCCTGGAGGATAGCATAGAGATGGAAGTGAACCTAGCACCACAAGATGAGTTATTGGGCCAGACACTACATGCTGTCACCAAAATGCTAGAGGTCCAGCAGCAACAGGCTATTCAACAACAAGAATGGATGAGATGAAACTGGACCTTTTTCTGAATGCACAAGATGATCAAGGAGGATGACAGCGAGGCATATATCAAATCTTTTGAGAGAATGATAATATAAATGACTAGATAGGATGCAGTGGGCTTGCCAACTGGGGTCCCTGTTAGTAGGGAAAGCACAAGCATCATACCGGGCCCTTCCTATGGTGCCACTGTCTGAGTCTGCCTCCCCTCCAAGAGCACCAGCCATAACCTGCCCCCCACCATGACAATAAGCAGCACCATTATGACAGTCTCCACCACCCCCATTTTACTTCCCATGCTGAGCCTTCCAGTACCAGAGGAAGAGCTGGATCTGTATCTGAGTGCCATAGCAAGGGAAATTCTTGGGAAGGAGGGGGAATCATCTGAGTTTGTGCTCCACGTCCCTCAAGTTTCCCCTAGAGCCAGGTCTCCTTCTCCAGAAGACAATTTGGAGGAGGTTGAGGTAGAGGTTGTGGTGGCAAGTGGCTCAGCTAAGTCTGCTCCTCCTGTTGCTGTGCCTCTGCCTGCTGAGGAGGGGGAAAAGGCAGCATCTACACATGCTCCCACACCCCAGAAATGAGGGGGTAGTGTGGTTTGGGATCATTCTGAGCTGGCAGATGATCCCATATTTGCTATCTGCCTTCACTGTCAAGCCAAAACCAGCCGGGGTAAGGGGACAAAACACATGAACGCCACGGGGATGCTGATGCTCTTGCCTGTCCTCAGCCTGGCACCAGTGGGAGTGTGCCCAAAAAGAAGTCCCCCACTCGCTCCAAAGCCCCCATCCTCATGAAGCAGAGGCTGGCCATCCTGGAACAGTGGGGGGTAAAGCAGACAGAAAGGGGGGGTGTTGCAAATGTGAGTGAGGTCACCCAGACCACTGGGGAGATGCTTGCTATGGATGGCCAACCCTTCTCCTTAGTTGAGTGGCAGAGTTCAGGTGGCTTATGGTGTTTGTGGTCCCATCATACCAAATGCCTGCATGCATCACCTTCAGCAGGACGGTGGTGGCCTCCCTGTATGAGGCATCCAGGGAATACTTGAGGTAGGAGCTGTGCAAGGCAGGTCCACAGGTGGCCTTACACTTCACCTTGGACATCTGGAGCAGCCAGGGTGGAGATCACATCTACTTATCCATCACAGGGCACTAGTGTGACCAGTCAGGCCATCAGTAGGATCTCCTTCAAGTTAAGGTGATGGATGAGTCCCTCACAGCAACAGAGATCATGGGGCCATGAACCCAATGGTGCAGCGGTGGCTCGTTGGGCAGGGCAAGCTTACCTGTGGGTTCATGGTCACCGACAATAGGGCCAATATGATCAATGCGTTCCATGATGCCAAGTTTGTTGGCATCTGCTGTGTGGCACACAAGTTCACCACATAGTCAGGGACACCCTGGAGAGGGACAGGGCTGCTAGTGATGGTGCCAACACCACCAGCAAGCTCATTTCGAAATGCAGGAAGGTGTCAGGCTACTTCCATCAGAGCACCAAAGTGGGACAAGATGCTGCAGGACATACAGGCAGAGCTGAACATCCTGCAGCACAAAACCATGCAGGATGTGGAGACTTGGTGGAGCTCCACATCCCTGATGCTTGAGAGGCTGAAGGAGCAACAGAAGGCAATCCGTAAGATGGCTTTGCTCACAGAGATTGGGATCAGTGGCCCCTTTAACAGAGCTGAGTGCGGTGCCATCTCCGAGATGTTGGTGGTCCTCAAGCCCTTCCTCGAAGCCACTGAGAGCCTCAGTGCTGGTGATGCCCTCCTTAGTTAGGTGATCCATGTAGTGAGGGAACTTCAGAACCAAATGGAGAAGTTCCAGGGGGTCAATATTCCTGGCTGGGGCAAGCCTGTGTCACCAGACATCCAGGCACTGGTGAGGCAGCTGAAGAAGGGCATCAGGAAATGGCTGGACCCTTGTGGTCCAGTATGGTCCACGGGCTGGCCGCCATGTGTGACCCGAGGGTAAAGGGGAGTGCCAGCATATTCGACAGCAAAACCCTGGATCAGTGGATGGAGGTGCTGGTGGACAGAGTCAGGGAGGCAGAGGGGCAGAGGTGGGGGGATGTGGAAAAGGGGGATCCACTGTCCTGTGCCAGCATGCTATCCACCAGTCAGTCTCCTCCTCCACCACAGGTGCTGCCAATGTGGGCCAAGGGCATGGCTTCCATGGTGGGGTCCAGGAGCACCAGACCCCACCATAAGGCAGGTAGTGCTCAGGCCTTGGTGGCTGCCTATTTCACTGAGGATATGGAGCTGCTGCTGTGCAACCCTTTGGCCTACTGGGAAAACTGCAGCCAGATGTGGCTGGATCTTGTCATGCTTGCCTGGGAACACTTGTCCTGTCCAGCAACCAGTGTTCCAAGTGTAACCTCCTGTGACATTTACTTGAGTGTTTTGCTCTTTCTGGCCTTTTGGGTGCAGCTGTCTCCTTTCAAGTTGACAGCTTGACTTCCAGTAAGATAACTCAAAGGGTCCCCAGGGATTCTCGCCTGCCATGTCTTCTTTTTACTGGCTATTGTTGGGACGATGTTTTTAAATCCTGCCTCTTCTGGTTCCTTCCTTTGGCTCTCTTGCCTGGACTCCTATTTTGGAGCTGTGCCTCCCCTAATACACCCCACCTTGCACCAACCAAGGATGTTGCTGCAAAGTCTGCTTGCCACAGTAAGGGCTTTAGCCCTTATATAGTCACAGTCCTGTTCAGACGGCATACCATCCTGGTTCAGGCCTCACGTCAGCCTGGTTTGGTTTCCTATTCACCCAAGGATGCCTTACTCCCAGGCGCTCTCCCTTTTTTCCCCGATGTCTACTCACAGCCTCAGACTGTTTTCTTTTTTCTCTCTTCCCAGGCTCATTGCTGTCCCCGTCTACACTGGCCGCATCTGGTATCCACAGTCTCATCAAAGGTAAGAATTCAGGCTCCACCGAGCCAGCTTTGTCAGGGCATTCCCCCTCCTGGGGTTGCCACCACTCACCCCTGTTGGCGAAGTCATTTGCTTCTGGCCACTCTGAGCCTTCCACAGGACTCACTTCTGGTCCCCCTCAAATACTGGCCTGTAGGGTTTTTATTCCCCCCTCTGAGGGCCACCTGAAAAACTGACATTGGAACAGCCATAAAGCATGCCCATGCCAGGACCGCTTCTGTTTTTCTCCCTCTGGTCTTGGTGAGGCTTGTCTTCCTGCAGTGGCCTCTCTCCCACCATGCCTTTGATTTCAGCGGTGTCCTGCCAGCTCCACGTCTCTCTCCACTCCTGTCTGAAAGGTAGGTCCTGGTTCGTGGCGGCATCCCTGCCACACATCCCCCTACCTAAATTGCCTTCTGTCAGTGGAGTCTCTCTGTTTCAGTTGCCAAGGACTTTGATATCTGCCCTTGGCAGTTCTGCCATTGTTACATCAGTTTCATCACACCTGGACAAGAAATCCATGACTCTGTTGGTCACTCCTGGCCTATAACTAACAGAGAATTTAAATGGCTGTAAGAACAAAGCCCAGTGTGTCATCTGTGCATTATCATTCTTTCTCATGTTCAACCATTGCAGTGAGGCATGATCAGTCACCAGCCTAAACTCTCTCCCAATCAAATAATAGTGAAAGTAATTTACCACCCACTTTATCACCAAACACTCCCTCTCAATGGTGGATTAATTTGGAGGTTTGGAGTGAGGGCTATGGGGAAGGAGGAGGCTCCGGGTCCTGGGCATGACCACTAAAACTGCACCCTGTCAGGGTAGGGAGGCTTGGTGGATCTGCCAGCAGTGCTGCAGCCTCATAAATGCCAGGACCAATGATCCCCTGGTGAAAGGTGGGTAGGAGGTACCATAGCTTCCAGCTAACACACGCACTCACACAGTCCTGGCTGGGGAAAGCCCAGACCTGTCACATCTTTTACAGGCCTGAGGCTTGCTGGTTGTAGTGCAGTTGTGAGGCTCCCAGTGAGCTCAGCTTAGATGCCTCACATAGTTAAGTTCATAGGCCTAGCTGTGAAAAGTGGTTTGTAATTTGCTCCCTTTCAGGATCAGGTCCAGAGAAACTAGAAGCAGAGTGTTTTTTTGGTGAGGATTGTGCCCCACAGGTAGTTGGGTATTGTCGTATTTGATAGATTCTGGTGTGCACTTTGTTGGGGTACTGGAAATAGTTGGCAGGTTTTGTGTTTTTCATAGATTCATAGATGTTAGGGTCAGAAGGGACCTCAATAGATCATCGAGTCCGACCCCCTGCATAGGCAGGAAAGAGCGCTGGGTTTAGATGACCCCAGCTAGATGCCTATTTAACCTCCTCTTGAAGACCCCCAGGGTAGGGGAGAGCACCACCTCCCTTGGGAGCCCATTCCAGACTTTGGCCACTCTAACTGTGAAGAAGTTCTTCCTAATGTCCAGTCTAAATCTGCTCTCTGCTAGCTTATGGCCATTATTTCTTGTAACCCCCAGGGGTGCCTTGGTGAGTAAAGCCTCACCAATTCCCTTCTGTGCCCCCATGATGAACTTATAGGCAGCCACAAGGTCGCCTCTCAACCTTCTCTCGCGGAAGCTGAAGAGGTCCAGGTGCCTCAGTCTCTCCTCATAGGGCTTGGCCTGCAAGCCCTTAACCATACGAGTGGCCCTTCTCTGGACCCTCTCCAGGTTATCCACATCCCTCTTGAAGTGCGGCACCCAAAATTGCGTGCAGTATTCCAACTGCGGTCTGACCAGAGCCCGATAGAGGGGAATTATCACCTCCTTGGTTCTGTTCGTCATGTATCTACTGATGCACGCTAAAGTGCCATTAGCTTTTCTGATGACTTCATCACACTGATGACTCATGTTCATCTTGGAGTCCACTAGGACTCCAAGATCCCTTTCCACTTCCGTGCCTCCAAGCAGGTCATTTCCTAGGCAGTAGGTATGCTGGACATTTTTCCTCCCTAGGTGCAGCACTTTGCATTTCTCCTTGTTGAATTACATTCTGTTGTTTTCTGCCCATATGTCCAACCTGTCCAGGTCTGCTTGTAGTTGTTCCCTGCCCTCCAGTGTGTCCACTTCTCCCCACAGTTTTGTGTCATCCGCAAACTTGGACAGAGTACACTTCACTCCCTCATCCAAGTCGCTGATGAAGACATTGAAGAGTATCGGTCCAAGGACCGAGCCCTGCGGGACCCCACTGCCCACACCCTTCCAGGTCAATACTGACCCATCCACCACAACTCTCTGGGTATGACCCTCTATCCAATTCGCCACCCACCGGACTGTGTAGTCATCCAAGTCATAGCCTCTTAACTTGTTTACCAGTATGGTGTGGGATACCGTATCGAAGGCCTTCCTGAAGTCCAAGTAAACGACGTCAACCCCTACTCCTGCATCGAGGCGTTTTGTAACCTGGTCATAAAAAGAGACTAGATTAGTCAGGCATGATCTACCTGCTACGAACCCATGCTGGTTTCCCCTCAGCATAATTTTTCCTGCCAGTCTCTCGCAAATGTGAGCCTTGATAATTTTTTCAAAGATTTTGCCTAGGATGGAGGTGAGACTGACTGGCCTATAGTTGCCTGGGTCCTCCTTCCTCCCCTTCTTGAAAATGGGGACCACATTGGCCCTTTTCCAGTCCTCTGGGACCTGGCTCGTGCGCCATGAGTGTTCAAATATTCCCACCAGTAGCTGTGCAATGACGTCAGCCAGTGCCTTCAGTACCCTCAGATGGAGCCCGGATGGAACCTCGGTTTTGAGCTGTAGGAAGTTGGCTTCAGTTCTGGTGATGAGGTTAGCTGCTTGTTTGAATTTACAAACCACTTTTCAGAGCTGGGCCTATGAACTGCATTTCATCAGCCTCCTAAGTAGTAGGTACAGAAACTCATGGACTCAAAATACACAGTGGAATTCTGACACACTGCATCCTGCCATACATCTGACTCTCCAGGTACCTCTGCAGTTTTACCTGCACTGCTACGTCCCTCTTTCCCCTCCTCCCCCCACCCTAGCATGTCCCTCACCCCCTGACACCTTCATTTCCATTTTCAGTGACTGGCTTTCTTGCCTGCATTGCATGCCAGGCCAGCCTCTGGCTTCTTTACTATTCCTTCCATCCAAGACCAGGAGACAAACCAACTTCAGGTGCTTCCTCAGCCTGACAAAGAGTTTTTCAACCCGAAAGCTTCCTAAGATATATTTCTCTAACTATTCTGTTTTTTTTCATAATAAACATATAAACTTAAAAACACAAGACAAGCCATAACACACCACAAGTAACATATATCCAACACAACATCTTTACTTCTTGCTTTCAATTCCTTTATAAAAAGACAGGCTCTGTGAAAGTTTGACTAGGCTACCAGAGATGCTGCTGGTGCAACTGTGCTAGTGCTGCTCACTCACTAAGTTATTTTTACCTGCTGCTGTTTACAGTGGTGGACTAGACTGAGACTGTAGGGGAGGAGGAGCCCTCACCGGGGTACACTGCCACGTTGTGCAGAGGCCCCAGCACCAGGAAGGGCGCACCTGAACACACACACACTGTCACCCATCCATGTCACGAGTTTTGCCTGCCTGCGGCCAGAGGTGCAGAGCCCCAGAACCCAGACTCCCCCTGCACCTGTCTCCTTGACAGCTGGCAGGCTTTGTGGCCACAGCAGGGCCTAGCAGGCCTGCAGTAGTTTTTTTTTCACCCCCCTGTGCCCTGAGACTGAGTCACACAAGCACCCATGTCACAAGTTTTGCTTGTTAGCAGCCAGAGGTGCAGGGCCCCAGAACCCAGACTCCCCCTGCACCTATCTCCTTGACAGCTGGCAGGCTTCATGGCTACAGCAGGGCCTAGCAGGCCTGCAATTTTCACCCTCTTGTGCCCTAACACACACAGTGCCACCTATGTCATGAGTTTTGCTTGTCAGCAGCTTGAGGTGCAGTTTCCCAGAAACCCTTGCACCTATCTCCTTGAAACCTGGCAGGCTTTGTGGCCTCATCAGGAGTTACCATCCCTGCAGTTTTTACCTCTGCTGTGGCATAACACACACACACACACACACACACACACACACACGACATGAGTTTTGCTTGTCAGCAGCTTGAGGTGCAGTTTCCCAGAAACCCCTGTACATATCACCTTGAAACTTAGCAGGCTTCATGCCCTCAGCAGAGGCTTCAGCTGCTGCAAGTTTCATCTGAACATCTAAAAAACAACAAAGTTATAGATATTTCATTGATTCCCCATTATACTCTATGGCCTAATCTCTGAATTTCTCCGAATCAGCTCTGAATCTTCTGAAGCTGATTCAGCCGAATCAAATCAGAAAAGCAATCTGAATCTCTAAATTGAATCACTGGCATCCAAATTGGCTGAATCCCCTATTCCCTATTCTCAGAGGCCTACCATGGATCTTCCCTCTTATTGCATCTGTCAGGGCCGCTGTCTTTTCAGCAAAATGCGGAATAAATCTTCTATAATTATTAGCCAAGTCCAAGAATAACCTCATCTGTTTCTTGGTCTGAGATGGCTGGTAGTTTTCAATTATGGCTATCTTACTCGCTAAAGGTCGTATGACCCCTTGTCCAATTCTAAACCCCAGTTAATTGTTTCCTGCATCCCTAAGGAACACTTTTTGGGATTGGCTGTCATCCCTTCATGATAAAGTTCTTGTAGTATTACTTTCAGATGATGCATATTTTAGGACCATGACCACAAGTAAATGACAATATCATCAATGTAGGCAGCTGCATACATCATATGTGGGGTGAGTATATGATCCATGAGACACTGGAATGTAACGGTGGCCCTACAGAGACAAAAAGGCATCTGTGTAAACTCAAACAGTCCCCATGGTGTGCTGAAGGCAATTTTCGGCTGGTCCCTTGCTGCCATGGGTCAAAAGGGTCAATACCCTTTTTGACAGGTATCATGGGTATATACTTTGTTCATAGGTATATACTTGGCCTGTCCTATCCTTTCTAGGAGCTCTTCTACATACGGCATGGGGAAAGCATCAAAATGAGTGATTTCATTTACCCTTCGGAAATCTATGCAAATTCTCAGGGAGTCTTAGGTACCATGACCATAGGGCTTCACCATCGGCTATGAGACATTATGACCTCTTGGGTCAGCATCTTCTTTATCTCCCGGTACACATAAGCTTGCAAATGGTGTGGGGTGGCTGTCTACCTCTCTCGCACGATGGTTCCCCTTGGGGTGTTAATTTCATGCCTCACTCCTCTGGTCTTCCCAGGTCTTTCATTGAATACATATCTAAATGTATCGATAAGGAGAAGAGATTGATGTCATATATCTTGACTTTAAAAAAGCCTTCAATCTGGTATCCCATGATCACCTCTTGGCAAAACTGGCTAACTGCGTCCTCGGCCTCACCACAATCTGCTAGCTGGGGAATTAGCGCTGCGGTAGGACTCAGAGGATGGTGGTTGATGGAAGCCAATCATTGTGGTGCGTTGTGACCAGTGGGGTTCCTAGAGCCTATACTATTTAACATCTTCATTAATGATGTAGACATTGGTTTCAGAAGTGGACTGGCCTAGTTCACTGATGACACCAAACTCTGGGGTAAAGCATCCACACCTGAGGACAGGAGGATGATCCAGGCTGACCTTGACAGGCTCAGGAAATGGGCAGATGAGAACCTGATGGTATTTAACACCGAAAAATGCAAGGTTCTCCACCTTGGGAGGAAAAACCTGCAGCATACTTATAGGCTCAGCAGTGCTATGCTGGCTAGCACTACGGATGAAAGGGACTTGTGGGTCATGATTGACCACGAGATGAACATGAGCCTTCAATATGATGCTGCAGCTAGTAAACCAAGCAAAACGCTGGCTTGCATCCATAGATGCTTCTCAAGCAAATCCCAGGATGTCATTCTCCCCTTGTACTCAGCCATGGTGAGGCCACAGCTGGAGTACTGCATCCAGTTTTGGGCTCCACAATTGAAAAAAGATGTGGAGAAGCTTGAGAGAGTACAGAGCAGAGCCATGCCCATGATCAGAGGTCAGGAAAACAGACCTTATGATGAGAGCCTGAGAGCCATGGGACTTTTCAGCCTAGAAAAGTGCAAGCTCAGGGGTGATCTGGTGGCCACCTATAAGTTTATCAGGGGTGCTCACCAGGATCTGGGGGAACAATTGTTCACCAGAGCACCCCAAGGGATGACATGGACAAATGGTCACAAACTCCTCCATGACTATTTCAGGCTGGACGTAAGAAAGAACTTCTTTGCTGTCTGAGCCCCCAAGGTTTAGAATAGACTGCTGCCAGAGGTGGTTCAAGCACCTACTTTGAATGCCTTCAAGAGACATTTGGATGTTTATTTTGCTGGGAACCTATGATCCCTGCTGACTTCCTGCCCCTGGGGCAGGGGGCTGGACTCAATGATCTTCCGAGGTCCCCTCCGGCCCTAGTGTCTATAAGCATTTGTAGCTGCCCCCACTGATCTCTATTCAGTTCTGGATTCTGCTTTACTTTTCCCCACAGTTCTACCCCTCTCAGCTGATCTTCTGCTTCAGGTCCTAACTCCTCGGGTTGGTCTTCTGGACTAAGCATCCAACCCTCCAGTTCTCACCAGGCCTTCAAAAAGTTAACATGGTATATCTGTCTTTCTCGTCAGTGCCCAGGTCGATACCCTTCGTAATCAACTGGGCCAGCCTATCTAATAACTTCAAATGGCCCCTACCACCTTGTCAGCAATTTGTCTGCAGTTGTAGGGAGTAACACAAGGACCTTATCCTTGACGTGGAACTCCCTGATGTGTGTTCATTTATTGTACTCCTGTTTCTGTCTTTGTTGTGCATTTGCTAGGTTTTCTTGTGCTAACCGCCTGGCTTGCCTGAGCCTCTCTACCATCTCTTGCTTGTGTCACTGGACCCCAACTTCCTGCTGTCCTGTACTTTCTCATTCCTCCCTTACCTATTGTAGCAACTCTCTTGGCTTATGCCCAAATATTAAATCGAAGAGGGAGAGCTTAGTGGATGCTTGGGGAGTGTCCCTCAATGCAAATAAAAGGAGTATCACTATTAAGTCCCACCTCTGGAGTTCCTTTTGGGAACTGTGATATAGCAAATGCTTAATCATTCCATTCGATTGTTCCACCAGACCGTTGGTCTGGGGATGATAGATGGACGTGCATAACTGCCAGATCCCTTGCACCTGGCACATTGCTTTGATAACCTCCACCATAAAGTTTGTAACCTGTTCTGTAATTATTTCTCTCAGGACCCCTACTCTTGATATCCACTTTAATAACTCCTCAATGATCCGAGGTACGGTTGCTGACCACAGAGGTACTGCCTCTGGATAATGGGATGCATAATCTACTATGACCAATATATACTGGTACCCTGCACTACTTTTTGTCAGGGGGCCTACAAGATCCAACACTACCCTATCAAATTGTCTTTCAATAAGGCGCATCACTTGCAAGGGTGCCTTTGGCAGCTGTCTCTCTTGTACCCTCTGGCACTCAGAACAGGGCTCTCAACGCTATGCGACCTCCTCCCTCAACCCCATCCAGAAAAACCATTGGTCAATCTTGGCAATGGTCTTGTCCCTCCCAAAATGCACCCCCCTTCGGGGTGGCATGGGCCAATCCCCATATTCACCTACTGAAGGGGCACAGTAACATCAATTTCTGGGTCCAATCACCCTTGACTGGGCAGTTCCTTACCCTATACAATAGCCCGTTACGGATCTCAAAATGTGGATCACTTACATCAAGTGCGGGCTGTAACACCTGGTCCTCTACATGGGCCACCTCCTCTTCCTGGATCCTCAGGAATTCTTCTTATCCTCCTGAGCAGTCTTAAACTGAGGCCCCATTGTTCCAATCCCCAGGTTCAGTAGGGCTTCCTCCTCCTCTTAGGATGTTTGTTCTTTGGCAACCCGCCCTTCGACTTTGGGCCAGCCTTTCCTTTCCAACTCATTTCTCTGTACTTCTAGCACCTTGTAAAAGGGTGGCCAGTCTTGTCCTATAATCATTTGTCTGTCCAACTTGGGTACAAATCCTACTTTAATTCTACCCTTCCAGTTGGCTATTTTCATGTGTATATAGCCCCTCTCATACTGGTCTGTCTCGCCATGGATGTAACGCATCCTTACCAGCCAGCACCATTCTACGGCGATGTCTGGTATCAACCCTGCCCTCACTAGGGTCTGGAAGCAACCTGTGTCAAGGGTAGCTTGTACCATCTTGCCTGCCACAGGCCGACCCAAGCCGTCACCATGGGTCTGTCCCAGACAACTATTTCTTCACTCCGCCCAAAGCTGCAATCCATTTCTTCGATTGCCTCACCAGCTCCTGGCCTTTCTTTCACCCCAGGAGCCTCCCCCACTTGTTTCCACTATTCTTGCATGCCCAGCATGCACTTCTGAGAGATGTGGCCTGATCTCCCACATCTATAGCACACTATACCTTTTCTAAAATATCTTGGCACCCCTCACCATGGTTTCTCTTCCTTTCTAGCATTAGCTCCCACGTTCTTGTGCCTCTTTTCTTTAGTGGGTTCTAACTTCAATGCTGCAAAGGCCTCAGTGACCCTTAAGGTCTCCTCTGTTGTCCTTGGGAGGTGCTGTCATACCCACAGTTGGGTCTCATCTTCCAAATACCTCATGAGCTGCTCTAATAGGATTTGATCAGCTAGAGTGGCCCTATCCACTTTTTCAGGTGGTACCCACTTATACATGAGATCCTTTAGTAATTGTATCAAGTTCTAGGGCTGTCTGTCTTCTTTCCCTTTTCAGGCTCTGAACAATTTCCTGTAATGCTCTGATGTTAATTCTGAATGGTGTAGTATTGTGGCTTTCACTTTGTCATAATCATAGGCATCCTCTCCTTGCTGCCAGTAGAACTAGAAGTCTCATGCCTGCTAGTTGTAGGAAAGAGTCTGCATCTCAGTTTGGCGAGGAGGCAGAGGACTTACAACTCTCCCTCTACCTCCCCCCCACCCCCAAAGGCTTGCCAGATGTCTTTCTAGCACACTTCATATTGTGTTCCATAGTGTGTTTGTGTGTAATGTAATATGCATTTATGTAGATAATTGCATTTATGTATTTATGTAATAAATAAAATATATAAATGTTTGTATGTGTTCCTGTATAAATTCTATATTATAATATGCAATATATGCTGGGCTTCCCTGCAAAGTGAATGGAATGCAAACTGTGAGAGAAAGCATAGATTTTTTTTCTGGGGGAAAAGAATCAAAATAGACTAACAAAAACAAAAAGGATTTTGGGGGAGGAATAAACTGAAAGGAATGAATATAATAATAATAAAGGGTATTAGGAAAGCAAAAGCTAGTGGATCCCACTTTCTAGTAACAGGATAGCAAATAGGAAGTGACAGCCGTTCTCTGATGCTGCTGAGCTGCTGGAAGACACAGCTCAGTAAGCTGACCTGAAGGTACAGAGAAAGCTCAGTTCAAACAATGCTTTTTATGCTTTTTTTCCATCCCTCCCCCAGAGCACTGGAATTGGAAGGGACCTCAGGGAAGGATCACAGTCACTGGCCAGATACACATGTCAATATCAGAGCAGTCCTTCTCCACTCTTCCCCTTCGTTCTCCTTAGTTTCTCTTTAGCTGCAAGTAAGCCCAGCTTTGAAACTCAAAATGTTTCAAAACTTTTCAAGGCTGTCTCAAAGCCTTTCATTTCATTTTAATTTAGCTGTTTTGAGCTCAAAAAGAGTCGAAACAGTGTCAAAGTGAAACACCCGTGGAAATTTTGCACAGCCCTATTGTAAATTACTTGCACTGGCTCATGCTCACAGGAATGGATCCTATGAGTGTGGACTTCAAACCCTTATTTCTATTGTAGTTCCAATTTGAAGCTATATTATAAATACTTGTGACAGGGGGCACCTCTAGGGTCTGGGTCTCATGTTGGCCTGTCCACCTGTTGCTACGGGGCAATCCGCCTGGTCCCGCCTGCCATGACTTTGCTATATCTACAAACAGATGGTAAATATGGGAGACTGCCCATTACATGCCTCGATGCCAGAGGGTGCTATCCGCGGCTCCGAACCTCCCCTATACCACAGCCCATGCCTTACAGATGGCATCCATGGTGTCATTCTGCTCCCGGCCTAGAGCCAGGCCAAGCTTAGCCCTCACTGTCAGGCCTCTCACACACACATTCACTCTGCCCTCCTCTCGCTAGGGCCTCTTGCATTCCACCTCCTCTCACAGGGACTCTCTCACACCAACAACTTGTTCTGCCCTTCTCCCTCTTGGAGAGGCTCCTGTAGGTCATAGACTTTATCTGGATCATGCCTTGGGTGGCAGACGTACTGTCTCTTGGGTTTCACTTTGTCATAATCATAGGCATCCTCTCCTTGCTGCCAGTAGAACTAGAAGTCTCATGCCTGCTAGTTGTAGGAAAGAGGCTGCATGAACCTCACCTGAGTAGTGGCCAGCCAAGTTCCTGACCTGGGCCAAGCTTGACCTGGCCCCTTAAGCTTTACACAAACATACACAAACACACATTGGATTCCCAGCCCCATGCACTGGGCTCCCAGCCCTCTGTTCCCCCTCACTGGGGCTCCACACTTCCCTCAACTTGCTCTCCAGGGGGTTGGCCCATGTGCTGCCCTTCAGGCTGTCCCACAGCCCTACTCAGCACACCCCTTCTGGGCTGCCCTTTAGGTTGACCTTCAGCCCTACTAAACCCTCTCTACCACTGTCACTACCACCCCCTCTCTGGAGTTACACATCTACCCCCTCCTTCAGGGTTCTGGGGTTTTTCTCTTCTGTGGAGGTTCAGATGGATGCAGCCGTGCCTGGCCCTACCTGGGGCTTACCCCCTCTTTGGGCTTAGGTGGCTGCAGCTGTGCCTGGCCCCCTTGTACCCACACTGTTGTGGAGGTTAGGGGTTAAGACGCCTTGACTTGCCTTTCACCGCGGTGGTAACTGGCCTTTCCTGGGGGCTCCCATGCCATTGGGAGTCCCACCAGGCCACCCACTCCCAGCAGGGTGCAGTTTTAGGTCATGCCCAGGAGCCTTCAAACCATCTCCATAAGCTCCTTCCCTTATCTCCACGATGTTCCATGCAGCTGTTCAGCCAGGTGATGTTCTGCTGGCCCACCAGCAGCAAACTGCTCTGTTTATATAGGCAGCCAGTGTTATAAAATGACTGCCACAATCATTCACCTGCCGGCTGCTCAACTCAACCTTTAAAGTGGCAGACACTACTAGTGCCCTGCCACAATACTGCAGAATGATGCTATGTTGGAACTTGCACTTTTATGGGACTTGCATAATGCAGAGGCATGAAAACATGGGGACAGAAAGAAATGAGAGAAAGAAAAACTGTTTTTTTCATTAATCTTAAAGTATTATGATTTTTATCAAAGCTTCATAATGCTTCTTTTATTATCTAGTTGCCACACACTATATTTAGAGTACAGACATAAAAAGAAATGGATTTGAAGAAATCCTACAGTGCTAAATACCTCTACATTTTGGAGAAGTTCATTACCACGTCCAAATTATTAATGTAATTCCTATTTCTATAGAATCATTTTGCACAAAACCCATGAATTCTAAGAGAAATTGTGGAATCTCCAGTCTTGAAAGTTTTCAAGAACGGGTTACACACTTGGCTGGAATGGCGTATTCAGGGATGATCCTGCCTTGAGCAGAGGCTAGACTAGATGATTTTGTGGTCCCTTCCAGCTCTACTGTTTTGTGATCATAATATGTTTATGATACGATCCTATGTCCAACTCTCATATTACACTTTTTAAAAAGCCCTTACCTGTTGGAGTCTGTTGCTTTGCTGAACAATGTATTTCAATCATTTCATCATTCTCAACTTCATAAAAATTGCATGGCAAGGAACTGGCTCTCCTTTGAATGCTGAGTAGCAGTGTAGATGCACCACGGCAGAATCAGTGATCAACTTTGTTACAGATGCAGCCGGCATAATTGTCATTTGGGTACCTTGTGTTGTGTTTTGGGGCTTAAGGCAGGGACAAATTGAGGCTCTAGGCAGGGACAAGCTTAAAATTTATCCTTACTTCACATTTACTTTTTAAGATGAATCTCTTTATGAGCTGGCTTTATAATCTAAGAAAGACAGCTGCAGCTCAGAGATACAGTTAAAGCAGCTGATATATGTAGTGTTTTGCCACCACCCAGTGGGGAGAATGGGAAAGTCCAAATCTGAGACAATGAGATTGATTTATTAGGAAGTACTTCCAAATTGTCTGGGAGATATAGGGTTTCTGTGTAAGTGTGATTCACATTTATAGGACTTGTACACTTGCACTGAGGGCAGAATGGGATTTGTGTTCGATGCTATTTCCCATAAGCAGAAAGTTAGGAAGTAAGATTCAATCATCTTTAATTAACTTATTCACAAGCAATGTAACTGAGTTATGGAAATTCACAAGGCTTGGGATAGATATCTGAAATATTTTTGGTTTAGCACTCATGGTTAAATTACTAATAGCCACCTCACTTTCTTTTAGTTATCTTGTAGAAATTTGTAATGGGCAACTACTTCAACAATTCTGTCTACAGACCATACCCTAACACATGTAATTGATAAAAAACATAGCACCTTAGTCTCTTGGTGCACTCCTGCACATCTTTTAATATAGGTCCTTTACAATGCTCTGGCAGTATATATGGAAGTGGTGGCTAACCCTTTAGGAAAACATGCTTCTCCCTACCCTGAGTGCCACTGCAATCCGCATCCCCCGAGTTTCTGGCTTGGGTGCTGAAATAGAAGCAGAGGGGCTTGAACCTTCTTTCCAGCATGGGCAGACAGCTGCCAGAAGAGGTGTCATTTTTAAGGGCACAGTTAACCCTTTCCTGGCCCTGCAGCCAGCCCAGATTGATATGGCAAGTGAGGATCCAAAGCCCTCAGTTCAGCGGCAGTTGCAGGGTCAGGCAACAGTTAACTTGGCTCTTGGCAGTGATGGTTACATCTCCTCTCACAGCAGTATTTTGCCCCCAATTTTCTCCACACAGCTGGAGGCTCCAGCCCCCTGCCTCCATTGCTCAGTGCCTGAGGCTCATGTGCCATACACAGCATTTGCCTGTCTGTGGCAGGGCACTGTTTGTGCCTGCCACTTTAAGAGCCTGAAGCCAGCAGCCAGCAGGTGCCTGATTAGGGCAGCCATTTTGGATTCAAGGCTGCCCATATAAATGGGGCATTTTGCTGCTGGAAGGCTAGGCAACAACATTGCCTGACTGCAGGTATCATCTGGAGGTAAGGGAGGAGCTGTAGAGGATGGAAAAGAGGCTCCTGGTCCTGGGAATGACCTAAAACTTCACCCTGCCAGGAGTGGGTGGCCTGGTGGGGCTCTCAGTGGCGCGGGTGCCCCAGGAAATACCAGGCCAGTTACCACCCTGGTGAAAGGTGGGTCAGCGTGCCTTAACCCCTAGCCCCCGCAAATGGGTGGGTTACTCCCTTTTTAGGGTCTGGAAGGCAGACCCCAGAGAGAGAGAGTCAGGCCAAAGACTCAACCTGTCTGGATATCCCCCGTCTGGTCTGAGCTGGGGCCAGGACTGGAAGGGTCAAAGGGCCAGGGGCCCACCGTGAGGAACGCCCAAGAGCTGAGGACCTGGGGTTCCAACTGGCCTGGAGGTGGGCCACGGCCAGTAGAGCCGAAGGTCCTGGGGGGACCACACCTGTAAGGAGGAAGCAGCTTAGGGAGCTATGTAGCCGGGAATGAAGACAGAGTAGGCTGCCTGAATGGAGGGATCTAGGTGGGGTCCAACTAGTAGGATTCTGGGGCCCAGTGCAGGGTTGGTGATATGGATAACGTCTGGATGCCATCTGTGAGGCTTGGGCTGTGGTGTAGGGGAGAAATGGAGCCACAGATAGCACCCCCTGGCATCGGGGCAAGAAATGGGAAGCCTCCCACTTTATTAACATCAATTAAATAATTAACAAGGCATGGCGGGTGAGAAGGCAGGCAGTTAGCCCAGAAACAGGTGGGCGGGCTACCGGGAAATCGGCCCCGAGAAGGCCCCCTATTACGCTGTCCCATCCCTGATATAGGGAGCCCAATCATGGGAAACGTTTATGAAAAATTTAACTAGTTAAAGTTAAAAGTTAGCAGCCTTTCAAATTAACTTGAGTTAAGAGTTAGATATTTCCACTTTCAACTAGTTAAAAGGTAAGTTAAAAAGAAAGTAACTAGTTAAAAGTTAAGTTGATTCATGAGAAATGCATGGAACACAGTGAATTGCCTCTCAGCATCATTTTTCATTTTCAAATGCAATGAGTGGGTTTCTTTTTTATAAGCCCACAGAAACACACTAATTTACTTGGAATTTACTTGGAACTCAGTCTGCTTTACCTGAAAACAATGATAACACTACTTGTCTTACAGTTTTCAGAATAACAATTTGCCAATACCTATGTAATGTTAGATCCCTCTTACCCTCTCCATGTGAAGTACTTTGTAAAAGTCAATGCATCATATAGGTGTACCAGAATAACAGAAAGGAGATATTCATAGCCAGGTGACAAATGAAAGGTGTTTCCACAGAAAGCCTCTGTTGTTACAATTTTTATTGCTCAAAAGGTAACAAAAGGGTATGAAATGTATCTGAATTAGAAATAATGAAAGTGTCTAAAAGTCAAAATTAGACTGAAATGAGAAAATCAGTTTAAATGAGAAAAAGAATGTTCAGTTGCATAGCAGAAACTGTATAAATATGCTTATTGAACTTCAGCAAAAGCTGCATTTCAGAATTTACATCTGACAATTTTCCTCTTCTGTCCTGCAAAACTAAGCCCCCACTACCGAACAATTGCTCTACGTGGGCAGATGTGGGAATGCTTGTATTATAATGGATGAATAGTTTTTTCATAGTAGGTGACATCTCAGATAAGTTTCTCACAGATAAGAAGTAATGCTTAACTCAGGGGCAATGCGTAGGGGGTGCACATGCACCCCCTGCTCATGGTGGTGCACCCCCTGCAAAAAGGTACCACCAACACCGCTGGCAGCATCTGTGGATGGTCCATGATCACCCCTGGCCGCCGCTGCCAGTGGTGCCTGTGGGTGGTCGCTGCCCCCTGGTCGGCACTCGCTGCCACTCTCACCCCCGCCCCGCCACTGCTGACAGTGCTGGAGGTGTCTGCCGGAGCTCCCCGCTCCCGCTCTCCCACCACCGCTGGCACAGCTGTGCCCACTCAGCAGCCGGGGGCATGCGTCGTTCGTGGCTCAACTTCTTGGGCCCTGGTTCAGATTTTCATTAAAATTTAAAGTCATCATCTGCTTTACCCTCACTACTTGCTCCCACTCTTACTGGGATCAGTGTCTCTGCTTGCTTGCACTTGTTCCCTCTCATGCGACCAACCAGCTGCCCTGCTGACTTCTGCAAATGCACAGAACATGCCAGCATGAACTAAGGAACTCATAGTTCTTAAGAGACCATATCTCATAGGAAGGCACACTACTCACTGACTGTCAGACAAGAAGTCCTAGAGTTTCAATAAAGAAAATATTGTTCCATGTAAGTCCTAGACAGTGGCTGTTTCAGGAAAAACTCTGGGAAAGCTGGATTTTAATTTTTTTTAACTTTTAAAAAAAAGTTAAACAACCTTTTTTTTAACTAGTTAAATTAAAGGTTGACAGCTGAAAAATTTAACTAATTAAACCTAAAAGTTTTTCATAGATTCATAGATGTTAGAGTCGGAAGGGACCTCAATAGATCATCGAGTCCGACCCCCTGCATAGGCAAGAAAGAGTGTTGGATCTAGATGACCCCAGCTAGATGCTTATCTAACCTCCTCTTGAAGACCCCCAGGGTAGGGGAGAGCACCACCTCCCTTGGTAGCCCGTTCCAGACCTTGGCTACTCTAACTGTGAAGTTCTTCCTAATGTCCAATCTAAATCTGCTCTCTGCTAGCTTGTGGCCATTATTTCTTGTTACATTTATAAAATAAAAGTTAGCCATCTCTTTAAAATTTTAATTAGTTAAATAACTAGTTAAATCCCAGGACTGAGGGAACTTCAAGGTAGGCAACCCTGTGATAGAAGCCTCTTATGTGCATTACTGTGTAGAGCCAGCAGAACCATTCTACATTGCACCTTCTAGCAGCTCCTAGTACAGGAGACATATTGTGGTTGAACCTGGCTCCTGCAGGAGCATAGCACATGACAGATAATGGCTGTATTCCAGACATTCTGGACAGTTCAATGAGAGCTCCATGGCCACTATATATTAGAGAAGATCAGGCTGTTTGCACTTGTACTGGGAGAAAAGTCCCTTAGTGGATTACAATGTGGGACGTGCAATGAGGGCTTAAAAACTTTTTATGTGTGTGCTGAGTATAGAGTCTGGCTCTGCTGATAACACTGCATCTTTGGGGCTTTTTAATTGTAGGTGCTTTTATGTGAATCTTTAGTTATATGGCAGGTAAAATACAGGAAGGAGAGTTTTTATAGAGGGGGGAGTACTATTTTTAGAGAGGTCAGAATATGGGTATAGTGGCACATGGTGCATCATAGTTAAAAAACAATTAGCTTTAGACACAGATAGGTTCACAAAGCTAGAGGGTTTTTACCCAGGCAGAAATATAAGGCTTTGGCACAGCATTGTATACGCAGGTAAGCATTAAAAAGTTACCTATTTTGGATCTAGTTTGTGGAAGCAATTCAGCCTCTTGACAGGACTGAAATGGTCCCTTAGGCCTGCAAGGCCTAGAGCAGCCTTGATATAAGTAGGCTAAGTGTGCATTCATGGAGTTATACCATTGTATGACCTGGTCCCTACAGAGAAAAGAGCCTGATGATGCAGCTTGTTTTTCTGCAAGTCTGATGACAAAAACACTTGTTATGAATAAAAGGGTGTGTTATGGTGCATTTCACCCATATTTGAAGCAAATGGCTCCTGGTGTTACGCATACCGAAGATGTATCAAAGATAAAAATATTGAATTAGCTGTGGGTGCACACTTCTTACAAGACAGCCACTCTCTCCAATCTCTCAGTTCTAATCCTCAAAGGGAATTTACACAACACTTTTTGTAGATTAGCCTATTAACTTCACCTCATAAATCTACTGGATACAAAAAATCATGGACTAAATATAGACATTGGATTTATGGCACATTATAATCTGCCTGCCATCTGATAACCCCACGTCCCTGTCTACATTTTACCAGCTACATTCTATCACCAGCTCTACATTTCCCCTTTTCCCCCCAGCACCTACCTGTCTCACACCTATTGTCTCCCATTACCTCTGATCCTCACTGCCATGCATTTGCATTTTCACAGACCTGCATTTTGCATTTTGGCTTCTATTCCACCCAGGAGAGCACATAAAACATCAGCAGACACTCCCTATGCCTGAAGAATGGTGTTTGTACCCCAAAACTTGTAAAGAACAACTTTTCCAACTATTAAATTTGGTCTAATAAAAGGTATCACATTTACCCAAAGAACCTTGGTCTGCCTATGTCCTTAGACCAACACGACTACAACCAACAACCCTAAGCTGTTATGAAATATATGTGCACTTTTGTTATAGATGTCAGGCACCTACAGGAAGCTGTAATCCTCTGTTCCAAAAACACCAACCTCTACTAAAAGAAGCTTCTCTTGGCCTCTACTTGAGGAAGGACCTCAAGCATGTTTCTACTTTGGACTTCAAAACCTATTTACAGTGAAATGAGTACTTAAGAACTATACCAGATCGTAGTGCTACAGAATGTAGTCATTAACCAGCAATAGTATCAAAGTCCCATGTCCTTTCTATGGCCCAGCCACAAGAGAGGAATGTTATTCTTCCACTATTACAAAGCCAGTGCTTTCTGGAAAGCTGTTACATAGCAGTGTTCAATCAGCCATATATTTGCCTCTAAAAAATGTCCAATACCAGAAAACATTATTTTTCTTCCTTAAGTATAAGAACTCTAGATCAAGCTGTCCCTCAGAGTACTGTGGAAAGCAGTCCACTCAGTATATTGTCCCATAAAAAGGAAGAATTAGAACTCAAGATGTTAATGATGTCTTCCTTTACTGAGACGTTGCTCAAATAAACCATCAAATGCTCGAAGCATTGGGATTAGCTGCCTAGGCTGCAGAATTTGAAGTGGCAGACCCCTAATGTCAAGGAAAAAAAGTGGATATAAACTAGGCTGAAATCAAAACACTGCATCAAAATAAGAAGTATGGCACCCAACACAAAAAACTATTTCATGAAAATAAGTCTGCTAGGGAGTTAGACAGTAAAACTTCCTTAATATTATGTGCAAGGTCAAGGTCAAGACTAGCCCAGATTTTATATAAAGAGTCATAATTTCAACTGCCAGGATTTACAAGATGAGGACGATAAATTATCACCACTCATCTCACAACAAAGTCAATGTAATTTTTAAAAAAATCTGGGCCCAACAAATAAGGTTTTAAAAGGAAGGCAAAACATCCCACAATCCATGCCAATCTGACTGTGGAATAAATTTCCTTCCTTAAACTGTGGTGTGATGATGAAAAGCATAAGGGGCTCAAATCCTGCAAGACGCTGAGTATGCTGGCTTTAATTCGGTGAAGAATTTAAGCATCTGAGAAGTTCCTCTTATGACTAAATAGAAGCTTTATGAGTTACAGTGGGGAGCTTCACTTCCATCTCTACCTTACTACCACTGACAGACATGGAAATCACCCCCTCACCCCCCCCCCCCCAAAATGGTGCTTAACTGGAAGAAGAAGCATGTTAGTTCAACCTGGCTCCCCAGCACCTGTATAGATCAGGCACTTCAGTGGGGCTTTTTGGTACTTTTATCTAAAGCTAATTCAATCAGCTATTAGATAAAAGCACCAAAAAAGCCCCACTGAAGTGCCCAATCTATACAAACGTTGGGTGAGCTGCGTCCACTTAACCTGATACCTCTTCTGGACATGTGCTTCACTTGGTACAGGGGTGTGCCCATGTTAAAGTGCTGAGTTATTTGTTTTGTTTTAACATCTCTATTCAGCCTAAAAGACTGTCATGGCTTGGGATGAAGACTATAGCCAACAGCTTAATTTCTGTGTCATGGAGGAGCTCCCTAAAAGACAAGCACACTGTGACAGGGGACCATCCGGGAGCCAGTCACAATATCAGTCTGCCCACCTGTCTCATCTGCCACACCTTTGTTGTAACTCAGAAAGTGTTTCTAGGCAGGAGGCTGCCCATTTAATGACCTGATGCCAACGGCATAATACATAACTCCTTTACTGTGTCCCAAGCCCCACAGATGGCATCCAAAATTACTTCCAACTCCCCTAGCCCCATTGCAGGGCTGCACTTGGTTTCTGGACCAAACTTGGCCTCAGGCATCCTCGGACATACCTTGGCCTGTCCGCTGGCCCAGCTTGGCCTCAGGTGTCCTTAGACATTCCTTGGCCACATGCCTCCTCACTGGGGCCTCTACTCCTGTTGGCTACAAATGTCCAACTCGGGATCCTTAAAATTCTAGTTTATTAGGCGGATTGAAACACTGTAATCATAAACCTTGGGGCTGGTCCACACACACACACACACATGCACACACACATACACACACACACAGTAGCAGGCTACAGAGTCAGGTATACCTATCCTACAAGCGCTCGAGTCTCTTGTTGAGGCTTCTTTCAGTGTGGTGTTATCTTCCAGAAGGGGGTCGCTGGCTGGTCCTTCTGGCTGGACAGGTCTGGTCGAGTTGGAGATCAAGAGGGCACCACTGAGGGTCACTTTTCACTGCCTTGTATCTGTCCCTGGCAGACTTTGGTGACTCCCCAGTTTTCAGGTTTGCCCAATCCAGGGGTCATTGACCCTCGTGGGACTCCCCCCCCTCGGTGGCTACTGGACAGCATCTGTCAGCCCCAGGGGTAGTCTGCATGTACGTGCAGGTTTGGGAGTCCATTGATGAATTTAGAATAGGGCTCTGGGAGTGGTCGATCTGGAGATATTCAGCCCAAAAGTTGGTCTCTGACATTGATTAACTCAGGCCAGGGCTTCTAGCCCTTGATCAGTGACGTTTAGAGATTTCCCAGTTGTTACATTGTCTTCTATTGAGTTCTTCGGTTGGTTGATCTGCAGCTTCCAGGTGATAATTGCTGCCTGCTACTATGTTACACATTCAATCACTGATTCACTCACTCTTTCAGAGGCCCGCCTAAAACAGGGAAGGGCAGTTTGATTCCTGCCCTTGTTAACATTGTTACAATGTATAATTTACTTATGAAACTAAACATATTCAGTTGAAAGTTGAAAGGTGAGGAGTATAAAATATAAGCTACAAATGCCATGGCATACAAAATGCACACATACAAATTTTAAAATCTTAAAGTGAAAGAGAGAGGAAGGAAGAAAAGGTAGAAAAAGAGAAACATATCCAAAGAGGGGAGAGCAAATGCAGGCAGGAGGAAAAGGGGGCTTTCTGCTACATTATTCCCCCCCTTGACATCGGCCTTACACAAGGGTGATGTCACTAAAGTATTTGGGCTAGTATTTTAGCCTAATCTATTTTAGCATGTACTGTGCGTAGGGTGGAAACAAGTCTGCAATACAGGAATATAATTAGGAATGTTAAAATTATCATTAGGATAAACAGCACTACAATGGGGTGCATCATGAGATTCAGAATACCAGTGGCAGTTGGGGACCAGCCCAGGAGGGTCTCCCAAGGGCTGTAGTGGGTGATTTGTTTGATTTTGGTGAGTACCTGGGTAACTTGGTGGTTGTTAGTTTGGATAATAGTGTAGGTTTTATTGGCTTGGGACTGTAATGCTTGTAAGGCCTGTTGGATTTCTGGGTGTGTGATGGCATGTCTGAGGGCTTGGGGGGACATGCCTAAGTAGACTGGAGTGAGTTTAGGTTTGAAGAGGCTGTACTGTGGGGTTAGAGACTGATGCAGCATGTCTTTTCTTTTATACTGTATGTCACACCCCGTAATGGATCTGACATTACACAGACAGAAGTTGTGCTGTAGGTCAGTAATATTATAAAACTCATTCACGGTGATAGAGGGACATAGGGTGCGGAGGCAGACACATCCAAAACCAATATTGATGAGCAAAGACTGAACACTGGGGTCTTTGAACATCACATAGGGACAGATTGAAAAGTCAGGGTCAAAGCAGAGGGTTTGGGATTGCAACATGCGTTCCTCACAGAGGAAACCAGAGCCAGTATCTTCATAGTTATTGACAGTAATTGCTTTAAATTGGCCATTGGCTTGCTTTAGAGCCCAATGTTTGCCTGTGTGTGGGATCATGAATGTATCATTGATCCGGCTCCCCAATGTTATGATTGGGAATACTTGATTTATCTTCCCACTAACCACCCCCATGATTATGAGATTGATAGACCACAAATGTGGATCAAACCTGAATTGTATTAGCCAATTATAAGGGGTTAACTGTGAAGGCTGCTTGGTTTCATTTATTAGCAGGTTTTGTAGTTCTATGGGAATGTGTCCTTCCATGCCTTGAAGTATGATACCCTTAATTATGTCTAGGTACCATACCTGGGCCTGGGTACACATGAGGGCAAGAGAGACGTTTTGCCCCAGGGCTATGACCTCTTCAGTTAGGGTCTGGGAGTCCTGAGAAGCCACTTGAGTTATCCACTGCATGAGGGAGGCAATAGAAACACTTAGCTGAGTGGAGGTTTCAAAATTGTCCCTTGTAGGTTTGTCCAGTTGGTGAAGCAGATTTTCAACTGTTGCCAATTTGTTCCGGAGCACCTCTGTATTGATGGTATTTAGGACACCAGTGCCAGTTCCGATTGCTCCCAGTATGGTGTCTAGTGATCGTCGGTGTTGTGGGCCACTGGATCCAGAGCTGTTGAAGGGCTCCTGTATCACCTGCTGAGTCCATACCTGCCATCCAGCATTCAGAGGGATAACATAATTGCCACACTGAGGATATAGCTGGGTGATACTGTGGGCTTGCAGATTAATAGTGACATTCCATAAAGACTGTGTTATGTTAGTTAATAAAGGTTTGCTAATATCTTGTTTTACCACAAAGGGTCCAATTTTGTGTTTCTGTGCTTCCTCCTGTACTTTGATTTCTGTGATTAGAGCGGGGTGGTCTGTAGAAGCAGAAACTCTCCACCTTCCAGAACTGGATAGGGAGAAACTGTATACTAGGGTGCCACAGCTGGACAGAGGGCATTGCTCAGCAGTCAGGGGGCTGGAGAGGTTTCCATGCTATACAGGAGCAAGAGGGAGGTGCTGGTGAAGGTGGCAGGGTTGTAGATGCTATGGGGGTAGGTGCAGGTTTTGGTGGGTGAACCAGTCTGAAGATGAGAGAGTGCCCAGTGCACCCTACTAATCCATCCCGCATCCACCCTACTATTCCTCGTCCCCCTGGTGGGAAGGAAATCCTGGTGGTTCTCCAAACCTTTCCATCCTGGTAATCTTGGATTTCCCTGCCGGGGTTCAGTCCTACACGGACACATTCTGCGTGGGGATTACACCTGGACTTGAGGAAGATGATAGGGTTAAAGGGATCCTGCAGGCTGACTTCACTCATACCATTTTGAATTTGCCAAGACTGAGCAGCCCAGAGTTGGCACCCTTTTGGCTGGGGAGAGGGCCACTGTGAGTTTTGGATGCCTTCAAGGCTGCTGTCATAACTAATTACCTCTAGACAGCATTTAACACTTTTGCTCTGTAATGTTAGTTCACTGTCCAAATTACAGTGAAGGCTATTATTAACCGGGAGAATCCACAGGACAAGGACTCCCCATAGGCTTAGGGTCTCCATACCAAAGTCCTATATTACAGGAAAAGTTGGTTCAGAAAAGCAGGGTGTCATGACCCAAAGGTCTGATTTTGTGTGTGCGCTTCGGCACTAGAATTATCCCCGTGGGATTACAACTTCATTGCACGGTGGAGTTTTGCTGCACAGAGAACCCGTGTGCAAGGGAGAGAGTTCCCGCCACTTTGCAGCTGTCTTTGCAGGGTGCATTTTCTTTGCAGCACAGAAATGCACGGTGCAAAGAGTTCCTGCTCTTCGAATGCAAATTTGTATCCCGCTATTGGCTAGTGCTAAATTATTCCCATGTGGCGGCTAGCGATTGGCCTGCTAGCCGTATAAGAGGCTTGAGCGGTTTCCACCCAAGCCGAAGAGGACTCCACATCCATCTCGTGGGGACTCTGGGTACGCGGCAGGGTAATAGAAACCCTGTGTGAGATCCAGAGGAGTTTGGCGGCCTGATCCACCGCCCACCTTTTCCCGTCTTCGTGCGGTAACCTTTTATAAGACGTATCTCCGAGTTTTGAGGCGTGCTTGTCCTGGACATCCGGAGTTCTGTCTGCGTGGAGCCTAGCAAACTCCACATAACTGTTCGTGTTTTCTGTTTGTAATGGCAACTCAAGCAAGTTTTCAGCCTGCACCACGACCATCTCGGTGTAAGTAAACAATCTTAAAATCAACCATTAAGCATTTGTGCCTAATTCTAGCTCGGCGCCCGCCCTCTCCGACCCGGCGTGCCCGGGCTGCCGGCCACAGCCACGTGCAGTGCGACCAGGGCCGCGGGTTCGCACCCGGCCCGCACATGGTGACGAGGATGGGATCAGGAGAGGGCTCGCTAGAGTTAGAATTAGTTGAGAACTGCCCTTGGAAAAGTGAGAGACGCAACGTAGCAAGTGTTGCAGAACTGGAGGCGCACGTCGCGTACCACCAGGTGGGCGGAACGGGCAGGAGATGTGTCCGTGGACACCTTTCGCTAAAGGGAGAAGAGGGAGCTCCCGAAGACGGAGCCCTAGAAGGGAAAGAAGTGTATCTTCACCCTGCGGCGTTCGGGTGTATCATGAGCGATGAACGGGTCCTGTACAGGCCCCTCGATGCTGTGTCCCTTGCCGAAGTCGACCCGGCGAGCGCAGCGAGCCCGACCCCCACCCGGGAGTGTGTCCGTTGCTCACGATGTGCCCGGGAGATGGGCGAGCCAATGCCGATCGGCTGGTTCTCCCCTTGCATGGTGATACCTAGACTGAGGGGTCGTGATCTTCCGTCCGAGCTCCGCGAAAACCTGGAGACGGAGGACCTCGCCGTAGATGAGAGAGTGGTCCTACGGTGCGGCAAGGGGGGAGAATTGAATGCAACTTTTCAAACTATGACAGATCTAATGAATAAAACTTTAAGTTTGAAAACCCAGCTGCTTATGGCCATTCGGGCGGTCGGAGAAGCAGCTGAGAAAGGGGATCTTAAAACGCCACAACAAGATGGCGCCGAGCAGAGAGAAGACCGCGTGGAGGAGCCGGAAGAGAGGGATGGAGCTTCGGAGGAACCCGCAAGGGTTCGGCCGATAACTCCGCCCAGTGACGCAACGTCGATTCTGCCGATCACGCCCCTCTGCCGACGGGAGGGGGAGTCGAGCGGAGAGGTGCATCCGCCCCTCCCGCCTGAAACAGCAACAACCCCCACTGTAACGATAACTACAGCTCCAACAGAGACAGCAACAACAACGACTCGCAAAGAAACTGATCAGCCTGTAGCATCAAGCAGCCAAGTTGTCAATCCGCAAAGTGCAGTTCATGCTACTACCTATTACACTTGCTCCAGAGCCGAACTGCAGAATTTGTGTAGAGAATCCAGGATCCAACCTGAGGAAACTGGCTGTGTGGTTGGGACGTCTGGTCATGGAGCTTGGGTCCGACCTCCTGGACCAGGAAGAAGCAAGCTTCTTGGTGAGACAAGCTTTATGGAGTAGGGGACATGTCACTGACATCGACATGATGGCATTTAGCATCCACTGGCCTATTCCAATTCCAGCGCTTGTGGCAGGAGTGATCGAACAAAAGGCCCACGCATGGCACGATGGGCGACCAGAGCACACCGGTGCAGAACAGCTTGTACTGACCATCATAGGAGTCTCGTATTGTGCCTGGAACCCGAGAGCATGTACGCTGGGACTAACACCGCTCCAGCGAATGCGACCATGGCCTCATCATCACCTGCGAGACCCTGGAACCGTTCCGGTGACCCTCGACAGCATAGACAGTTGTCTTAAGGTCTACGGGCAAAGAAACATCGTGGTTTTGCAAATTGTGCTTAACCCAATGGTCGACCACCCTGTGAGTAGTCTCCTTCATCAGTTGCCAAGACTGCGCATCCTAATGGAGCCAAGACTGTCCAGTGATCGGGAATGTCAACGCCCAACTGAGGCTCAGAACACAAGACGCCGCGAATCCGAACGTCCAGTATTACGCCAGAGAACGCAAGAGGAGCGATATATGTTTGGATTCCTCCTGCAACGTTCTGGACTTAATAAGCGACAGCTTCGGATTTTGGGGGACGCGGGACAATGGCAACTAGCCTATGAGTTAGGTTTTCATTACCTGGAAGAAGGTGACGACGACTCCTCGACGATTTCGTTGAGTTGTTGAGAGTGAAAAGAGAGAGAGAGAGAGAAAGCTGTCCAGCATAGAATCGTGTTTATATATCTGTATTTAATAAGTGATAGTAAGTTTAATCGACTGCATTATCATGCGGTCCAGTGTAATTTTGTAAATAATAGTAAAATAACCATTTTAAGAATGTTCTTTTATAAATCTGGGATTCGGAGTGCGTAGTGGAGAGAGGACCCGAGAGGGACAACATCACCAAAAGGAGCGAAGGCCTGACGCGCGATTCCACCATGACGCCCACTGAAGCCCTGATCGTCCAGTTTTTTGTTACGAATGTGATTATGTGTATATGTGTGTGTGCCGGCTATTATTTGATTCGATCCCTTGAGGACAAACTTTTATTGTTAGCTAATTTTGTATTTGTTCGTTTAGTTTCACAAACCGTTGACAGAGCTACTAATAACCCAGATGATGGACATGTAGTATAATTCTATTGTGCCTTCAGCAAGGGGGGATGTCATGACCCAAAGGTCTGATTTTGTGTGTGCTCTTCGGCACTAGAATTATCCCCGTGGGATTACAACTTCATTGCACGGTGGAGTTTTGCTGCACAGAGAACCCGTGTGCAAGGGAGAGAGTTCCCGCCACTTTGCAGCTGTCTTTGCAGGGTGCATTTTCTTTGCAGCACAGAAATGCACGGTGCAAAGAGTTCCCGCTCTTCGAATGCAAATTTGTATCCCGCTATTGGCTAGTGCTAAATTATTCCCACGTGGCGGCTAGCGATTGGCCTGCTAGCCGTATAAGAGGCTTGAGAGGTTTCCACCCAAGCCGAAGAGGACTCCACATCCATCTCGTGGGGACTCTGGGTATGCGGCAGGGTAATACAAACCCTGTGTGAGATCCAGAGGAGTTTGGCGGCCTAATCCACCGCCCACCTTTTCCCGTCTTCGTGTGGTAACCTTTTATAAGACGTATCTACGAGTTTTGAGGTGCGCTTGTCCTGGACATCCGGAGTTCTGTCTGCGTGGAGCCTAGCAAACTCCACGTAACTGTTCGTGTTTTCTGTTTGTAACCGCAACTCAAGCAAGTTTTCAGCCTGCACCGCGACCATCTCGGTGTAAGTAAACAATCTTAAAATCAACCATTAAGCGTTTGTGCCTAATTCTAGCTCGGCGCCCGCCCTCTCCGACCCGGCGTGCCCGGGCTGCCAGCCACAGCCCACGTGCAGTGTGACCAGGGCCGCGGGTTCGCACCCGGCCCACACACAGGGGAGGAGGAGAGGGAGATAAATTGGCGTTACCTGTTTTAATCCAGAATTTTGCGAACAAATGGAGCAATTACCTACAGAAGGATGGCCGTCACAAGTCAAAGACTTCTCTGGCCTTTTCCTGCCTCAACATCGAGGTGGGCACTGATCAGCCCGTCCGATGCGTATTTTCCAACGGCTCAGAGCCAATCCTTCCTGCTAGCCAAGAAGGGTGGCCAGCAGGATTAAGAGGTTGGTTACCCTGTTCCTCGAGGGTCAAGTGGTTGGTGGTTCACTTCTTTTTTTTTTTTCTTTTCTCCAAGCTGGGTCACTGGAATGCTTTCCTCATGACGCAAGGAATCCTGTTAACAAGGCTAGATTCAGGGTTAGATCTATTCCACCCCCTTAAACAGTTTCAGTTGGGACACGTGTACCCATTTTCCTGATTCCCCTTTATCAATCTGGACCACGGTTGGGCTTAATCGATTGATAATAGTGAAGGGTCCAATCCATTTGGACTCCAGGACGTGCCTTTGGGGTGAGTCTAAGGTACATGACTGACTGTCCAATTTCCCAAAGCCTGGGAAGCTGTTCGAGCTGCCTGTCCATCCACAGCCGAGCTTGCTGAATAGCTTCATTAATTTGCAACTCCTGATGCCTCAAACGATATGGGAGCTCTTTCACCCATTCAGTAATTTCTGTGGGCTGTGGATTGTCCAGACTGTCTGGGTATGGGATAAGCCCAGTGGGTATTAGAGCCATCCGCTTGCCAAATAGGATCTGGTAGGGCTGGAGGCTGGTTCCCAAGCTGTTCCTGCTCCAGAGAGCAGCTAAGATCAATTTCCAAATTCCGAGACAACCCCTTTAGAGTCTGATTACTGGTTTCCAATTGAATACATCTGTCTTTTAGAATTTGGATTAGCTCCTCCTTTTCCTCAGTTTCAGAGGCTCACTGAAGCCAGACCAAGGCACTGTTTTGCCTTTGAACCGAGGGTTTTTCACAAAGGCAAAATCTTTCAAATTGAGATTCAATGTCCCCTATGGAAAATCCTGGGGTGCACACATCCTCCCTCCATGGGCTGGGTCCACCCTTCAGAATCTCCCTATGGAGAGGGGAAATTTCCTCCCTCCATACCCACTTATCTTCTTGGCCTCCTGCTCCAACCTTAGGGGCTTTTTTCCTAAACAAAGACATTTTCCTCAACATGCCTCAAGCCTCTCAGTTTCCTTGAGTCCTTGCACTCCCAACTGACTCTGCCCCTGCCCCTGCAGTTCTACAACCAAATCCCTTCCTTGAGATATGTCCACCCCCTTGGGTGACTACTAAATCCAGACCCTCCTTGAGTCTGCCCACCCCCTTGGGTGAGTCTAAATCCTAATCCACCCCCTTGGGTGACTATTGCCTACCCACATCCGTGCACGTGGGTTCTATCTGGAGACACAGTCTCCCCAATTACCAATCTGCTAATAATCCTAGAATAATGCCTGCATTCTCCACCAAATAATGTTGGCTACAAATGTCCAACTCAGGATCCTTAAAATTCTAGTTTATTAGGCGGATTGAAACACTGTAATCATAAACCTTGGGGCTGGTCCACACACACACACACACACACACACACACACACACACACACACACACACACACAGTAGCAGGCTACAGAGTCAGATATACCTATCCTACAAGTGCTGGAGTCTGTCGTTGAGGCTTCTTTCAGTGTGGTGTTATCTTCCAGAAGGGGGTCGCCGGCTGGTCCTTCTGGCTGGACAGGTCTGGTCAAGTTGGAGATCAAGAGGGCACCACTGAGGGTCACTTTTCACTGCCTTGTATCTGTCCCTGGCAGACTTTGGTGACTCCCCAGTTTTCAGGTTTGCCCAATCCAGGGGTCATTGACCCTCGTGGGACTCCCCCCCCTCGGTGGCTACTGGACAGCATCTGTCAGCCCCAGGGGTAGTCTGCATGTACGTGCAGGTTTGGGAGTCCATTGATGAATTTAGAATAGGGCTCTGGGAGTGGTCGATCTGGAGATATTCAGCCCAAAAGTTGGTCTCTGACATTGATTAACTCAGGCCAGGGCTTCTAGCCCTTGATCAGTGACGTTTAGAGATTTCCCGGTTGTTACATTGTCTTCTATTGAGTTCTTCCCTTGGTTGATCTGCAGCTTCCAGGTGATAATTGCTGCCTGCTACTATGTTACACATTCAATCACTGATTCACTCACTCTCTCAGAGGCCCTCCTAATACAGGGAAGGGCAGTTTGATTCCTGCCCTTGTTAACATTGTTACAATGTATAATTTACTTATGAAATGAAACATATTCAGTTGAAAGTTGAAAGGTGAGGAGTATAAAATATAAGCTACAAATGCCATGGCACACAAATAGATAAAAATACTAAACTACAAGGGGAGGTACAAAATGCACACATACACATTTTAAAATCTTAAAGTGAGAGAGGAAGGAAGAAAAGGTAGAAAAAGAGAAACATATCCAAAGAGGGGAGAGCAAATGCAGGCAGGAGGAAAAGGGGGCTTTCTGGTACACTCCCACCCACAATCTGGGCTTCTTACCTCACATTAGGCTTCTAGCCCCTCACACTTTGCCCCCTCACTGGTGTAACTATTCTGCCCCCTCACTGGGGCTTCTGGGCTTTATGCCCCTTGGGCCTCAGGTATCTGTTGATGTGTCTGTTGCAGCCCCTTCCTAGGCTGGCCTGTGCCTTCTCTAGGCCTAGATGTACATGGCCTCTTCCTCAGCCCCAGACCTACAGCCACTTCCTCGGTCTTTGGCACCCTCTTGAATCCCTAGGAGCCTCCTCCATCCCTATAGCTCCTACCCTGACATCCAGAATGCTCCTGGGAGCAGAAGCTCCATTTGGGCAATGTCACCTCAGCAGCATCCCCCCAACAACTGCTAGCTCTGCTCCTCAGGGGCTGTTCTTATACTGAGGCTGCTCAGCCCTGCTCCAATCAGGAGGCCTCCTGGCTGTCGTGTGACCACCTGATTGATTCTGCTGTCACCTGCAGGCTGCCTCACTGCCTGCTCAAGCCGTTGAAGTAGTAAGCACCCGAAGGTGCTCTGCCACACTCACCTAGACATAAGACAAGAGTTTTTGAGGGCTGTTTGAAGTAAGGATCATCAAAAACTTTCACAAGGCTTACTGTCTTCTTTTCCAAGTGCAAGGCATATTTCCTTGACCTTGACTTCTTTAATACAAAGATATGAAAATACACACACAAACATTTGTGTGTGTGTAAATATACAAAACAAACAAACAAAACCCAATAGCAAAACATAGCATTCTTCCAACATACTCCATTGTATATGATTCTTCCCTGGGGAGAAAATAAGAAAGACACATGACAGATACAAACTGTACCAGTGAAAGATGCTCAGATTTGGTGATAAGACCCAAAACAAAGCAGAGGAGAGTCGGGAAGAGAATTGCTGATTTTTATTATGTGTTTCATAGGAAAAATAGCAGGATGCAATTAAGTTCTGGCTGAATGGAAAATGAAGGGTGAGAAACTGAGCCACTATTAAGGCCAGATTAATTAATTTGCTTGAACCACTCATGATCCTAAATACTGAGAAGAGCTAGTACTCTGTTTACTCAGAGAATTGATATGGTAGAGGTATCTATATAAAACAAATGTCCATCACTGAAGTAAACAGTGCTTAAAACAAGAGCTCCCATTAACACAGCTATGCTATCTCTCCATGCACAGCTTTTAAAATTTAGGGAGACTGATTACAGAAGTCCTATTTTGGAAAGACTCATTAAACCTCTCTGTGTTGCCCATAGGCATGCAAACCAGTTTAGACTAAAGGTGCAAAGGTTAACAGTTTGCTGATTAGAACAGCTGTAATTGAGTTAAGTATCCACTTTGCTCTTCATTTAAGGCCATTCTTGAATTGCATAGTGTGCCAGTCAGTTTGTTGCTTTTACCTTATCTCTGCCAGAGAAAAGCTAAAAAGTTCCTGTTACCTTTGAGCACTGTGTACATCTTCCCTTTGTGGACCAAGCGAGTGTCAAAAGGTCACCAAGCTACAAATGATGAAGCACCTGCAAATGCCTGCTTTTACATATATGGAGTGACCAAGTCATGGCTAACACAGTTGAGTGTGAGTACTGATGTTCAGAGCTATTCCAGCATTTATAGCAAAATACAGTGTTATGAAGAGACTCCAGAGAGCTAGCTCTGAAGGAGCAAGCTTGGATATCCTGAGAAACAGAATATAGTAGTTTGGATGAAGCACCATGCTTAAGATGCTTATAATATTTCCAATACCTAAGCTAGCTTGGTTTCAAAAACAGCAAACATACAAAAGCAAAACTAGTTTAGGAGCAGAACAATACATCTCTATGCAGGAGAAAAGAAAAAGATCAGGTGCACACATATAATTATATTAAATGTAATACTTAAATTTACTACTGATATTTATATATGTGTGTACACACACCCACACACACACACACACATTTTGGGCAATGTCAAATGGACAAAACAATTAAGTTTCATTATAGTTAAAGGCACCACCAGAGTCCCTTCATGGAATTAAAGCTCTGAATTTGAAAAACTATAAACTGTTCTCCTACAGAAATGTAGAAAGGCAATGAAAATGTAATATACTATATGTATTGTATCTCTTCATACCTATTAGTATAGTTTTTGCAAAATCTCCCATTTTTCCTGTCAACTACAAATCTAGTTGAAATATTTTGACAATTATAGATCTTAATCCACATATAAACATAGAGGTCCATTACTTTTAAGTGCATGGTAGCAGAGAAGTTGAGGCATTCTGCTGTTTTTTTCTGAGATAAGCATCCAAATCCTGCTCTGGACTTGTGCCAAAGGCTGTCCTCCCCCACATTTCCTCTGCCCCCACCCCCACTCAAGCCAGTTGTAAATGAATGCCTGGTCATTTGGGCTGGAGAGTCAAAAGCAGCTTAGTGTGATGTTGGCCAGGTCACTCCCTTGTGTGTATGCCCTTGGCTGTAGAAAATGGTGGATCTTGACATACAGCTATATGGACAGACAAATAGGAAATGATTCTGTTCTGTCTTCCACCAATTTTCAACTTCAATGGAGTCACTCTTAATTTACAGTTTTACACAGATGTACATGAGAACAGACTAAGGAAGTACATAAAAACTCATGTTGTTAGAATTAAAAAACAACTAGTTTTCACATTGCAGTTGCAATACTGGTGATAGAATAACTCCACTGAGAAAGTTATTCCCCATAATTGTTCGGTGAAGGGCTGCACCAGTCAAGCCACAGGCTACCAGGTCTCATGAACACTCCCTCCATCTCCCTGTTGCACTGCACCTGTTCATCCCCCCTTTTCACCACTGTACCAGCTGCATCACCCCACCACAGCGTGCAGGTGTGAATGCAATTCCCTACTCTTCTACGACGTGTGGGTGTGCGAGCTAGATCCTTTCCCCCACCCCACCGCAATGCATGCCCTTGCAGGCACCCCCTACACCATTGAAAATGTGAAGGTGATACCCCACCCCCACCACCATGTGTGGCCCTCCACTCATCCTCAGCTCCACTGCACTGCCCCATCCCTGGAGCAGAGGAAGAAAGCAGCACCTGGGGGAAGGAAGAGGAGCCCAGAGACTCCAGCTGTTATTGCAGTTGCAGTTATGTGGGGGGAGTGGGGGCTGGATAGGAACCTGGGGGGCTACAACTTAACCCCTTGTGGGTCTGGGACACCACTTGGACAGCTCTGCTCCAGACCATCTATAGTCTATTAGGCTGGTCCAAATTCCATGTGAAGCTGTGGTCCCTGATCAAATCTGTACTGGGAAAAATAAAACCTATTAAGAGATATCCCTGTCCCAAAGAGTTTACAGTCCTGGTTACTCCTGCCTTTTTTGGTTTGGGACAATATCATATATAATGTGCATGAATCATTTATTTTACTGCCCACCATCAATTCATTATTTCTCTGTGCTCTAGGGATTGGATGAACAACAGAAAGGAGGATAGACACAGTGCTTAATCCAGCTGCCTTTGAGGATGTAGGTGAATACCTGGTAAGAGGAAAGGGAAAAAAGCCAGTTGCAGCCCTTTAATTGCTGTAGCCCTTAAGTTGCTGAAGGTGGAGTGGTTTACTTCATATTCGTGTGGAACTTTGTATATTTTGAAAACTCCTTTTTTAGGAAACATCCCACAATGAATCTTAATTTACAAAATAATTTCTGGACTTCAAAATGCTCTGTACATCATCACTTAACTGATCTGTAAGTCCTGTTTATTCTCTAGCTTACTGTCATTTGCTCCATTATCAGATTGGAAGATATTGCTTAATGGAGAGCCCTATCCATTATTATAGTAATAATCAAATTCCACATTCTGCAATTTTATTCAGGTAAATCTTTAGGATAATAAAATCCATTTGATCAAGCAAAGCATGGCTCAAAGTGCTGCCTAATGCATATGTTTTTGCCTTATCCATTATCTTCGTGTAAAGCCCACCCATGGAAAGGAAAATGAGAAGGTAGCTCCAATTTTTATTGTGTTCTTGGTCATTTTGAGAGTCATTTCCTTTTCTTTCAGGGAGCTAAAGAGACATATATTATGTAGACAAAAGATGCTGTGTTCTGGTCAATAACACGGGTCACACAGGTCAATGGCTTTAAGCCAAGCCTGTCTGAGAGCTCCTATAAATTTTCAAAGGTGGGGAAGGAAGATTTAGAGACTGGATGTGTGCTGTCTAAGCAGGAGGAAAGATAATAGACATATAATACCACTCTGTACAGGAGAGCAATGCGTTAAGTCCTATAAAAAAAATCAAAAGAGGCTAGTCTCCTCAACATGTGAAGAAATTTGCCCACCCAAGCTTTATTGTATAGGACAGACAAATAAAAGAAGTTTGAAATTAAAGCAGTGAGGCCAACCTAGTCTTATAAATAAAAGCTAAAGCTTCCTGTGCTTGGTTTCATCCCTTCACTTTTTGTCATCACCAATTTTGATAGTGTCAGAATAAACAGCACATCACTGACAGTGAAGAAAACCTTCATTCTGACTGCTTTCCCAGCATTTCTTGCTTCCTTTTTCTAAGTCAAAACTGGGCCCCAGGCACAAAGAAACATGTATATTCAAACCACTTAAGACTAGGTGCATTACTGGAATTTCTGGAATCCTATTCAAGTGTTTTGCTGCACTTTTGAGTAAGTTATTCCATTCAGAAAGTTATTTGGGGCTCTTTTCCCATGTTTTGGACATGTTATAGTGATTATGTAAGAAAAAGTGTGACAAAAAGGCAAATCACACCCTTCTTTATATATGCAGAATGAATAAGTGTAGTATAGTTGAGTTTTAATATAACACAGTAAAAACAGTAATATTTTGTATTGCCATAAGTGCAAGACATATTCTGCCAATTTTACTGAGGTTGAATCAGGCCCATCACCCCTTTCATTCAAAAGTCCATTTTTAGATGATTAAATAGCCACAGAGTTTGCCTGTTTTCTGTGAATTACTGCAAGTCTGTCATAGAGTAGGGCAGGGTTTTCAAACTCACCCTGGACCCAATCCAGACTGGGGAGTTCCAGATCAATGTCATGGCACTGGGGGGGCGGGGGGCAATGGGTCTGGAAGGGCCAGCAGTGGTGACGGCCGGGTCAATGACAGTAGGGCAAGTGGTCGAAGGGCAAGGGGCCTGTGTCAGCACATCCCTCGCTTGCCCTCCTGCCACTGATGCCCTGGTCCACTGGGGCCTGGGACCATTGGATTCTGCCACTACTGCCCACAAGGCAGGCCTCATGGAGCAGCTCTACTGGCTAAATCAAGCTTGTGGGCTCTATGTTTGACACACCTGGTGTAGGGAACAAAATCCTAGACCTGAAGAAGCTCAGTCAGTTGCATTAGCCACTTCTTACTAGGGCTGTGTGAAATGGCACCATTTCATTTTGCTTTCAGTTTCAATGGTTCAAAGGAACAGCGTTCCGTTTTGAATTTCATTTTGATTGGAAATAGCTGTATGGATTCTGTTTCTACATTGGGAGGAGGGGGCGGAGAATCAGCCCAGCTGGGCTCACTTCCCCCCCCCCCCCCTGCACTGCGATCGGGTGTGGGGGTGGAGAGTCAGCCCAGCTGGGTTCACTCCCACCCTAAGCACTGCAATTGGGCGCGGGGGAAGAGAGTCAGCCCAGCTGGGTTCACTCCCACCGCCCACCTTCCCCAGTGCTCTTATTGGCTTCTGGCAGCTGGAGATGGGGAGACCCAGGGCTGCACTCCTGGCTGGTGCTGTGTCACAGGCCAGATGGGCACTGTGAGTATCAATTTAGTTGCAGACTGATTGAGTTCTGCAATTGTATCAGCCACTGAGTTGTTTGGTTCGGGATTGAGGAGGTGGAGTTGGGAGTGAAGCAAAGACAATTTTCACTTATAACAGTAAAAATAAATTTTACTTATAACAGCAAAATAACAACAAGAAATATGTTTAAGCAGCAAAAAATATAGTTTGCATGTATAACAGTTAATAAAAAAGGTTAAGCTAATAGACAATATAACAATAAAAGTTAAAAATTGACAGTGATAATAAAAACAGATAGACAAATTGACAAAGAGTTCCCACTTGGTTAGCAACTTATTGATAGTCCCTCAGTGTCAGGTACACGTCAAGTTGATCCAGTGAAGTCAGGCGTCTCCGATCCACGCTGTCGGAGGGAGTACCGGGAAAGCTCCCTCAGTCAGGATCTGGTCCTCGCTCACACTGGGAGTTAGGAATCTGGGCTTGGGACAGTAATGATCACTTTGTTCCATCCTTCATGCTGGTCACCTAATGTGCGTGTTCCTTTATACCTTGTCTTATGCTAATCTGTTGGTTTTAGAGCCACTTATAATCTTACCCTACAGCTGTTACCCTATGGGATTAAAAGGTGTTAGTAATTATTATAATAGGTTACTGCCCAGTCCTGGGTTTACCCAATAAGCAAATCACACTACATCACTTTGGGGTTTGAAATTAGCATTTTTCCTGTCAAAGTCCAACTACTTAGAATTTTTTTGAGATGTGTTAATTATACCTTGTGGTTAGGTTTGTCAATCTTACTGACCTTTAAGCAAAAATGTATTAAATCAGCTAAGTTTGCAGTTTTATTTTTTAGTTCTGCATTTTGAAACTTATGTTAGTCATATGATTGGTACAAAGAGTTAAATATAATGTTGCGGTTATGCTCCTGACAGACAGGACACGTCTGCAAGAAACAGTTTCATAAGCTTTATCTTAGCCAATATTTATTATGTGCCTTTACCAGATATTCTCAGAAAACAGAACTTTTTTTTGCTATAAGTTGTTCATTAACCCTTTTGGTTCTGGCCATCACAAGCCACCCCTTGCTTTTTGAAGTATCTGCTTTATAAATATAACTCTTGCCAAGTGGCATATGTGACATTAATATGAGCAACAACATTTACTTTGACTAAAACACAAGGGCCAATTTTATAATAACAATATCCGAGGATTATAGTAAATAATATGTCATATGATTAAACCTGTTACTACTGCAAACCAAGGAAAGGGAGCACCTTTAGTGAAAGTAGACATTTGTACAGTACAGGCTACTTCATACAACTTACACAGCAAGGGAATGTTAGTAGCACACGTAATAATTTGCCCTCCCTCTTGGACTATGAGAGCAAGTTGTTTACCTTTTTGGGCATCTTTAAACAAATTTTTGATGTAGGCCACTACTTTATTCCACCCTTTTAGTGGGGCATGTTTACATCTTGAACCCAGGATTTTGGAAGACTTAGGTTAAGAGTGAAACTTTCTAGTTGGGTTTTTGGCCACATTAAAATAGCTTCCTGACCTTGGACATTTGAAATGGCTGATGCTCCTTGAAAATGTTGAGCTTTTGCACAGCAGCTGGTGCACGAGGTCCAAAACAGACTGTTGGGATAGTACAAATGGCCAGAACCTTCCCAAAAAACTTGCTGAGCTAGGGTAATACGGGGAGTCACTGGTAGGGGTGTTATACAAATCATGTCGGGGGGACCATTGGGCCCCCCTTCCATAAAGTTCTTAAGCCTATTAAAATGCCATTTACAGGGTACACCAGAGATTGAGATAAATACATGGGGCCTTCTGGGATTATAATTTCCCAAATGGGATGATGTAAATCCCAGTCCCACATACATCCCCCCCCCCCCCCCAGTCCTGTTGTTAAGAGATGGGTAGTGGACCATGTGCCGTTTGCTACCCCTTGTATGATAAAAAAGCATTTTGTTTTGCTCTACACCCCTCCCATCATGTGCTCCACGTGTCTCGGTAAACTAACCGTTGGGTTAAAACTGGAGGTAGTCCACTGCGCTCTAAGCCAGCAGGCCATTGTTTGTGTCTGAGATCTCTCATCACCTGGGAGAAGTGAAAGTTAAGTGAAAACTGCACTTGGGCGCACACAGTGCTCCAAGTTTGATTAGCATTGCCTTGAAAGGCTGCATGCATTAACAGGTAACTTATTTGTGCTGCTTCTCGGCCAATGGTTGCTACTAATTCATCAGTGTATTCTAGGGCCATGTTATCAATCGTACCCCCTTTAGTGAGAAAACATATGGCTTGTCATATATCCATGATTCCTTGGGTGGTTTTTTTGAGATTTATCTATGTTCCAAACTCCCATGGCTGAATTAAGCCCGTTCCACACGTGGTTTAGGATACTTCTTTTCTTTTGGGTGATTGGAGGCTGTTGGACTGTGGGTTGGAAAGCAGTTGACCAAGTCCAATGTTACATCTCAGCTCTGTGTTCTTGGGGCACAGGACGCAGCCTGTCTGACTCACAAAGAATTCTTCCCCCCTCCTCTACCTAAATGAAACTGATTAAGATGCAGTCAGAGACACACCTAAGACCCTCCAGATAAGGGTGACAAGAGTGAAACAACTGCCCTAGGTCTCATTTGCATCCGAGATGGAACCAGATGACCATTCATTTACATGAGAGATGAAGAACAGGAAGCCTGAAGCAGAGACTGCAGTGAATTCTGGGACCAGAGAAGCAGGGGAGCACTGCATGATGGGGAATCCGTGCTCCAAATGCTAATCAACCCATGTTCACACACACCCAGCTCAGCATTTATCAGACCAGTTCTAATCTGGATTTACAAAGGACTTTTACCCCCCAAGACACACATACACCTCTAAGTTTAATAGGCATCTCGGGCTGTACATTCCCCAGTCCCACTATGGGAGGCCTATTTAAACTTGATTGACTAAAACTCAGTTGCCAGGTCAGGGAATGCTGAGGCAAGAGACTGAGTCAGAGGGGGTATGGGCAACATTTGAACAATGGTAAAGGGGTTCATCACAGCGTCCAGCTCATTGGAGCCCTGACCGCAGGTGTTGTCATACTTTTCCCAGGATGACCGGTGGAAGTCCTCCTGACCAAAGGTTATGAACACTCCAATATTTGCCTTAAGTCTGTTAAAAGACTACAGTAAGATCTGGAAAAGTCATGCTAAACTGAGGCTTGTTTACAACAAGTAAAAATCCAAAATCCTGATGCTGCAAGCTATCTATTTTTTCTGAAGAAACCATGAGATATCCCATCAGTTTATCTGCTATCCATAGGAACTTCAAGCTGGCTCCCAAGTATCTGGTTACTCCCTAACCTTATGTGTTTCCTGATTATCCATCAGTTTCTTGAGATGTTCCAAACCAGATAACCCCTTGTCAATAGAAAAGACAATGATTTACACTATTGAGAATGCTTTGAAGCTGAACTGAGGGTACAAAAATCTGTAAAAAAAGCAGCAGTGTGTGTGCTGACACCATCCCCTGTTGTTCTTGGGATGCTGGAAGAACAGATCGTCTCCCTTCAAGGATTGTGCTAACTTTACCTGTCAGCTTTGCAACCTGAGTACCTTGGACTGGTGAGATCCCAGCGGTCTCTCTCTCTTTTCTCTCTAGGCATAAATTTCTGAACTTGAAATGTATTAGTTAAGCTTGAGCTAAGTTTCCCCAAATACTTAGTGAAACCAGGGTAGTATTGTAATTGTTTGTGTTTGTTTTTCCTTTGCATGTCTATTACTATTAGTACCATTATATATTTCATATACTTAGCAATAAATAACTTTTATAGTCAAACTGATAGTAACTCGGTACATTTTTCCTTCTCTACTTCTCCTTCCTCATGTGCACTGCAGCAACGCTTCTTTTACCTAAGCTAAAGATCCCTGTGAAGCTCAAAAATACTGTGGAGTCTGCTCATCAAGAGGCCAAAGATTGGGACATGCTGAGTTTGAAACACATAAGGGGATCAGCTTGTACAGGCTGATTGACCCAGTTTGACTCAGACGTGCCCTTATGAACTGAATGCTGGCCCATGAGGGTGTCAGCTGGACACCCAGCTGGATTCAGAGGGATTCTGTTTGCCTGTGTGCTTGTGTCTGACTTCAGTTTATTGTTGCTCTGATGAACTGATTCTTGGCATATGAGGGTGTCAGCCTGTCCATGTTGATCAACCCGGCCGGGTCAGGCATGTCACGTTAATCTGTGTGTTTGTGTGTATGACCGATTTGGTGACTGGAGGAACCCAGCCCCATTGAAACTGAGTCCTGCAGGATAGCTCCATTGGGGGTGAGGACTTGCAGAAGGGAGATATACAGTTCCATATAGAAACACAAGTAACACAAGCAGCACATTGACAGAATTATCAAGACCCTGAAACATATCCCTAATAAATGAGCACACCAAAAAGTAATGGGCAAATCTGGTAACACCAGCGCAACATATTCTTTGCCAACCAGGCGCCGGCAGAGCAGTTGGGGAATGCTGTTCTGATAAACCATTGCTCAGGGTTAAAGGTGATACGGGCATTAAACAAGGAGGCATTAAGAAGAACTGGAGCTCTGGTCTGGGACCTCCACCATGGGGTAACATTAGACAAGCAAGGTAGCGGATACACCTGTGGTGGCTCTTTTTGGATTAGCTACGTGCATCCCTGCTTAACGCAAAAAACAGACAGGGGTTCTCCTGTTTGGGTGCTTAACCATTTCCCTTCTTGTTTCTGGGATTGGTAAACTTCCCAGTGGGGTTGATTTATTCACTGGAGTGAGTCTCCATCTGTGTACTTGAATGCACACTGTTCAGCTATGACTATGGCATGGGTATCTTGCAAAAATGATTCTGGCATGGCGCCCCCCCCCCATGGGTTCAGCCACTTCTTCTGGGTTGACCAGGGCTGTGCCCTGCAGACTTTCCCAGACTGTTTGACAATATGCAGCTATGGTATATTCAATTCTGTGAGCGTGCCCCCCTTCATCCATATGGTGGAACCACAAAATACCCAGAGCATGGGACGTGTTAGCTTCCCATTCTGTGGACAACCACTTGACAAGTTAAGAGCCATTTTTAAACCACCATAGTACCTTGCTGTACCTGGAGGACTGGTGTATTTGGTGAGCTGTACACCATTGTGCCAAAGTATCATCAGGCAGGGGAATTGCTGGTTATTGTTTCCCATGGAAGTGGGGTCGGAGGTTTTGGTTGCCTCTTTGGGCTCTGGGTGGTTGTAGAATTTTGAGCTTCAGACGGGGTTGCGGCAGTGGTCATGTCGGGACCCAGGGTGGGCAGCAGGCAGAATATAACAGCACCCGGGCCATTGGAAGAAACCACAACAATCTCCCCTTGTCCCACACTCATTTTTTCCATTTCTGGCATATGGGAGGAAACCAAGTAACCACCCTGTCCCACAGTAACATTGGCAGATTCCCCCTTGCCAGTCCACAATCCACTGCTGACGACTGAGAGGCCGCACTTCTTTGATTACAGCTGGGCACTCCCAGTATCCCAGTGTGTCTGAGGCCTTGGCAGTGGGTGCAATCTGGGGTGTGGGAGCATGGGAATGCCCCACATTAGTCAAACAATAGCAAATGACTAGCAGTTCTGTCATGATGGCGTTCCATCCCTTCATTGCTGGATGAGGGTCGCAATGTTGCTCTGGAGCAGGGTGATGACTCCAGAGCACTCCGAGGCTGCTACAGCTGTGCCCGCGGATGGACCCAATCTGCAGGAACAAGGAAAGGAAAAATGGAGTATGGCTCCCATTAGATGGATCTGACCTTGTCACCCACCATGAGTTATATGTGTCCCATGCCATTAGCACCCCTTTCCATTTGTCCCCCTGCAGATGCCTAACTACTACCTGGTCTCCTACCTGGAGTTTCCCCCAGCCACTCTTTGGCCATTCCCCTGCCAGCTTCCAGGGCCCCCTTTATCAACAAGCTTGCTGCATGGGGCTTCCTCTGGCATGGGGCCAATTGTTGACCCAGTTGATTGAGCGATCCAGGTGCAGGTCCCAGTCCTTGAGGGCCAAACCAACAGCCATTTGCAGATTGCACTTTAAGATATCGTTGACTCGATCTACCAGTGCATTAGATTGTATGTGATAGGGAATGTGATAGGTCCACAGCACATGATGTTTTGCAGCCCACTCATAGACAAGATGGTTGCAAAAATGTGAACCGTTGTCACTTTGCAGCTCCATGGGAGGTGGGTAGATGACTAACAGGTTTTCCAGTGCTTCACAGGTGTCCTGTGCAGTGATCTTGGCAGAGGCCCAGGCAAACATCATTCCAGTGACTGCTTCCACTGCTACAAACACATACTGTTGCTTTCTGGGGGTGCGGGGAAGTGGTCCTATAAAGTCATATTACCAAACCTTCCATATTACCTTTCCATCACGTAATGACAAAGGGGTAGTCGAAGTGGGGGTTAGTCGGGCCTTGACTTCCTGGCAGGTGATGCAGGAGTTGACTAATTCCTGCACTTCCCTTTTAGTTAGATGAATGCACCAGGTGGCTTCTAAGTGAGCAGTGCCATCGCAGCCAGGGTGCCCATGCTGCCGATGTGGCCATATTGCGGCTAGCACTCCAGGGGTCTGCTGGAGGGAGGGGCTGGGCACCTTGTCTGGGGGTGGCTGAGCCTCTGCTTCAGCAACAAGGGCTTCTGTGCTATCTTTGGCTAGCTCATCTACTTCCCTGTTCCACTTCGCTTCAGGCCCTTCAGCTTTTTTGCTCCCATGTGCTGCACTAACATGTCGTATATATAGGGGAAGGCCTCCCTGTGCCATTGCCCACAAAGCCTCCCACTCATCACAGCTCCAAATGTCTCTGCCTCACCTTTTGAAGTTTTCCTTTTTCCACAGGGGTAGCCACTTGGTGCAACCCTCTACTACCATCCACAAATCACAGTAGATATAAATGTGTTTTGTATAGCCTGACCCTAGTAACAGTTCATAGCTGGCCATGTTGACTACAGCAGCCAGTTCGGCATACTGTGCACTTTGGCCGTTCCCCCCATCATAAGCTGCTTACCATCTCAAACCCATATGGCAGCACTCCTCCAGGTGCGGCCTTTGGCTGAGCCATCGGTAAACCAGACCTCTACGTCTTCTGATGTTTCCATGTCGGGTGAGAAGGGAAGTGCTTCCTTGATGGCAGATGGCTCATCAGAGCTGGCTGCTTCTGGGTATATGTTAACCGTGCTTTCTGTGACTTTTCCACTAGTGCTGGATGCCTTTTTGGGGTTACCCACTGAGCCTGACTTAAAATATAATAGATCCATTTCTGCACTGTTGTTTCTTGGGCCCTCCCTCCGGGCGGGAGGTGTCAGTCAGACAATGCCATTCCCAGGATGGGTACTGGGGTGGTTATGACAGTGGGTAACTCCCCTCTTAGGGCCTCTCTGGCTTCTAAAGCTGTGACTGCCGCACACAGCATTTGTTCTAGCAGGGTGTATTGGGCTTCATCCCCCTTCCAGCCTCAGCTCCAAAATCCAAGGGGCTTTCCCTCTGCAATAGGTGTATCTCTCTGCCATAAGCTCCAATGGGGCCCCCCGTTAGACATGTTTACATGGAGCCAGAGCTCCCCTTCTGGGTGTCGTGCTGCTAGGGAGGCATGGGTGGTTACTGCCTCCTTGAGGGCCCGCATGGCATGTTGGTGCTTGGGAATCCATTCCCACCGTGCCTTTTTTTTGCACAAATTATACAGAGGCCAATCCAACACGCTAAACTTGGGGACATGCAAGCACCAGAAGTTATGCACTCCCAGCTAGGTTTGCAGTTCTTTTACATTGTTGGGGGCAGGGCTCTGCAGCTCTTTAGCCGGTATGGTGGGTCCACTTTGTTGCCATTGGACTCCCAGGAATTCACACTGGGGCCCAACTTCTTGCATCTTTTTGCTGGACAGCATGAATCCAAATACCTGCACCTTCTCCTTTAGGGACTCAAAAGCACAAATGGTTAATTCCCGGTCCTGGCCCCCCACCATGACATCGTCGACATACTGCCAGACATGCACCTTCAGGTGGCTCAATTGGACTTCATGGACCACTGCAGCTAACCCTCCATGGGCCAAGGTGGGGCTGTGCACCCAACCCTGGGGTAGGACTGTGTAGGTATACTGCTGTCCCAGCCATGTGAAGGCAAACAAAGGCCAGTGATCTTCATGGAGGGGGATAGCAAAAAACATGTCTTTAATGTCCATGGATCCCATCCACTGGAGTTCATAACACCTAATGTTTTCTTTTAATGCAGGCAGGGATGGGACCGCGGCCATCAGATGGTCAGTGTTGGCATTCAAAGCCCTAAAGTCAATAGTCAATCGCCAATCCCCATTTAGTTTATGTACCGGGTTGTATGGAGAATGAGTTTGAATGATGGTTCCATCCTCCAGCTGCCGATTGATGATGTCCCGGATGGGTTGCGTTGCCTCGGAGGGGGTGCGGTATTGAAGTCGAAGTACCCCCTTCATGGCTGGCAGGGCGAGCAGGGTCATTGAACATCGGGCTACTGCCATCTTCACGTCTTCCTGCTCGCTCTCCTGGACCATGGCGCAGCCAAACTGCCAGGTTTCCTGCTTAAGGATAAACTGCTGCCCCTGCAACACGTTTAGTAGGTTCAGCCCTCCCTGGAGCGTGGCAGTGGCTGCTGTTGCTACGGAGCCATTAGGCCAGGTGAATGTGGGCTGGACCAAATGTCCTGGTCATCTGGCGCCTCCAACTCCTACTACCTGGTAGGGGGTTCCCCATGCCCCTTTCCATTCTGCACAGTCCAAAACACATAGCCAGGCACCAGTGTCTAGTAGCATGTTAATTGACTTTTTTCTTCCATTTAAACAAACCTTTATAGGCACTTGGATTAAGGGGCCAATATTATTCTGTGTTACCGGTCCCCAATCCTCTACTGCTCCCATGATGGCCCCACTCAGGGGGCTGGGTTGGCCGGGACTCCTACTGCTGGGGGTCAGGAGGTGCCAAGGGTTCTGTTTTCTTCCCTTTCCTGCCCTCACAATGTTTGACCCATAATGCTTGTAGGACCGTGGTAGGCAGTCGGTCAATTTGTTCTTTACTAAACTCTGCTGCCAGTAACTCTCTCCACATTTGCATCTGCAGGGCTTTAGATTTTTCATTCCCCACTTTCCCGGACTTGGGGGGCCCTGCTGGGTTATCTTTCTCAGGGGCCACTGCCATGGCCTTGGCAGTTTTTATTGGTTTGGGAAGCCCCACCTTCTGCAAAATGGGCAGAAGTTGTACCAACCGCCAGATTGCATTTCTTACTGGGTGAGTTACTAACTCTTGCTGTAAGGCCAGCAGGGCTGAGGTACATTCCGTTGGTGCTCGCCAGCAGAACTTCCTCCACATAGCTTCTGTCATTAGTTCTTCATCTAGAGTGTGCCTCCAGTGTCCTGCTCAAATGATTTCAGTTAAGGCTATTGATACAGACAGCTTCCTCTAAATTAGCCCATGTCCATGGGGGAGGGTTGTGTTCTTCCTCCATGTTACCGTAACCCACGGCAGCTGCCTGCATTGCAGCAGAAAACAAAGTAATGTTGTGGTCCTGCCCAACCCACTGACCCAACTGGATTTCAGGGTGGAGAACTAATTGTGCTGCCTCGGTGCAACTCACAGATACTACCGAGGCTTCTTCACCATATATTCAAACTAACCTGTCTATTATTGGCTCCCCTGGTTTGGCCTTATGTTGTTCTTGCAATTCTCTGATTTCTGTGCAGGTAAAGGACCATGTCTCCATCTGAAGATTTCCCCCTTGTGGCCCTGCACGGGTCATCACTACTGGGAAGGTTTGGGCTAACTCCTTCTAAATTCTCTTGGGCTGATGGGGCATAAGAAGGTGGGATCTCGCAGGCTTCTTCTGCAAGCCTCACATACTCATCATCTCCTGGCTTAGTTTCTGCAATTTCACCATACAGACCCTTGCTTTCTGGGACATCCCACAGCTCAGTTTTTGGAATTCCGCCATAAAGACACTGGTGGACCTTTTCAGGGGAAGGTTCAATGGATCATGCCACTTGCACCTTCTTCTCAAGGGAGGTGATTGCCTGTGTGACTAGTATCTTTCCCTCCTGATGCTCTAGTATCTCTAGTCGGTCTTGTGCTGCTCTGGCTGCTGCACAAGCCACACTACTAGAATCCTTTTCTTCCCTTAATTCACTTTCAAGCTGGGTTACTCAACCCTCTAAGGATTGAATCTTTTGATGGAGCTGAGTGGCTTCCTCTACCTACAGTCTTAGGCAGGTTTCCAGCAGCCAGGACAGACATCCTTTCCTTGGTCTGCCTTTCTGCATGGCAGTGAATGCAGCCCACTGACAGGGAACTGTGGCAGGATCACTCCAGGTGGGTCTCAATCTTTCTTTATCCCGCCCCGGATTCTTAATACCCATAACCTCTTCTATTAAAGCAATTAGTGGGGTCCACCCCTCTGCCCCCTCTACACCATTCTTCCCCTCCGAACTCCCCATCCTTGGTCCTGTTTGTGACATCATTTGTCACAGGCCAGCTGGGCACTGTGAGTGTATCAATTTAGTTGCAGGCTGACTGAGTGCTGCAACTGTATCAGCCACTGGGCTGTTTGGTTCAGGATCGAGGAGGTGGAGTTGGGAGTGAAGCAAAGACAAGTTTCACTTATGACAGTAAAAATAAATTTTACTTATAACAGCAAAATAACAACAAGAAATGTTTAAGCAGCAAAAAAATATAGTTTGCACATATAACAGTTAATAAAAAGATTAAGCTAATAAACAGACAACATAACAATAAAAATTAAAAACTGGCAGTTATAATAAAAACAGACAGACAAATTGACAACGAGTTCATGCTTGGTTAACAACTTATTGATAGTCCCTCAGTGTCAAGTACACATCAAGTTGATCCAGCAATCCATGCTGTCGGAGGAAATACCAGGGAAGCTCCCTCAGTCAGGATCTGGTCCTTGCTCACGCTGGGAGTTAGGAATCTGGGCTTGGGACAGCAATGACCATTCTGTTCCATCCTTCCTACTGGTCACCTAACGTGCATGTTCCTTTATATCCTGTCTTATGCTAATCTGTTGGCTTTAGAGCCACTTATAATCTTACCCTACAGCTGTTACCCTATGGGGTTAAAAGGTGTTAGGAATTATTATAATGGGTTACTGCCCGGTCCTGGGTTTACCCAATAAGCAAATCACACTACATCACTTTGGGGTTTGAAATTAGCATTTTTCCTGTCAAAGTCCAACTACTTAGAATTTTTTTGAGATGTGTTAATTATACCTTGTGGTTAGGTTTGTCAATCTTACTGACCTTTAAGCAAAAATGTATTAAATCAGCTAAGTTTGCAGTTTTATTTTTTAGTTCTGCATTTTGAAACTTATGTTAGTCATATGATTGGTACAAAGAGTTAAATATAATGTTGCGGTTATGCTCCTGACAGACAGGACACGTCTGCAAGAAACAGTTTCATAAGCTTTATCTTAGCCAATATTTATTACGTGCCTTTACCAGATATTCTCAATAAACAGAACTTTTTTTTGCTATAAGTTGCTCATTAACCCTTTTGGTTCTGGCCATCACAGTGCTGGGAACACAGCCCTGGTTCTCCCCTGTCTCTTGCTGCTGGCTTTGAAACTCAAAATGTTTCAAAACTTTCGAAAGGTTTCGACTAGCCTCATTTTGTTTCAAGGCTGTTTCGAAGCCCTTCATTCCAATTCAGTTTCACTGTTTCAAACTCAAAATTAGTTGAAACAGTGTCAAATCAAAACAGCTGGCAAAATTTCACACAGCCCCACTTTTTACTGTCTCATATTATGACAAGTTTCACCACTTTTCCATACTTCAGGTTTGCAGACACTGAGGACACTTTACTTATGGATTTTTCCTTCTTGTATAGAGGGGATAGCCACAGAGAGGTTAGTATTAGGTAATGTAATAGGTGAAGAAGACACTGGCTTGAGATAGGGCAAGGATTCTAGATTACTTCTATATCACCAAAGAGCATGGTGGGAGAGGGGGACCAAAGAGAAGATGGATTTGGAAGTCAGAAATGGGGATCTGTCAATTTAGGGGACATGCCACATGGCTTCTGTTATGGAAGGAGGCAACCCTTCCTCCAGAGGGAGGGAGGGAGGAAGGAATCCTGATGAGGAGATTTTTGTAAAGATTTCCTTTTCTGGGGCTCTTTTTGCACTGGCCCATTACATGTTGAATATAAATTCTTGTACTTGTTGAACATAAATTCTATTCAAGCAAAAGAAGAAGAGTAAAGTGGAATTTTGTTTTCTGATCTCCACATCTCCTGTAAATTCCAAGTTTTTTAGTCGGTTACTGACTTTTTTTCATCTGTGTAAATCTAACACGTTGACATTATTGCTCTCAGGCTGTGGCTGATTTGAAGAGAAAATATTTTCTTTGAAGTATTTTTCGATACAGATTTTTTCTGATCTATTGTTCCAGATCTATTGTGTGTGGCTGATTACAAACTACTGGAATGTTGATGAGAAAGCTATTAAATATGTTATCTGACTCAGAACCCTCACTCATACAAAAAGTACCTTTATAATCACTGAGAGGGGAAGGAGTGTTCAGAACATTTCAGAGACTGCTTGATGCTTTCAAGAATCTGGCAAGATACTGAAACATACTAATGTTTACAGTCTTTGCCTTTTTTGAGGAGTTGGCTGCTATAAAGGAATTTACATTGCTTTTAGTGGGATCAACAGCAAGTCCTTACAAATAAATTGTCCAGCCATTATAATACTCTAATTGTAGGGCATACACTTTTTCAGCAGTTATTTAGATACACTGAGCCTGTATTCTTTTCAGCCTGAACTGTGCTTCTCTAGAAGCCAAAGGTAGCTTAACAGGTTAGAGATTTTTCTGCTATCAGGGAATATTTAGGTTGCACAGAGGTTGTATCACAGCCAACTAAGCATCATGAGTTTCCCCAGCACAGCAGAACAGCTAGGCAAAAGGAGACATGATATGGCTGTGTTCTAGTTATCTTCAGTTTTCAGCACACAACATGGTATATGAGCTGCTATACCATATCTGCAAGGAGGACATATTAAGGGTACAGAAGCATGCTGATGTGACAGAAGAACAGGCCATGCAACAGGAGACTGGACTGGCTAGACAGTGATCTCTTCAGTGAGTTGAAACTCAGAAAGGACTCCTACAAATAATGGAAACTTGGTCATAGTACTAGGATAAAAGAGTATAAAAGTATCTCATGGAAAATCAGGTAGGCCAAGACATGATTTGAGATGCAGCTGAGAAGGGACATAGCAGGCAATAAAAAGGGATTCTATGAGTATGTCAGAACAGGAAGACCAAGGGAAGTGTAGGTCCCTTACTGAATGCAATCTAGTTACAGGTGATACAGAGAAGGCTACGCTATTTAATGTCTTCTTCACTTCAGTCTTCATGAATGGAGTCAGCTCTCAGATGATGAGTGCAAAGATAGGGAAGAAGACAAACAGCCTACATCAGTGGAAGAACAGGTCAGAGTAATCCCATCTAGAGAAGCTAGATGCTTTCAAGTTGTTAAGATTGGATGGGGTACATGAAGGATACTGAGGGACTTGATTGAGGTAATTTTAGAATCATTGGCTATGCTATTTAAAAACCCTATGGAAGTCAGGTTATTCCAGATTATTGGAAAAGGGCAAATATAATGTTTGTCTTTTAAAGAAGGGAAGAAGGAAGATTCCAAGAGTTCTGTGTCACAGATGAATTGCTCTATATTTTTCCATAGTTAAAAATGAGTGAAAGTGAACAGCTTCAGGTGCTTTGAGTCTAACAGAGGAGGCCTTGATTGCAAAAAGGTTGAAAAACCACTGATTTAGCCTATAAAAATAGGTCATTTTCATTATCGAAATGAGAGTGACCAACTGATTTCCTATTCCACAGAATTTGAAAATTACTCATTTGTGAATGGAGTACTAAAGAGTACATTTTCTGAGTGTATTCAGCCTGCATTCTCTATTTGCACACATTTAAACTGGTTTTGAAAAAGTAACTGTAAACAACCATATTTATAGAAAACCTGAATGTATGTCACCAGTATTTTATACAATGGTAAAATAGACCTTTTCAGTTGTAACTTAATATGAATAAATAGTCTTTCCATGATAAATGCCCTTGTTAGGAATAAATGTACAGTCAGACAAAATGTAGGAAAATCTTTCACTTTTCAAAGTAAAAATGATACAGCATAGCAAGTTAAGCCCAGTTTTTCCATGACAGTTTGCAATGACAATGATGCATTTAAAAGTGCATATTCAGGATTTGTGTTCACATAGATTGTAAAGATGTGCCAAGGGGCAAACATTGGAAATGCAGTTCTATCATGATGGAATGATCGATTTCTTTTTAATATGAAATATTTGTTGTGGCAGGGCACTGGTACTGCCTGCCACTTTAGGACTGGTCCAGGGAGGGGCAGGTGCCTGATGAGGGTAGCCATTTTAAGGCCCAGCTCCCTGAGCTGAGGGCAGTTTGTTATCAGCCAGCAAAGGAGAAACATCTCTCCACAGAGCTCTGCCAGGAACACCTTGGAGGTAAGGGTGAGGCTATGGGAATGATTTGGAGGCCTCATTGGTCCTGGGCATGACCTAAAACTGCACCCTGCCAGGGCAGGAAGGCCTGGTGAGGCTGCTGGTGGCGTGGCAGTTCCCATGTAAATGCCAGGAGCAAGCACCTCCCTGGAGTAAGGTGGGCCAGGGTGCCTTAACCTCAGCCCCCACCTTCAGGTGGGCTATTTAATACAGGGAAGGCCAGGTAAACTTCTTGAAGTGCCTGAGCGTGCTGGGGAGAGTGATCCCGCAGGGCCAGGCACGATGTGTGAAGGACTGAGCTGGGAATGGGGTGCCCCTGAACCCTGTGGTCAGGCAAGCAGCTTAGACTTGACCCGAAGTACCCAACTGGTCCATGCTGGGGCCAGGACCCAGAGAGGGGTCAAAAGGGCCAAGGGACCACTGTGAGGGATGCCTACAGAGCAAAGAAGCTCAGGGTCCCAACTGGCCTGAGATGGGGCCAGGGCCTAAGGGTCCCAGAAAGGGGACCAGAAAGGGGGCCAGAGGTAATGGGGTGAAGGGTACAACTGAGTTTAGCTGCCTGGAATGCCATCTGCAAGGCTTGGGCCACAGTGTAGGGGTGGAATGCAGCTGTGGATACCCCCCTAAACATTGGGGTTCAAAATGGGCAGCCTCCCACCTGAGTAACACTTCAATATTATTACATCAAGGTGAATGAGGTGGATGGCTGGTCCGTAGACAGGAGGCAGGCTAATGCTTGCACCAGGCATGAAAGCTTGCCCCTGTCACATTTATGATAACAAAGTACATACTGTTGCCCTGTGGGGTCAGGCCAGTGCTCAGGATCTCAATATCGCACTGTTAGACAGGAGGGTATGGTGTACAATTGCACATACACACAAATCAATTAGGAGCGCACGCAAACTCTAGGTGCATGTACCCCCACCAAGCATGCGCACACACTACCAACTCAGGCACATACACATCCAGAATTACCAGCCTAGGCACATGCACACCTATCACCAATTCAAGCACCTACACACTATACACACCAAAAGTTAGACAAAAATCAATGGTCGATACCTGCACATCCAATATACATATATGGATCACTAATTCGTATATCACACACACAATGACATATATGTATATTCACCAGTTCACGCACAAACCACCCACCTACACATACATACAGGTGAGTTCCTAACTTGGATGGTACAGTATGTATGCGTGTGTTTGGGGTATTTGGGATACCTGGGGGAAGGTTAAGGTGAGAAAGAAAGTGTAAGGAGTGAAAGTTACCAGAACTGGGATTAGAACCATTAGACTAGAGAACAGCCAGCTGAGGAACTGAGGTTTGGGGTTACTTAAGGTCAAGTGGCCCTGTGGTTACTTGGGGTCACCTGGTGCCGGGGTCGAAGCAAGGGAAAAAGCCTGATGGCAAGGAGGAAACAGCCAGGAGACAGAGGCAGAGAGCTGGGAGACGAGGGGAAAAGGCAGTGGGGATGAGACAATAGCAGTGGCAAAGATCAGGGGAAAAGGCAATAACAGTGGCAGAGATCAGGGGAAAAGGAAGTGGGGATGAGACAATGGCAAAGAAACAGGGGTTTGCAGGCAAAGAGGAGCTCAGGACAGCTGGAGCCACAGGAGGATGGGACAGGTGTTGGAGGTGGCAGTAGGCCAGAAGCAGGAGAGGGAGAAATAAGACAGAAGTTAGAGGGACAAGGAGCAGAGATTGGAGCAGGGCTGGAGCCATAGTAAAGCAAAACCCAACTCAGGGTTCCAAATAACAGTTTTATTAAATGAACACTGTATTGTACAGATTGGTTCTCACACACACACACACACACACACACACACACACAAGCACTCCCACACACACTCACACAATGGTAGCAGGAGAAAGAGACTCAGTGGAAGGTTTGGAGTCTAGGTAGGGAAGAGATACAGAGTCCAAGTCCTTGGCTGAAGAGAGGATGGGAGTGATAGCTACCTATCCAGGCTGGGAGGGGTCCTCAATGGCCAGTCGGGGTCTTTCTCCAGCAGATGTTGTCCAGAAGGGGTCACCAGCAGGGCCTCTGGGTTGATAGGCAGCGTGACATGGAGCAGGTCTGGTCCAGGTGAAGATGGCATCCTAAGGAGTCAGTCTTCACTACCCCTTTTTATGGGGCAGACTACCTATGATCTTCTATGAGGAGGGCATGTCCAGGCAATGTCAGCCCTGTTCTAGAGGGTTCCAGATGTTCATACTGAGCATGTGCAGCCTTGGCACAATGGTGGGTTGCCTCATCTTTTGTTTCTTGAATGCTGAGGGTGGTTCCAATGGCTGGGTCATTGGTCCAGGTATTGGTTTTGATGGTGGGGTGATTTAGTAGGGGGTCCTGCTATCATTGTGTTTCACTCATCCATTCACTTTTTTGTTTCAGGCATTCAAGGAAAACCATTTTACATGGGAGAGGTTACAGAATTGCAACATGCTTACACAACAGGGCATGGGGACAAGATGGGAGCAAGATGGGAATGGAATCTTGACATCACTTTACAGACACAGGCCTAAACCATACAATATTAATATGAAACAGTAAAAACCAATGGACAAATGATAGGAATACAATATAATACAATAAAACAGCAAATATCAATACAAACAGAACACTATTTACAATATATAAAAAAGGGGCGTATTACAATAACAGTATACAAGAACTTAGCTTACCTAGTACTACTTGAAATCACTTATAGGAGATAGAGAGGGCAGAGAGAAAGTCAGAAATGGTTGGGGAAGGGGAGGGAATGCATTTCAAAAAAAGAAAAAGAAAAACTGGGGGTTTCACTACAATACCACCAGTTTGGTTGCTTTTCTTTGCCTTAAAGAATCAGAATCTCACCAGAAGAATATTATATTCAACAGAGCATATAGTTGTCAAGAAAGAAGCATAAGAGAGAGTAAATTGCAGAGCTAGGTCAGAACAATTTTGCTTGCAATGTCACTGAATAGATAAAAATGCCTTTGCTTCATGAAATAAATGGTGGAGGGACATTTCCTCCTCAATATAAAAATAGTAAGAGATTCAGACAACAGAAGTACCTCTATGAAAATGAACTGTCCACAAATAAAAATGATAACCCAATTCCCATGCTTCTTTCAGGCACTAAATTATCTGCATGCATTTCAAATACAACATCTATGCTCAGAAGAGATTCTTAGGAGTGTAATTTATGCTTTTCTTCCTTTCCCTTTAGCCTGTAAATTACAATTAGACACCCATAGACTCTGAGGGTGCATCTACACATGCCAGCATTGTGCTTGCAGCAGCTCAAATAGAAGTGGTGCAAATTTGAGCTGGGACTTTTTGCCTCAGCGCACGTGCCCAGACATGCACTTTGGTGTGGGACAAATTGTGCCACTTGGGGCAAAATAACCTTGCCTGGCTCCACCTGGATCTTCAGCCAGGGGGAGCTACAGCCCTGGGCCAGCTGTCCCCAGCAGTATAAAAAGCTGCCCTGTCATGGCTTCATCAGTACAAAAAGCTGCCCTGTCAAGTAGCTCAGGGCTACTCGCTCTCAAGGGCTTCTGGGCCCCAGCCAATTGGTACCTGGGAACACTACCCCTTGTGCCAGCTGGACTGCTGAAGCAGCCCTGAGGGTTTCCTGCACCCTTTACCCACTGCAGCAGTATGGCAGTGAGGGCTGATGCCTGGCTGTGACCTGTTGCACACCTGCCAGACCTGGATGGGGACTGCAGAGCCAGTAGAGGCATCTGCCCCTCTGGGCCAGCTGCCAGTAGGCTGTGGCTTCAGAGTTGGCCTTTGTATGGCACTACTGCCATGTGTGCCCCTGCCTGGCAATCTAGGCAGCTATTGCCCAGAAGATGTTCCAGGTGTGGTGGCCTGCTTTGAACTGCCAAAGCATGTCCTCCTGGCCCCAAATGGCCCCAATTGGCCAGGAGGTCAGCCACAGCCAGATGGGTCCAAGATGCCAGCTCTGAGCAGGCAGGGTCCTGCCACTGGCCTCCCTAGCAGGAATTCTGGTGTTCCATATTTGAAAACTGAAAAATTCCTGATAAAAAAATCCCAGTCACTCTGTAAAATACCCCAAAATCCATGTTCCTCTACAATTAAAATAAAAGACTCTCTCTCTCTCTCTCTCTCTCTCTCTATATATATATATATATATATAGAAAGAAAGAGAGAGAGAGAGAGAGAAAGAGAGCACGCGAGAGAGCTATCAGTTGGGCAATGTTTTATTGATATATCTACAGTGTTAAGAGAATTTGGAAGACTACCAGTGTCTCTATCATAATAATAAAATAAAGTCTAAACACGTTTCATGAATTCATGAACACATGAATATATGTTTTGCTGACCCCAACAGGGGCTACATCCCCCCAACAGGGGCCACAGCCCCCCCTCAGTGGCTACAGCCCCCTCACGGGGGTTAGACCCCCCTCAGGGGCCACAGCCCCCCCACAACGATCAAATGGCTCCTACAGGGGCTACCACCCCCCCTACAGCACCCACGTGCCCCACCCTGCTTGCTCCCCCAGCCCGCTGGATTGCTGCCCCACCTGGCCCCATCCCCTGTTGGCTCCTGCAGCCTCCCCAATGGCTGCCCCACCCAGGCCCACCACCTGCTTCCCCAGGCCTCCCCAATGGGTGCCATGCCTGGCCCCATCCCCTGCTTCCCACCCACCCCAAGCCTCGGGCACTTTAAAAAAAGGAAGAAAAAAAAGCCTCTACTCAGCCCAGGAGCAGGGGCTGAGGAGAGCTTTGGGGCCTCCTGGTGGAGCCCCCCACACAGCATGGAACAGTGGTGGGGGCAGTAGGGCCCTGGCTGTGGCTGTCACCTGACCCTGCTGTGCAGGGGTGGGACCCAGTGACCCCAGTGGCCGCTGGAACTGTCAGTGAGTGCCAGGGGTGGGGTTGGCTTTTTTTTATTTCCCAGGATGCTGGGGTGGGGGGGCAGGGATCGGGGGGCTGGGGGGGCTAGGGCTGGGTGGGGCAGGGATTGGGGAGTGGGGGGGCAGGTGGGGGATGGGGCCAGGCAGGGTTGGGGTTGGCTTTTTTTTATTTCCCAGGATGCTGGGGTGGGGGGGGCAGGGATTGGAGGGCTGGGGGGGCTGGGGTTGGGTGGAGCAGGGATTAGGGAGTGGGGGGCAGGTGAGGGATGGGCCGGGCAGGGCTTGGGGGGGTTTGGGGGTCTGGCGGGGGTGGGGCCAGGCCAGGCAGGGCAGGGATCGGGGGGGTGGGGGGGCAGGCAAAGGATAGGACCAGGTAGGGCAGAGATCAGGGGGCTCAGGGGGCAGGCAGGGGGTGGGGCTGGGGTCCCCCCATTGTCCTCTCTACCCTCCTCCAGCCCACCCCTACCTCTCAGTACTGGAGACTGGGGCAAGCTCCCTGCTGGTACACTGCCTGCCCTGCACCAATGAGTTCATGAGCACCCCTGCACCAAGCGGTTCATGACCACCATGATCTCTGTTGCCATGTGGGACTCATCCATCACCTTGGCTTGAAGGAGAGCCCACCGATGGCCTGACTGGTTGCACCAGTGCCCCATGAGGGAGAGGGAGAGGTAGGTGTGATCTCCACCCTGGATGTCCGAGGTGAAGTGCAAGGCCACCTGCAGATCTGCTTTGCACTGATCCTCCCTCAAGTACTACCTGCATGCCTCATACAGGGAGGGCACTACCATCTTGATGAAGATGGTGCATGCGGGCACTTGGTACGATGAAGTCATGAGTGCAATGAGCTCCCTGAACCCTGGCCACTCAACTAAGGAGAAGGGCTGACCATCCACTGCAAGCATCTCCCCAGTGGTCTGGGTGATCTCATTCGCTTTTGCAATGCATCCCTCCCATTTCTCTCCACCTTTCCCCCACTGTGGCCTGCCTCTGCTTTGGGGGACTGGGGGCTTTGGAGCGAGAGGGGGACTTCCCTTTGGGCATGCTTCCACTGGTGCCAGGCTAAGGAGAAGCAAGGGCAAAGGGGTGGTGCCTGTGGAGATGTATCAGCATCCCCGTGGTGCTCATGTGTTTTGTCCCCTTGCCCAGCAGGTTTTGGCTTGGCTGTGCAGGCAGATAGCATATGTGGGATCATCTGCCAGCTCAAAATGATCCCAGACCACACTACCAACTCGCTTCTGGGGTGCAGGTGCATAAGTGGATGCTACAATTTGCCCTCCTCAGCAGGCAGAGGTACAGCAGCAGGAGGAGTGGACTCAGCTGAGCCACTTGCGTCTACAACTTCTACCTCACCCTCCTCTGAAGTGCCTTCTGGGGAAGGAGACCTGGCTCTAGGGGAAACTTGAGGGATGTGGAGCACAAACTCAGATGATTCCCTCTCCTTCCCGAGAATTCCCCTTGCTAGGGCACTCAGATCCATATCTAGCTCCAGCTCTTCCTCTGGCACTGGAAGGGGTAGAGGAGACTGTCATACTGCTGCTGGTGCTGCTGCTTCTTGTCATGGTGGCAGTGGTGGGGATTATGGCTGGTGCTCTTGGAGGGGATGCAGACTCAGGCACAGGCAGTGGCACTGGCACTGCTCCTCTCTCTCCTTGCTGCCTGTACTCATGGAAGCCTCATGCCTGCTTGTTATAGCAAAGAGGCTGTGTATCAGTTTCGGGGGGGGGGGCAGAACTTACAGCTCTCCCTCTACCCTCTCCTCCGCCCCTCTCCGAAGGCTTGCCAGCTGCTTTTCCAGCATGCTTCATGGTGTGTTTCATAGAGTCTTGTTTTTATAAAAATATATAAGTGTATATGTGCCTTCCTGTATAAATTCTATATTATAACAATGCAAGATATAAATGTATAAAAATATATAAAAGTATGTGCCCTCCTATGTAAATTGTATAGTATAATTATGAAATTGAAAAGAATAAATCAATGACTATAATAATAAAATAAAAGGGTCTCGAAAGAAAGCAAAAGGTTGTGGAATCCCTCTTGCCAGGCCAGCAAGTAGGAAATCAAATCAATGGTAGTAGTAGCCTTTGTTGTCTAATACTCCTGAGCTTCTGGAAGATAGCTGAGTAACTGACCCCAAGGCAGAAAGCAGGCCAGTTCAAACAATGCTGCCTTTTATGCTGTTTTTCCATCCTTCCCCCAGAGCACTGGGGTTGGAAGGGACCTCAGGGAAGGATCACAGTCACTGGCAATATCACTATTACAGTCAATATCAGAGCAGTCCTTCCCCCCTCTTCCTCTCCCTCTCCTTACTTTCTGTTTCCCTGCAGGCAAGCCCAGCTTCAGCTTCAAAACTTGAAACATTTTGAAACTTTAAAAAATTTCAACCGCCCTCGTTTAGTTTCAAGGCTGTTTCGAAGCTTTTTGTTTCATTTCAATTTCACTGTTTCAAGCTCAAAACAAGTCAAAACAGCATTGAAATGAAACAGATGGCAAAATTTTGCACAGCCCTACTTTATATGTTTAATAAAATTTTATGTCTTTGTTGATTTTTATTTTTAAAAAAACATACCCCAAGGCTATGCTTTAAAAACTTAATTATAATGAGTGTTTGCTTACCAGCCAACCATGCAATTACTCATGACAACTATTTTATAGATAAATAAATACTGTTTGATACAGTGAGATTTTTTTTGCCAAAAAAAGCACAGAACAAGGATAGACTTCCCTGGTTCTGGAGTTGTACAAAAGCTAGAAAGTCATGCCAAAGTGGCCAACATTTATAAACCATTTAGCAAATGTAAATTTAGTTTAGAGCCACAGTTGGCCAGATCAGGATTTCAGAAAGAAAACTTGCAAAACATGGGCCCAAATATAGACCCTTGATCTGAAAATACTTGTAGTGTGAGACAGCTTAAAATCCACATCCAAATGTTCCAAGACAAATCTCTACCTATTTCCACGTGGTACAGTATCAAAACCAAGCAATACCTACTAAGTGAACTGACTGAATAATGGCAAAATGTATTTGCATAAATTTTTGATGACTGTAGAGGGGAAAAATTATCAAAGAAATGTGATTCACAGAATATTGAAATCAGCTAGCTCCGATGCATAAAGTGAGGCACCTAGCATGACTAGATATAGTTGGGGACTATCCTGCTTTGAGCAGGAGGTGGACTAGATGACTCCCTGAGTCCCTTCCAACCCTGATTTTCTGATGTTGTTATTCTATGGTATTAGGAATGTTACAAGCCAATAAATTGTGCTGATTTTAATCTATACAACCACAAATTCAAGCAAACAAAAATAAGCTAAAACAATTAGCAATAGCTTAATTACCATACATGTCTCATAATTTTCCTACTTCTATTTGATTGTATATTTTGTTATTCTCATTTCCTGAGTAATTTTGTTTCTTCTATTCAAGTAGGTCTCTTTTCCATACTTTTAATCCTAATTCAGATTTTAAAATAATTCATAAGGCTATGTTACTCCTTCCCACGCACCCATGAATATTTCAGTGACCCATATGTGAAGTCATCTAGTTCAGTAAGTTATTAGAGGAGTCCAGGACTCCTATTGTTTTTAGCTAGTTCGGCACATTTCATATACATATACAATAAAAACCCCCAAGGAAGCATTTCCTTATTTCACCAGCAGATGACAGCATTTCATCTTCTTAACCTGGAACAGCTGCCATGACAATCAGTAGGGTTTCCATTGTATACCAGTAATACTTTTTCTGCTTTCCAGTGGTTTAAAATAAAGGATTTCAATGAGATGATGTCTTTCCTTATACTCTCACTGGTGGCTATTCCCTATTGATACAAATAATGTGAATACTAGAAAACTGTCTGCCCTTCTATTTTCATGAGAAGCACAAAACGTGTACACAGTATCATTCTACTAAAGTTAGTGAAGTTACACCAAGGATTAATTTGGCCTATTGACTTTCTGAGCTTTATAGAGATTCTCCCTCTGCAAAAAAGTTTTTCCTCTGAGAATGCAGTATTTCAAAAGGTACCAAACATAAGGCCTTGAAACTGAGGTTGTCTTGTTCCTCAGAACAGATACAGCATATGCTATGAACTCTGTGTGCGCGTCCACACATGCAAGCACGTGTGCTTGCAGCTGCTCAAATAGAAGCAGTGCAAATTTGATCCGGGGCTTTTTGCCTCAGTGCACATGCTCAGACATGCACTTTGTTGTGGAGCAAATTGTGCCACTAGGGCAAAATAACCCTGCCTGGCTCCTCCAGGATCTTCAGCCAGGGGAGAGCTAGAGTCCCAGGACAGCACCTGTGCTGTCCCCAGCAGTATAAAAAGCTGCCCTGTCCTGTGCCCAGAAGTATAAAAAGCCACCCTGGCAAGTAGATCAGGGCTACTAGCTCTCAGGAGCTTCTGGGCCCCAGCCAATTGGTACCTGAGGACACTACCCCTTGTGCCAGCTGGACTGCTGAAGCAGCCCTGAGAGTTTCCTGCACCCTCTACCCACTGCAGTGGGGGCTGCTGCCTGGCTGTGACCTGCTGTGCACCTGCCAGACTCGGATGGGGACTACAGAGCCAGTAAAGGCATCTGCCCCTCTGGGCCAGCTGCCAGTGGACTGTGATTGCAGGGTTGGTCTTTGTGCGGCACTACTGCCATTTGTGCTCCCTGCCTGGCCATCTGGACAGCAATCACCTGGAAGATGTTCAACTGTCAAAGCATGTCCTCCTGACTCCATTTGGCCAGGAGGTCAGCCACAGCTAGATGGGTCCAAGGTGCCAGCTCTGAGCAGGCAGGGTCCTGCCACTGGCCTCCCTAGCAGGAATTCTGGTGTTCCCTATTGGAAAACTGAAAAATCCCTGATAAAAAAAATATCTCAAAGTCACTCTGTAAAATACCCCCACATCCATGTTCCTCCACAAGTAAAACAAAAGACCACTATAAAGAGAGAGAGAGAGAGTGAGACAGAGACAGTGATCAGTTGGACAATGTTTTATTGATATATCTACAGTGTTAAAGCAAGTCTCTTATTATAATAATAAAGTGAACTCTAAATTTTTATGGTTTCCCATGATCACCTCTTGGAGAAACTAGCCAATTGTCGCCTTGGGTCCTCCACGATCCACTGGCTGGAAAATTGGCTCCGTGGTCAGACCCAGAGGGTAGTAATTGATGGAAGTCACTCATCATGGTGTCCTGTGACCAGTGGAGTCCCCCAAGGCTCTGTCCTTGGACCCATACTGTTCAACATCTTCATTAATGATGTGGACACTGGAGTCAGAAGCGGACTGGCAAAGTTTGCCGATGACACCAAACTTTGGGGAAAAGCATCCACACCAGAAGACAAGCAGGTGATCCAGACTGACCTGGACAGGCTCAGCAAGTGGGCGGACAAAAATCTGATGGTGTTCAACGCCAATAAATGCAAGGTTCTCCACCTTGGGAAGAAAAACCTGCAGCATCCTTATAGGCTCGGCAGTGCTATGTTGGCTAGCACTAAGGAAGAAAGAGAATTGGGGGTCATCATTGACCACAAGATGAACATGAGCCTGCAGTGTGATGCTGTGGCTAGTAAAGCGACCAAAACGCTGGCTTGCATCCACAGATGCTTCTCAAGCAAATCCCGTGACGTCATTCTCCCTTTGTACTCGGCCTTAGTGAGGCCGCAGCTGGAGTACTGCATCCAGTTTTGGGCTCCACAATTCAAAAAGGATGTGGAGAAGCTTGAGAGAGTCCAGAGAAGAGCCACACACATGATCAGAGGTCAGGGAAGCAGACCCTACGATGACAGGCTGAGAGCCCTGGGGCTCTTTAGCCTGGAAAAGCGCAGGCTCAGGGGTGATCTGATGGCCACCTATAAGTTTATCAGGGGTGACCACCAGTATCTGGGGGAACGTTTGTTCACCAGAGCACCCCAAGGGATGACAACTAGGTCAAATGGTCATAAACTACTACAAGACTGTTTCAGGCTGGACATAAGGAAGAATTTCTTTACTGTCCGAGCCCCCAAGGTCTGGAACAGCCTGCCACCGGAGGTGGTTCAAGCACCTACATCGAACACCTTCAAGAGCAAACTGGATGCTTATCTTGCTGGGATCCTATGACCCCAGCTGACTTCCTGCCCTTTGGACAGGGGGCTGGACTCGATGATCTTCCGAGGTCCCTTCCAGCCCTAATGTCTATGAAATCTATGAAATACAGGTTTCATGAATTCATGAATACACATTTTGCTGCCCTCCCACAGGGTGATGGCCCCCACACAAGGGGTTGGTCCCACACACAAGGGCTACGGCCCCCCAACAGGGGGTTCATCCCCCCAAAAGGGGTTCAGACCCTGAACAGGGGCTTCAGCACTCTCACAAGGGGTATGGTCCCCCAACGGGGGCCAAATGGCCCCTACAGAGGCAACCACCCCCTCTGCAAGGCCCACATGCCCCACCTCAGCCCCCTGTTTGCTGCCCCACCTGGACCCATCCCCCACTCCCCCAGACCACCCCCAATGGTTTCCCCACCCAACCTCACCCCCCAACTTGCAACCCCAGGCCCCCAAGGCTACCCCCACAACCCCAAGCACCATCACTTAAAAAAAACAAAAAACAGAAAAAGAACAAAAAAATGGAAAAAAAAAAAAAAAGCCTCTGTTTACCTGAGAAGCAGGGGTAGGAGGGCTCTGGGGCCTCCTGTCAGAGCCCCCCAGGCAGCACAGGATAGAGCAGGGGCAGGAGGGCTCAGGCTGGGGCCGCTGGGGCTGTCACTCTGCCCTGCATTGTGCGGCGGGGCTCCAGGCAACTGGACGGCAGCTTCAACTGTGGGTAAGTGCCGTGGTTTGTTTGTTTGTTTTAAAGTATGGGGTGGGGGGGCAGGGATGGGGAGGTTTGGGGGGATGGGGCCAGACACGGCAGGGGCCAGCCCCAGCAGGGGGAGGGGGCCTCATGGGGGCTGGCAGGGGGAGGGGCCATCCCCAGCAGGGCTTGGGGGCCTCGGGGGGCCTGGTGGGGGGAGGGGCCAGCCCTGGAAGGGTTGGGGGGTTTGGGGGGGTTGGTGGGGGAAGGGGCCAGCCCCAGCAGGGCTCAGGGGCTTCGGGGGGGCTAGCGGGGGGAGGGACCAGCCCCAGCAGGGGTTGGGGGCCTCAGAGGGGCTGATGGGGGGAGGGGAGGCTGGGGGAGTGGGCAGGGCCATCAGGGTTCCCCTCCACAGTCCCTTCCCCCCTCCTCCAGTCCCCACGACCCCTTACTCACCAGCACCAGAGCCCTGGTGCTGAAACACGTGGCCCAGCTGGGTGAGGGGCAACCATACAGATGCTCTGGCAGCCAGAGTGTCTCCATGGAGGACCCAGCCTCCGGTTGCTTCAGGGCACAGTCAGGGACCATGCCCTGTGCCACTTTTTTAAACTTCACTTTTTTTAGACCCCAGGGGTCTAATTTTCTCCCTGCGCTGCAAGTTTGTAGTGTGGGGAACCTTTTTTTCTTCCCGCACGTGCCTGTTGCCCTGCCTGAAAGGGGTTTGAGGTGGGCAAGAGGCACGTGCGTGCTCTTGTGGACGCGCCCTGTGGTTTTATCCCTTTTGAAATCACTGATCATTTGTTACCATTTTTTAAATCTATGGATCAGATATAGCAAGATAATGTGTAGCATTGAAGTGAAGACTTCCTCAACTCTACTGACATCTGCAGGTGCTAAGTGTGCTGATGCTCTATCATCATGAAGGTTCAAATATTTTGTAAATAGCTTGTAGGTAAGATTTTCTTTTATACTTTATTTTTGTGCAACGATATGCTAAAAATCCCAAGGGCTTGTTATGGCCCAGTTGTTGTAATGTTTGGATATTTCATAGTAATTAACATATGTATCCTTACAACACCTCTCAGAGGTAGGGCAGAGCTAATCACTCCATTTTGCAGATGCAAAGCTGTGGCACAGAGGAGTCAGTGATTTGCCCAATATCACACAGGAAGTTTGTAGTGTGTGATGCAACTGAACCAGGGTCTCCCAGGTTTCAGACTATTGCCCTAACCATTGAACCCATTCTTCCCTAGTCTTTAGTTGCTAATATTCCACTTAAATAGTTTAGCAAATGTATATAATTTGCTGTCCCACTAAAGATGTCTATTACAAGGAAAAGGACGCACAGAATTACTAGCATGACTTAGAATCTGTTTTGCAAACATAAGTATGTAATGAATGTGGGAACCATGCTATGCTCTATATGTAATAAAAATTGCTGAATTTTTTTTAATTAAATATAATTCCATGATCAATCTATCAGGTCTGCTCACCAAGGACCATGTTCTACATGTCACGTGCATTCATTATTTGGATGAAACACACAGAATTCACTTAAGTTTTGCCTGAATAAAGAGTGCAGAATAGGACTCTATGGACAAAAATGGCCATAACTTTTACTCTCCATTGAATATATTTTGAGTAAATGTTATCTTTGTGAAAGGTGTTCAATGTATAACTCAGACAAAAATGGTTTTTCTTCAGTCATAGAATAGATACAAATTGGAGCAATAGTAGCGCTTCCACAACTTTTAATATACCCCAAGTCTGATCCCAAAAGTTTACCCAGGCTCATTCAATCTTTGTTCACTCTGCTTACTGAGACTGCCAACAGAAGTGCCAATTAGTTACAACTGTGGTGACGGGTTTTGTGATTAAGGTATTGTCCACTGGGAACTGGAATGAAACCAAACTGCTTTCACATAGGTAATTTCACAGGCATCAAATGGCAACAACTTTCCAGGGCTGCATTCAAACCAAGCACCTAGAAATTAAAAGCTGTATAGCGTATCATTTTAGCTATGCAGTCCCCTTCTTTTTAAAATGTTTCATCACAAATGCCTATGAAAACTTTTTGTGTTTTCAGTTCTAAAACAATCAGAATATAAAATGTGTGAGTTGGTGGAGAGGCAAAGCTTTACAAAAAACAGCACTGAAAATACCTATAAATTCAACAACAAAAAAATGTAATGAACAGTGTTAAAGCTACTCTAAATTGTATGGCATTCAGTATATTTCTAAAACACCATAGCATTTTGGGTGGTCTAGAGGCCTAATAATAGTGGGTTCCTTTCAGTGGGGTAAATATAACCAGTGCCAGTAAACATTTGTGAAGTCACAATGATCAGTACTGTGCAGGGTGGCATACTACTTAGCTAATTAGAACTCTCCTCATCTGGAAGACTTCAATATTTCTCACTATGGGAAACATTAAAATTATTTTGCAGAAAGAAATTACGCCAATCTGGACTGAGCTGGCTGTTTCCCTAGTAGCTCAGTTGTGCCTAGAGGGAACATATACAGAAATAAGTGCCTAGATGGAACATATACAGAGAATGAGTTTACACTGGTGTCGTTCGCTGAGATTTTGGCAAGATGAAGACTTCAGCATATCAGTGAGACTTGTGTCCACCTTAATTAAAGAAGGTCAGTGGAGAGGAGCAGAGGCCATTTGTAGAGCTGATCAACAAGATATTATCATCTCTTAAACTAAAGGAAGCCATTTTGGATAGTTGTTCAAGAGACTATTGACTCATATTGACCATTTCTTCAGTTTTGTCTTGGTGAAGATTAAAAAAAAAAGATTTTCTGGAGCAGACTGGATAATACTTGGTGTCCTTGGTATTCTGGTTCTAGAGAAGGACAAAAAGTAGGTGCCCATGTTTTAGAGTGTACTGATGACTCCAGAGCTAGTAGCTCTGAGTTTTTGTTAACTCACCTATGAATCCTAGCAAGAGTGAATGGAGTTTCCCCCCACATAAAGCTGTTCTTTTTCTAAAAGATCAACTATGTTAGCACAGAAAATTGGTTTTCTGCCTGTCGCAGAGCACAGAGGTGCTCTGCTCCTAAAGAGGGGAGACTGCTGGGGAAAGAGCCCTAGCAGTGAGTAAGGAGTCCAGCTCTGGGTTGCCAGGGCAACTGGAGCCAGCAAGAAATCGCATCTTCCGGCGGTCAGCTGATTGAAAGGGGTAGGGCCTGGCTCCCTTATAAACCCTGGGGGCTGAGGCCAGGGGGAGTTCCCTGCCAGCAGCCCAGGAGGAAGGAGCTCTCTACTGTGGAAGTGAAGAGAAGCAAAGCCTGATGAGGGAGCAATGTCTGGCACTGCTGTGGGATGAAGAATCTCTGGTAGGCTTGTGCGTGATTATAGCTGGGTGGCTTTTGTTTATGTTATAGCCTATGGGCTTGTGTTTATGTTACTGTTTGTTACCGGTGGTTTGCGTGAGGCTATTAGGGGTAGGCCTCATAGGGGACTCACACTAGTGTGGGGACCTGAGCACCAGTGAAGGCGCAGCATTCGGGGTACATAGACCCCAGCCCCAGAGAGAGGCAGTTGAGAAGCTCCAGAGAAGGGGGCATGGCTGTGAAGCCCCAGTGCGGGCATAGCGAGCCCCGGGGCAGGGGGCAGCATTGCAGTGAGCCCTGGGGCAGGGGGCAGCGTTGTGGTGAGCCCCTGAGCGAGGGTGGCTTTACTGAGAAGGCCCCTGAGCGAGGGCGGCTTTACTGAGAAGTGTCAGTGAGAAGGCATGGAAAGAGACAGGGCCGTGGAGAGCCCAAGCGCCAGAGAGGGTGTAGACCCAGACTGGGCAACATCTATTCCATCAGTGAGGCATGGACTGCGGTGTAGGGGAGGAAGCAGAGCCACAGATAGCACCCCCCGGCACCAGGGCAGTACAATAGGCAGCCTCCCACTTGCAAGAACATCATCATAATTTCCATCAAGACATGGCAGGAGAGTACAGGGCGGGACACAAGAACCCTAAAGCAGGACCCAAGGGTGCCCCATGCAAGGTGCAGAGTACTAGGAAGATGGCACTGGGAAGGGCGACCTGTTACACTGCCCCAAGTATTCTTTCATACTGGAATTCAATTGAATAACACAGCCTGTCTGATATGAGTATAGACTGTTAGGAAGGCAGATAAGGAGGTATAGGCTGTAAATTATTCAGCAAGAAAAAAGCCCTGAGCTCTATGAACCCTAATTCGGGAAACATTTAAGCATGTACTTGAAGCATATGGCGGGTCAACCCAAAGACAGCATATGTAATATTAGTAGCATAAGCTTTCTAATAAGCTTAAGCAGCAGATGCTTTATCAGATGCTGTGAAGGGACAGTAGGAAGCAGAGCTTCTGCATAAAAAGTAGGGCTGTGCAAAACAGCACCATTCCGTTTCAACTTCTGCTTTGTCATTTTGAAGGGACAGTGTTTTTTATTTCACTGTTTTGAAGTACTGTTTCATTTCTTTCATCAAAACAGTGAAACAGTTTCGATGTTTCCAAGTTTTACCCATAGGCTATAATGGGAATCACAAAAATGCCTATAACTTTGTCATTTCTTTTCTGATTCAGATGAATACAGCATGGAGGGTAGCCCCTGCTGAGGCTAGGAAGCCTGCCAAGTTTCAAGGAGATAGGTGCAGCAGTTTCTGGGAAACAGCACCTCAGGCTGCTGACAAGCAAAACTTGTGACAAGTGACTCTGTGTGTATGTTGAGGTGCACCCTCACTGGTGCTGGGACCTCTACATGACACAATCATATGCCCCAATGAGGCCTCCTGCTCCCTTACAGTCTCAGCCTGATCCACCACTTTAAATCATAACAGGTAAGTTAGCAGCACAGTAGCATTAGCATCTCAGGCAGTCAAACTCACAGAGCCTTTCTTTCCTTTCCTGCAGGAGCTTCTTCTCCAGCCGCTGATAGAGAACTCTCCCTGCCAGCCCCAGCCCTGGGGTTTAAATGTGCCCAGGGCCCTGCCTCCTTCTGGTCAGCTGACCAGAGATGGGTGCTAGGGGCGTAGGTTATAGCCATGTTGGTCTAAACACGTGGCACTGGCAGATAAGGTTCTTTGGGCACTGGCAGATAAGGTTCTTTGGGCACTGGCAGATAAGGTTCTTTGAGTCAATCTGATATCTTTTAGTAGACGAACTGAATAGTGGGAGAAATATATCTTAGCAAACTTTTGGATTGAAAACCCTTCATTAGGCTGAGGAAGCACCTGCATTTGGTGTGTGTCCTCTTCCTGGATGTAAGGAATAGTAAAGAAGCCAGAGACTGGCATGCAATGCAGGCAAGAAAGCCAGTCAGTGAAAATGGAAATGGAGGCATCAGGGGGTGAGGGACAAGCTGGGTTGGTGGGGAGAGGGGGGGAGGAAGGAAGATGTAACAGGTAAAAGTGGAGAGGTACCTGGGGAGTCGCATGTCTGGCAGGTTGCAGTGTGTCAAAATTCCAATGTCTATATTGAGTCCATGAGTTTCTGTACCTAGGAGGTTGATGAAGTGCAGTTCATAGGCTCATCTGTGAAAAGTGGTTTTCCAACTGCAGGTGCTTCCTCAGCCTGACGAAGAGTTTTTCAACCTAAAAGTTAGCATCCCAGGCAGCTAAGCTGAGATCACCTGGAGCCCCACAACTGCACTGCAACCAGCAGGCCTCAAGCCTGTCAAAGATGTGACAAGTCTTTGCTTTACCCAGCCAGCACTCTGCATGTGTGTGGTGGCTGGAGGCTATAAGGCACCTGCTATATGCTTTTCACCAGAGAGATCCTCGGTCCTGGCAGTTCCTGGGGCTGCTGCGCTGCTGGCAGTCCCACCAGGCCTCCCAACCCTGGCAGGGTGCAGTTTTAGTGGTCATGTCCAGGACCCGGGGCCTCCTCCTTCCCTATGGCCCCTGCCCATACAAGTTCCATCTTGGCATGGGAACTCAACATGTTCAGCCCTGCTGGCTGGTGAGTGTCCCCTCCAGCTTGGAGAGTGGGGCACTAAATGTTTGTGAAACGCGAGTGTGTGTGTGTGTGTGTGTGTGTGTGTGTGTGTGTGTGTGTTTAAAGAAAAAAAAACTGCAGATGGAGTGAGGAGGGTGCCATTCACTCCATCTGCACATGGAGCTTTGGGAACCCCAGGGGTGGGAGGCTCACCTTCGGGAACACCAGCTGCTCCATTATACCAGGATCCAAGGAGGTACAGTGGGGTCTCACTACATCACCAGCAATGTTGAACATTCTCTCACTTGGATCGCTGGTTGCTGGACAAGACGAGTGCTCCCAGGCAACCATGGACAGATCAGACCACATCTGGCTGTGGCTTGCCCAGTAGGCCAATGGGTCGCACAGCAGTGGCTCCACATCCTCAGTGAAATAGGCAGCCACCAAAGCTTGAGCACTACCTGCCTGATGATAGGGTCTTGTGCCTCTGGAGTCCACCATAGAAGCCATTTCCTTAGCCCACTTTGGCAGTGCCTGTGGTGGATGAGGCAACTGGCTGGCGATTAGCGTGCTGGCATGGGACAGTGGATTCCTCTCTTCTACTTCCCCTTGCCTTCACCTTTCTGCCTCCCTCTCTTCACCAGCACCTGCATCTACTGATCCAGGGTTTTGCTGCTGCATATGCTGACACTCCCCTTCACCTTTGGGTCACACATGGCGGCCACTGTGTGGACCATATTGGATCGCAAGGGATCAAGCCATTTCCTGATGCCCTCCTTCAACCGCCTCACCAGTGCCTGCATGTCTGGTGACAACAGTTTGTCCCAGCCAGGAAAATTGATCCCATGGAACTTCTCCATTTGGTTCTCAAGTTCCCTCACTACAGGGATCACCTGGCTAAGGAGGGCATCACCAGTACTGAGGCTCTCAGTGGTCTTGAGGAAGGGCTTGTCAGTGGTCTGGGAGATGGTTTGTCAGTCAGCTCTGTTAAGGGGGCTGCTGATCTCAATCTCCTTGAGCAAGGCCATCTAATGGATGGCCTTCTGTTGCTCCTCCAGCCTCTCGAGCATCAGGTATGTAGCATTCCACTGAGTCTCCACATCCTCCATGATTTTGTTCTGCAGGATGTTCAGCTCTGCTTGTTTGTCTCACAGCATCTTGCCCCCTTTTATGCTCTGGCAGAAGTAGCCTGCCACCTTCCTGCATTTGGAAGTGAGCTTGCTAGCGGTGTTGGCACCATTACTAGAAGCCCTGTCCCCCTCCAAGGCGTCCCTGACTAGGAGGTGAAACTTGTGTGCCCCACAATGGATGCCAACAAAGTTGACACCATGGAACACCTTGACCATATTGACCCCATTGTTGGTGACCATGAACCCGTGGGTGAGCTCACCCTGCCCACCAATGCAACCCTGCATCAAGTGGTTCATGGCCCCCATGATCTCTGTTGCCATGTGGGACTCATCCATCACCTGGACTCACCAGTGCCCTTTGATGGAAAGGCAGGTGTAATCTCCACCCTAGCTGCTCCAGATGTCCAAGGTGAATTGTAAGGCCACCTGCAGACCTGCCTTATGCAGCTTCTCCCTCAAGTACCCCCTGTGTGCTTCATACAGGGAGAGCACCACCATCCTGCTGAAGGTTTTGCCTTGGCAGTGCAGGCAGATAGCATATGTAGGATCATCTGCCAGCTCAAAATGATCCCAGGCCACACTATCTGCTCACTTCTGGGGTGCAGGTGTATGTGTGGATGCTGCCCTTTCCCCCTTCTCAGCAGGCAGAGGCACAGCAAGAGGAGGAGCAGACTCAGTTGAGCCGCTTGTCTCCACAACCTCTACCTCAGCCTCCTCCAAAGTGTCTTCTGGGGAAGGAGACCTGGCTCTAGGGGAAACTTGAGGGATGTGGAGCACAAACTCAGATGATCCCCTCCCCTCCTTCCCCACAATTTCCCTTGCTATGGCACTCAGATCCAGTTCCAGCTCTTCCTCTGGCACCGGAAGACTGAGCATGGGAAGTGAAATGGGGGAGGAGGAAACTGTCATGCTGGTGTTGCTTATTCTCGTGGTGGTGGTGGGTGGGGTTATGGCTGTTGCTCTTGGAGGGGATGCAGGCTCAGGCAGTGGCACTGCTCCCCTCTCCGTGCTGCCAGTAGAACTAGAAGTCTCATGCCTGCAAGTTGTAGGAAAAAGGGGGTCACTGGCTCAGATGATGGTTACATTTTGTAATATTGATGTTCCATATTGTAATAAACCAGAGTTACTTAATTAAATGGAACTAATTCTACGAGTGTTTTGGAAAATTCAGATCAAGTAGATCAAAATTCAGCTTATCCTGGAATCTTCAATAAAATCTGAAAGACCTTTTTTAAGTTAAAAAATTATCACTTTGTGATTTTTCTACATTTCTGCATTTCAGAAACCTCATGATAATGCTATTCTCATGAATTTCCCAGGCCTATGTTGCACTGAGAGTGCTTGGGGAAACTCCAAAGAAGCATTTAGACTTTTGGGTGTTCATCTTAACTGAAATGAAATCCAGAATGTTATGGAGACTCATTTATTACTTATGCATTTGGGAAAATTCCCCAAAATGTGTAGGGAACTTTCAACATGTTGCAGCCAACTTGGCATCAAGATTCATAGGAAAAACTACTTCTGAACATTAGCACAAAACAACATTATGTAGCACTTTGAATGAAGGTTCTCAAAGCACTTTGCAGAGAGGGCTAAAATGAGATAAACTGAGGCACAGAGAAGGTACATAACCTGCACAAAGCTACATTCCAAACACATTTCATACTGAGAAATGGAATCTAGGGCTTCAAACTCCTAAGCCTATGCTCTAAGTACCAGACAATACTGCTTCCTGAATAATAAATAACTAGGGCTGCACAAAGCTTCAGTAGCCTATTAGATTTGGAGGAGATTCATTCTGACTCAGGAACTGAATCTGCAAATCTGAATCAAATTGGGAGACCAATTAAAAGCTCCAAATCAATTTGAAGCATCCGAATTGATTCAGAAAAGATTTGGTAATTCGGCCATAGACCAAACGAGCTGCTGACACAGCTGTCTCCAGCTGGTAAGTCTGTTGGGGTTGGGGGAGCAGGGAGGAAAGGGGCTTGGATGGGGGAAGGAATGGGCATGGGGGAGGGAGAGATTGGGGCTCAGACAAACTGCACAGCTGGGGTGGGGGGCGTGGGACTTGGAGGGGGTAGGGAGCATGGGATGTGGGCATAGCAATGCTCAGATTGGGGGCTATGCCCTGCTGCTTCTTGCCCAGCTTGGGGTGGGGGGGGGAGGATGCACGTGTGGCTCATTCTCAGTGGAAGGGGGCAAGTGGCTGCAGGGCATAGCCCCCAATCCCAGTGCTGCTGTGCCCGCATCCTGTGCCCTTCTGCACTGGCTGGCAAGCAGCAACAGCACAGAGGCCCCCCTCCCAGCACTGATGCAGGTATGGCAGTGTTGGAAGCAGGGGCTCTGCCCTGCTGCCACTTGCCCAGCTGGCATGGGGGGCAGGGGGAAGCGCATTGCAGGTGCAGCTCGCTCTGGGCAGAAGGGGGCAAGCAGCAGCAGGGCAGAGCCCCCACTCCCAGTGCTGCTGTGCCTGCATCAGTGCTGGGAGCGGGGACTTTGCCTTGCCGCCAATTGCCAGCCAGTGCGTAGTGTGGGGCAGGGGGTGTGGGATACGGGTACAGCACCACTGGGAGTGGAAGCTCTACCCTGCTGCCACTTGTCCCCTTCTGCCCAGAGCAAGCCACATCTGCATCATGCCCTGCCCCCCACGCCAGCTGGACAAGTGGCAGCAGGGCAGAGCCTCCACTGCGAGCACTACCATGCCAGCATCTCATGCCCCCCCCTTCCCCTCTCCCCGAGTAATGCACCGCCCCACCCCAGCTGGGCAGCTTGTTCCAGCTCCAGCCCCAATCCCTCCCACCCCCACACTCCTTCTCACCCCCCTCCCTCAATCCCAGCAGATTTACCAGCTACAGACAGCTGTGTCAGCTGCCTGTTTAGTCTATGGGCAAATCTCCAAAGCAGAACCAAATCTTTCAGATCTGATTCAGCCAAATTGAATCAGGACAGTGATTTGAATCGCTGACTCATATCACTTTCCCCCAAATTGGCTGAATCTGAATCCAAAGCTAATACTTGCCACTTCGCACATGCCTATAAATAACTTTCAAGGAAATATAGGCTGCCAAACACATGCTTGTTTTTTAAGTATCTTGACACTATCCCTCTTTTTCATCTTTCATCATTTATATATAATCCCCCCCACCCCCATATGAGTCAGTGTGTGGGTAGGTGTGGGGGAATTGTGGTGGGGGGGCTGGTTAGGAGGGGTGGGTCCCCTGCCCCCCACAGGGCACACCCCCCCCCAGAGCACATGGACTGCCCCCTGCTGCAGGGTCCCAGCCCCTGCGTAGGGCCCAGAGCCCCTGCCCACAGGATCTACTGCCCTGCCTGCAAAGTCCAGAGCTCATCCACAGGGGCTACAAACCCCCACTGGCCCCTGCCTGCACAGCCCACACTCACTGGCAGCATCGGTGTTGATCAGGGCACTTGGAGCCTCATGGCAGAGCCCCACCGTGCAGCATGGGGCAGCAGGGCTTGGCCCCAGCCGTCTAGCACCCGTGTTGCTGCTGCTGCTGCTGCATCACGCAGGGACAGCCCAGCTCAGCATGGCGCCACATGGTACTTGTTAGACCCCAACTCCATGCAGTGCCCAACAACTAGGGAGATGGTAATCCAATTGTTCATGGATCAAATTGCTCAGGCAGCAAACAGGGAGCAAACACCAGCATACATTGCATGACAACACTTCCTTTCTCTGCAGAGCCAGACACCAGGCAGAGGACTGGACTGCAGAAGCCCTGAAGCTGATATGGAATAATGAATGACAGTCACCTGCAGGGCCAGGCCGGTTGCCACAGAAATGGATCCACTGGTGCAGTTGGGGAACAGATATGAAGCCCTGGCTGCACTGGAGGAGAGTGTGGTAGAGGAGATGGCATGGGAGGAGCTCCCATCCATTCCCAAGCAAGCTGAGGGCCAGACAAGCTACCGGAGGAAGAGGAGATGCTCAGAGTGGGGGCTATGCAATGCTCAGATGGGATGGGATGCCTCATAGTGGGCAACTCCCTACTGAAAGGAGCAGAGAGGAACATCTGCTGCCCAGATCCCATGGTGCGTGAGGTGTGTTGCCTGCCAGGGGCCAAGATCCAGGATGTCACGACAAGGATTCCTGACCTGATCTGGCCCTTGGACTACTATCCCATGGTCCTCATCCACGTGGGAGCCAATGATGTAGCCAGGAGTAGTCCTGACCACGTCATGGGTGACTACAGGGCTCTGGGGGCCAGGCTTAGGGAGACGGGGGTACAGGTGGTCTTCTCGTCCATCCTCCCAGGCAGAGGTTGCAGTAGGCATCACAGCGCCTGCATCAGAGAGGTCAACCTGTGGCTCAGGAGTTGGTGCCATCATGAAGGATTTGGCTTCCTGGACCATGACCCACATTTCCTAGCAAGAGATTTCCTGGGACACGATGGTCTTCACCGCTCAGTGAAAGGTAAAAGTCTTTTCTCCAACAGGTTGGCTGATGTCCTACATCGGGCTTTAAACTAGCTCAGACAAGGGACATGGAGGCAGAAGAAGGAGAACATCAGGAACCTGCAATCCATGGGACGTCCAGCAGTATAGCACAGGTAAGCCGTAAGCAGGTAAGCAAGAAGAAGCCCATTGGGCATCAGAGCCAGGGGGTGCCAGTCACAAGGCTCAAGTGCCTATACACTAATGCTAGGAGCATGGGGAACAAGCAGGATGAACTAGCACTCCTGCTTGCAGAAAACACTTATGACTTAGTGGGGTTAACAGAAACCTGGTGGGATTCTACCCACAACTGGGCGGTACATATTGAGGGCTATAAGCTGTACAGAAAGGATAGAGTAGGGAGGAGAGGGGGAGGGGTTGCGCTCTATGTCAAGGATCATTATACATCGACCCTTATCAAAATGGAATTGGAGAAGAAGAAAGTAGAAGGATTGCGGGTTAGGATACATGGAGGTCAAGAGGAAAGGGATTTAGTGGTAGGGGTCTGCTACAGACCCCCACACCAAGGGGAAGAACTAGATTTGGAACTCCTGAGGCAGTTCTCGGAGACCATAAAGACTAGGGAAGTGGTAGTCATGGGGGATGTAAACTACCCTGACGTCTGCTGTGAGACACAGACAGCAAATTCCCACCACTCACACAGGTTCCTATCCTGTGTGCAGGACCTCCACCTGATGCAGGAGGTACATGGTCCCACTAGGGGGAATGCCTTACTGGACCTGGTACTGGCAGTGGGGGATGACATGGTAGGGGACCTACAAATCAGTGGTCACCTGGGGGACAGTGACCACCAAATAATAGAATTCACCATAAGGCGTAGAGTGGGAAAGGTAACTAGTAGGGTGGAAGTGCTAGACTTTAGGAAGGCTGACTTCAGTGAGCTCAGGTGTTTAGTCAATGACGCACTGCAGGGTAAGAGATTTGGTGAGATGACAGCCCAGGAAGGGTGGCTGTGCCTTAAGGAAGCAATCCTTCAGGCACAGAGGGAGATGATCCCAATGTGGGGGAAAAGGGGAAAAGGGGCCAAGAGGCTTTCCTGGCTAAGCAGAGAAATCCAGAGCAGCCTAAGGGCAAAAAGGGGGGCATATAAGCAGTGGAAACAGGGAAAAATTACTAAAGAGGAGTATGCTTCCTCAGCTTGTAGTTGTAGGGAGGCAGTTAGAAAGGCCAAAGCTACCATAGAACTGATGATGTCATCCCAAGTTAAGGATAACAAAAAATTGTTTTTCAGATATATAGGGAGTAAAAGGAAGGCCCGGGGCGGTATAGGACCACTACTGAATGGGCAAAAGCAATTGGTGACAGACAGGGGGGACAAGGCTGAACTCCTCAATGAGTTCTTTGCCTCAGTGATCCTAAACGAGTGGCAAGAAAAGTTTCACAATGAGAGACAATAGCAGGGTGCCAGACCACCAAGCATTGACCGTGAGATAGTACGGAGTCACTTGGAAGGACTGGATGCATTTAAGTTGGCAGGCCTAGATGAGGTCCATCTGAGGGTACTGAAGGCACTGGCTGATGTCATTGCACAGCCACTGGCAAGAATATTTGAGCACTTGTGCACATGGGCCAGGTCCCAGAGGACTGGAAAAGGACCAGTGTGGTCCCTATTTTCAAGAAGGGGAGGAAGGAGGATCCAAGCAACTACAGGCCAGTCAGTCTCACCTCCATCCTTGGTAAAATCTTTGAAAAAATTATTAAGGCTCATATATGTGAAAGCCCAGCAGGAAAAATTATGCTGAGGGGAAACCAGCACGGGTTCATAATAGGTAGATTATGCCTGAATAATCTAGTTTCTTTTTATGACCAGATGAGAAAACACCTGGACGCAGGAGTAGGGGTAGATATCATTTACTTAGACTTCAGGAAGGCCTTCAATATGGTATCCCACCCCATACTGGTGAACAAATTAAGAGGCTATGACTTGGATGATTACACAGTCCGCTGGGTGGCAAATTGGCTAGAGGGTCATACCCAGAGAGTGGTGATGGACAGGTCGGTATCGACCTGGAAGGATGTGGGCAGTGGGGTCCTGCAGGGCTCAGTCCTTGGACCAATACTCTTCGATGTCTTCATCAGTGACTTGGACGAGGGAGTGAAGTGTACTCTGTCCAAGTTTGCGGATGATACAGAACTGTGGGGAGAAATGGACACACTGGAGGGCAGGGAACAACTACAGGCAGACCTGGACAGGTTGGACAAATGGGCAGAAAACAATAGAATGTTATTTAACGAGAAGAAATGCAAAGTGCTGCACCTAGGGAGGAAAAATGTCCAGCACACCTACTGCCTAGGAAATGACCTGCTTGGCAGCATGGAAGTGGAAAGGGATCTCAGAGTCCTAGTAGACTCCAAGATGAACATGAGTCATCAGTGTGACGAAGTCATCGGCAAAGCTAACTGCACTTTATCATGCATCAGCAGATGCATGACAAACAGAACCAAGGAGGTGATACTTCCCCTATATCGGGCACTGGTCAGACCGCAGTTGGAGTACTGCGTCCAGTTTTGGGTGCCACACTTTAAGAGGGATGTGGATAACATGGAGAGGGTCCAGAGAAGGGCCACTCATATGGTTCAGGGCTTGCAGGCCAGACCCTACGAGGAGAGATTAGGGCACCTGGACCTCTTCAGCCTCCACAAGAGAAGGTTGAGAGGCGACCTTGTGGCTGCCTATAAATTCATCATGGGGGGGGCAGAAGGGAATTGGTGAGGCTGTACTCACCAAGGAGCCCCTGGGGGTTACAAGAAATAATGGCCATAAGCTAGCAGAGAACAGATTTAGACTGGACATTAGGAAGAACTTCTTCACAGTTAGAGTGGCAAAAAACTGGAATGGGCTCCCAAGGGAGGTGGTGCTCTCCCCTACCTTGGGGGTATTCAAGAGGAGGTTGGATAGGCATCTGGCTGGGGTCATCTGAACCCAGCACACTTTCCTGCCTATGCAGGGGGTCGGACTCGATGATCTATTGAGGTCCCTTCCAACCCTAACATCTATGAATCTATGAACAGCTTTATTCAAAATGGAGACAGCTTCGGACTAGCTCCCAAAAAACTGAGGAGCCACCGTGAACATTAGTTCTTTCCACATTTATACACCTTAGATCATACTCATTAATATTTAATATTTACTCCATCTTTGTCCCACCCATATTCCCTCCTATTTCAAGCTCCACCTCTGTTTACAGCTTGTTTCATTAGCATGAAATTGCCTATGCATTTCACTTCTTTACATGTCTTTTTTCTATGAGCGCATGTCTAAGACCTTGACTCTGGCTTCTTTGGTCACTGGGCAGACTTTGACCAAAACTCGGAAGCTTCTGGAGGCTTCTTCACCAATCACCATTCACTTTTTTGTATATGTTTATTTCGGATTCTGTTACCAGTTACATGTTGTCTTTCACGTTCCAGTCTCTTTTTCAGTCCCATGTTGTACCACCTCCAAGGTCTTGCTTCTGGTCATCTCCTAACGATAGCTGGTGGGCTGCATCCTGTTCCGTTGTACAGAATGAATCATGTATCCTGCAAACTACCACATTATTAGGAAAATGCTTGCAATGTTACTTTTAATATATCATTCTGCCTAGTGGTTAGCAGCTCTACTAGGCCACAGGCAACACCCTTTTATTTAGCTGCAATCCAATGCTCCCCAAGATCCAAATACTGTCACCCTAACAGTACTGAGTGCTGTCTGGCAGCTTGGGGCCACTCTCGCTGTCACTTGGGGCTGGCAGTACTAAGCCCCAGTGGCCCTAAGCTGCCCAACAGCACACAGCACTGCACAGCCTGCTGCCAAGCTGCAATGTGGCAGCACAGGTGCCAGGTTGCCAGGTCTGAGCCCTGCTGCCCCCCACTGCCCTGGGTAACATGGTGAGGCTCTGCCACAAGGCTCTGAGATCTCTGATTGCCACTGGGACCTGGCAGGGGAGTGAGCAGGAAGCTGGGGGAACAAGTTGGGGAGCTGGGGGAGTGATATGGGGGCTGGGGGAATGAGCTGGGGATCTTGGGGCATGAGAGAGGGCTGGGGGAATGATGGAGGAGCTGGGGGAATGAGCCGGGAGCTGGGGGAATGAGCCAGGGAGCTGAGGGAATGAGCGGGGGTTAGGGCTAGGTGAGGCCCCCCCCCCATGGTTTCCCCTTCCCCCTCCTGCAGCCCCCCCAACCCCTTCTTACCTGGCACAGAGCCCGGGTCCCTGCAGCCTGCCCGCTGCTTGCCCTGAATGGGCAGGGAGCATGCTTCAGCACCAGGGCAAAGGCCAGCCATAGAGACACTCTGGCTGGCTACCAGAGTGGCTCTATGGAGGACCCAAGCCTCTGGTTGCTTCAGAGCATGGTCTGGGACCATGCCCTGCCCTGCATTTTTTGCCCAGGTTTTATTTTGGTACCTGGATGTAAGAACACACGTGCATCTTGCAGCATCTCAAAGGGTTTTGAGATCCTGCAAGAGGCAAGCGTGCTCGTGTAGATGTGGCCATATAGTAGACTGGTCAGGGATTTTCCATCAAAATAAAGAACTCTTCTACAGAAGAGCCCTATAGAAAAAGCCCTATAGAAAAAGCCCTATCATGGTCATCTGTGCCACCACATGGTTTTGTATCATAGGAAGTGCTTTACAACTTCATAGGCCATGGGAAGGCATTCTATTCTACCACTTCAAATTTATGGGAAATTTGTAGCAGTAGAAATCTTCCAGAGAGAGGGAGCATACGGGTGTTCCAGCCTGCAGATGCCTTCCCTACACCCTATGCCTACCGCAAATCAGGGTCACCCTTCTCTGGGGATGGGTGGGAGAACAGCAGTTGGAGCACAGGAGTTGTTCAGCTGTGGAGAAGTGCCCCCACAGCTTTCCCAGTCCCCTTGATCTGGTGAGGGTGTAGTGGAAGCTGCAGATGGACTCCTTTCAATCATGGCGGAGTCAAATGATTCGCCGTCAGGCCTAAGGTCAGGGAGGACCAGGTTAGAGAGCTTCTGGAGGGGCTGGGCATATTCAAATCAGCAGGTCCAGATGCTCTTTGCCCCAGGGTGTTGAGGGAATTGGCAGGGGTTATTACGGGGCCCCTGGCATGGCTTTACGAGCACTCATGGTGCTCTGGCCAGGTGCCAGATGACTGAAAGAAAGCCAATGTGGTCCCCATCTTCAAAAAAGGGAAGAGGAAGGACCTAGGTAACTATAGACCCATTAGTCTTACTTCAATCCTGGGAAAACTCTTTGAGAAGATCATCAAGGAGCACATCTGTGATGGGCCAGCAGCAGGAATGATGCTCAAGGGCAACCAGCATGGTTTCATTAGGGGCAGGTCCTGTCAGACCAACCTGACTGCCTTCTACGATCAGGTCACAAAAGCATTGGACGCAGGTGTCATGGTAGATGTAGTATTTTTGGACTTCAGCAAGGCCTTTGGCACTGTCTCCCATCCCATTCTCATCAAAAAACTAGTTGACTGTGGTATTGATGCCTACACAGTCAGATGGATTGCAAATTGTCTGAAGGGTTGTACTCAGAGGGTAGTGGTGGATGGGTCTTTTTCGACCTGGAGGGAAGTGGGCAGTGGAGTCCCCCAGGGCTCAGTCCTTGGGCCCGCACTGTTCAATTTCTTTATTAGTGACTTGGACAATGGGGTAAAAGGCAGCCTGTTTAAATTACTTGATGATATCAAGATTTGGGGTGAGGTGGGCAAGCTAGTAGGGAAGGACAGATTACAGCAGGACCTGGACAGATTAAAGGGGTGGGCTAATGAAAATAGGATGGGTTTCAATACTGACAAGTGCAGGGTGCTGCACTTGGGCAGTAGGAACCAGCAGCACACTTATAAGCTGGGAAACTCCCTTCTCAAGTGCATGGTGGCAGAAAGAGATCTTGGAGTCATTATTGACTCCAAGATGAACATGGGCTGACAATGAGAGGTCACGGTCAGTAGGGCTAACCGTACCTTGTTGTGCATCCACAGATGCATCTCAAGCAGGGCCAAGGAGATGATCCTCCCCCTCTATGCGATACTGGTCAGGCCACAGCTGGAGTACTGTGTTCAGTTGTGCTGCACTTCAGGAGGGATGTGGACAGCATTGAGAGGGTCCAGAGGAGTGCCACTCGCATGATCCGGGGACAGCAGGGCAGACCCTATGAAGAGAAGCTATGGGACCTTAACCTGTTCAGCCTTCACAAAAGAAAGCTGAGGGGGGACCTGGTGGCCATCTATAAACTCAGTAGGGGGGACCAGCAGGGTTTGGGAGAGAACCTGTTCCCCCTAGCGCCCCCCGGGGTAACAAGGAATAATGGCCACAAATTGTTAGAGAGTAGGTTTAGACTAGATACCCAAAGGCACTACTTCACAGTCAGGGCGGCTAGGATCTGGAACGAGCTTCCAAGGGAAGTGGTGATGGCTCCTACTCTGGGGGTCTTTAAGAGAAGGCTTGATGTCTACCTGGCTTGGGTCATTTGAGCCCAGTTTTCTCTCCTGCCCAGGGCAGGGGGTCGGACTTAATGATCTACAAGGTCCCTTCCGACCCTACTTCTATGAATCTATATGTGTACTAGTGTTCAATACAATGGAAGAAACTCACAGAGAAAAGCTTCCAGGTATTAAGGTGGAAGATCTTTCTCAGAGAGGGTGTGTTTCCTCTGTGAAAAACTGAACTTCATATGCTACATTGGTTTTCTATAGTGCTACTGTTTTAATAAAAACTTTACGTGCTACTCAGACAATGATTTAGAGAAGTCTCAAATATGTCAACATAGTTACCTTTGCCAACTAAGCATGTAATCTCATCAAATACCAATATCAAGTTTGTTGGACAAGATTTATTTTCCATAAATCTGTGTTGATTACCATGGCTTCTAATATCATACTTCAATTCATTATTGATTGTACCTGTATCAACCTTTCCATAATTTTGTCCTGCATCAATATCTAGGTAATTATAGCTACTCAGATCATCCAGTTTGCTTTTTTTAAGTAATGGCACAACAGAAAGCTTTTTTTTGGTCTTCTTAAATGCCCCCTGTAAAAATGTCTTGTTACATACGAACATCAATGGCTTAGACAGCTCTTCAGCCAGTTCCTTCAAAACTACCTGGATCCTGGAGAGAGAAAATTATTGTTGGACTAGGAAGGATTTCATAATCCCTCTATGAAGTGAATACATCCTCCAGCCTTTTCATCCAAATAAGGGACGCAGAATTTCATACATATTGCAGTCTGAGTGTCTTACTCAAACTCATAAACTTGCTCTGAAGCTCATGCCTAATATATCATATATCAGACCTGAAATCCAAGGGAATACTGCTCTTCCATTTAAAATTACCATCTTGCTCAAAATAGCATAAAATATAGTAGGAGTTGAGGAATAACTTGGTGGATTTCCAATTATTTCTATATTTATACTCAAAATATTCTTTCTTCTTCTTGATATTATATTTGTTGGCTGGGCTCTGGAAAGAATAAGAAACAGGAAGAAAGGGTGATCCACACACCAGTAGTGATGTTTATTTAGGTTAACGAGTTGTAGAATTCTCCCTTTCTTCCGCTGTTCTCACACACACAGCATTTTCTGGTTTGCTGAGGTTCACTGGAAATCAGCTACTGAAAAAAGTTCTCCCCACCTAATTTAATTACTTTTCTCTCTTTTCCTTTTTTTGTCTTTGTAGTTGATTTAGTGCCATACAGTGTCCCAGATGGTCAGTCTGGGAAGCAGACACAAAGAGACAATGTTGATTCCCTTTGGACTCACAATGACCTCTTTTTTCACACTGGTTCACAGATTTTAATCCTCCCTAAACACAACATTTAAATATGGGTAGGAGGATGGGCTGCAACTTGAAACCAACTGAGCAGGTTCAAGGAACCATGGCTGGCACTGGCAGAATATCATTAAACAGAGTCTGGTAGCTTTGTTTGCAGTAAGACTATAACCAGCTGGCCAAGCTATGCTTGACTAAGAATTAGACAAGGGAGGGAGAATAGTGTCTGAACAGGCAAATATATGAGAGGCAGTGTAAAATATAAAGGTGACATGCTCAAAGCAAGATCAAAGGGACAGTAAAGTAATGTTGGCTTTCTTTGGGTATTTATTCTTTGTCATGATGAACAGACTGAATCACTTAAAAGATACATGTGCTTCCACAACACTGCTGCCATTACACAATGTGAAGAAGCAGTGTTGAAGGCCTGACTTAACTTCATTAAAGTAAGCATATTAAAATGCTCCAGATTTAACACTGAAAGTACAGACTAACTTCATAGTTTCATAGTTGGTAGGGTTGGAAGGGACCTAAGCAGATCATCTAGTCCAACCCCCTGCCATGGGCAGGAAAGAATGCTGGGGTCAAATGACCCCAGCTAGGTGGCTGTCTAGCCTGCTTTTGAAGACCACCAGTGTAGGGGAAAGCACCACTTCCCTTGGAAGTTGGTTCCAGTTCCTAGCTTCTGTGACAGTGAAGTAGCACCTCCTGATATCTAGCCTGAATCTACTCTCAGTCAACTTATGGCCGTTGTTCCTTGTTACCCCTGGTAGTGCTCGGAAGACAGGGACTCTTCCATTGACTGCTGGTCCCCCATGGCAAGTTTATAGGTGGCCACCAGATCCAATCTCAGCCTTCTTTTGTGGAGGCTGAACAGGTTCAGGTCCCGTAGCTTCTCCTTGTAGGGTCTGCCCTGCTGCCCCCTAATCATGCGAGTGGCCCTCCTCTGGACCCTCTCAATGTTGTCCACATCCCTCCTGAGGTGCGGCTCCCAGAACTGGATGCAGTACTCCAACTGCGGCCTAACCAGTGTCACATAGAGGGGGAGGATCACCTTCTTGGACCTGCTCGTGATGCATCTATGGATGCATGACACGGTGCGGTTAACCTTCCTGACCGCATCCGCACATTGGTGGCCTATGTTCATCTTGGAATCAGTAGTGATTCCAAGATCCTTCTCTGCCTCTGTGCTGACAAGAAGGGAGTTCCCCACCCTGTAGGTATGCTGCTGGTTCTTCCTCCCCAGGTGCAACACCTTGCACTTGTCCATATTGAAACCCATCCTATTCTCATCCGGCCACCTCTGCAACCTGTTGAGATCTAGTTGTAGCCTCTCTTCTAGCATACTCACTTCTCCCCACATCTTAGTGTTATCTATGAACTTGAACAAGGTGCTTTTCACCCCCTCAGCCAAATTGCAGTTGAAGATATTGAACATTGTAGGCCCAAGGACAGAGCCCTGGGGAACCCCACTGCCCACATCTCTCCAGGTCAAAAATGACTGGTCTACCACTGCTCTCTGGGTGCGGCCCTCCAGCCAATTTGTGACCCATCTGGCTGTGTAGGCATCAACACCACAGATGCCTAATTTTTTAATGAGGATGGGGTGAGAGAAAGTGTTGAAGGCCTTCCTAAAGTCTAGGAAGACTATGTCCGCTGCGACACCTGTGTCCAAGGATTTTGTGACGTGGTCATAGAAGGCCACCAGGTTGGTCTGACAGTACCTGCCTCTAATGAACCCATGTTGATTGCCCCTAAGTATAAACTCCCCTGCTGGCCCCTCGCTCCTGGATAATTTTCTCAAAGAGCTTCCCCAGGACTGAGGTAAGACTAACAGGCCTATGGTTTCTTGGGTCCTCTTTCCTCCCTTTTTTGAAAATGCGGACCACATTGGCCCTTTTCCTGTCATCAGGCACCTCACCAGAGCACCATGAGTGCTTGTAAAGCTGTGCCAGGGGTCCTGCAATGACCACTGCCAGTTCCCTAAGCACTCTGGGGTGGAGGTCATCAGGACCTGCTGATTTGAATACATCTAGTCCCTCCAGAAGTTCCCTGACTAGGTCCTCACTGACCATGGGCCTGGCTGCACCTCCCCTGGGTCCATCCGGAATCCCAGTGCAGGGGATGTCCCTGTCCCTGCTCAGAAAAATGGAAGCAAAGAATCTGTTAAAGAGATTAGCTTTGTCATCTGCTGCTACCATCAGATTACCAAGCATGTCCTACAGAGGCCCCACATTATTTGGCACCTTCTTTTTACCCCTATATATTTAAAAAATTAAAAAAGGACTTCTTGTTATCTTGCTAACTTCCTCAACTGTACATACATGTTTCATGTATATACTGCTTTTCTGACATTATACACAGCATTGGGATGGCCTCTGTTTTATGTCACCACTGAAAGTTAATAAGCACATTGCTATCTAAGCAAAGGATTTCCAAGGTTTAGGTTAGACCCTCAAATAGAAGAAAAAAACACAAAAATTTATGTTTTAGAAGCATTGCAAAAGTAAAATCTTATTTATCTAAAGAAGTAATGCCCTGGATTTTGTAAAAGTTAGAGTTACTTTTCCCACAAGAGGGGAAAGAAGAAAATTAAGTCCCCATATTGTGTTGTCAAAAAACTGTGATAAAAAATTTAGTGACATAATGATCATTCTGTGATTATTCATGGAACCCTACAAATCTTAGTATATAACACTAGCACTGAGGGCACAGGAGTACTTAAAGATGCAACCAAGATAGTTTTCTTCATACGTGTGTGGTTTTTTCAATACCATTCTTGAATCTGTTTGGACAATGCTTCTAAGAAGAGGAAAATAAATTCCACAAAAAATATTTCTTGCCAAATATTATGGAAATTAACTTCTCATCCATGGGTGACTGGTGCCTCCTGAGCTGGGGGGCACTTGCCCCCCCTCCCCCTCCAGCGGACAGTTAGTGACAGGGGGGGCGGGGTCCTCCCATGGCAGGTCCTGCTGACCCACGAGTGGCAGTGGCATGCCACTGGCACTTCTGTGTGAGCACAGTTGGCCTCAGGGGGACTGCTTCTCCTGGAGCCTCCAATCCCCAGCTAGCACTATCAGGGGGTGCACATGCACCCCCATCTACCCCCTACATGTCACCACTGTTCTCATCTCTAGCTATACTGCAGTACTAGCACTACTCTGTGGGACAAGGTTATCATTCCCAAACAGAAATAATGAGAAACATTGAAATGAAAAACAATGAAACCAAGCTAACTCTACCAGTTGTCTCAGGGGTGGAATATTTTCACACCATCTTGTTTTCAACCTGAAATATTAAAGCATGCCACACATTTGGGCAAAGTCTTAAAAAACTCTTTAAAAAACCATGCAAGAGGTTACAAATTATGGATAGTGGTGGAAAAAATTACCTAAAGCCTGGTCCACACTTCAAGGTTTTATCAATATGACTGTTGGTTGGGAAGGTGATTTTTCATTTCACTGACAGAAGCTATGGCTTCACTAGCAAGGTAAACTAAGGGGTGAATGCAGGCCACAAACAGGCATTACATTTGTGCTGTGAGAAAAGTCTTTCTCCCCGCACAGAAAAGTGTACAGCCATTCATGGGACTTCTTGTAGAAGAGGCTGTTATGCAAGAAATTAGATTGGATACCTAGGAGTAAGATCTCCTTCCTCCTGATCTAACTTAAATGCCTACCTGCTTCTCCTGGGTGTGGAGGATACCAATATCCCACAGTCCCCTACAGCACAGACAGCAAATTGAAACCCAACTGGGCTGGGAACTAAGACTAGGGAGGGTCTCTCAGCCCCAGTTCCTAGTCAAACTGCTGTTAAAGGCCCTGTGGGCCATCTAATTGGGCAGCACACGTGGCAATTTAAAAGCCAGGAAACTAAGGATGGGGAGGTTTTCCTTGGTCCTGCTTTCCCATGCCTCCAACTTTTAAATCACCCTATTCTTATCTAAGCCTTTATCTAAGCTGAATTCAGGGTGATTTAAAATTAAGGGGCTGCCTATTGACAGCCTGTCCCCCTCCTAGACAGGGGAAATGGCAGGCTGTCAAGTAGTGGGCTCCCCTAGGGGTTGGAGGTGGCCTAGCGAGAAGCCCTCTAGTGTCCCCTGGCTAGATGAATGTACACTTCAGCTCTGAGCAATCTTTCTACCAGAGCTGCCACTGCAGTATAGCCAACCATGAGCCAGAGCTTCCATGTGCTCCGCCCTCAGGAGGGAATGAAGCCAGAGTTAGAGCCTCACTTGACAGTAGGCAGGGAAAGTGAGGGGCAAAGTCTGCGGGGGCAGGCAGCTGCTATAGCTCTGATTCTGGCCTTGCCCTGAACTCAGGGCAAGAATTGGAGACACAGGAGCCACCTTTCTTCCCTTTCCCCTGCCTTGTACTCAAATCTGAGAAGAGGGGCTTTTACCCTCATTGAATGGAGTGGGGACCTCATACTGGATGTGAATAGATATTGTAACTATATTGAATACTGAATAACGTGCACTTTTATGTGCAGTCAAGCCTTTGACTGTTTCATGACATGAGTGCAGTATCCTTTAACCCCTGAAAACATAATGTGCCTAGACTTAATTAAAAGATGCTGTAACTGGGAACCTAAACCCTGTTACATGTGTGCAACAGAGGAAGAGGAGAGGGTAGCAGACTCCTTCTGGAAAGCTTCATTTTTGGGACCTGCAGGGGAAAGGGGATGTAGCAGGCAGCTCAAAAGAGACTCAAGCCTGGAGGCCTGGAGCAGCTAAGGAGCCAGGAAAGGCTGCAAAGCTGGGAAAGCCAGGTAGACTGTTAAGCTAAGTAGGGACACCTGGAAATCTCTCTTTCCCTCCAGGCAGCAGCCAGGTGACAAACAAAGGCAAGGCTTAGGGATACAAGCCTAGAGTCCAAGCTGGGAGGTGAGGAAGGTTTTGGCTTGTAGGCAGCAAGGGTGAGAGCGAGAGGAATTTCCAGGAGCTGAGGAAGGAAGCTTCAGTCAGTGGTAACTTTTGGAGAGTTTGACTAGCTTGTAAATAAGTTATTAACCCTTTTGTTCTCATCCTTTGTTTGGAATTAAATCCAAAGACTGGTGGATCAGAGAGCCAAAGGAGGCCACAAACAGGGTAGCTGGCAGACACCCTTTGCTGCAGGGCTGAGATCCAGGGAGCTGGGGCCTGAAACAGTGGACCTGAGCCAAGTGGTCTCAGCTAGAGGAAAAGGGGACAAAGTCAAAGAGGCTGAAGCCCAAACAAGGGTTGGGCTTGAGGGCCCTAGTGCAGATTTTGTATAGAAAGAAAGTGTAAGGTGATGGATAGAAAATTATATTTATAGGTTTTCTTTTAGGAACTGGCTTGTAGGTAGAGTAGATATGCATTACAATAATGGTCCAGGGGAACAGCAAGGGATAATTGGTTTCTAAAAGCCTGTTTGTTAGGGCTGTGAAAAGCTTCAGTAACTGATTTGATTCAGCCCAAGATTCAGGTGGTCCCCATTCACCACCGTAAGGAGCTGGACCTGGGCTCTGTACTGGTAAGTTGGGAGCTGGAGGAGGGGAGAGGGGACCATGGGGGGGACCCTCACCTGGCCCCATGCCCTGCTGGTTCCCCCAGCCCCCCCTGGCCAATGTTCCTTCTAAGGTGTAGCGATCCATGAGCATGCTGCTTCAGTCTGTTCCTGAATTGGTCCCACCTCCCCCTGCAACCCTGCCCTGGGGAAGATCACAGCCTCTTTCTAATAGCTAACATACCCAAAGGTACAAAATCCATTACATGGATCTGGACTACACTCAGCTTAATAGACAAGTATCCTCATGTAAAGGATTTTGCAGTAATAGATTCTGCAATAATGTATTTTGAGTAAAACTAACGGTGAGTACTAAACTAGAACTAGAATGGTGTGTGGTTTGTTTGGAGGGAGAGAGGGGGCAGGTGTTACTTACACAGTGGAGAGGAGCCAGTCTGCCTATGCTGCACATGGGGGATGAAGGGAAGGGAGGAGAGGAGCTGCCCAGGTGGTACACAAAGCTTTTTTTGTGTGTGTCAAAATGAGATAATCTGCTTTTCCCCCTCCCTGCTCTGCAGCATGTTCAGCTGTCTCTGAGTCCCATTTTAAGCATCCTGTATGTCCCACTGAGACTAGGACAATAGCCTCCATTTCACCAAAACAACAGAATGCCTAAGACAGGTGCTTAAAATGGGTCTATCCTGGCTGAAATGGGATGTATAGTCACCACTTTTTAAGGCATGAATCCTGCAGACTAGTTATGCAAAAATCTATGAACTGGTTTAAGCTTACAAGAGTCAGAGGTAAACTTATAAAACCTCTACGCTAGAGCAGGGGTTGTCAACTGGGGTATGCATATCCCTAGGGATACCTGGAAGGGCCCTATGGGGTACGCATGGGTGGGCAGGGATGGAGCACTGCTGCCTCCCAGAAGCGGGGCTGGGGGCAGGCAACAGCAGCAGCAGCGCCCCTCTGTGGGCTGCGCAAGCACTGCCCAGCTGGACGAACGCTGGGGAGGGAAGGGAAGCTTCCCACCACCCCATGCTGTCACTTTGCACCATCCCACACTGCCACTGCTCTGCTCCTTTTTTAGTAAGTGTGCCCTGGCTCTGCACCCACTTGCATAGCTGTTGTCAGTTAACTGACTAAAACAATAATATAGCTGGTGTCCTAAGCTTTAATTAAACTCAGTGCCAATTTGTCACCCTTGAACATCAATTTGTTTCCTGGAAGTAAAATGTTCCATTTTGAATTTTGAATGAGTTCCATTTTTTTATTTGGCCTTAAATCCAGAAGGATCCCAAGACAAAGCTCAAGTCAATTGCATTCTGTGAGTAAAACCTATGATGTGATATGACCCAATGTGTTCCTTTTCCCCTATACAAAACAAAGCAAATAGGAACCTATTGAACTGTCAGTGCCCATTCCATTAGCTAAATCAATGACTCTCAACCAGGGTGCTACAGCACCCTGGGGTGCCTTGAGATGCTTTCAAGGAGTGCTACGCAGTTGTGTGTGCAAACATGATTCACAGGATAAACCCAGAGGGCACACGTCCAGACAAGCAGGAATGTGTTTCCCCTGGAACAAATAGCAGCGGCAGAGTTTCAGGTGGCACACGTTCCCACCATATATACTGCCCTGCCTTTTTTGTGCAGGTTTTGGGGGGAGGGAGGTTGGGGTTCTTTTACATATAGGGTTTTTCTGGTATCTTATTTTTGCTCTGTACTGCAAATATGCAGTGCATAGAACCTTTTCATGTGTACCACATGCCTCCTGCAGTGCCTCAAAAGCCTTTGAGGTTCTGCAAAGTGCATGTTCCCACTCATCTGGATGTACCTTCAGATTTCAAACAGGAATCCATAGTATTTTAACCATTCTCCCCTCTTATGGTCTTTCTGAGTTCTTTGCAAGAGAAGAATTGATCTACTTTTTCTGTAGTGAAAAAAGTGTGCGAAAACTAAGCGCTGGTATTTTTTCAAGGGGTGTCTTAAGTCTGAAAAGGTTGAGAATGCCTCAACACTTCAGCCATGTTTATTTCTCTGTATCAATGTAAACCTTATTGTTCCATTTAGAACAACCTATCAATCTGTCAAGAACAAATTCTGTCCTGATAGAATTGTATGCCATTCCCACTGAAATAAATGGGAACTTCATGTATGTATTACATTGTTAGACTTTTGTCTTCATAAAGCCTGATTCAAAGCACCCCTTAGTCAATGGGAGACTTTCCACTGACTTCATCTGTTTTTGAATCAGATACAAAATCAACATAAAATAGGATGCAAAACATTCTTTCTTATATACAGTAATAGATTTAGAGGCAGAAATAATCATAGAAGTAATCACCATTTTTTCAGAAGATAATGTGTACCATCACTGACTGCAGTCTGATTTGAAAACAAATGACTTCATCAGTTGTGGCCTCAATTTCTCCACCTGTAAAATGGGGATAAACATCTTCCTTTGTAACCTGCAGATGGGGAACATTCCTTAGAAGTAATAAAACTATAGCTTTGAAAGCTCATGGGTCATACATGAAAGTAATATAATTTGCTAACGTTAAGGGCTTGATTCCACACCTATTATAGTTGATGAATGCATGGACTAAGTGGGAATAGGATCTGACAGTATATTATGTGCAGCTGAAGGATACTGACAATTAAGAAGAAAAATATAGATTCCATCTGCTCACAGGAAGAACTTAACAAAAATCAATCTTGCTTTACAGCATTATTTGTTTAATAATGAGGATAAAAGAAATATCCTACATTTTGCTGATAAATCACACCTTCAAAGCATGGTTTCCTTCTAAAAAAGGATTCATTTACTTATTTTACATTCACTCTTAGAATCACCATATCTGTACCATACTTCAACAGGCCCAATGTTCAAATGTGCTCTCCCCTTGGCAAATATGGGGACAGAATAATTGGGCAGTTGTTTCTGCTCCACAGCCCAATTGCAGGTTTAGATCTGATAGATCTAAAAAGGCTTTTGTGGGCAGGCTAGAAAATCGGGGCACTGGATCTATCCATTAGGCCAGAGGATAACTTGGCAGTCCTGCATCCTTGGCAATTGAAGTTCACAAGGCAGTGGCTAGAGTTGAGCTGCAAGTGAAGGCATGACATCCAGGAAAGCAGGGGCAGCAGATACTATTCTTGTGTCCCTCCCTCACCAAGGTTCCCTCTAAGCTGTGTGCATGCGTGGCTGCGCACAATTTAAAATCTTGCCACACACAAACTTTTTAACACCGTGCACTCACCTGGAGAGGAACTGAGCTTAGTGGAGGCATCTGAGCCAGCACAGGACACTTACCTGAAGTAAGCTCCTCACGCGGGACAGGCAGTGGCTTGTCCCAGAGGTGGGGGCGGGGCCGGGGGCTAGGGCTGGGCTGGGGTAGAGTGCCTCCTTGCTCCTCAAGGTGAGGCAGGGGCTGAGGGCTGGCGCCAGGGAACTGCTCCATCAGTTCTGGGGAACTGCTCTGCTCCCTAGCCCCAATGCCATGTGCCTCCTCACTCCCCAAGGCAAGGCAGGGGTGGGAGCTGGGGCTGGAGACTGGTGTACGCTACCACTAGCTACCACTTAGGGGAGCTGCATCCTTAGCAAGAGAGATCCTTCTTGCTTGTAAAAACAGTTTCAAAGAATACAGGTGTTATAATTCATTTCATTTGGACTTTTGCAATCTATTAATGGAACACTATATATTATATTTTATAAATATATCAATAGTAAATATAATATAAAAATGTGTTGAGTTATGACCCTAAAAGGAAACTTCATGGTTACAAAATGCACTGTACTGGTTCTAGCATTAATTTACTGTAGGGGAAATTAAATGTAGGGGAAATAAAATGGTGACTGCTCAGGGAGCATCAGCATAAATGTAGGGAAAGAACATACAAATAAGTAGTGAGCAAGAAGGTAATTCTGGGGCAGACCGAAGCGGCACGCACCAAAAAGGGGAGGCGGGACTAAAGCAGTGCGCTCATGGACCGAAGTGGCATGCTCATAGATCACTACATGTTGGAGGGAACATTGCCCTCCCCCCAAAGCAAAAAGGGTTGCTCAGGGGGGCTGGTGTCCTGGACAACCCTCCCCCTGCTAGTTATGGGGGAAGGGTGGAAATAGAGACTGCCAGCCTCATAAGCTGGAGGGTTGTAGCAGTGGGTGTGTACAGGACCCTTGTGGTCCTGAGGACAAACAGGGGCATATGAATTTGCACAGGACTTATAAAAAGTGAAAATCTTTTATTTTGTCCATACTTCATTTGTGCCTCTGCTAGCTCCTGTTTCTTGGTAGCATGAACAGGAATGTCAATTCCTCACAATGAGATGCTTCCTCTGCCTGATGAAGGGTATTAATACCCAAAAGCTTGCAAAGAAGATTTTTTTCCAACTATCTGAATTGGTCTAATAAAAGAGAAACTTTTCCGCCTAATTCCTCACAAAGGAGAAAAAGATTCAGGTCCAAAGCTGCAGCCAGAGCCATTAGGAAAACCAATATCCTGTTGCATTATGTTCTGGAGGCAGTAAATCCAGGCCTAGAGAAGTATCATCTAAGCCTAGATGTGTAGGAGCTAGATGGTAGCATAAATGAGATGGGTTTGAAGATAAAGAATTACCATGCAATCCCTAGTCCGCTTTCTGATGTATTGCTTGGATCTCCCTGTTCACTGCTGTAGGACATCATGTCCATTCCACTGTAGCCATTTTTCAACCCAGCCACAGTGTGCAGGCAGCCCTAAAGACAGGATAGGGGAAAGAGAATAATCTGTCTAGGAGGACAATCACTGCAGTGCAAGGAGACACCTAATGGCCAAAAGGCATAGTAACAGCTCCTCCACAGCAACTTGGTGACCCCCCCTTTGATGTATCAGGCCCCTCCAAGTGTCATTGGTAGCTGATGTAACTTAGAACAGCTTATGCTTAAGATTGGGGATGCCAAGTTTACATCTCCACTACTGAGCTGAGCTGTGTTTTGTGCTCCTCAGCCATAGCAGAAAATCTTACTTTGTGTCTTGTGAGAAGTTGATTTCTTCTTGGACTGACCAAAGTTATTGATGTAGTTGCTCTAAAAACTAGCTTTTTTTTTTTTTGGATTGCTTGACAGAGTGTACTTTATCACCCCACATTTCACTGATGGAAGCTCATCAGAAAGGTCAAGGGCCTTACCAACAGCCAGTGAAACACATGATCCATCCACTGGGCTCACTGAAGTTAATGGCAGACTTCTTCAGTGAAATTCTGCCTCCACTGAAGTCAATAGGAGTGCTTACCATTGACTTTGGTGACACTAGGAATGCATGTTTCTTGATTTCAGCAGGATTAAAATGGGGCCTGTAGCCTGCCTGAAGCATAGCAAGTGGCACTGAGATCAAAAGCTGACAAAATAATAGGTTAGCTAGAAAGAGAATGAAAGTAAATAAAAAGATTCTTTGAGAGAAGGGTCTAGGAGAATATATTATTGCATGAACTCTACCAAAAAAAATTAAATTAAGCCAACACTTAACTGGAAATAAAAGGCCCGATCCTATTACACCTAATAGGGAAAAACTCTTATGTGAAATCCTTGGGAGTTTTGCCCAATCCAGCCCAAGTACTACATTTTCACATAACTCTCAGGCTCTGAGTGAGGCAGACATAGTGAACATGTGACAAAGACCAGTGTGGCTGACAGAGATCCATTTCATTTGCTTGCGGATGCTGTACAAACAACGCAGACACAACATAATCTGATAGCACAAATGAAAGCATTAGGCATAGTTGTGTTTGATGCTTCCATTTTGTTGCATTTTCTTTTTTACACTCCAGTAGGTGTCACTATGGAAACAGAAAGGGCAAAATGACTGAGGTAAGCTGGAGAAAAATAATAATCACAAAGGAGAAAATTTAGAGGCCTTTGTTATTTTGAATTATAATTACCTGAGCAATAATTAACATTTCTGGTTACAGTTCAGTCATTATAAATGTCACTCAGCAGTGAAATTTGGAAAGGAAAGGACCCAATTTTTTTTGTTCTCTTTATTTAAAATCATTAAAGAAATAAACACGCTGCATAGAACCCAAGAAGCCAAAAATGCAAAGATAAATCAGTAGATTTAATTTAAAAGTAAATTTAAAATACTAACCACTGGAGATAATAACATTGTAAACAATTCTGAATAATATTATTATTCACACAGCTCCATAGATGATGGTTTAGAGATAAACAACAGACAAAGAGTCTGATTTATACTTCAAGTGAAATGCAGTATAGAGAAGTCAACAGATGGTGGGTAAAATTAAGGGGGAGGGGGGGCAAGAAGGTTATACAAAACTGGGTCACTAGATCACTTATGCCTGTTTGAGAACTGTACACACCAAACTAGTTTCTCCTTTTTTTTGCATTTTATCTTGATATTTTTCGATCTACTGAACTTGTATTTAGGCACAGGAATATACGCATACCTTGAAGAGAGAGCCAATTCTTTGAAGAATTTGGCTATTTCCCTTAATAAAGAGGACCCGTTTTGTGGTGCTGGACACACCAAGGGGTGAATCAAGCCTATTCTTTCCATAACATAAAAAGGAAAAGTACAGAAAAAGAAGTTAAGTTACTCTCTTTCCAGCAAAAAACTTAGAGCTTTTGACTTCCCATTTTGTGCCTTATATCACTAGACTTAATTCCTTCACCAGCAGCATAGTAAAACCACTACTGATGTGCTCTGAGGGATTTTTTTCTTTGTTTATCTCAGTAATCTGATTTCACGTGTTTATATTTATTTATAAAAAAAAAAAAAAAAAAATCCAGCAGTTTGACTTTGTATGATTTCATAGACATTTGGGCTGGAAGGGACCCCAAAGGATCATTGAGTCCAGCTCCCTGCCCCAGGGGCAGGAAGTCAGCAGGGATCATAGGATCCCAGCAAGATAAGCATCCAAGATGTTTGCATCTTGGGGTGATCTCTGTAAAGGCAGTGGCTATACTCTGTTTTAAGATAACTGGAGAAATAAGAGAAGCTTTATCTGAAATTGTGATAAGGGAGGTAAAAGAATAATGGCTGAAGCTGAGGAAACAACGTAAGAATGGTGGATATTGCATGTGCATAATAAAGTCTTGTTGTTACTTAATGATATATCACTTATTTCCTATCTATATCCTTCTGCTGCCTGTCAGCCACTGGAAATTTTAAATATAAACAAAAGACAAAAGTTGGACTAGTAGTTTCTTCCAGTAAAAGGTATTATTAACAAAGCAGAATGTTAACTTATTTGTACTTATCAGCTAGTCGGTGATTAATTAGCTTCATGGCATTTGCTGTAACATGCACTGGGAGTTTCCCTGCAACCTTGGCAAACCTCGCTATGCAATTAGCACTGGTTACTTTTACTGGTAGTCTTTAAAGACTTCTGTCTAATGTATATCTCCAGGCAGTTCAAGGGTATAAGGAGGCCACTTTTCCTTCAACAACTCACAGTATATGCCAAAAACATTAATTTCCATCAACTTCAGAATACATTCTATGTTGACAAAAAGAGTTAAACTGCCACACTTTAGAATCACCTCTACTAAATACACGACACAGAAAACAAGGAATCCAGAACACTTTTAGCTTTTGTAAATGATATGCAGTTGCCATAAGCAAGTGGTGTTGGACCCCATGTTTGGACAGAATATGTTCTTGTGGAAATAATGAGAGAAATAGTTTAAATCACTATTTGTGGTTTTGCGGGTTCTTTGAAGAAATAAGAGGCAAATAAATCTCTCCATTTAATGGGAATTTTAAAATACTGGGCTAACAAAGAAAAAACAACCTGGCTTCTCTCTGACAATTCAAAACTTTTACAAGTTACTTCAGAGTAAATAACTGATTTTCCCCTTTCCATTCCATGCCATAATAGGCCCTGGTTTAGATGGCATTCAATGTTAGCTTGAAATTCAATGCAAAGGCCCATAATAAACTTTAAAAAAAATGGTATGACACAGGCATGAACCAAAACCTTGGAACTTACAGTCTAGAGCCATGGACAAATTCAGTGTCTACATTCGGTCTAGACCACATTTTTTCTAAAAAAATCTTCTATGATAAATTACAATCCCAAATGCGAACATCTCTAAATATCAGGTTCTTTGAAATGTCATTCTTATCATTTTTCCTGCCAATATTTCATAGATATTAGCCATTGGATGAATAATGGATAAGGCGTTTTGCCCCTACATGCTGTCCTTCATAACTAAGTTGCCTTTATTATAATAGCTGCTGAATTATCTCAGATATAATTTCAAGATAATTTCAAAGATTTCTGAATGATCAGCAAAGTGTCCATCTCATTTGCTTCTTTTAATCATCATCATTGGGATGGGTACCTAGTTTGTACACTTCATTTGGAAGTCAAGTTTGTTTGTCACTTGTGAATGTTTTGTTTTTGTCCAAACTTTACTCAGCCTAGAATCCTTTATACATGGAAATATCAGCAGTTAGAAGTATCACAGACAGTGGGCTCAGTTGGTAAAAAAAGCCATGGATCAGAATCACAGAAGAAAACAACCTAGAACTACAAAAGAAAACATACCCAAGCTACCTCGGTCTGTATAGCCAAAAACCAGAGAGAAATAGCCAGAGTTTTCCAGAGATCAACTTAATGTTAAAATTGCTCACATTTTCCATCTTGGCTGGGAAACAGAAGGGCCAATCTTAGAACATGGTTAAATAAACCCACATCCCATGCACATAAAAAAAGTGCTAATATACTAATGGTCAGTAGAATAAGCAACTGCACATTAAGTGTCACCTAAAAAGGGTGTGCTTGCACTACTGCACATTAGCACAGTCTAATGCACATGTATATATATGTACTTTATATTGGAGGTATTAAATTTAATGTGCATTAGCACTGGTTACTGGTATGCACTGGTTAATGTGCATTATGAAAAATGCATTAATGCACATGTAGCTGTGCCCAGCGACACCAGACTAAACCTCTGGGAATTAACTTGCTTCGGATTAAATGAAAATAATAGAACTGGCCCTCAGTTGGTGCTCCTTTTTATTCTTTATAGAAACTTAAATAAGTAGGTGACACTGGAGAGTCTGAGGTGGTGCTTTGATACTATTCATGTACACAGATAGCTGGACTTACTTCCAGTAAGTATTGAAACATTGCTGTGATGGGCACCATAGAAAGCCAAGACAGAGGGGCCTCTGTTATCTTTTTGCATCAGTTTTATACTATGGAAGGCCCTCTTACTCCAGCAGAGTTACTCAGAGTTTGAGCTAGTGTAAAAGCAAAAGATTCAGGTTCAGAAAGTTTGAATTGACTAACTAGTAGAATAATAAAAACACACAAAGTTACTCATTTTATCTAGTGACAAAAGAGCACATATTTTAGTATTTAATGAGACTGCATATTCCTGGTTCAGGAAGGTTTAGCTTTAAGTTTGAACTTTCTGAGCTACTCAAGGTTGCAAGCATTCACACCTCACCCCATTCCTTAGCGACAGCTTTATGTTCCTTGGAATGGTCTAATCTCATGAATAACTGCATATAAAGTGAGACAACTTGTTAATGCTACTGAGGAAACCCCCCCCCACAGTGTTTATTAAAGAAGGAGTTAAACTCATGGATAAGCCCTGGGAAGGATGGTAATTACAGCACATCTCAAACACAAATGTTTGGGCATTTGTGTGTGAACATTTATGCTTGTGCATACATGAAAGCCCACACAAGGATCTGGGTAAAAGATACTCCATGTCCCTATTTTCACCGTTTTTCAGGAATATCATTTCCACAGATGAATCATGGTCACAGCACAGCAATGTTGATAAAGGATTGGTAGCTTCACGTGGCTTCACATGTTATCATGTGCACATATTTCAATGTCAAAGAAAAGATAGTTGCTATGGAAAGATTTAGGTGATATGGTATGAGGGATGCTGCTACCAAAAACAATTGTGCCCAATGCTTAAACCAGAAGTAGAACTTGGATGATCCCTCCAACCCTATGCACATATAATAATCATTGGTGTATAATATTGCTGATATCTTGCTTACAAGCAAGATGAAGCTATAATCCCCACATGATTTTGACATGTGATTATGGTTTTGTATAGACTTTGCTGTTGTGTGACTGGTGACATTCCTGAGAATCACAGAGCTGAGCTCAAGAATGAGGATGAATAAAATTGTACTGTCAAGAAGGAAAGCATCATTGTGCATAAGGGAGCAAACAAGGAGCAGAAACTGGTATCTAATTTAACATCCCAAAATTGTTTGACATATTGACACAATGGTTTGCTGTGTCAGCTGTAGCATCTTATATAAGTTTCTGCATAATAATAACAAACCAAAGAGAGAGAAGGAATTCTCCTGGGAATAAATACATTTCCCCTAAGGGCCTGAAGGAAAAGGAAAAGACATGTGCCCTAGCACTAACAGTCTGGGCAACAATAACTGTAAGAGATGACTCTGAGGCTCTTGGCACAGGCACTAACAAATGTGCTAGTAGAGAAGAGGCTGCAGTAACTTCCAAGGCTGTCATGCATGAGCAACTGGTGCCGCCTTAGTCAGGGGGGCACGTGCCCCCACCCCCTGCGACCAGTCCTGTTGACCAGGGGCATTCCCCCTCCCCCCCCCCCCGCCCATGGCCTATCTCACTGCCCGGGGGGGAGGGGTTTCCCTCTGCAGCCAATCCTGCTGCGGCCAATCACTGCAGCCACTTCCGGGAGTGGCTCTGGACACTTCTGGAAGTGGCTACAGCGATTGGCCGGTGCTTGCAGGGGGGGCACTGATACTCCCACCTGCCCCCCCTGCCCATCACTTAAGTGGCAAGCATGGCTGGTCAGGGGATGCAGTGGCGCTCTCAGGGGGTGCATGTGCACCCCTGTACACCCCCTATGCATTGCCACTGCTGTTATGAGCAACTAGATGAGATTATGAGCCAGAATGGGGAGGAACCCAAGCAATACAACCCAAAGGAAACAAAATAGAAAAAACTTGTGCATAGAAACTTAAGAAGCAAAAAGAATCACTCTGTGAATGATTATGTTACATTATGGAAAATAAAAGATGTACCACTATTCTCCCAGCAAGGTTTTGAAGAAAAACACTTTTAAAAAGTGCTTATGGGGGTCTCTGCAAGGTACATGCCCTTTTCTCTTAGATCTCTCATCTCTAGTTTCTGAACAGCAAATGCTGACAGATATATGGAAGACCACCTGCTTTCCAGAGCATCTGTATAAGGAAAACTTTCTAGGGAACGAATAAGGAGGGTTGCCAGAAGAAAAGGAATGAGTACACAAAGGAAAAAAAGCAAATCAAGAAGTTTGTTTAAAGTACACACATAATTCTTCTGAAGTATTCAACTGTTAAACAGCTGACAGACTTGCTGTGGCACTTGACCTTCCATCTATTCTTCACTCTACCCATCTCCTACTTTAAAATAACATAGTCTGAGGGAATTCTGTCGACCTGTGTATATTTTTTTTTCTTCTCTAAGAAAGAGGCATGGTTTGTACCTCTAGTGATATTTCAGAACCAGTTAGCATTTGGCTTTTGAACAAACTGTTTTGAGTGTCCTGAAGATTTTAATCATAAAAAGGTGTTTGGGAAGTTGCAACAAAAATTAATAAATGAAAATCTGTGCGCTCTGTCAAGGGCACACACTGCTAATAGAAACATAACACAGGAAAAGAAGGCATCCAAACCAAAAACAAATAAACCTCAACAAAAGAAAAGGGAGTTTGTTGAATTTGATCCAAGTTGTAATTAGTACAACCTCATCATCTACATTTTGGATAGTTGTGTCTGGTTAACGTGCACTATTCCATTACTGTTAAAAAGAGTAAATCTTAGAGGCCTAGTGGAGGGTAAAAACAGCAAAGTTGAAATCTGCCTTGTTTTCCTTGCTGAAACTTCATTCAGGTTTTGATTCTGTAAGAAATAATCCCAGCAGTTACATATAAACCAGTTTAAGTGATCAGAAATTGATTTAAACCTGTAAGAGAACAGAAGCTCAGTGCATATAAACCAGTTTCAAAATGGCCGAAACTGGTTTAAGATAAATCTGGTTAAATGTAGTATCAGATTTACCTGATTGAGGTCAAACCGGTTTATGGAACTTCTGTCCCAGGCCCCTTCCTGGTTTAAGTTAAATCAGAGCCCCCCAGCATGCTTTACGACCCTGGACTAGGCTGGGCTCTCTTCTCCAGAGAGCAGGGTTGGCCCCGCCCATCTTCTCTCTAGCCAGAACAGTGAGGGCTGGGTGACAAGGGGGTGGAGGTGAGAAACCTGGATGGGGACTGGAGCTAGGTCTGCCTGTGGAGGGGTAGAGGGAGGCAGCCCTGCCAGACTTTTCCCCCTTAGAGCAGAGGGGACGGGGCTGGGCAGGGCAACAGCCTGAGAAGGACTGCCTCCCCCCCGGCAAACCCCTGCTAGGGTCTGGGGTCTGAGAGGGGCTTTAATCCCCCCTTCCCAAGCTCTTTTTTCTGCCCATGCCCCTGCTTTCTGCTAGAGCAGGGCACAGGGCACAGGTGGGGCAGCCTGAAAGGGATTGCTCCCCCCCGCAAACCCCGACTAGGGTCTAGGATCTGGGAGGGGCTTTAATCCCCACTTCTCCAGCTCAGTGTGCTGGCGCCAAGCCCACTGGACCAGACTGAGAGGTGGGGTGTGTTGTCAAAGACCTGATACAATCATCATGTGTATATGCTGGAAATGGAGTTATGGGAACAAGAGAGGGACTGCTTGGGCTGGTGTGACCAAAGAATGCAGAAGACTACAAACAGTTGACACAGAGAGGTGGAGGGGGCATAATCTCCCTCAGATCTCCCAGGCCATGGGGGAGGGGGAAGAGGCTGGGAAACCTGGCTGGTCCCCTGCCACCTGTGAGCACAGGGCCAAGCCCTACAGGACCACACTGAGAGGTGGGAGGTGTTGTCAAAGACCTGGCATAACCATCACATGTATGTGCTGGAGACAGAGAAACAGAAGAGGGTCACAGACAGCTTGAACTCTTGTGACCAAAGAAAGCAGAGAACTACATTTACATTATAAAGCAGAACCTGTAAAAGATAGACTGGAATATCTTGAGCAAGGACTTTCTGAATGTCTGGCTGTAAGGAGATACTCTGCCCTCGGGATTACGTAAGACTTATAGTTTCATAGTTGGTAGGGTTGGAAGGGACCTGAGCAGATCATCAAGTCCGACCCCCTGCTATGGCAGGAAAGAGTACTGGGGTCAAATGCCCCCTGCAAGGTGTTCATCTAGCCTCCTCTTAAAGACCCCCAGGGTAAGGTCCAGCACCACTCCTCTTGGAAATTGGTTCCAGATCCCAGCCACCCTGACAGTGAAGTAGCGCCTCCTGATGTCTAGCCTGAATCTACCCTCTGCCAGCTTGTGACTGTTATTTCTGGTCACTCGTGGTAGCGCTCGGGGGAACAGGGACTCCCCCAATGCCTGCTGGTCCCCCCTGACTAGTTTGTAAATGGCCACTAGATCCCCCCCCCCCCAGCCTTCTCTTGTGGAGGCTAGGCCTGCCCTGCTGCCCCCTAATCATGAGGGTAGCCCTCTTCTGGACCCTCTCCATGTGGTCCACATCCCTCCTGAAGTGCAGTGCCCAGAACTGGACACAGTATTCCAATTGCGGCCTGACCAGTGTTGCATAGAGGGGGAGGATCACCTTCTTGGACCTGCTTGAGGTGTATCTGTGGATGCATGACAAGGTGTGGTTGGCCTTCCTGACTGCATCCCCACACTGTCGGCCCATGTTCATTTTGCCATCAATAATGACTCCAAGATCCTTTTCTGCCTCTGCACTGACGAGAAGGGAGTTCCCCAGCCTGTAGGTATGCTGCTGGTTCTTCCCCCCACCAGGTGCAACACCTTGCACTTGTCAGTGTTGAAACCCATCCTGTTCTCATCCACCAACCCCTGTAATCTGCCTAGGTCCAATTGCAACCTATTCCTCTCTTCTAGCATGCCCACTTCCCCCCACATCTTAGTGTCACCTGCAAATTTGAACAGGGTGCTTTTTTACCCTTCGTCCAAGTCGCTGATGAAGATGTTGAACAGTGCAGGCCTGAGGACCGAGCCCTGGAGAACCCCACTGTCCACATCCCTCCAGGTCAAAAATAACCCATCCACTACCACTCTCTGGGTGCAGCCCTCCAGCCAGTTAGTGACCCATTTGACTGTATAGGCGTCGATGCCACAGTCCTCTAGTTTTTTAATGAGAATGGGGTGAGAGACAGTGTCAAAGACACTAAAATCCAGAAAGACTATGTCCACTGCTACACCTGCATCTAAGGCTTTTGTGACCCGGTCATAGAAGGCCATCAGGTTGGTCTGACAGGACCTGGCTCTAATGAACCCACGTTGGTTGCCCCTAAGCATAATCTTCCCTGCTGGCCCCTCGCGGACATGCGCCAAGATAATTCCCTCAGAAAGCTTACCCAGGATCGAGGTAAGACTGACTGGCCTATAGTTTCCTGGGTCCTCCTTCCTCCCTTTTCTGAAAATGGGAACCACATTGGCCCTTTTCCAGTCCTCTGGCACCATGCTTTTGGTGGCATTGAATTCATAAGAGCTTGTTCAAGCTTTTATGAATTCAATGCCACTACCTTTTCACCCACCCACCCCCTCCTCAGTCTGGCAGCAACTGCCCCCCCACCTCAAAAGGGGAGTGGGGGGGAAGAAGCTGGACAGGCACTGCCCTCCCCACCCAGGCAGATCCAGGCTAGGGATTAGCCTGGTCTGGTGCCTGGCCCCACCCCCTCCTCTGGAGCAGGGGGGTGGAAGCCTTGGAGGGCTTCTCTCTTCCCTTCCCTTTGGCAGTGGCTGGCAAGCATGCTTTGGCACCTGCCCTCCCCCCAGCTTCTGGCTTGAGTTACTGCAGGCATGTGGCTGTATTTCCTGAATCAAAAGTGCATATCTATTTTCTTATCAATTCAATCTGCTCAGCTTAGACTAACCTGCAAAGACTGAATAGATTCAGCCTCCAGTTTTTTGACTGTCTGTACTTAGCCTGGGAGTTACACTTGAGAAAGAACTGCACCTATTTTCTCATACCATTTAGAAAACTTTGTCAAATTACTTAATGTAAAATTGCAGTGAAAACCCTGCAGGAAGGCGTCTAGTAATATCCACACGATGGGCCCAAGGCTGTAAGTACTCAGAAGAGTAACATGTTTATGAGAGCTGCCTGTTGACATTCATAGAATCATAGGAAGGAAGGGTTGGTTGGGCTCTCATAAGGTCATCTAGTCCAGCCCCCTGGCTCAAGGCAGGATCATCCCTGATTAAACCATCCCAACCAAGTGTTTGTCCAACCCACCCTTAAAAGTTTCCAAGGATAGAGAGATTCAACAGTTTCTCTATGAAGTCCATTCCAATGCCTCACCACCCAGTCAGAAAGAGTTCCTCCTATTCTCCAACCTAAATTTCTCCTGCTGTAGCTTGAGACTATTTCTCTTATGGCATAGAGATACGCCCAGCTCCATCCTCTCTGTAATTGTTCTTCAGGTATTTGAAGACCTTTATCAAATCCCCCTTAGTCTTCGTTTCTCTAGACTAAATAACCCTAGTTCTAATACTTGCAAAAGTAGGCCCTGTTGAAGTGCCAAATGACTTAAACAAGATTAATATAGTTATTAAAGATATTCAGCAAAGGAATTCACAATGTTCAGATGAGAATTTAAAATGTCACCAAGATATTTGTTATGAAATTGTTAACTAGACCAGCTGCATGTCAGACATTAACACGACTTTGTGCCAAATGGCATTTCACAAAGAAAGTGCACACATGCTAAGAATGGAGTTAGTATAAGAGATTTGATGTATACATGTAGTGAGAACATTGGGAGAATCAAGACTATTATTTTATATGGAACAATGGGTTAATAGCATTTCCCAAGTATTCTCCCAGGTCATTGAAATGTTTGAACTTCATCCTGGTTTTTATGACTGGACACTACTGACCTGTGGCATTTCTAAGTTAAGTGTGCTCAAAAATGTAATTCCAGGATATGTGTGGGCACAGATTCCCTCCCCTCCATGACCCCACAAAAACATTCCTGGTGCATAAGGACTGAAATTCACTTCTGCCCCCGCATCTTGCAGTACAGTAATTATAAATTTTGTTGAGCAAATTCAGTAATCAAATAGGAAAGAGTTCTGCAAGATGTAAAAATTGCAGATGACAGTAAATGGGAGAATTAGGTACAGGTATAGGTTTGTTCTTAAAAGGCATATGATGTTACATTGACCTAACTTTGTGCTCTCTCATTTTAGAACATCTGTATTTTAGCCTTAGTTTGCTTTGAAGTAAAGATCATAGCTGCAGACTTTTCAATAAGAAAACTTTTTTTGCTGCTTTTCCTTTGGTAACAAGCTTCTTTCTTTCCCCTAAGGAATGTAGTTGTGAATACTTCTGTAAATGGTCGAATTGGATTTTAAAGAAGTAACTACTGAGTCAGCTGTGTACTCTCCTAAATCTAAAGGGTGACTTAAGCAGGCAGTGGTCATTAGCATTAACACCTTGATTCAAACTTCAACTAGACATAAACACATGATTAAAGGTAATACAAACTCTTCTGTCCAAAGCATGCTTATATAAGGCTAATTGGAATCTAGAGAAAAAGTATGCTGCTATAATCATGTAACTGTATAAGGTTTTTGAGCATTTAAGTGATTAATATGATAAAAATGTTTATATCAGTTCGATGTTATACACAGAGAACTCAGCTTTGATTTCTCTTTCTGTCATCACCTGAGAGAGAGCAAATTTTCAACATAAATGAAAATGTACACAGACAAACTAGACTCCCTGTCAATATTGACGTAAAACACACACACGTTGTATTCAGCGGGTGCTTCCCTTGATCCTCAGTAGTGAGTAGAAGCACTCTATTGCAAAGGGGTGTAAATCAGATGGTTCCAAGATTCTAGAAGGGGTTTGATTCTGTATAAATTAAAACACACACATCACTGACAGACAATTTTTACTTTTTTAGTACTATAGCCAGACCTATTTCTAACCAGCACAATATCCAACTCATACATCTGTCACCCTTTCTTCAAAAGGGAAAAGGACTTATGTACCTGAAAACTGCACATTCAAATACATAAATAAATAAATAACAAAATCAAGATTCAAAATAATGGGCGATATATTAAAAAGAAATGCAGATAAATCATCACAGAACCACATATTATACAAGTGATCTGTAGTCCCACCTTTATTTTGAAGAATTTTCAACCTGCTTGTGACGGCGACGGGCCGCTGTCATGGGTGCAGGCAGAGGATAGGCAGGATAGGGGGGCAACAACACCCCCTCAAGAAAGCCACGGGCCAGGCTACTCACCCCCGGGAGGGACGGCGGTGTCGGAGCTGGGACCGCAGCAGCAGACGCGGCCGCCATTACGGCCGTGCGAGCCGGCGATAAGCCGGCTGTTTAAACAGCTGTTCCCAACAAGGGGAACAGCGGAGCCAATCGAGGCAGCCGCTGCGGCTGCCGCGGGAAGTTTAAAAGCCCCGACAAACCCCGCAGTAAGGGGGAAGCCAGAGGAGGCGAGAGGAGGCATGCCGCACATCGCTGCCGCTGCGGCTTCCCCAAAGCCAGAGCCTCAGGCAGGCAACTGGGCATCAACCCAGCAGCTGAGGCAAGAGCCGGAAGCCCCGGTGGGGGCAAGATGAGTGACTCCCAGGGGTTGCTGGGAGCAGAGCAGCAACTCGGGAAGTTCTCCCATTCCCGAGGAGCAGTATTTTTGAGAGCAGGGGGGAGAGAAGAAAGGAAAGGACCTGAGCTAGCGGCCGGGTCAGGCGGAGGCGGAGCCAGGCTGCCTGAGGATGACCGTTGGCCTCGGGGAGGCCTGCCAGTAAGAAGGGCTGCAAGTAGCGGCGGATGACCATCTCATCAACAAGTGACCGGTTGGCGAGTGGACGGGGTGTAGGGGTGGCGGAGCCCTGTGGAACATCTGAGGACCCAACTGTCAGTACCCCCCTTCACATCAGGCAAGCCCCTCTGGCAGAAGATCTCCACTGAACCCCTCCTTCGAATCACTTAATATCCAAGTTGTGGCAGGCGGGACGAGGGGGAGGGGCTACCAGACGAAGGGTGGTACCGGACATGAGGCCCACCAATGTCACAGTGGTGCATTGGCCGGGAAGCTTGGCGACAGCGTCAAGGCCCGTGGGGCAGAACCCCACCCGGGAATAAAAAGACAAGATGCAGCCATCAGGGTTGTCCCAGGTGGACCTGTTAACTCAAGCGGTTCAGGCTATGGGGCAGTTGTTGGTGGTTCAGCAGTTACAGGGGGCGAACCAGCAAGAGTGGATGCAGCGCAGTGCGGCCCTCTTCAGGATGCCCCATATGACTAAGGACAATGACCCTGAGGCCTGTATCGAGGCCTTTGAGTGGACAGCCATTCAAATGGGGTTGGACCGAAGCCAATGGGGCCACCAGCTGGGCGGCTTAGTAATCGATGAAGCCCAAGCAGCATACAGGGCACTATCTAGAGAGGAGGCCCAGGATTATGAGGCCGTCAAAGCCGCGATTTTGTATCGGCTGGAGATCTCCCCCGAGAGTTACCAGCAGTCATTCAGGGCACGCAAACTGAGGGAGAGTAAATGACCCCAGGGCCTACTGCAAACACTCCGGGACGCCCTGCAAAAATGGTTGCCGGTAGGCAAATTTGATCGTGCGGGGGTGCTGGACCAGATCTTACTGGAACAGTTCATAGATTCATAGATTCATAGATGTTAGGGTTGGAAGGGACCTCAATAGATCATCAAGTCCGACCCCCTGCATAAGCAGGAAATAGTGCTGGGTCTAGATGACCCCAGCTAGATACTCGTCTAACCTCCTCTTGAAGACCCCCAGGGTAGGGGAGAGCACCACCTCCCTTGGGAGCCCGTTCCAGACCTTGGCCACTCGAACTGTGAAGAAGTTCTTCCTAATGTCCAGTCTAAATCTGCTCTCTGCTAGCTTGTGGCCATTGTTTCTTGTAACCCCCGGGGGCGCCTTGGTGAATAAATCCTCACCAATTCCCTTCTGTGCCCCCGTGATGAATTTATAGGCAGCCACAAGGTCGCCTCTCAACCTTCTCTTGTGGAGGCTGAAGAGGTCCAGTTTCTCTAGTCTCTCCTCGTAGAGCTTGGTCTGCAGGCCCTTGACCATACGAGTTGCCCTTCTCTGGACCCTCTCCAGGTTATCCGCATCCTTCTTGAAGTGTGGTGCCCAGAATTGCACGCAGTACTCCAACTGCGGCCTGACCAACACCCTATAGAGGGGAAGTATCACCTCCTTGGACCTATTTGTCATGCATCTGCTGATGCACGATAAAGTGCCATTAGCTTTTCTGATGGCTTCGTCACACTGCCGGCTCATGTTCATCTTGGAGTCCACTAGGACTCCAAGATCCCTTTCCACCTCTGTGCCACCCAGCAGGTCATTCCCTAGGCTGTAGGTGTGCCGGACATTTTTCCTCCCTAGGTGCAGCACTTTGCATTTCTCCTTGTTGAACTGCATCCTGATGTTTTCTGCCCACTTGTGCAACCTATCCAGGTCTGCCTGCAGCTGTTCCCTGCCCTCCGGCGTGTCCACTTCTCCCCATAGCTTTGTGTCATCTGCAAACTTGGACAGAGTACATTTGACTCCCTCGTCCAAGTCGCTGATGAAGACATTAAAGAGTATCAGTCCAAGGACCGAACCCTGCGGGACCCCACTGCCCACACCCTTCCAGGTCGAGACCGACCCATCTACCACGACTCTTTGGGTGCGACCCTCTAGCCAATTCACCACCCACCGGACTGTGCAGTCATCCACATCACAGCCTCTTAACTTGTTCACCAGTATGGGGTGGGATACCGTATCGAAGGCCTTCCTGAAGTCTAAGTATACGACATCCACCCCTCCTCCTGTGTCCAGGCGTTTCGTAACCTGGTCATAGAAAGAGACTAGATTGGTCAGGCACGATCTGCCCGCCACAAACCCATGCTGGTTTCCCCTCAGCATAATTTGCCCTGCCGGGCTCTCACAAGTGTGAGCCTTGATAATTTTTTCAAAGACTTTACCAAGGATGGAGGTGAGACTGACCGGCCTATAGTTGCCCGGGTCCTCCTTCCTCCCCTTTTTGAAAATGGGGACCACGTTAGCCCTTTTCCAGTCCTCTGGGACTTGGCCCATGCGCCATGAGCGCTCGAATATTCCCGCCAGTGGCTCTGCAATGATGTCGGCCAGTGCCTTCAGCACCCTCGGATGGAGCCCATCTGGGCCTGCCGACTTAAAGGCATCCAGTTCTTCCAAGTGACTCTGCACCACCTCAGGATCTATGCGTGGAAGTCTGGCGCCTTGCTGCTGCCTCTCTACAACCCCAGTAAGAGACTTGTCGTGCCCCTCACTGAGGAACACTGAGGCAAAGAACTCGTTGAGGAGTTCAGCCTTGTCCCCCCTATCTGTCACCAATTGTTTCTGCCCATTTAGCAGCGGTCCTATTCCTCCCTGGGCCTTCCTTTTACTCCCAATATATCTAAAAAACAATTTCTTGTTGTCCTTTACTTGGGTTGCCATCCTCAGCTCCATGGTAGCTTTGGCCCGCCTAACTGCCTCCCTACAAGCACGAGCAGAGGAGGTATATTCATCTTTAGTGATCTCACCCTGTTTCCACTTTTTATGTGCTCCCCTTTTGGCCCTTAGGCTGCCCTGGATTTCTCTGGTCAGCCATGGAAGCCTCCTGGTCCCTTTCCCTCTTTTGCCTCGCTCGGGGATCGTCTTGCTTTGTGCCCGAAAGATCGTTTCCTTTAGGCACAGCCACCCTTCTTGGGCACCCATCCCATCAAAACTCCTACTCTGCAGTGCTTCCTTAACTAATCGCCTGAGTGCATTGAGATCAGCTTTCCTAAAGTCTAGCACTTTCACCCTACTAGTTACCTTACCCACTCGCCGTCTTATGTTGAATTCTATTATAAGGTGATCACTGTCTCCCAAATGGCTACCGATCTGGAGGTCCCCTATCATGTCATCTCCCGTTGCCAATACCAGATCCAGTATGGCATTCCCCCTAGTGGGACCGTGTACCTCCTGTGTCAGGTGGAGGTCCTGTACACAGGTTAGAAACCTGCGTGAGCGATGGGACCTTGCTGTCTGCGTCTCCCAGCAGATGTCCGGGTAGTTTAGGTCCCCCATGACTACCGCCTCTTTAGCTTTTTATGGTCTCTGAGAGTTGCCTCAGGAGCCCCGCATCTATTTCTTCCCCTTGGTGTGGGTGTCTGTAGCAGACCCCTACCGCCAAATCCCTTTCTCCTTGCCCCCCATGTAGCCTAACCCACAATCCTTCTACTTCCTCAACCTCGGTTTCTGTCTGGATGAGGGTTGATGTTCCTCTGGGACTTAGAGGAAGATACCCAGGGGTGGGTGTGGAGGCATCAACCGCAGTCCACTGAGGAGGCCTTGCACCTAGCAGAGGCCTTTTTGAACTCAGAGAAGGAGAAAGGGAGTAGACGAGGCTTCCGGGTCTCGAGAGAAGGCTCGGGGGGTGAGGCAGAAAGCCGGGCAGCTCCTAGGAGGACTGCCCCGAAGGGGGTAGTTTATTATAAATGTGGACGCACAGGACACATCTCCCGGGACTGCGGAATGGGGCTGAGCGAGCTAAGCCATGGTCCTGTAGCATTCCTGCTGACCAAAGAGAAGGTCAGGGAGAAGAGCACAGGAGAACCCATGGATTGTAGTGTGGGGTTCACCAACCCAGAAGAAGGGTGGAACCGTCCCATGGTCACAGCCTGGGTAGGCGGTCGAGCAGTGCGAGCAATGTTAGACACAGGATGCTCTCAGTCCCTGCTTCGGGCAGACCTAGCCCCACTGGGAAAAAAAAGAGAGGCAGGGATCATCAATATGACCTGCATTTTAGGCAGGGAAATGCAACTCCAATGCTGTTACATACCTGTTAGGGTGATGGAGTTCCAAGGTGAATTACGAGTGGGCTTGGCTCCCGCCCTAGCCTGCGAGATGATCCTGGGCCACGAATGGGAACCCTTCTACAGGGTGTTAGAACGGGTGCAAGCCATGGAGGAGGAGAGGAGGCGAATTAGAAGAAGGGACGGATGGGTGGCAGAAAACTCGGTGCCTTCCCGTCAGGAATCCCTGGTGAGGGCGGCACAATTCCGGCAAGCTCAATGGGAGGACCAGGAGCTCCAGCGGCTGGGGACCAGTGACCCCAGAGAGGGAACATCTCGGAGACAGGAGGCCTTCGAGGTAATAGGCGGGTTGTTATATCTGGTACAGCGGGGAGAGGGAGGAGAATTGAAAGGGAGGCAATTGGTGGTCCCGTCTCCCCTACATCATCGTGTTTGGAGGCTGGCCCACGCCTCGCCGCTAGGGGGTCACCTGGGGCGCACCAAAACCCGGGCTAGATTGGCCCAAGAGTTTTTTTGGCCACACCTACGAGAGGATGTGGATCGGTGGGGAGCCGCATGCCCAGAACGTCAGAAGGCTCAGGAGTGGGGGCCGCCTAAGGCACCCCTGAGATCCATGCCGATAATTGAGACACCATTTTCTAGGGTTGCCTTGGACGTAATAGGTCCTCTTCCGAAGTCGCACAATGGCTATCAGTACATACTGGTCCTGGTGGATTACACCACCCGATTCCTGGAAGCGGTCCCGCTGCGCTCCATTACAGCCCCAAAAGTAGCGGAGGAGCTTCTTAAATGGATAGCCTGGGTGAGCAATCCACAAGAAATACTGACTGATCAGGGAACTAACTTTATGTCAGGGGTGATGAAAGCCCTTTGCAAGACCCTGGGCATCACGCAACTAAGAACATCGGTTTACCATCCCCAGACCAATGGCCTGGTGGAAAGGCTAAATGGTACCATCAAACGGTTGCTGAGGCATTGTGCACAGGAAGATCCCCGACGGTGGTATACCCTGCTGACACCTCTACTGTTCGCCCTGCGGGACGCTCCCCAGGAATCAACCCACTATTCGCCATTCCAATTAGTGTATGGCCACAGCCCTAGGGGCTTGCTGCAGGTGGTCCGCGAAGAGTGGGAACGACCAATGGGGTTGGGGGTCTCCGTGGAAGAGTACCGCCGGGACCTGCAGGATCGTATTCAGAAGGCCCAATGGATCACACGACATAATGTGAGGGAGGCCCAAGAACAGCAGGAGACCTACTACAACAGGAGGGCGAGGGCCCGCACCTTTCAACCCGGAGATCAAGTCTTGGTCTTGATACTGACCACCTCCAGTAAGCAGCTAGCGATGTGGCAAGGGCCCTTCTCCGTCATTAGGCAAGTGGGGCCAGTGGACTACGAGGTGCGTAAACCGGGTCACCTCCGGGAGCAGCAGGTCTATCATGTAAACCGGCTGAAAGAGTGGAAGACCCCTCAAGGCTGGATGGCCCAAGAAAAGGCAGGTGAGGGGGATCTAGGGCCTCTTTGTCCAGGGTTAGGATGAGCCGTCCCGAAGGAGGCCGTCCACTCGAGTAATGAGTTAAATAATCGCCAGTGACAGGAACTATTGGCTATAGTTGAGGAGTTCCACGAGGTGTTCCAGGAGAGTCCAGGGAGGACGGCGAGTATCCAGCATAAGAACGCCAATCGGTACGTTGGTAAGAGAGAGATGGAGGCCGATACCCCAGCAATGGCAGCAGGAGGTACGGCGGGAAGTCGTAAAGATGCAGGAGCAGGGAATTATACGGCTCTCTCATAGCCCATGGCGTAGCCCCATCATGCCAGTAGTTAAGCCCGATGGCTCCCTCAGACTGTGCATCGATTTTAGGAAACTAAACGCCTTAACAACATTCGACACCTTCCCAATGCCCTATGTGAGCCACCTCATCGAGAGGATTGGAGAGGCCCGATATATATCCACCTTCTATCTGGCTAAGGGCTACTGGCAGATCCCTCTGCAGCCCGGCAATTGCGCGAAGACAGCGTTTGGAACTCCTTGGGGCCTGTTTGAATTTGTAAGAATGCCCTTTGGCCTTAACGGAGCAGCCGCCACATTCCAAAGGTTAATGGAGACGCTACTAGCTCCCCATGCAGCTTACACTGCAGCGTATATCTATGACATAATCATCTTTACCTCTAACAGGGAGCAGCATCTAGGGGCCCTGAGAGCGGTCCTAGCAGAACTCCACACAGCGGGTTTAACGGCTAACCCTAAGAAGTGCAAGTTGGCGGAGAGGGAAACAGCCTATTTAGGGTTTTGAGTAGGACAGGGAACAATACGCCCCTTGGCTGATAAAATCAGGGCCATAAGTCAGTTTCCGGAGCCCTGGACCCGTAAGCAGTTATGCTCCTTCTTGGGGCTCGTCAACTACTACTGCTGGTTTATAACGGACTTTGCAAGGATGGCAGCACCCCTCACGGATGCGTTGGCTGGAGCCTCCTCGGCACGTTTAATATGGACCCTAGGGATGAGAGACAGCTTCCACCATCTGAAGGAGGCGATGCGCCAGGATGTCATAATGCATACCCCAGATTTTAACACACCCTTTATCTTGCAGACAGACACATCGGGACGGGCGTTGGGGGCTGTGTTGTTACAAAAAGGGAAGGAAGGCAAACTTCCGATTGCTTTTGCAAGTCGGAAGCTGAGCCACACCGAGACAAGGTATGCTACCGTGGAGAGGGAATGTCTGGCCATACGATGGGCCATAGAGTATTTCCAGTATTATCTCCTGGGGAAGGAATTCCTAGTGATAACAGATCATGCTCCGTTACAATGGCTAACAAGGAAGCAAAGTACTAACGCCAGAATTACTCGCTGGGCATTAGCTTTGCAACCTTTTAAGTTCACTGTAATACACCATCCGGGCAAGGATAACTTTGTTGCCGATTTCCTATTCAGATGGGAAGACCTGGACCGGTGTGAAGAGCCAGACCACTACCATGGTGAGAGAGCCACGGCAGAAGGAATGCGCGACACACTACCCAGACGCCACAAGGCAACTTGAAGGGGGGGGGTCTGTGACGGCGACGGGCCGCCGTCATGGGTGCAGGCGGAGGATAGGCAGGATGGGGGGCAACAACACCCCCTCAAGAAAGCCACGGGCCAGGCTACTCACCCCCAGGAGGGACAGCGGCGTCAGAGCTGGGACCGCAGCAGCAGACGCGGCTGCCATTACGGCCGTGCGAGCCGGCGCTACACCGGCTGTTTAAACAGCTGTTCCCAACAAGGGGAGCAGTGGAGCCAATCGCGGCAGCTGCTGCACTGCCGCAGGAAGTTTAAAAGCCCCGACAAACCCCGCAGTAAGGGGGAAGCCAGAGGAGGCGAGAGGAGGCATGCAGCACGTCGCTGCCGCTGCGGCTTCCCCAAAGCCAGAGCCTCAGGCAGGCAACTGGGCATCAGCCCAGCAGCTGAGGCAAGAGGCGGAAGCCCTGGTGGGGGCAAGAGGAGTGACTCCCAGGGGTTGCTGGGAGCAGAGCAGCAACTCGGGAAGTTCTCCCATTCCTGAGGAGCAGTATTTTTGAGAGCAGGGGGGAGAGAAGAAAGGAAAGGACCTGAGCTAGCGGCCGGGTCAGGCAGAGGCGGAGCCAGGCTGCCTGAGGACAACCGTTGGCCTCGGGGAGGCCTGCCAGTAAGAAGGGCTGCAAGTAGCGGCGGATGACCATCTCATCAACAAGTGACCGGTTGGCGAGTGGACGGGGTGTAGGGGTGGCGGAGCCCCGTGGAACATCTGAGGACCCAACCGTGAGTACCCCCCTTCACGTCAGGCAAGCCCCTCTGACAGAAGATCTCCACTGAACCCCTCCTTTGAATCACTTAACATCCAAGTCGTGGCAGGTGGGATGAGGGGGAGGGGCTACTAGACGAAGGGTGGTATCGGACGTGAGGCCCACCGACTTCACACTGCTCTTTCAACAGAAACAGAAATCTGTATCCTGCCATAAAATAGAACAAAGATCCTTATAATGTAAGAAAATAAGATCATTCTTGTACCAAAATTCAATTACCATCACATGCAGAAGCTACCAGCAGGCTCTCTGAAGCACTGCAAAGAGTAGAGCTACTGACACAATGCTCATTATTTGAACTGAAGCATGAGCAAGAATTTGGATCTGGACATTGCTCCTATTACTTTGTATGAGGCTACCAGAATTAATTTTAGACACTGGGAAAATATGTTTGTTTGCAGGAAGATGTGATTTAAACTACCATCAAGCATGTAGTGATCTGGACCCAAAAGGATCCATCTTACTGAAGACATGGTTAAAATAACCAATGCTCAAAATAGCATTCCCCAAAGAGAAACATTTCTCCTTTAACCAGCACATGTTTGATATTCCACCTAAATTATGTATAGAAAGTCCCAAAGAGTCATCAAATATATATAATTATAGAGCATTACAAATCTCTGTCATTCAGAAACAAATTACAGTAGTTTGTTTCTTATTGTACTTCCTGTACTTCTTTATTATGCCAACAAAATCAATAATCATTACAGTTAGCATTGATTGAACCAAGCCTTGTGGCTTAATTAAATCAATAATGGGGGTGGGGGATCTCAGTGCAGTCTTCCTATTATAGAAACAGTTTAATTTTTAGTCATGTAATTCTCTAGATAAGGAGAAGCGGGGAGGGGAGGAAGTCTGGCCACTGATCCCTTTCCTATACCTGATCTGCTTCTTGGCTTTCTGCTCCTTGTCCTGTGCTGCCTGCCTGATCTGATGCTCTGCCTTCTGTTCCCTGCCCTATGTGTTACTTCGCTGTCTGTCCCCTCCCCAGTCTGCCTCATGCCACACATAGGGGCTGCTTGTGCCACTTGCCATGCCACAGATTGGCCACCCCGATCTAGACCATTTGATAAGAATATAGAAAGTAAAAAGAGGTTTAGATGGTCTGTATCATATGGTCTGTATCAGATGGTCTGGATCATAGACTCATGGAAAGTTAGAACTGGGAGGGATCTCAGGAGGTCATCCAGTCCAACCCCCTGCTCAAAGCAGGACCACCCTCAAATAGATCATCCCTGCCAAAGTTTTGTCTAGCCAGGTTTTGGAAACCTCCAAGGATAGAGTTTCCACCCCTCTCTGGAAAACCTGTTCCAGTGTTTTACTACCCTTCCAGTAAGAAAATTCTTCCTAATATCAAACCTAAAATTCCCTTGCTGCAACTTGAAACCAATGCTCCTTGTTCTGTCATCTACCACCGAGAACAGTCTAGCTCCATCCTCTTTTGAACCCCTCTTCAGGTAGTTGAAGTCTCCTATTAAATCCCCCCTCAGTTTTTGCTTCTCCAAAGTAAATAAGCCCATTTCCCTCAGTCTTTCCTCATAAGTCATGTCCCCCAGCCCCCTCACCATTTTTGTTGCCCTCCTCTGGACTCTCTCCAATTTGTCCACATCCTTTCTGTAGTGGGGTGCCCAAAATTGGACACATAACCATAAAAGTGCAGACTGCTGAGGGCAGCCAGGCAATGTCTATCCCAGTCATAACCAGATGCCTTACATTCTTTACTAGGTAATGAAATAGCTGAGTGCACTTGCACTTGTCAAATTCATATACTTGTTTTTGGATCTTACCTGCCACCACTAGCTCTTTGAGCGGGTGCATGGATGGATCTACATGTCATTGCTACTGTAATCCTTTATTGCAAGGAGAACTTAGCTCAAAATCCTTTTTTTTTCTTCCAGAATTCAGGCATGTAGCTTAAGTTTTCTTTTTAAGACACATTACTTTATTAGAGTACCTCACATACATTTAACCTCATGTGAGGTAAGCAAGCACCAATGACCCAATTTATACAAATTATGGTGCAGAGGGTTTAACTCAGTGATCCCCAACCTATGCTGGCCCACAGGTAATAGTACTAAAGAAGTAACAGACTGCAGGGCACCTCCAGGTTTATTCTCCCTATCAACCTCAGTTGAAACTTTTTAATTTCCTGTGGCCTTTCAGGCAACAGGCAGTCTGTGAGCCATTTGTGGGGGAACAGCAGGTTATGTGACTTGCCCCATGAAGGAAGTCTACAACTGAGCTGAAATCAAAACCTGGCACTTTGCCTGTGCCCTAAGGACAAGACTAAGGATATGTTTGCACTATAATCAAAGGTGTCACTATGGCACCAGCAGGCCTACTGACACTGGCTTTAACCTAGCTAGCAAGGCTTAACAAAAGCATCAAATCTGCTTCACCACAGGATGTAAAGACCTTAGGCTCTTTCTCAAATTGTTAGTCTGCACTGAAGACCCTGGTACCATTGTCTTCACTACTAGTGTTACCTGTCCTGGCTAGATTAAAGTAAGTACAGAGGAATTTAGACATGTGGCTATCACCCCTCTCATTGCAGCTTCAAACACTCATGTTGTCTTCATGAGCTCATGAGGAATAGATTGAGTATACACACCTTACCAGGACCAATGTTAATTACTTCACTATCCGCCTTTGACAACCATAAGAATTCATCCACAAAATAGTTTATGTGCGTCAAGTGTTTCACTATTGTCACACCCTCATTAGCAATGCTATGATTCATTAATCCAGGGGTTTTCCACCTTTTTTGAGCAGTGTACCTCCAGCAGCCAGTTAAGGAGCAGGGGGAGGGGGGCACAGTAGTGGCAGCCAGTCCTGGAGTGGGGGGAGTGGGCGGTGGCAGCCGCAGACAGAGCAGCAGTGCGGAGTGGTGGATGGCGGCAGTAGCTGCCTCATGCAAGCTTCTCCTCCTGCGTCCAGCTGGCCAGGAGGCACCTGTTTGACCCGCAGAGGGGCGCCTCTGCCCTCGCCCCACCATGGCCCTGCTCCTGTGAGGTGGCAGCGCAGGGTGGTGGTGCTCCATCCCCTCCCGCCCACATGTACCCCCTGAGACATTTCAAAGTACCCCTGCATCAGTCCATTAAAGAGGCATTCTGAATTGTGTGCTCAAAGGCAAATTCATCCAGTGAATGACTATAAATTAGGTGGGACGTGAACATTGCAATCCTTCTCTTACTCACCCTTTCATAAGTTTTACACTCACATAAATCCTATAAAATATACAAATGCCAGGAAAGAACAGATTGTCTTCCTTGGCCTCTGAAATTATGTACACAAAAATGCATGTGCAAGTGTTTATGAGCATAATAAAGCATGCACACAACTGCTTTTGACAGGAAAGCAGCAGCATTGGAACACACATCTGCATGATTTCCTTACATAGCTGCCACTGCTTGCTTACATTTACCCATGTGTATTTTCTCAGAGTGTATTGTCAGATGCTGAATTTGAAAAATTTGGCCAAGTACACATTCCAGCCAAGAGTCTGCAGGCTTGTTTCTGTCAGGCATTGAAAACTTGTCTGACAACATAATTTTGCATTCTGTGCATACCCTTCCTTTCAGGAAGTATAATGCAAGGAAGGTAATGGGTGTCCAAGACATTTTCCTTTCATGTACTCATCCATCTCTTCCATTAAAACCCTTAATGCATAAGTACTGGAAGCTCAAATGACTTTTTGCTTTGAACTATCTGCTGGCATGTCATAAGATTTGTTAGATGTGTAGGTGAGTTGGTGCGATCCTCAGAAACACCCCCCAGGAAACATATAATTTGAATACAAATATTCAACTGCTTAAACTTTTTAGTGCTCTGGGTGCACAGAAATGGGATTGGGAAGGCAGGAATCAACAGCTTTGTGTCCCCTCCTGTTATCCTATACATTTTCAAGGGCCTTTCTGGCTCATGCAGTGGTGACTGAAAAGTCTACTGAAAACAGTTGCAAGCAAGTGATCAACTGAGGCAGCCTTTAAGGTTGTAGAGTCCCATAGGTAATGTGCAAGTCAGGTCAAGCTTTCTGAGGTTTGTGAAATGCTGGGTCGGCCTGTGCGAGTTGGCAGCGATCTGATCCAGCTTCAGATCCAGCTGCTTCAGATGCCAGCAATATGATCCAGAGCTCCAGACCGGGTTTCCGCCTCAATCTGGCCAAAGCGGCTCGCCACCTCGGAGATCCGGCCATAAGGTATAATGGGGAATCAATGAAATATCTATAACTTTGTTGTTTTCTGTCTCATTTGGATGAAACTTGCAGGAATGGTAGCCTCTCCTGAGAGCATGAAACTTGCCACGTTTCAAAAAGATCGCTGAAGGGGTTTGGGGGGAACTGTACACCAAATTCTTGAAAGCCAAACTCATGTCATGGCTGTGTATTACAACACAGGGGGGTCAAAACTGCAGGGCTGGTAGCTCTTACTGAGGCCACAAAGCCTGCCAAGTTTCAAGGGGATCGGTGCAGGGGTTTGGGGGGAAATGCACCCCAAGCTGCAGACAAGAAAACTCATGCCATGGGTGACACTGCATGTGTTAAGGCGCAGCAGGGTGACAGCTGCAGGGATGGTGGCCCCTGCTGCAGCCATGATGCCTGCCAGCAGAGGAGATCAGTGCAGGGTGGTTCTGGGGCCCTGCACCCCCTAGCTGCTGACAGGCAAAACTCATGCCAAGACTGTGTCTGTCCTGGGGCAGTTGATTGTCTTTATTGATTCTTTCCTCTCCTTAGCCTGGTTTTGTAGGTGCTGATTGATGCTCATTAAGTCGTTATGTAGTAGCTAGGTCCTGTGTATTGAGCAGGTCCTTGAGTCCCTGTTCCCTGAGTGAATCATGATTGATTGGTAACTGGTAACACAGTAGCTTACTTAGCAGCCAGGCCTGCAGCAGTGTCTCCCCTCCCTGAGCCAGAAACAGTCAGTCCCACAAGCAGCCATGGCATCAGTTTTGCTTGTCTGCAGCTTGAGGGGAAGTTCCCCCCAAACCCCTGCATGGATCTTCTTGAAACTTGGCAGGCTTTGTGATCTCAGTAAGAGCTACCAACCCTGCAGTTTGCACCCCACTATGTTGTAACGCCTAGAAGTGACATGAGTTTTGCTTTCAAACATTTGGGGTGCTGTTCCCCCCAAACCCGTGCACTGATCTTGAAACTCAGCAGGCTTTATCCTCTCTGTAGAGTCTACCATCCCTGAAAATTTAATCCAAATTGGACAAAAAACAACAAATTTATAGATATTTTATTGTTTCCCCATTATACCCTACGGTCAGATCTCCGAGGTGGCTCTGAAGCTCTTCGGAAGCTCCAAACCGCTTTGGGAAGTCAAACGAGGCCAGCGCTTCGTCCTGGATGTGCTGCTTCAGACCCTGAAGCATCCAAAGCTTCTCCAGATCCGAAGCTCTGTCCGAAGCCTTTCATAGCCCTAATGCTGGGTAATCTTAAATCAGATTTCACATGAAAACATGGTCACACGTACATTTGGAGCCATTTCAAAAGGGCAGCAGCTGTTAGGTCCTAATTGTTAAGTCTGAAACTCAAGCCAGAAACAATACAAATGTAGCAAAACACCTCCAGTTGTAACAACCTGTTAAGGCTGAAGGGGTTTTGCTACATTTGTGTTAGTCCCAGCTTGTCCACAGGTAACAATGAGAATGTAACAGCTGCAGCTCTTTCAAAACCTTCTTTTGAAATGGCCCCCAAAATGTGTGTGTGTTAATACCCTCTGCCTCAAATGAGATGGAGAACCCATGGGAGACTGCATGGGTTTCACTGGAATCCATCTAAACTTGAGTGTTTTCTCAGTATTTAAAGTTGAATCCTGGAAAAAAACACATATGAATTTCAGTATGAAGATCTGCCATGTGTGAATCCTAACCTAGAATTGAAACTCTGGGGCACAAACTGACATGTACCAAAATTAAAATGGGTGGAAAACTCCATAAGAGGAAACTACTGAGTTTTCAGAGTGCTTACACAAAATTCATCCCTCCCTCTCGCTTTTAAATAGCCACCGTGTTCTTGCTTGCCTTTCCATTATTTAACTAGACACATTGTGTGCCTATACACATGCTCAGAGGTGAATGGTAGGTGTTTTATTTAGAGTGGTTCCCAGAAATCCACACTAAAATGCTGCAGTATCAAATGTGTTAAGCCCCCACACATTTAAAAATTGCCACGGACACTTTAACTAAAGCTCATTTGAAGAGCTTCAATTAAAGCACCCCAGCAGCCATTTTTAAATGGTGGAGGCTTAGACATGTGGCACTCAGGCAATGCTAGAACATTCTAATTAGAATGTGGAGCAGACTAAATTAATCGTTCTAATTAGAATATGTCAGAGCTTGTATATAGACACCCATTGCTCCTAGCCAGGCTCTCTTTTACAACACTGGACCATAATACATACCTGATATAGTACACCACCAATAATGTAGGCTGTTAACTCCTAATGGCTTTCTTCAGGAATGTAAAATATATAACATGATACTGAGAAGGAGCTGGAACCACTGAGGTGCAAGGGAAATGATAAAGCTCCATCAAGAAGAATGGAAGTCAAACGTCTCAAGTCCAAAGACAAAAAAAAAAAAATCATCCTGTAACCAAAGCAGTTAACTACAGATTTTTATCTGGGGACATGAGTAACTAGGTTGTAACAGCAGAAAGAATGGGATGAAAATTTTCAAGAAATGAAGATAGGACCTACAGGACCTTTCTTTGATCCTTGCCACCCTTGCTATTATTCATCTTCTTGTGTGGTATTACAGATGCATTAATAGTACAGCTGTAATTCAGCAGAGGCTGCCACTGTCTGGGAATCATTTTAAAGCATTTAGATGACTTTATGATAACATGATGCCCATTCAAATTATTATTAAACTCATATTTGCAGTGGCTTGGGAAGAAATTAAATTAAACTTTGCAAAAGATGATGTTCGTGATTGTTCTTTTAGCAATTATTCATTTAGGGGCATCTCAGCATGCATTAAGGCGTCAAATAAATTGGCACTCACTAATTTTGGGCTATATTGAGATAGGCACATTAAGTAGCTCAGAATATCATTATCTCCCATTTGATGCAGAAGGTTTTTGTTCAGGTACAGTAATAGGTTGATGTATTTCTTCAGATGAGTGACACTATTCAAATATTTGCTGTGATGCAGAAGTACTTTTGCCTCTTTCTCAGTTACTTGTTAACCCCATTATAAAGAATCTCCAGTCTGATTGTGATTATCTAATGAGCAAACATCCAATCACCCCTCACCCAGCAGAAATGATGTTACAATAGCAAGTAAAAGCTCATCTTTGTTAAACTGTCAGGGATACATAACTGCAACTCCTACTGCAGAGGCTCAGAGGCCTGTTTCTACAGGTGGCACTAGAGCAGTTGTTCTCAACCTCTCTAGACTCAGGGCACCACTTGTTAAATTTGAGGCCCTCCTTGGAAATTGCCAGCTCTTAGTTTTCACCATTTTTTTTTTACTACAGAAAAATAATAGAGTAACTTTTTTGTTGCAAAGAGCTCAGAAAAGTCACAGCAGAACGTTTTTAACACTATGGATTCCTCTTTGAAATGTCTAGGTTTATCTTGTGAATCATGTTTGCTTATCTAACAATGCTAACATTGTGTAGGGTCCTGTGGCACCCTTGAAAGTATCTCAAGCCACCCGAGGGTGCTGCAGCATCCTGATTAAGAATTACTTGCATAAGAGTCTCGCCTTGGTGGACCTGATATTCAGCTTGTAATACTTCCCAACTATGTCAAAATGGAGTTTTACAATTCAATTTTGTTTTGTCTGCCAACCAAGGGAAGGACACTGAAAAGAACTTAGCCTGTTAGTAGAGTCCCCTATCCAACAGTAGGACATACCAGGAACACATTCCAGCATGTTAATGTGAGTGAATCTTAAGCCCAGACTCTCACAACTTGCAAGCAACAGCCTACTAAGTCAAGTACCTTTAGACCAATAAAGAGCTTTGCTAATCTTTTCTCAGTTTAAATGCAACTTTCTGGCTTTCAGGATGCCCTTGTTCTTTGATATGGACAGGCATTTGCTGCTCTACAGCAGTGGTCTGGCCATCCTCCTCTTCTTCTGGATTTCTGCCCTCTATCCACTGGACTTGGAAAACCTGATGAGGTAGAAAGACCTAGTATGGTGTATAGAACCACATCCAGCTAAGAGAAGCTTAGCATATTTTTGCCCTACAGAGTATGGCTTTCAGACTTCTTTCGGCCTGTTGTCACCTTCTCACAAAATCATCCTTGTATCTTCTTCCACACAATGCTTAAACATGCTAGGACTCTCCTGAGGTTATGCACAGAACCCTTTCCTATCTACATTGAATGTTCTCCTAAAGACTATTTTTTCACACTGCCTAGAGTGAACTAACTGACACATATATGTTATGTTATCTTTCTGCTGCCTTTTCCCTACCCCCTACACTTTTGTTATCTGTGAGATTGATGATTTGAATGTGCAAGTTTTGCACATGTTAAATAGTTAATCATTACCTTTTTGTACATGTACAAGGGACTGACTTTAGGCTAGCTGTAAATGTTACCATTAAATAGAAAAATAGTATTCTTACATGACAAAACTCTCTGTTCTCTTCACCTAAACAGCAGCTTCTGGGGCTGGCTGTAATAGCATGAACTTGTGCTGCTGCCACTGAAATCATGTTTCATCACCATAATCAGCAATTTACAGCAATAGTTGTCTGACAACCCATTTTCTATCTATGCACTCTAAACAAGGAAGAGAAAAAATTAAGAGGCAACTTTGAACCAGGCAGCTTAAATGTCAGATGAGGGACATTACCTATAAATGAATAATCTATAGAAAAAGCAGTAGCATAAGCAAGATGGGGCAAGTGGGGCACCAGTCCCGGGAACTATAAGGGGATAACAGTATGGCCTTTCTTCCCAGGAATTTTTGCCATGCCAAGGGCAGTCCTGTGCAGCCCCTGCCCAGCCCTAGAAGCCCTGTATAGCCCCTGTAGTGGTGGTGGGGAAGGGGGTTGAAATGTTATGCTTCCCCACCCCACAAGAAGGTTTTGCCATCAGAGGCACAGCCCTGCCCCCAGCTGTTTAGGTGAAGAGAACATAGAGTTTTGTCATATAAGAATACTCTCCCTTTCCTCTTCCTCTCCACCTGCACCTCCACCCCTACCCCCTCCCAGGGAACTGAAAGGCTAAGTACAGATAGTCAAAAAGCCCAAGGCTGAATCAATTAAATCTTCACAAGTTAGTCTAAACTGCATAGATTGAACCAATTTTGATTCTGGAAATGCAGCCACATGCCTGCAGTAGCCCAGGCCTTAAGCCAGGGGGCACCCCTCCCTGCTCAGCTGGAGCAGACAGTTTGAACCAAGGCATCCTGGGATGCTGGGGGACTGTGAATTAACTTGAATCTGTAGGGGATCTGGGACAAAAGTTCAGTAAATTGATTTAACTTAAATCAATTAAGTCTGATACTACATCCATCCAGGTTTATCTTAAACAAGTTTTAGCCATTTTGAAAGCGGTTTACGTGTACTGAACTTCTGTTGTATTACAGATTTGAACCAGTTTCTGATCATTTATACCAGTTCAGTCCCTAGCCAAAAAGCTTATTATTCTTCTAAGAAGACAGCAGCCTTCAGCTACATTAGTTCAGTGTCCTTGTGCACAGTCCCATCTGTACCACCTTAATCACAAAAGGGGCTTAAAGAAAGGTGATCTACTTTGTTGAAAGCTCCTGCCAGCTCATTCTTTTCTAGGACTCTACAGAAGACAAGGACGCTATTAGTCTATCTTACACCACCATTTCTTCAAACCCCTGATTGACACCATTTGCTGTTTCTGTTGCTTTCTCTTCCCTTGCAACCTTTATAGTTGTTGCAGCCCTAGAAATAGGCTTCTCAAAATAGTCCCCCTGGCTTGATTTTTTTTTAGAAGTGTGGATTTAATTTTTTAAATCTCAGTTTATTAAAAGCTATGGAAAAACACAAGAAAAATGACATAACACTCTTTCTGTGTGTTTTGTTAAAAACAGAATATACAAATGTTGGCAAACATAATATGTGCAGTAATACAAACAGAAATAATTTTTAAAAGAATTAAAAAAATTATCCACCAGCCAGAATCAAAAGTAGATCTATTTACAACCCAAATGAAACACTTTCACTACTCTTGTTTATTATTTATAATAATTCTCCCAACAGACTTCAGAGCACCCTTGGCACAGGCGCTATATACACACAAATAGGTTTCCATCTCTTTATTCATGTTGAATTTTAATTCAACAAATAAGGGAGAGTTAAAGTCAGTGAAACTATTTGGATAGGTTTGAAACTATTCAAGGCTGAACATAAGACTCTGGAACTTCATGGCTTGGTCCATATGGACAGGGATGTGCTTTTGCAGCAGCACAAATAGTAGCAGCACAAATTTGTGCCACTACTTTTTGCTGCAGTGCATGCCCCTGCCTGTGTGCTTTGCAGCAGGACACATTGTCCCACTGATCCATGTGCTGCATGTGGGGACTGGCTGAAGCACTGGGTGGGGCACAGTATACCTCAAGACAGGGGAGCAGCCCCCCAGGGCTGTCTGCTCCCCCATCTCCACATGCCTCAGCCTGAGGGCTCCACCACTCCATGTGTTGCGGGGGAGGAGGGAAGGTGAGCTGGGGGGCTGGCTGGAGCACAAGGTGCTTCAGTGTGGGGCTAGGCAGCAGGCAGCCCCCTTGCTGAGGCATCCTGTGCCCTGGCTAGTCACTACCCAGCTGGCTGGGGCGCAGTGTGCCTTAAGATGGGAGAGTAGGCAGCCCTGGGCTGGCTGCTCCCATGTCTCAAGGCACATTGCATCCCAGCCAGCTGGTCTGCAGCTGCTGGGGTGCAGTATGCCTCAGTGCGAGGGTTCCACATGGCTCACCACAGGGGCTCCACTGTGGAGTCCCTGTGCTCTGAGGCACAAGGAGACAAGGGATCAGCCAGCCCAGGGCTATCTGCTCCCCCATCTTAAGGCACCCTGTGCTGGGGAGCAGCTGGCTGGGGCAAAGGGTGCCTTGGCATGGGGGCTGCACAGCATGTGGAGACAGATCAGCAGGCAGCCCTGGGCTGCCTGCTCCCCCATCTTTACATTTGTCCCGGCACCTGCCACTTTGGCATGGTTTACACTGCATTTTTTCCAGATTTATTTTTTTTGCTAATGAGAAATCCCAATAGCAGATTTTGCCCCAGTGCTGCAAATTAGCAGCATTGTGCACTGATTAACATGCAACTCATACGGTTTGCGGTGCTACAAACCACACATGTCTACATGTTTGGATCCAGCCCATGAGGACCTGGGTAGAAAACATGGTTACATGAATGTGATTTGGGCTGGTTTTTGTATAATACTTCAAATTGCACTGAGATTTGGGGTGTATAGACATTGAGGCTTTTTGAGGGTGTTCTGCATGCAATATGTGTTAATACAATGTCTTGCTAATAGAAGGCTGGGAAGCTGATAATAGCTGCTTACTAAAAACAAAGAGGTTATGATGGGACAAGAAGCAGACAGATGACCCCTAAACTGATGCAATTTTTACCAGTGTGGTTTTACCCTTGGTTTTTTTCCAAGGTTTTACAGAAGATCTGAGGAAGTCACACCACTGCAGGGCTGTAAATTGCCTGCCCACTCCTTCTTCACACTGATTAACACTGGTCTAAATATGTAGGGGCAGGTAATAAGAAAAGAGCTGCTCTGAAGCTTCTGCATTAAATTAACTAGAGAGCAAAAGTGAGGAAAGAGCTGGCAAGAGAAAGATAATCCTGGTTCATCTTTGCTTCACAGATGCAAATATATTTTTCTAGGTATGAAAACAAACCCTGATTTTTCAAACTCTATTGTGAAACAGACTTGTTACAAGAGTTATGTTTTCAGATAGAAAAGATTTTAGACTCAGTCTGCTCTCTCTATCTCTCTGTCATGTGAAGTGACCACAGAGGCCTGGATCTCAGAAAACTTCCTTCAAATTTTATACTTGGTTGAATTTGAGAGGTTTCCATGAACTATTTTGGCTTCAACAAAACAGTATTTTTGACAAAAATGCATGTTGACAAAAAGGGTCCTACAACCCTATTTTATAAAAGGGATATTGAGACACTGATCAAAGAAGTGCCTCAATTCTGAAGAACCAGTTTAATGCCTTTGCTACAAAGCCAAACATTTTATGCACTGTACTAAAATGACTTAGAGTACAAGAACAGTAGGTATAAATATTTCAAGCTCCACCAACAAATTTCTGAAACTTCAATTGCTGTTAACTTCTTCCTTTCCTTTCCTTCCTTTTTAACAACATATTATAATTAGTGTGAGGGGAATTAATTCTTGGTCAGACTACTAGTATAAAGGATTAATTTGTCAAGGTCACAAGGGTGTAAAGTGACAGAATTGTACCTTGACTGTAGTAACTCACAGGAAACTTGAAACAAAAATGTTTCCATACCAATAAGTCTTAGGATAGGTACCATATAGGGGTGCTGTGAATGTAAAGCACTTGTACATCCACACATGAAAACACAAAATACTATTGCTGAACCAAATCCAGGTATCTTTAACTCAATATTGATTTAATTCTTAAAACAAAAATCCCATGAAAGCAAAAGCTTTGCCAGAGAAGGACTAAGGAGAAACTAAAGATGTCACGACTGAGTCAAACAAACAAACATAATTTTCTTCCATCATTTATGCACATTCAGGACTGCTAGCATCTCCACTGAAATCAGCAGAAATCACTAATTAAAACCAGTACACATAGGATGCTGTTCTAAATTTAGGCCTGTGTTTTAACCCTGAAAGTAAAGAAAGGATCCCTTCATACTCTCATAACCCCTCCCCCAGGAGTGAGTCCAAAATAGAAGCCCCTTGTGCTTCCCTGAAATTAGATTTGTGAAACTGCCAGCTTCTCCAAAGTAGGAAAGTGGAGCACAGAAGCTCCTTTTAAAACTTTACGGGTTACTGAAGGAAAGCGTGGACTCATTTACTCCTCTCTAGATGCTATATTTCTCTTTCAATGAAAACCTGTCCTTAAGCCACAAAAATAATATTTAGGGCTAAATTATTGTCTGATGGAAGACATTATAACAAACTACAATAAGAGTTACATACTTCCAGTGCTATTCCTTTCCCGTTCCTCTCCTCTGCATATCAACCCATTCAGGTTTAACACTGATTTAATCCCGTCCATATGTTCGCCTGGGTTTTAACAACAAAGTGCAAATTTTCTGAAAGATTGTTTGCCAAGAGATATTACATCCTTCCTGGGTCTTAAGAAAACAGCTTTTTTTAACAGACACATCCATGAAGCAGTTCCTCATTCTCTCCCTGCTCTTGTCTGGCACTGATCACCAAAGAGAAGAATATTTTGGAAGTCCCTTGTTAAAATCCTGGCAGTACATCAGTACTTAACACAAAATGATGATTTGTCTTTATTCTGAACTATGTGTTTTGACAACTATATTAAGGAGGAAGACCAATTCTGACAGTTTTAGACTTACTGTATTAAACTACTTTCAGTTGTCAAACAGATGCAAGAGGTCCGTTTCTCCTTGCTTTGCATGTAGTAACTCAGTTTTTTGCTTAATCCCCAACAGAGATTTGCTATAGGAAGCATAATTTCATGGAATAGTTCCCCCATCTATTAAGCGCTGCTTTGCTAATGCATCACCTGGTGACAATGCACAATCATTGCTTTCTATACTTCATTGCATCTTCTGACCCAAATCCTGCTGTTTTTATTCAGCCAAAGCTCCCACTGACATGGCTGAGGTATTTGGATTGGAAAAGGATTTCAGAGTTTGGCCTTTTAGCATCAACATGAATGGATTGTATCTGGTAAAATTCTGGTGTTTGTTTTAAATAACCCTCTCTGAAATTAAACCAAGATGTATTTCTGAGTTCTGTGTGACTTCTTTTTGGTGTAACTGAGTCCCTAAATTTATATGAAATCTGTCTGGTACTGGGATCAACTGCCATTTTGTAATGCAAAGTAAATACAACCAGGAATAAGAGAGATACTCATACTGCTGTTTTATAGAAACATATTTTAGATGCAGGGACAACAGAGCAGTAATTTTACAAAGGTCATTCAGAGAAAGTATAGAATTGCTTTTTGTGCATAGAAAAATATAACTCAATTTACTTTAATTGCCTTAAAAACACATCATTTCACCATCTGGACCTTTTATGTCCCAGGTAGCTGTACAGAAGACCTAACACACAGAACTCCAGGTGAGCCACAAACATAGCATTCTGAACCCTCAAGCCTGAAAAATTAGGGGACTCAAAAATGAGTGGAAGAGTGTTTATGCAAAAGAGGGAATATTATCTTGCTGAGTCTTTAAAATCACCACTATTTAGATTTTACAGTGCAGACAGATTAAAAATTGGATTTAAAAATCAAACAAGCAAAAAAAATATATCCCTGTTTTATTATGAATGAAGAAACATGGTTCACACCCAGGCCTGTATTAGGCTTAAGCTTAAATTTGGACTCAAATCTGCATCTGAACAAGACAGGTATGACAAGGCAGCTGGGCACCTATGGCAAATATGACAATAATACCATTATGACAATAAATACCTTATGGTGACTCCCAGCTCCCACCATACTACTGGTGTGGCTGTGGCAACAGCTGCTATTTTTCTGTCTTCCCATACCCTGCAAGTTGCCCAACATTAGTTACACTACTGGAACAAGGTGTTCTCATGACATGAGTTCGTATGACATGTTCTTTTAAAAGATATGGGGAAATCTTGGGATGTAATTTCAAGAGGACAATGCCTTAGTCAGATAGACAAGGACTATGTGTGTTAGCAGGGTGCCTTTCTCTACAGTCTGGGGGATATTCCTTTCCCCAGAATCCTCTGAACATTTAGTTAACACCTACTTCCCATATTTCCATTGGCAAGGCATTAGCAGTGGCATCGTCTTCCCAGGGACATGTTGTAGGGTGTTCTTGTTGTTTCCTGGATGTGGATGTTGGAGATTCCTTGAGTAAATGACTGCCTGAAAAGGCAGGGACCTAGACTCAATGGACCAGGTGGTTCCTTCTGCCCCTATTGTCCTTTTGCATATGCAAACATGGAAAAATGCTTTTTCCAGGTTTGGATCTGGCTCAAAACCAAAGGCAGTGGGGGAGTGGGGAGAGGTGCGATGCCTGAAGTCTGAATTTGGATTCCCTTTCCAAATAGGAAGGATTTGGATTCACAGTTCACCATTTGACAAAACATTAGTAAAAATACTGGCACAGTGGATACAGTTGTCCTTCACTTTACTACCCTGCACATCTGCTTAATCTCAATGACATGTGGTGATGATCACCATGTCAGACACACTTAGGTTTGCACCAGTCCCAGTAACTTTCCTTTTTTTCTAAATATCGAGGTAGAGCAATAGTGAAGATGGATGATGCCCATCTGTGGCAGGGCACTGTGTGTGCCTGCCACTTTAGGGGCCTGGAGCTGGCAGCCACCAGGTGCCTGATAAGGGAAGCCATTTTGGAGTCAGGGGCTGTCTATATAAACAGGGCAGTTTGGCTGCTGGAGGCCAGGCAACAACATCGCCTGGCTGGAGGGCTGTAGATCTACATCTGGAGGTAAGGGAGGAGCTGTAGGGGATGGTAAGGAGGCTCCTGGTCCTGCGTATGACCTAAAACTGCACCCTGCTGGGAGTGGGTGGCCTGGTGGGGCTCTCAGTGGTGTGGGAGCCTCCAGGGAATGCCAGGCCAGTTACCACCCGGTGAAAGGCGGGTTGGGGTGCCTTAACCCCTAGCCCCCACCACCGGGTGGGTAACCCCAGTGTTTGTAGGGCCCAGAGGGCAGACCCCCAGGACAGAGAGAAGGGCTAGAGACTCAACCTGATCGAGAGAGTACCCTTGACTGGCCCATGCTGGGGCCAGGACCAGGATGGTCAAAAGGGCCAGGGGCCCACCGCAAGGGACGCCCAAGAGCTGGGGGCTTGGGTTCCCAACTGGCCTGGAGGGGGGCCAGGGCTGGTAGCCAGAGGTCCTGGGGGACCCACACCCGAGAGGGGAAAATCGTTTCAGGGAGCTAGGTAGTCTGAATGAAGGTGGGGTAGGCTGCCTGAATGGAGGGATCATGGAGGGGTCCTGTTAGGAGGATTCTGGGGCCCACTGTGGGGGCTGGTGATAACAAGAACACCTAGATGCCATCTGCGAGGCTTGGGCTGTGGTGTAGGGGAGGAAAGGAGCTGCAGAGGGCATTCCCTGGCATCGGGGCAGCAAAATGGGCAGCCTCCCACTTAATTGATATCTAGTAATTAATCAATCAACATCAAGGCGTGGCGGATGAGAAGGTGGGTGGTTGGCCCAAGAACAGGTGGGCGGGCCACGGAGATCAGCCCCGAGCAGGCCCCCTGTTACACCATCCTTCTAAGCTGACTGTTCCTTCTGTGGACACTAGACTGTGCTGCGGTTCCTGTCAGCTACTTACAAAGCACTTTGAGAGCTATAGATTAAAAGTGCCATATCAAAGATATAAATCATTCTGAATTTCAGACCTGACATAATAACCACTGCCAGAATATGTTTGGTCCAATAATTAGGAAACTCAAATCAGCACTAGAAGCAGAATTCTTGCCATTAAAAAGAAGCAAACACTGTAGGCCAATGACATTCATTTTTAACTGAAGAACTAAAGAATCACAGAACTTTCTCTGCAGCCATTAAGGCAGATCTAACCTTGCCTGTCAACCATTCAATCTCTTAAAAAAGAAACATTGAAAAGGGTTGTTTTTGTTTTTCCACGGTGGAAGAGCACTGGCTCTGTGCCAATGTATCCTGTGCATCTTTGCCACTGCTTATGCTAGATAATAGCCAGTGTAAAAATAAACAATGGATTGCTGAGGAACTAAATGCATTTGTAAAGGTGAATGGTCTCAAGAGGCAAATTTAACCGACACAAATGATCAAGTGCACAATGCAGAGTAATCTGCTGCCATGCAGGACTTTTATTTTCTGTTCATGAGAAAATACCCTCTATTTCTTGAACCACACTAATTAAAACAATTGCTTACAGGCTTGAGGAAGCTTGTATGACCAGGATTTTATTGCAGAAGTACTGCTTGCTGTCAGATTTCCAATGCTGAAGATATAAAAATTATTCCTGATCTCAAGGCACAGGAGAATCTTGACATTAATGCAAGCCTGGAGTTTGTCAATAGATTTCTCTCCAGTGAGTGGCAATTCTCATGTAGAACAAGCAATGCCACTGTTTGAAGTGGTTGGGGGGAAAGGCAAGAGGTAACCTAACGATTCTGTCACACATGCCTGCTGACAAGTAATGGGTTCAGCTTCTTTGATATCAGCCAGTTTGATAGAACCAAAGTCAGCTAGTGATATGAGACAATTAAGAACTCACTCTTAACTCACTCTTACTGAGGGGTGAAGGGGTGGGCAGGAGTGTTGAGGTTGCAGCCTTGCAAAAGGGACACCCTTCCAAAACAAAAAGCAACAATTCACATATTTTTCTCAAATAATGTAATTTTATATCATGCTTTTTATGTTATTCAATACAGTATGGCCCAATCTTTTTTGGCTGACGTGACAAACATTGAGCTCTGCACTTTCCCCAAATGCCACTCTGATCCCCTTCCCCTACCTGATCTGTTGCTTTGCTTTCTGTTCCTTATCTGCTACATGCCACACACAAAGGCTGTCCAAGCCACTTGTGACATGCCACATGTTGGCCACCCTGCTTTAATGCATATGTACCATCTCTTAGACTGTGCTGTACTTTTGTATGTACCAGACAAATTGAATCCATAAAGTTCATGTAAAAAACAAACAGCTCAGTGACTGCATCAAAGATTCCTCTGGTCTGCAACTTCATTCTATACCTTTATAAATACATTACAGAGGTTTGGGGAAAATGGATGATGCCACATTGCACTAGCAGAAAACTTATGCGTGACTGTACAGTTTAAAACTGTAACCTAATACTTGTGCATAAGGAGTGGAGTCAAGGGCCGAGGTGCAATCTTCAGCTGGGTATGTTCTCATGATTCATTCTTTATCTGTTTTCTGCCATCCATCTGTTTGTATTTGTTAAAACAGCAATGGTCTAATACCCTCTGTAATTACTGGTATGAAATTATAACTTTACCTTTGTTTTAATGAGGTATTTATTCCCAGGATAATTATATCTAATGAAATATAGAAATATGATTGTGTTCTAGCAAAAATAAAAACCAAGCAACACCCACACAAAAATCTATTTTGAAATTGTTGCCTTCTGCTTGGCATTTTATTCCTGCTGTTGCTTGTTGAGCCCAGCAATAGCGAAAATCTGAAGTATTTCCATGAGGTGAGCTATAAAAAGCACTAAATGGCCTTATTTGGATCTAAGATTCTCTCTTTGCCTTTGACAAAAGCAAAACTTCCCTAGCATTCATAAAACAGTATTAGCAAACAGCTGCTTATATTTTTATTCTAATGTCCAATTTAAAGAGCTGGCAGAACATTCTGTTGGTTGTTCTTTACTACCTGGACATCTAAATATTACCTCTCTAGATTTACAGATTTTAAGGCCAGGAAGACCATTAGTACCCCCAGAACTAGATTCCAATAACTAAACCCATCAGCAAAAGGAAACGGGTAGGAAGGAGTTTGATTTCCTTCCAGGTTTCCTTCTTGTAGACCTAATAGGACTTTTCTCTAGAACAGGCATGGGAGTGGGGGAGGAAGGGAGGAATGAAACCTGTGGCATGGGTGTCACAAATGTCATGGGCAGCCCCTGCATGTGGCAAGCAGCAGACTAGGGAGGAGACAATCAGCACAGTGGCAGACAGAGAAGGAAGCAGAAAACGGAGCAGAATATCAGGCAGGGAACACAGGAACAGGAGCAGAAAGCTGAGCAGTAGATTGGGCAAGTTAAAGGGACTAGAGTGGCAGCTGAGAAGGGTGCTGGGCTGATTTTTGGCATGCCTGCCAAAAAGGTTGGCCCCCACTCCTTTAGAAAGTGATTCTTTAAAAATATGTTCCGAGAGTCAAAGTTCAATTGTGTCTCCACAGTTTCTGGGTCAAATGCACTTGTTTCACATGTGGTATTAAACTGGGTCAACATATGCCTTGGTTACACTTACATAACCTCAGCATCTTCCAGGAATGCCCATGCAATCTAGATTGTGACATCTTGAACTCTGTAATGCATGAGTGCTTAGATGAGTGGTCCCATCAGTGGTACAGTTTACGTGCTCAAATATGTGAGGAAGATTCTCACACTCTGGCTGGTAGAGGAACCTCTACAATTTAATTACCTTAAGTCAGCAGTTTTTAAACTTCCTAAAATCCAGAACCATTTCATATCATTTCTTCTGCCACAGAACACCTACCCCTGTCCTAAAAACAGATGGAGAGTCAGGCAACACAGCAAGTTGCGCACTGCCTCCCGGACCACTCTGCCATTACCCCCAATCTCCTTGCACAATCCCTGATGACTTAATATGAAACAGTTTGAAAACAACTGTGTTAAGGTAAGGTTTGTATTTATTCTGTTACTGGAACTTTGTAAATATTTCTCTTTAAGGATGCCTATAGAACCCAGCTTCCTTGTCATACAGCAATGCCATGCTAAGAAGTGTGAACAGTGATTTCAATCAATAAAATCAGAAGGTGTGTGTGTGTGTGTGTGTGTAAATGGAGCAAACCTGTTAGGAAAGAAGGTCCGATTTTACATAGTGACTTTTCAGTGCAGGGCCATACTTTAACATGGGAGAATGATCAAAATAATCTGTAGTGTAAATTCCCTAATGAAGTAGAATTGAATGGCATCTAATTTTACCAGGATATATTTAACCAAGGCATCTTATTTTCTCATGTGTTCAGAGCAAATAAAGCTGCATTTTAAGGAAGAATATTTCTGAATAAGATGGAAGCTGATAGTGATTTGAAAATAACATGGGAAAGTCAGAAGAAATAAAGGAACCATAACTGCTGAGTTAAATTAATTATTTAGTTTTAATGTTATAATTAGAGTTCTTATAACCTATCTAGCATAATTTTATATACAAAATTTGCTAATGATATCAATAGTAGTAGGGTTCCACCTTGAGAGCCTTTGCGTTTTCTAAAATAAAGGCCAAAAACACCTACCGTGTAAATGGAAATCAAACATCTGCCCTTTACCTTTGATAGATGGGCACAGTTGTGAGACACTGGCTCTACAGACAAAAACAAACCCATTTAGTGACCAGACAGGAGACAGCTGGATCACTTCCTGCCGTTCTTTTTTTCCACTGCATTTCTCTGAAGACATTTGTTAGGGGTCAGGTCATACAAATTGCTCTAGGCAAGCAGACGTAAATCAGAGGCAGCTTGAGACTACAACCTAAGTGCAACTTCTTTTCTTCAACAATACTTAGAATGACAAATGTGACCCACATAGAGCTCCTGAGAGGCATAGTTTAACATTTCATATTTTTGACACCTCAAGCCATCATTTTTACTTAATATGGATGAGTAAAACACTGGCAGATCAGAAAAGTGATATTTTATGCCTATTGTGAATGTGTATAAGTAACCACGCTAGGTGCAGGACATCATTTCTTTTATTAAAAAATATACAAGCCTTCTACAAATAACACATCTTCAATATCCATGTGGCACTGTTCTTAATAATTATAATAGAATTAAGTGGTAAGGGTTTGTTTTAATGCTTTTTTAAATGAGGTTAACTCAATTCAGGGAGTCTTTGGCAATTTGGCTTCACTTTTTAATAATAAAAATACCTACTAACATCTGGCAGGTGAGAACAAATGCTTTGACTGCACCCATTTATGATGCACATTATTGTTATTTAATTAAGGAGAAAGGCTATCTGCTAATATAACATTTTTACTTTTAGATTATGGGCTGGGTGCTCATTTTGGTGAAGTCAGTGACAAAACTCATATTGTCTTCAACAGGAGCTGGATCAGATCACATAATTTAAAATTACTTCTGCTCATCAACCATATTTTTTCTGTTTAGTTTAACAGAATAATTAACAAACATATATTACATTTCTAACCTATCCTTATTTTTCTAATTCTGTTTGGTCTCTGCTGGGGAGAAAAGGAAAGGAGAAAAAATAATCTCTCTTGAAGATGCCACTGCTTAGAGGGTATATCATATTCTTAGGACTTAGGATAAGGAAAGGCATGCTGGATTGATTCCAGTTGCTTGAGTTATAGAGGGGATATCCATTCCCAAAATAGCTTTTGTGGCTGTTACATGCCTATTGACTTTAATTAAAAACAGACTGATTTTTCATTCATTACTCCTTTTTCAAGCCTTCCTTTTCCAGTTACTGCTATATTTTCCTCAATTTCTTTTTTACTACAGTGTAGTTCATTACTGTAATTAAAGGGCAACTTCTTTGTATACTGCTACAGGAAGGAACATTTTCTTCCCTCTTCAAAGCTAATTTCTTAAATTACTCATTAGCCTGATTCAGCAGAATAGTACTTTAATATTCCACCTATAAGGTTTTGAGAAGGTTGTGTCTGATTTTCTAGTGTGGATATAGTGTGCATGAGAGAAAGATGATCAGTTCTTTTAGGGATGTTTAATTCTAAAAGAGAAGAGTGATGGAATTATACAACTTTCCCCCTATTGAACAATACTTTTTTAAAATCAACAATACAAAATAGAAACCCCAATGATGGAAACTTTTCTGGACATATCCTATGATGAACACGGTTTATGTTATGTATCATTGGCTTAGAAGTACAGCATTCTGAGAATAAGATCTTTAAATACAAAGAGCATGTCTCAAAATATAGCCCCTAACATCTATGAATCCATGAACATGTTCCATTTGTTGGGGCTTTTTTACCAATATTCGTATTTTGTAAAAAATTCCTCTCATTAACATATGTTTATGATATCAACTGCATACACTGAAGATGCCATTTTATATATATAGCTTGATTCTGTAAATCAGCACGTACATAAATGGCAATCAGAGAGACGTATAGATTGTGGGGGCATGGGGGTTTAGAATTGAAAAAAGATGTCATTGGACATTCCGAATATAGATATAGGATTGTGGGGAGGCATTCAGGCCACCCTTAGATTACTTAGAAGTTCTTTTCATGTAAAATGATAACAAAAAGTATATGTAGCTTGCACAGAATAAATAGAAATAAAAGGAAATTCATTTGGTTTCCTAGCAAAGCTATTAGGAATGAAATATTGATAATAAAAATGAATTTTGCCTCTTCACAGGCCATTAAGCTATACAGTGCATGTGATAATGTCAGGGATATACTCTAAAGAAGCCTATTGTGGCTTCACAACTAGCGCTTGAGATAGGCTATACTTAATGGGCAATTAATTACAGTTCAATATGACGGGTACAATTTGTCTCTAACTACAGCTGCAAATTGCCTTGTGACAATGGTAACCTGTTCCTTTAATTACATTTTCTTTTTTACAATTGGTAAAGGAATCAAAGAAGAACTAAAACAGAGGAATATTCTGAGCATGATGGCTGTTTCTTTGTCAAGTTGTGTTGAAATTGCTTGGTGGACTGGTGAATGCCCTCTGAAGCACTTGACTAAAGTCACTAGCTTAGTTTCCCTTAAAGTAAATTAGCATGGCCCGTTATTTACTTTACTTCTACAGCTGATCTGAGTACTAATGTGGCAGCTACATTTAGACAAATAGTGACACAACTGAATATTTCAGGGAGTTGTGTCCAAATCTCCAATGGGGTCAAAGTGGAAGGGAACTTGAAGGATCCCACCCTTCTAAGGTATAGATGGTTGTTGATGTATTCTCTCCCACCTTGAGAGATAAGAAACCAAAGCTGCAGAAACCAATACTTGTTTCCTATTCTTTCTCAGAAATATTGCTGTTATATCCTTCATTGTGTCCATACTTGGCCCTGTGATAGAGATACCTCTGCAAGCAGCCACACTAGATGCATGAAGGCAAGACTAAAGCACAAATGGCCTTCTAAGGTGAAATGCCCTGGCAAGGTGTCATATTTACACACCTACTGCTCAAAAGGTCCCTGTTGCTTGACTGGAGTTTCCAGGAATTGTTTCAAACAACAAGCAGCAAACAAAAACAAAACAAAAGCAAAAACAAACATAAACAAGAACATATTTATGGAAATAAGAATTTTAAGCAAATCTTAGAGAATATACATGAAAAGTGGATTACAACATTTTAGCAAAAGTATTTGCTCTAAAAACCTGGTTTGAATAATTACATTATCTAACCTGGTGATTCTCAACCAGGTTGCTGTGGCACTATTATATATGCAAACACTTGCACATGACTGACAAGATAAATCTAGAGATTTCAAAGAGGAATCCATACTGGCAAAAACTTTCTGACCTGTTGTGGTCTTTCTAAGTTCTTTGCAACAAAGGAATTGTCCTATTTTTTCTATAGTCACAAAATGGAAAAAAAAGCCAAGAGGCAGGATTTTCTGTGGGGTGCCATGCAACTAAAAAAGTTGAGAACCACTGATCAAATCAACAAAAGGAAGAAAAGATGCAATGTAATTTGTGCATGTCCAATCAAAACAGAAACTCGCAACTCTAGAGGGGCTTTTTCTTTCGATATGTTCAAGAAAATATTTTCAGCCATGTTTGAGGCATGCTTGTATGGGTGGAGTTAGAGAAAGGGAATAATAGTTAGGCCACATGTTTTTCAGTACTCTTTTGCATGCAAAAAATTCAAAGCAGCTGAACCTGAAAGCTCCAAATATATTAATTATATGGGAACTATCCCCCGCTCCCATGTTTTAAATAGTTCCAGCAAAACAGTTATTCCTACAGTAAGATAGAGACCATTAATAATGATAGCCAAGTGTGTGATTATTGGAACATGCATAAATTACTGTTTCTTTGGAAATAACAATTGGCTACTCACTTTTGAGATGTTTTTCTTGACAATTCATTTTCATTTCTTTTCATTTAAATTGTTTCATTCCTTTTTTTTTATATTGGTTATCCTTATGTGTTTGGATTGCATCTTGGCACAAATAGACCCCAACTGAGATCAATCCCCCACTGAGCTAGGTGGTTCTCACATATAATAAGAGCCCCAAAAGTTTACAATCTAAATAGACCAAGGGTGAAGAAAGTATTATTATTGTCATTTACAGAAGTGGAAATGAGAGAGTGAAATCTGGGACAGAGCTGGGAGGAAACCAAACATAGATTTCCAGAGACAAAGTCCACTGTCATCAAACATAAGAATATTCATCCTCTCCCACTGAATAGCATTTAAGCTAAAATTAAAAGGAATGACATTTTTTCCCTTAAAAATATGCTACAAATAAATCACCCTGCCTTGTACCTTAGCTGAAGTGTTTCACCATGTAATAATTTGCAGTTTTAACAATGACCACTCCTGATATGCAGGGAAATTTGAACCCAAGGCCTTCAGAACCTAAGGAGAGAAATCTACAATATGAACTAAAGAAGGAGATTCATTAGCCATCCACTACTAGATTATTATTCTCTGTGTGCATTAGCCACTAGAGGAGGATTAAGAAGATGTACATACAAGGCTGCTGTACTGCTGCCTTATATACAGAGCTGGCCTTAGGGAAAATGGTGCCCTGGGTGAATTTATATTTTGGCACCCTCCCCTCCAGCCCCTGGAGTCAGCAGCACTGCTTCAGGCAGAGGCAGGCATGTAGGGGTGCAAGACATAGTTGAAGGGGGAGGCAGAGATACCTGCACTACCCAGCCCACCCCTCACTTTGAGCTGCTGCTCAGGAGGAGCTGCATCAGGCAGTGTGGACGACTCTACCTCCCTGCCGGACTGTGCCTGCAGTAGCGCCACTGATTTGGGGGTCTGGACACTGGGTGTGTGTGTGTGTGTGTGTGTGTGTGACATTTCCATGACCAGAGTGTCCTGGGCAGTTGCCCACTTCACCCACCCCTAAGGCCAGATCTGCTTACATGCATGGGGCAGCTTTTGCAAGAACTTCCCTGCTTTTGATATCAAAGAGGGTATATTCTCAGGTTGTTATATAACAGAAGATAGAGATGCAAGTTAGGCATTTTCCCTAATGAAAGAGAAGAACCAAATATATTGGAGCTATATCAGAGTATGATATAGTGTTCTAAACACATTAACTTACCAGAAAAAAAAAATCATATTATATCAGATTTTGATTTCTTATATTGCTGCAAGAAATATGAGGGTAAAACTGGAGTAACTTTACTTATTTCAAGGCCCTCCCCAACCCCCACCTTCAGCTGGTGAAAATGAGAAATTGTAGTGGCCCACTATCCCGACTTAGATTAAGATATTTTGGCTAAGTGTACCAGAGCACTAAGGTGCCCTGCTCCTAGAGAAGGGAAACTGCCGGGGAAAGAGCCCTGGCAGGGAATGAGGAGCACAGCTGTGGGTTGCCCGGGGCAACCAGGAGGTCAGCTGACCAGAAGGGGCAGGGCCTGGCCCTCATAAAGCCCAGGGGCTGAGGCCAGGCTAGCAGTTCCCTGCCAGCAGCCAGAGAGGCAGGAGCTCCTAAAGCAAAGATGTGAGAAGCAGCCTGACTGCAGATACAGCTTCAGCTGAGTAAAGGGTGGCAGCTCTAAGATGTCCGAGCAACATTGTTATAGCTAGGTGGCTTATGTTTAAGTTGTAGCCAAGAGGCTTGAGTTTGTGTTTTGCTTTGTTGTTACTCTGGTGGTTTGGGCGAGGCTTTTAGGGGTTGGAGGAGGCCTCATAGGGGACCCACAGTAGCGTGGGGACCCCAGCGCCAGTAAGGGCGCAGCATACAGGGTGCATAGACCCCAGCCCCAGAGAGGGGTGGTTGAGAAGCCCCAGTGTGGGCATGGTGAGCCCCAGAGAGGGGGGGCACTATTGAGAAGCCCCAGTGCAGGCCTGGTGAGCCCCGGGGGGGGGCACTATTGAGAAGCCCCGGTGCAGGCGTGGCGAGCCCCTGAGGAAGGGCGTAGCAGTGCGGTAAACCCCGGAGGGAGAGGGTAGCAGTGCGGTGGGCCCAAGAGACAGGCGGCTTGACCGAGAAGACCCAGAGCGGGCACAGAAGGCCCCAGAGAGGGGCGACTCTACCGAGAAGGCCCAGAGTGGACACAGACAGCCCCAGGAGGAGGGGGTGGCATTCTTAAGAAGGCCCAGAGAGAGGGCGGCGGTACCAAGAAGGCCCAGAGCGGGCACAGAGAGCCCCAGGAGGTGGAGGCAGTACAGAGGAGGCCCGGAGAGATGGGCGTGAATGTTGACGGAGAGACCGAACGACGTCTATTCCAACTGCGAGGCTTGGGGCGTGGTATAAGGGGTGGTTGGAGCCACGCATAGCCCCTAAGGCTAAGGTGCCCCCAAAGCACCCATTTACAGGACAAGACCCACAAGGGGCCCGGGACGCCACGAGGACGGAGGTCCCAATGAACCGTTTCCAAGAGGGCGTAAGGCAGCCTCCCAAACTGATTTAGACATCAAAGACGTGGCGGGCGAGAATCGGAGGGTGCCCTTGGACCGGCTTGGCACGGGGGAAGGGGCCTTAAGGAGGTCACGGCCCTCCTGGAGGACCCCGCCTGTGACACTAAGTATACAATGTAAAGTTGATTTTTAAAGCTCTTCTATAAAGACTTCAATATGATTGTCTCTACAGGCCAAAGCTCCTATTTTGCAGTGATAAAAATATTTTCCACCTTTATCCCCACTCCGAAATTGCCAAAAAGCAACAGCATTTATGCTAGAACCTCAGTGTTGAGGAACAGACAGCCATGCTCAGCCTTAAAAAAACCTGGACAGTATCATACAACAGGCTAATAAGGGAGAGTGCCACTGTTGTCATGAGCACAACAATGTATATACTGAACTCTGAGAGAGAACTTTCCAACACAGAGGGTGTGTCTACGTGTGTATTTATGCCAGTTTAAATTTACTGCACAGTAAGTGGGAATAAGCCAGCATCTACATGTGCAGGCATTAAAGCCCATTAACACTAATTTTAGTCCCAAGTCAGTCCACACACAGTGTTACTGGCACAGTAAAGTGTCTACATGTGTATAACTCCTGGTAACATGTTGGGCATAAATTTGATACCTGCATGATGCTGGTATTAAATTTATGCTCAAATCCGCATAAGTCACCATATTTACTGCACAGTATGATGACTTGTATAGCTGCCTGTCTGTACTGTGCAGTAATTTTAGTTACTGTGCAGTAAATGTGAAAGTGTAGACATGTCCAGAGTTTACTAACTCCTGACAAAGGACCCCACAGCACAATACCAGAAGGATCTAAATAACCTCTTAAAGATCCTACCTCTGGAAATACAGAAGAGAATTAGTGCTCTCACCTCCCAGGAACCTAGGCCAGGCAACTTTTACTTGTTACCCAAGATCCACAAATCTGGCAACCCTTTCTCTAGCATTGGCACCAACATGAAGGGAGTTTCTGGTTTTGTTGACTATCCTATGCCACTAGAGCTGGAAAGACATCATGGATTTCTTAACTACCTCTCTCAGTTTATGAGACATCAGTGAGAGTTCTGCACAAGATTAGGTCATAAGTTTGTGTGTTTGTTTTTAACTGAATTCAACACTATTACTGAACCATAAAGCAGAGTGCAGAAAAGAGCAGGATGCATTGCCATCTATTTTGAACTTTGTGACACAGTGAAATGACAACATTGCATCTTTCTGAATTGCATTAGAGAAATTAATCACATTACTTAATCCACTTTTGGATAGCATGTGATTTCACCTAGGAGGCTTGTGTAAGAACCTGAACAGAGTAATACAATCTACTGTTGGTAAGAAAGATGGTATAGTGAACAGAGCACTGCCTTAGTGCTTAAGAGACCTCTTTTCAGTTCTGAGTTCAGCTACAAATTTTTGGTACAACTGTGGGCAAATCATTTAACCTACTTTGTGCCTCAGTTCCCCAACTGTAAAGTAGGGCTAATGCTTCCCTAGTGAGGAGTAAACTCTTTAATGATTATGAGGAGCTCAATGCCATAGTGATGTGGACTAGTTGAAAGACTATGATGAACGATCATATGAATGATCTATCTGAGCTAATTGGAAGTCAATGTAAAAGGCACCTTTAACACTAGGAGACTATGTAAGCAACTTCATCAAATAAATAGTTTTACAAGTCACCATGCACTGTATATGAATATAAAGTTGCTTGCTTAGCCATTTTTCTATAAATTCTTAAAAATTAAAATATAATTATTGCATTAGAGATGCAGATTCCCCATGCTGGATGTATACAATCGATGTGTATTTGAAAGCAGAAGATTTTACTGGAAAAAAAAAAAGAAATTTAATATTAAGTCTCATCAGAAATGTTATGAACTGAACAGAATTGCTGGCAGTGTTTTCCTCTTCTCTCTGGGAAGATCCAGTGGAACTGCTGGTAACTCAGCTAAATGGAGTAGTTTTATCTTGATATACTGGGATTTTGGTGTGCATTTTATTAGTAGCAAATGGTTTTTGCATGCTGTAACTCTTGCCACATTGAGACAAGACATACAGTACCTCCCCCCACCATGTTATAAGCCACCTAAGATTGATTCTAAAATGGGCTAAGATGTGGTTGGAGTTGCTTGTTCAGAATTTAATTTGACTCATCAGCTATAATATGGCTTTGATTTGAAGTTAAACTGCTGCATTTTCAACCACCAGAGCTGACTAGTGCTTTATAGTAAAAGTTGGATTGATCAATACAGATATAATCTCTTTTATAGTCATTATCTGCTGTGTTGAAAGGGTATAAAAATAAGTGAATTAACCAAAAAATAAATGTAATGACATCATTGTAGACTTGGGGTAGGAGGAGACATTCCTGATTGCATCAATAAAAAAGACTCCATTCACAATAACACCTTTCATCTAAAGACTTCAAAGCATTACATGAGCTCACAGCACTTCTCTGAGTGAAGAAAATCCTATTAGTCTCAGTTTTCATGTCTGTAATGTGTGGCACAGAAAGATTAACTGATTTGCCTGTGGGCAGTTTGCCCACAGCAACAGAGCTGGGAACAAGCTCAGGAATCCAAGTTCAGTTTTTAGCTCTTACCAATACACCACATTTTTTTTCTCCACTGCATTGCAGACAGCTGGATTTACATCAGGCCCAGGTCTTCCAAAGGGATCTTAGAGGGTCCCAGCATGAGCTCTTTTGACCACTTGTATTTTACTGAAAACAAATGTGCCATGCTGATCAATACATGTCTAACCCAAAAGAGAGAACCTAGTCATAAAACTGAGGTGGAAGGAGCCACTTCAGCTGTTATGGCTTAAACTCACTGAATGCAATGGGGCAGAATCACAAGCTGTGATTCTGCAAACATTCATACATATGCTTAGTTCTATGCCAATGAGCAGTCCTATTGACTTTGGTAAGACTGCTCATGTACCAAAGTATGGGACTGGGGCCTAATGAGCTTTGTAGTTCCAGTACTCAAAATTTGCTTCACATTCAATGGTACTTCAATGAGAGAGCTGGGGACAGCCCTATGGGTCCTGTAAGCTTTGTCAAAAATAAAGGTAAAAAAAAGTAAACTTTTTTTTCTTATTATCCCTAGTCAAGTTTATGTTATCCCAAAATAACTATGAGACAAAATTAGTAATAAATAAAACATAAAAGCAAGTGTGAGCTTTGAAATCACAGCCCAGCTCCATAGAATTGAGTGCCAACTACAGTGACATTTTTTGGAAAGTGTTTAGATTCTACTTCCTTTATACATGCCCAGGTCCTTTCTACTGCTTTTAATTGTCAAGAATCAATATTTTCAGATTTACTCCCCAATGCCCATTCACCCATCTGCAATCCCCTGGGCAAAACCGTCCCCATATTAATTTAGCAGCTTGTCAAAGCTTTGATTGAAATATAAGCTTTCTGGCATGAACAACCACAGCCCATCTGCCATGCAATGTGCAATTTTAGAGCAGACCTTTTTTGCCCATGCACAGTCCTATCAAAGCCACTAGGACCACATGTAGTTTTAGTCATTCCTGTTAGTGTATCTTGTTGCAGAACCCGGGCCTGAACTGAGAAGGGAAAGCACTTTTATTTTCTTCCTTTAGAAGTTGGTATGTTTTTTTTAAAAGGCATCTTTCATCGGACACTGCACACCACATACGCACTGTCAGAGCTCCCTCTTCTAAATTGATTTGTAGATAGATTTTGACATATGCTAGCTAAAAATGTTCTATCACCAGGAATGCAAACCTTACAATATTTTTTCATACCCTTAGCCATATGAACAGAAACCCTAAACAGTGAAGTGTCAAAATAAGACAGATAATGCAATGAATTTCCCTGAGCAGGGACAGGAAAAACAAATACAACCTTCTGCTCTATGAATGTCATCTAGCTAAGCGTGACCGCATAGCCTGGAACTTTATCTCTCTGCACATCTTTTCTGCCCTACTGTTTATTTGGTCTATTTAAAAACTTCTCACAGTCTATTTGTTATGTTTTTGTTTGTTTTATTTAAACTTTCCAGATAGAATATTTTGACTTTACATCACTAGTGAAGAGAGAGATAATATTGCAGGAAAGTATCACGTAATACATCGAAGGACTACAAGATCACAGCAAGTTGGAAAACCTTTCAGTGGTATTTCAACCCTAGACACAGGCCTTGGCAAGAATTGTGTGAAGCGTAAAGACAAATACAAGCAGTCAGTCCATCTACAGATTATTCAACCCCTCTCTTTTCACATTCAGGCATGAGAGTATATACATGAACCTTTCTTCTGTGAAAGTGATGTGTGGTGCAGTTTTACAGTATAAGGTGCACAGTGAACAAGTGCATCCTAACTCACCGCACACCTTCATTGTGCTGTTCACCCCATGAATAATTTAGCCAGTTAGATTCTGTCCACTAAGATTCATTATACAGGCAATGCACTCCAACCTATAGAACCAGCTATTCCAGTAAATCTGTGCTTTATACTGCTATGGTATAATCATCAAAATCAGAAAAACAAACTATGGAGTTAAATGTATGGTATTAATGGTATAACTGTTCAGACACTTAGCTTCTGCTAGTATATCTAGGTCAGCCAGGGAATTACCTCACTGGCTGACATAGCAATGTTAGCAGAAGCATGTAGTGGAGATCAGGCTTTGGGCATTTCAGATGCTTAGGGTCAAATTGTAGCCCACTTCCTTACCCCTTGTACCCACCGGGCCTCGAACATCTGGTCTTGTGCAGCCTTAATTAGGGCGGCCAGTAGAGGGCATCCTGCGATCTCTTGTAGGGCCATAGGCTGACATCTGTCCCATGAGTGGCTTCATCCAATCTCTCCTGCCACGACTTTGAGTGTTACACCAGTGGGGGGGCCAGCCACCCAGGATTCGGTTGCAGTGTGGTGACTGCCCAGCAGTAGTCTGTGGGGCTCCACCTCCCCTACACCCCAACCTCACGCCAGCCTCCAACGAGTCGTCAGGTCTTCTTGGCCTTACTCCCGATTATGTCTGTCTTCCCCAGGGACCCGTTGGCTCACGTGTCCCTTGCCACGCTCTAGGACCTGCCTCCCGAGGCGACTAACTCAAACTGAAGTAGGGCTACAGAAAAACGAGCCCTCCTGACTCGGACAATCCCTACCCGGGACTCCAAAATTTGCCCTATGCTCCACCAAAGTTGGAGGCTCAAAGAAAAATATGATACAATGTCCTGCTATGTATATCACCTCGCCCTGTCTCTCAAACCCACCAAAAGGGGGAAACTAAAGAAAAGAAAAGAAAGAAAACCAACTAAAGAAAAGAAAAGAAAACCAACGAAAACCTAGCATGTGGAGACCTGACCAGTCCTTTTCCCCTACTCTTATGCAAGGGCAACTGCTAAGCCTTCCCGCCCCCTGACCCTGCTGAGGTCTGCCCCATCAGGGTCAGTATGAACCGTGGCCCTTCGCTCCTGGGTTGTTACCACTCTCCCTCCACCCTATATGACACGGCCATTGTCGCCCTTCTCCTCTGCAGGAAGCGTCCCTTTTCGGTTATCCTGGGATGTCTTCCTCTGTATTCAACCACTCCTCAGGCTGTGAGCTGGCACCCAGCCTCTGGCCGGGCTGTACTTCAGTCTCCCTCGCTGCCTTGCTCCATCTCTAGCCAGCAGAGAAACTTCCCTTGCCTCCTGTGTCCCTCCGGCTCTCCCACCTCCATCAGCGAGGAGAGCCTCCTCGGCTCTGTAGTCCCTCTGTTGACCCTGCCTCTGTCGGTGCCGGGAGTCTCTTCTGGCTCTTCTGTTTCTTTGGGACTCCATCCCTCATTGTGGCAGAGAGCTCCTGCTGGCTCTCTCCCCCTCCAAGCATTCCGGACACCACCCAGTTGCTGAGACCTCCCCGTCCCTGTTCCGCCCTCTCACTGACTTCCCCAGTGGTTCATTTTATCCTCACCGGCCACTGATTGCCGGTTTCAGCTGCAAGAAAGCGTGGCTTATGATCCGCATGGATTTTCTCTCTCCCTCCAGATGCATTCCGGGACCTGTTGCTGCCAGTAAGTGATCCCTTTGAGTTATTTTTATATCTTTTTTCTTTCCATAGTGTGCTCCCCACCCCAGGGGGTCCTGCTTACTGTTTGGGGTTCTTTCTCCCCTTTTCCCCCAGGACACCCCTCTTGGCCAGATGTGCACAAAACTCTTGCTGGATTTCCCAGTAGCAAAAAAAAGCCTCCTGAATATAAAAGCAGTCCAAAGCACACCAAAGTGTCATGTGCCAGAACAAACCAAGAGACAGTTTCTGCACACTGTGGACCCCCCCATGCTGAGGCACCCCTGTGCCCTGGTTAGCTTTCCAGTTGTCTTCCCAGCTGGCTGGAATGCAGTGTACTTCAAGATGGGGAACCAGGCAGCCCTGGGCTGCAAAGCCCCCACACTGAGGCATCTAGAGTCCCCAACTCAAGGCACCCTGAGCCCCAGCCAGCCATGGAACAGCTGGCTAGGGTGCAATGTGCCTCAAGATGGGGGAGCAGGCAACCTTGTCTCAAGGCACACTGCACCCCAGCCAGCAGGGAAGGCGGGCTAGGGCACAGGGTGTCTCAGCGCAGGGGCTCTGGAGTGCACAGAGATGGGGGAGCAGGCCTGGGGCTGCCTGCTCCCCCATCTCCACATGCCACTCCCTGGCTGGCTGGACTCACCAAGAAAGTTATCAATGTATTTAGAAAGCAGCCTTTCAGAATTAAATGCAAATATAAATAATTATGAACAAATAAATAGTTCAATGTGCATTTTAATGATTGGTGTTTTACCAGCAACACTCTCACAGACTGACTTTCTGACTTCAGTTTCCCACACTGTTAGCACTTCCTGCACTCTTTAGGCTGAGCAAACTGGTAGAGATCTACAAAGGATTTGTTGCCATATACAATACTCAATTGGGAATGCAGAAATATTAACAGTGAAGAGCTAGCAGCGGTTTCTGTTTCATGCGATGTACAATCAAGAGGTTCAGGATACAATAAAAGTATGTCCCAACCTTATCTGACCATTGAACTAGAATGGTTAAGGGATTCCAATTTCTGTAGCCAATGACATCCACAGGAGTCACTTCAGGCTGTTTTTGACCCTGTAACCTGAATGCCCAAGAACTGAATTACATGATTAGGTCAACTGGTAGTGATGCAGCCTGTGTTCAGAGGAAGGGTTGAATTTCATGCCTCCAGAACCACAGCATGATATCTGAACTTCTCAGCCACCGCCCTCACCATATAATACACCCTTTGAAATTAAGGAAGATTAATCAATTTCACCTTTGATTATGAAACTTGTACAGTTACAGGTGGGTTGATGACTTACTGATTTGCAACAAAACATATTTCTAATGGCATCTACAGCAGTTCTGCAACAAGGACTCAAGAGAAGTATATTTAAGCATCCAGATAAATGGGACAGGCAGACAGGCAGACAGGGAAATAGGAACAAGGACCTGAACAAGAACAATTCTTAGGCTTTAGCTAGACTACCTATGGACCCCTTGCACACACTGAGATAGCAAACAAGAGTGAAAAGAAATGATGGTCTTAAACTACATATGCATTTCACCTGGACTTATCAAAGCAGCAAAGAGAAATTGGATACCTAATTTCTTTTCGAAACTGAAAATCCCATTTAGTGTGTATAATGCAGCAGTAATAATACTTTAGATATAGGGACTTGACATACAAGGGTTTGGCTGATATGTTGCAAAATACAAAAGTACCATATTTACTCAAATATATTTTCCCAGTATAGAATCTAATTATTGGAGAATTGCCTTAAACTTGTCCCCCCTCTCACTGCTACAGAAGGGAAAATATATCTGGGGGGGTCAGGTAGCCCCTTTGCCCTTGACTCCCTCAATTTCTTCCCCTCCCCCTTATTGTCAGACCCTGCTGTCCCTGAACACATGGAAGTAATGGGCAAATTTGAAAACACTGACCTTGAACTAAATGTAGCTGTAGTCATTTGCATATTGTACCCATAGGACGTTTGTACACATGACAATGTCATGATGTACACGTGATGAAAATTTCCTGCAGCTGGCAGGATGCCTGGGGCCACCTGGGAATGGGCTGGCTTGCCCCTGGGGCAGTGCAAAGAGGCAGCAGGAAGGCTGGGTGTGCTGGTGGCCGGAGAAGGTGGCAGGGATGGTGCATGGGGCACAGGGCCACCAGGGTGGGCTACTAGCTTCCCCAAGCCCACTTGGACTCCCAGCACCCTGTACACTATTCCCACCACCTTCTCCAGCTGCCAGAACACTCAACCACCCTCTTTCTACCTTTCTGCACTGCCCCAGGGACAAGCCGGCCCATTCCTGGGCAGCCCCAGGAGCCTGCTGAAGGCAGAAGGAGCAAGGGGCCTGATCCTTTTCTTTCTGTAGAGCCTGCCCACCTCTCGTACAGCTGGGGGGAAAGCTGACAGATTAATGGCCCACCAGCCATGGGAGAGGTGGGCAGGCTCTGCCAAAATAAATAAATAAAAGATCGGGCCCCCCACCACTTCTGTCTTCAGCAGGGGCCTGAGGCAGCCAGGGCAATAGCATATATATATATATATATATATATATATATACACACACACACAAAGATAGAAAAATAAAACCCACCATTTCAATTACAATTTTCACCATTTCAATTTAGGGGTCATAGAATGCAAACCTAAGGACTAAAACACCATCATGTGTACATAGGTAAGCAAGGTTTTTTGAGTATATGTGATATTTTTTATTAGACCAACTGTGTAGTTGGAAACAAGTTTTTAGCAAACTTTGGGGCTCACTCACCCTTCTTCAGGCACAGGAAGTCGCTGCTGTTCATGTGTGCAAGCACCCATAGACTTAGATCATCCAAAATAGATGCATATGACCTTTTGTTTTTTAAATGGCTGCAACTTTTAGCACAGGTATTCCATAAAGACATACAAAAAACTAGAACTCTTGGTTCCAAAATGATACCTTTTATTAGACCAACTGGAAAATGGCATGAAAATTGTCCTTTTCTGCAAGCTTTTGGGATCAAAGTCCCTTTGTCAGGCTCTGGGAAAAGTGTAAATGAATCCAAATGGCCATGTGATTCTTCTGGAGTCTTCTGGAACTGCTGGAGTCTTCTGGAACTTCTGGAGTCTTCTGGAACTTCTTCTGGAGTTCAAGGTACAAGAGTGAGGAAAAGCCTGTACAAAACAAAACAGACTGGAGACAAAGGAATGCCAGATGTCCTGCTGTTCCTCGGGCCAAGTCCATGAGCCAGCTCTGCAAAATGGTGAGTGGGGCAGAGTCCGAAACAGCCTGCTTCATAAGGTACGGCGCAGGTCATCTGCTCTTATACTGGTGGGTATGTATGCCAACCAATGGAGCAGCCATTGTTCTACAAGATCCTAGAAGGTATCCAGGACAAATACAAATGGTGTAATGAAGCCCCAGAGACCATGACCAACCACCAAAAGGTGCAGGAGATGGTAAGGGCAAGAGACAGACTGTTGACCCTGGACCTACTACCTGGCAATGGCTGCCAGTCCATGTGGGAGTGAAACATCAGAACCTGCAAAAGGAGGACAGAGATGTGAGCCAGCAGGTAAGCCACCAGGCACTCCCCAGGTGGGCACTGAGAGGGGCAGAGAAACCCACATACCTGACCCAAGGAAACCTGCCCAATCAACCACCTCCTTTGGTACTGCCCATATATCAAGGAGGTGTGGAGGAGGCTAATCCTACTCCTCCTGATAGTGACAGGGGTAAAGAGCATGATGAGGCCAGAGGGGCAGAATGGTAGGAGCCCCTGACCAAGCACCAGGGAACCCTGACAGCCCACTTAAACCAGTTCATCTCCAACATCAGGAACACCCTGTGGAAGATAAGAAACCTGATGTACAGGCACACAAACCTCTCACTCGAGGATGGTGTTAGGATGGGACAAGCAAGATGCAGCTGTACCACTAAAAGTCAGTAAGGATGATGGGGAGGAGATAGTGGACATCCTATGGAAAAGATGACTAGTGTAGACTGTTCAGGGGCAGAACCCCCACAGAAGACTACAACAAGGAGGAAGAAGACAAAGACAGCAGTGAAGAGGGGGAGAGCAACAAGGATGATGAGGAAGAAGAGGATGAACTTTGAACTTCTTCTTGGGCAAAGAATCACTGAAACCCCACTCATGAGGAGAGACAGCTGTGTTAAATTTTGATCTGGAGTCTGGCTAGGAAAACAAATAGATCAAAACTGGACTTGGTTGTCATATTCTCCTCTTTTCTGGACACTTATGCACTAGGATATTTTCCCACTTGACATGCTGTATATAGTCAGTACGTGTATAAGGCCAGGCTTCAAGACCATCTTCAAGGTGGGTCACCATTTCTAACCTGTAGAATTATAAGTGCAAATATCCTCACATATAATGGATATAGTTTATGGTCTAATTATCTGCCTGTGCGTGCAAATAAGGACCTTAGCTGTTTGGATCCAGGTGACATAATTAAACTGCATCTGCAATTATTTGCATTGACAACCTGCCAATTCAAAAACAGTCAAACTTCTAAATAATTTGGCTGCTCCTGTGTAAGCTTAACAAGTGAACTATATGGAAGAAGAAAAGGATTTACAAGAAAATGTATTTTCCCTGTGACCCAGAATAGGACAGATAAAATTCTTGTTCCATGCTCACCAGCTGGCATTATTAAATAAAATATGGGTAACAGAACAAAAGTCAAACACAGAGGGAATCAAATCAACACAGTGATGCTCAACCAGTGTATTTATTGGCAGCACATAACTAAAATACAGCAGTTCCAGTGACTATGGATGAAATGGGAAGATCCTGGACATTCATCAAGGAATCTATATGCGATAGGCTTGCAGAAGTTAGGATTCTGAATGACAGCCAGCATGGCTTAATTGCAGGCAGGTCTTGTCTTACCAACCTCATCTCCTTTTACGATCAGGTAACTCACCACCTGGATAAAGGAGAGGAGGTTGACATTGACTTCCATACCTTGACTTCCAAAAGGCCTTTGATCTAGTATCCCATGATGTTCTTGTGAATAAATTAGAGGACTGTGGGCTCAACCATGAGACAGTTAGGTGGGTAGGGAGCTGGCAATTGCAGATGCCCTGTCTGGGTGTGACCCAAAGAGTTCTAATGAACGGATCTGTGTCATCTTGGTGAAAAGTGGCCATTGGTGTCCCTCAGAGGTTGGTGCTTGGTCCAGTGCTTTTCAACATCTTTATCAATGATTTGGATGTGGAGGTGAAGACCTCACTGGCCAAGTTTACGGATGACACCAAGTTATGGGGAAACATGGTCACACTTGAAGGTAGGCTACAGATACAGGCAGACCTAGACAGGCTAGCAAGTGGGGCAATTGGAATCAAATGAAGTTCAACATCAAGAAATGTAGTGTTCCATCTGGGGACAAAAAAAACCATACACACTTACAGGCTTGGCAACACCAAACTAGCCAGCACCACAAATGAAAGGGACCAGTGGGTAATAATTAGGGCTGTGTGAAATGGCTGTGTTTCGATTCGGTTTCGGATTTGGCCATTTCAGAGGACAGTGATTCATTTTGGTGTTCTGGATCACTGTCCTGTTTCATTTTGGCCAAATCTGTTTTGAATGGCTTGCAAGCTTCATACAGCCCTACCCAGCTGGATGGGGTTTGGGAATGGGGGCTTAGGGCCCCAGCAGGGAGCAAGATGGAGCCATGTGTGGCTTGTCTGGGGGAGGGCCACTGCCCTCTGTGCAGGCAAGGAGACCCCCGCACGGATCTCTGATCCCTGTCATGCAGGGTCACAGGACAGGGAAGCAGTGCAGAGCGGCAATCAAGCCTCCTGGTTCCTGCCACATGACTCTTCTCGTCAGGCAGCAGAGAGCCGCACCAGGGGTCTCCTTGCCACCACTGCCTGCCCCACGCTGCCACAGCAATGTGGTTCTGCTTGGGGTGGGCAGCGGCGGCAAGGAAACTCCAATGCAGATCTCTGCTCCCTACAGAGCCAGGTCATGCGGCAGGGACCAGCACTGCCCTGACACATGACCTGGATCTGCAGGAAGCAAAGATCCATGCCAGGGTCTCCTCACTGTCCCTGCAGCCCTCGATCTCTGCTCCCTGCGGAGACAGGTCACGTGGCAGGGCAGTGCTGGTCCCTGCCGTGTGACCTGGCTCCACAGGGAGCAGAGATCTATGCCAGGGTCTCCTTCCTGCTGCTACTTGCCCTGTGCTGCTCCCTGTGGAACAGCAGGGATCTCTGCTCCCTGTGGGGACAGGTCACGCAGCAGGGACCAGCACTGCCCTGCCGCGTGACCTGGCTCTGCAGGGAGCAGAGATTCAGGGCTGCATGGGGCAGGCAGCAGTGGCAAGGGGACCCCTGCATGGATCTCTGCTCCCTGCAGACCTGAGTCACATGGCGTACAGCTGTTTTCCTGCAAGCTTGGCTCTGAAACTCTGAAATTTTCTGAAATAATTTGGATGCCTCTTTTCATTTCAGAGATGTTTCTGAGACTTCCGTTTTGATTTGGATTTAGTGTTTCAGGCACCGTGTGGCACTGTGATGCCATAGCCAACAGAGCAAATAATACCCTGGCATGCATCAATCGATGCATCTCCAGCAAAACTAGGGAAGTGATTCTTCCACTCTACTTGGCATAGGTGAGACCGCAGCTGGAGTACTGTGCCCAGTTCTGGGCACTGCACTCAACAAGGACGTGGAAAAGCTTGAGAGAGTCCAAAGAAGGGCCACGTGTATGATCAGAGACTTGCACAGCAAGCCATACAAGGAAAGGCTGAGGGACCTGGGACTCTTCAGCCTGAAAAAGAGAAGGCTGAGAGGGGACTTGATAGCGGCTTTCTGCTACATCAGGGGCATACATCAAGGGCTTGGTGAACAACTGTTCACCAGGGCACCCTTGGGGATAACCAGGAGTAATGGCCATAAACTTCTAGAAGACCGTTTCAGGCTCAACATTAGGAAAAACTTCTTCACAGCCAGGGTGTCTGGATTGTGGAATAGGTGCCCTCCAGAGGTGGTGCAATCATCTACCCTGGAAATCTTCAAGAGGAGATTGGACAGTCACCTTGCTGGGGTTACCTGACCCCAGTTGTCTTTTCTGCCTGGTGCAGGGGGCTGGACTCGATGATCTTCCAAGGTCCCTTCCAGCCTCACAGTCTATGAATCTATGAATGCACCAACAGTTGCAGATGCCCTGTCTAAACTAGCATGTCAACCACTGCTACCACTGTTGGAACATCAGCAGTGGTAGCAATGTTCTAAAATGCTAGGAAAATCTAGTAGATACAAAACTTTAAACATTGGAGCTGGTAAAAGAATTCAAAAAGAAAAAAATTACTACAATTGCTAAGTTATTTCCATTTTACAAAATGTTAAAAGTACCTTCTTTCTTCCTTTTCTTCCCCAAAACAGTGTCTCATTTTTTCACTTACTGAAAACATTCAGTAAGTCAGGTTTTCAGTTAGCCATACATTCTGATAAACATTTTGATAACGGTTTCAATAATGCTTTTGATCACTATTTAGATTAAAATATCACAACTTTATGAAAAATATTAAATGCATTTATCATGAAACATTTCATCTGAGGAAAAAAATACAGTTTTTCAACCACCTCTCTAAAAAACCTTTTCCTTAGACATAAAAAAACATACACAGACCTTCTCCTTAAACTGGACCAAAGCCACTAGCATACAGACAGACTAAATAGCACTCAGCATCTACAGGAATAAGCACAAAGTCTGAATGAGGGAATAGGATCATTTTTCCTGCAACAGCCCTGCCTGCAGCATGCTTTGAATGAATGAAGAAGAGGCTGGGAGGAGCAAAGTTTGATATCTTGTATAAAGCAAGATTCATGTACTAGTGTAGTCAGAACTATTAGGCCCCTGATGGACGTTACACTTTGATTAACCTTGTCTTAAATAGTGACCTGGCCATACATTTATTCAATTAATGGCTTGATAAAACAAGGAATAAGTTACAAAGTTATTACACATGTTTTGCATAATAGCTTTGTGGCTGGTTCCTATCATGCCTTTGTAGGACCAGTGCCCAGCCTCTGGAGCACAAGGGAACCTTTCAAGACTCCCATGTGCTCCAGAGGCTGGGAATGCCCCTCTGCTGATTGGAGCTCCCAGCCACAAGAGAACATCATCTGCTCCCCAGCTGAGAGTCAAGCTGGCTACTTTACTTGCTGGTGCTCTCAGCTTCCCCCTGTATGAGCAATATGTTGCCATGGCATCTGATGTGGGATCCCTTAATTGTACCACATGCCATGCACATGTGGCATGACAGGAAGTGTGACTGTTGGCATTCCACATCAGATCCCATTGCGCCTTTACCTAAACAACTGTCAAGGGCCTTTGAAGGACAAAAAACAAAGAATGTTTGCCTTTACCACACAGTTGAATCAATATATTATTTTTAAAATTTTTATTATTTTCACACACCAACAGAAAATGGTACAGTGACTTGTGATACTGGAACTTGTTTTTTTAGTTTGGGAGCCATACATACATTAGGAAGAATGTGTCCTGAATTTCAGATACAAGTTGATGCACCGCTGCCACCAGTGGAGAAAATCTTGTTTTGGCTTGTCAAGTGAACAGATTTGATATGCAAGTCGCAGAGCAAATAAATCCAGAAGAGCAAGATTTCTCTTACACACAATCCTTTTTCTGATCCAAACAACTTCTTGATATCTCAGCTTCTGATTGTTCCTGACCAGCTGAATGGTGATAAACTGACCAGCTGAATGGTGATTCTTTTAAATCAGTGATGATGCCTGAACAAAATGGATTGCATTAAATAGCCAAAGGAACATCAGCAATGCCAGATATCATAAATAGAAAAGGAAGAAAGCTGTGCCTGCACATGAAAATACATATAATAAAAGCATTCAGTGCAGTAACTGAACATTATTCAGTTTAGTTAGAATAACTGAATATTATCTGTCACCATATTACCCACCAGTCCTATAATGGGATATCAGTTACTTAAAAATATAGGACATCAAGGGTGTCATCAATAAGAGGAATAAGAGTATTACAATTCAAATCCTAAAACATGCAAGTCCCTTTAGAGTTTCTATTTGAGGCATTTAAGACTGCAAGTAGATACCAAAATATCTGCTGAAATGCTGAATACCAAGTGCTAACAATTTTACCTGAATAAACTATGGTTTAAGTCTCATTTTACTAAACAAAATTGTTCTTAAAAGGAAAAAGACTTAAAAGAGGAAAATGTGATTAAATGGCCTGGGTATGAGATAGGAAGCCTGAACCTTCTGGGTTTTCAATTCTACCCAGTAGCATAATGAAGGGTGGACACGAAGGTACAAACCCCAGGTGCTGACTTAGGAGGGGTGCCAAAATCATCCCCTACCATTGCAGAGTCTGCATTCCAGCATCAAGAGCATGCCTACAGCATTGCTTTTGCTGCAGCAGCCTGTGCGTAGATGCTGTGCTGCTGCTGTTTTAAGAGCAAGAGCTGGGGCAGGGAGAACACACAGTGGTAGCATTAGCAATGGCAGCAGCAGCAGCAGCCAGGGGACTGTTTTGGGTAAGACTCCTGTACCCTCCCCCACCCCACTGTCAGAACCCATATGCATTCCTTCTCCCTGCTCTTGGAGCCTAGTTACACCACTGCTCCTACCACTGGTTCAATGAAAGACACAAATAACCACATGGGCCATGTCCAGATGAGCATGGACTTTTGGTTCCCCAGGGACAACTAGCAGTAGGACATCTTGTGCCACCACTTGTTGTCTCCAGGGAATGCCTGTGTCATGCACCCTCCCACATTGAGTAGGGAAGGCTGGGGCCAGCACTGGGCTATGACATATCTGCGGCACCACATACCGCATGACCATGCTCATCTGGACATGACCAAGGAGTTTCAGAGACCAAATATTTAAAGTCCCGGTGCCTACCTGAGTCCAGATTTAAGTACCAAAAATGTGTCTCAATGTTTAGAGATCCTGAGGTGCCATCTTAAGCCTGTGATGCTTGGAATAAAACATTTATGAAATTAATACTATTAATATATTTGACTTGTAAAAGTACTTGACAAAGCTTAGGAAGTATAATTATCCCATTTTATAAAAAAGGAAAATGGGTCTAGATTTCATGAAAGCTGGGGATATGGAACACATGAAAATGAACGCATGAGTGACTTGCCAAGGCAGACCTTGACAGAAAACCCAGCAGACCATAAAACTTCCTCTGCAAATTAAATTTCCTTCAGGAGATCCCTAACAAATACCTTACCCTGAGCTTGTTTGTGGACCTGTTACCTCTCAGCTCCGTGTTCTTGGGGAACCCTGGCACAGGATGCAGTCTGTCCGACTCACAAAGAATTTTCCCCTTCCCCACCTCTACCTGAACAACTGATTATGAAAGACAATGAAGATGCAGTGGGAGACGCACCTGAAGTCCTCCAGATAAGGGTGACAAGAGTGAAACAGCTGCCCTAGGTCTCATTTGCATTTGAGATGACAATTCATTTACATGGGAGATGGAGAACAGAAAGCCTGAAGCAAAGACCCCAGTGAATTCTGGGATCAGAGAAGCAGGGGAGCACTGCATGATGGGGAAGCTGTGCTCCAAATGCTAATCAACCCACATTTACACACACCCAGATCAACATTTATCAGACCAATCCTAATCTGGATTTATAAAGAACTTTTTCTATTCCCCCCGCTCTCCCCCCACACACACCCCTCATCTAACCAGAACTAAGCAGAAGTAAAGTTTAATAGGCATCTCGGACCATACTGTTACCAGATTTGCCCATTACTTTGGGGTGTGCTCATTTATTAGGGATAGTTTCTAGGGTCTTGGTGATTCTGTCAATGTGCTGCTTGTGTTACTATACGAAGCTGTATCTCTCTCTTCTGCAAGCCCTCACCCCCAATGGAGCTATCTTGCAGGACTCAATCTCAATGGGGCTGGGTTCCTCCAGTCACCAAATCAGTCATACACACAAACACACACAAATTAACGTGACACGCCTGACCTGGCTGGGCTGATCAACATGGACAGGCTGACACCCTCATATGCCAAGAATCAGTTCATCAGAGCAACAATAAACTGCAGTCAGACACAAGCACACAGGTAAACAGAATCCCTCTGAATCCGGCTGGGTGTCCAGTTGACACCCTCATGGGCCAGCATTCAGTTCATAAGGGCACGTCTGAGTCAAACTGGGTCAATCAGCCTGTACAAGCTGATCCCCTTATGTGTTTCAAACTCAGCATGTCCCAATCTTTGGCCTCTTGATGAGCAGACCCCACAATATTTTTGGGCTTCACAGGGATCTTTAGCTTAGGTAAAAGAAGCGTTGCTGCAGAGCACGGGATGAAAGAGAAGCAGAGAAGGAAAAATATACCCAGTTACTACCAGTTTGACTATAAAAGTTATTTATTGCTAAGCATATGAAATATATAATGGTACTAGTAATAATAGATATGCAAAAGAAAAACAAACACAAACAATTACAGTACTACCCTGGTTTCACTGAGTATTTGGGGAAACTTAGCTAAAGCTTAACTGATACAGTTCAGGTTCAGAAGTTTATGCCTAGAGAGAAAAGAGAGAGAGCGCACTGGGATCTCACCAGTCCAAGGTACTCAGGCTGCAAAGCTGACAGGCACAGTCCGCAGCACAATTCTTGAGGAGAGAGACGATCTGTTCTTCCAGCATCCCAAGAACGACAGGGGATGGTGTCAACATAGGAGTTTTTTTCTTCTTTCTTCTTCTTTCTGAAGCACCTCTCTCTTCTTCTTCTTCTAGCACACACTTATTACAGATTTTTATACCCTCAGTTCAGCTGCTTCGAAGCATCCTTGTGTAAATCATTGTCTTTTCTATTGACAAGGTTATCTGGTTTGGAACATCTCAAGAAACTGATTGATAATCAGGAAACACTTAAGATTAGGGAGTAACCAAATACTTGGGAGCCAGCTTGAAATTCCTATGGATGGCAGATATACTGATGCGATATCTCATGGTTTCTTCAGAAACAATAGATAGCTTGAAGCATCAGGATTTTGGATTTTTACTTGTTGTGCACAAGCCTCAGCTTAGCATGACTTTTCCAGATCTTACTATAGTCTTTTAACAGACTTAAAGCAATTATTGGCGTGTTCATAACCTTTTGTGGAGAGGACTCCCACCAGTCGTCTTGGGAAAAGTATGACAACACCTGTGATTAGGGCTCCAATGGGCTGGACGCTGTGATGAACCCTTAACCATTGTTCAAATGTTGCCCGTACCCGCTCTGACTCGGTCTCTTGCCTCAGCATTCCCTAACCCGGCAACCAAGTTTTAGTCAATCAAGTTTAAATAGGCCTCCCATAGTGGGACCGGGGAATGTACGGCCCGTGATACCTATTAAACTTAGAGGTGTGTGTGTCTGGGGGGGGAAAACTCCTTAGTAAATCCAGATTAAAACTGATCTGATAAATGCTGAGCTGGGTGTGTGTGAACATGGGTTGATTAACATTTGGAGCACAGATTCCCCATCATGCAGTGCTCCCCTGCTTCTCTGGTCCCAGAATTCACTGCAGTCTCTGCTTCAGGCTTTCTGTTCTCCATCTCTCATGTAAATTAATGGTCATCTGACTCCATCTCGGATGCAAATGAGAGACCTAGGGCAGTTGGTTCACTCTTTTCACCCTTATCTGGAGGGTCTTAGGTGTGTCTCTCACTACATCTTAATCAGTTTCATTTATATAGAGGAGGGGAAGGAGGGGGGGTGAGTCCTTGTGAGTCAGACAGACTGCATCCTGTGCCAGGGTTGCCCAAGAACACACAGCTGAGATGTAACAGTATACTCCCCGGTCCACTATGGGAGGCCTATTTAAACTTGATTAATTAAAACTCAGTTGCCGGGTGAGGGAATGCTGAGGCAAGAGACCGAGTCAGAGGGGGTATGGGCAACATTTGAACAGGGGTAAAGGGTTCATCACAGCATCCAGCCCATTCGAGCCCTGACCACAAATGCTGTCATACTTTTCCCGGGATGACTAGTGGAAGTCCTCCCCACAAAGTTTAAGAACACTCCAATAATCCCCTTCAGTCAGTTAAAAGACTACAGTAAGATTTGGAAAAGTCATGCTAAGGTGAGGCTTATTCACAACAGGTAAAATACAAAACCCTCATGCTGCAAGCTATCTGAGAAGAAATAATGAGGTATCCCATCCAGTTTATCTGCTATCCATAAGAATTTCAAGCTGGCTCCTAAGTGTCAGGTTACTCCTGAAAAGCTTATGTTTTTCCTGGTTGCTAATCAGTTTCTTGAGATGTTCCAAACCAGATAACCCCTTGTCTATAGAAAAGACAATTATTTACACAAAAATAATGCTTTGAAGAATCTGAACTGAGGGTTTAAAAAAGGTGTAAAATCAGCAAACAGTGTGTTTCAAGAGAGAAATCTCTCTGACACCATCTGCTGTTGTTCTTGAGAAGCTGGAAAAAACAGATCGTCTCCCTTCAAGGACTGTGCTGAGAACTTTACCTGTCAGCATTGGAACCCGAGTGCCTTGGACTCGTGAGTCCCCAGCTCTCGCTCTCTCTCTCTTTCTCTTCTTCTCTCTAGGCATAGATTTCTGAACCTGAATTGTATTAGTTAAGCTTGAGCTAAGTTTCCCCAAATACTTACTGAAACCAGGGTAATATTGTAATTGTTTTGATTGTTTTCTTTTGCATGTCTATTATTACTAGTACCATTATACATTTCATATACTTAGCAATAAATAACTTTTACAGTCAAACTGGTAGTAACTAGGTATATTTTTCCTTCTCTACTTTCTTCCCCACTTGCTCTGCAGCAACACTTCTTTTAGCTAAACTAAATATCCCTGTGAAGCCCAGGAATACTGTGGGGTCTGCTCATCAAGAGGCTACCACTACTAGGACAGTTAGGGCAAAAGATTGGGACGTACAGTATTGTGTTTACTTGTGTGCTTGTGTCTGACTGCATTTTATTGTTATCTTAATGAACTGATTCCTGGCATATGAGGGTGTCAGCCCGTCCATACTGATCAACCCAGCTGGGTCAGGCGTGTCACGTTAATCTTTGTGTGTTTGTATGTTTGACTGCTTTAGTGGCTGGAGGAACCCAGCCCCATTGAAACTGAGTCCTGCAAGATAGCTCCATTGGGGTGAGGACTCGCAGAAGGGAGAGATACAGCTCCATATAGAAACACAAGTAACACAAGCAGCACATGGATAGAATTACAAAGACCCTAAAAACGTATCCCTAATAAATGAGTGCACCCCAAAGTGATGGGCAAATCTGGTAACACACCATCTTATGAAACATGAGTCACAAGATGATTCCTTTTCTTATTACAAGAATATCATTTACAGGATGGAATTCACAAAATCCTAAGTTCTCTGAATCTTGTGTCTCTCAATATCAGAGTACAGTACAAGCAAAATTTCTAAATCTTTCCTTCCTTCCATTTAGATACAATATCTATATGTAGGAATACTGAGAAAAAAAAAAAAAGAAATAGTATAAGACACACCATCACCAGCCTCAAATACGTTTGTGTGGTTTTCTGTGAATTTCAGAATCCAGCACTAAATTCAGCAGACTATCATAATCATTTCTATTGTCCTTCCCAGTATCTATGTGACAAACAAACAGACCTTTCTGTTTTGCTACATTCACACACTGTACCTATCAGTGTTAACAGCAAAGTCCATTTTTCTCCCATGTTTCCTTCAATGTCTGGAACAATGTTTATTGCCTCTTTATGCCTAATAAATAAAATCTCTTGAAATTTTTTCCAATTGCTTCTTAATGAAACACCCTTCTCTTGCTCCTTGTCTGCTCTTTTGAATCCATGCTGGTGAATACATTCAGATCCTAACTTTCCAGTTTTTCTGTGTGCGATCACAGATTTCAAAGTCATACAGTTACCGTCATCTGGCCTTACTACCTCTTGCATAACACAGACCATGGGGATTTTCTACTCAAGACTGAACTGAATAGTTGGAAAACGCTTTATTTGGAACGCACCAAGGGTTGCAGTCCCTAGGACCTTGTGGTTCAAACACCTGCATACTTGCATCTGAGCTTGAGGTGCACATGAACATTGAACTCATGATGTAGGTGCAACTGGTATACATCATTATGTTCCAGAAAGTCTATGGCAGAGTTGCAGGGAGAGACAAGTACAGTATACTGTAAGACACGTATGTATATTGGTATACATGGAATCTATTAACTGAGAAACTTTTTATAATGCTATACAAAAGAAATTGCAAAATATTAATTGTATTCTATGATATTGGATGTGTAAGGTGAAAAGGTCAGATATCGGGCACAGAAGGTTCACAAACATCCTGTCTACACTCATCAACATGAAAAATGTATTATTTTCTCCTCTCCTAGATGAGCTCCAGTAAAATTCAATAGCATCATAGATTTCACAGACATTAGGGCTGGAAGGGATCTTGGAAGATCATCGAATCCAGCCCCCCGCCCCAGGGGCAGGAAGTCAGGTGGGGAAAAAGGATCCCAGCAAGATAAGCATCCAAACACTTGTTAAAGGAGTCCAGAGTAGGTGCTTGCACCACCTCTGGAGGTGGTCTGTTTCAGGCCTTTGGGGCTCGGACAGTAAAGAAGTTTTTCCTTATGTCCAGCCTAAAATGGTCTTGGAGGAGTTTGTGACCATTTGACCTTGTCATCCCTTGGGGCGCTGTGGTGAACAGTCGTTCGCCCAGATCCTGATGTACACCCCTTATATATTTACAGGCAGCCACCAGGTCCCCCCTGACCCTGCGCTTTTCCAGGCTGAAGAGTCTCATGGCTCCCAGCCTCTCATCATAAGGCCTGTTCTCCTGCCCTCTGATCATGCACGTAGCTCTCCTCTTGACTCTCTCAAGCTTCTCCACATCCTTTTAAAATTGTAGAGCCCAGAATAGGATGCAGTACTCCAGCTGTGGCCTCACCAAGGCTGAGTACAGTGGGAGAATGACATCCTGGGATTTGCTTGAGAAGCATCTATGGATGCAAGCCAGAGTTTTGCTTGCTTTACCTGCTGCGACATCGCATTGGTGGCTCATATTCATCTTGTGGTTAATCATCACCCCCAAGTGCCTTTCGGCCATGGTGCTAGCAAGCATAGCACTGCCAAGCCTATAAGTGTGCTGCAGGGTTTTTTTTCCCCAAGGTAGAGTACCTTGCATTTTTCAGTGTTGAACGCCATCAGGTTTTCATTCACCCATTTTCTGAGCCTATGTTGCCCTGGATCACCATCCTATCCTCAGGTGTGGACTCTCTACCCCAAAGTTTGGTGTCATTGGTGAACTTGGCCTGTCCACTTCTGATACCAATGTCTACATCATTTATAAAGATGTTAAAGAGTATAGGCCCAAGGACAGAGCCTTGGGGGACCCCACTGATCATGGTGCACCATGATGCTTTACTTCTATCTATTACCACTCTCTGGGTCTGACCTCAGAGCCAATTCCCAAGCCATCAAACTGTGATGTAGCTGAGGCCACAGTTGGCCAATTTTTCCATGAGGAGATCATGGGATACCAGATTGAAGGCTTTTTTAAAATCAAGATATATGATCTCAATCTCTTCTCCCTTGTCCAGGTGATATGTCACCTGGTCATAGAAGGAGATGAGATTGGTCAGGCAAGACCTACCTGCAACAAACCCATGCTGGCTATCCTTCAGGATGTTGTAATCAGCCAGCTTATCAAGAATGGTCTCTTTGATTTTTTTCCAAGATCTTCCCTGGGATAGAGGTCAGGCTGATAGGCTTGTAGTTCTCTGGATCTACATTCCTCCCTTTCTTGAAGTATGCACCACATTGGCCTTCTTCCAATCTTTGAGAACTTCACCTGAGCATCACGTGCTTGGGCTTTCAGGATCACTCCCTTGAGGAGCAACCACTCATCCTGAACTCCCCTCCCCTTCTGGTTGTGGTCCCTTAGGGCCTTGCCAACAAGCCTCCTGAGCTCGTCAAAGTCAGCTTTCCTGAAGTCGAGGACTTCAGCATTGCTGACTGACTTGCCAGCTTTACAGTGGATAGTGAAAGTGATCATCTCATGGTCACTGTCTCCCAGCTTTCCTTCGATCATTAGGTCATTGACTAGATCATCCCCTGTTGCCAGTACCAGGTCAAGCAGCACTTTGCCTCTTGTCAGTCCATAGACTTCTTGAGTCAAATAGAGCTCATCCATGCATGTGAGAAAGCTTTGCAACTGTCCAGATTTGGCCAAGTGCTCTTCCCATGAGATGTCTAGGTAGTTGAAGTCTCCCATGACAACTATGCACTGGGAGCATGCAGCCTCAGCCAGTTCCTTGGCAAATTCCTGGTTGAGCTCTTGATCCCAATTAGGAGGTCTGTAGTAGACTCCTACCATTGTGTTCCCTGTGCCATGTTCACTATGGATTTTAACCCAGCGAGTCTCCAGTCATCCACTCTGGATGCTAATGTCAACTTGCAGGGATATGTAGCTTTCCTTGACATAGAGAGCTACACCCCAAAACATTTTGTCTGCATGATCTCTCCTGTACAAGGTATAGCCATCTATACCTGTGGCCCAGTCATAGGTGGAGTCTCACCAGGTCTCCGTTATCCCTATGAGATCGTAGTCATTCTTGTTTAGCAGGAGGACCAGTTCCTCCTGTTTATTCCCTAAGCTTCTGGCATTGGTGTACAGGCACATAAGTCTCCCATTGGAGGCCCTAGTCCTCCCTACACATTGTTCAAAGGCTGGGGTAGGGGTGGTTTCCCTTGAGTGCCTTAGCCTGCTGGATTTGCAAAAGTTGCCCAGTGGGCTTGCTGCAGCGGTAATCCCCCTATCCCCCAGCAGGCTTAGTTTAAAGCCCGGTCGAGCAGTCAGACATTCTGGCTGAGAAGAGCCTCCTCCCTTCACAAGTCGAGCAGAACAATACTGCGCTGTTTGATGATAATCAGGACAGTGAAACTGCCTAAATTTCTATTTACTGAGCATGCATTTGATATGACTGATGAACAAAATACATAAGGATCTTGGGCCACAACTTCTTCAGCCCTCACCAATTTCAGATAACTTTTTTCCCTCCGTTTTTTGTTGAAATTTCATTTTCATCACAGTTTTCCAGCCAGTCTGCTTAGAAATTAAAACTGCATTAAAGCTGATTATAAAAGATATACATGACCTATACCACAGAAACAGATAAAGTTAATTACTTGTGAAACAAGAGAAGCTAGAAATAATCTAATTTGTAGAAGACTAATGCATAAATACAGAAGACGTTTTTAATTTAACCTGCAAAAAGGAGATAAAATAAATGTGTTCGCTGTTTCAATAGATTCATGATCCTCAGTCAAAGATCACAGGGAAAGACCTGACCACCGTTTAAGTCAATGGTTAAAATGCCCATTGATTTCAATGAGACAAGAATTTTGCTACAGAATTTCAGGTTACTATTGGCCAGAATGAGTTTGTATGTTGGCTGACTGATACTAATGTTGACCTTCATATGGAATGGAGTAATATAATGGAGGCATCTGTATTGGTAGAGATTATGTGCATGATAGGCTGGAGAAAAGCTGCACCACCATTGGCCTTTTCCCCTTAGGGAAAAACAACTGATTTAGAATGGAAAGAAATGGAAAGTGCCTAAGCTGTAGTGCTCTTAAGACTCATTAAATGGCTGATGTGTTGCATCCCTTTAACTCAAAATAATGAATGGGAAGGCGGGACTTTTTATGTTTGTGATTGATTGTGTGAACTTCCCCTTCTGTGTCACTGCAGTGTAATGGAGCTACATGCTTAGGAGATGCACACTTTTCTATTCAGTCATGTGAATACCCTGGCTGCCAATACTCAGATGGGCAGTAGCAAGGCAGTTTGTAATTAACCAGAGATTATGATCTAATGCTTTTCAAGTACTTGGTCAATGATCATTTTAAATCATAAAGGACTCATTCTACACATGGCTTATGTAAATCAGAGACATAAATCTTTTCTGACAGAAAGAACACGAGGCCAATAAACTGCTGTTTCACAAAAACTAACAGACCCTTGAGTACCAGTAGGTTATATGAATATGTGTAGAGCAATGAGATGTTACTTTCTGAGCTCTAGTTTATAATACATGTATTGTTTTTACATTTCAAAAATGGGTATTTGAACTAATCAAAATGATATCTCCATGAAATTAAACTTTTTGTCCCCCAGCCCCCAAAGTTTTTCCCAGAAATGAAACAAAACAAAACAATCAAACAACAAAACATATTTCAGTTCTAATTTTCTTCTACTCTCTTCTTTTTAGATGCCATACAATACTGTAAAATTGAGTAGGGAAATAAAAAAGGAATACAAATGAAACAAGAAAGTTTAGTTTCAATTCTATTCAAATTACATTATTTTTTCTAATCTATTTGCGGGGGGGGGGAAAGTTGTTGTGAGTTGAAAGAATATAAAAAAAATCTGGAATAGTACTTATGGAGTTTGAAAAGCCAGTTTTCATGCTTCCCTCAAAAGACCTCCCAGCCTTTGATAAAAACTTCAACAAGGTTTTTGGGATATGATTTACTAATAAATAAGCACACATTAAAGGTGCTCACACAGGGTTGATTCTTTATAACAATAGTCCAAAACTTTTGCTGGCCCACTTGCCTGTGTTGCTCACTTGTCCAGGTTGACTTTGTACTTCCTTCTGTGGGGTAGTGCCTTGTAGAAGTAACCTAAATTAGTCACTCTTTAAAAAGGGTACTCACCAACATACACTGCCATGAGATTTCTTATTTGATGGTGGAGTAGGTCCATTTGAGCATCCATAAGCAGAAAAGGATGCTTTGCTTATAAGGAACCAAGACAAAAATCTTCTGCTGAGAAAGCAGTTTTAAAAGACTTCCACAGTACATATCTCATGGGCTATAATCCCTCCATAATTGTTGGTGAATTTATTGGCATTTGAAGTAAAGCATAGAATTAGGGCCTAGTAGACTGTGTACATAGTAGACTATGGGCCTAGGGCCTAGTAGACTGTCTACATAGTAGACTATGAACAACAGCTTCATAGCCTTCTCATAGGTCTTTACTGATCCCATCTGAATATTTTACAAAAGAAAAAATATCAAACATAAAACAACACTTTGAATATTCAATTGATTCCAGAGGTTTACCTCTGGATCTAGAAATTTTAGACTGGAGTCTTGCTGTTCCACTGAAAATCGGAACTTTCTTTAATTAAACATCCTGAAATCTGAGCCAATTTCAATATAAAAACAATTTCCAAAAAATAAAGTCTCTACCTGATATCTGCAGGAAGAGCACAATGCATGAGAAATATATTCCTTTATCAAGAACCAGGAGCAGAGAGCTTGTCCGCAAGCTTTCTGAAAAGCTATATTGTTATCAATGACATTTACAATGATTTTGATTTATTTTCACCTTGCTTCTCAGTTCTTAACAGACCTTTTAAGCAACCAGCATTAAGGTAGAGACATAATCCAGTTTGAGGTTAGATTACTGGAAAAGTTCTGAAGCATGCAACAATAAAAGAAGGTCCAGAATTAATTACATGAAATTACATTAAGCTATGACATTTGATTTCTTAAACTGTCATGATTCCATTGCAAGAACATAGATTTTAATGAAGAAAAACAAAATATTTCATGACTGTGGAGCCATAATTTTTCTTGTCTTCATCTAAACTAATCAAATGAGGGGGAACAAATGAGGGGGAAGAGCTACAGAAAAGAAAGAAAGTAAATAGATTAAAAACAATGCCCAGAGATCTTTCTATCTTTGAAAATTCATGAACACTCAGGGCAGGGTAATAAAATAGGGAAAGCATTTCTTTCTTCCCCTCATCTTTTAAACTGAAAGAATAAAAATATTGCAAGCTGTTGATTTCTTGTTCTGAATTTCAAAGCTTCAAAAATTTTTCTATTAGGGGTGGGACTCATTTTTTCAAAGGAATTCTTATATTCCCAGACCCCAAGTATTCTATGAAAGCAAAATCTTCCATAGCAACAATAAAGATGTCATCTATTGTTGGGTCAATCAGCAGTCACAGGCTTCAGAAATCTTGGCAAAAAGGCCAGTGAGTTACAGCATTCAAGGGAAATGTTCCTGGAGCAAAAGTGTCTGAAAAACCAGTGATTTCTATCAATAAATCAGTGCCCTCCCATAAGAACTTCAGAAATTTTCATTAGTATTGGTTTACGGAGACACTTTAAAAAGCAATGTTAGATCTATCTCTACCATGAAATCTGTTTGACATTATGATTCTTATGGATCGTTTGAGCTATCCATATTGAAAGATCTCATGAAAAGGAATGCTTTTAGAGGCTTTACATTTAGCCTAGCATGATACTTCCTTTGGGTAGCTAACAATGAGCTTGACTATAGTCCTGAAGAGTCTGAATGCTGCACAGTTTCCTTAGCACCCAAGGCTAAAGCCTCTTTTATCTCCCCATGTAAAGCCTCTGTAGAATTCAGCTTTAGATGCAAGTGACAAGTCCTGTGTTCTTCAAGTGGTTTTTCCTCAAAGTTTGTGCCCGGAGAACAATTGGTTGGGCAGGAAAAGGAGAAAGCGTCGGGTTCTTTAAAATATTATCAAAAAGGGCAATCCTGCCCTAAAGGAGGCTCTGTGGCTCTGGGGAAGGTTAAGGTCAGAAGAGCTACAGTTTAGAATTAGTGATGGTTACAAAGGGAGAACTATAAAACTATCTGAGAGGAATTACAGCTTAATTACAGGCCCTGCTGTGCAGCAGTGATACAGGTTAATTAATTTAATAGCCACGTGATTTCCCATGAGATCTTCTGATGGCTCACAGCTGCATGAAATCACAATGTGCCCAGCATGAGGTCTTGTGCAGGGAATGAAATTAACTTATATGTCACCAGTCATCACTATGGGCACATGGTTTTACACTATTGTTGCTTCACTGACTTCACTGCAATTACTCCTGGTTTACATGCGCATGAGATCACAATTGGGCACTATGCCACTTGATGCCAACACTGATTCATAACTTAAGGTGACAGAATGGTCAGTGGAACATTTCCTAATTCCTCTCTTGGTGTCCTAGGAATCCCAGCACCTCTCGCACTTGACAATGCCTCTCAGAGATCACCCACAGAGGCACAGGTAGGGAAATAGCAACTTTGGAAACTCTCTTGTCCAGACAGCTTAGCATTCTTCAGCAAGTTACTCAACCTCACTCAACAACACCTAACTCTCAACTTCTAACTGCATAACGCAGTCATATCATGTATGCTCTACAAAGGAAGAAATCCTCAGTTTTTAGATTATCTTGTAAAGCTTGGGAGAAGGAAAAATGGGTTGTTTCCTCAACCTCAAATTTCAAAGGTATTTGACTTCTTGTGGAGATGCAAGGGAATCCAACTGTTTAATGGGATCCATTGTTCTAACCTCCTCTCAGGTGCTTGTGGTTTTATCCATGTCTGTCTCTAGTTAACACCTACCAAAGAAACTTCTTTTCCTGAACATTGTAACAGGTGTTTTTAGAGTGCCTAGCACAACAACTCTTCTCAGGCCTTTGGGGCACTACTCAAATAAAGCAGTATAAATAGTAACAATAACCAAACTATATGACTTGGCAGCCTTGAGTTTCTGAATAAAAACTCACTTATTTCTAACAACTTTGAAGTAATCATGCTTTTGGAGTAGAACTGTCCAGGGGGAAAACACTGAAGTTCAGAAAAAACCTAGATAATACATGGTTGCATTGCACACCACAATTCGTAGAGACAAATCAACTGGTTGAGTCATTCCAGGTCACTCTTCTTTGGCTTGGGAATAAAGAGATACTACCAGCTGTACTCAGTTTGTCATAAGATATAATATTATCCTTTAAAGTGCTGTCCACAAAATCAGTACATTTCCAATCATAAAGAAATACCATGCGTTGGACAGAAACGATGCTTTCATGAAAATATCCAGATGCACCACATGCAGACCTCCAACCTCTCTTAGTAAAATGAATGTGTCTACCAGATACTGCAAACCTTTACTAGTTAATAAACTCTTCAGTCCAGTGGCTGGACACAGGGGCTGCCTGGAACATTTGCTTCTATTATGGGGAGTAGAATAGTTGCCACACTATAACTTCCCAGCTGGATGTCTTTTTCACTGCATGTGCCTCACATAGTATTGTGAAATGTACATGCTCTTGCAGAGGTGAGCATGAGCGGAGAGTAATTTTTAAAATCCTAATTATGTATTTAAAGATGGTAAGACTCCAGATGTCTCCCATCCCAGGTATGAATATATAGATAGTGCCAGATGTGGTCCACTGGACAGAGGGAGGTGAAGCCTGAAGCAGACAGCTGTAGTTGATGAGGTCATCAGCATGATTTGGAAATGGAAAGAGTTTGCTAGAAAAAATCATGTCACTTTCTTTTTTCTTGTTTGAAGTCACTAAGCTTCAGGGTTCAGGGGAATTGTTACTTTGACTTTATTCTTCTGTAGGCGGATGGCTGCCTGCCAGTGGCAGCTGCATATGGGATCATTTGCATTGCATGCAAAGTCTCTAGTTTAAAGGGAAGCTCTTCCTTCCCTTAGATCATCTGTTTCTTTAGAGTCAGGGCCACTGTTTCACACAGATTCTATTCTTCCTTTAATCTTTTTCCCCTACTTACTCCATACAGTTTAACAAGCATCCCAGAGTCAGGTCTAGCAGGCTCATCCTGATCACTGAGAAATCCAGCCTGTGGACAAAGAAAGAAGTAGTTGATATTCTTGTGATTAGACACATGACAGAGGATTTTTTTTGCAGCATACATATGCTCTTTTTTCCTATCTGTTCTACAGACTAGTGTCTAGGAGCTGCCAGCTGCTGTCCAGGACACATAGTGGATGTTAGACCTGCTATGGCATCAGTATTTTCTATTTGCACTTCATGCACATGGTAGTGTATCACTCATGTAGTCTAACATCAAACTGTCAGGAAACTTTCATCTCCAATAGCTACGCAACCTCCTTTACTTTGCACCTGACAAATCAGGGACAATTAGGCATTTTAATTGGTGGAGGAAGGAATAGAAAAGGGAGTTTCTTAAAATGAACCTATATAATAGTTATGCCTCTAAGTAGAAGAAGATGAAGTGATTATGATGCTTCTCAGCTGCTCACTCCATCCTTGAAGGATGTTTTCTTTTTTCAAAGGTATTTTAACTTCTGGAGCCTCTTGGTCAGACATCATGGTTTTGATTGATTTTACTTATCACCCCTGATTCCATTCAGCCCAAAGGAATAGATACTTTCCCTGTCTACTGGAGAGGTGAATAGATTTAAATCATGCTGCAGACAGCCTCTCCAGCTACAGACAACTTCTGATTCACAGCTGGCAAGGCAAATAAGATGGCTATTGCTGAACCTGGCATCCCTCCTCAGAAGGTGACCTTTCCACAAAAGAGAACTCATGTGCTATAAAAGAGCAGCAGAAACTCCAATTCAAATGCAATCAGATTTTAATACTATGCCATTTCATAAAGCAGAACAGACTTTTTTTTAAATAAGCTCGTTCTTATTCTAATGTATTGGGCTGATGGGTAAGAGTGGGAAGAGAAACAGACTTTAAAAAATCTTGTTAACCACCCTTCCTTTAAATCTGTTTTGCTTCTTTCCCCTCTGCTGCCCCTCCTCTCCCCTCTCCCCTCCCCTCCCCTCCCCTCCCCAAAAAAATGGTGACTAGTAGAACAAGCATGAAAATATGCTGGACAGTTTGAGAGTTCACTGTGTCTTTGCTAGAGATGCACACATCAGTGACTGACTAGAAAGGGTAAAAAAAAAAAAAAAGGGGGGGGGGGGGAAAGAGGCAACATGGCTAGGCCTCTAATCTTTGGGAAGCCAGCCAAGATTCATTTATAGCTAGCCAATTCAGATTTGCTGGCTGAGACTCTCTCTCTCAGTACGTCTCTAAACTGGTCTAGGCATGGTGGGCAGGGAGCACTCATGTCTTAGCGAATTACTGAGAAATATCAGACAGAACAAAGTGTTGTTTGCACCAGTTGTACCCAAGTGCATATCAAAGAACTACTTTTTTATCACATTTTGCTCTAAAAGCTACTTCTATTTGCTGCAGAAAGAAAGAAGGGGAGGGGAAAGGCTGATAACTGCTTGTTTTGAAGTTTGGGTTTTTTTTGTTAACACAGGCTCTGTTAAACCCCTGGTGTATAGTAACTGTAGATTTCATTTGGTACATTCCCTTTGAAGTCAGTTTGCTTTTGTTCTTACCTAACTTGATGCCATTTTCCACAAGCTAATTTATATGCAGTCCTGGTCTGAGCCTGCCACCCAGAATTCGGTATGGGAATTTGCCAGCAGGGAGAATGAATTTACTGTAGGGATACAGAAGAATTTTGTGAGCTTGTGTGGTTAGGGGTGGGGGGGCGTTCAGAGAAGCATGCAGTGAAAAAAAACCTAGTTGCTGGCTTCACCAGGTTATTCCAGACAAGAATTTGGGAGAGTTGTACATGACTGGGGGGAGCATATTGTTGGATTTTTCTGTAGCACTAGAGTTGGGGTGGAGAAGGATGCGTGTGTGGAGGAAGAATACAAGACAGAAATAATTCTAAAGATCACCTTTTTTGCTAGGCATTCAGGAATTTTCCATTGGGGCGTTTATGCCAAACGTGTCTATGAAGGAACATTCAGAAGGCTTGGATAATAAAATAACAGTTCAAAAGGAGCAGTGGATTTAAAAGTGGGAAAACAACCTATCTTTTGGATTCTGTCTGTGGCAAAATTTTCAAAGTTTGCCAGAACCACATTTCCCTATTTTTACTGGAGCTGTGTTTAGCTTGAATCCAGCAATCTGGATTCAAGAATAATAAACAAACATGAATGGAGAAGGTGAAAGAAATAATGACATTTGTTAAAGCAACATCAGCCAGAAGCAGTGCAAATTTGTCAACAAGTTAAAAAATGCTGGATATAGACATGATTATAAGGAAATCTGCATGAATATTTATATAGATTCACCTAAAGATCATTTCTACTGGAAGAGGACATTGGATGTATATACAAATATCAAGAATATCCAGGGTTATAATTCATTAAACTCTATGCTTCAGGTCTCAAGCCAGTCTCTAATAACAGAAGCCAAAATGAGAGCTAATACAGTTAGAGGATGAAGAATAGACTGGACCTCAAGGCCTGAGGCAGTCAAGCAGTGCCTGTGTTCCTACAGTGGTTGTTCTGGTTTTTAGCAAATAAAAATGGTCCTGACCAAGCTGTGTGGTAAGAAGACTGAGTTAATGCTGACAAAAGAGGCAAGTACTTTGAAGAACTATTCAGGTTTGTGACATGGAGAGGTCTACCCTGAGATTATTCAGATAGTACTTATCCTGTGTTTACCCTGTTCACTGCTTCTGGTAACACAGATGCAGGCATGATATATGTCCCTTCCTATCTAATGCTGTTGAGAACATAGCAGCAGTTAGTTCCAGAAAATCTACATATTACCAATTTTTATGATTGATTATTTCATCTCTAACTAGCTTTGAAAGATTATTTTGAGGACTAGAGCCTACTCACCCAAAAAGGAAGTGTGAGTTTTCCTACTGAAATAAATGACAGTAGAATAAGGCCCTAAACTGGTACTAATGAATTTTAAAGTCCTTAACCGTGCTCCTTATTGAGCTATAGGCTGATAAGTCTCTGTCCTCATGTGCCTTTACCACTGAACAATCCCATCACTGGCCTTGCCCACTCCAGAAATTTTTCCCAACCTTTCCCATCATTTCTAACATTAGCTCTACTTCAATGGTATTTGCAGCATTGAGGGTTAAGGGGAAGTAAATCATGAGCTGCCACGGGAATTTTTAACACTAAGTATCATTATGTTCACTTCAAAGTTTCTCCCTGCCATTGTTAAAAATGCTCATGACTCATTTACACAGGGCCTTCCCAATGATAACACCAGGGGAATTAGACAAATGTTAGTGACAAATTCTTTATAAAAATGTTTCTCAACTTGGCAGTCAACTACACCTTTTCTGCAATGGGCTCTCTGAGGTGGAACTCACTTCCCTATCCCTCTGAAATCTATCTTATTTCCTTCCTCCCAGTTTAAAAAAATAAATCTGAAATCCAATTCCTTCTTTCCTCCTCCAAAAATGATTTTTTTAGGAAGACCACTATCACTTTGCCTCAGTTACATTCCCTTTCAATTTCTCTCTTTCCTTCTTTAAACTGAATTAGTTTTTGTTTTGTTTTGTTTTAATAAGTGTAACCCAGGCAGTACTCCAAGAGGTACCCACTCTCCAGTTGAAGGGGTCAAAGCAGGTGCACACTGTGGGAGGTGTAGGGACTCTCCACCCCATATAGAGCAGAGCCAGACCACCAATGGGGCCTTAACCATATACCTTTTAATGAGAGAACAGTACTGGGAACATAACAGGCATAAACCAAGAGATATAGGGGACACTACAATGCCCCAAGGGGGCAGGATTCAACAAAGGTTAGACATTTACAATCATAGACCTATTCATCCAGTTGACAAAAGACAGGATTAACAAAATATAAAAACACAGACAGCACAACAGACAATACTGGTTGGCGAAATATAAAAGGCACACAATACAAAACATCAAATGACAGGGAACACAGGGCCTAGGTACATGGAGGGGGAGAAAGGGGAAAAACACAAAGACCCCTTTCCACTGCAACAAAGATTTCTCCCTGTTACTTCACTCTCCCCAACTAGGACTTGAACTTGCATCTCTCACATAATAGGCAGAAACTCTGCTACACAGCCACCAGTACTGGTAATATTTCAAGTTGCTAGGGGTCTTGACCCTCCTGGAGCCCCAGCCTCATATCAAGCTACCTGGCCTCTTATTGAAGGAGCTGGAAGCAGAGCTGGGAATCTCTCAGGTCGCTGCTCAGATCCGTGCTAGAGCTGGGGAGCCTCTCCTGCTGCCTGCAGTCTCTCATAGGAAGTCCCGGAGCCCAGTGGGGAGCCTCTCCTGCCAGCCGCACGCCACACTGCTGAGGATCCAACTGCTGCCTGCAGGTCCCACTACTTCAGGTGCTTCTGGGGCAACTGCTCCCACCCTGCTGGTCCAGCTCTTGCCAGCTCTTTGAAGCTCCTTCCTTGTAGTCCCTTGCTGGTCTCCCTTGAGTCAGTTGTGCTGCCCCTTTTATCCCCCTCCAGGTGACCCAAGGGGCCAATCAGGGGACACAGAGGGTGAGTCTCTGGGGCCTGATTGGTGAGGAAAGGGAATCCCAAGTCCTCCAATCATCTTTTGCCCTTTCAAAACCCCTGGGCTAAGTCACTGCTGTCACAACCCAGTTAATCAGTGCCCATGCCACTAGCAAAAGATACCATTCAAGTAGTCAACTAAGGGTTAAAAAAAAAATCCTTGCCAGAAACTCCTGAAACAAAATCCTGGCGGAGAGCTGTATATAATTTATGCCCACGTCACAACCAAGAAACGAAACTTAAGACTGGTCAGGGTGAAAGGGGATAGCCCTGCCATAAATCCCTGCAATTGGTCAAGAAACAAGCGTAAGCCCCTCATCATAACCTCATACGTAACAGGCAGAAAACCTAACCCACTACCTTGTAACCTGATAGCAACCTGAGAGCACAAAGAACTGCTGCTTGCCAGAAAATTAAAGATTCCACATAACAGTTCATCACTGGGTATCTCCGTCAGACACCTCTGTCTATAAATAGTTTAGCAGTTTCCGCCCAAGTCGGAGAACCCCGGAGAAACCTCTGAGGAGAGACCTGAGTCCATCACCAGAGTAGATTGATGGTCTGATCAGCTGTCAATACTCTGGCAAGTATTGGTTGGATCTAGTAATAGGGTACAAAGAAAAGTTATTGTGCAGTATATTGTTCAATTGCTAGATATCTAGTTCTACAGGAGTTCCTGGAAAGGTCTGGTCACTATTTAACAAATGAAGCAAAACTAACATGCAAGGTATGTGGAGACTGGCTTTTTGTCACAGATACTTATTTTCCCCATTAAAAACCTCCTGAGTTAAAGACTGTTTGTGAATCTATATATCAAGACACAGGGTCCTGAATTGCTACCACCATGTACACAAAGAGATTGTCATAGACACTGTGCAGTGCTCTTTTTTTTTTTAAGTGTGAGTTTAAAATATTCTAACTTTTAGAGCCAGAACTCTAAAGAGTTAAGTTAAGTTAAGTACTATACCCTCACATACCCTCTGCTATTTCTGGCAATGATATATATCTGTAATACAGCAAGGTGAATGATGCATATAATGAATAACGTTCAATCTCTTTTTCTCTCTGGGAACTGCCTACTAAATGCCTGCAATTTTCTCAATATTTATTTCAGCAAATATATTTTCAGCAAATAATAATTGCACTGTAACTTATTTGTAAGCAATTTAGTGCAGGTATACAAACTTTTAGCTCTTTGCATTGGACACAGACAAGAGATGGTACATTTCTGCGCTCTGATTGGATTAGTGTAACTCTTGAAATTCGAATACCTATAATTACAAGGAAAACATATATATTTCCCATGATTATTTTCAACACATCTATTTCAGTGGAAATTCTTAACATTCCATTCAACCTCTAGAACCAGTGGGGACGCATAGCAGGTTCACGGGAATGCATATGCACCCCCTGAGAGCACTGGTGCACCCCCTGACAGCCGGCATTTCTGGGCAGGGGGAGCAGCTACTACCCCCCTGAAAGCACTGGCCTGGGGGTGGAGGCGCCAGGAGAAGAGTCCCTCTATGGTCGATCGCACTTACCTGGAAGTGCCAGCGGTACACCCCTGCCACTTGCAGGTCAGTGGGATTGGCTGCAGGGGGACCTCCCCTGTCGGCAGGATCAGCCATGAGGAGACCCCATCCCCAAGTCACTGACTGTCTGCTGGGGAAGCAAGTGCCCCCCTGACTCAGGAGGTACCAATTGCCTATGTCACAAAGAGTGCGAGCAGATTTGAAGTGGATTTCCTTAAAATTCAAAGGTATTTCTCAACTGGTTTGCAGGTTGGCACATGTTCTCTATAAACCTACTATGAAAATTACAATCAGACACATACAATAAGAGAGTATTTGCAGTGCACCTTTTGTGCAATATTGTGGCCAGCCCCTAACCAGTAAATCCCAGGTCATCTATTTTCTTCACAGATACAACTGCTTCCCAGGAAAGTCCTCCTTTCCAGTGATCACAATGCCCTGGTTCTCATTTGCGGCCTGTTCTTTCAGTATCAAGAACATTTTTAGAGCCATTTTTTCAATGTATTGCTTGTCCAATTAAGCAATTGAGCATGCAAATGTCCTGTTACATGTACAAATGCTATAACTGTGCATGTCCCAAATTCCTCAGTTGGGAGGGAGAGTTTTAGAACTATTATTTGGAGATGTGTAGGCAAACTTGCATATAACAAAATGCTATATCATGCAACTGTGATTAAAAAACATTGTCCCTTCAGGTGTACTGTACTGGATTAAAACCTGTTGACAGGTCTACCACAGATCTGTTGATCTACCACAGAAATGTCACCATCTTTGCTTGTTCTTGCTGTAGCTCAGTGGCTTTCCAATTTGATAACTAGTTAACACTAATGCTTATAACAAAAGGTTTAATTACAAGGCAGAGTGATTATAGTATAAACAAAATATATTTAAAACATCTAATTTTTAAAAGATTAACATTACCAAAGACGTAGTAGTAGGTGATTCAGTCATCAAGTTAAACTGTTGGCTATATGAACTAGCAGCAATATTAACAGAAATTGAGACTATGGGGTAGTAACTTTCACTGTGAGACAACATAAGCCACACTTCAGAAAGTATTTTTAAACATCTGCTTCATTACTTCACTTAGAACAGAGGCATAGGAAGCAGAAGGCACGGGGACAACAAGGCTTAGACCCCCCCAACAAACACAGGGCAGCAGGTAGGGCTGCAGGGCATCCTGGCCGCAGGTTCTGGACTCCTGCAGCGGGGCCCAGGGGGGACTCAGAATTGCAGCCATACAGGATCACAGCCTCAGCATGTGGATTACTGTCCAGCATGGCAGCCAGGCAAGTTTCAATATCCTCTGTGAAAGGGAAGGGGCTTGCAGGGGTGCCAGATTGAGGCCCTCACAGTGCAGGGGGCAGAGTGGGGCAGGGGCAGGGGCTGGGGTGAGTGGGGCCTCAGGGTAGGTCGTGGGACACTTGGAGCCCAGGTGGCTTGTCCAGGGGTGTGGGGTTCCCGCTGCTATGTGCACCCTGGGGGAGGCAAGGGGGACATGTGCCCCCTGATCTGTGTGTGGAACAGAGGTGAGTTGCTGCTGTGGGCTGCACTCTGTGCCCTGCTGTTGCTGCCTTGAGAGCCAAGCAAAGCTATGTGCATCCCTCTACTGGGCTCTGCACCCCACACATGGCAGGCACATTGCGTCATGCCACTCCTGGGCAGCAGCAGTCGGGAGCAGAGCACAGCCCACAGCAGCAGCCTGCCTCCACCCCACGCACAGATCTGGGGGGCACGTGCCCCCTGGCCTCAGCTGGGATGCACACAACAGCAGGAGGACCGCCCCTACCGACCTTCGATGAGCCACCTGGACTCTGAGTGTCCCATGACCCACCTTGGCCCTAGGACCCCATTCATCCCAGCCTTTGCCCCACTCCCTCCCTCCCTCACTGTGGGGACCTTGATCTGTCCCCCCCCCCCCTTCCCATAACAGACTTACCTGCAAGGGGGGGGGGGATGGGAGGGTCTATGCGTGTGCATGCCTGCAAGCATACGTGCTGAGCCCCCCCAAATAATATTTTCTTCCTCCACCTATGGACAGAGAACTAGATTTTTAAGGTAGGGTTGGAACATTGTTGAAGCCATGACAGTCAAGGAAATGTGATAAGCCAGGAGTTTTTTGGTAATATATTTTATTGGACTAGCTGTACAGTTGGCAGCGATGTTAGACAAGCTTTTTAGACACCAAGTACCCTTCTTCAGTAGCTAGGGTCAGGAGGGACCTGAACAGATCATCTAGCCTGACCCCCTGCCACAGGCAGGAATGAATGCCGGGTTCACAAGACCCCAGACAGGTGATCATCCAACCTCTTCTTGAGTTTGCCCAAGGTAGAGGCGAGGACCACTTCCCTGGGAAGTTGGTTCCAGATTTTGGCCACCCTAACTGTAAAATATTGCCTTCTGATCTCTAACCTAAACCTATTCTCCATCAGCTTATTCCCATTGTTCCTTGTCCCCCAGGTGGTGCTGGGGAGAAAAGGGCTCTGCCTAGTTGCTGTTGATCCCCCCTGATGAGCTTGTAGGCAACCACCAGGTCCCCCTTCAGCCTCCTCTTGCTGAGGCTGAACAGGTTCAGGTCCTTCAGTCTCTCCTCATAGGGCCTGTCCTGCTGCCCTCTCACCAAGTGGGTGGCCCTCCTCTGAACCCTCTCCAGGCTGGCCACATCCCTTTTGAAGTGCAGCACCCAGTACTGGACGCAGTACTCCAACTGCGGCCTGACCAAAGTTGCATAGAGGGGGAGTATCACCTCTCTGGACCAGCTTGAGATGCACCTTTGGATGCATGACAAGGTATGGGTGATCTTGCTGCTGCAGTCTGGCATTGGCGGCTCATGTTTATCTTGGAGTCAATAATGACTCCAAGATCCCTTTCCGCCTCTGTGCTTTCAAGAAGGGAACTCCCCAGCCTGTATGTATGCTGTGGATTCCTTCTCCCAAGGTGCAGCACCCTGCATTTGTCTACATTGAACCCCATCCTAGTCTCATCTGCCCACTTTTGTAGTCTGTCTAAATCTAGTTGCAGCCTCTCTCTCCCTTCAAGTGTGTCCACCTCACCCCACATCTTAGTGTCATCAGCAAACTTGGACAGCGAGCTTTCCACCCCCTTGTCCAAGTCACTGATGAAGATGTTAAACAGTGTGGGCCCGAGGACATAACCTGGCAAGATGTGAGCAGTGGGGTACCCAGGGCTGAGTACAACTCATCCACCACTACTCTCTGGATGCGCCCCATCAGCCAATTTTTTACCCATCCAACTGTGCAGGCATCAATGCCGCAGTCAATTTATTGATGAGGATGGGGTGAGAGACAGTGTCAAAGGCCTTCTTAAAATCTAGAAAGACTACGTCCACAGTGACACCATCATCCAAGGATTTAGTTACTTGGTCATAAAAGGCAATCAGATTGGTCTGGTAGGACCTGCCTTTGATGAACCCATGCCAATTGCCCCTGAGCATGATCTCCCCTGCAGGCCCCCCACAGATGTGCTCCTTGATGATTCTGTCTAAGATCTTCCCGAGCACTGAGGTGAGGCTTACAGGCCTATAATTACTTGGGTCCTCCTTCCTCCCCTTCTTGAAAATAGGGACCACATTAGCCAGTTTCCAATCCCCTGGCACCTGGCCAGATGACCATGAATGCTCATACAGCCAGGGCAAGGGCTCTGTGATGACCCCTGCCAGCTCCCTCAACACTCTTGGGTGGAGGGCATCTGGACCTGCAGATTTAAAAATGTCTAGCCCTTCCAGAAGATCCCCAACTACATCTGTGCTGACTGAAGGCTTGATAGAACTTTCTCCAAGATTGTCCCTACCTCTGGTAGGTGGGATATCCCGGTCCCTGTTCAGGAAAACAGAGGCAAAGAAACTGTTAAAAATATCAGCTTTCTTGTCTGGCATGGCCACCAGATTACCATTTGTGTCTTGCAGGGGCCCTACATTGCCTGGTGCCCTCTTCTTGCTCCCAATGTACTTGAAAAAGGACTTTTTGTTGTCCTTAATCCTGGATGCTAGCCTGAGTTCCATCTCTACTTTGGCATTCCTAATAGCCCTCCTACACTCCCGGGCCAAGGAGGAGTACTTCTCCTTGGTGATAGCTCTTCCCTTCCACTGGTTGTACACCTCCCTTTTAGTCCTCAGGCATTGCTGAATGCCCTTGCTGAGCCAACAGGGTTTCTGAGCACTGTTACCCACCTTGCTTTTCTCAGGGACTGTTATCCTTTGGGCCTGGAGGATTGCCTCCTTAAGGTACGACCATCTTGCTAGGTTTTTAAAAGTTACTTAGTTTCTTCAAGATTCAGACAGGGCTCTAGTGGGATTTTCAGAAGTACCTGGCACTGAAGTTCCAAATAGGCATTCGGCATATGGATGTTTTAGAGAAAAGACCACTTACAGGTCTATCTACATCTTAAAAGGGAACTCAAAAATTGGAAAATAATTACTATTTCATACACATGGGGCCATCTGCCTTTTTGTGGAGGAAGAAGGAGGAGGAGAAGGGGACACAAACTAATTTATCTGTAGATTAGCATTACAAAGGACATGACATTAAAGGGCTTCCAACATTACAACCCAATTTGTAGAATCTTAAAACAAAAAAGTCTAGAGCACTGGGCTGGGATTTGAGAGGTAGGTTGTGTTCTTGGTTCTAATACTGACTTTCTGAATAACCTTGAATAAGCCACTTACACCTCTGTGCGCCTCACCTTGAAAATGAGGATAAATATGCTGACCTCCTCTGTAATACACATTGAGATAGACCCATGAAAAGCACTGTACAAAAACCAGGTGGGTAATATTTTCAACAGTTCAGTGTTAAGCAGAATTTTCTGGATGCTACATTAGCTTGTGAGTTCAGAAAAATAAGTGACATTTTTAGAACAGATCTAGAGGATGGGGTCTGTAGCAAAGAGATGATGAGACCAGAAATTATTTTTTCTGAAGAAAAGAAAAAAAATAATAATTTAGTCTGAAATTGACAGTTTGCACCTGGCAGGCAGGAGGAACACACAAAGCAGGTTCCCTCCCCACAGAGTCTATCAGACAGTGTCCATACACAGGATTTCCAGCCAGGTGTGCTTGAGGAAAAATGAACTATACAAAGCAATGCAAAGGAAAACAGATAGATGAGAAAGTGGCCTAGAGGTAATGGAATTTTTAAAAAGTGGCAGAAAGCACTGTTTCCTGTTGAAAGACAACTGAATCTTTGTGATAATGGCAAATCAAGGCATTTTACAAAAATGTTACAGCTTAAGTAGTCACAGGCACAGCTGTTTGATGCTTAGAGAGGAAATACCTTGCATATCTGTGAAAAAGCAGAAAGAACTATTGCAAGAAGTACTATTAAAATCACTGCATAGTAATCTTTTCCCCCATTATTTGGTAAGGTCCTGCACAGGAACTGCAAGAGATGAAGCATGGAAAATTCATATCTTAACTGATAAGACCGGCACAGATTGTAAGTACGACAGAAAAAGTGTGATTGTCAGTACCACAGAACATTTTTTTAGAGTTGCTGTTGTGTGAGGGACAAAACAGGCTTCATTTTATTTACCAGACAAGTATACCACATTGTAGTTCTCTAATTCTCTCACTGTTCCTCATGTAGAATTCTCAAGGCCTTCCTCTGCATTTGCCTTTTTCTAGTATTATCTTCCTTAGAGCCTATAGTCTCACCAAGAGGCCAAGTTCTAGAGCTGGCCACTTGGTGGAAAACATTATTTTATGCCTTTTTATAATCTATTATTAACAGTAATCAGAACATTTCTAATAAATACAAGCAGCTTTAACTAGTACATGTAGAAGAGGTCACAACTTGAATGATCTGGGGAATATGAAATCCAAATCTAGTTTGGCTTTGTTTGGAATCAGGAGTCTGCTTCAGATCTCTCCCTATATATAAGGTTCCTTTAAATTAGCATTAAAATGTTACTCTCCTCAGCTTATGTCTAAGCAAGCTGATTCAAGAGTGCCAAATGTGTCTATTTGACCTATATTTGAGGACATTTCAAAGGAAATGGTCTGAGGAGAGGAATACAGCTTACAGGTCCAGGAAAGTGAATAAGTCTGCTGTTTAAAAGGGTCTCCAATTTATTTTTATTTCTGCTCAAGACCATTCTTTTTATTTCACTTTCCCTTTCTTCTCTTCAGTTTGGTCCCTTCAATTTCCATCTTATGGAAAGATGTGCCACAGATGAGAGACCTTCCTTCCCAGTATCTCTTGATTTTCAACAGACATTAAGTAATTCATTTTGCTCATTTTCATCAATTTTTTTCTCTTGTGCCATGCTTGGAGCATAGATAAATTCTTCATCTTTTAAATGAAAGAACACAGACAGAGTTACAGTATTACTAGTTTTCACCACCACTATACGCTTGTATTGTGCCTAAGAACACTTCACATATTCCAGGACTAAGGCAATGAAGTGCTTACAATCTCATTTACCTTCCCTTTCCACAAATTTCTCTTGAAGTCAGAGTTCATCTTCCTCCAAGTGTGATCTGTAACAACCTTAGGGGTAACAGGCTAAGAAACCAAATTTTAGAGAGAGAGGAGGAAACCAGCACTAAAATGACAATAAGCGGAGAGACTCTTCAAAGTTTGCTGAGGCATGCTTAGGCATAAATCAGAAAAGATCAGTTTCTGACACCTGTCAGAGAAAACTGCAACACAACAGGTTTCCCAGAGGACATGTCTTCCCCCATGGGGTGCATCTGCAAGGCTTAGGGGTTTTTTTAGTCCTAACCTTTTTCACGTGATGGTGTCTCTAAGACATTTGTATCATGTCCATAGAGCCATCCCTTTAGCAGGGTGAATTGGGGTGACCGCTTTTGGGGGCCCCACAGAGCCAGGCAGAGTGGCTGCAGCCCCTCCCATGGGGCCCACTTAGAACTGGTAGCTAAACCCTGAAAGACAGAAAAAGCATCCAGCCACTCATCACCTCCCCTCCTCCTGCGTGCCACTGGCTTTGCGTCCTCTGAAGAGCGACTCATCTGGGGTGTGCAGGATCTGCTTGGCCCCAGGCACCAAACTTCATTGCTATGGCATTGCCATGCCCTGCCTTTGCAGGGGTCCCATGGCCCCGCACACTGTTAAAGGGGTTCTGCACAGGCTGATGTGCCCCAGGCCCTGCACTGCCCTAGGGTCAGCTCTGCATGTCCAATATGACAAAATAGCCCACTTTGGACATCAACTCCTGCCAAATAATGCAGAAACATGACAAAAATAAGTTCACTTCAGGTAATATTTGGAGGATGTATTTCTTCCACTTCATGTTTTAGGCACCTACATTTGCAGCACTCTAGTTTAGGAGGCTCCAGCAAGATACATGTAACCATTGTACCCAAGGGGGTGTTAGATAACTCTCTGCTGCATGAATCACCAGGGGACCAGATCTACTCAGATTCATAGATGTTAGGGCCAGAAGGGACCTCAATAGATCATCGAGTCCGACCCCCTGCATAGACAGGAAAGAGTGCTGGGTTCAGATGACCCCAGCTCGATGCCTATCTAACCTCCTCTTGAAGACCCCCAGGGTAGGGGAGAGCACCACCTCCCTTGGGAGCCCATTCCAGACTTTGGCCACTCTTAGACTAGACATTAGGAAGAACTTCTTCACAGTTAATCTGCTCTCTGCTAGCTAGTGGCCATTATTTCTTGTAACCCCCGGGGGCGCCTTGGTGAATAAAACCTCACCAATTCCCTTCTGTGCCCCTGTGATGAACTTATAGGCAGCCACAAGGTCACCTCTCAACCTTCTCTTGTGGAGGCTGAAGAGGTCCAGGTGCCCCAGTCTCTCCTCATAGGGCTTGGCCTGCAAGCCCTTAACCATATGAGTGGCCCTTCTCTGGACCCTCTCCAAGTTATCCACATCCCTCTTGAAGTGTGGCGCCCAAAATTGAACGCAGTATTCCAACTGCGGTCTGACCAGTGCCCGATAGAGGGGAAGTATCACCTCCTTGGATCTGTTTGTCATGCATCCGCTGATGCACGATAAAGTGCCATTAGCTTTTCTGATGGCTTCGTCACACTGATGACTCATGTTCATCTTGGAGTCCACTAGGACTCCAAGATCCCTTTCCGCTTCCGTGCCACCAAGCAGGTCTATTTCCTAGGCAGTAGGTACGCTGGACATTTTTCCTCCCTAGGTGCAGTACTTTGCATTTCTCCTTGTTGAACTGCATTCTGTTGTTTTCTGCCCATTTGTCCAACCTGTCCAGGTCTGCTTGTAGTTGTTCCCTGCCCTCCGGCGTGTCTACTTCTTCCCACATTTTTGTGTCATCCGCAAACTTGGACAGAGTACACTTCACTCCCTTGTCCAAGTCGCTGATGAAGACATTGAAGAGTATCAGTCCTAGAACCGAGCCCTACAGGACTCCACTGCCCACACCCTTCCAGGTCGATACCAACCCATCCACTACGACTCTGGTTGCGACCCTCTAGCCAATTCGCCACCTACCGGACTGTGTAGTCAGCCAAGTCACAGCCTCTTAACTTGTTCACCAGTACGGTGTGCGATACCATATCGAAGGCCTTCCTGAAGTCTAAGTATATGACGTCAACCCCTACTCCTGCATCCAGGCGTTTTGTAACCTGGTCATAAAAAGAGACTAGATTAGTCAGGCATGATCTACCTGCTACAAACCCGTGCTGGTTTCCCCTCAGCATAATTTTTCCTGCCGGTCTCTCGCAAATGTGAGCCTTGATAATTTTTTCAAAGACTTTGCCAAGGATGGAGGTGAGACTGACTGGCCTATAGTTGCCCAGGTCCTCCTTCCTCCCCTTCTTGAAAGTGGGGACCACATTGGCCCTTTTCCAGTCCTCCGGGACCTGACCCGTGCACCATGAGTGTTCAAATATTCTTCAGTCACTGGCGAGAAGTACCGAAGAAACAAATATAAATGAAATAGCTTACTGATGTAACATGTTCCAAAGGTAGACACACACACACACACACACACACACACACACACACCCCCATAATGCTTAGCATTAATTATATCCCTTTAGATTTTTGCCCTCATCTCACTTTGACCCCCTTCCTTATGTGATCCACCAGCTATGGGTCACATTGTAGGCTTATTGTAAAGAAACTGATATTACATTGTGCTAGGCACTCTACAAGAAGGCCAAAATGGTTAAGGGAAACAGAAGGAGAAAGGGAAATAAAAGAAAAGTTGACAACAGAAGTTTACAAAGCAACAGAGGCCCTTTTCTAAGGTGGCCATTGAGACGCTTTTGAAAAATAGAAGTGGCGTGGAAAAAATCAGTTTAAAAAAAAAAAAAAAAAGACCAAATTTCAGTTTGTTGTGCGTGAAAAATGTAAAGCTTGTCCTATTGCTACCATTTGGTTCCTATTTGTCCATTCTAATATTTTCCCCATAACCATTTGCAAAGGCAGAATTTATATTTACATTCACAAAGTGGTGATTTTTTTAAGGTATGTAAATTCTGGAGTTAGGTACCCAACTGTTAAAAATTGACCTGCAACTGTTATCTTGCATTCACTGTATGCACAATTCAGAAGAAAATTTAGAATCCTACTTACAGCTGATTCTTGAGGGTTCTGAGTTCCACTTACATGTCAGGTCACTAGTCAGTTCAAAAGGTCAAAAGCACTAAACTTAAATTGTATATATTAAAAAAAAGTTGAGGGTGATCTGCCTACACAAAAAACATTTACAGGTTCCAGTGGTAGTTTTGCGCACACATGCATTAATGAGCAGTCTTTACGCATGCAATCAAGTCCCTTGTTTTAAAATAGGTGGTCCTTCACACTGACCTCATTTATACAGTATAAAAGATACATTAGGATGCCCAGAATGATTAGGAAATGCAAAATTCACGTGAATGGTCAGGCAATGGTTTAAAGGCTTGCCACAATGATAACAAAAGGATCTCTGAAAAGCCCCATCCAAGTCTTTCACAGCCATGATCCTTGCCAACCAGCTACAGGTGTACACCGCAGGAGCAGGTGGAAAATTGCAGCCTATGGAGGGAGGGTGTATAATGACAGTTGTGTCTCCATAATACATTCTCCCCCAAGGTGTTCTTGTACATCTGTGTGCCCGCCTCTGTTCCAGGAGGTGCTCCCGGGCAACTCTTGCGCGGGCGGCTGACCGGGCCTGCCCTGCTCTCGCTGGGGAGTCCCTGGAACTCGCCGGCCGCGGTCGTGGCTGGGCCTGCCACAGGGGTGTCCCCCTCGCTGCGGCCTCCAGCGCCAAAGCGCCCCTGGGCGGGCTCACACGGGGCTCCGACCTCCCCTACACCCCGGCCAACGCCACCTTGGGTCGTGGACCTTCCGTCCCTCGTCCCCGAGCGAAGACTGAGCGTCGAGGGCCCTCTCCGCCCTTTGCGGCTCTCTTCCCCGACACCCGGTCGGGACCTCTGCCAGGTCTTCCCTGGTTCCCTCCGGCTCTATCCCGGTTCCCTCACCGGAGCTCCCGCCGGCTCCAACCCGGTTCCTTCACTGGGGCTCCCGCCGGCGCCAATCCGGTTCCTTCACCGGAGTCTCCCGCCGGCTCCCCGGAGCCTCCGCCAGCTCGTCCCCCGTTACCTCACTGGTGAATCCAGCTGCCCTCTCTCTAGGCTCCTCCTCGGGGCTTCTGCCGGCTCCCGCGTCAGTTTCGCCGCTCTTCTCCGGCGGCATGGCTCTCCCCGCCTCCGTTGCTCCCGGCGCGGCTGCAGCCTGTTCGGCCCACGGTCAAAGCCCCTTGTGGGGGCCCGGCTCCACTCCCGGGCTTCCTCCCGGGCTCCGCGTCCTCCCACCGCGCGCCCCTTCTCTCCTCGGGGCCGCCTTTTATTTCCGCGGAGCGGCGCCTCTCGCTGACGTCGCTCTGCCTCAGCTGTATGAAAGCGTGGCTAACGAGCCGCGCGGGTGGTTCCCCAGCCTGCACGCCGCCGCTGCTCCCCTCTCCTGCGGAGCATACGTAAGTGTTCCCCCCGGCCCTGGGCCGGGGACTCCCTCTAGTCCCGTTGTCCCTGGGACAATTCCCCCCTTAAGATGCCTTGGGGCGCTGCTTTGTTTCCCATGCGGGTCGTACCTGTAGGGTCGGTCCCCCCTTTCCCTGGATCCTCTTGGTCCCCGGCCTGGTCTTCATTTCCACACCTAGATAAGAAGTCCGCCATGGTGTTGGTTTTCCCGGGTTGGTATGTGACGCGGAACTTATACGGTTGGAGCGCTAACGCCCACCGGGTAATCCGCGCGTTAATCGGACTTGGCCGTACTTAGCCACTTCAGTGGAGCGTGGTCCGTCACTAGTGTGAATTCTCGGCCCATCAGGTAGTACCTGAAGTAATCCACCACCCACCGAATTGCCAGGCACTCACGCTCAATATTGGCGTACCTTTTTTCTGCCGGCAGTAGCTTGCAGCTCGCACATGCCACAGGTCTTTCGCCCCCTCCCTCTTCTTGGGTGAGGACTGCGCCCACCGCCGTCTCCGAGGCGTCTGTCTGCAAGATAAAGGGTTTTTGAAAGTCAGGGGTATGGATTATGACGTCTTCGCATAATGCCCTCTTCAACTTTTCAAAACTTTGTCTCATCTCCTCCGACCACCTGACTACTCCCGTTTTCCGCCCTTTGAGGGCCCCCGACAGGGGTGCTGCTAACTCTGCGAAATGGGGTACGAACCGCCTATAATAATTGGTTAGTCCCAGGAAGGACCGTAACTGGCGACAATCTTGTGGGGCCATGAAGTTTCGGATAATTTCTACTTTGTCGGCCAACGGTTTAATTGTGCCCCTGCCGACCAAGAACCCTAAGTATTTTGTTTCTTTCTGCGCAAAAGCGCACTTCCGAGGATTCGCGGTTAGGCCGACTCTGTGAGGACGGCCCGAAGCGCTCCCATGTGTTGTTCCCACGTCCGGGTGTATATGATGTCGTCTATATACGCGGCCGCATATTCGGTGTGGGGCACCAGGATTTGATCCATCAACCGTTGGAACATTGCGGCGGCGCCGTGCAATCCAAAAGGCATCCTAACAAATTCGTACAGCCCCCACGGGGTGCCGAACGCCGTTTTCTGCCAGTCTCTCTTGGCTACCAGAATCTGCCAATATCCCTTGGCCATGTCAAGGGTCGATATATACTGTGCGTCTCCTATCTTTTCCACTAGCTCTGCCATGTGGGGCATGGGGAATGCATCAAAAACCGCCATGGCATTCAAGCGCCGGTAGTCCACGCAGTCTTAATGATCCGTCCGGCTTACACACAGGTACCAAGGGGCTTCTCCAGGGACTTCTGGAAGGCCGGATAACTCCTAGCTGCAACATGGACTCAACCTCCTTGCGGATCGTTTCCGGGAGATGGTGGGGAATGGGTCACCATCTCTCCCTCACTATTGCTCCGGGGGGTGTTTTTATGGTGTGGCACGCATCCCGAACCCAGCCGGGCTCTTCACGAAAGACATCTCTGAATTCGTCTATCAGGGTTCAGGCCTCTCGCTGTTGTGCCAGAGTTAATTCCTTCCCCAGCCTGACTGGGGTATCTTCTGGAGCAGGCTCCATCCCTCTCTGTGGCCCTTGGGGGCCTAGTTCTTCGTCCTCAGCCTCGGAAAAGGCTGCCCATCCCTCGGGATCCCGCCATTCCCGCAGGAGGTTCATATGGTAGATCCGTTTCTCCCGGAGGTCTCCGGGTCGGTGAACCTCATAATCTACGGGCCCCACCCAGCGGAGGATCTCGAACGGCCCTTGCCACTGTGTTAGTAGCTTACTGGTGGATGTAGGGAGTAATACCAGGACCCTCTGCCCCGGTTCGAATTCTCGCTCCTTGGCCCGGCGATCGTACTGACCCTTTTGGCGGGCTTGGGCTTCCCTAAGGTTCTCGTGGGCCAGGTCCTGGGCCAACCTAATCCTCTGTTGGAACGTCTGCCGGTAGGTCCTCGGCTCCTGGGAGGGCCCTTCTCCGCGCTCCCATCCTTCTCTTAGGACCTGTAATAGGCCCCGCGGGCAATGCCCCAATACCAGCTCGAACGGTGAAAACTTTGTGGATTCTTGGGGGGTGTCCCTGAGAGTGAATAGTATTAAGGGGAGGAGGAGGTTCCATTTCCGGGGATCCCCCTGTATGCACCGGTGCAATGCCCGCTTTATGGTTCCATTAAGGCGTTCCACCAGCCCGTTGGTCTGGGGATGGCAGACCGAGGTGCGGAGCTGCTTTATCTGAAGGGTCCGGCATACTGATCTTAAAACCCCCGACATGAAATTCTTCCCCTGGTCTGTCAGGATTTCTTGTGGAATCCCCACTCGGGTTATCCAATTTATTAGCTCCTCCGCGATACGCGGTGCCGTCACTGTTCGCAGGGGAATCGCCTCCGGGTATCGGGTGGCATAATCCACGATAACTAGAATATATCGGTGACCCGAGCTACTGCGGGGCACAGGGCCCATGACATCTAACGCGATTCTCGTGAACAGCGTGGTAATAATAGGCCTGGACTGGAGGGGGGCCCGAGGAGGGTGTTCGGTTCTTGTCTTTTGACAAATGGGGAAGGCTGCACACCGGTGGGCTACTTCCTCCCTCATCCCGGGCCAAAAGAACCATCTGCTCACCTTCGCGAGGGTTTTGTCCTGGCCCAGATGCCCCCCTACTGGGCTCGCATGCACCAACTGCCAAATAGTCTGGCGGAATTGGGCGGGCACCACTAGCTGCGGGCCCTCGGCCTCCTCCCCCCTGTCCCCCTGTAGGTGGTACATGAGTCGATCCCTTACCTCGAAGTGGGCCTGTCCTTCCTGTGCCGACTTAGGGGCCCTTTGGGTACCCTGGGCCTGCTCTCGGAGCACCCCAATCTCCGGATCCTTTTCCTGGGCGTCGCGGAACAGGAGACTACTTGTGAGGTTGTCGAGGTCCAACATATTCGCCTCATCAGTTGGCCCCTCGTCTTCTTCCAGCTTGCCCAACCAGCCCTCTTGGCTCTGGATCCCTTTCCGGGCCGCTTCTGCGTCCCTTACCCTGTCCAGGACGTCATATATCGGTGCCCAGTCGCGCCCCAGGAGCATTTCACAGGCTAACCGGGGCACCGTGCCCACCAGGAGTTCTCCCTGATGTTCCATTACCTGTAGGCGGACCCATTGGCGCTCGGTCTGCTTCGCATCCCCATGGAGGCAGGCAATTCTCACGGGGGCCACTGTCCTCCGACTGTGCAGTGGCATCAAATCCTCCCGGATGAGGGATTGGGCGCATCCTGAATCCAAGGTAGCTTGCACGGGGCGGCCTTCCACCCACGCCATGACAACCGGGTGCTTCCAAGCCGCGTTCCCTCCGCCAACCACATAATGCAGTCCATAGGCTCGCTGAGGTTTTGGCCTCGCCACCGCTCCGCTGGGGCTCTTGTTCGGTTATCGGGGGCCCATTGTTCTGTGGCCTGCCGCGGGCACTCTCTGGAAAAATGGCCCTTCTGCCTGCACCGGAAGCACACCATATCCCTGGGAGTCCCTTGGTCGGGTGGACGTCTGCGTTCCAGTTCTCGTGGGGCCACCACCGAGGGTCCCTGGCTCCTTCTCTCCCTGGGTAATATGCCTCCGAGGCAGCGAAAGCTTTGGCCAACCTCAGAGCTTCCTCACAATTCCGTGGGGTGTGCTGCCGGACCCATCGTTGCGTCCGCTCCTCTAAGTCGTTCTGGAACTGCTCCAGGATGATCTGGTCGGCGAGGGCCTCCCGGTCCTGTCCCGCTGGGCTCACCCACTTATCCAGCAAGTCGCGCAACTGTTGTAATAACACTCTTGGCTGTCTTATTTTGTGGCCCTTCCTAGCTCAGAATCGTCGCCGGTAGTGCTAGGAGTTGATCTCTAAGCGATACAAGATGGCCTCCTTCACGGACTCGTAGTCCAGGGCATCCTCCCTCGACAGGGCCCTATACGCGGCTTGGGCCTTGCCCACTACTATGGCCCCCAGCTGGCTGGCCCAGTATCTTTTATCCAGCCCTATCACGAGGGCATGCCGTTCAAAGGCCTCAATATACGCCTCCGGGTCATCCTCTTTGGTCATCTTGGGCATCTTAAAGGATGCCAAGCTGTGCTAGCGCCATTCTTGTTGCTGGTCCAACATCTGTTGCTGCGCACCCAGAATCTAGGTCAGCAGTTGCACGTTCTGCCCGAGCATATCAACGGGGCCTATAGCCGGGGCCTGCATGTCGGTGTAAGTCGACAGGTCGGGGTACTCCATCATCCCACCTCTGCCACCACGTTGTGCCCACCTCTGTTCCACGAGGTGCTCCCGGGCAACTCTTGCGCGGGCGGCTGACCGGGCCTGCCCTGCTCTCGCTGGGGAGTCCCTGGAACTCGCCGGCCGCAGTCGTGGCTGGGCCTGCCGCAGGGGTGTCCCCCTCGCTGCGGCCTCCAGCGCCGAAGCGCCCCTGGGCGGGCTCACACGGGGCTCCGACCTCCCCTACACCCCGGCCAACGCCACCTTGGGTCGTGGACCTTCCGTCCCTCGTCCCCGAGCGAAGACTGAGCGTCGAGGGCCCTCTCCGCCCTTTGCGGCTCTCTTCCCCGACACCCCGCCGGGACCTCTGCCCAGTCTTCCCTGGTTCCCTCCGGCTCTATCCCAGTTCCCTCACCGGAGCTCCCGCCGGCTCCAACCCGGTTCTTTCACTGGGGCTCCCGCCGGCGCCAATCCGGTTCCTTCACCGGAGTCTCCCGCCGGCTCCCCAGAGCCACTGCCAGCTCGTCCCCCGTTACCTCACCGGTGAATCCAGCTGCCCTCTCTCTAGGCTCCTCCTCGGGGCTTCTGCCGGCTCCCGCGTCAGTTTCGCCGCTCTTCTCCGGCGGCGCGGCTCTCCCCGCCTCCGTTGCTCCCGGCGCGGCTGCAGCCTGTTCGGCCCACGGTCAAAGCCCCTTGCGGGGACCCGGTTCACTCCCGGGCTTCCTCCCGGGCTCCGCGTCCTCCCACCGCGCGCCCCTTCTCTCCTCGGGGCCGCCTTTTATTTCCGCGGAGCGGCGCCTCTGGCTGACGTCGCTCCGCCTCAGCTGTATGAAAGCGCGGCTAACGAGCCGCGCGGGTGGTTCCCCAGCCTGCACGCTGCCGCTGCTCCCCTCTCCTGCGGAGCATACGTAAGTGTTCCCCCCGGCCCTGGGCCGGGGACTCCCTCTAGTCCCGTTGTCCCTGGGACAATCTGTTACTCATTTAACTAATGAATTTGCATCACCAATATTTTGAGAGATTTAATTAGGTGAGCATTTATTACTATGTTATTATGTGAAGGACTGCAAGGGGGCATGAGAAGGATAGGAATGAACTCTGGAAGGAGCTGATCTGTGATCTGAGAGGTACATTAAATGTTAAGAAAGGACTCATTTTCCCTTGTATTACATTTGGATCCACAAAGAAAATAGCCTCACATGCTGAAATAATCAAATCTGTGTTTGCTAGTATACATGTATACACAAACAGCCTGCTGTGCTGCTACTAAAGGAATATAATTTGCCTATAGAATGGGATCACTGTAATACTGTCCCTTAATTAACACAAATCAAACCCTGCTTTTTGCATAGGTTGAGCAAATAAACCCCTTTCCAGAGGCAGATTTCTCTCTTGGGGAGGTTCAGATTCAGATTTCAGTTGTCAGGCCCCTCTATATGGGTCCGTATACAAAACCACATTTGAGGTATATCAGGTATAGATCTGGGCCTGAACTATGTAGGTTTGGGTCCTCCTTCAGTTGATATGTCCTGGCTTTCTACTGGCCCAGGCCAAAGAAAATGAAGTGTGAGTGGCTCTCAAGACTAAGGTTTTTGCAGTGCATCTGTTCAGAATATTTACCAGACTGTCATAAACAATGTGGTCATGCTGGCTATGAGAAAACTTACTCTCCTAGGATATTTTCAGATCTAGTTGCAAGCAATACACAGTACTTTTGTTCTCCCCCTTCCCTTTTGGGCCATATGTTAGGAGATGTCTCAAGCTGTATCTTCCCTCTACTGTGCCAAATACTGACAACTGAACAGCCACCAGAATTGCTGTGTTATATCAAAGGAGCAGTCCCAAAGCTGCACTCCAAATGGCTAGAGAGGAAACATCCTGGTGTTAATTAATAACAGTATTTAGAAAAAGGAAAAGTAAACATTATCTAATGTATGTCTCCATCATCTGCCAAAACACTTACTACTTGCTCCATTAATTTTGCTAATTAGACCCCCACTGTTGAGCCACTGCTGTCAACTGGGCCAATTATTGTTGAGACATATATGCAGGTCAGATATTTTGTTCAGATGTATAAGTTTTACATATTTTTAAGCCACACACCATAAACTGGTTGCCTAGAAGCTGATTTTCCCTCACAGCTGTGAAAGATCATGTTCATCTAACACTTTAATCTTATGCAGTGAACTCCTAATTACAATAGCCTCCCTTCCAACTTTCCAACATGCAAAATATTCACTTATTTGTAGCTCACCATTAATGAGTTTCCTGAAAAAAATTATATTCTACATTAAATAAATTCATTTAATGGGCAGAATCCCAGCTGGTGTAAATCAGCAGAGCTGCACTGACTTCAAAAGCACTCTGTCAGTCATTCCCACCAGCTGAAGATCAAACGGTAGATTTTAAGTGTGTCCTTTTTTGCTCCCTACCCCCATAACACTCCAGATAAGAACAAATAAACCATTCTGCTATCATAAAGATATCATCACAAAAGCACTTACAAGCTTCATGCTGCTATATTGAACCTTTCCTTTCACTCTTCCAGAAACTTGCAACCTAGCTTTAAAAAAAAAAAAGTCAAGTTATGCACAAGATCATAAAAAAATACAATAAAACTAGACAGCACCAGCAGCTTGAGTGAAATATAAACAAGGCGGCTTGGAGTTTTATTACCAGCCTGGAGGATGGTTTCTTATTTGATTTATCCTTTAAAAAGAGAGAGAGAGAGAGAGAGAGAGAGAGAGAAAGAGAGAGAGAGAAGGAAGAAAAGCTGAACAAATGAGAGTTTCCTCTTTCAGTGCTCTTTGACTGCTTTCCAGTAGCTCCCCTCCTGGGTCCATTTCTGAGGCACATTGAGCTTGGCCTGATGCCAGTGTGACAATCAACGTCTGAGCAGTCTCTTCTGTCAGAGATAATTTCTTGCTTTTCATTGTTTTATTGGTGGGTGGGTGGAAAATAGGGGTGATTTCTAAACTGAAACAGGATGTCCTGCTGGTGTCCCAGGCTGTGAAAGGCTCTGTTTCATCACCTGTGCAGGCAATGAAAGATGGCTTAAATTAATCCAGTGAGACTAGGCTGCAGATCTCTTCTTTGCCTTTTTCTTTTTCTTTAAGGCTCAAAAACCTCAGATGCCACCTTAACCGGCAGAACAGAGGACAATAAATTGAGGAGAAACTATCATGTTAAAGCACGTATTTTGAAATGTATATTTCTTGCATATAAATCTTCTTTTAAATCAGTCTGCACATACGTGTGCCCACACACACACACACAATATATGCATCAACTGCATATGTACACATGAATTCAATGTAAGACTGAATAAAATAGTGTACAAATTGGTATCAACTTCATGGCATTGTTAACATTTTTATGCCATTATACAATAAATAACATGCTAGTAGAATTAAAAACAAACAACGTTTTGTTTAGCAGTATTTGGCTTGACAGTGGTATTTACTGCTTTTGAAATCCAGCATGAAATAAAATCATATATTTATATATAGATTGAATGTGTGTACATGCATCTGTGGGGAACAACTATTTATATGCGTGGACCAACCATTTCTTTTTAGTACATAAAAACAATGCTGAAATACTGCATTAAAAATCCTACATACAAAGATATCAGCCACTTTCTATTACTTAGTATTTAAAACTAAAAGGGTTTTGTTTGTCTGTTTTTCCAGAGGTAACATGTTTTAGCTCAACAAGTTACAATTGCTTTTTAAATACTGGTGTCCTGGGTTTTGCCACATGTATCCTTCTGAGTTTCCATCCCAGCCATGAAGGCCGCTGACAGACATGACCCCCCGCGAAAAACACACTTTACCAAAAGAGGAAGCATGTCAGTTTGACTCAGCTCCCCAGCATCTGTATAAATCAGGAGCTTCAGCAGGGCTTTTTGGCACTTTTATCTAATAGCTGGTTCAATTAGCTATTAGATAAAAGTACCAAAAACCCCCTCTGAAGCACAGACATTGGGTGATCACGTCCAACTAATGTGATGTTTCTTCTGGGCATGCGCTGCACTGCACTCTGTGCAGGGGCATGAGGAGCTGAAAGTAAAGCATTGTCTGGTATTTTTTTCCACATCTGTAAACAGCCAAACTGATTTTCTTAATTTTGCCTTTTTGCAGTATGTATGAAGACAGCATTTTATTTCACAGTGTCATCCCTAATTATCTCTCTATGGTATTTATGTGGCCACCATTACCTCATATTTGAACTGCCTATATTATATTCATTGCCACAACAACTGTGTAAGGCAAAGCACTGTGCTGTAATCCTGTTTTGGCATGTGAGAACTGAGGCTCAGGTAGAGGGTAAAGAACTTGCTCAGCATCACATGTGTTCCTTCTATGGTACATTGAACACTAGTTTCATGAATCCCAAACCAATATCCTCCACTCTGGACCATCTTTCCTCTTAGATGTACATCTTGTAGGCAGCAACACATGAAAGAATTATAAAACAGAGGATTGCCTATTTATTATTCATTTGTTAAAGTCTAATTGCATTGAGTCAGGGGGTTGATGGTAGTAAACAATACAACAAATCACATATACTGTTACATGAAATGCTTGTCCAAATTTTAAGAGAGATTTCACTTCCAAGACTGATTGGTAGTTTAACAGTGTCCATGATCAAAAGGCCTTTTGAAGTCTTAGTCTATGTGTTCACTGCAGTAGCATCAGATTGTTTCTTCTGTAAAGGAGAGAGGAAGACAGACTGCATTTACAGTAGCATCCAGAATTCAGATACCTTTCATAAAGTAACATGGCAGAGATATTAGGTTGGGAGTAAAAAAAAAACCCCAAAAAACAAGTGGTATTATGGAATCTTTCCTTACAGAAGACTGCAATTAGTTTATGCTAGCACAGTCTTTTTCTACCTACCTACTCTCAAGTCCCTGAAAAGAACAAATAAGGTTAATTGAGCTCTCTAGATGGGTCATCTTTGGCCACAGTATATGTGGGCTGAGTACTGCCCAACAGCAAAGCAAACATTCATTCCACTTCTTGAACGTTGTTTAATTCAACAAGATATGGGTCACTTTTCTGTTTGCCATCTGCTTATATTTTGGGAAATGCATCTTTCCCCTGAAAATAATTGTTGGGGATTTTTTTACTAGCAATGTCTGCAAAAAATGCCACAGTATATGTTGTAGGAGCAACAAGATGGATTATTATTCACTATTCATCATTTCCGTTTACAGAGTTTCAGCAATGCACTTGGTAGTGGTCAGCAGATACTCACTTAGCCATGCAATGCTAGTTCTTTTTGTTCTCAGCTACTCCATCACTTGAGGGGCAACTAAGATACATTAAATACTTCACTGATGATTTTTAGTTTTTAAATGTGTAACTTTTGCAGTTGATATGGAGATGTTATTCAATTGTTAGGGACCTACTGAAATCACAATTTCATGTTTTTTGCGGAAAATTCAAAATCAGTCAAGCTCCTTGAAAAATGGTGGGCTTGCTAAAAACAAACAAACAAGGAAACAAAAAAAACTTACCAGCAAGCAGAGAAAAGAGTAGGAAGCCATGCAGTCCTGAGGCGCAGGGGGGAGAGGTTAGGAGAAAGGGAATAATTCAGAGCTGAGCCTGCGATACAGGTTCAGTATAGGAGCAAGGCTGGGGCCAGACAGGGAAGCAAGAGGAATTTGGCACTGTCTTTTAAAACATCCCACTGGAGAAACTTGATCACCCAAAGTTAACGGAATACCTGAACCAAAACATGCCAAATGCTGAGAGTTTTCCATATGCCAACAAGCTTCACCAACACTATCTCCCTGCCGTGATCTTTTGCATGTACAGCCCACAAATCTGTATTGGCAGAATATGAAACCTTCTCCATTGTGGCCAATGAAGCCACTGACCCTCAAGATAACTACTTGCTGTACATTTTATTTCTACTTGACAGCTAGACAGACCAGGACCTGCCTGTGTTTCAAACAGAGCCAGTCCACCTCACTTCTGTCAATTTTTCTACCATGTCTCAGGCCATAGTGAAGTCAATTATTACCTATGGGTTAGAATTTGACAAGATCTCAGCATTTCTGTCCTACAAAGCCATATATACATGCAAGGCTTTCTCTGACGTGCTCTAAGGAATGCTGGTCAATGCAGTACCTATCACCTGCAATGTGCACATTCTGACTTTAGTAAGTGATATCTGGTGCATACACTTCCTTGATGTGGATAGCCTGGTGTCCTCCTTCAAAAGAGCCTTCAAGCACTGTCCAGGACATAAGGTCTGGTATAGAGAGTCTTGTGGCAGTCAAACAGGGAACTTGCATGCCAATGTGTCACTGCCACTGAAGCGTGTGATCACAAGTGTAGCAGCCTCTAAAAAATGGACCCACCTGAACAGAAGGGGAAGAGCTGCCTGGCAGAGAGACAGAGTTTGTCCCTGAGGGGACACTGTAGGCTCTGAGGGCAAGTGAAGCTGTTTGGGAGCAGCCCTGTTGGAAGTGGGAGGGGTGATGTAACCCCAGCAAAGTTTTGAAAGAGAGCCCTTGGCAAAAGCCCGGGAAGGGCCCTGAGCTGGGATTGGCTGAGAGGCTTGGATAAAAGGGGAAGCAGTTTTTCCCGCGGGGGGGGGGGGGACAAGAGAGAGGGGGCTGAGGGACAGGCTGGAGACTGGATTCAGAGTCTCAGCACAGTGGTCCCTCGGAGAGGCCCTGAGAGAGGCCTGCAGGAGCAGAGTGGAGAAGCTGCAGCGGCAGGGACTGCTGGTGTGGAGAACCCAAGTCTGAAGAGACCTCACTGCAGCTGCTGCGGCAAGGTGAGCACAGCAGAGCCGGGGTGGGGACTGCCGGAGTCTGCCCCAGTTTCCCTGAGGGGTGAGGGGCCCCAGGGGCAGGCAAAGCCCAGGGAGGGGCTGCATTTGCTGGGGCTGTGTGGGGCAGGAGGGTTGCTACAGCCTGCAGCCCAGACACTGCTCACAGCAGAACCAGGGAAGGGGATCAAAGGCAGGGGAAGGCTGTCTTGCAGGAACTGCAGAGGAGCTGCTGCTTGCTGCCCAGAGACCCCAGGAGCACGGAGACGGACACCAGTGCCAGGGAGTGTCCACAGACCACGTGCAGGGACACAGACAGTCCCGCTCCGTGAGATACCCCGCCAGGGGCAGTGCACACGGGATCCCCAGTACACCATGTGCAAGTGAGAGACTGTGTAAATAAGTTCTTGAGGGTTTTTTAGTCAGTATATCCATGTGCTTATTTAATGATTATTTATTATGATGTAAATAATGAAATCTTGTAAATAGTTTGAGAACTGTCTGCAAGGGTGCTTGATTGTACGGGGAGGCTCTCCGCTCGGGGGCACTGCAGCAGCTTCCCAGGGGGGCTGGACAGGGCGACTGGCTACCGGGTACCCCAGGATCCCATTATTCAGGTGAGGGCACATGTAGTGTTGCACCCACGGTTACACAAGGAATTTCTGGTTCAATGTGGTTCATTACCATTCCAAGCATATGCAGTACTACCAGCAGTTTATGACTGAGAAGCTGGAAATCACACCCAGCACACCGTGCATGCTTAAGCTTCATGATATCTTAAGATGGGGCAACATTCGAGATCAAGTGACATTTGTGGCTGAAAATACCATCTGGTTCATGGAGCTGCTACCTTGGTTTGAAGGCTGGCAGGCTGTGATCCACCATGCACACAACAAGTTGATGGATTTAATAAGTTGGGCTGAAGACAGGGCATCACAAGAACTGTCAAGCTATCCTCATGAAAAGCAGTGGAGAATGGACCTCTTACAGGCAATACCTGTGAATCTGAACCAGTACTGCAGGTACAACCCTGTCACTGCCACCACGGTTCAGACAACTGGCTGCCTTCTTTCTTAGTGCTGTTTTCATTTTGGACCCCAACCAGATGCTTGTTCTGAGTTGTGACCCTTAGCTACTGAAATCAATCCCTGGATGGCAGAAAGAGCATGACAAGGAACATGCTGATAACATGAACTTTGCCAAAGAGTGCCAGATGCTTATGCCTCTGCCTGTGCCTTGGGACACTGCAATTGGTTTCCACATCTCTACCCCCTGGCAAGACATTGCCTCACCATTCCAACAAACTCAGTGGATACTGAGCATGCCATCTCAGTATATGGACAACTGTTCACCCCACAAAGACACCAAATGTTTGTAGCTACTGCCTCTGGATGCAGCATGCTAGTGTTTAAGAGCAAACATGAATTGCCTGTCTCTAGGCTAGCATTAAGCAAACTCCTTTTTACAATGTCCTTTAATAAAGCGTATAATGATGGTATTAACTGCAAATCATGTGTACAGCACGACTGCTAGAGCCACTTGACCAGAGGCTTGGGGGTGGGGGAGGTCCCTGACATGATCAGCCCATGAAAATGGCAACTAGCCCCATGAACTCCCCACCAAATTGGCTGCCTGCCTCCTCAAGTTAAATAGACCCCTAACAATTTTTAATGGGACAAAAGGTGAGCCACTCAACTGGCAATGAAGGGTCCACAAGTCCCTCAATTAAGCTATGGGCTATGCTATAAAGAATTTTGAAATTCCAATTGTACAGGTTTCTGAAAACTACAGAAGGCTTGAAGGTTGTTGGTAGCCCCATGTATTGGGATGAGCATCTGACCCAGAGAATATCAAAATTCTAACAGGTACCACAGGAATGAGGAACTACTGAATGTCTCTGGATTTTCAAATAGTAGTGAGATTGCCAGATATAGCCACTAGGTTCTTAAAAATATACTGTCATGTAAGCGCCAAAATCACTTCAGACCTTGGAAAATCAACAAAAGAAATACCTTTGCATTCCTACAGCTGCTTCTGCTCTTTTCTACTCTCTTCCACTCCCTTTCATGCCCACACATACTCTTCTTCCCTTCACTTCCATAAAAAAAACATGCTTTGCAGCTAACAGAAACCACTATAAGGGTTGTAACATTCCCCCCCCCAGAGGCATGGGGGAATGTTACAAATGTTGTTCACCTACCCTGGGATGCAAAATATATGTTATTTACTTCCAGTTATCAAACCATGTAATGGGTTGGGATCAATAAGCATTTACTGGCCCTGTGTTCATACATAATGTAATAAATCCAAAGATGATTTATGATTATGTTGCCAACTCTGGAACTGAACACTACAATCTTTTTTTTCTGGAGGATTGTTATATTTAATTTAATTAAAATCTATTGCACATACCATTGTTTGCATCAGTGTTTAAGCCAACTTAAATAATTTGTTTGTGATGATGCACAAACACAACCACAGATTGGTCAATCTTGTGCTCTTAAGAAAAAAAAAAACTAGGCAAAATTGCCAGCCAAAGTTTGTCTGCAAAAAAATAACTGCAACAAAGAAAGTAGGCATATGCACCAGTTTCATATTGCCTTGTGGGAAAAAAAAATATAGAAGGGAAACAATTATTCATGTAACTCACACAGTCTATCAACACTCCTTTTCCAAATGATTTGTAGACTCACATAGGTGCAAGCCATAACAGTAACCAGCTTGAAAATTTGACGTTGTAAGTCTACAAAAGAATTCAGTCACAAAGGTCTGCATTCATCACCAAGGCTTCTGCCCGAGACAAGAATTCCCTGTCTTTCCAAGGCCTTTCCATTAGGCCCAATGGCCAGACATACACGTGATTCTGCCCACATGTATGCAAACCACAGGTAACATTTTTTTAATTAAGGGGTTTTGCCTGAAAATAGTTGGAGGGAAATACTTCACTATATGCAGCTCACTTAGAAAGCAGAAGCATTAGCAAGAACCTAGTTCCGTGGCTGAATACACTAAAACTGTAAAATGGAAACAAGAAACACTGTCATTCATTCCTTTTTTTAAATGAATAATGTTTTAAAAACTGCCTTCAGACCCAGATGACCAGAGAGGGGAAAACAGGGATCTGTTCTTAGTGTCTTGCATGATTATCTTGCTGAAGTATTGTATGAACCTGGACAAAAATATTTCTCTGTGTGCAAAGAAAGACAGTGGTCTTGCTGCTCTGTGCTGAAAATGTAGAAGAGGTGGCCAGGCAATTTAACTTCTTGTCAAGGTCAGCTGGTGGACCTCAATTTTCTAATTGGGCTCCAAAGAGCTGGGAGTAATTATTGTTTAATTATGTGTTGTTATATGGCCTGATTTTTGAAGTAACTGTGGTCAGCTTGTTATATGTCAGAGCTTGTTACCGCATTACCATGTGGATCACTTGCTACTATGTGTTTGAAGGTTTTTCTGAGGACATTGTAACAAAAATATATTTACTCACAATGGACAGTCTATTATGGCTGCTTGTTTAGAAGTGGAACAGAGCAGACCAGTGAACCCAGCACTTCTAAATGCAAATCACATTTTATGAAGATCACCCATATTCTTGGGACTACTTCTGAACTTTGAGAACCTCCCAATTTTTTTCTAAGCCAGCATGGCCCAAATTATGGAGAAACTTTTGTTCCTATAATATGAGAACTGCAGCTGCCTTCCCTTCTATTTCCCTTTTTGTTTTTTTTAATATACACATAGCTTGTATATATAATAAAGCCAATGAGAAGTGTTAATTTGATTCAGGGCCTATTCTAGCTTCATGAAACTACTGTTATTCTAAAACATTGTTTTATAGGTCTCCCTTCCTGATTTATTTGGATCATCAGATAGGTGGCAGCAGCAGCATGCAGCAGCCAATCCAATCTGTATGCCACCACCAGTAGTTCTTCAAGGTTTAGCTGACTCTCTGAAAAGTGGTTCTCACCCACTTTCAAGGGTGTTGCAATGAAACCATCTCAGCTAGTTTTCAGGAGGCATGCACAGGGGTGAACCAGGAAGCAGCTGTGGCAGGAGTGGTTGTTTCTGCCTGCATTGGGTTTATAAAGAAGTAAATGCTGCTTTGAACAGTTACTATTAAGAGGGAGTATGTGCAGAGTAAGTCTTTCACCTACTAGGTGTGTGGAGGTTGTGGGTTAAAGAGGAAGCCACCATGGGTGACTGCTGCCACCTTAGGGGAGGCATGTGCCCTACCTGCAATCACTCATGCCAATGGGGGGGGTCCCCCGTGGCTGATCTGGGTGACCAGGGAGCTCGGGGTTCCCCCCAGGGCAATCTTACAGACTGGCCCACAACAGCTGATCGCTGCAGCCAATCACTGCAATCACTGAAGCTTCCAGGAGTGGCTGCAGCTGCATCTGGGAGCAAGCACCGGCCGATTGCTGCAGCCGCTCCCAGGAGTGGTCACAGCCACTCCTGGAAGTGGCTCCAGTGATCACAGCAATTGGCTGGTGCTTGCAGAGGGAGGCACCAGTGCTCCCGCCTGCCCCCTGTGTCCATCGCCAAAGAGGCAAATGCAGCCAGTCAGGGGGTGCACTGGTGCTGTCGGGGGTGCATGTGTACCCCTTATGCATTGCCATTGGAAGCCACACAAAACCTGCCTTCCATTTCCTAGACTTGATAGGCAGTGAAAAATACGCTTACCCATAAATGTTCCTCCAGTCAGGTAGAGGGTAGATGTCTCTCTCATCTTCTATTAACAACACGGTATATTTTAAAATTGTTTTTCTCATATTGCTTTTTTTCTGCCTTTCTATACTTCTTGCTGTACACTTCAGGTGGTTGGGATGTTTCCAAGTTATGCATAGGAATTGAGGCATTCTAGATTTTTGTGGTGTTTGCAGGTTTTAAAATAGTGTGCTCTCTCATATAGCCATCCTTAAATGTATACTTATGTTAATCTGTTGATTTGTAGACCTTCAACCATATTTCCCCAACTCTTTAGGAAGATGCCCTAAGAACAATAAGTCATTCTTCCTTTGGTTTCATTACATTGGCTACAAACTTTTTGAATATGTCACATTTCTGGGCCAAATTCTGCAGTTATTTAAAGCCAGAATAACTGTCTGATTTACTCTGGTATAACTGAGATCAGCCACTGGCCTACAAATCAGAAATGTGCTTGCAAAAATAGGAGCATAAAGAAATAAATATCAATGAAAATGATTTAAAATGTAGCATTTTTCTTAAACTGTGCTACCTAATATATATGCTCTGTGAGTGGGAGAGGGTGGAGGCGCTTCAATTAGAGCAGCTCCAAGAGCTGCTGTAATTAAAGCACTCACAGCATCTTATGTATCAGCATCCCCACACTTCAAAATGGTGGGGAGTGGACGAGACACTTTATCTAAAGCTTGTCAACAAGCTTGGATAAAACACCTCAACCACCATTTTGAAGCATGAGGACACTGATACTCAGGACGCAGGGGGGTGCTGGAACATGGTAATTGCCATGCTCCAGCAGACTCAATGAATCAAGTCTGCTTCAATGCGCTGAAATTCCAGCATGTCAGAGCAGCTTCCCTGCTCATGTATAGGTACCCTTTGATATTGTTTAAATATAATTGTCTCAGGGGAAAACCAGGAAAAACACTGTTTTTAAATCATGACCCCTGAGTGTCTCAAGAGGTTTTTGTTGCTTGTGCTAACTTGTATGTGACATTTAACTGACTAGGTCCTTTAACAAACCATTAGCTCCAAATATGAATATGCTTAGTATACAGCTAGCAATAAAACAACCCAGTCCCTATAATGTTTCCATTTTAACTCCCTAATAGTTCTATTCAGAAGAGATCCTGTTGACATTTTTTGTTTTTAATCTTCTTTTCTATACAAGCCTTCAAGTACTAAATCAAATTTGGAAAATTTACTTATTTGAAGATATATAGGTGTTGTCTTCTTTCTCCAACCAAAAAAGTCACATTTCCTTCTGAATTCAGGAAAACATCTCCAATACTGCAAACCTCTTCCATAATTCATTTCTCTCCTTCACTACAGTATTTTCATAAAAATCTTGTTAGGATTGCTGTTGGAATATGAATGCAGACATCAGTTTGGATATGACCCACTAGAGATTCACAACTGTGACTGTTATTGCTACAAGAATAGTGCTTTGCATTAGGCTATGATGTAATGCAGGTTCAACTCATAGCCTTCTCCATGTATGACTGCAGCACTTTGTGGTAAGACAGAACAAAGATGCTTAAGATGGGCAAACAGACACAAGATTCTGGAATTTAGGAATGGTTTGACGTTATCCTCTGTCAGGAATTATTCAATTTCACACCATTCTGACTTTGTACCTGCTGGTTGCAGCAGGCAATATAGCCTGGTCTAAAACAGAGACACAAGGATGTATTCCAGTCAGTAGGTTCAAGCAGGGTACAATCTAGGAGAAGTAGGCTGTGGTAATTTTTGGGTGAGGTCCCAGCTGACTGGAAAAGTACACACATTCTGCCCATCTTCAGGAAGGGGAAGGAGAAGGAACCAAGAAATTGCAAACTCATCAGCCTGATCTTTATACCTGGAAACATCACAGAGCAGGTCCTCAATGAATGCATGGGGAAGCACCTAAGGGAGAACAAAGCAATCAGGAATGGCCACTATGGATTCACAAAAAGCAACACGTGCCTGACCAACATGATTTCTTTTTCTGATAAGGTGACGGACTCTATGGGTTGCAGGAGAGCAGTGGATATGATTTTATTATATTATTATTATATTTATTTTATTTGATTTTAGCAAAGCAGTTTACACTGTCTCCTAAGTACAATATTCTCAATAATCTAAGGAAATACTGAAAAGTTGAAAGTACTGTAAGGTAGATACATAACTGGGTGTGTCCTGGGTCCAGTATTGTTTAATACCTGCATTCATGATTTGTGCACTGTGCATGCTCAGCAAATTTGTGGTGACACCAAGTTGAGTGGAATTGGGTGTCTACCCTCTCAACAGACAATCCAGAGGGTAGGACTAGACTCCAAAATGATCTGGATAGACTGGAAAAATGGCCCACAACCAGTCAGATGAGATTCAACAAGGAGAAAATGCAAATTCTTGCAGTTGAGACAGAAACTGCATGCACAAATATGAACTAGGGAATGACTGGCTAGGCTGCAGTACTATGGAGAAAGACACAGGGTTTGCAGCTACAGTACTGCAGGGATGGACCTGGAGGGTTTGGTGGACCATAAGCTGAATATAAGACAATTGTGTGCTCTTGTTGCAAAAATGGCCAGCAGCATACTGGGTTGTATCAACAGAAGTGTCACTTGCAAATCAAAAGAAGTGATTTAGCATTAGGGAGGCCTTACCTGGAATACTGTGTCTACTTTTGGGCCCCACACTTGAAGAATGTGGACAGTTTGGATAGGGCAACCAGGGAAACCAAAATGATCAGGGGCCTGGGAGAGACGAGACTTACGAGAAAGGCTGAAAGAACTAAAGTTATTAAGGTTATTAACGGCTGAAAAAGCTCTGGAGATTAGACTATTTGGTCTATCCAGACTACGGGGGGTTTTATAACCATTTTCAAATAATTGAAGGGCAATTTCAGAGAGGATGGAGATGGGATTTTCTCTCTGGCTATAGGGGACAAGACTAGGAACAATGGGAAAATGCAGGTTAGAGATTAGGAGGAACTTCCTGACTATGAGGGTGGTCAAGCATTGGAACAGGCTACCTAGAGAAGTTGTTGAATCCATCCTTAGAAACTTTCAAAAGCAAGTTGGTTGGGATGGTTTAGTCAGAGATAATTCTGCCTTGTGCAGGGGGCTGGACAAATGACTTTGTGAGGTCTCTTCCAGCCCTACTTTCCTATCATTCCTATGATTAACTTCTTCTGTAATCTGTGACAAGTCACTTTACTGTTGTCTCTGTTTTCCCAACTGTATGGTGGGGATCATAATGTTATGGCTGGAGTCACCTGGTACTACTGTAATGCATAGACTTAAAGGGGTTTTTTTCTTAGTAGGTGAGAAAAATGGCACTTTTTAAAAAGTTCTTAGTTACTCTTATAATTACGTTGTGAGAAAAATACTGAAGTTCACTTTCTTCTTTATTCTCTCTTTTTGGGGAAATTCTCAGGAACTTGATATGGTTCATGAGACAATATTTCTGGAAGAAGTTATTATCTGCATGCTATTTATGATCATCTTTAGTTGAGGAAAGGTATGTTATTTACTTCAATTAAGAAAATGCCATTTTAGAACGTTCCTGGACTCCAGGTCAACAGCTTCTCTTCCATTAAGACTAGAGTGACCATACATCCTGGGCAGCACTGGGCACTCCAGGATTTGGTAGCTAGGTCCCAGGCAGTTGGTCAGAAGTCCTGGGCCAGAGGCTAGCAAGGAGGTGGAGTGACACAGTGAGCCAGGCAGACAGCTGGGCAGGCACTGCTGTTACTGTGTGGGAACAAGGTGGGCAGACTGAAGCAGGTACCACCCCACCCACATGTGGCATAACCTTGCTCCTGCACAACAGTGCAAGTGCCTGATGCACTGTGTCCCTCTGCCTCCCTGCCAAACCCCAGCCTGGTACTTGTCTCTAGTGGGTTATGGAATAGAGAAGATCCCACACAACTTACTGATTTGTTTGATGCACTGGCTGGGGGAGTATTTAGTTGACTGCACGATTTCACAATGATTGCACACTTAATTCATACAACACAATTTTATTTTAAAATTCTTTGCTACACATATAACACTGCTTAGCTTTAAGAAATACCACAAACATTAAGAACATAACAACTACATATATCAGAAACAATGCTCCAAATGCAATTCCTTAAAACCATTACAATTACAACTAAAAGTTGAATTTGAATCAATACTATTATTTCCATGATATACTTACAATCCTAGAATTCTGAGAAGCCAAACACCTGGATATGCTTTCATTCCTCAGTAGTACAATTTAATGGGTTGGCCTCAGTAGTACGGTTCAATGGGCTCGCCTCAGCAGTACGGTTCAATGGGCTGGCCTCAATACTGATAGGACTAAGTCCCCTTCCTTCAGTCCCTTTCGGGCGCTCCGCGGCTTCAGCGTGAACTAAGAGATTTGTGTTCAAGGAGAGGGTGGTTCAGGTGATCAGTCTGATCCGGCCTACACTTGTCATTCTTCCTTCGTTGTTCTGCAAGTGAGGTTACCTCCAAATTGGGACAGTAGGTTACAGTTTTTATTGAGTGAGTTGCCGTCTTGGGCCCCTCCTACCCAAACCTGTCACTACTCCCAAATTTGGGCTCAGATCTTCCTTAACAGATTCTTTTGCTTGGTAATCAGTTTCTTTGGGGAATTTCCACACTACTGCAGTGACCTTTCTTTCCAACCTCTTTTCGAAGGCTCCTAGGGTTTGATTTCTTGGAATGTGGGATGTTTGCTTAAGGGTCATTTTTAGGTTAACCTTGTTAAAGGCCTCTAAAGATAAAATTCAAGAGTTAAGACTTTGAGCAAAGCCCGAACCTTCCGCACATAGGCCAAAACAATAGCCTAGATAAGAAGATGAATCTTGTCTTTTTCTAAACTAGCTAATGGGCAACTATTACAAACATTCAAACTATTACATTCAATATGACAGTACTTTTGACCAACTGGCCAGGACCCAGCTACAGAATCCTGGTATGTCCTGTGCTGTCTAGATTGCATGGTCACCCTAAGTAAGACTCAATTGGCAAGGTGCCAGAATTTTCCTATCATTCAGGAGAGTTGTAATGCTCCTGTAGGAATTGGGACAACATGACTTAAAAAACAATAACAGTATTTAATTTTCTCTGTGCAGTGATATGAGATGTATGGACAAAGCATATATAAATGCCATTAAACCCCCCCCACCACCACCATTTGCTACCTCTAAGACAGTATGCACATTTCTTTAAAAGTTCAGTATGTATTTACTGTATTTGAATATACAACTGGGCAGTGCCAATTTGTCTGTGATTTCAGGAGTGCAGGCTGGGGGCTCAGAAAGCCCAGCTACTTGGCCCAGCCCTAGAGCTCAGCTATTCCTACTTCCTTTCCTCCCCCCATACCCTGACTGGGCTATTTTTAGTCTCCCCCCACTTCCCCCTTGTCAAGATGGATAACCCTCCTAACACAGACTCCTCCCTGCAGACCCACTAGCTCCCACCCTGCAATTCAATCAACCCCACCATGGACCCAGTAGCCCTTCTGCAAGATCCCACCTGCCCTTTTCCCTACGCCAAGTCACTTACACTCCACTTTCCCCATGCAGCTTCTGGGACCAGTGAACACCTGTACATGCAGCTCCCGATCTACATTCACACAGCTTAAAGTGAGTCATATGAATATAGACTGGGTGCAGTGAGAGTGTACATACCCAAAGGCATCAATAGTTATCCCAGTTTTGCTATTGCTCTGTAGTAGTCTGGATACTCTGTTATGTTTCACTCTTCCTCACCTTACATGATATATTCTTATCAAGGAAAATTTGAAGTAAGGAATACAGAAAGGGTGTGTACTTTCAATAAAGTCTCAAAACATAAAATGTTAACTGATAAATTATTGGATGAAGTGGTTTGTGAGACAAAAATTGCTGAAATGGGGACGGTTGTGTTTTGTAGTACAGACTGAATTAGATTTTGGGAAAACTAAAAATTGTAATTGCTTATTAGTAGAGGCAGTATTTTTTTAATTAGCAAAATCTGTTTCAGATTTCATGTGAAGCCAAGGAACTCCACTTTGGTGGAGAAAAGGAATTAGATAACCATCCCATTGTTTCTGGTTAGAAGAGTTTTGTAAGATATTAAAACAATATCTAGTAAAGAAAATTTAGGGAACTAACCCTCTAGATTATGGCTCCAGCAACAGATGGAACTGGTGTACATTTTCTGGTGTAGAGAAGTTGGGAATGTTACTGAATTCTCTCCAAATAAAAAGAATTATCTTAAAAATGACTGAATGTGTGATCTTCAGGGATCCTGGTTTTTACTGATTTAAAAAAATCCCCAATTTTCGGATTAAAAATAAGTAACCCAAAATCCACATTTTTCCATGATTAAAATGAAACACCACTAATATATACATATATGTATGGCAGTGCTTCATTTTAATCATGGAAAAATGTGGATTTTGGGTTACTTTTTTTTAATCTGAAAATTGGGAATTTTTTTTTTAATCAGAGAAAATCAGGATCCCTGGTGATCTTGATGGCTTCCTATGAGCCAGGTTAGCCAGAAAGAAGCTATTTAATTGATCCCAAATCCACAAATATAGCCCATGACAGAATTTTGTTTTTGTCTTTCAGATTAAATGCTCAGAATTTCATTTGGCAGCAACAAGCTATTTAATTCCAAATTATTTGGCTTTAAAAAGTTGCTTCAGTGACATCCTGCTTTTCTCATAAATAACAGTAAAGAATATGACTGACATACTAGAGAGTCTTTATGGATTAAAATCTATGAAATGTCAGTACACAAATGTTTAGGTTGTTGGTCTACTTTAAAAACCATTTATCTAGAAGCCTGACTGAAAAAAGAAGGCTATTGTGTTAAGTAGAGACAATAATGAAATTTTTGGCTTTGTCACATCAGAAACACAGATAGTTATAGGAAAATTACACAGGACCAGAATGAAATTTGGAAGGACTGTAACAGGAAAAACCTGAAGAAATTAAGCAAATGTTTTTATTAAAGAGAAGACCAGAGACAATCACTGAACACCAAATACATCCATACACGGGCGGATCTAGAATTTTGAAAAGGGGAGTGTAGATGGTGAGGTGCACCATCACCTATAACACAACATAAACATAAATAGATAAAAAGAAACTAGAAGTTTTATTATTCACTTTAAGACTGACACAAAAATAAATATAACTTCATTGGAATGAGCTGAAAACAATCTGCAGGGCTCTGAAATAGGAGCTTCATTACCAGGAACAGTGAACATACAGCAGGGTTGCAGAACAAAGGAGAGCTTGATTGGTGGAACATCAAGACCATTAAGAAGAAGGGAGGGTTGTGAACACCTGTGGAATAGTTTAGAAGGGATCAAATAGATTATAATGATCCTTGAAGTCAATTGACTCCCTCAGCACTGTCTGATTATAAAGGCTGCTTCTACTGCCAGGCAATTGGTTTTAAAAATTGGGTGGGGCAGGAAACAAAGGGGGGCATCCATGTGCATCAGTGCCACCCCTTCCTTCCACCTCCACCCCCCTGCCCTGGATCTGTCCCTGCATTTCTATGGCTCTCCTGAATGTGAAGCTGGAAACCCACTCCTACCTGCCTACCCAATCCCTTAATCCTGCCTATCCACTCCTATGCTTCATGCATCCAACCCAGAAATGAGATGAAGAAGCTTCTGTGGAGACAAAAAAGCTCCCTGCCGTTGGTGTGCTTGAGATCAGCAGCAAAAGTGCTTTTATGGCAACTTCCCTCTCTCATCTCCAGGTGTGGCACATGGGAATGGGAGCAGGAACAATGGGCCTACACCATGCTTCTCCTTGCTCCATTCACAACAAAGCATGAACAGAAGCTATACAGACATACCCTTCCAGCTTCGTAACACTTAGTGAAAGAATATTGTTATTTGTATAACACTTTTCATCCTGTCTATACGATTGTACTTTGATGTGGTTTACTGTTCAACCACATATAGGGAAGTTTTTTGGTCCACGTAAACCAGGGCAAACCTTGTTTTGTCAATGGTCTCATGGGATCTACTTTTGAAGAGGATGGGGAACTGTGTGATCCTGCAGGGATTTGAATCTGTGGTTCAAGACAGTCATGTCTCAACTGATAAGAAAGTATTTTTCCTTTTCCAGGTGTGTTACAGATACCAGAGATCAGCAAGCTCAAATAATTGGTAATGGACTATGACAGCTTTTAAGCCCTGGCTTACTTTTTACTAATCTGGCCTTGGCAGAGAGGCCAATGAATGAATGTGTGCTCCTACAACCCTCATCAATGTGCCTGGAAAGGGAACAGCTATGTGGATAAGGAGAGGAATTGAGTGTCTGTGGTGTCACCCATAAGCAGTAAAGTCTCTTATAGAAAGAAACCAGCACAATGTATTTCTTGTCTGGTATTCTTAATTACTGTTGGAATTTCAGATTTTTTGTCCTACTTGACAGTTTTCTTCATTTGTATTCCACATACTGAGGAAGCACATGTTTGTCCATCTCTGTCCTCCACAGCATCAGAGAAGGTAACATAATACTCACTCTTTCATCTTTCTAGACAAGGGCCGCTTAAGTTACGATGACGCACTGTGCACAGCCCTGTCATGTTCACAGCTCAGGATAACTCAATGCTGAAACAAGTGACAGAAATTAGTTTCTTTTCTTGTAGCCTTTGAGCGTGATGCTGTATGAGGCTGAACCTTGACATGTAACATATAACACTAAACAATAACTTCTACTACAAGCTGCATGAGAAAGATTATAAAATGTACCGTTGTCTGTTGTTGATTTTCTGAGTTGCTGAGTTCCCATCTCTGCTATTAAGTTCAGAGGGAATTATAGGATGCATGCATTTCTGAAAAATCAGGGTCTTTACTAAGTTCCTAGTTTGAGCTAAGAGTAGTAGCTTATATTAACACTCATAAGAAAACAATACATTAAAAAAATTAAGACTTTCAGCCTAAGCAAATATGTCCCCAGATTAGTTTGAGGAAGTATTTAAAAAAGGTTATCCTTGATACTAGGCTTTTGGGCTTTTTAGAGTTGTTTTTAAGCTGTAAAAAATGTCCATTTACACTATCATAACTCAGATCCAAAACTTGTGTTTTTTAACATAGCTCATTCTCACTTTTCAATTATTTTGATTATTTAAAAATAGGAAAACCATTAGCACACTGAATCTAAGCCAAACCTCTTTGACATTAAACGTTGCAAGTGCACAATTTCAAATAGACATTTACAAATATTATATTATATTGAAAAATTCTTCATATTTGCCATACCTCAAAGTTGAATAGAAGAACCTTATTTAGAACCTATAGCATGGTTTTCTAAACCACAGAAAGATACTACATGCTTCACAGGCCACAGTCCTGCCATGTTCTGCCTCTCCATAAAGGTATTGCATCATGTCACATGCCTTCCACTGCATTGTACTGCATCACGTGAATGCCCCCATGCCATGCAGGGTCCTGGCTCCCCCCAGCTGTGCCCCTAGAGGTGGGGGCACACAGCAGAATCAGGATGAGGGAGGATGGATTCCTGCAGCAGTACCAGGTAAATGGTGCCTGGACTGGGTGCTCGGGGCTGCAGGTTAACCCACAGTGCGCTTGCAGCAGCTCAAATAGAAGTGGTGCAAATTTGAGCTGGGGCTTTTTGCCTCAGCGCACGTGCCAGGACATGCATTTTGGTGTGGGGCAAATTGTGCCACTTGGAGCAAAATAACCCTGCCTGGCTCCTCCCAGATCTGCAGCCAGGGGGAGTTAGAGCCCAGGGCCAGCACCTGTGTTGTCCCCAGCAGTAGAAAAAGCTGCCCTGTCCTGGCCCCATCAGTACAAAAAGCTGCCCTGTCAAGTAGCTCAGGGCTACTCGCTCTCAAGAGCTTCTGAGGCCCAGCCAATTGGTACCTGGAGACACTACCCCTTGTGCCAGCTAGACTGCTGAAGCAGCCCTGAGAGTTTCCTGCACCCTTTACCCATTGCAGCAGCCTGGCAGTGGGGGCTGCTGCCTGGCTGTGACCTGCTGCACACCTGCCAGACCCAGATGGGGACTGCAGAGCCAGTAGAGGGATCTGCCTCTCTGGGCCAGCTGCCAGTGGGCTGTGGCTACAGAGATGGCTTTTGTGTGGCACTACTGCCATGTGTGCCCCTGCCCGGCCATCTGGGCAGCTATTGCCCAGAAGATGTTCCCAGTGTGGTGGCCTGCTTTAACTGTCAAAGCATGTCCTCTTGGCCCCAACTGGACAGGAGGTCAGCCACCTCCAGCTGGGTCCAAGGTGCCACCTCTGAGCAGGCTTCTCTGCTTGGATCCTGCCACTTGCCTCCCCAGCAGGAATTCTGGTGTTTCCTATTTGAAAACTGAAAAATCCCTGATAAATAGATCTCCAAGTCACTCTGTAAAATACCCAAAAAATCCATGTTCCTCCACAATTAAAACAAAAGACCACTGTTTATAGAAAGAGAGTGTGAGAGACAGTGATCAGTTGGGCAAAGTTTTAATGATATATCTACAGTGTTAAAGCAATTTGGAAGCCTACCATTGTCTCTATTATCATAATAAAATTAATTCTAAATACCTATATGTTTTGTTGTTTGTCTTTGGTTTTCTTACCATAGAGCAGTTAGAGCTCCCTGTGACCCCTTCACTAACCAGGACCTCTGCCAGCAGGTCTCATTCTCTCTGGCAGCTGGGCATACAGGGTGTGCTGGGGGATGTGGGGTTTGCAGAAGAGGGGTAAGAAGGCAGGTGGGGGAATCTGGGGGGTCACAGGGTGTGTGGGTAGATTGTGGAGGGACTGTGTGGGGCAGGCTGCTCAGGAGGTGAGGGTTCCCTTCCCCCTGCAGGGCGCAGCCCCCCTGCACAGCTCATGGACTGCCCCTCACAGGGCTACAGCCCCTCACAGGGCTACAGCCCCCCACAGGGGCCACAGCCCCTCCACAAGGGTTACAGCCCGCCCTGCAGGGCCCACATGCCCCACCCATGCTTGCTCCCCCAACTCCCCACTTGCTTCTGCAGCACCTCCAATGGTTGTCCCACGTAGCCCCACCCCCCACTTGCACCACTAGCTCCCCTGATAGCTGCCCCACCTGGCCCCAACCTCCCAGCACTTGGGGAAAAAAAATAAAAAGGAAAAGGAACGCCCCCCCTCCGTACTCACCAGCAGTAGCAGGGGCTCTGGGCCTCGTGGCAGAGCCCCCCCTGTGCAGCACGGGGCAGCGGGGGGCAGCAGGGCCTGGCCCCAGCTGCCTGGCACCTGTACTGCCACTGCCCCATTGGGCAGGTGCGGCCAGGTCAGCGGGGCATCATGCAGCTCCATGCACTGTTGGGCACCTGGGGTTGCTGTGACTGTCACTCAGGCCCCATGCTGCTGGGCGGGGCTCTGCCACAGGCCCCAGTGACCCCAATGGCAGCTGCTACTGCTGGTGAGTGTAGGCTTTATTTATTTATTTTTTAATTGCTGGGATGCTGGGGCTGGGTGGGGCAGTGATCAGAGGGGTCTCGGAGGGTAGGAGGGGATAGGACAATGATTGGGGGGGTGGAGGGACAGGCAAGGAATGGGGCTGGGTGGGGCAGCCATATAGGGATGGCTCAGGGGGCAGGTGGGGGATGGGGCCAGGCAGAGCAGCCAGAAGGGGGCTCAGGGGGCAGGCAGGGGATGGGGCATGGTGGGGCAGCCATTGGGGGCTGGGGGAGTGGGCAGGGCTGGTGGGTCCCTCCCATGGTCACCTCCCCCCTCCTCCAACCCCCCTACTCCCTACTTAGTGGCAGGAGCCTGGGTCCAGTTCCCTGCAACTGGCACGCTGCCTGCCCCACGAGTCCCTCTGATCGCTGCCCTGCCCAGCCCCATCCCCTGGGGCAGCACCAGGGCGAGGGTCAACCATAGAGACATTCTGGTTGGTTACCAGAGTATCTCTGTGGAAAACCCAGCCTCCGTTTTTTTCTTCTGTAGTTTTTTTACCCCCGTGCTGCAAATTTGCAGTGCAGAGAAAATTTTTTCATTCCTGCATGCGTCTCTTGCAGCAACTCAAAGGGCTTTGAGATGCTGCAAAATGCACATGAGCGCTCATGTAGATGTGCCCATAGGGGCTAGATGTGGCCTGCAAGCCTCCAGTTGGACAGCCCTATTCTGAACTAATATTCTCTTCTGCCTACTGGCTCTAAACTCCCTCAGATATGCTTTGGGTACCATAGACAGAAAAAGAGGATCAGAACTGAGATCTGCTGCGTGAATCCAGTACCTTATTTTTTCATGTAGTTGACAGAGTTAGAGACATCACATGGGATAGTACTGTACACGTTGATGGAGTTCTTGAGAAAGTTTTGCTAACCCTTTCCATGCCTTGCTTTGTTTTATACAGTTTCAGTACATGACTGTTTGTCAGTTGGAAGTACAGCCTGATTTAATTATTGTTAAAAATATAAAAGACTCCTTCATAAGGCATGGAAATCTTCCAAGTTAACTACAAATCCCACACACTCCTTATCATCTGAATGCTGTCACTCTTAGCACAAAGTGATTTAAGGCTTTGAGTCATTTCACCCAACATCTAAATGAGACCATCTCTGAAATGCAATACTGCAAAGAATGAAACCCAAAAGGCCTTTTCCATTTGTACATGTGGCAGGATACTAGACAGGAGGAACATAGGATAGAATTTGGGTGGAAGAAGAGCCAAAAGATCTTTGATTATTAGTCAAGGCCTATGTTTTGTTTCATGTCTCAGAGAGAGACTGATTATTCCTTAAAAATCAATTTAGTAATCCAAACAGTGAAATATGGTAAAGTGAACAGTAAATAAATATATAGACAATTGTGTGAATAGTAAATAAAGCAGCACTTACTTTTAGTAAGTTCAGCATATAGTAATTGGTCCTAAAAGGTCCTAAAAAGGTCCTCAGCATTCTATAGAAGATTTCTGCATATCGCTGAATAAAATTCATACCTAACGTCAAGGAAACTAGATGAAGAAAGCTCAGGTTTGTGGGATATGTGGTTCCTCTGAGTGCAGAGAAATTGCTGAAGTAAACCTTGAAGGGATTCATGCCAGGTCCTATGAATATGGGGCTTTTATGAAGAATAAGATTGGATGATGAAGTTGAATGAACAGGATGCTATATGGCATGAACCTCAAAGCTGTGTGAAGACTATGAAATATAGCAGGAAGATTGCTGCCCTATAACTTGTGTATTGTGTTCTTATTCAACATGCGACTGGTACTTTTCATCTTGGTACTTAAATGGGAACTCCAGGCTTTACATAATGAGATTCCATTGCTGGTTCATCAAATTTGGTAGCTTCCTTACTGAGAATAGAAAATGAATTATCTAATTGATAAGACGATACACTTTCAAACCTATTAAAGATGTAAAGATACCTGTTGATTTAGTTGAATGGCTGACATAATTACCTCCCAAGATCACTATTGTCTCATTAGTGCCACTGAATGGTCATCACTGCAGTCACATTAAGAAAATTCGCACCTTAGGAAGACTTACATTCAACTAATATAAGTGAGAGGTAGTGGGAGGGAACATTGTCATAACTTCCAATTCTTGAGCCAATTTTGAAAGTGTTAAGTTTCCAAGAGAATCTTTTATAAAGGCCAAACATAGGATTGCTGTTATTCTATAAATATTCATTATTATTTATGTTTGTTCTATTAGAAAAAAACACTTAAAAGAAATAGACATTGAAAAATCCCTATAAATTGGTGTAATGTTCATCAACCCATATTAAATGTTTATACATGTGCAGTAGGCCTACAATTTACGTGAGTACTGAGTTCCAGGGGAATTTCATGCAAGTCGAATTTGTGTAAGTCGGGACGACTTTCCCCATAGGGAATAATAGAATAGTGAGGGGTTGCATACCCCAGACATAACAAAGTAGTCAGCTTTTTTTCCCTTTTTCTCAGCAGAATTGCCTTTAGGAGGTGCGTCTAGCGTCTCATCTATGCATCTTGAGATGCTGCTACCACAATGGCAGCACAATGAGGCACAGCTCCGCTTGATTACGCCTGCAAATCTTGTGAGGTGTTCGTGTATATATGCAAATCACACACATCTATCTCAAGGGGCATTTTCCAGTCTGAACCCTAATAAAAAATTGCATAAACGTGAGACATGCGTAAGTCAGAATCGCATAAATCGGGGGTCTACTGTAATTCTCTCCGATTCCTTTTTCCAGTGAATTTCTGTCTTCTAAAACAAACTAGCATGAATGAGAAACAAGAGAGTCAGATCTTAGTTATATTAATCCATGCTATACCACTTTTTATATTGAATTCAGTACAAATGGAACTGGATAAACTTTTGTGGCTTGTATTTTATGGAAGCCAGGCTAAACATGCAATGTTTTTGTGGCCTTAAAATCTGTGACTTATAGGCTTCTGAAGTTACATTTAGGTATAAACCCTGCTAAGACATCCAACAACTAGATGGCAGTCTCAGTAAAATATTGAGTCATTCCTGTACACTTGGTATGATAGAGATGACAGTGTGCGCCATGGTAGTAACTGCATTATTAATAAAGAGCACATTATCTGTCCTTTGATGCCATTTTGGAGAAGACAGAATTATTTTAAACGTGAAAATTTTTTGGTCTGTCTTTGTACAGTCACAACTTTACAGATGGAAAAGAGCTCAGCACATAAAATCATATGATGAAGTAGAATTCCATAATAAGAACAAAGAAGTCCATCCAAAGCCTTTTAATTAATACCTTAATATGGTCCGTTATTCATTAAACATTGCTTGGGGCCTACATTTTAGGATCCCTGTTTCATTAGAAGTAGCTGTTTGTAATGCAGATAAAAGAATATGCTCTTCACTAAAAATGCAGTTTCTACCATGGCGCACACTATCATCTGTTGTATGCTAGGTGTAAACACTCAAGAGAAAAGCATTTTTCTCTCTTCTTATGCAGAGAACCAAAATACATCCAAAGGAAATTGTCTTGAAAGTAACTGGGTAGAGGAATGAAAAGTTAGGTGAATACTATTTCTTCTTTATCTACCAATTTCTGTCAGAATTTACAAAATGATCACTACTGTGTAATTAAGCAATAACAGAGATCAAGATGTGGCACACAATTGGGTTGTCATATATGCACTTCTTGTGCATTCTGGATAAAAGGGCAAAGACCAACTATCTCACGCATCCCAAATGTTTCGATAAGACAAGGTAAACACACTTCAGAATGTGTGTTTATAGATATAACATGGCTTTTTTTGGCTGCTGACTTCTGATGTAGAACTATACCCTTTGCTTCATAATCATAAGCCTTTCAAAATTACTCTGTCATTCCAAGACAGCTTTACTGGGTTGTTGTTAATCTATAGCCCACTTTAGTCAGTATAAGCCTCACTGGACCTTGCATTGTGCCCTTTGAAATCCACAGTTGCAACATGACAAGAAGCAAAGCAAAGCATTACTGTGCAAAGTTTTATCATCAGCCACCTTATTAAATACTATTTTGAGTAATCATTTCCTGCTTCTGAAATAGGTTTTCCCAGCTCCGTGCTCTTTTTTGTCACAAGCCTCCTTTTTTTTTGTTTTAAATGAAGAGTGCCAACTGTTTAACTGTATCAAATTATTCCTATTGTGTCATGATTTCACAAGACACACCAGAATCCACTGGAGTCTCAGATAAATTTCATTATATGCCTGTAAAACAGCTTCATGAATGAATTTGTTAGTCTTGGGTTTTATGCCCAGCAGTTCAGAAACACCCAATTAAACTGGTTAGCTTTTGTTTCCATGTATAATGCTATCATGGCATTATATGACAAATAACAAAAGTATATGTCAGTTAACCATCTCCAGGCTGGATCTCTACACACAATCGCTGAATCACCTATCACTTCACTAATGTCCTGCTGACAACACAATGAAAGTTCACAACCTAGCTGGTAGCACTGAAATTCTAGATGCCATGCTTGAGAAGATTCAGTCTCCATCTCATCCATTATCCTATCTCCAGAAATGCTCAGAAGCCCTGGAGAAAGCTACAAGAACATTAAAGCTTGCAGACATGGGATAATGTAATTATCATGAAGGTTTCACAATAGCAGCTAGGGGTATGTGTAGATGACACAGGCATTAATGTGGTGTGCTGGAAAATTTTAACGCAGCTTTTATTTAGTGTGGTGCATTGTGTTTGCACAATACGGAGTTCGTGTTTACACAACACATCACTTTCGAGCAAGTTAAGTCTCATGTGTCATCACCTGCAGATTTCAGTAGGGGGAGTCAAATACCAATTTACCCCTGTAATGTCTTTCCTAGTGTATTACAGCAGGAGGTGGCTGTAAACCAACCAGCCTCCCCAGTCCCCACCCCTGGACTCACTGGACAGTCCTGACTCTCACTGGGAGTCTCCCTGGGCACAGTCACGGCCACCCCAAAAGTCACTTGCACCTTGCTATGCTCAGTCAGTCTGGTCTCTCTCCATCAGTATGCAATCCCAAAGCCCCCATCCCAATCCCAAAGACAAGCCACATGAATCCTCCCTTCCCATTCCTTTCCCTTCCCATCCCACCATGTTACAAATATATGTATTTTTTCTTTTATTTACTATAACTGCTATGATAACTGCTATGATATCATAAAATGTTCAGGGTTTAGAGTAGCAGGTGGGTAGGTGGGTGAAATCACTGACAGTCTGGAAGAAGCAAACCCCTAGCCCAGTCCACATTTCCTCCCCCTCCCCTGACTATCCTCCCCTCCACCCCCATCCTTTGTATACATGCCTTTGTATACAGCCACATATCTAAAGTGTAACTGAATTTATTATATTTTTTATTTTAACATAACCAAGAGAAAAAACAAAGCACTCCTAGGTATTGTCAGCAATATATCCTGGCAGACAATCATGTACAAGGACTGCCCGACCAGCCTCTCCTTGACGATATCTCCTTGATCCCTGTGCTGCTGCTGCCCGGACACATCTCTGTTGTCTGGCCACTGTCTGTCATGTTTCTTCTTCCCACAACTCCTTGAAAACCTCTCTGCAGCTCTCACAGATATTGTACAGCATGTAAGCTGCCACTACAAAAGCCATGATATTTTCTTGCTCCATCTCAATCTGGTACGTAAGTGCCTTCCATCGTCCTTTCAGTTGGTCAAATGCACGTTCCACGGCCATCCTGCAACTGCTCAGACCGTAGCTAAAAACCGACTTCTGTGGGTTGTTGACTTTCCCTCCAGAAGGTTGCATTAGGGTTTAGGGGATAGGCAGTGTCAACTAATATAACCTAGGGAATGATAACACTGCGGATCACTGTCTCCTCCACGCCAGGTGCATAATATCTTTTCTCCACGAGGCCAGGCAGAGGGAAGTTTCTGAACACACATGCATCATGTGCGCTGCTGGCCCACCCAGTATAAATGTTCATGAACCGGCCCTGGCGGTCCACCATGGCTTGCAGGATCAGGGAGGCATATTCTTTGCTGTTTGTAAAAACCCTCCCAGACTTTCCTCCTCTTGCGGGGAAGGCAACCATTGTTTTTTTCTTTGTTTATCAGCCACTGTGACCCATGGCTGTGCAGAATGGCCCCCCCTGCTAACACTACAGCAGAGCACTGTAGGGATTTTTGCAGCAAGCAGAGATGGTCCCACGAAACCTTTCTCAAGATTTTGGTGGAGACCTTACTAGCCAGAGCACCATGCACAGATGCCTGGTGGGATGAACTCCATGAGTCACTGCATAAGGATGATGCCATCCTTGAGGAAGTGGGACACACAGAGATGATCCAAGCAGGGTGCAGAGCCCTGCCCAGACACAAGGAAGCTGGTGACAGATTCAGCAGGGGGGAGAGTCCTGAGCAGCTGGACGTGAAGTCGGTGGCAGCATGGAGTCGCTGTGGCTGCTCCACCCGACTCCACAGGGCCCCCCAAAGCGCGAGGCCCAAGGCAGTCACTCTGATTCACCCCCCAAGGGATGGCCCTGGCAACACATCATGCAAAATTTGAAATACATTGTCAACAAGTCCCATGTTGAATTACAGAGGTCACAGGACAATTTCAGTGATGCCTTTCAGAGTGTGCAGAAGTACCTCTTAAATAAACAGGTACCACGCCTGAAAGGGAAAAGTCAGCTCACTCAGCCTGCCTGTGTGCAGGAAAAACCCGGATGGAGAATTACAGCTGAGCTTGTTCTCCCTAACTCAGTGGGGTCATAGGAGGGGTATATGACTTCCAGCAGGGCCAGGAGGCTGCCACTGCATTTCCAGGAGATAGGGGCAGTTCAGGGTCATGGTGGGGTGAAGGCAAAGAAGCACAAGTAATTGCTTATAATAGTGTGTTGCAAACAATAAAACCTCATGGTTTTCTGGCTTCCTGTGTCTGCCTCCATATCCACCCTTACACTGCTTGGCTGGGAAGGTGGATTTTGTTTATTGTCTGGGTTCATTTCTCTGTTTGTTTTTCCTGCCACTTGCTGCATGGGGCCGGGGGGGGGGGGGGGGGGGGGGAGGAGATAGCAATCTTTCTTGCACAGGTACACAGGGGGGCTCCAGAGATGAACAGAGGGACTACTTGGGTGGTTCACAATACACAAGTGCTGGCCTGCATACCAGATTTTTCCAAAGTCAGCGCCCACTCTGCAAAGTCACTTTTGTGGCCATACTGCTTCTGATTTCACCTCCCTTAGTAAGGAGAAGGGAAGTGGTGTGTCACCCCACCCAGAAGCATGTCTTGCTTTTTTGCAAGCCACTTTGCAAAGTCACCTACAGGGGCTCATGACTTCCCAGGCTCTTTAGCTCACCCTTCACAGCCCTTGCATTTTCCCTAGGCAGAAACTTTGAAAATGAGCTTTTTCAAAATTCCTTTCATGCTGTTTTCCAGCCAGGTGCCAGGCACTGTTTTCTTTGTTTTGGAACACCAAAGCAATGACGTGGGTGGGGAGGCAGTGTGGGGTTTAAGACCTACTTTGCTTGCACACAAACCCAGGGACTTTGCAAACTTTTCACCACTCTTTTCCAGCCCAGCACCAGAGTGTTTGCTTTTTTTTTCCACACCAAAATGAAGCTGCCTGGGTGGGGGGGTTTGCCCCACTGAAGGACTATAAATTGGGGGAGCACAGGTCAGGGTGTGTATTTGCTGTATCGATGAGGGAGGTTTGAGGTGGGTGAGGGACAAGAGCACAGTAGGGGTAGAGAAGGACTCATCCCAGTCCCCAGATTTGCCCCTGGGGGGCACAACAATGCGAATCCACTGTTCAAGAAGACTGAAGGCTGATGAAGTGGGGTGCAGTGAAGCTTCGAGTGTTGTTTGATGCCTGCACCTCTGTGACATGAGACTTGAAAAAGAACATGGCAATGTGCTACACACCACCTTTGGTAAATGACACCTGACACTTGTCTGTGCCCTGAGCATGGCAGGGTTGTTCCTAGGGGGGCACGAATACAAGCAACTACCCTGGGCACAGCATTTAAGGGCCCTGCAGAGACGGGCATGTCATATTGAATGAAATAGTTTGAATGTTTGTAAAGGTTGCCCATTAGCCAGTTTCAGGAAGAAGATAAGATTTATCTCCTTATCTAGTTCATTGTTTTGGGACTACATGCAAAAGGTCCTGACTTTGCTTAAAGTCTTAATTTAAATTTCATCTTTTAGAAATCTTTTACAAAGAGAGCAAATATCCTAATTCCAAGAGATCAAACCCTGGGGCCTTTTAACCAGGTTGGTAAGAAAAGGGCATTTGCAGTGATATGGAAGTTTCCCAAAGGTAATTTAAAATGCTCAACAAAGGTAAAAGAATCTGTTGAGTAAGATCCGAGCCCAAATTTGGGAGCAGTGACATATTGAGTAGGAGGAGCCCGCTGACGGCAGCTCACTCAATAAAAACTGTAACTTACTGTCCCAATTTGGAGGTGACTATACTTGTAGAACAACGAAGGAAAAATCGCAAGTATAGCCCGGTCCAGACTGATCACCTGAACCACCCTCTCCGTGAACATGAATCTCTTAGTTCACGCTGAAGCCGCGGAGCACCTGAAAGGGACTGAAGGAAGGGGACTTAGTCCTATCACTGTTGAGGCCAGCCTATTGAATTGTATTGCTGAGCCCATTCCATTGAACCGTACTACTGAGGCCAACCCATTAAATCGTACTACTGAGGAATGAAACCATTTTTTGGTATTTGGCTTCTCGGAATTCTAGGATTGTAAGTATATTATGAAGAATAATAGTATTGATTCAAATTTAACTTTTAGTTGTAATTGTAGTTGTTTTTGTAACACTAATTCTTATAGTATTGTTTGGGAAGGAAGTGTACTCGGAGCATTGTTTCTGATATATGTAATTATTGTGTTTTTAATGTTTGTGGTGTTTCTTAAAGCGAAGCAGTGTTATATACGTAGCAAAGAGTTTTAAAATAAAATTGTGTTGTATAAATTAAGTGTGTAATCATTGTGAAATCGTGCAATCAGCTAACTACTCCCCCAGCCAGTGCATCAAAACGAATCAGTAAATTGTGTGGGATTTTCTCTATTCCATAACCCACTAGAGACAGGGCAGAGAGGATGGGGTGACTCCTCAGTGCCGCCATCAGCCTCACATCTGAATGCTCACCAACTCCCCTCCCCGCCACCGCCACCGCTAATTTGCCTAAGGCCCTGCACCAGTGGTGTGCCATGGGTCTCTGGGGCCCGGGGGACAAGCATCAGGTGCCACTGCCCTCACTCCTGTGATTCCCAGACAAGCTGCCTTTTGCGGCAGCTTTGGCAGTGCGGGGAGGAGGGGGTGAGCAGCATGGCGTGGTGGCACCCCCTTTGCACCTGCCAATGGCACCCCCTTCGCGTCCACGCCTGGGGCAGCTGCCCTGCCTGCTGCCGTCGGCATGCCACTGCCCTGCACACTGATAGGGTCATTTCTGGTTGTGGGTATGCATTGTTTAGTTCAAATTTATTGTAAACGGGGCTAGTGGAATTTTATGAGTGTGCAAGAATGTACACAAGGTGCACAAGAGGCACCAATACAAATTCCGATGCTCTTTCTATCCTCCCTCCCTCTTGTTTTTACATCCCTATCCACTGTTAGCTGCAGGCTGATTGATCCCTGTTGGTATGACAAGAGGCAGAAAGAAAAAGGAATAAAGAGAAGATGAAGAGGTTGAAAACACTTCCTTCAGGATTTTCTCAACAACTGAACTATTATGCATTATAATTATATCTTATATATATTGGGCATTATAATTTCATCTTATAGACTTATAGAGACTGATAACATAGTAACAGGTAATAGTAATAATAGGAGTCAATCAATAATACTACTAATAAATACAATAGTACTATATTAATAAGAGATGGTCATAATATTAGTAAAGACCTCCCTCTGATAACAGTCCACCCTACAACTCTTTGCAACTCTTTCCAGTAATGCTGTGACTCCATAAAACCCCTAAAGCACAGCATCCCTATGCTGAGGCGGGCATAGTCTCCAAAAACCACCCCACCCACCCCAAAGAAAATATGACACACATGGAGCAAAAAGAAAATACTTTAGTCAAAACACTGTATTCAAAAAAGGGGGGTGCGGTGCATTTTCTTCTTTTGTAAAAAAGGGATCATTTTAAAAAGAATTTACATAGCAAGTAAAAATGATAAATGATAATTAAATTAACAAAGATTTTAAATATATATGGATAACAGTATTAAACAAAAGGGGGATCTTCCTCCCCAGCACCTTTACAATATAAATATATCCAAAATATTAAAAAAGAATAAATAAAAACTGCAAATCTGCACAATATAGGTCTTTCTTTCACTCTTCATTTTTTTTTATTTTTTACTGGTTGCTATCCCCAGTGAGTTCTGCCCATGGAAGTTTTCTGCAGGGAGGGGGGGAAGAGGAAGAGGAGGGGAGTTTGGAGCATAGTCCAAAAAACGGACTTTTGTCCATTCCGCCCCCACCCCCACCCCCCCACACACACAAGTTCGGTAGGACATATTACCTAAATGTCACCCACGACACTGCATATCCTGGGTGTCGGGTTTGGCAGACAGTGTCTGGCTCCTGGAATTTTGGTCGTGGTTCTGAAATGGAATGTGATGAAGTTCAGAAGGTTTGCAATATTGAAGGAAGTCACGTAACTACTCACTGCAAAGTTTCAAACTACTTGCAAAAAACCTACCATTATGGTGATACTACAGCTGTCATTGGGAGCTATGTCCACTGCAGTGGCAGCACACAATGGGGAGTGTGGGGGGGGTGCAGCTGGAGGGTACATGGAGAAGGCAGGAGGACATATACTACAGGTGGCGGGGACGGCAGAAGAATTAAAAGGGGGTAGTAAATTAAGGGAATATTGGCTTCCTCCCCCATTTCTTTTTGTTAAAATAAAAATTAAAATACTAATTTGCTGAACAGACCCGACCCAAAACTGTGGCCACTCCAGTGCATGCTGTGAGGGAGGAGGGATATGTGAGGAGTGAAGGAGGGTAAAAAAACAAAACAAACCAAAAAAACACACAGTGGCACTACTGGTTAAAGGCCGGAACACAGTGCCACTTGGTGGCAAAGGGGATTAATTACAAGTCTTCGGAGTCTCTGGCTGTTTGCATGAACAAATCCATAGCTGCGGCAATGCAACTAGGGAACACTGCAAAAATAACATCTCTGAGCAGTGTTAGTTAAAGGCGCTAAATGGACTTTCAGAGTGGCGGGAAATCCCAGGTTGTGCAAACACAAACACAGTTGCTTCAGCGTAAACAGGAAGTATCGTTTCTTCTACACCTACCCTAACAGTTAAAGTGGGGCTTACACCTTGAAGTGCGACTTAAAATTAAGCTATTCTAGTGCCTGTCTTTAACTGAAGTCAATGAAACAGTAACACTTAGAAGATCAGCTTTTACAATCCTTTCAAAATCCTTTTCTTCACGACAACTATTATATCTTCAGTTATCTACAGTATCTTGCTCTTATTATAACTTATCTTATAATAAGCCCACTCCCTCTTTGACATTTAAGTAACACCAGAATACCAGTGGGAATCCCTCTGTGAATATAGTAACATGCAAAGGATTTAAACATCACTTATTTAACTTAAAATGTATTTTCCCATAACCCTAGGTGCATAGACAAAAATATTTATTCACTGTTTGGTAAACTCCTCTCAGCTGGTCCCCGCACTTTACTCAAACACTGCTGATGTACATCCACTTAAAATCTTAGGAGTCCAACCTTCATTTCATTTCCAGCTGTTACCTCTTCCACAGACTTAGGTTACCATATTTTCTCACTTACAACACACAACCTTTCCCCCTAACATCAGCCCCCCAAAAGCAAGGTGAGCACATTAAGCAAGGGTGCAGATTTTCTGCCTGAGGTTGGCAGCACCTGGTTTGATTCGTACTCCACAATATAGCAGCTGTGATATTAATCTTCAGGTAGTTAAGGGAATTAATTGATTTAAAAGCCCATTTTTCTTCATTCTACAGCTGTTAATAATCATCTCCCCATTTAAGTGCCCTTGATATTCCACTATTCAAGCAAACTTTCCTCAGGGCAATTTTGCTGTCTGCTAGCTGATCTTGGTCTATTTTACAGCCTCTTTAGCTCTTCATAGAATCATAGATCTACCCATGGAGACCAGTCTTCAGCAACAGCTAGGGTCTCAGCTTTAGTTATATGGGAAAAGGAGGGTGAGTCAGACAAAGATTAAGCTCTGTCCCTATGCAGCATACATATGTTGTATGTTAATATGGTATTCTTCCTCTGACTTGATATTTTGCCGGTAAAGCTATTTCCAAGCCAGAAGAGAACAGACAAAAATTTTAGGGGGGAAATTGTAATTAAAAATCTCATTTTAAATAGAAAATTAAATCAGAAATTTAAAGTTTGAAAAACAATCAGCTCTACAATTGCCTGAAAAATCCAAAATGTTTTGTCAAAAATTTCAGGGACCCTGCCTTCAAGAAATAAAATATTTGATGAAAAAAATTAACAAAAAATTCAAAATCTGATCATTGGAACAAGCTCTACAAACAGTGGCATTTTCAAATTTGTTCCACTATAATCAATAATGATAATCAGTCATTTACATTTATATAGACAAATGGCTATGGTAGTTCACACAAACATACATATGCATTAGGTTAACTATATAACTTAGATAGTAATCCAATGGACATGTGTATAATGAAAACAGTTAACAATATTTGGAAAAGTTTGACCTTTCCTTACTTTTTTTTTTTTACTGCTTAAGGGCCCAGGTCCTGCAAACAATTAGGTTATTCTAGTGCCTGTCTCTACTGAAGTCAATGAAACAGCAACGCAGGAGTTACACTTACAATATCGGTCCCTTGCTTTGTAATGGTAGAATTTAATTAATATGCTTTACATTTAATTTCACTCCCCATCCACACAGCTTTTTTAAAACAAAAGGTAAACAGAGTCAGGGGGAGTAAAAGAAGAACAAGCACCTATTTTCTCTGCTAATTTCATTCCATAATATTGGTGAAGAATAAGACACAAATAAGGATAGCTCCTTCTTCTGTGCTAATCTGATTTTCTCCAGAAAAAGGTATCTAGAAGTTTACTCTTAAACTAGGATTATCAGTGTGAAAAGTATAATTTATATGGCTCATGAAAACAATTACATTAGAAGAGAAAAAATAGAAAAACTATAAAATGTAATGCATTAGGGAAGGAGACCATACACTTCCTTTACAGGATAGGAATTTCATGCCTGTCTACTCTAAGATTTTCTTTTACAGGTTTCCCCTCCATTTATGTGGTAGATGTGTTCCTGCAAAACTGGCACAAATTGAAATCACATAAAGGGAATCCAGTTTATAATGTAGCAAATAGGGATACATTCCTAGGGCAGTGTGGGAGGGAGGGAGTGTGTGAGCCTGGGGTTAAGGAAAGGGCAGGGAGAGGGGTGCAGTGTAGCCCAGCAGCTGCAAGCAGGCAGCATTGGCCACTCCTGGGGCTACAGAAGGGGTGGCACTGGGCTCTTCCCAGCACTAGGGCAGGTGGCAGCCTGCAGCAGGATGAAAGCAGGCTGGGGCCAGCAGTGGCATCAGGCTCTTCCCAGCACTTGGCAGTGGTGCTGGGAGGGCAGTTTTGGGGTGGGCTATGGCAAATTTTGGGGTGGCAGCAGCCCCCCTCCCATTGCTATGGCCCACCCCAAGTGCCAGGAAGAGCCAGGGGCTGCTGCTGGCCCCAGCCTGCTCTCATCCTATTACAGGCTGTCGCCCACCCCAAGAGCTGGTAAGAGCCCGCTGCTACTGCCGGTCCCAGCCAGCAGCAGCTGCTGGCCCCAGCCTGCAGTGGGATAAGAGCAGACTACCACCAGACCCGAGCACTGGGAAGAGCCTGGTGCTGTCCCTGATACAGCCCCAATTCCACCTGCTTGCAGCCACTGGTCTGCATCGTGCCCCTTCCCCTGCCCCTTCTCCTACAGACTTACCTTGCCACGCCCCAGGCCTCTACTTGTCCCCACTCATCTCAGCCCCTGTTGCAGTGGCCCTGGGAGCAGCCTTCCACCTGCCTGCATCACAGCACTGCGCAGCCCAGGGGCCAGGGTGAGTGGGGACGAGCGGAACCCTGGAGCCAATTGCATAATAGTGAATTTACCTCTCATATAACGAATTTGAGGTATTAAAAGGGTCATTGCATAAGAGCAAATTCACATATATAGAACCTGCATAAATCGAGGGAAACCTGTACATTCCTCTCAAACATCTTCTAGTAGCTACTAAGAAGGACAGGACACCAGCCTAGACAGATTCCTGATTTGATCTTATTTTGAATGAGAGTATAAGCATTTATTTTCTCCATACTCCAGTATATTAAAACTGCTTAACAAGTTTTTCTCAAACTTTACAAAACAGATACTTCTGAGGGGGACCAAACCTAGATATTGAAAAGTTCTTACGGATGACACTAGGTTATTGTGGTGGGCCAGTAGCGGGTGCTCCCAAGTTGAGCCACCCACCTTACTGTGCCCAATCACCTTCCAGGCTCCGAGTGCCTCCCTGGGGGCACCTTACATCTAGCCACCCCCCTTTCTGGAGCACACCTGCAAGTCTGGGGGTAACGCTGCCACCACCCAGGGTCTGGATTGATCTTGGCCCTGTGCCCCCTGGGAAACACAGGCCTAGTAGTCCTTGAGGGGTACTCAACCCACTGAAAGAACTTGGGATACTTCCTTCAGTCTGAAACACCAATAGTGATCTCCCTTCATCAGCCCAACCAAGGTGACCCCAAGACATAAACTAGACCCTCTCCCAATAAGTCTCCCACACTAGGTACAGAGGAGAACTTTATTGGTTACAAGGAGTAGGTTTGGAATAGGGTACATGGTAAAGCAATATCAGAGAAATACCTTAGAACAAACAGTGGCATGGTAGCCTTTGATCACACATCTGAGTTACTGCAAGCTATATATCTAGTTAGCTCTCAAATAGCTTACTCACAATTATCATCCAGAGGCAGGTGGAGATTTCCTCTAGAGGCAAGCAGTTCATTGAACATGAGTTTCGAGAGAGAGAGAGCAAGTTTCAGATGGTCCAGCTTCTCTGAGACTTCTCATTATGGCTGCTGCCCCGCCTCCTGGGCAGTCCTTAACTGATATAGACCTTATGACCTCATTTACCTGATCCACTGAAGGCCAGCAACTGTTGCCTGCCAGCCCACCAATTTGAAATGCATCATTTCATTTTGCTGGTTGCTGGGTAGATTAGCAGGGTCTCTAGCCCCCTCCCAGTCATGATGACATTGCTTAAAACAATAGGGAGTTTAAGCCCCAACCCAGGTGTGTGAGGCCAGTCACGTAGGTAGGGGGAGCAGGTTTCCCCCTCCCTCAGGAATGTATCCAGCTCAGGTTATAACTCAGGGTTACCTGAAGCCAATGTCGCCAGGGGGATCTGCCCTCTGCAGGGACCATGGTAACCAAATTGTCAGATTGGTCACCCACCTGATAGCAGAGTCTGGGGAGAGACAGAGATGGCATTCTGCCACCGTCATCATGAGGATGTGAAAAAAGACCTTGTACATAAGAATGTAATCTCCGAGAGTCAGAGTCATAGAGAAGTAGGGCTGGAAGGGACCTCCAGAGGTCATCTAGTCCAACCCCCTGCCTGAGGCAGGATCATCTCTATTCAAACCATCCCATACAACTATAATCTAAACTAATCTAAATAAGAGTACCCTCAACTGTGACTCAACACAGACCTAATCTGCCACAGATAAAGCAGGGGAACCATGACAGCTAATGTCCTGCTTCTATAAAATGTTGTCAATACATGGACAAGAGGTCCTGGGTAGAGGGCCATGCCTTCCTGCCCGTCCCCACCCCACCACCCCGAGAGGAAGGCAGAATCCCCCATAGTCCATACTAATTTGACCATAGTGTAAAATTCCTTCCTGACCCCAAGTATGGCAATTAGTCTGAACCTAAGCAGAGGGGTTGTGCCCCTCACTGCTGCCACATGTTCAGGGGGCATGTCACCAGGGCAGGGTGGAGCTTGCAGCACAAGCAACACAACCAGCTTTCCTGTGAAGCCCCAGGCCCCAAGCCCCACACACTGCAGGGCTGGGCAGCAGCACCAGCCCCAGCTCCAGCCCTGTCCAACTCCCTCCTTCCCTCCCACCCTGTGGGGGCCCCCCTCTCCCCCCCCCACTTACCTGTAGGAGCAGCTCTCCAGACTGCCTGGGGTAATGTGCACCCTGTGTCTGACCGCCCTCCTCCCGCTCCCTCCCAGCCTCCTTGCAGGCTGGAACTCTGCTCTTTGCAAAACTGCAAAATCTGTGGGTTTCTCCACTAAAATGAGAAATCCGCATTTTGCTCCAGTAAAAAGGGAAATCCGTGGTTTTCTCCATTTTTTCCATGGAAAACAAAAAACCCAGATCCCTGCTGATCAGTGGCTGTCTGACATCTTTTTGAATACCTCCAGTGATGCCTACAACTTCCCTAGGCAGCCTATTATACTGCCTCACTAGTCCCATAAAGAAGAAAAATTCCATTATCGATGGGCTTTGCAACACACACAGTTCATTTTGTATGTGTGAATGTGTATCTTACTTTTAAAATGTGTTTTAAAACTTTAACTGGTTGCCCTGCTTATGACATCTCACATACACACCAAAGCCCCGGTGCATGGCTGAATCTAATTAGCATACATGCATCTACATGGAGATCAAAAAATATGCCAGAAGATATTTTGAAGATTGCAAAGTCTGGAAGAAAAGGTTTAATTGGTTGTGATCATATTGTTCCATTAGTTTGGAGTAACATAAACAAACTTCAGACCTCTGTGTATCTGATTCCATCTTAGGCAATCTAAGACTAAATTCTCACTTGCACTAAAGAGAATAACATAGTATCCTAAGAAATTTGCTGACAGAATTACTCACACTATTCAAATTGCCTACCAGTAGATTAATGCATGTTGTGCTATTAACTTCTACATCCTGATTATTCATATATCAAAGAGTGATACAATATCCATAGCAAGAATGCCTAGTAGAACAAAGCTAGATGACAATAAAATAGTCTTGTCAATGGAGGTAACTTCCTTTTATGTCTTTGCATATTTATACATAGTTTGTTTTTAAAATCAGATTACACTCTACAGACCACTTGCCTAGTTTTCTGCAGCAATTGTATTTTATTACTCCTTTGAAAGAGATTAACTATGAGCATTTCATAGTTTCATAGTTGGTAGAGTCAGAAGGGACCTGAGCAGATCATCAAGTCCGACCCCCTGCCATGGGCAGGAAAGAATGCTGGGGTCAAATGACCCCAGCAAGGTGTCTATCTAGCCCCCTTTTGAAGACCCCCAGGGTAGGAACGAGTACCACTTCCCTTGGAAGTTGGTTCCAGCTCCTAGCCGCCCTGACTGTGAAGTAGTGCCTCCTGATATCTAGCCTGAATCTACTCTCCATCAACTTATGACCATTATTCGTTGTTACTCCCAGTAGTGCTTGGGGGAACAGGGACTCTTCCATTGCCTGCTGGTCTCCCTTGGCCAGTATAGGCGGACACCAGATCCCCTCTCAGTCTTCTCTTGTGGAGACTGAACAGGTTCAGGTCTTGTAGCCTCTCCTCATAGGGCCTGCCCTGCTGCCCCCTGAGTGGCCCTCCTCTGGACCCTCTCGATGTTGTCCACAGGACCCTCTCAATGTCGTCCACGTTAGTCAGTGGTAAATGTTTAAAACCTTGCCAGAGTCACTAGCAGACTAGAAGGAAAGAGTGAGCTATTCCCTTCCATCACGCCCTCTTGTCTCATCTTTTTTAAAGCTTGGTGTTTACGACCCTTTAGTTATCTTTGAATTGGGTTCTGATTTTGTCGCAGTATTCAAATGATGAAATTGCATAGAACACGTGTTTACTGTTTAATGCAGAAAGATATAAAAGCAATAGGGCAAACTGGGCATGAATTTGTCATGCAATGTGACAGCAAAAATAGCCAATGCAAAAATAGCCAGAGCTACATATTTTTGGTAAGTCACCAGATCATGGAACAGCAAGGTTGCTCTCTAAGCAGTTCTCAAGTGACTAGACTGCACGTTCACAGCTGCAGCCACATATAACCAATAGGTACTCATTAGGGATAACTCAAAGAGCAGCAGGACAGGCACCTGAAACTACTCATGAATGAAACTTCCTCAGGAACTGAACAGTCGTCTTCCCACTAGAGATGGTCCCTTCAGCCAAGGGCTGAGGCACCACTAGCAGGTCCAAGGAAGGAGAGAGGCATTCCTGCCATTTCTACTTGGTACTTGAAAAAACCAACAGCAACATCAGTTATAATGTAGTCATAACTTCTCATGAGCAGTAGGGTAACACAATTTACAAAAAAGGAAATTAAACCAAAAAGTTCATCTTATCTCTAGATTTTAAGATGCAGACAGAATTGGCAAGCCCAATGATAAAAGTGCTCCCACCTCACCATCTCATCTTAAGTGCTTCAATTTTATTTATTTTGTTGAAACTAGACAAGATAGAAAAGAAGTGAAAAAAGAAACTAAGTGAAAGGAACCATGAAAAAAATATTGATGCAAAAATCAACAACTGCTTGGTGTCATTTCACAAACAATATGAGATTAATGAAGCGAAGTAATGCTAATAAACGACAAATCTGGAAACAAATAAACTTCTTAACATTCCAAATCAGGAACAAATTTATATTTGCACATGCATCTATAGAGCTATATACACACTTATTTATGAAGTCTTACAAATCAACTTCTTCTTGATTCTCTTGCCAAGGTCTGTGAGAATCCAGTGGCACTTAAAAAAATCATGCCTGAATAAATGTACCAATTAGAATAATTAGCACCAGTGTTGTCATATCTATTTGTCAAGAAAAAAAAATACAATATTTCCTAGAGTATACAATATTTCGCAGAGAATGTTTAAATCGTGTACATTTTTCCCTTGTATGACTGTACCATCAGCCATATTGCAAAATGTAAGTTAATACACAAGTTAATAGACTCTGTATACACTGGCATTTTTTGTGCGTTTGCTTTTCCTTGACACAAATATTCTCTGAATCCTGACAATATTCTTGAAAAAAGTATTTGTTAGTTCCTCCATTCTGCTACCAATAAATTTGTCTCACACAGATTTCCAAAGCCATACTGCTCATCTTTCAGAACAAAAACAAGGATCCAAAATAACACAGGTGAAGCCATGATTCAGCCACGCATTTAAGCTCATGTTTCATTTTAAATACATGCTTCAGTCCTATTATTTCCAATGGAATGGAAGCAAGTGCTTTACCATGTTGAACCTTCTTCCGAATCTTTACTTAGGCAACATTCCAGTTAATTCCAATTCAAGTTTTAGTTGGGTAAGTAATGCAGGATTGTACCCTGTCTAATTGCAGTCCTTAAAATTACCCAGTCTTTTTTTTTCATTTTAAAAGTGCCTCATATTTACCTACCAAGTCCAGAGTTCAAGACAGAGTTTCTTTTGCAATAGCCAGTGACCATCAGATGCTGGGCTTCTTTTCACATCTACATTATGCATGTAAGATTTGCAGTGTCTGTGGGAACAACAGAGAATTCTGATTTCTAGTTGGGGTAGCCAGGACAGAACATTCCCCCCAACGGGCTCATTCTGTTCATGCCTGCTTATGCCACCTAAATGTGTCAGGTCCAGAAGCACTGCTGTGAAGCATAACCATCCCTTGCTCCCACTTTGCACATACCAAATGCTGGAGAAATGTAAATGCCCTGCGAGTAAAGTAGCACTGAGCACATACATACTGGTACCCCTGCCTGTGACTGACACAAGCACTGGACATGCCTGAGCGCAGACAGTTGTTAGGTTACATTTGTGGAGGGCTGTAGTGCAGAGAGGATGTGCAATAGATGGAGGCAATGTAAACATGTCTTCTTGATATCTATGGTATCTCAGTCAGCAGAGTGGGCAGCCCTTCCCAAACAATCATTAAAAATTTGGCTATGTCTGGACCAATTGGACCCAGCTATTTTCTCATTACCCCAAACAGGCACTTACATTCAAGGTGCAGTCAGCATTTTATAATCCCCTTACAGGTTAAATCCAATTTGCGGTTGGTCTTAAATCAAATGCTACTTAAGACCTAGAAAGAATAAACAAATCAACCCAAAGTAAAGAATGTAAACTTCTTCCTTCTAGTGACATAAAATAAAAAGTCAGACTGGTAGGTCTTGTGAGACTGTTGCAGCTGTAAAGCCTACAAGCTAATTGCCTGTTGCTCCCTGCCTGTCAGTTCCTGGAGTTCCTCAAATTCTTTGGGCCCACCAAAGCTTTACACAGAAGGACTGTCCCTTTGTTATAAAAAACAGTGAGGGGATCAGTTTTTATTAGCAATTTGGAGGGCCTTAATAAGTGTAACAACATTTGCAGCAATGCACTCTCTCCATTTCCTCTTACATGTATATGGCAATGTTTCAAAGACATCCCCACCACTTCAGAAAATACTTCTGAGGTTGTATGCAGAGTGGAACATTTGATAAATGATCCCTCATGCTCCATGTATATTTGAGACCCACACTCAGAGCCAATTCCTTCAGCTTTCTGGTTTACTTCACTTCAGAAGGTCATGCATTGTAAGAGTTTTAGATTTTCCACCTCCAGGAGCTAACAGATTTCACACTGATGTAAAATATTCTAAACAATTTACACAAATGAGATATTAATGCACAAATGAGATAACAGGAAGACTGACTTAGAGACTGGTCCTTTAAACCTCTAGACCTGCAGTATCATTTCAAGCTGGATCACTAGTATGTTCATTGGTGCGATCAGTTGATTGTACAAGGGACCATAGACAATCCCAATGTTTGAGAAAATTTTGGCTGTGGGTACTTGGCCAAATAAAATAGAGCGAAGCTTGTCTCAGATACTATAGGGGTCTGCATGCAATCCCATGAGTTAACACTTACCTTAACTCATTTAGGCACGTTTTCAGGTATCACCAACCTCTCTCAGGCCTGAGCAGATAATTAAAGAAGGCTTTGATTTTGACTGGGGTTTTTTAAATTATCATTATTGATAATTGAATGTCTTCATCACAACTCAGAATGTAGCTTTATAGGACTCCAAAACACAGAAGAAATATTGCCATTTTAGAGCAGGTGAAACTGGTCACTTAAACAGTAAAGTTTAAGTGAGCTGACAGAAGACATAAGGATTTACTTTCCAGATGTACTATTACCATCCAGAAATGTCTCCCTCCTAGTTCCAGGCTACAGATAGCAAACAGAGCTGATGCTACTTGCTCAGCAGGGTCTGCAACTGAGGGACAAGCAGTTGACTTGCATAGGGAGTACAGCATCCCGGGGGCCATCTCATTGGTAGCCTGTGTGGCATCTTTCACCACAATCTGAAACTATTCCAGTGTTCCTCCCAGAGACAGTCTCTGTAAACGTTTGATTGCACAATCCCATAAAAGAGCAATCCAGGTGGACTACCCAAGAAGTCAATGAGGCATAACCTTTAGGGAGAGATAGTATGGGGACTGCAAAAACCAAAACCAAAAACCCAGCCACCTTTCTACAACTGAGCGACAAGCACCATCATCTCCATTCCATTATAAGCATCTGTTATCATTTTCAAGCATGCCTGCTAAAAAAAAAGAATTAGAACCTTAATTCTCCCTTAAAAGCTAACAGCAGACAGACATTTTATGGCCCCTTCACTAGGGAATCCAGGGTCATTTGCTGTAAGTGAGGTCTGCCCAGCTCTCCTACTCAGTTTTTAATACCATAGCAGGTTATATCTAATAATTAAGGATAAATGGCTGGTTTTTTAATTTGCTGATGGGGGAGGGTGGCCACCTGTATATGAGATATTCCTTCTCAGTGGTGGCTAAGTGACAAGAGATCGCACAAAAGAAACTGAATTTCTTCATGATAAGTTAATTGTGACCACCCCTAACTTTTCTCATTTATCAAAAAAGTCTCAGGTGTTAAACATTTACATAGCAGACCCTTATAATGGCTGTGGTTTTAAATTCTCACTTCAGGGTAATGTTTACAAAGCCATAACACTGTCTGAAATCAGAACTTGTCTGTCCAGTCTTAGAACAATGAGCAAATGGAGACTCATTGAAAGAGAATAGAATTCTGTTTTCTTTTGATCATTTGATCTACTTGTTTTCAAAACTATAGCTAACGCTTTGAATAGTAAGGCCTGCCAATTTTCCCCCACATAATGGCACTTTTACAACCCATGTATTACCTGAGAAACAAGCAAATCACATGTCTTTACTGCTGAATCTCTTCCAACACCCCATTGAGGGGCTCTTTTTTTTTGATCCTTGCTTACTGTATAATGTCTAATTTAGACTGTTAACTGCTAATATGATATTCAGATGTCTGTGAAGTGTCATGCATAGTTACAGTGCTGTGTAAGCAACACTGATCTCAATAGTATTACTTAAGGTCCACTGCAATTACAACTGATTTACTAATTGCTCTGGTTAAAGTTTTCAGACTTATAATAAATAGCTTGCCTGTAAAATGCATTTAAGCTACCATAACCATCTATAAACCTATGTATTAATTAATCAGAGTCAAAAAGCATCACTAGAAAAGCTTCAGCCACTATGAAGTATTCATGCACTTTGCCCTTAAGCTCCAGTTTTCATTACAAAATTAGTTTTCATACAGTCATTTATTAGAGATATTATCAGCAGGAAAAAAATTATAATAGTACAGTATGAAACATTTGAACTTTATATCAGAAGAAAATCTAATTAAAATTACAGGATGTCAATAACGGCATGTTTCCTCTGGAAGAATAATGACAAAGGTACCAAATATCTTCAAGGTCAAGAAAAGGACAGACTGGTATCATGGTTAGCCTATTTGTGTAAGGTGCATAATGGATGACTAATGAAAAAATGCCTTCCACTTCTACCCTGGAACAGACTGGCCAAGCACAAGTATAGAGCAAACTAGGAGAAAAAAGAACAACAAAGCTCTCCAGTTCTCACCCAAGCTCTGCTGTTGATGCCCTGTGCAACTATTGGGCAAATCTATTAGCAACTTTATGCCTCAGTTTCCTAATGTAGGAAAACAAATACTATTTTTCTATCTGTCTGTACAAGAGCATTGCAAAGATTAAAAGCTTACTGACTGTACAGATCACAAGTTGTACAATCTATAAGCATGAGAGTTTGGCTATTGTTGCAATATTAATATCTAATGTAAGTGAATTCAGCAAGAGTCAAGTTCCTTACTTAACAAAGAATACTGAGGTTTACTTTTCTGCAGGCCCAAAACAACAGGCTGCTTTATTCAGGAGCAAACAACAACTAAGTGGGAAAATGAAAGTAACTCTGGAACAACAAACAGAGGGTGGAGTTCTAGTTCTCAAGCTCCATCCCATAATAATGACTAACAATTTAACCCTATAATTGCCCAATTACTACATTCCTTCCCTCTTAACATACAACCCGGACAGAATCGTTCAAATAACTAGGAGCTCTCCGTTCTCTGGCTGGATAATGCCCCTCCTCAGGAACAGGCTTCTCCTCTGGCCAGGGGAGTACATGTCTGTCTCCAGCATCTCTGACCTCCTGACTAGGAGAGTTTGTGGATAGTTCCAAATTACTGGGCTCAGAATTCTCAGTCATTCTACCCAATTCCGGGCCCTCCAAAAACCCCTCCTTCCCAGGCAATGGCACTGGTCCCTCAGGTAGGTTGGGTTGTAAGCAGATGTTGTCCTGATGTCATCTCACCATTTGGCCATCACTGACTCCAATTTTAAAAGATGAGGGTCCCTTTTGTTCTTGGATTCTGCCTGGAATCCAAGTAGGTTGGCCAATATTGAAATGTTTTGTGTAGACAGGATCACATACTCCCAAAACTCTCTCTTTAGTGTGATAATCATGGTTGTGTTTTTGAAGGGTCTGTTTTTTCCACACTTCTTCCTCCATATTGGGATACAGTTAATCCAAATGAGTCTTGATCCTCCTTCCCATTAATAGCTGGACAGGGCTCATGCCTGTGATGGTTTGAGGTGCGACTCGATATTTCAAAAGGAATTGAGCCAATTTTGTCTCCAGACTTCCTCTGGTCATTTTTCTCATTCCTTCTTTGAAGGTCCTCACAGCTCTCTCTACAAGACCATTGGAAGCTGGTGATGTTTGATTGTGCTTAATTCCATTTTTACTAAGGAACTCCTTAAATTCATGACTAGTGAAATTGGGAGCATTATCTGTGACCAATAACACAGGCAATGTCTGTGTGGCAAAAGTCTGTCAAAGCTTGTCACAGGTTGCTTCTGAGGTTGTTGAGTTCACAGGGTACACTTCCAGCCATTTTGAATGAGCATCTATTATGATCAAAAACATTTTTCCTAAATAGGGTCCAGCATAGTCTAAGTGCAGACGAAACCAAGGCTGTCCTGGCCATTTCCAAGGATGCAAGGGTGCCTGTGCCAGAGACTGTTGACATACTTGACATTGGGGGTAGTGTTTGACCACCTTTTCCAGGTCTTCATGTAGGCATGGCCACCACACATAGCTGCAAGCTAAAGCTTTCATTCTGGACATTCCAGGATGTACCTCATGTAGTTCTGCCAGCATTTTCTGTCATCCTTGAGGGGGGACTACCACTTGCATGCCCCACAAAATATAGCTATCCTCTATGCTCAGTTCAGTACTTCTGGTCCAAAAGGGCCAAAGCTCTCCTCCCGAATTCTGTTTTGGCCAGCCCTGTAAGCGCTCTTCTGTAGGGGCTGAGTCTGGTAGTGGTAGTCTGCTCAGGGTGTCAGCATTCCCATGTTGATGGCCCACCTTGTAAAGAATCTTGTACTCATACACGGCTAGGGTCAAAGCCCACTACTGTAGTTGTGCCGCTGCCATATTGAGTACTGCTTTATTTTCCTTAAATAATCGTACCAAAGGTTTGTGGTCTGTTATGATGGTAAAAGCCTTTCCATACAGATACTGGTGAAACTTCTTTAGGCCAAATATAATAGCTAAACTTTCCTTTTCCAACTGAGAATAACCCCGTTTGGCTTTGTTTAGTGTCCTTGAGGCATATCCAATAAGCCATTCTTCCTGATTGTTCAGTTTATGGGACAACACAGCCCCTACTCCATATGATGAAGCATTGCAGGACAGGATTAATTCCTTGCTGGGATCAAAATGAACCAAAAGCTCTGATGATTTAAGTAGCCTCTTAGATTCTCAGAAGGCTTCTTCTTGTCTACCTCCCCAGTGCCATGAGGCTCCTTTCCTTAAGAGGTGATGTTGTGGTAAAAATATAGCATAATCTATACATCCTGCTTTTATAATTGCTTTTGCATATTATCACAATTGCTTTTGCTAAGGCATGTAGGCTAATGATAGATTTACGAGTAGCACCAAACTTCTGCAGCCAGAGCCAGGAACAGATGCAATAAATAACTCCTTACAAGAGATAAGAGAAGAGGGACAGGGAAGGATGCTGATGTGGAGAGACCAGACCCTGACCGAAGGATGACCGGGAGGGGGCTTAAGAACTGCCCCTGGGAGGGGATTTAAGATGTGAGACATGTATGTAAACCGTCATAGAACATGTAACTGCTAGACATACGATGCAAGACGTAATGCTAAGTCTGCCAATAATTGCACGATACGTTGAAATCTATTGTTTACCTTGGCTATAAAAAGAAGTTGCAGACACAATTTGTGGTCGACTCTGATTTGAGCTCAGCTCCTGGGTCAATCTGTTCGCAAACAATAAATCTGAAATTGGACCTAGCCTGTGTGTGTGACTCTCTCCTGGGGTGGATTGGACAAGCCTCCAGGGGCACGAAACTAGCCGTTTGTGCAACAATGTAAAGGTTCCAAGAGAGCTGAAAGGTTTGGAAGGAACCCTGCCGACCCCCAGCAGCAGCTGGAGGTAAGCAGGGCCATGGTGGGAGGGGACTAGCCCAGCTCAGCTGCAGGGAGGCGGCTGATTAGGAACCGGGGAGGGTCTCGCTACACCCCAGCCCCTAATTGGCCCAGCCTGCCAGGGGGACAGTAGAGGAGGGTAGGGGGTACTCACTGACCCCTCTCCAGGCAGGCAGGGTCCCCCAAATCCCTGGCAGGGCCCCCCCCTTGCCCGGGAGTACTACAGGTGCCAGAGACGGGCCCACTGTGCATGTGCATAGTTTAAAAGGGCCCCGCCAAAGGAAAAAAGCCTCAGAGAGGCTTAGGGAGCAGCGCAAGATACATGAGTAAAAGCCCTTCACACCCCCACACCCCAAAGCCCCCCAGTAACCCCCCATTGGTTGCAGAGCCCCCCCGCCAACACCCAGCAGCAGCCGGAGGTAAGCGGGGCCATGGTGGGAGGGGACTAGTCCAGCTCAGCTGCAGGGAGGTGGCTGATTAGAAACTGGAGAGGGTCTCACCCTGCCCTGGCCCCTACTTCGCCCAGCCCCCCAGGGAGCCGTGCGACCGGAGCCTCGCAAACAGGCCGTGCAAACAGGCATGCTTATCTGCCCGGCACGTGAGTTAGTGCAGAGTTTGCACAGGAGGGTGAGTAGGAGGGCCTGAGGCCCTGTCTGTGTGCCCCTGCCCTAGGGAAGCGAGTCCCAGCTATAGCCAGTCCACCAGCAGCATGCCACAGATGGGCACAAGCTGCGCCGCACTCCTTGGGTCCCCTCGGGGTCTGTGTACCCCCCACTGACTCCTCAGAGACCTCCACCCAGATGGAGCCCATGGTTCCGGGCTCCATGCAGATGGAGCCCCTGGCTCTCAGCTGCGGGGGCTGCCTGTTGCTTTTTCAGGCTCTGGGTCCTGGTAGCATAGCCACCTCTCCTTCTGAGGTATTCTCCCTACTGGGGTCTCTGGCGCTGGAGGAGCTTCAGGCCACAGTCCAGAGACTGCGTGCCATCAGGGACTATGAGCAGGAGATAGACTCCTACTGCCAGGCCCTTCTCCCCTGGGAGACAAAGGGTAGACCACAGTCTCTCTCCAGGACATGGGAGGATTCAGGGACCTCCCTTACTGTCCAGCCCAGGGGTTGGATCAAGGTGGTCAAGGGCCCCAAGGCCCACCGCACCAAGGCCCCTGTCCTGCTGGAGCTCAGCAACAGGTATGAACCTCTTGCAGCCCCAGAAGAGCCTGCTGAGTTGTCAGCTCCCACAGGCAACATGGGCTCTACTGTAGCTACCACCCCCGTTCTCCCCAAGACCAAACGCAAAGTGTTTGTTGTGGGAGACTCCATCCTGAAAGGGACTGACGGGACAATCTGCCACTTCAACCCCTTAGCCCAGGAAGTCTGCTGCTTCCTGGGAGCCCACATCCGAGACATTGTGGAGAAGATCCCTAAACTCCTCCAACCCACTGACCACTATCCCATACTCCTTATCCATGTGGGCACCAGTGACATGGCTCGGAGCACTCCCAGCCAGGTCATGAGGCGCTACAGAGATTTGGGAGCTGGGATAAAGGGTCTGGGAGTGCAGGTGGTGTTTTCTTCGATTCTCCCAGTCTCGGACTATGGGCTGAGGAGGGAGAGGAGGACACAGGTAGTGAACCAAAGACTGTGGTGCTGATGTCATCAGGAAGGCTATGGCTTCATGACCATAGTCCACTCTTTGGTGAGAAAGGCAGCGAGCTGCTGGGAAGTGACGGCCTCCACCTCTCTCCGCTGGGGAGGAGGCTCTTCTCAGCCAGACTGACTGACCTGCTCCACCGGGCTTTAAACTAAGCCTGCCAGGGGATGGGGGGACTACTGCCACTGATGGCCCACTGAGCAACCCTTGCAAAGCCAGCGGGCCTAGGCACTTAAGGGAGGCCACCCCTGCCCCGGCCCTGGATCAATCTGTGGAGACACTTGCCTGCCTGTACACGAATGCCAGGAGCTTCAGGAATAAGCAGGAGGAACTTGTCCTCCTGCTTAACACAAATAATTATGATGTCATAGGGATAACGGAGACCTGGTGGGACTCCACCCATGACTGGACCACAGGTATAGATGGCTATACCCTGTACAGGAGAGATAGAGTAAACAAAAGGGGCGGGGGTGTAGTTCTCTATGTCAAGGAGACCTATGCATCCCTGCAAGCCGATTTTGGTGACCAGGGTGGATGGCTGGAGACCCTCTGGGTTAAAATCCGTGGGGAACACAGCACAGGGGACATGATGGTGGGAGTCTACTACAGACTTCCCACCCAAAGTCAAAAGCTTGAGCAGGAGTTCACCAGGGAATTGGCTGAGGCCACATGCTCCCAGTCCATGGTGTCATGGGAGACTTCAACTACCCAGACATCTTGTGGGAAAAGCGCTTGGCTAAATCCAAGTGGTCACAAAGCTTCCTCTCGTGCGTGGATGACTTCTATCTGACTCAAGACCTTAAGGGGAGGGGAGTTCAGGAAGAGTGATTGCTCCTCAAGGGAGCGATCCTTGATGCACAAACTCAGGCTATTCCATCTCAGAAGAAAGGCAGCAAAAGGGCACAGCAGCCCCCTTGGCTCTCCAGGGAACTGGCAGACCTCCTGTGGCTAAAAAGAAAGGCCTACAAAGGATGGAGGATGGGATCCACCTCTAAGGAGGAATACTCCACACTGGTCTGGTCCTGCAGGGAGTGAACCAGGAAAGCCAAGGCTGCAATGTAACTCCAGCTAGCTACAAGTATCAAGGACAATAAAAAGTCCTTTTTCATATATGTGGGGAGCTGGAGGAAAAGCAAGGGCAACATTGGAACCCTGCTAAACCAGATGGGACATCTGACAACCAACGCCCAAGAAAAAGCGAACCTATTAAATGGGTACTTTGCATCGGTCTTTCATCAGTCCCATGGGACACCCATGCCCATTACAGGATGGGGAGACCCAGGTGAGGGAGATTCCCTGCCCTCCATCAATGCTGACTTCATGAAGGAACACCTTGAGAGGCTTGACACCTTCAAGTCAGCCAGCCCTGACAGTGTACACCCCAGGGTACTCAAGGAGCTGGCTAGCATCATAGCTCAGCCCCTGGCATGGATCTTCAAGAATTCCTGGTGCTCTGGTGAAGTGCTCAAAGACTGGAAGAAGGCCAATATGGTACCCATCTTCAAGAATGGGAGGAAACTACAGGCCCATCAGCCTGATGTCTATCCTGGGCAAGGTCTTGGAAAAGATTATCAAGGAGGCCATCCTTAACAGAGTAGCTGATGGCAATATCCTGAGGGATACCCAGCATGGGTTTGTTGCGGGTAGATCTTCCTTGACCAATCTCATTTCCTTCTACAACTAGGTGACCTATCACCTGGACAAGGGAGAAGAGATTGATGTCATATATCTTGACTTCAAAAAAGCATTTGATCTGGTATCCCATGATCACCTCTTGGCAAAACTGGCCAACTGCGGCCTTGGGTCCACCATGATCTGCTGGCTGGGGAATTGGCTCTGTGTTCAGACCCAGAGGGTGGTGGTTGACGGAAGTCAATCATCATAGTGCCCTGTGACCAGTGGGGTCCCCAAGGCTCTGTCCTTGGACCTGTATCGTTCAACATCTTCATTAATAATGTGGACATTGGAGTCAGAAGCGGACTGGCCAAGTTCGTTGATGACACCAAACTCTGAGGCAAAGCATCCACACCTGAAGACAGGAGGGCGATCCAGGCTGACCTTGCCAGGCTCAGGAATTGGGTAGATGAGAACCTGAATGTATTTAACACTGAAAAATGCAAGGTTCTCCACCTTGGGAGGAAAAATCTGCAGCATCCTTATAGGCTTGGCAGTGCTACGCTGACTAGCACTACAAATGAAGAGGACTTGGGGGTCATGATTGCCCACAAGATGAACATAAGCCTTCATTGTGATGCTGTGGCTAGTAAAGTAAGCAAAATGCTGGCTTGCATCCATAGATGCTTCTCAAGTAAATCCCGGGATGTCATTCTCTTGTTGTACTTGGCCTTGGTGAAGCCGCAGCTGGAGTATTGCATCCAGTTTTGGGCTCCACAATTCAAAAAGGATGTGGAGCAGCTTGAAAGAGTCCAGAGAAGAGCCATGAACACGATCAGAGGTCAGGAAAGCAGAACTTTTGATGACAGGCTGAGAGCTACGGGGCTCTTTAGGCTGGAAAAGCGCAGGCTCAGGGGTGATCTGGTGACCACCCATAAGTTTATCTGGGGTGGTCACCAGGATCTGGGGGAATGACTGTTCACCAGAGCGCCCCAAGGGATGACAAGGTCAAATGGTTATAAATTCCAGCAAGACCGTTTCATACTGGACATAAGGAAGAATTTCTTTACTGTCCGAGCCCCCAAGGTCTGGAATAGCCTGCCATCGGAGGTGGTCAAGAACCCGCATTGAACGCCTTCAAGAGAAATTTGGATGTTTATCTTGCTGGGATCCTATGACCCCAGCTGACTTCCTGCCCTTGGGGAGGGGGCTGGACTTGATCTTCCGTGGTCCCTTCCAGCCCTAGTGTCTATGAAATCTATGAACTGATGATAATAAATCAACATTCCCAGATATGCCCGAACCTCTGATGTGTTTTGTGGGGCCAGTGCCTTTTCAAAGCTGTGCCTTTATCTGCCATGGGGTGAACTCCCTCCTTGTTGATCTTATGTCTTAAGTACTGCGCTTCAGGCCTCATGAAAGAGTATTTCTTTTGTTTCAAACATAGCCCTGCTTTTTCCAGTCTTTGAAATACTCCCTTTAGTGTTGCCAGGCATTCCTTATCACTTTTTCCCATGACGAGGATATCATCAATCCTCACCACTACCTCTGGAATCTCCTTTAAGAGGTTTTTCATGGCCTTTTGGAATATGTCAGGAGCTGATGAAACTCCATAAGGCAATCCATTATATTGGTACAATCCCTTGTGGGTATTTATTCTGGTGAATTTCTTACAGTCCTCCTCAAGTTCCATCTGTTGATAAGCCTGGGACATGTCCATCTTGCAAAAATGTTGGCCTCCTCCAAGCACTGTGAGCAAGTCCTCAGTGTCTAATGTAGAAACTTGATTGTCTGCAACTTTATAGTCTCCACAGACATGGATGGTTCTATCAGACTTGGCCACTGGTACAATGGGTGTTGCCCATTCTGCAAACTGCACAAGGGAGACAATGCCTTTCAATCTATCCAATTCTGTTTCAGTTCTCTCTCTGAGGGCATATGGAACTGGCCTGGCTTTGAAATATTTTGGCTGGCTACTGTCTTGGACATAAATCCTAGCCTTTATTATCTTCAATATACCTAACTCCTCTTGGAATACTGCAGGGTAGGCCCCCAGGATTTCTTTTAGGGTGGGCATTTCTGGTAAGTCTAACTTATATATTTCTTCCCAGTCTGGTCTGAATTTTTAAGCCATGTCCTACCACACAAGTTTGGCCTCTTTCCTTTTACTACTAAGGCCTTTAAGGTTTTCTGTTGTCCTTTATATGCAACAGGGACACTTACTGATCCTATTACTGGGGTGTAAGTCTTTAGTTTCACTCTTGTCTTTTCCAGTGGACTCAGGCCTGCTTTACATTGTTGATAAGTCTCTTCATTAACCACTGTGACAGAAGCCCCTGTATCTATTTCCATGCATACAGGTTGATTATTTAACTATACAGTTACTCTGTAAGGTTCCACTTTATCCTCCATTATACACTATACAGTGTATACCTCTTCATCTGCCTCCTCTCCCTTGTCCTCCTGTACATGATAAGCTTTTTGCTTTCTTCCCTTTTCTTTGGCCTGACTGTGTTGTGCAGCTGAATAGCCCCCCTTTCATTTTTTTGCTAATTGTCCCATCTTTCGGCATTTATGGCACTGGAACATTTTGGGTCTTCAAACTGAGGCTGAATGCACGCCTCCACAGCAAAAACATCTCTCCAAGTCTCTAAACTTTTGTTGAGAGCTTTGCACTTGGTTTATGGGCTCATGTTGAGTTTCTTTATTCTCTAGATGTAAATCCTGTACATTTTTCACTGCTGCTTCCATGGCAAGTGCCATCTTTACAGCTTTGTCCCAGATCAGGTCCCCCATCTGCAAGTAATTGTTTTTAGATTTTTACATCACCAACTCCACAAACAAATATGTCCTCTAGGACATTTCCAAAAGAGCTGTGTTCAGTTAGCTTTTTGAGCTCAGCGATATACTCTAAGATAGATTCACCTTCCTTCCTCCTTCTGTTATGGAAATTGAAATGTTCTACAATAGTGTTTGGCTTTGGAGTATAATGTTCAGATAAGATCTTTTGCAACTCTGCCAAATTTTTATCTCCTGACTTTAGAGGTTGCAACAAACTTCTTAAAAGGGAATATGTTTTGCTGCCACAAACACTGAGAAATATTGCTTTCCGTTTGTCCCCGTCAATGATTTCATTAGCTTGAAAATAATGGCCCAATCTCTCAATATATTGCTGCAGATCCTCAGTGCCTGGATTAAGTTCCTCAAATTTCCCAGAGAAAGACATAGTTGGATTTTTTCCTCACCGCTGTTAATTTCCTTACTTAACAAAGAATATTGAGACTTAATTTTCTCCAGGCCCAAAACAACAGGATTTTTATTCAAGAGCAAACAACAAATAACTGGGAAAACTTAAGTAACTCTGGAACAACAGAGAGTGTAGTTCTAGCTCTCAAGCTCCATCCCATGATAACGACTAACAATTTAACCCTATAATTGCCCAATTACTACACCAAGTATGTTCTCTCTGAGCAGAACTGGGCCTATACTGTCTGTTTTTAATGAGAAGTTTCCTGGTGGGGAAAAATGGTTCCTGACCACTGGAGTTATCATATAAAGAAAAAATTGAGTAAAATTCTTAGAAGTACTTTATTGACTTGAGAGCCCGATTTTCAGTGACTCTTTTTGAAAATGTGACTTGGGCTCTTAAGTCACTCAAGTAACTTTGAGCATTTTAGCATCACACAGGACACTGGGCAAGATGGACCTATAGTCTGTTACCTCTCAGCTCCGTGTTCTTGGGGAACTCTGGCATAGGACACAGCCTGGCTGACTCGCAAAGAATTTCCACCCCCCCACCTCTACCTGATCAAGAACTAATTACAAAAGACAATGAAGATGCAGTGGGTGACGCACCTAAAGCCCTCCAGATAAGGGTGACAAGAATGAAGAACTCCCCATGTCTCATTTGCATCCGAAATGGAACCAGATGGCAACTCATGTAAATGGGAGATGGGACAGGAATGCACCTGCATTAGCATTCAGGATAGAGAACAGAGATTCTAAGGCAAGGACCGCACTGAATTCTGGGATCAGAAAAGCAGGGGGCACTGCATGATGGGGAATCTGTGCTCCAAATGCTAATCAACCCAAATTTACACACACCCAGCTCAACATTTATCAGACCAATTCTAATCTGGATTTACAAAGGACTTTTTCTATTCCCCCCTCCCCCCACACACCCCTCATCTAACCAGAACTAAGCAGAAGTAAAGTTTAATAGGCATCTTAGGCTGTACATTCCCCGGTCCCACTATGGGAGGCCTATTTAAATTTGATTGACTAAAACTCAGTTGCTGGGTTAGGGAATGCTGAGGCAAGAGATTGAGTCAGAGGGGTATGGGCAACATTTGAACAATGGTAAAGGGTTTATCACAGTGTCCAACCCATTGGACCCCTGACCACAAATGCTGTCATACTTTTCCCGGGATGACTAGTGGAAGTCCTCCCCACAAAGTTTATGAACACTCCAATAATCCCATTCAGTCAGTTAAAAGACTACAGTAAGATCTGGAAAAGCCATGCTAAGCTGAGGTTTATTCACAACAGGTAAAATACAAAACTCTCACACTGCAAGCTATCTGAGAAGAAATAATGAGGTATCCCATCCAGTTTATCTGCTATCCATAAGAATTTCAAGCTGGCTCCTAAGTGTCAGGTTACTCCTTAAAAGCTTATGTTTTTCCTGGTTGCTAATCAGTTTCTTGAGATGTTCCAAACCAGATAACCCCTTGTCAATAGAAAAGACAATTATTCACACAATTAAAAGTATGCTTTGAAGAATCTGAACTGAGGGTTTAAAAAAGGTGTAAAATCGACAGACAGTGTACTTCAAGAGAAGAAATCTCTCTGACACCGTCTGCTTTTGTTCTCAAGAAGATAGAAGAAACAAATTGTCTCCCTTCAAGGATCGTGCTAAGAACTTTACCTGTCAGCATTGGAACCTGAGTGCCTTGGACTGGTGAGACCCCAGCTCTTGCTCTCTCTCTCTCTTTTCTCTTTAGGCATAGATTTCTGAACCTGAACTGTATTAGTTAAGCTTGAGCTAAGTTTCCCCAAATACTTAGTGAAACCAGGGTAGTATTGTAATTGTTTTGATTGTTTTCCTCTGCATGTCTATTATTACTAGTACCATTATACATTTCATATACTTAGCAATAAATAACTTTTATAGTCAAACTGGTAGTAACCAGGTGTATTTTTTTTCTTCTCTACTTCTTCTTCCCCACTTGCTCTGCAGCAACACTTCTTTTACCTAAGCTAAAGATCCCTGTGAAGCCCAGAAATACTGTGGGGTCTGCTCATCAAGAGGCTACCACTACTAGAACAGTTAGGCCAAAAGATTGGGATGTGCTGAATTTCAAACATAAGGGGATCAGCTTGTACAGGCTGATTGACCCAACTTGGCTCAGACGTGCCCATATGTTCTGAATGCTGGCCCATGAGGGTGTCAGCTGGACACCCAGCCGGATTCAGAGGGATTCCCTTTACCTGTGTGCTTGTGTCTGGCTGATTTTATTGTTACCTTAATGAACTGATTCCTGGCATATGAGGGTGTCAGCCTGATCATGCTGATCAACACAGCCAGGTCAGGCGTGTCATGTTAATCTGCGTGTGTTTGTGTGTATGACTGATTTGGTGACTGGAGGAACCCAGATCCATTGAAACTGAGTCCTCCAAGATAGCTCCATTGGGGGTGAGGACTTGCAGAAGGGAGATATACAGCTCCGTATAGAAACACAAGTAACACAAGCAGCACATTGATAGAATTACAAAGACCCTAGAAACGTATCCCTAATAAATGAGCACACCCCAAAGTGATAGGCACATTTGGTAACATCTGACCCAGTGAATGGCAACTCACATGTTCTTCTGTATTCAAGGTTGTATTTGTCACAAGACCCTGAGCCAGCATAAATCTTCAAGTGAATATACCAGGTCTGGGAGGATGGAAATCGCTCTCTCTCCCTTGTCACCTCCCACTTCAGAAAACACAGGCAGTGTCTTATCTGACCTTGCTGCTTTCCACTGGAACCTTCCTTTTTGACCTGAATACTTAACTAAGAATGAAGTAAGATGTAACAAGAAACAATTTATTTCTCACATTTCAGTATTGAGGATTTAAATAAAAGATAGAAAGGCTTTTTTTCTTTTTACTTGGTTTGTTGTTTTGATGAGGAAAAAGAGAAAAAAAACCAAAAAACAACACACACCAATGCAGGAAGATGCCCAATAGATTAAGCAATCATGCAAGAAAACAATGAATCAGTAGGTCTGCTGTAAACTTCACAAAGCCTCTCTTTTCTATCACACAATAGTGTCAAAGAGTTAACAGAAGGTAAAAATATGAAATTGTAGGAACAGGAAAAGACATTGACGTTCTTAAATATATTAAAATCTCATCTTTCAGCTTTTTCATCATGCCCCTTGACAGTCTTTACCTCGTTCAGAACCACATTGAGATCTTTCTTGAGCTCATTAATACTCTTTGCTTAAGTTGCCTTTCCTAGTAACTTATTCCATACGTCTATCAGCCTTTGTGTGAAGAAGTATTGTCAGAGTTCTGCATTTCTTAAGGTCAATTTGCCCATAATTTAGCCCTTTATCAGGGTGGGAAAGCAATGGTAATTTTTATATTGTTCCTCACTAATACATCTACTTTTTGCTCACTGATAATTTATTTATTAAATATTTTGCCACTATTGTTCCCCCTCAAAACTAGCTCTCTCCTCTCCCCACTAACTATATTTTAGTGGTTACATGCTAAGCTACTACAATGAATTCTGGTCTCTTCCTCTATCCACTCCAAGGCTAGGGACAGACATTCAAAAAGCTGGAGCCTGAACTGATTCAACCTCTGCAGGTTAATCTAACCTACCTAGTTTGAACTGGTTTGAAACCAGACAAACATGCTCTCTGGAGTGAGGCAATGTGGGCACATGCCTGCAGTTGCTCAGGCCAGGCACAGGGGACACTAGAGCCAGCCCTCAGCTGCAGGGAAGCTGTGCTGGGACGGTGTGGCCAACCCAGGCTGAACTGCCCAGAGAGGGGTTTAATTCCCCCTCCTTATACCGCCAGCAGGGACCCGACCTGGGTCTGCCTACACTCCCCCCTTGCTGCTGCAGCAGGGAGACACCATGGCCCTTGAGGCAGAGGGGGACAGGGAGCAGAGTTAGTTTCCACTCTACCCCACTGGCAGGTGGGCCCAGCCCCTGCTGCTCATTCAGCGCTCGGGCAAGCCACTGAGGAGGCTTATTCAGCCGCTGCCTCTGAGACTTGCACTCCTGATGGGGTACCTTGCAGCCCCAGGGTTCCCAGCCAGTGGATGCCCCACCTCCATTATTCCCCCCAAGCTTCAGCTGTGGTCAGGCTGGGCAGATGTCTGCTGCAATGCCAGCAGCCAGCTGCTGCATAAGCACCCTCATGCCAGGAGGGAGCTGGCTCCAAGCACAGAGCAATGGCTGCCGGGCAGGGCAGATCCTGCTGCAGTGCAAGTGGCTGAATAAACCCGTTACTGCTAGGAGGGGGCTTGCCCCAAGCACAGAGGTCACTCATACCATAATGGAGTCAGGCCAGCCCAGCTGCCACTGTGCTCTGGGCCAGAAGCGGCTGGGCTGGGCAGAAAGCACAAAGTGGTGACTGGGCTGGGCTGGGCTTGGCTGGGCTGACCCCACTATGAGCAACCTCAGCTGGAGTGGCAAGCGGTGAGTGCCCGACAGGCAGGAGCCCATCACAGCTTCCTGGTGGGGCTGCACTGTGGGACCACCAGAGCTGTGGAGATCAGTGGTGCTGCAGGGGCTTGTAGGGCTCTGGCCCACTCCACACTCTGGCACTGCCATGAGCAGCCTGAGCCCAAACCTCAGCCCCTCACCAGGAAGGGGCTTGCTCTCCCTCGCAGTGTGATAGGGGCTGCCACCCCCAGTAAGGGCCCTATCCCCTCCTGCTGCAGTGGTGGGGAGGGGGCACGGCCAGGCAGGGTACCTGGGGCGGGGTAGGGAAGGAGTTATTCCTCCTCCCTCCAAAAGGAGAGACAGCCAGGGGCCTATTCCAGGCAGGGAGCTACCTAGCTGCCAGTGGGGTAGAGGGGAAACTAACTCTGCTCCCTGCCCCTCTGCTGCAGCAGCGAGGGGGGACAGAACGACTTGGGTCCCTGCCAGTGGCACAGGGAGGGGGAATTAAGCCTCTCTCCGGCCAGACCCCCTGCCCCTGCTGGTCCTGCTCAGGCTGTGGAGCAGAGGGGCAGGACCAGCCTGGCTGGGCTGAAGCAGAGCCCCGTCCAGAGAGTATGCCAGGATATTGGGGGTCTCTGATTTAACTCAAACCGGCAATGTTTCTGGGACAGACATTGCATCGACTGGTTTGAGCCAAATCAGTTAAGTCTGATACTGCATTCAACCAGGTTTATCTCAAACAGGTTTCAGCCATTTTCAAACAGGTTTTGTGCACTGAATGTCTGTTCTGTTACAGGTTTAAACCAGTTTCTGATCTTAAACAAGTTTATGTGTAATGTCTGCCCCTGGCCCAAAGGCATTGAATTTTCTTCCACCTTTCCACTGGTGAACAGCTAGTATAACCTAAAGGACTCTTCTCCTTTTTTTGTCAATTGGTTATCCAAGCTCAACTCATCCTGTTTCCCTCAGAAAATTAAAAAAAACCCTGTGTATTCAAATAAAGTGACTTTTTCATGTCTTCCCATTCCTATTTCTGAAAACTTCTGTTTTGTCACCTAGATGTGTAGCATGTCACCTTTCTTCCCCATGAGAATAAATTCAGGTACTTTAACTTGGCTTTGTTAATTAGATTGAAACTTCAGAATTTTGATCGCTAACTCAGCTAAGGCATTCTTCTTTCTCTTGTACAGTCCTATGACTGATATTACACAGAACATCCCAGTTCCAGGTCTACCAAGAACATTATACAGTAACAGTGTCATCTCCTCCGGTGAAGTTACACATTACACTTAGACCATAATAAATCTGTGGAAGGGTAAGATGTATTAAAGTTAGAATGTGCTGTGAGCAGTTGCATGTTAAGGATTAATACTGCTTCTTGCCTGAACACCCCTGACTTGTGTGGAAATAAGTTTAACCAGGCCTCTTACTTGACTAAAAAGAGAGAGAAAGAGAAGAGAAAAAGATGCTAATGCTGATGCTATGTGTTTCAAAATGTTCTAAGATAAGGAAAAACCTTCATGCCTTGTTTTGTCTTGATATATTAAGCTCTGTGTGCAGATTTTAACCTCCTCCTCTCCTCCGAACCGGAAGCAGATAACTGTTCCCAAAACACAGTGTTTTTTTCTAAATAAGTAAACTGCTTACGTGTGACAAACGAATGATCAACATCTTTCAGTTTCTCTCAAGGTTGCTTTGTCTGAACCCTGCATCTTTTCTCGCCGTCTAAAGTATAAATACGCTTGTAAACTTGTAGAGGTCAGATTTCCTTTCAGAACTCTCCCTGTGATCACACTTGTATAGCTTTAAATAAACCTAGATAGCTCTGCCAATTCTAATACAACCACAATGAGAAGTTTGATTTCTTCCACAATTTGGTGCCATGACTCGGATAGAGATGCCTGGAGTGATCGGTTGAGATACAGACCTTCTCCTCACTGATGCCCCGGCACCAAACTAAGGTAAGAGACCTTTTGAAATCTCTATTGGAGCTTTTCAGTGAGAGACTGCCTGTGTGTTTTCCTGTTCACTGCTTGAGGCTTACCCTATCCAACCCTTTTGCTGCCAGAATTGTCAGACCCACTATGTAAGTAGGAACTGTAAAGAGAAAAGAGTAAAGAAACTGTGTTGCTGATGTCAGTGAATGTATTTCCCCATGTGAATTGAGTTAAGTTCTGTAAAGGACTATGAGGTCTTTCTGAAGCTGGGAGTGAAAACCTTGTGCAGCCTCCCCGAGGACACCAGACTTGTTCTGTGTGCTCTTCAAAAGCAAGGGTGCAAGGTGGAAACTCTTAGACTAAAGGAGATCAGGATTGTGTGATGAATTTTCCCTACCCCCACTCTCATGAATGAGCCATGTCTAACAGTGAGTAACTGCATTGTGTGCCGGTGCTATGGACGTTAGCCACAGCATTCCTGTGCCGCTAGCAAATCTCACGACCTGACCGGACACCCTCAATAAGCCTCTCCTGTGTGAAAGACCTGTGTGAATTGAGATTAAAGACATGGGAAGCGGAGGGTCTAAAGACGTACCGGCTCTGCCAGAAGGGACTCCAGCATTGTACATGTACACACACTATGGCCATAAGAGTTGTAAGTTTCTAGGCAAATGGAATTGGTATACCAGAGATGATGCTAGCTTGCAGTTTCCCCTGGAGGGAACATTTGATTTAAGTAAAATCCTTCATCTCCACGGAGCCCTTGAGTCAAGAGGCAGTAAAGCACCACAGACTCAGTGGGACACATTTTTTGATTAGTATGCAGAAGCTTCCAAAAGACGTCAAGAATCTTAAGTTCAGAGCCTTAAGGACTCCCAAGAAAAACTAAAATCTCAGATAAAAGAATTTAAACAGAAAAATGCACCAATAGGAGATCCCCCATCAACGACATTATCAGCACCAATACAACAGATCCACAATTGACTGAGAATGAATCTGTAGAAAACATAATTGATTTTTTTTTAGTGTGCCACCCCCATACCAACCCCAGGAGATCTCCTAAACCTTGTTAAGCAATTCCCCAATATCAGAGAAAACCTCAGAAGTTTGGAGAGGAATTGAAAACTGTAATCAATTGTTATGAGTCAACATGGGCGGGTTTAAACCAATTAATGAGAAGTGTTCTGCCCTCCAAGGTCCGTAACCGCCTCATCGCACAGGCTAATTGGCCTCCTCAAGACCCCCGAATGAGAGGTCGCTTAGTAGGTGCCCAAGAATGCCTTCTTGAGGCCGTGCTTAAAATCTGCCCCAGGAAAACTGACTGGGCCAAAATAAATAACTGTAAGCAAAATAAAGGAGAATTCCCAGCAGACTACATGGATCATTTAAAACTCATATTTGAAAGACATTCTGGCATTGAAGATATAGCTGAAACTGCCCCAGAAGCAGTTGCTGCTGCTTTTGTCCAAGGACTTCTTTCTAAAGTCCAGGAACAGCTGTGTATAATTGCTATAGGTTGGCAAACTAAGACGCTTACAGAATTAGTCACCATTGCTAATCACTGTACAGCCTGCCAAGAAAAGAAAAAGGAATCCACAGAAACTAAGCTAATGTCTTTACAAATACAAACTTTAGGCAGAGGTAGAAGCTGAGGTTTCCAACAAGGACAATTCAGAGACGGGGACATGGTCGTGGGATGGGACGAAGAAAATTTCAGTCCCAAAATAATGACAGTTGTTATTATTGTGGCCAACTAGGACACTGGAAGGCTCAATGTCCTCACCGGCCTGGACAGCCGGGGATGACATTTAACCAGCCACCACCTCCTCCTCTCACTCAATTTTCTGTCCCGAACCAAGAAGCCTCCTGTTAGAACAGCCTGAGGAATGATAACATCATCACAGCCCTGCTTCTCTCACTTAATCAAGAGGATCCCTTCGTTTCCTGTTTAATAAGTGGTACTCCTACAAAATGTTTAGTAGATACCGGCGCAAGTCGCTCTACTCTCCGAGCTGAAGAATTTTCTACAGCCCCCCTCTCCTCTGTTGTTGTAAACGCTGTAGGAATTTCAAATCAGATAGTTTCTCATCCTGTTTCCCAACCCTTACATGTTTCTCTCGGTCCTGTTTCTGATCAACATGCTTTTCTCCTCAGTCCTTGATCTCCTGTTAATTTGTTAGGCAGAGATTTGCTTTGTAAACTCAGCTGTACTATTTATTGTTCTCCTAATGGTGTTTATTTGAATGTTCCCTGTGTTAATGAAATGGCTGTACTTGCTACCCTAGCTAGCTCACCTCCTGAGCCTGAGTCCCCTAATCTTTCTGTGTTCCAAGAGGAAATCATAAAGGCTGTCCCTCCGTTTCTCTGGTCCCAACATGCTAATGAAGTAGGGAAAATTCATACTGCCCAGCCTGTAAAAATTAGATTAAACCCAGCTAAGCCATTACCTAAAGTTGCTCAATATCCTTTACACTCAGAAGCTGAAGAAGGGATACGTCCTGTTATAACAGCTCTTTTGAAGCAAGATATCATTGTCCTGACTAAAAGCCCTTGTAATACACCTATTCTTCCTGTAAAGAAACCTGGAAAGAATACCTATCGCTTTGTAGAAGACCTCCATGCAGTAAATTCTGCAGTTTTACCTACTTTTCCTGTTGTACAAAATCCAGCCACTATTTTGTCCTGTATTCCTCCTAATGCCTGTTATTTTACTGTTGTTGACTTGTGTTCTGCATTTTTTTCTATCCCTATACACCCTGATAGCCAGTTTCTCTTTGCATTTACCTATCAGGGACTTCAGTATACCAGGACTCGATTGCCCCAAGGTTCTACTGAATCCCTGTCTCTTTTTTCTCAAATTCTAAAGAAGGATTTAGATGACATAATATTTAAAGAAAATTCTGTGCTTGTGCAATACGTTGGTGATCTACTGTTAGCATCTACCTCCCTTAAAGCCTGTAAAGCTGATTCTTTAACTCTCCCCACCTCTCTTGCCCTAAAAGGCCATAAGGCATCTAAAGAAAAGCTACAACTTTGTCTCCCTCGTGTCCGCTATTTGGGTCATGATATTTCCGCTGGAGAACGACTACTTTCTTCTTCCAGGATAGAAGCTATTCTTAAAATCCCTAGACCAACTACTGTGTCCCAAATGCATACTTTCCTAGGCATGGCTGGCTACTGCCACCAGTGGATACTTGGCTATGCCTCTATAGTCAAGCCCCTGCAAAACCTGACTCTTGTTAATACCCCTGAGCCTTTGCCCTGGACTTCAGAAGCCGAAGCCACTTTTGCCTTTATTAAACAAGTTCTGTTGCAAGCTCCTGCCCTAGGCCTTCCTGATTATACTAAACCCTTTATTCTTTTTTGTCATGAAAAAGACGAATTAGTACTTGCTGTGCTCACTCAAGCATATGGAGACAAGCACCGTCCCATTGCTTATTATAGCTCTGCTCTTGACCCAGTTGCAGTCGGACTTCCTCCATGTCTTCATGCTGTAGCTGCTATTACTGTTGAACTGTCCTGTACCCTTGTATTAGGTTCTCCCCTTACTGTTGCTGTCCCACATGCTGCAGCAGCCCTTTTACTAAAAACTAAAACTCAACACCTTTCAAATGCTAAATTGACTAGTATGAAATTTTGCTTCTTTCTGCTGGAAATAAAGTTACTTTAACTAGATGCCCTGTTTTAAATCCTGCCTCCCTGTTGCCTACTCCTTCAAATGGTGAACCCCACGATTGTATTGCTGTTACTGACCACCTAACAATGGCCTGCACTGATCTAAAGGACACCCCCTTGCAAAATCCAAATAAGGTATTTTATGTTGATGGATCATGTCAAAGAAACTCAAAAGGTTCTCTTGTTGCAGGATATGCAGTATGTTCCCAATATGATGTTATAGAAAGCCATCACTTGCCCAACATGTATTCAGCTCAAGTTGCTGAACTTGTGGCCCTTACCAGGTACCTCTGTTAATATTTACACTGATTGTCGCTATGCCTTTGGTATTGTATATGATTATGGTCAACTTTGGAAGCAAAGAGGCTTCCTCACGTCAGGAGGTGCCAAAATTAGTAATGGTCCATATGTAAATGCCTTGTTAAATGCTTTACAGTTACCTTCTGCTGTGGCTATTATTAAATGCCAAGCTCACCAGAAACCTTATGATAATGTTACATGTAGGAATGCTCTGGCAGACTCCGCTGCCCAAGCTGTGGCTATTACCACCCCCCAGGCTACACCTGTGTTTTCACACCCTGACCATTTGTGGCGCTCCCCGGACGGCTGCCTGGTTGCCCCAGTGGTCTTTCTCCCCTATCTGGCTCGCATACACCACAGCATAGCACACATGAGCAAAGGGGAGATGATAAAAGCTGTAAAGCTTAATTGGTTTGCTCCAACCTTTTTCATCTGTGGCTCAACAATACTGTTATACCTGCCCTATTTGTCAAGCTAATAATGTAATAAAACCTGTAAAAACAAAAAAAAGCAGCACATCCCCCACCTTGGGGGCCGCTTGTAAATTTACAAATAGATTTTATTCAAATGCAGAAATGTTGTTCTTATGAATATGTTCTTGTTATTGTATGTATGTTTTCTGGATAGGTAGAAGCCTACCCATGTGCAAAACCTGATACACAAAAAGTTGCTCAGAGACTTTATTCCAAGGTTTGGTATTCCTTTACCCATAAATTCCGATAGAGGAACTCATTTTACTGGGCAGATAATGAAAGAAGTCTGCAAAGTCCTGCAAATCCAGCAGAACTTTCATTGCCCGTACCATCCACAGGCCTCAGGCCAAGTGGAAGGCCAAAATAGCATTTTTAAAAATAAACTGGCCAAAATTTGTGCTGAGGCTCACTTGAAATGGCCAGATGCACTTCCCATAGCCCTTATGAGTATAAGATCTACTGTCAATCGAAAGACCGAACTTAGCCCGCATGAAATCCTGTTGGGAAGACCCATGAGGCTCCCTGCCTCACCACCTGTTGCCTCCCACTTTTGCGATATACATTTATTTGATGATACTATTCTAGACTACTGTATGGCACTAATTAAGTGTGTTAAGACTTTTCATTTGTTACATCTCAGCTGTGTGTTCTTGGGCAACCCTGGCACAGGATGCAGTCTGTCTGACTCACAAGGACTCACCCTCCTCCCTCCCCTCCTCTACCTAAACAAAACTGATTAAGATGCAGTGAGAGACACACCTAAGACCCTCCAGATAAGGGTGACAAGAGTGAACCAACTGCCTTAGGTCTCATTTGCATCCGAGATGGAACCAGATGGCCATTCATTTACATGAGAGATAGAGAACAGAAAGCCTGAAGCAGAGACTGCAGTGAATTCTGGGACCAGAGAAGCAGGGGAGCACTGCATGATGGGGAATCTGTGCTCCAAATGTTAATCAACCCATGTTCACACACACCCAGCTCAGCATTTATCAGACCAGTTCTAATCTGGATTTACTAAGGACTTTTCCCCTCCCCAGACACACACACACCTCTAAGTTTAATAGGCATCTCAGGCCGTACATTCCCCGGTCCCACTATGGGAGGCCTATTTAAACTTGACTGACTAAAACTCGGTTGCCGGGTTAGGGAATGCTGAGGCAAGAGACCGAGTCAGAGCGGGGTATGGGCAACATTTGAACAATGGTTAAGGGTTCATCACAGCATCCAGCCCATTGGAGCCCTAATCACAGGTGTTGTCATACTTTTCCCAAGACGACTGGTGGGAGTCCTCTCCACAAAAGGTTATGAGCACCCCAATAATTATCTTAAGTCTGTTAAAAGACTATAGTAAGATCTGGAAAAGTCATGCTAAGCTGAGGCTTGTGCACAACAAATAAAAATCCAAAATCCTGATGCTGCAAGCTATCTATTGTTTCTGAAGAAACCATGAGATATCGCATCAGTATATCTGCCATCCATAGGAATTTCAAGCTGGATCCCAGGTATTAGGTTACTCCCTAATCTTAAGTGTTTCCTGATTATCAATCAGTTTCTTGAGATGTTCCAAACCAGATAACCCCTTGTCAATAGAAAAGACAATGATTTACACAATTAAGGATGCTTCGAAGCAGCTGAACTGAGGGTATAAAAACCTGTAAAATGTGTGTGTGCTTCTAGAAGAAGAAGAAGAAGAAAAAGAAGAAGAAAACTCCTGTGCTGACACCATCCCCTGTCGTTCTTGGGACACTGGAAGAACAGATCGTCTCTCTCTTCAAGGATTGCGCTACGGACTGTGCCTGTCAGCTTTGCAGCCTGAGTACCTTGGACTGGTGAGATCCCAGTGCGCTCTCTCTCTTTTCTCTCTAGGCATAAACTTCTGAACCTGAACTGTATCAGTTAAGCTTGAGCTAAGTTTCCACAAATACTTAGTGAAACCAGGGTAGTACTGTAATTGTTTGTGTTTGTTTTTCTTTTGCATATCTATTACTACTAGTACCATTATATATTTCATATGCTTTGCAATAAATAACTTCTATAGTCAAACTGGTAGTAAATGGGTATTTTCTCCTTCTCTGCTTCTCTTTCCTCCTGTGCTCTGCAGCAACGCTTCTTTTACCTAAGCTAAAGATCCCTGTGAAGCCCAAAAACATTGTGGGGTCTGCTCATCAAGAGGCCAAAGATTGGGACGTGCTGAGTTTGAAACATATGGGGATCAGCTTGTACAGGCTGATTGACCCAGTTTGACTCAGACGTGCCCTTATGAACTGAATGCTGGCCCACGAGGGTGTCAGCTGGACACCCAGCCGGATTCAGAGGGATTCTGTTTACCTGTGTGCTTGTGTCTGACTGCAGTTTATTGTTGCTCTGATGAACTGATTCTTGGCATATGAGGGTGTCAGCCTGTCCATGCTGATCAACCCGGCCGGGTCAGGCGTGTCACGTTAATTTGTGTGTGTTTGTGTGTATGACTGATTTGGTGACTGGAGGAACCCAGCCCCATTGAGATTGAGTCCTGCAAGATAGCTCCATTGGGGGTGAGGGCTTGCAGAAGGGAGAGATACAGCTCCGTATAGTAACACAAGCAGCACATTGACAGAATCACCAAGACCCTAGAAACTATCCCTAATAAATGAGCACACCCCAATGTAATGGGCAAATCTGGTAACACATTCACAGGTAAAAGCAACTCTCCCCAATGAACCAGATGAGCCATGCCATTCCATCCTGCCTGGTGACTGGGTTCATGTAAAAGTCCATCAACGGAAGTCATCGCTGGAACCCCGCTGGAAAGGCCCATTCCAGGTACTCCTGACAACCAACACTACAATAAAGTGTCAAGGACTCCAAACATAGATCCACGCTTCACACATTAAGAAAACATCAGCCCGTTAGACTTGGAGTCTCCTCCATATCAACCTTGTAATCAGCCTCCACAGACTGGTAGTGAGCCTAGCACCTGCCAACAGGAGAGCTCAAGACCAGTAGTGAGCCAAGCGGCTACTGGCGAAGAGAATTTGCCACTACAGAGCGAAGAGGATTTGCCACTACAGAGCGAAGAAAATGTACCCCAATGACACCACTATGCCCTTCGGGAAAGGAAAAAGGCCTCTACCTAGTTCCTAGTTCCCGAGGTGGGGTTGATTAGTCGTGACTTGGGTACTTCTCAGTCTTTCCTTTTGGATCATCTTATATGAACTTAAAGACTCACCAGCTAAAAGAAACTTTGTAAGTCAGACTAGACTTCAAAACAGGTCAAAAAGATCACTCCCACACTGGCATGCTCACCAAAATGCTTTTCTTCAACTGTCTTATCAATATGCAAAGAATTTAAATGTTTCTAAATGTTGGGTATGTTCCCACTTGCCTCCTAGTACAATGACAGGGGTACCCATGATTGCTTTATCCCTTAAGTGGACCGACTTTTGTGATATGTATGTTAAAATAGTGAAAAGGTAAAAAGAAAGAAAAATTAGAAGTTAAAAGGGTCATGGCTATAAATATCTAATATGTTGGGCCAAAAAGGCCCAAAAGGGGGGAATGTGGAAATAAGTTTAACCAGGCCTCTTACTTGACTAAGAAGAGAGAGAAAGAGAAGAGCAAAAGATGATAATGCTGATGTTTCAAAATGTTCTAAGATAAGAAAAAACCTTCGTGTCTTATTTTGTCTTGATATATTAAGCTCTGTGTGCAGATTTTAACCTCCTCTTTTCCTCCGAAGCGGAAGCTGATAACTGTTCCCAAAACACTGTGGTTTTTTCTAAATAAGTAAACTGCTTGTGTGTGACAAACGAATGATCAACATCTTTCTGTTTCTCTCAAGGTTGCTTTGTCTGAACCCTGCATTTTTTCTCGCTGTCTAAAGTATAAATACGCTTGTAAACTTGTAGAGGTCAGATTTCCTTTGAGAACTCTCCCTGTGATCACACTTGTATAGCTTTAAATAAACCTAGATGGCTCTGACAATTCTAATACAACCACAACGCAAAGTTTGATTTCTTCCACACTTGCCACTAGAGGGCAGGCAAGCAGGGGCATGGATAGGAGCCAGGACATCTGGGCTCTATCCTTGCTCTGGGGACATGGGGAAGGGAGGTGAGAGACTGAGACAAGTGCGTCCTGCAGTACCAGAGAACTTCAAATTGCTCTTTGTATCTCCATGGAGAAGACTGAAGTTACCCTAACACAAACTGGGTAACATGGAACCAGAGTTAACCCTTGCCTAAAATGGCAGAACTTTGAGATACTTAGAGGGCACTTAGCCTGAGTTAACACACTTTAGTTTGCAGATGCTCACATTTTAACTGCCCTTAGTATGATTTAAGTTTAACATGCAACTTCACCCATTCTATACTCTACTTATTCTAATTTGTAGTACTGTTGCATTGCTGAAGATACTAAGCAAAAGTAACTTTAGTAACTTTCTTAATGCTCCTCCCTTTTTTTCTGACTAGTGTGCTGAAGGACTCCATTATTCAGCATCAGTTTGAATTTTGTTTCTTGCTCCCAAAGATTATTTTACATTGGTCAACTTTTCAATGCATTTGCCATCTGCAAATAATCCAAGAATTTCTCAATCTGGTTGCATTTGTTCTGGTATTAATTTTAACATAAATATATAAATGTAGAGATAATCCCTGAACCCCTACATAATACTGTGTTTATTCAAACATAAGATGAGGTTTTCCACCTCAGTCAGCATGGGGGAAAAAGCCCTTCATCTTACATTTGCATGCAAGGAAACCTCATTAAATATACTGTCTATCATTAGACTGCTGCCAAAAGCAGCATGTGCTCAGTAATGGAAACTAACTATGAAGTTGATTAAATGAGACCAACACTGATCATGACTATAAAACACATAGCCCATATTGGACAAATATACCAATGGGAACCCTTTTTTTAATGTGGCCCTTTAAAAAAAAATTAGCAGGTGCTCCCTCCACAGGGAACTGATACCAGGCTTGGAGGTACTGCAATACCAGGACAGCACTTGGAGGGCCAATCAGCCCTGACACCCTCTCCTTGGTGCCAAAAGGCCAAGATGCATTGGACTTTCCCTTTATCTTGCTCCTTTGGCCTTTTGGGTAAGGGTAAGTGAGACAAGGGAGCATCCAAACTCCAAGGTCTCTGAGCATGAGGCTTGCACATAAGATGCCTGCCATAGATTTGGGAGCATCTGAAGCCCCAGGCTGAAGAGTCTGGGAGGTAAGCTACTTGGCAGTAGTAGTGTCACATGGACTTGATTTGAATGATTGAGCGCTGGTCACTCGATAGAATCGAGAACATATTTGGCTGATTTGGCCCAAAACATGACACTTTAAAAAAAAAAAAAAAAAAAAAAAGTTTGCACTATAAGTACACACAAAAGTAATGCTGAAAAGTGTGTGTAAGGAGTAGCTTGTACTAAAAGTTGCAGCAGTTTCAAAAAAGGTAAAATGAATCAATTCTGAATGAACTAAGTCTATGGGTACCTATAGTAATTTAACTATTTCAAGATCAGTGTTTTCAAATTTGTCCCTGACTTCCATATGCTCAAGGATGTCAGTACTTAGTAATTAAAAGTGCCTCGACACAGCAGAATTCTTAGCACGATGCGAGTACTCGGTGCAAGGGATGCCTCGCTACGGCAGGAAAAACATTGGTGCAGTGATCAGCTCCCTCCAAAACTAGCAGCTGCACTGTTTGGATGCATGCTACCGATTGGCTCATTGTAAATTATTCATACCCGACGGCTAGCAATGGGCTCACTAGCTGTATAAAAGCTTGGGTAGTTTCCGCCCAAGTCGAAGAACTCTGCGTGTACATTGGGAACGAGTTCCTCGTGTACCTTGGAGCAAAATTGGAGGCCTGATCAACCACCAACCACGCCCCGTCGACGACCGTCCTGATGTACCCCGCACCCTGCATGCTCGGAAAACATCGGTGTGATTTTTCTTGTACCTACACTGTGTGCATTGACTCAAGTCCCTGTACATCAGTTTGTAAGTAAAGTTCTTTTCAATTCAACCAGTACGCGTTTGTGCCTAATTCCACTCCATCGCGGCCCCATTCCGGCTATACTCGGCACCCACATGGTGTCGCGAACAGGATCAGTATCTGGGGAAGATGCAATGGAGTCGGAATTAGTTAAGAATTGCCCCTGGCGCAATGGGAAACGCCACGTGCAGAACACCGTGGAGTTAGGTGCACACATCGCCTACCACCAAGCGGGCGGAACAGGTGGAAGACTCGTCAGCAGTTACCTCTCGCTTGAAGGAGAAAAGGAAACTGCGAAAGAGTGGGAAGTACATCTCTATCCCAGGGCGTTCGGATGTGTGATGGGAAGTGAGCAGGTTCTATTCAGACGCCGAGAGGAAGGGGGCACAAAACCAAAGCCGAGCGAAGAAAGTACTGCCCTTAGCCAGGAGTTTGCCCACCGCAAGCGCTGCGCGTACTCCATTGCGGCCCCATTCCGGCTATACTCGGCACCCACAAAGGAGAGCAGGGTCTAACAGTAAAGAGGGGAGGAAGGGGCTTCTGAGGGAAGAATTTGGGAAGGGGGCTACCTGACCCCCAGTATTAAAATTTTCCCTGATGTAGCAGTGGGAAGGGGACAAATTCAAGGGAAAACTCCAATAATTACATTTTATACCCGGAAAATTATAACAAATTTATAAATTCTCCATATAAAGAATCTAACTATTCAGAGTCATCTTGTATTTGAGTAAATATGGTATCTATAACCAGTCTACATCATCAAGACCAGCCAAATCCAAAATCCAAAGATATATTTTAACTATATTTTTAAACAGGAAAAGTAATTAAACTTTTGGTCAGACTAACCAAAAAACTTCTCTCTCATTTGGAATCTTTTAAGTCAGGACTTAATGTAATTGGGGGGGGCAGGCGGTTTATAAATCATTGGGAGCAATTTATCATTGTATTTTCTGTAGGAGGTCAGACCAGATTATAAATGGAACCAGAATTCCTGCAGCCACTGAAATAATTTTCCTTGCTTGTAAAATTTCAGTTTATGACTTCATCATTTGTTTCCTTTTAAAATGGCTTTCAACCTCAATGCCAGTTTCACCATAACCATTTATCTCTCATGTGAAACACTAATTAGTGCATTCTAGCAATACAGCTGTTCTTCCTCCAAGGAAATTTTTTTATTATAAAATTAATAAATAAACCATAAAAATAACATCCTGAAAAATTTCAGGTATTTACTTTTAAGAGCTGTCCAACATGCCTCTCATAGTTCATTCTGAAACCCACCTTTCAAGCTCCCCCAACTCTCAAGAACTGCACATCTGTAAGAAAACTATTGAGCTGTTATTCATAGATTCATAGATTCATTCATAGATTCATAGATGTTGGGGTCGGAAGGGACCTCAATAGATCATCGAGTCCGACCCCCTGCATAGGCAGGAAAGAGTGCTGGGTTCAGATGACCCCAGCTAGATGGATATCCAACCTTCTCTTGAAGACCCCCAGGGTAGGGGAGAGCACCACCTCCCTTGGGAGCCCATTCCAGACCTTGGCCACTCGAACTGTGAAGAAGTTCTTCCTAATGTCCAGTCTAAATCTGCTCTCTTCTAGCTTGTGGCCATTATTTCTTGTAAACCCCGGGGGCGCCTTGATGAATAAAACCTCACCAATTCCCTTCTGTGCCCCCGTGATGAACTTATAGGCAGCCACAAGGTCGCCTCTCAACCTTCTCTTGCGGAGGCTGAAAAGGTCCAGGTTCTCTAGTCTCTCCTCGTAGGGCTTGGTCTGCAGGCCCTTAACCATACGAGTGGCCCTTCTCTGGACCCTCTCCAGGTTATCCGCATCCCTCTTGAAGTGCGGTGCCCAGAACTGCACGCAGTACTCCAACTGCAGTCTGACCAGCACCCGATAGAGGGGAAGTATCACCTCTTTGGATCTATTCGTCATGCATCTGCTGATGCACAATAAAGTGCCATTAGCTTTTCTGATGGCTTCGTCACACTGCCGACTCATGTTCATCTTGGAGTCCACTAGGACTCCAAGATCCCTTTCCACTTCCGTGCCACCCAGCAGGTCATTTCCTAGGCAGTAGGTGTGCTGGACAATTTTCCTCCCTAGGTGCAGCACTTTGCATTTCTCCTTGTTGAACTGCATTCTGTTGTTATTAGCTGTTGTTAGTTGGTTGCTAGTTAGCATATAATTAGCATATGCTAATAGTTAGCATAGGATTTTTTTTTATACTTATACTTGCATTCACCACTTTCCAGTCCAGCAAGATTCTCTCTCAAGTCTAGTAAATACTGGCAAGTTTCCTCCTCTTCAATTTTTTAAGCGGTCCAGCTACTCGCACATCTCTTTATATTACATAAATGTTTTCTTTCTAGTTAAACTACATTTTGATTTTATGACTTCTTTCATTTATATACTATTTCCTTCCTCATCTGTGATCCTTGGGGGAAAAAAAGGTCAGTTTAGGCAGCTGTCCATGCTTTTCTTTCAAAGGCATAAGGAACTTAAACTACATAAAAACCTTTAGTATTCCTTTTTCTCCAAATAGGGCTTAAGTTTTCAGCACTGGTCCAGCCACTTCATGTTGCTATGGCAGTACAAAGAGCTGAAAAGCCAGTGTAACCAGCCAGCTGGCACTCTTCTTTTTCAAGGGAAAAATACTCCAAATACCACCAGGGATCCCTTTCATACTGTAAATGACACAGCAGCCCTGGCAGCTACACACAACAGGACTTCACACAGTCTGCCAGTTATCTCAATCCTACCCATCAAACTTCTATTTGTCTTGTAATAATATTCTCCTTTCTCAGCTAGAGAGATTATAATCTTGCATTGGAGACAAATCAGCCAATTTTTTTAGTATATCCCCCTGAAGCAAAAACAGTCATAAGCTTTCCAGGTAGTAGATTATAATTCCTGGAAGAGATGATAATTACAATACAAAAGTGACAATACTTGGACCACCCTTTCAGTCTTGATAAACTAAACCCTTATTAGCAAACCTGAGGTTAAGATGATGCCAGTCATTGTTTCTACGAGGATAGGTAAAATTGTACTATATCGTATGTAACACAGAGTTCTACCATAGAACACTTTTAAAAAAATTGCATGGTCATGTCCCTCAGGTGTTGGAGATCCAAAGCCAAACCATCCACTGCACTGCAAACCTGTATTAGGTTTGTAGTGGAGGCCTCTCCTTTCCCATCATGCAGAAAAGTGTTATATCTTTGTGACTCCACAGTGGTGTGGGTTAGACTAGTACAGAGGAGTAAGAGCACCACACAGCTAACATGGCTGGTAACTTCATTGTTCTGAGGATGACCCAGACAGACTGCAAACTTGGTGCCAGAGGTGGCACAATTACAGCATTTAAAGAAAGAGTACCGTATATAACAGCTAGCAAAGACCCTGCATGCATAATAGACTTCCTCTGGGTCCTCCTATAAGTGCTCCTCAACTCCAGCATTAGTAATTGCTTAAGACCCTGCACCTGGAAAAGTTTCCGCACTGCAAGTTGCACCACTGTAGCAAATGGAAATACTCACAGTGCATAACATTAACCACGTGCATTAGCCTTTGCCTGACAGGGGCATAAATGAGTATTACTATCATAACCAAAAACTCTTTTGAAAACAACTATTTCAAAGCAGCAACTAACTGAAGGCATGTTCTACCAAACAAGCCAAGTAAAGAAAGTTGCAATGGATCAGCAAAAGGCATTCATTCACAACATTAAAAATTATTTCAGACGCAAACATTATAGTCTTGCTTTAACCTTCTGCAACAGACTATGATGTAGCATATGCTTTAAAAAACTACTTCAAGAAGTGTAGCTGTAACCTTTAACCCCTTTCAAAATGTTATATAATCCTTGGGAATCCCTTTGGGAGCCTCTTTTGTATTGCATATCATGATGTTAATATTTGCCTGTTTTAGTTTTGTTTAAAAATTACATATTAAAAAAAACCTTATTCAAAGCAAATTCTACCCTGCAACAAGGTCTTTGTACCACAAGCAAGCTTTACTCTTACTGTGGCCTAATTAAAAATAATAAACATTTTTTCCCCTAAGACTTTTAACAAAAAGTCCCTAATCTTGGCACCTAATGGAAAACTTAAAGATCTTAAAATAAATAACTTATTAATTACAGCACACCAATTTTTAAAGCCCATATCCTTGCTAACTTGTAACTTTATAGATGGAACTGGTTCAAATACAAGTTTAAACTTTAGGGGGAAAATCCTTTCATACAGGGATTTTTTTTCCTTTGGAAATGTTATTCAATTCTAATAATAGAAACAACACCACCACCCCACCCCAAGGGGTTAAGTGGCTCAGAGCCTATCATCTGGAGGAGCAGAAGAGCAGGTAAAGGCACAATGGATCTGAAGCATGATCCACACAGTTGTGCTTACTGCTATGCCACATGTGCATGGTAAGAGGTGTGACTGCACATCAGATCTCATCATACCTTATTGCTGGTGCAGGGGAAGCCTGGGATCAGGATCCCAGGCTTCCCCTTCACCAGCAAGTAGCAAGTTCCTCCAGCTGGAGGAGCCCCATCAGCTGAAGAGGCTCCCAGCTGTGGGGGGGCATCAGACACACTTGTGGCCTGTCAGCTATTCGGGGTTGCCAGCCATAGGGGTGCATGGTGTGCCCCTGCTGTTGGGAGCCCTGATCGTCTGATCAGGGTTCCCAAACGCAGGAGCACATGATACAGCCCCCACGGCTGGGACCCATCAGGCCACATGTTCAGTTAAAGGCATCACAGAAACCAGCCATAAAGTTATGACACATTTTTGTGGAATATTTTTGTGGCTTATTCCTTGTTTTATGATGCCATTAATCCCTTTAATATGTGGCTGGGTTACAATTTAAAATGAGATTAACTGGTTAACCACGCTTTAAGTGTAATATATGGCAAGGGTCTCAGTATCACTGAATGTTAGGTTTAAGGTCAATATAAGGTGTCTTGTAGATCTCAATCCATTTCATAGATACTTACACAACCTTAGAAGGGGCTATTCTATCTACCCCTATGTTAACTAAGGCCATAAGGGTGAATTCTGAAGCTCGAAACCATGTGTGAGGAAAAGTTTTTCCCAGGAGAGACAAATGCGTGGCAACTCAGAATTACTGGCTGGTATGCAGGGCTTTCCTGCCTCACGTTTAGGGTCTGACAGTGTCAGTGACTATGGATGACAGTGCAGTATGATGAACAACTACTACAGATAAGAAGAAAAGTTAAGTTTCCTCCAAGTCTGCCAAAATCCAATATACTTCTGGAATCTGTCTATCCATTCTCACATTGCACAGGGGGCCAATATAAGGTGTCTTGTAGATCTCAATCCATTTCATAGATACTTATAACCTTAGAAGGGGCTATTGCGCTCATCTAGTCTGACTATAGCATAGCACGTCCCATGAACCCACATTGAAATGCCTTCATCCAGTTCAATAACTTGCAGTTGAACTGAAACATCTCTCTGAGGAAGACATCCAGTCCAAATGCAAAGACCCTCAGTGATGGATAATTTACTGTTTCCTGATCCCAGCAGGTATGCTTTTACATCAGAAATGTTACCTTCATACACAGCACACATGTTGGCAGGCATGAATTATTTTGTCAGAGAGATGTGAGCCCTCCAGAACTGGTCCGAAGTGCCTTTTAGAATTATTTCCATAAGCTGAATATAAGCCAACTGTTTGCTCTTGTAAAAAAACCAAAAGCATACTGGGTTGTATTAACACGTGTAATTACAAATCAAGAGAACTAATTCTTCTATTCTATTCAGCACTGCTGAGGCCTCACCTCAATTACTGTGTCCAGTTTTGGGCCCCACACTTCAAGAAGGATGGCTCCACTGAACACTTGTTTTAAAAAAAGTTTTAGTCTTGTGTGTGAAGACCTGTGCACACAGAATAGAATTTAGGTGGATAATCAAGAAAGAACCAAAGGGTATTAATCCAGGTTTAATCACAGGCCATCCTTCTACAAAGATCTCAGCCCATGAACCCAGAGACATTTTACTTCCAAAACAACCTTTGGATAATATACAACAGCATTCAGGAGCTTGCCTCTCTGCAGAAAGCCCTAAAAGGCCAACCATGAGGTAGGCCTTCTCACTGAGATCTGATATTCTTCTGCAGGCATCATACATACTTCCTGAAAAAAGTTCATTTAATTCATTTTTTTCTCTATGGATTATGCTAATAACATGTGACCCTATAATACAAACAGCAATTTTCCCATATCACCTAAAGTAATAAAGCTTTAAAGAAGAGGCTTCAGACTTGAACATCAAGAAAATAGAAAGACATAAAGAGAAAGTTATTACACATTCCATACTACTCATTTCCCCCATCCTGAACCAACCAGCCAGCCAATATTTAAAGCCCCTGCATTGTGACTGATGCTTTGCTGAAGAGACTTGAATATTTAAATGAATAAGTGAAGCTAAGGTTTAGGCTCTCAGAACAAAGCTAAAGAAAACTATTTTATCCTGGAGAGTCTGGATGACATTGGCTGAGCTTGTCATGAAGGCCTCTCTCCACTGCTCAAAAACTAAGCCATCTTGCTGCACTTAGCACTTTTTTTCTAGACCACCCACTCAGACATGGATACACAAACCACATGTGCTAGGAATGTCTGCACTACACTGAAATCAATATCAGCATTACAACCTTATTAATTGCACAGTTTAATACAACTCATTTGTTTTATCTTTTCAATACCTTTGATTTCTTTTCACAGTTTGTATGTATTCTCTTTTCTAGCTTTTAGAAACTTAAGGAAGCAGAAGGGAAAAAATTTACTGTGGGGAAAGAATGTTTTTGTACATCTCACCTTTCCCCTTCTGTGGAGATTGGCTTTATTTCTAGGTCTGAATAAAAACATGTCATTGACAACTTAACAAACCTACTATTTCCTGCACTGGACACAGACCTTGAATTCCATTTTCACCCAGCAGTGAAGAAAGATAATAATTTATGCCACATTCACATAGGAGACAAGGGCATGGCTTATTAATGGAAAGGGCAATTTTACAGCATAGGTTGTACAATGGAACATAGGAAAATGCAGGACATGTCTGATGCAATATCCAAGGAAGATTTCCAGCTCTAACTACCACCAGTGATAACAAAAATGCATCTTGTGCTGAATTCAGCTGCCCACTCTTACCTTTGGCTCAATCTGTGTTGAAAAAAACAATGCAAAACTACTGTCAGGTACAGTACCCACACAATTGACAGAGAGATGTTAGTGTGTGAAAAAACAGCATGGTAACTCACAATGTACCCCACTAACATTTACCTCTCAGATCATTAGGTCAACAACTCCGTTCAATTGTACCAATAATGCACTAGAGTCTTCTTCCTGAATATTACATCAGAATGTCTTGAACTAGATCTCACTGCTTATCAACTAATAGTACTCTCTCTATTAATGCAAAGAACTATATTCAGCCCCCCTTTTTTTTTTTTTGAAAACTGAAAAGGCATTGTTGTTGTTGTGGTAATATTTCTCCTTCCTGTCTAGTCTTTGCGGCACTTCTTGCTACTCAAGTAAATGCAGGGCTCTTATATGATTGTGCTATGATGTGAATGTGCCTGTTCTCTCACGCACAGGGCCAGCCTTGTAAACTTAGTAGGTCTAGTTGTAGGTAATGCACTGATTAACCCACAAGCACACACAAAAGCATTTCAGAAATGTGAGTTGTAGTCCCATCATTCATTGGAAATTCTTAATTCTTTCATGCACAAGAGTTAATTTTTGAGGTACAGTATCCCGCTTCAGAAAATGAGCACCCTCATCAAGCAACACAGCAAGCACCCTACAGCAAGCAACACAGAATGATCTCCATAGGATAAAAAGGTTCATGATATATGACATGCACTGCTAAACAATTAAGGAAATTATTGAAGTTCAGAAAAAAAACAAACACATGCCTTGCACTTGTTAATCTTTGGAATACATTTGACGCTGTTTATTTTTGTACTGCCTGGTTGCTTGTACCAAGCTTAAGGGCCTATTAGCATTTCCATCATGAGCAGCTATTTCAGTGTATTGTAGTGCAACTGCCAAAATACATATATACATTATAGACAGTGGCAGCTTTGTTTTTCTGATTTAAAATGTGCTCTCTCAAGGTCACCTAACTGCAGAGCTTACAGGGTAGCTACAATCAACTGAGTCAAAAACACAATTGTAAGTAGCATCTAAATAGACTCCAAAGTAGCACCAAACGGTGGAAATCAATTGGAAATGTGCACTCACAAAATAAAGGCACTCATATAGACTGAAATAAAAGCTTACTGAAAGATACAACACATGCAATTAAAATGCAAGCAAGTGGTTGAAGACAGTAAGTAACATACACAGAACAAAGTAGTACAGCATGAGAGCAAATTAAACATGCTACTCCAGACACTGTTGTGATGGTTAGATAAGGCACATAACTAAATGGGACAGGTTCCTCTATAGACCTCTTACCATTTTCTTATCAGTCTGCAAGCTGTAGTGTAACAGGGTTTGAAAGTGTAACAGGGTTTGAAAGTTATGAGATATTTCAAGAGGCCAAAACACTCTAACACAGCTTTGAAGAAATTCAGCAAATCATTACATTTTTCATTGACCTGAAATGGACCATGTCACATACTTCTAGTTCATTGGAAAAATTAAAGTCTATTTTAAGTTTTTCTCTTTTTAAAATCTTAATAAAATTGTCCCAAGTCTCTCTAACCACAGGTATTTTATGTGCTGTCCTTCAAATTAAAAAAAATTATATAGATTTAGCTCTGAACAATATGTATCAATACAAAGTTTAATTCACAGTGGCATTACTGAAACCCTTCCTTTAATTGAAAGCCTGTTAGTAACGTAACACAAATTTAAGTTTCTCATGCGTTCATCCTGGGAATCTCTCATCAATTACTTTTTACTTTTTCCTCCCCTCATCTTCTTTACCACAGCTTTTGCTACCAAACTGAGGTCTATTTTCTAAAGAATTGCCCCTTTTGGTTAAGATGAATTAAGTTACCATTTTAATTCAGGTGAAGCTCAACTTTATGTGAAGTCTCTCAGAGGACACAAACTTCTACCCAAGCATTAAAAAAGTACCCCTTACTTTTGTATATCTAATTCCTGAGGTGAACAGTCAGTTACTGGCAAGAATAAAGTTGTCTTTTCCATCAGATACAATTGCTGCTCTTCAAGTACAGCATGCAACCAATGCTAGAAAAGAGATTTGTAAATGTTGCTAACCTTTGCCTGGTTCACTTAATCCATTATCCAAATTCACTCTGTTAAGCTTGTTTTAAGTAGTTTGACACTAAATAAAACCATAAACCATTTCTTTGCTTACATTTAAAAGCTAATGTTGTTGTAAGATTGAACATATGTTAAAACACTTTAATTAGTCCCAAAGATGAATGTTCGTAACTGTGGTGAACTTGAGCAGGTTACTTTACTATTTGTTTTTCTTTTCAGAAAAATATGACTATTTGAAATTGATTGAAAAAGGATTTATTTTGTTTCTGCATACAAAATTAGATGAAAATAGCTAATGTAAAACTTTCTGTAAACGAGACCAACACTTAGTGACACTGATTCTATCAGAATTTTGTGGAAAACTCACTTTAAAAGACAAACTTCAGTCTATTTATTTCCTCCCCCTTCCAATCTTACCACATTAGAGAATTACGTTTTTATTGAAGGATTATTAAGCTTTTCCATGAAATTCAGAGGTAATGTTTATATTGTAACTGCAGTAGCCTCCTTTTCATAAGGACTTTCCTACTTCTGGACCTATAATAGAGGTTGGCTGGAATTTCTGTGGATAAAATGACTTCTGTCATCAGTTATATATAACAATGGCAATAATCTCATTCATACTAGAAGATAATGTGGGCTCACTTCCCATCCTGAAACTCAAGAGTTTTTACCACAAAATTTAGTTAGAAAAGTCAAAATGGACTAAACTCCACATATATCTGACAGAACTAAAAGGTAGCCAGTTGAATGTGTGCTACTAGTTCAAAGACCTTTAAGATTTCTTTTCAATTTCCAAACATTTTCATATAAAAACGTTGACAAAAAATTGCTTACTTCTCCCACATGCACCCCTCCCCCCCAACATCATCTGTCTGATGTCAAAAGTGATTTTTAAAGAACTTCCTCTCTCCCTCACCTCCCTCACTCCCAACAATTGCACATTGAGACGTGGACTTAAAGAACAACATAACTCTTCAAGTATGTTTCATGCCAATCATCAGTAAGAGTCATAACATTACTAAAAAAAGTACACTTGTCTTTTTGGAAGCCTGAGGAGGACTTTCCTTGGAGTATGGATGAACAACCATTAAAAAAAAAGAAAGAAAATTCTTTGGACTTAAAGAAACTGTTGAGAATTCACATTTGAACATGAAGAACTAACCCTAGCAGGAATCTAGTTTCACAGTACTGCATAAAGTCATGTGCATGAAACAAGAAAACTTACAGATATTACCGTTGTTCAGCTCTATACATATAAACTAAAGCTGGCATGTAAGAACTGGAAGTATACTGGCCTCTCTGCTGATAATTTTGTTAAGGCTGATAAATTTGAATAAACCTTTGGATCCAGAAGTATTTCTTAACTGTATCCTCTTGTCATCAGGGTTGAGGGCTTAATAAAGAGGTAATGATTTCATTGTGAAATCATCAACCTCTTGAAAGCACCAATGGCAAAATATGTATGTATGCTCTTATTTGCACTTGTATGAAAAAGTTTTCTAATTTTAAGGAAGCGTAGGTAAGAGTAAAAGAACAGTGGTTTTCATAGACAAGAAATCCTTCTGGAAATGCAAGCTAGATTTTGAACAGGTACTGAAATTTGGAAACTATAGAACACAATATATATTATATATTTCAACATGTCACTGTATAAAAACAAAGATTTTTTTTTCAAAGAAAGGAATTTAATTTATCAGATGTAAAAAAACAAAAAACAAGTCTAAACAGACCATATACTGTATGAACAAATAAAAATGTGATGCCAATAGTTTTATGGTAAAGATGAGTCACACACCAGCAGCAGAAGAGTGTCGAAACTTGTAGTAATAAATAGCTCCAAATTAAGAATTTTCTACAACATTTCCTTACAAAATAGGACCAGTATTCCTCCTTTTATGGTGATCCTGTAGAACGCCTTCACTTTCATATATATATCTAATATTATAACATTAAAACAGACACAAGAATGTTGATGACAAACAATGTTGGATTCAGGACAGTAGAGAGTAACACTTTTTTGTTAAAAGTCCTACTGGTTTATTGACTAAGGCTAGACAGCAAGTCATATGATCCTATTTGGTGCATTTTCTACCGTGGTCCAAGATCAATAAATGGAGAGCGCTAAGAACCTGTGGTCCAACCCACCATGGCAGATTGGAAACAAAAAATAGGGCCACTTTTTGGTCCCCTACTTTGTACCTCGCTTCCCGGAACTGCAGACGTGGAAACAAGACTACAGCGTTTTAAGTGGCTAGAAAAAGTCAGCAATAAGTGGCATTTTAATATGAATAAGGTTACTAGGCTTGTGATGGTGATGGCACTGCATCAAAGGAGCATACATAGACCCAAGTACTTGTAGCATCTGGTAGTGTCATTCCTTCAATGATTTTAGAATATATGTATGCAATAATAAATAGATCAGTTATGTAATAAGGCAGTGTGTTGAACATGCATTCGTCTTGTGGACTTGAACACCACAGAGAGAGATACATGATACCATACACATTCATTAAAGAATAAGGGTTTTTTTTGTTTTGTTTTGTTTTGTTTTTCAAGGCTATCCAGGCTAACTCTTCCAGAGCATTTCCTTGGTGAGAAGATCCTCTGAGTCTTGTCACTTTTCCTCTCCTTTATCAAGAGATGATGACTGGCTTTAAAATAAAATAAAGCTGAAGAGGGCTGGTACATTTTTTTCTCATTTTGGTTGCATCATTCTGAATGTTTTGTTTAAAAAAAAAAAACCACAATATTTTTTGATGCAGCCTGATGCTGTATCCTCAAGATGTCCCAGAGGTTTCCAGGTAACTCTGTAGTTTACGGACTGTGGTTTTGTCCAGCGAGCAAAGGTCAAAGTCAAAAGTTGTGTTTGTGATATGAAAATGGCCAGTTTCTTCTATAAGGTTTACAATCTGACAGGAAAAAAAGGAGGGAAAACAATTCTGTTAAAAGCTGTTTCACGCTTTTAGGATGTATTATGTAACCAAATGCTCCTCCCAAATAAACTAGGTATTACCACGTAAAGACTATGAAGAAGTCAATTTGCACCATCTTTCTCAGGTAGAACAAAATCTGGAACTTTTATCCCCCTCCTGAATCTCTTGAAGTTTTGATAACATAGATCCTTGGTCCAAACTGGACCTGCTTATATTTTCAGAATGGGACCAGTAAGAGTGTTGAAAACTAAGCTCAAAATCTAGCTGTGGCTCATCTCCAATTAGATTTTGTGCCTTCTAGCCACAATTAGCAATGAGGGGATCATTTTTAAAAAATGTTTAGAGTCTTGTATAAATTACTAATTATTTTAAAGTTCCTTGGGTGAATTTGATATCTTTTATTAGACCAACCCAAATGGTTGGAGAATAGTTATTAAGCATGCTTTCAGGTTCAAAAACCTTTCGTCAGGCTAAGGAAGCTTCAGCAGTTGGTGTGTGCTCTTCATTCCATCCAGGAAGAGCACACACCAACTGCTGAAACTTTCTTAGCCTGATGAAGGGTTTTTGAACCCGAAAGCTTGCTTAAGAACTATTCTCCAACCATTTGGGTTGGTCTAATAAAAGATATCAAATTCACCCAAGGAACCTTGTCTGCCTATGTCCTTAGACCAGCATGGCTACAACCTAAACCACTGTAATTATTTTAAAAGCTCTTTTGGAAGCACAGAGGGATTTTTTTTCCAGTGCACTTATTAGGGCCATAGATGGTGAGCTTATCATTATAGGAAGTGACAGGTATTAAACCAACTGAAAATACACAGATTTGCTACAAGTTTATATTTATGAGGAAAAATGGAGAGTAGTATTCACAAGAGAAATGCAGTACAAAGGCAAAGAAAAAATAGCAAAAAAAAAGTTAAGGGCCTACCTACACTACACTATAGCCCTCAAAAAACAATGTAGCTGCTATTTGGTGCATAACCAGCACTGCTCTCACTATTCAGTCTTGGGCACACTTATTGGCATGAACCCAGCATGACTCTCAGGGCAGGATTTTTTCAGCATCTGGTGTGTGCAGACTGGGAGCTGGTGAAGGGATAGGCTCTGTGGCAGTACTCCTGGGCACATCTCAGCATGGACTAATTTGGTCTGCTTGGCTGAGTTCTGTGCTGGTGCAGCTACACTGTAAATGGTACCCATCCCATCCCATCCCAAAACACTTGGGCATCTCCACACTAAAAATGTAGCCTGCAGTACAGCCATACCTTCCATTCCTAAAGAATTAAATGACTGCGTGGTAATTAACTGTGGTATGGATTTTCCTGATGAGTGCAAGAAAAATTGTCACAAAAAGAATAAAAATATTATCACAACATTATTGAGATCATAAGTCTTGTCAATCCAGGAGCATTGTAAATAGCTTCCCCTTTTTTTTGGAAGCTTTTTTATGATGTGAGGAAGGAAAAAAGAAATAAGAATATGTATGTTTCTCTCTCAAATGGAACAGAAAATACAACCCATGTGTTTAATATGATATAAAAGGTTTTGCTTAAACATCTACAACTACACTTGAAACTTCTTGGCAAGGTATGTAACAACTCTACAAATCTGACCGACAGATGTTATATACATGAGAAAATTTCAAAAAGAACAGTATAAACAACAAAAAGGCAAACAAACTCCACATTTGACGCACAAAAAATATTTGAGACTTTACCCATATCTGCATTTTGAGTAAATGGTGTAAGGTGTTGTTTGTTTGGGGTGGGTTTTTTTTGGCAGGGTGGGGGGAGTGGAAAGGGAAGGTTGGGGTTTTTTTGTGTTTTTACACAATGGACAATTTTTTAAAAGATTTATTTAAATCTTGAATGGGTCTCAAGTTTTTGATTTAAACATGATTTTTTAGACTGAATTCTTAAGGAAATGGACTGAGATTTTCATGTGTGTTTATATGGCACATAACAGTGAGACTGATAAATAATAGGAACTAGGGATATTGCTGTAATAATAATTTGATAATAATAATTTGATAATACTTTGATAATAATAACAACAACAAACATTTGATTTTTGAGCACACAGTTTTCATCTTGATTCAGTAGTACTTGATACAAGATTCAGTTAGGTTATTCTTTCTGAATGTTACATAACAGCTATTAAAATTGTTCAAACAACCATATATCAGTTTCACCACAACATTGCGTGTGGATATTTTGCTGTCATGCACTACAATGGGTTGCCACATGGTGATGAATGTACAGAAAGATCTATAACCATCCTTTCTTTTTCAGTATGAACATTTTGTTTCCACCACTGAAGGTAACCATTTTTCCCCATGACCCTTACATTCATTTTGTTCCATTAAGACTCTTATCCTGCATCCTCTACCCACACAGAACACCCAATATGTCCATGAGTGTTTTGCCAGGACTAGGCCACAGGGATATCATCTGATTCCTGATCTCTAACATAAACAAGTACAACTTCAACTAAAGTATTATAGATTTTGAACATTTTAAACCAAAGCTGGCTGGGATTTGAGACTGCATTTTACAGGAGCTTGAACCAATTCATTCATATCTTTATATATATATATATATATATATATATATATATATATATAGTATTATAATATATTTAAAACATCCAATGATTATATTTAAACTGTAGATTGTTTTCCCCGACATGAGAACAAAAATCCAACCAATTTGTTCCAATATAGCTTGAAATGGCAAAACTGATACATATATAATAACTAAAGAGCAAAGCAATTAACTTATTAAAATGTACAGATATTTATATCAAGTCTTGTCTAATTCCACCCTCATTTTATTCTTTTTATGGAGGGTTCTTCCAGCCTATACTGAGGGAAAACATATTACTCTGACACCAAATTAAATAATGTAAGGTACAGTCAGGTCAGAAACTGCATGACCTGGAAGACTAGATATCACATCATGGTAGTAAGATAAAGAAGCAGAGGGGAAAACCTTTCTCAAATTTTAAACCCCTCTCTCTAAACACACACATCTATTATTTTCACCAGGGAAAATGACAGCAGCAGCAACAACAATAAAAATAAAATCAATTTGGGTTTCAATCAGTCCAGAATTCTCAATACTGATATTCAAAATTTAGACACTTCCTAGAATTGATTTTGTTTCTTTCTGTGCTTCATTTAAATCTGTGACCCTTGGTTTTAATATTTTTCACCTTGACACTTAATCTGAGAACATCTGTTCCATTTTTCCACTTGAAATTGACAGCAAAATAAAATGACAATATAAAAACTAGGGATGTACAAAATGAGCTGTATTCGATTTGGATTCAGCCTGAATTGGGGACAGTGATTCTATTTGTTGATTCAGATCACTGTCCTGATTTGATTCAGCCGAATTCGAATCTGAAGATTCAATGCTGATTCAGAGAATCAGCAATTTGGCCAGAGAGACACCTTTAAATGTTTTTTCTACATACTTTGAGGTACCAGGCAAGGGTCGTGAACAATGTGATGCTGGGGCAGATGAAGCATCCCACAGGAGCATGAGGGGCCCCCTGCATACTCAGCAGTGAACCTAGAAGTGGACCGGAAGTACTTCCAGGTCCACTGCCGAGCATGTGGGGGATCCCCCGTGCCCCCTCCCCGGCTTGGCAATCAGCTGTGGGGGACCCCAGGTGCCCCCCAGGCCTAGGAGGCACCCGTCACCGAGTTGGGGGGGCACGGAGGGCCCCCCACGTGCTCCCTGGTGAACCCAGAAGTGGACCGGAAGTGTTTCTGGTCCACTTCTGGGTTTGCTGCTGTGTGTGCTGGGGACCTCACCATGCTCCTGTGGAATGCTCCATTCACTCCACCATCTCTGCATTCATGAGCCGCCTGGTACCTTGAGGTATGTAGAAAGGAACATTTAAAGCTGTGTCTGTGTTCGAATCACTGAATCTTTCCAAATCTCTCTGAATAGATTCGGAGGGTTCTGATTTGATTTGGAGCGATTAAAGGGTCTCCTGATTCGATTCTGATTCGGCGATTCACTCACCAAATTGGGCCGAATCTCCACCGAATCGAACCAGCAACCAAAGCTTCGCGCAGCCCTAATAAAAACTGTTCGTTATCAGCCAACAAGTAATGAAGATATGTAGAATTTTACTGTTCTCTCCTTTAGATAAAATCCTTGGTCCTGTCTCATGGCAGAACGTTGGGAATAAATCCAGCTCCTTTTGCAAAGTTAGGAATGTAATTCCAGTCATCATCTCCAGTTTATACACTATGTTGACTGAGTATCTGGCGATCAAGTTCATGGAAGTTATGGAGGGCAAGAGATTGCCCATCAATAAAGAAGCCTGTTTAATATGCTTCTTTGTGATATACTACTACCCTTCACTAACTCCTCCAACAATACACTTGGTTTTAGTAATACAAGGCCATTTAGAAGTGTTAACAGATGCATTTTTAAGCAACACAGTATATGTCAAACAAATAGATAAAAGCTCTTTTATTGATCAGTATCTACTTGAGGCTTTTTAAGCTCTAGATTAAAAGCAATATAAACATTTAAAAATGATCCTTCATCCTGGCCTCCAGAAATATAGCCACAGCATCAAGGATACCTGATAAATCAGAGTGAAAAGAACCCCAAAACTTTTAGTGGATGTACAAAAATACATCAGGTTAAACCCAGATGGCTCAATGAAAAGCTTCTAAAATTTAGGAGTAGTATTCCTGACTTATAATATTAGCACATACATTCTTACTCTGTTCAAAAATACTTGACAAATAATAAAGGTTTAGATTAATTGCCAGGAAGCCTGACAGTTATAATGTTAAAAACATAACATTAAAATGTTTTATTTTGAGAGTCCAGGCAGCAAGGTCCAAAAATATACCATTTGTTCCTGTCGGAGAAAACTTTGGTTTTCTGCTTTAATGTAGGATTCTGTTTACATAATGTCACTGCAGCTCAGTTTCATCACCATCCATTATGCTACAACAATTTATCTGTCTTTAAACAAGAAAATAAGAGAGAGAGAGCAAGAGGGCAAGATAGCAAGCGAGCAACAGAGAGTGAGCAAGCGACAGAGAGTGAGCAAGTGACAGAGAGACAGAGAGCAAGTGAGGAAGTGCATGCGCATGCTTCTGAAGTGCAAAGAATGGCAAACTCATTTTTCAATTTATGGAGGGTTTTAAAGCCATTTGATACTTTCCAGATTTGCAAACCTCCCCTTTAAAGGAAATTTTCAAAGTTTGATTGTCTCTTAAAGCTAAGCACCCTCAACATACATGTAAATTAGCTAGGTGAACAGCCTAACCCTCCAGAGGTACTATGCACCTGCAGCTTACAGAGGTTTTATTGGTGCTCAGTGTTTTGGAAAGAATTAACATTGACTTAAACGGAGTTATGACAATTCATACAAGCTGAGGACACATCTAAATACATGCAGTCAATTTCTAAAAACACTGACCAAATTCCATGGGAATCAAGATTTCACTATGGTGCCTATATATGGATTTAGGAACCTAACTTTGGGAGCCAAATCTGAACACACTGGCCAAGCAGCACAGCTGAGTATTGTAAATGGTCTGTTTCATCTGCACTGCACTATTATTAGAATAATTCCCAGTCCCTTCTTTTTATAAAAACGCTAACATTGGAAATGGGAAAGGTGCATTTAAAAAAGCAACATTTATAATAATTTCTAACTCATTCCAGCTAATGCTGGCCCTTTCTCCATATCAAAACTACTCAATCCATTCTCAAATGCTCAGTTCTTGGCCAAATGCTCCCCCGTCCCCTCCCCAGTATACCTTCCTCTCCCAGGGTTCATTTATATGGACCGTTAAGTACCCCTTTTACACTAATGTTATTCAACTACATATCTTAACCTCTGTAGTATAATATTACACTCTTCTTGTCTGTACCCCCTGCTTCAAACCTATGTATTGATTGCAGGCTTCCTTTAAACTAAACTTCAAGAGAAATGCTTCTCTTGGGGGGAAAAAGTGGTGTCTTCAAACAGCTACTTTTTTCCTATTTTTCTCTTCAGCTGACAACCCGTTTTGTTGTCACTGTCTGTAGATGTGATAACAACCAAGACTGTTCAAGAAAAAAGAAAAAAAGAAACCTTTCCTCTTCTTTTTACATCTCTTACCACTTGTGCAGTACTGCTTATAAATGCCACAACTTCAATTTAATTTCAGTCCTGCTAAAACCCTACATCAATGCTTCTCAATCTTTTCAGACTCAAGGCACCTCTAAATAGACTCAAGGCACCCCTTGGAAAGTCCCAGCTATTTTTTCCTTTTTTGACTACAGAAAAGTAATAGAGCAGTGTTTCTGTTAAAAGAACTCAGGACCACAACTACAGATTTCTATGTGAAATCTCTAGGTTTGTCTTGTGAATCATGTTTGTAAACTTACCAGTTCTAACACTGTGTGGCACCCTGTGGCATCCCTGAAAGGATCTCAAGGCACCCCAGGGTGCTGTGGACCCTGGTGGAGAGCCACCGTCTCAAACTGAGCCCTTATTTCTTTTTCCAAGTCCCTTTGCTATGAACTCCTGAAGTTCCTGTTCTGCATGTGGATCGTATACAGAAAATTACTCCCTACCACAGCATATCACAATGGGGCCACAGAACCTGCATCTTCCTTTAGTTTACTGGATCTGTTTCATGTTCCAAATCAGTGGCAATGCGTAGGGGGTGCATGTGCACCCTCCGAGAGTGCTGGTACAGTCCCTGACAGGCCGTGCTCCCCGCTTAGGCGATGGGCAGGCAGGAGCGCCAGTGCCCCCAGAAAGTGCCAGCTGGTGAGTGGGAGTGGCAGATTCCATGCCACGGCCATTTCCAGGAGTGCTGCAGCTGCATCCCTGCCAGCACAATCGGCCATGGGGGGACACCCCCAGTCACTGACTGGTCGCTGGGAGGGCATGTGCCCCCCATGACTAAGGTGGCACCAGTCGCCCATGTTCCAGAAAAAATCTGTCTTCATTTGCAAAGCCATCCCCAGATTTCCTCCTTCTGCTCCCTCTTATACTCATTCCTTTTCACTATTTCACCACTGTTGCTTTTCTCTTATGTAGTCCCTGACATATTTAATAGCATTCCTGAATCTCAAGGCTTTACAACCATTTAATAGGGCTGTGCAAAGCTTCGGATGCTGATTTGATTCAGAGGAGATTCGGCCTGATCAACTAAAAAGATCCGAATCGATTTGAAGCTCTCCGAATTTATTCAGAAAAAGATTTGGAAGCTTTGGCAATTTGGGCAGTTCCTGCCTGCTGCAGCAGAGAGGTGGACCTGGACTCCATGCTGGTAAGTAGGTTGCAGGGGAGGAGGGGGCTGGAGAAGAGGGAAGGGGACAGTGGGGAGGGGGGGCCCGCAAGGCCCCATCCCCTGCCTGCTGGCCCAGCCCCACTCCAAGCACCCCCCCAACCTCAACCCACTCCTCCAGCACCCCCATGGCTGCCCTGCCCACCCCAGCTTCTGGCCCTTTAAAAAAAGGGTACTCACTGGGTACCGCCGAGTGGGGGGGCGATCCCTACTGCCCCCCACTGCTCCATGCCATGTGAGGGGCCTTGCCACAAACCCCTCAACCTCCGCCCACTCTCCCAGCCCCCCTCCATGGCTACCCTGCCCACCCCAGATCCGGCCCTTTAAGGGGAAAAAAAACAAACCCCCCAGACTCATCAGCTCCTGCAGTGGCCTCAGGGCTTCAGGGCGTTTGTGAAAGATCCTCCCATGCAGTGCAGGGCAGTGTGGAGCAGTGGAGATTGCCCCCCCCACCCCCCCCAGGCAGGAGCTGGTAAGCCCAGGCTTATTATGTTTTGGGGGTTGTTTTTTTTTTAAAGATTGGACCACACAGGGCAGCCATGTGGGGGCTGGGGGAGCAGATGGAGGTTGGGGGGCTCATGGCAGAGCCCCTCATGTGGCGTGGGGCAGTGGGGGGCAGCAGGGATTGCCCCCCCCCCCCCGCTGGGCAGCACCTGGTAAGTTGGGGCTTTTTTTTTCAAAGAACTAGGGCAGGCGGGGCAGTCATTGTTGGGGCTGGGAGAGCAGGCGGGAGATGGGACCTATGTGACTCGGAGATTCAGCTGATTTGGCAGCAGCTGAACCTCCAAATCAGATTTAGCCAAATTGATTCAGGACAGTGATTTGAATCACCGAATCCAAAGCAAATACTAGCCGCTTCACACAGGCGTACCATTTAAATCTCTTTCCTCCATGCATATGCCACTTAATTCCTTTCTTCCACTATTCTTGTTTGAAGATACCATGTAATGACAAATAGTGTGGGCCTGAAAGATGGAAAAGACAACTGGTATTATCTTGTACTATGTGAAAGCTCTGATGTGATTTGAGAGTTAACTCTTTTTTATTATATACATTTCTGTCAATTGGCAAAGTCATATGTACTAATAAGTAGAAATGCATAAAATATTAAGCTATTGAAGGCATCTTCGAAAATGAGGTTCTGTACCAAAGCAATAAGAAGCTTTTCTATAGGAAGTTATTGCTATAAACTGCTCTATATATATCAGGGAGAGTTTGCTAACAGAAAATGGGTAACTACCCCAGCTATTCTTTCTAACCTAATCAAATGGCAGCAGCCTTTTGTAGCCAGCATTTTATAGCTCCTAGCAACACTAGCAAAGAAACACTTTACCATTGCCTTGGCCTCCACAACTTTATCATAAATTCTACCTTCATTAAATCTGTATGAACTATTTACACAGTACACAAACAGTTCAGGGACAGGATCTTCAGACTAACCAGCTGACAAAGTGTGAGACTGCATCAGCACTTAATAAACCCAATTTTTAGAACAAAAAATAATCAGAAATGAAGCCACTACACAACATGCACTACTACATCATAATCATACTCTTCACATGCATTATGAGACAAAGGACCAAGGCTTTCAATCATCTGAGAAATCAGATTAGGGTAAAACAGGGGTTTCAAACATGTGGCCTGTAGGCAGGTCATTTAACTCACCCACCTCTGTCAACTAGATTTAGCCTATGGGGCTGCCAGACTTGGAATTAATCCCTGCTGTTCTAGCACAGCTCTCGAACCCAGGGAGTTAATTTCATTTGCAACCCTGCCTCTCCTTACCCACCACAGAAATCAGAGATTATATTTGCCTCTGGAGACTAAGACTGGTGGCAGGGGGAAAGGGTGTGGGGGCAAAGTGACATTAAATCCTTGAGTTCTGGTGCTGTGCCAAAACATCAGGGATTAATGTTGGTGCCACCACTTGTGGGTTGCCTACCTCATGTGTAACCCCAAGGTCCAAATCCAAGCCACAGGGCCAAAGAAGTTTGACGTTCCGGGGGTAAAACACTTGCTCTTGACCTTGAGGTCAGTTTAAAACTTGTATTTTTGTTTCTTTTTGACTCCTCTCTCCTTGTTTAAAGTCTGAACAGGACTCTTAAAATCCCCACCTGAATCCTGTTCTTCTTAACTCTACCATGGGATTGAAGATTTGGGACAAGTACCTTCTGAGCCAGAAAGTAACAGTGTTCCAACACAGGTATAACCCAGTGATCAAAACTACCAATAACAAAAAAAAAAATCTGTGATTAGCCTCAAACTTCCCTAATCCCTGAAGAAGCAGTAAGAGAGTTATGGATGCAATTTAACTACAATTTAATTTGCTACCCATTTCACTCATCATTTTCCCATTCCTCTGCACCCCCTCTTTGTGGAGGCAGTTTCCAAGATTTACTTCACATTTTAACTCATAACTTCCAGCTAGCTGGTACCTATGCTTTGCTAGGTCAAGCAAGTCCTTCTAGGATTAGGACTTGTCTATATGGACGAGTTGATGTAGAATAAAGCTAAGCTAGGACATGAAACTACATCTTTCATTAATTTAATTCCAAAGTAGAATAAACTGCCTTTGCATTTAGCACATGCTAGGACAGCTCACAATGAGGAACTAGTGCAGATTAATTAGTTTTCTATAAAAATTACACCCTAACTTTCCCATACAAAAAAACCCCTTGCCTTCCCCTACCACATTTTGCGGTGAAAAATGCTTCTTTAATTGGTGACAAACAGAGGACAAACTTTGGAAACAACAGTATGTTACATAAAAGACATTGTGAACCTGCTCAAGGATATATTTAAAGATGATATTATGTAGAGTTATGTACCTACCGGGTTCCTGTTTAATTAAACACATTCAAATGTGTAATCTTTTGCTATAGCTTTTATTATACTGAGCTTCCACTACTTTCTGATTGTAAGTTTTGTTTTGTGACTAGTTAATGGATTCAAGCTGGAAGTCTGCAGAATGTTTTAGAATTGCACAGACTTAAGCATTCAGAAATTTACTGAGGTGTTAAAAATCTCTCTCTGTTTATAAAGTCTGACTGTGATATCTAATTGCTGTTCAATGCAATAAAACCATCTGTGCTACAACTACTTCTGCTTTGCTAACAATGTGAATTGTTTCATCTCTACCGTTTGTAATCCAATAATACCTGACAATGACAAGATCCCTGAATGCAAAATGTCAAAATATAATGCATTTTTTTAAATATAGAGGATTTGAAGCTCATAGTTCCAACCATTCCAAGTTTACGCTAAAGTAATCAATTGCTTCATTAGGAAGAATACAAAGTTACTGTGTTTTATAATAAAAGTGTTCCATATTTCCTCTTGGAAACAGCATCTGTTTTTGACCAACACTGTAGTCCTAAAAACACACATAATAAAATTCCCAATAAACAGTACAACATCTGTACTTTTCTTCCATCCCACAGACCATACTTTAGTGACCTATTTTCATTATTACTGATTCAGCAGCTTGAAAAATGCATTGATCAATACTGTGAACCAATAACAGACTTTAGCTTAAATGCATACCCATTTCTACCTCTGCAAATTAACCTGGAAAGCAGAAAGGGATGAATTGCAGTTCCAAAGTATGATCCCACAAGAAAACAGAATAAGACATTTGCGTCACATAGTTCTTTGGGTCATATTGAAATTCTTACTCTTGGGCCATACTGAAATTACTATTACTCATTCCCAGACCTGAAAGCTATGAAATCAGATTATAAAGCTTTAGGCTGAAGGAAGAAGAACATATTTGGTCTCCTGACTTTGAGCACACTAAGGCTAAAAACAGATGTCGGATTTATCTTGGGTCTGACTGTCCTAGACTTCTAACTTACTTCAAAATAGGCAAGAGACAGCTGTTTACACATGCAGCTTGAATGGTAATTAATTCAAATTAGCCCCAAATAGTGAGGGGGGGCAGGGAAGGGGGTGTTCTATCATGGGACTTCACAGGTAGTTAAAGTGGGAGAATGGGCATGTAGTAGGCTCCCAGAATAATAGAAGGCTTTGTCCCAGGAGAAATCCTATTTCTGTTTTTAGCCTATGATATTGCAAAAGAGTGCTCCTCACCTGCTGTAGTACATGTCTTTCTCTCAATGTCATTAATCTTCTGTGGAGTTCTACTAGTTCATCAAGATATGCCTGGAAATGAACCCCCCCACAAACAAAGAACTTGTTAAGTATACAAGCAAATTAGTTCAGAGGGGATAAAATTCCCCCCCTCACTGGCACTTTTAAATACCAACTTGCATGAGGGGGAAACTCTTCCATCCATAGGCCAGGGTGTCTGACAGCATTTATGTGGAGGAAAAAAAAATTAGGTTTCCAGTCTGGAGGTCACAAATTGTCTGGGGGATCATAAGCATTTTCCCTTTAATGTTTTTTTCTGTTTTAACAGGATCACTGGGCAGTGAAGACACAACATGGCTTCTTAGGACACCATCTCTAGAGCAGGGGTTGGCAACATTTTTGGGCAGAGTGCCAAAGACACCAACACCCTTGACTTGTAAGATGCTGGCGTGCAAACAGCAGATGGTGGGGGAGCTGCAAGAGGCCTGATCTTTGTTGTAGCAGTGCAGCCCCAGCCCCATCCCTGCCAACTGCCCCAAAGGTTGCGTGCCAAGCTCTGGTACCTGCGTCAGGGGTTGCCTACTCCTGGTGTACAGCATGCCCAGAGTAGAGCACCCCAAATAGGGATGCTGCATGGATATATGCATTGTTCTTTCTTTCAGGAACAAAACAAGGGCTACACATTAGGCTGTTGATGAAAATGAGACACCAAATTACCATGAGTCCTGGTCTCATGGTAGCACAAAGGTTACTATTACTACTAAATTCTGAACCCTTCAGGAGTCTCTCTATGCTGGGAAGTTGAATGGAGTTAACCAATACAGACATTTAACAAGTGTTATAAAACTCAGTTAACCATGGTCAGTTGATACAACTTTAAACAAAATAAAATAGTCTTTCCTTTTGCTAAATGCTAACTCTGAGTTAAGCAGCATAACACTAAAATGTATTCAACACTGTCATCTCCGGGCACTTACAAACCCTTGGAAAGGTTTCTGTATAATACTTAGACTGATTGCCTGGGATTTTGGCAGTAGGTTCTGGGCAGGAACTCTCTTTTATTTGTTCTATGAAATATTATGTAAATTTAAAGCACTGCCCTAATAATGAAATAGGTGGAAGATACTCATGTAATATTGAGGGAGAGTACTTAAATGGAAAAAAAAACCCCTTAGAGTAGAGATTTGGTAACTTGCAAGTTTTCCATTCTGTAAAAAAATTCTACTACTTTGGCAACAATGTAGAAGAGAAAGTACTGTACCTTAATATGGCTTTCTAAATTGGTTTACTGTTGTCACTTTCATATTTACCTTATCACAATCACCATTCTTTATTTGTTTATCAGATTTACTTTGCTTCATTGGGCTTTTCACTTCTAGAATCTGGAGGGAAAAAAAAAAAGAAATCCCTGTAAGCATTAAGTATATCGTTGGGCTATATAAATAATTACATTTAAAAAACCTGCCATCACCCAAAACCAACCAAAAATATAACAACTAGAAGAAATCACAACCAAACTCCACTACTGACTATTCTTGCCTTTTGACCTACACAGAGTTAGTCTTCTCAGAAAGAACTTACAACAGGAAATGCTGTTTCATTAAAATGAAATTATTTAGAACAAATGGACTTTTATGAAATTGATTCCTGGATGTTTTTTATTCCTTCTCATGTCCTACATTCAGATGTTGGCAAGGGAAAAGGTATAATTACTGAAGATACATAAAACTGAGGCATACTCTAGATTCTTGGAAAAGGAGACTTTCAATACAGAGAATAGGAAAACACATTTAACAGACTGAATATTGTTGTTTCTTTTTCATGAACGACACAACTTCCAGACTGCATGAGGTTTAACTGCTCCAAAACTATTTAAATAAAAAAATATATAATCTAATGTGGTGGGCTTGCCAGTGGTAGCCCAGCACACCAGCTTTGGAAAAGTTTGAAATGGTTGGTGGGATATTTCCCTTTCCCCAACAATCAGGTAAAGGCAGGGGAGAGGTAAAGAGCTGGACCTGAGAGGGAACTAACACCCCCCTCTCTTTAATTAGTCCATTTCCTATCTGGGGGTGGAGCTCCCAAAAGGAATAAAAAGGCAGCATGCCCAGCACTCCGGCAGCTGTGTTGAGGAATGAAGAAGAGGGTGGAAGAAGAGCTGGCCAGCAGGGTGGAGCACTGGCACCAGAAGAGCCAAAGATGGATCGTCAGATGGGGCGTGGCAAGCGGATGCATCTCCCTGCCCTGCCACGAGGGAGCACAGCATTGGCGCACAGCTGGTGCACAGAAGGTTCTGGCGGGACTGAGACCCTGGGAGCTGCAGGCAGCAGCTCAGGTCTCCAATCCTGGCATGAGGCCAGGCATCCTGGTGCACGGGTTGGTGCACGGAGGGTCCGGGAGTGGACCAAGACCCCAGAGCTGCACGAAGTGGCTAGGGTCTCCACCCCAGCATGAGGCTGGGAATGTGGTGCACAGGCTGGTGCAGGGAGGGTCCAGGAGTTGACCGAGACCCCAGAACCACACAAGGCAGCTTGAGTCTCCAACTCCTTGCATAAGCCAGAGCCAACAGTGCACAGGACGGTGCACAGGGCCCAGAAGGCCTTGAGAAACTGAGGACCCCCTGCTGAGGGAGGAGATGCCTCGGCCGGAGGAACAGGAAGGCCTCGTTAGACCTCGGAGAATCGTAAGCTACCAGGGAGAGAGTTTCCCCACAGTGGAGGAGGGATTTCCTGCCCCCTCATTTGTGGCTAGCAGCTGGAAGGGAAGCCCCGAAGGGGAGGACTCCTGGGTTGGGAGGTCCCCCTTGTGGATATTTCAAGCAGGGTTATAGGGTCCCATAGGGCACGGAAAAACTTTCCCCTCTTCTTATCCTTGGGGCACTGTTATTGCATCAGGGTAACACGGGCTATCCTTTTGTCTTCTTGGGAATCTAAGTTTGGGCATGCTTTGTTCTGCACCTTATATTTTGTAAATTCTGCACCTCATATTTTGGAGCCTGTGCCTTATGCTTTGTAAGCCTTACACCTCATGAGAGTATAAGTTTGCATGACTGTTAATGAGACCCTTGTTTGACCTCTTGATCTCTCATCAGTATAATATATAGAGTACCTGTATAGGTATGTGTATAAATTGCTTATAGTTCCTATATTTTGTGTATATATGTATATATTATGATTTTCTTATCTTATTAAATTTGTACATAGTTAAGTTTTATTGTGTGTCCAATCCTGACTCTATAGGGGAAGGAGGGAAACTATGCGCAGCAAGCAGTTACACCCCACAGAGCACCTGCCTTGCTAACATTCCCTTCAATTGGAGAGGGGAGTACATAACGGCATACTACCTGGGCTACACTAATATTGCATTAACATAATGCTTTTCCTTCAAGAAGATTCTAAGCCACTTTGCAAGCTTCAGCCTGCATAATGTACATACTAGAAACCAGGATGCCTTCAGCTAGCACTAAAGTTCAGTCATCTCTAGAAAAAGAATGTGTCAACTATGTCAATAGCACACTGCTTCTATATGAAAGTTTTAGGACAGGACAGGAATTTTCTTCCCCCCACTTGGAAACTACAGATCAAATTTATGTAAACAGAATGTAATTACCCAGCTTGGAACATGGCAGTTTCTGTGAAAAGTATAAGAGGATGTTTAACAGTCACAAAATGATCCAAATTTCTGTTTTACATCTCAGTACAGAAGATAACTTTGGTGACACATTTCCACCCTTCCCACTCCCCCCAATATGCTCAGCCAGGGGTCAGCAATGTTTTTGGGCAGAGTGCCAAAAACACCCCAACCTTGACTTGCAAGATGTTGCTATGCTAAAGATGGGTGGCAGGAGAGGTGTGAGGGGCCTTCTCCTTGTTGTGGGAGTGCAGCCCAGCCCCTTCCTCACCATCTGTTCCAAGTCGTGTGTGCACCTGCTGCCAGAAAGAAGTTGGTCCAGGGCTCTGCAGACCCCAGTGCAGCCACTTACAGCTTTCCTGCTGCCTGCTGCAAGCACCCCAGGCTCCCTGATGTGTGGCCAGGGCCTGCCCAGAGCTTGGGCCTAATGTGGCAGGTGGCTGGGAGGCTGCAAGCCACTGTACCGAGGTCTGTGGAGCCCTGCTTGTTGCTTGTGGTGGATACACGTGCACCTCCAGGTAGATGGTGGGGGAGCTGTGAGGGGCTCAATCCTTCTTGTGGCAGCACAGCCCTGGCCCCTTCACCACCATCTGCCCCAAGGCATGCATGCCAAGCAAAATGCCTTTTCATGCCATGCTCTTGCACACATGCAGGGGTTGCTGACACCTGCACTAGGCTGTCATAACATGAACTTCAATATGAAAACAAAATCAGACTTTTGGATACCACCAGCCCCTACTGCACCAGTTTTCTCCAATTTCAAGAGCCTCCCCATAGTTTTAGAAGATTGTACCCAATAGCATAGCAGAAAAGGCAACTGACCCAGCTTCCCTGAATGCCACCTTGGTGAAGGGGTGCAAAAAATAGTTGTAACCACAGTGGTAGCTAATCATCAGGAATCCTGGTTTTCTCCAATTTAAAAAAATCCCCAATTTTCGGTTAAAAAACGTAACCCCAGATCCAAATTTTTCTGGGATTGAAATAAAACACCACTAATATATAGATATGTATATTGCGGTGTTTCATTTTAATCATGGAACAATGTGGATTTGGGGTTACTTTTTTTAACCGAAAATTGGGGATTTTTTTAAATCGGAGAAAACCAGGATCCTTGCTAATCATACCACTGTGATTGCAACCGTAGCAGCAGAGACTGCTCTGGTCATTGTGCGGTTGATACAGGTATGGAGCTGCCCATCTATGCCTCTGATTGCATTTATGCTCTATAGAGTGCTAGCAACCTAAAAACATGAATACACGTTCATGCTAGCTCTGGCTGCTTTCCTCATGGACAAAAGGAACAAATGCCTTACTTAACCATAATTGTTTATTTTACTAAGAAAGGTGCATGACTGATATGCAAATAATGAAGCCACTGGGGGTAAAGGGAAGAATCTTAGTTTAACAGGCCTGGAGGCTGCTATAGTTTGGGATGGAAGAAAAGCAATCTTCTCTTGACAAAAGAAATATTTCTGGAAAAAATGTCAGGTTTTTCAGGTGCTGTTTTATTTTATTACTTTAAAAAGAAAAAAAAAGCTTATAAGCTAAGAGTGATTTTTGACATGCAGTAATCCTAACACCAGAAATTATTTTCAAACAATTCAGTAGCTAGGACAAAGTATAGCTGAAGGAGCTGTTTGCTTAACACCTGCCAGAGATAGCTATCAAAATCCAGTGGTTTTCCACAATTTATAGCCCATTATCTCCAATACCACGAGTGTATTTATTTATATGAGATTTACTGTATTTATTTGATTATAAGACAAGCCCTACCTCACTATTTAACATGGGAAAAGAGCCTCATGTCTTAGAATCGAGTATGAGGGCAGTGGAGCAGGGAGCAGGTGACAGCTGTGGCTTGTGCTCCAGACTCTACCTGGGGTTGGGGCAGTACCTGCAGCTGCTGGTGGCTCCCCACCCCATCTGCAGCAGAGAGGCTTGAGAGGGAAGCTGGTCCCCAAAGCTATGGGAGAGGCAGGCACAAGCCAATGGCAGGCTGCTTGACCTTCCCACACTATCTGCCCTCCCGCTGCTTGCTCTCCTGTAGTGGTGGTATGGAGGGAGATGAATTAAAGACAATCCTTCAGTAATTAGATTCTATACATGGAAAATTATAACAAATGTATATTTTTTCCATTAATAGAAACTAATTATTGGGGTGGAGGGTGTCATCTTAAATTCAGGGTTGTCTTACATTCAGGTAAATGCAGTATCATTAGAGGAGGTTTGTGGAAAAACTCACATTATCTTTGTATTTGAGCCCCTTGTCCTTGTCTAAAATTCACTCTTCATATCACTACAGTATACAGGATAGTAACCATTTTCAGGAGTCCTTCGTTTGTCTACAACTGTATCGCTCTATAATGTGGATCTACTTTGTAACACAAGCCTCGATGCACAGGTCAAGAAGATCATGACTGTACCCTGGTGGCAAGATCAATGTTTTAAATGTGGCTCTGGCTAACACAACTAGTACTCTAGCATAGTCACAGTCTCTTCAATTCTCCAAAGTTTATTTTCCACTTCATCCATTAAATGGTCTGAGAATGCCTTCCAAAAATGTCTCTAAACCAGTGATTTCCAAACATTTTGAGCCGAGGCCCCCTTTGAGTTACAGTCCCCTCCCCACCACCCCAGAGGAGCAGCACAGCGAGACACAGGGCACCCCTCATCCTAACAGCCACCATGGCTTGGCTCGGCAGGGCAGGGTCCACCTGCTGCAGCTCCAAACTACAGAGTTTCCTGCTTTGACCCTGCTGCAGCTCTAGGCTGCATGCACATCACATCAGGCTCTCAGAGGCACAGAAGCCCGCTGGTGGAGCCTGCCCAGGCCTCCCCACCCCCACATCCCCCCACAAGGATGTAGCTGTGCCAGTGTAGTATGCATTTTTGTGTATTAGTTATTATGTTTAAATGATAATAGTATTGAATTGATCAACCTTTATGATTGTATGAACAAATAAATCTCCATTTTGTGCTTGTCCCCTCCTTGACATGAGTAGATGAACTTCATGTGCCCTGTGTACATGAGTGTCTGTGTGAGAGGGTGAATGGTGAAAGAATGCTAACTATGTCAATGAAAACAGAAGAAGATTTAATTGACTGTGTAAGCAACAAGGTGCCAATGTACCAGACAGTAAACTAATTAAGCTAATTAATGGATGGCTGAAGAACTCGTCTGTGATCAAGTGTGAAGAAGATAGTAAGAAGAAAGAACTTTGCATATCCTGCCATTTGAACTACACAATGCTTCAAGGCAAAGATAACCAACTTTACTGGAATAACCTCAAGTTAAGATAACCAGAAGAAACAACCTCTAATTAAAAACTGAGCATGGAAAACCCCAATGCTGAACAAAGACTTGAAATCCCTATAAAAGTGAGATGTAGACAAGCCAAGATGGGGAATCCACTCTTTGCAACCTCACGGAGCACAGGGATGCATGCCTGTATTCCCCCGCTCATATCCTCAATAAGCCTGGACCCAGCCATCCAGTGTTAATATCAAGTAACTTCTGCTGGTAACTATAACAACTTACTGGAGTGGCTTTGTCTGTAGGTCTGTTTATGACTGTTTGTATGTATGCTTGTGTATGTCTGTTTGTATGACTGATGTGTCCGAGCTTATGTATCCTCTTCACGTAACCAATAAACATGGCATTTTGCCTTATCTCCTTTTTAAGGTCTCTCTCTTAATTTGAGCTATTGGCAATTTTAAGTAACACCGGCTCCTTGCAAATTTCTTGCCCATGCCCTGCTGTGCTGCACAACCTCACCCAAAGTTCCTTCACATACACCCAGGGGGGCACGCCCCACAGTTTGAAAACCGCTGATCTAAACCGTTCATGCTCTTTGATGAGCTAAATGACCAAATGTAGGCCTTGCAAGCTTATTGGAGTAGACAGGGACAATGTAAGGCATCCTGACACAATGGGCTTCTGCCTAGTGAAAGATACAGTTGTGATTTTCCTTCATAGATCCAGATGAAGTATTAAGAACCAAAACAAGTTCTGAATGATTATTCATTTTTCGTGCAAAAGACCCCAAAGAAAAAACTGTATAGAATCAGAGATAAGTGGCATGTTTGGTTTCCTTGTAGTTTATGTTTGTAAAAATGATTTCTCTGCAAAGCTTGAAGCTCATATATAAACCAATTTTAAAAATACTTACTGAATTTCAGACTAATCCTATTAATGGTCAGTAAACATGAAAAGACATGGAGTTCCTTACTAATTACAGGTGCTGTGCTATATATGGAGCTTGTTTCCCTTTCTGCAGAGTATATGAATCTAATTGATATAAAAGCTATTATTCATTTAAAACTATCTGGCCATGAGTACACTTATACATTATTGGTAGGATAACCATATATCCTGGGCAAACCGTAGTCAGGTCCCAGCCAGTTGCCCCAGTCCACCCACTTTGCTCCCACTCAGCAGCAGCAGTGCCTGCATGCCCACCTGCCAGGTACACCATGCTGCTCCACATCCCTGCCAGATTCCACTCTGAGATCAACCAGCCAGGACTGGACTATGGAAGCTGCGATTATCTCAGTTTGTCTGAGATGTATGGCTGGTCACCCTAATTATTGGAAGAGTAATGAAAGATGAATGATTTTTGCGAGGGAATGGAAATAATTCTCTTGAGGGAAGCAGAGAGTGTTGCATACATCCATTTGTTACTTCCAGAATTACAGACTTACATGAATATACATAGAGACATTTAACTGCATCACCCTTTGGAAACTGGTGTGTATTCTCAATTAATTTAGCTAAACTATATAGGAGTTGAGAGACTGATGAAATCTCTTCCCCAGTAGATTATTGCTCCCTTTTGTCACTAGATAAGTATATGAATGACAAGTTAGAGATCTTTATAAATTATGAATGTCAGTTACTTCAAAGATAACGGCAATAAAATGTATCGCACTATGCTTAGATTTCATAAGACTTCACAGATTTCACAGACACTAGGGCTGGAAGGGACCTCAGAAGATCATCTAGTCCAGCCCCCTGCCCCAGGGGCAGGAAGTCAGCTGGGGTCATAGGATCCCAGCAAGATAAACATCCGATTTTTTCTTCAAGGTATTCAGAGCAGGTGCTAGAACCACCTCTGGTGGCAGGCTATTCTAGACCTTGGGGGCTCGGACAGTAAAGAAACTCTTCCTTATGTCCAGTATGAAATGGTTTTGCAGGAGTTTATAACCATTTGACCTTGCCATCACTTGGGGGGCTCTGGTGAACAATCATTCCCCCAGATTCTGGTGAACACCCCTAATAAACTTATAAGTGGCCACCAGATCACCCCTGAGCTTGCACTTTTCCAGGCTGAAGAGTCCCATAGCTCTCAGCCTGTAATAGTAAGGTATGCTTTCCTGACCTCTGATCATGCGCGTAGCTCTTCTCTGGACTCTCTCTCAAGCTTCTCCACATCCTTTTTGAATTGTGAAGCCCAAAACTGGATGCAGTACTCCAGCTGTGGCCTCACCAAGGCCGAGTACAACAGGAGAATGACATCCCAGGATTTGCTTGAGAAGCATCTATGGATGCAAGCCAGCATTTTGCTCACTTTACTAGCTGCAGCATCACATTGAAGGCTCATGTTCATTTTGTGGTCAATTATGACCCCCAAGTCCCTTTCATCCATAGTGCTAGCCAGCATAGCACTGCCAAGTTTATAAGGATGTTGCAGGTTTTTCTTCTCAAGGTGGAGAACCTTGCATTTTTCAGTGTTAAACACCATCAGGTTCTCGTCCGCCCATTTCCTGAGCCTGTCAGGATGGCACCCTCCTGATGCTTTACCCCAAAGTTCGTTATCATCGGAGAACTTGGCCAGCCTGCTTCTGACTCCAATGGCCACATCATTAATGAAGATGTTGAACAATACAGGTCCAAGGACAGAGCCTTGGGGGACCCCACTGGTCACAGGGCACCATGACGAATGACTTGTCAACCACCACCCTCTGGGTTCAACCACAGAGCCAATTCCCCAGCCAGCGGATTGTGGCAGTTGGTCAGTTTTGCCAAGAGGTGATCATGGGATACGAGGTCAAAGGCTTTTTTGAGGTCAAGATATATGACGTCAATCTCCTCTCCCTTGTCCAAGTGATAGGTCACCTGGTCGTAAAAGGAAATGAGATTGGTCAAGCAAAATCTACCCACAACAAACCCATGCTGGGTATCCCTCAGGATGTTGCCATCGGCCAGTCCGTTGAGGATTTTTTCTAAGACCTTCCCTAGGATAGAGGTCAGGCTGATGGGCCTGTATTTTCCTCCCATTCTTGAAGATAGGCACCACATTCGCCTTCTTCCAATCTTCAGGCACTTCACCAGAGCACCAGGAACTCTTGAAGATCTGTGCCAGGGGCTGAGCTATGATGCTAGCCAGCTCCTTCAGTACCCTGGTGTGTAAACCATCACGGCCAGCTTACTTGAAGGTGTCCAGCCTCTCAAGGTGCTCCTTCACGAGGTCAGCATTGATGTTGGGTAAGGGATCTCCCTCACCCAGGCCTCACTGTCCCATAATGGGCAGGGGCAACCCGTGGGACTGATGAAAAACCGACGCAAAGTACCCATTTAGTAGGTTGGCTTTTTCCTGGGCATCGGTTGTCAGTTGTCCCTTCTGGTCCAGTGTTGCCCTTGCTTTCCTCCACTGTAGCAAAACCCCCAGTTTTTCTTTCTTTTTTGTTTTTAAATGCATTCCCTCCCCTTCCCCAACCATTTCTGACTTTGTCTCTCCCTCTCTATTCCTTATAGATAAGTATAAGTGAGCTAAGACATAGGATAAGCTTCAGCATTTTATTTTGGTAGAAAGTTGTATTTGTTTTATTTTTTTCTCCTTCTTTATATTGTATAATCATCATGTTTATATTGATTTTTACTGTTCTATGTTACTGTTTTACTGGTACTATATGATTTAGACCTACATATGTAAGTTAGCATAAGTCATGTCAAGTTTCCATTTTGTTTGTCAAATCTCCATCCTGTCCCCAGGCCTGGTTGTGTAACCCATGACTCGCACCTACCTCTCCTATGTAACTTGGTTCCTGAATGAATGGAGATGAATGAGGGTGCTTGAGAGACAATGGCAGTTGGTTTAAAAATAGCTCCTTCTGAATGACCGAACCATCAGCACCAATACCTGGACCAATGACCCAGCCATTGGAACCACCCTCAGCTTTCAAAAAACAAAAGATGAGGCAAACCACCATTGTGCCAAGGTTACACATGCTCAGTAAGAACACCTGGAACCCTCTGGAACAGGACTGGCATTGCCTGGACAGACCCTCCCCATAGGAGATCAGAGGTAGTCTGCCCCATAGAAAGGGGTAGTGAAAACTGACTCCTTGGGACGCCCTCTCCATCTGGACCAGCACCATGCCACACCACCTATCCACCCAGAGGCGCTGATGATGACCCCCTTCTGGAGAACACCTACTGGACAAGGACCCCTTTCCAGCCTGGATAGGTAGCTATCACCCCCACCCTCTCTTCAACCAAGAACTTGGACTCTGCTTCTCTTCCCCACCTGGACTCCAACCCTTCCACTGAGTCTCTTTCTCCTGCTGCCAGTGTGTGTGTGTGTGTGTGTGTGTGTGTGTGTGTGTGTGAGAGACAGAGAGAGAGAACCAATAACTTCATGTGTAGCGTATTGTCTTTTTAATAAACCTGTTATTTGGACCCCTGAGTTGGGTTCAGCCCTGCTCCAATCTCTGCTCCTCATCCCTCTAACTTGTGTCTCATTTCTCCCTCTCCTGCTTCTGGCTCACTGCCACCTCCAACATCTGTCCTGAGCTCCTCTCTGCCTCCAAACCCCCTGTTTCTTTGCCACTGTCTTTCCCCACTGCCTTTTCCCTTGAGCAACCAGGTTTTTGCCTCAGTTTCTTTCCTGGCTGTCTCCTACTTGCCACCACTTATCTGCACCCCCCCCCCCCAAATATCTCAGCTGTCTGCCTCAGTTTCCAGCCCCAAGCTCCCAGGTTTCTGTCTCTCTGTCTTTCCTGGCTGTCTCCTCCTTGCCACCAGGCTTCCCCCAGCCCCTGTGCACCAGTGACCTTGAGTAACCCTGGGGCCACTTGATCTTAAGTAAACCCAAGCCTCAGTTCCTCAGCTAGCTTCTCTCTAGACCACTGGTTCTAATCCCGGTTCTGGCAACTTTCACTCCCTACACTTTAATGCTCTCTCTCTCTCACCTTAACCTTCCCCCAAGTATCCCAAGTACCCCAAGCACACACATACACACTGTACCATCCAAGTTAGGAACTTACCTGTGTGTATGTGCAGGTAGGTTGATGTATGTGAACTGGTGAGTGTGTGTGTGTATATCATTGTGTGCATGATATATGAATTAGTGATCTGTGTATGTATACTGAGTGTGTGGGTATTGACAATTGATTTTTGTCTAATTCTTAGTGTGTATGTGCTTGAATTGGTGATAGGTATGGATGCGTCTAGGCTGGTTTGGATGTGTATGCACCTGAGCTGGTAGAGAGAGAGAGAGAGAGAGAGAGAGAGAGAGTGTGTGTGTGTGTGTGTACCTACTTGATTTTTGAGTGTGTGCATGTGCAATTATACACCATGCCCTCATGTCTAACAGCACAATATTGAGATCCTGAGGGTTGGCCTGACCCCACAGGGCAACACTGGCTCCCCACCTATCAAAAACGAACTTTTTATTATCCTTGATACTTGTAGCTAGTTGGAGTTCAGTTGCAGCCTTGGCTTTCCTTGTTCACTCCCTGCAGGTCCGGACTATTGCGGAATATTCCTCCTTGGAGGTGGATCCCGTCCTCCATTCTTTGTAGGTCTTTCTTTTTAGCTGCAGGAGGTCCACTAGTTCCCTGGAGAGCCAAGGGGGCTGCTGTGCCCTTTTCCTGCCTTTCCTCCAAGACGGAATGGCATTAGCTTGTACATCAAGGATCACTCCCTTAAGGAGCAACCACTCTTCCTGAACTCCCCTTCCCTTTGGGTCACGGTCCCTTAGGGCCTCACAGACAAGCCTCCTGATCTTGTCAAAGTCAGCTTTCCTGAAGTCAAGAGCTTCTGTACTGCTGACTGTCTTGACAGCTTTACAGCAGATGGTGAAAGTGATCAGCTCGTGGTTGCTGTCACCCAGCTTCCCATCAATTGTTAGGTCACCGATTAGGTTGTCCCAGGTTGCCAGTACCAGGTCGAACAGCGCCTTACCTCTCATTGGTCCGTAGACCTCTTGTGTCAGATAGAGGTCATCCACGCACAAGAGGAAGCTTTGCAACTGCTCAGATTTAGCTGGGTGCTCTTCCTACAAGGTGTCTGGGTAGTTGAAGTCTCCCATGACAACCACGGACCTTGAGCATGCGGCTTCAGCCAATTCCCTGGTGAACTCCTGGTCAAACTCTTGACTTTGGGTGGAAGGTCTGTAGTAGACTCCCACCATCATGTCCCCTGTGCTGTATTCCCCACGGATTTTAACCCAAAGGGTCTCCAGCCATCCACCCTGGTCGCCAATGTCAGCTAGCAGGGACGTGCATCTCACCTTGACATAGAGAGCTACGCCCCCGCCTCTTTTATCTACTCGATCTCTCCTGTACCGGGTATAGCTGTTTATACCCATGGTCTAGTCATGGGTGGAGTCCCATCAGGTATCCGTTAATTTAGAGAAGCATTAAGATGTAGCTGAATTATAATTTTTGTTTTCCATTGACCCATTGTATACAGATTTGAATCATTGAAACTAGATTTGTGTCTCAGTTTCTATATCTGTCAGATACTACATATATACATTACCTATCTTCAATAGCACTGCAAACATTAACTACTAGCTTTACAGTTCTAAGCATTATTTTTAACAAACAAAAAGCCTGTTTCACTTAATATAGTTGATAACAGTAGCAGTCCTGTTACAGCTGATATTGTTTGTTTTGTATTTGTAAAAGACATGTTTAAGCTACTGCATTTGTTGTTCTGATTTTTTTCTCCTTTGTCTTCATTTAGAAGTATAAAGCCAGGTTAAACATTTAACTTATACTTATAAGTATGACTTGACTTATGCAGGAGCATAGAGTTCCTCAAAATACTGCTGAATATACTACTTTTCTGCTTGATAATGAATATCTGTTTAACCAAATACTTTTCAGTCCCCTGGAAAAAAAGCCCTAACACTTACTTACAGGCCAAGTAATTGGGCTAAGGCAATCAAGAACATGAACATGTTCTAAAGCTAAAAAGCTGCTATCAATGGATGCTTACTGTACCTGGTTATTGTTAGTTTTTAATAAAGGTGGTGGTGGTTCATGATGTAGTGGTGAGGAGGCTGAACTGCTGTCACTGTCACTGCCATCACTTAGACTAACCCTGAGGAGAAAGAGCGCCACAAAAGTTAGATATGAAAACATAAGACAGCATATGTGGACAGACTTTTCAGGTGAGAACATCCTTTGCTACACAAGCTATCATTAACTGAAGGAAAGTGCCACTGAGTAATGGTCAAGAACCCAGGCAACCTGCTGCTGCCACCTTGGAGAATCCAACTGGAATAAGCCTCGTGTAATACAGAGAGCTGAAGGTGCCTATCTTTCCACAAACCTTGTGCCTCAATGGAAGTACACTGTTTAATTATATAGCTATCAATATTAAACAGAACAGGAACAGCAGCAAACTTGATTTAACTTTTATGGTTTTCTGAGTGAGGCAGAGATGTATGTGCCTTAATTGCAGGACCACTTGAAACTATGGGAAGGAGGAACATGTCCTTTGTTCTATAATCTTCCTCACTCCTGCTTGTACAAGCATTTCATTGCAAATATGCTGAACAGAATAAGATTATTATAATTGTTTTTATTTTATACTTTTCCCCTAGCTGTGAATTAACAGTTCAATATCTTAGGAGAAGTCAAGACTAGAAACAATTCCTAATTAGTTCTAATCAGTATAATTTTCTGTTTACTAAGCTTGAGAACAGCTACAGAACCCAACTCAAAAACAACAAAACAAAATAAAACAAGAACATAGGGGAAATAGTCATGTGCTAAAAAATTAGCAATTAGTTAAGAGAGAGAGAGAGAAAGAAACATTTCTGTTATTCTGAAGTTCTTGCAGAAAATGGTGCTGGTCATAAACCTTCTTATTCCTCTTAATTCTACCTGCTGATTTGCATTAAAGAGATGGCTAAAACTACACTGAATAATTTCTTTATATGACTTTTCCATGTCAGCAGTTGGTAATTATGATGGGCAAGGCAAACAGAACCCCAGTATTAGACAAGGTCCCCATCAGGAAGGGGTTTGAGAACTTGTGTTTTAGCTTTACATTAACTTTCAGTGACATGTGGCAACAGCTTCAAACTGTATGTGGACTTTTTTTTTAAATGTCATATTGAAGTCATAGTTAGGATACATAACAGATTAAAAAGACAGGCAAGGAGCATCATTTTTGGGACAGAGGCCTTGATCTATGTTCTACATGTACTGTGAACATTTTTTTTCAGATTCTCCCCTGGAGTAGTTGAACTTTAAATCATTTGTAAGATTCTTGTGTTAACTTGTATCTCATGGAACAGGTCACATTGCACACAGAGGGCTTGATTTAGGTCTAACACCATTGTAAATCAAGATTAATCACTGGGATCACAATCGTGTGAAAAATCAGTGCAAGTTAAGTGAATCAAGCTGACAATAAACCTAATGGTTTTTACAGAAGCAGCTCACATTCAGGAACGTCTGGATGTTATAGTTTATGGGAGGTACTTCATGTGTGTTCTCCTTGTAGAAAATGACTGTGGAATTTCCTGGCTGTTTATCAGACTTATTGTAGCTCAGGTGCTGATACCCTGTCCGCCTATCACAACTATGGTCCAACACAGTTCCTCATTTTTCAGGTTGTTGGCAATTGTATGCTACTCACCTGCGACCTCTGTTTCCTCCACAAGTATTTACAGGTCTCTCCATTTCAGAGTCATTCTCATCTGCTTCATCTGATTCATCTTCATTATCATCAGAATGCAGATCTTTCATTATAGACCTCAAGGGACCTGAACAACACAATCAACAAAACATACACAAATCAAACTCACATTGCAATGCTCAAAGAAAATAATCCAGCTTAATAAAAAGAAAAAAAAAAATCTCCAAATGCAATACTGAGAGAGAAGACGTTTAAACATTAAACTAATTAAGTAACATGCTTGAGGCTTATGCTACTGACACACATGAATCATTTACTCATGTGAGTAGGTTTGTAGGCTTAATCAAGAGTAGGCTTAATCTTGATTTACAACTTCACTAGGCTTAGTCACAACAGTAAAAGGAGTAATACATGTAAGTGTTTGCAGAACTGGTCCCCTGCAAGGTCGCTGAAGTAAGTAAAATATTTTCAAACCAAATATTCTCCATGCATGTTTTAATTTAGGAAAAATGGAATGTTATTTTTTGTTATTGTAAACAGGATACTTTTACACTGGCAGGCTTCCCTCCTTCTCTTTCTCAAAGGATATTCTATTGGAATAAAGCTCTAAAGGGACATATTGGTAATAGCACATTTGTTAGGTTAATTGATGTATTGAAAAGCAAAGTCTAATAAATCATTTTGATTGTAACTTGTTCTGGGCAACGCAGTCTTTGTCTGCCTGTTTTTGATCTATTTAGATTTAGCTGTTCCCTTTATTTCAAAGACAAATTTCAGGTCAAGCGAGCACTTTGCTACTGTGGCTGTTTAAAAAAAAAGTGTGTCAATCCCATGTGACACCATCCTATCTCTCTCCTTGAATTTGTCTGAGGTGCTAAGCCTGGATCTCTTGTAAACCTGCTTAAACATCAGTTTAGGATTTAGCTACTTTTATTTAATCTATTTTTTATAATGTAGTTATTCAAATCTGCATGTTTAACATTTCCAGGCAATGTAAAACAGGACAGCTACTTTAAAGGAGGACCAGTAAGGAACAATTTGAGAGAAACATGCCACAGGGAGTTTGATTCTAGAGTACATCATATTTAAACGCACAAAGCAGCCAAGCTGGGCCCACCTGGCCCTGACCAGAAGTCCCAGCAGGGGATCCTGGCCTGGGACCATGTGACTGCACCACACCAGAAACTCAGGCAAACACTGCCCAGTGCAGCAAGCAGGGGGGACACAGCTGCTACCGCCACAGCACAGCCCCAATGGGCGAGCTCGGAGCTGGTGTTGAGCATAGGAAAAATGGCCCCTCCCCTGCCCTGTGGCCGGCGCCCCGTGCTGCAGCCACTCACAGCCAGCGTGGGGCTGCCTGTACCTGCTCAGGACAGCCCTGTGCAGGCTGCAAGTGGCTGCAGCAGGGAGCATCGGCCACAGGGCAGGGAAGGAGCCGCTTTTCTTTGCACTTAGCACCAGCTCATTCCTTGCCGTGGAGCAGGGGTTCAGGACTTCACGCTGCCCCTTACGTGTACCACGGGGCTGGATGGCACTGGGAGTGAGTGGGTACATGGGGCCCACACCGGTGTCCTGGGTCCAGCACCGGTGGGGCCCAGAGCAGGGCAGCAGGAGTATGGGGACACGGCTGGCAGGGGCTCTATGGAGCCAGGCAAGCTCCCCACCCTCCCTGCTGGTGCAGCCCAGCCCGGCCCCCTGCCAGCCTGCACCCAGCTCTGAGCCCCACCGGTGCTAGCCCTGAGACATTGGTCCCAAGACATTGGGACATTGGTCCCAACATGGTGACCAGGGGGTGGGGCACCTGTGAAGGGTCAGGGCTACCCATGCGGCCCTCGACAGCTTGCCAAAACTAGGTAAGCAGACCTCTGCCTGAAATAATTGCCTGCCCTTGCTTTGAAGGGTGCTGTGAGGTGTGAGAAAGTAAGTGAGGTATGACGTAATAAGCAGATGAACTAGGTTCAGGCTTGTCCCAGCACGGACAATCCCCCATCCATACTGCCCAGCCCCTGTGTAAGGAAGTAAGCACTGTGATATACAAATTAGTTTTTGACATTGGTTGCCATTCAATTCACGAAAGTTATGGAGGGGTGCCTCAAGTCCAGTGAGGCTGAGAGCCACTGTTTTAATTAAAAAAACTCAAAGTACATTGCTAATGTAATTGAATTAAGCCTCATAAGACTTTTCCAATGTAGTTAGGTACTGTTACATGAAGTTTGATAAACAGAGAAACTGAGTCAGAGAGAGGTTCTGTCATATAACATCAGAGCTGAAACAAAGCCAGAACTCCTGCTAGGCAAGGGAACAATGGCTGCTCCAGGCACTGGGAGCCAGGCGGACTGAGCAGTGTGGCAAAGTCCCTGCCCACTCCTCACACTGGGGAATCTGTTTTGAGGATTGGGTGGGGAGCAGTGGGAGGCTGCTCCTCCCCTACCCTCCCATAAGCCAAAGTGAGGGGAGCATCTAACCCTCACAGCTTCTCTAGACAAGGATGATTCCATCCTGGGGAAGGCAGGACTGGGAGGAGGTAAACAGCAGCTTCTTTCTCCAGAAGCATTATAAGGGAAGGGGAAGGAGAGGGGAGTGACCAGGGCCGCAGCTCCAGGCACTGCCTTTGGGAGTCAGGGGAAGGGAGGGAAGGTGGCAAGTGCAAAAATAGTCACAACTACAGTGGCAGCTGATCACACTGTTGCAATTGGCACTGCAATAGTTGGCACTGCTCCAACCATTGCACAGCTGCTCAGGGTGTGGAACTGGTCTGGCTTTTCCCACCTTCCCCTGGTCACGGAATGCTTGAGAAACATTTCATAACCACCCGACTCCTGGTCACTGGGAAGAGTCAAGTGGCAGAGAAGCATTTCTTTCTTGGGAGAAAATCTCTTGGAAGTGACTTCTAGCTGATTGGAGGTAGGTTATTTTTCTCTGGGAACAGCCATTTTTGTTCTGGGAGAAGCTGTGTGAGTAACTGTATGAACACAGTTTCTACCAGAAGGCCTGCAGTTCTTCAATAGAAATATAACACCTGTACACAGCCATATGACCAGACTTCCCTAAAGGAGGGGAAACTGTGCCGTGGTTTACATCAATTCTGACAGAAGTCAGGCCAGTGTCATTCTAATTACTTTGGCTGGCAACATCAGTTCTCAAAAATCTTTATTTAAAACAGTGTACAAGTGAGGAAATGCAAGATTTGTTGAAGTTGGCTTGGTTTGAGCAAATTCAAATCAGTGGCTTCTGATCATTATTTACACACCTTGAGGCCTGCTTGGAGTCAAGCCCAGATAGAGCTGATGTGCAGATACCTAGTGGGTCAGGCACTCTAATGCCAGAAGAGGCAACTCCCATGGTAGTACTCATTGCCAGCTGAGGCGCTAATAAGTGCTTGCCACAAGCTAAAGCAGATGATCAGCACTGTCTCTTTTGCCTGTTTAAGATTTACACCAGAGTAAGCTCACCCAATTCAAAATCCTTATTGTTGTACTCTGAATTAATATCTGGTGGTTTGAGCCCTTCTCAGGACTCTTCAGAAGAGAAGCCTTGTTCTCGGCTTTTGATAAGCTTGTGGGAGTCTAGAAATAAATTCTTTCCCTGGCATCTGCATTACTACCACAGGGACTGGAGAAGGAGATACCAGTTGGTCCTGTTGGCCAGCTCCCTCCTTGGTTGTCTATGTGTGCACAGAGTGAGTGGCTGAAGGGCAAAACGGTTGAAGAGAATGAGCAAAAGGACTAATGAAGGGAATTAAGGTGAAACTATGAGAAAGAGGCTATATTTGGAAAGCAAGCAGATAGAGGGAAGATAAGAAAAAGATTAAGAAATTGAATATGTACTGTATAAGAGAGAAATGAAGGATAGAAAGTATGAAAAGGATAGGAACATTTAAAAATAAAGTAAAAATGGACAAAGGAGCTGAAAAATACAGAAGAAAAAGTATAGGAAAGTAAAGTAAGAAAAAAACCAAGAAGCAACAGCAAGTTAAAAAACTAATATAGGATGGAAATTTAACAACATACAAAAATACCTGATCCTTCTCAAAGGTGGGCGCACACAAAAAAACCCGCAAACAAACAAATAAACAAACCCCCCCACATTTATCCATTACTACTCTCTGAGGTATATTATGTTGCAAAGATCTGCAAGGCCACTCTAAGTATCTTGTCCTCCAGTGATCCTTTTTGGATTCACTAGCTGTCCTTAGATAGTTTTGAGTATTTGATTCTCCAGGGAAAGAGAAACTGAAACCAGAGTGTTCTGCTCATCTTCTGCAAACAGCCTGCTTCCCTAGCAATTGCAAAGCTACCTCTTGATAGACTTAAGTGCTGTTACGTTTTTGTGTGTGCATAATGTGTGCAACACAAGACCTTTTTATCTCTACTCTTCCTGGTGTCTCTAGAAGCAATCAGATGGCATTATCTTTAACCCTTCAAAGAGCAGCCAGCTGGCTTGCTCCTCTTCGTTATGAAGAAAGGCCTTCTAGGCCAGACAGGGACATATATCCACCTTTGGTATCTCCAGAGGCAGAAGATATCCTGCCATACAATATTTTCTGTCTTCCATCCCTAGTAGATACATGTGTGTGTTTATGAAGAGACAGACAGGATGATACATTTCTTTAACAGGGAATTCTCAGAACAAAAGATGATTTACTGGCATTTACTGCTGTAGGAATAGAGGCAGGCAGACCACCCACTCCTTGAAGATGCTGGTGGTAGAAGTGTAGGAAGAGAGGCCCAAGACCTATTCTGCAAAAGGCTAAGAACTGGAAGCGTGTTTGTTTCTGAGCCCATGTTAAGTTCAGGAAGGAATGGGCCAACTTGGCACCCCAATAAAATTATTAGAAGAAATTGTGGGAAGGAACAGGAAGGGAGAAAGAAATCTATACCAGCTGCTCAGGTAGGGCAGCCCATACTATCAGGTAGCTTTTCATGAATAGTGTTGCAATATGAAAGGTCTTGCACAGCCTTAATTACAAACCAAATGTCTGAATCCAGTAATGCAACAGCAATCTATTTTCATTTTTGCTGTCTCAGACTAAATCAGGGCACAGACAAAAGAGCAGTTCCCCTGATGTAACTCATAATGCTTTGTAGGAAGCATTCTGAGTTACAACGATCTCCCACACCAAACCAAAGTTAACTCTTGGGTTGGGGAGTTCAGCTGCTGGCTGTGAGCCTATAGCCGGTTTCCCCTAGCAATGGTCTCTCCTCCCTCCCAGCCCAGGTGCTATTTTCAGAATGGGAAGGGGCAAAGGGAGCTAATTCTAGGGGTTCCCCACCCAGGGCTGGAGGGTTAGGTAGGTGGACTTCAGTCCACCCACCCCACCCTCCAGTGCTGGCTGAAAAACCCCAGACTGAACTCCCTCCACTCCATTCCTCCCTTCCATTCTGAAAACAGCTTCAAGGCAGGGAGACAGGCAGACAAGTTACTGAAGACACTATGTTTTGAAATGTCTTCATCTGAACCCTCATGAAATCAGCGTTCAGATTCTCACAAGATTGGGCCCTTTGAAAGAGCTTTGTAGCTATGCACTTCTGTTTGGTCACAGCTATAGACAGCGTTCAGGGACCTGATTGGGCCAATATCATCACTTCTGTCTGCACCTATAGATGTAACACATTGGAAATAATGCTGTCAGAATACATATCTAAATCAGTAATGGTCAGCTTTCTAAAGACAGTTTGATAGATATATGTGCTCTGTTTAGTACCTCAGACAGAAGATTTGATTTTAAAAAGAAATCTAATTTATAATAATTATATTAAAAGCAAAAATATACATTTGAGGTATATGCATGGATAAAATGAAAAAAACCACTTTTAATTAATCAAAAGCCATTCTCCTTGTATTGCTTCCTGTTTTTTTTGGGGGGGGGGGTGGTTAAAACCTGATTAAGAACAATCTTAGTCATACAATCTGATGAAATCAAGAGGAAAAAAGCCAAACTGGAACTGAGTAGTTTAACAGCTCTAAGAGAATAAATCTCAGTTTATTTACACATGAACTGCTTTGGCAGGGGCTTTTGGCAGCAACTCACATTTGTTTACTTAGTTCCGAGGAAGCCAAAAATTATTAGCCAGTAAACCAATACCGATATGTAAAGTCTAATAATTCTCTCTCCTTTTCATGTCAGATTATTATGAAAAGTCAATATTGTTGCTTTTCAACTTCTAAAATATGGAGCCAAAGCCAGGAGGTTAGCCAAGTGCCTTCCAACCTTCCAACTCTTGACAAATTCATTAAAATGGGAAAGGAGTGGGAAGAAACATTCAGCAAGTCACAGAACTGGACCATCAGACAACGGTCCTTCAAAGGGATCCTGACTGGATGTTAGCTGAGTGGGGCTCCAGGCAGGAGTAAAAATCTATGGTTACTCATTCTTCTGCAGATTAGAACCCTAAAAAGGCAAGTTTCTGAAGGGCTAGCAGCTATGAAGTAAGTAGCACACTTTTGATAATATATAACAGAATCAAACTGCTATCTTGTCCCTCTTCCCAATGAGCATAAACATTTATCTTTCATCTTTCATATTTACATATGCCTAGGGGAAAATAGATAAAGCAGAACAGAGGCTAATACATTACTTAAGACCATAAGAGACAGCAGAAAAGTGGTAATGAGATGCCATCTAATTACGTTGTTTGTTGGCCCCTTCATTTCACATTTTTCTCAATTTCTTTTCCTTTTTTGGTACCTTGTTGTCTGCTGTTCTGCGATGGTGTAAAACTGGAGCTGGAACTTGAGCTTGAACTGGCTGGGCTAGGTTGTTCAGACTTAAAAGAACAAGAAACAAAAAACAAAAAAAATAGTAGTAAATACATCTGCTCCAAACTTCATAAAAATGTAGTAATTTGTTTCATGCACTTCTCTGCAATGAAAAAATACCATTATACAGAATAAAATGCAAAGATCATTATTACTGACCACTCCATGGTATCAAGGAGCCAAATAATATACAAATAGCTATGTATACAACACACAGACACACGTGCTTCACTACAGGTGTCATAGAAAGCTTGGTTTGATAAAACCACTAATTATACAGTAAGCTACCCAAGGCTCAGTGTGAAGAGTTATACAGCACAAGTTCATAATGCAAGAGACCTAAGAGTATAATGTGGGCTTACCTAATTGTAGCCAAGGCATTTTCCTAATAAATCATGACACCATAAACTCTAGTGAGCAAGAGGGATCTGAGTAAAGCTTAGACAACTATAGAAGCAAGTTACAGAATCTTATTTATCATTTTCTTATATTAACAGAAACATTATATGCAATTATAAATATACATTTTGGCTCCTATTGTGGTTTCTTCTCATAGCACTACTTTTCCTTTGTAGTGAAAATATATGCACCTTATAGATTTAACCAAAGGAATTTAATTATGCTAGAAGCAAAATTATTCTACATCCATAGGTATTAATAAAGAATGATATACTTTCAATAGAATTATTAAAGCTAGTTGATACCACTGAATAGAGAATTATAAGCCTACAACAGATTTCTACATGTTGTTTAAACAAGTCTTTAGAAAGGATACAACTTTCTATTAAATCCTGTTCAGTACTCAAAAGAATTCTTGTACAATTCCATTGATTTCATTCTTATTAAGATTTTATATGCGTTTCTCCATAAGGCTTTCATTGAGTTCTCATCCCCGTTACCATGGTATATACCTACCTTCATCCACCCACCCACCCACATTCTACAGCTTTGTAGTTTCGGCACCTAAAATGTGATAGAAATGAAGGAAGGAAGTGTATGCTAAATAAATCCATGATAGAGATGGCTAAAAGAAAGGTTTAAAAACCAATTAGACTGAAGAGAATAATGGCTCAAAGGAAGCACAATAACCTGGACAGAGAATTGGACATTCAAACCCCATTAAAAAAAAAAAAAAGAAAAATCTCCCCAACCCTTCATAGAACTTTATTATCATGACATGTTATCCACGTTAAACTGAAATTTTCCAGCTTTTCTTGGCAATGTGTTCTTCCCTGTGATTAATCTACCACTAAATTCCTGTAAAAAAAAGCTAGCAATAATATCTAAATATCTAGCTACTGTAAAACTCTGAGTTAACTTGCACTTTCATGTACACTCATTATATAAGCCCAACAGATTTTTTTTCACCAGAAATCAATCTATTGTTGCCCTTTATAATGAGAAGGCAGATTTACAGCCTTTTGCTGCCTTTTCGCACGATCAGGAAGATGCCTGTTTGGGTAATAGAACATTTCTCTTTTTCTGTGGGTGTTTGGGGCAGCGGGGGAGGAAACTTAACATCTATTCTTCTCAGTCAGACAGATGACATACAAATGTTGGGCCTGAGCTGGCAGAAACGTACAAACTTTATTCAAATATGACTGTTTTCAAAAAACTGTGAACTAAATGGGATTTCCCAACTGTTATGTACATAGTAAGCATTCATAGTATTAGGCCACTAGTGTTACACTCCACTTTCCTTAATATTTTTCCAGTGCTCTTTCATGCAAAAAAGACAAAAAAGAAAACCTGCTGGAAGCAAGGACAGTTAAGGAATGGCATTAAAAACACTTGAAAACTGTAATTAATGTTATCATTAATATTTTTCATCATATAATCATTTATAATGTTAGAAATTGTGCGCAGAGAAAAGGGTTTCCTTTAGCAATATGGGAAGCACAGCCTGTACCTTCGGGTGCCCACAACTTCCCCCATAGTAACTAAGCATGATAGACAAGCTTAACAGCAGACCTGTGCCTTATTTGGTAAAACGTTTTAAAACTTTATTTTGATTGGAGCTTACGCTGCAGGTGAAAGACGAGTTATGCAGTACTAGTAATTTTCCGCTAAAGCTTTGCGCATGCGAAAATCTCATGTAACCAGAGAATATAAATACGTGTGTAAGAGTGCAATCAGGGGCCCTTCTGCCTTTCTAAGGTGGGGGAACCTTCGGCTGAATAAACTGGAAAGACCACACCCTCGTCTCCTGCTTATTTGAGTCTCAGCTGGGAAACGAGCCCCGTTGGGGTCAGGAGTATTCGCAGGTGTTCCCTTTCCAGGTTGGGAGCTTAAGCGAATAATTTCTCCGACAAATTTGGCAAGCCAGGCAGGAGCATCCAGCTCGTCATGTTGCCGCTGCCGCCTGAACCCAACCCCCGGCTGGCCATAACAGAGGTGAGTTCACCATGGGAATCTTGGGTTGAGGCTGCAGACACGGCAGGACGATAAGGTGACTCCTTCAATTTTACTGGCACAGTGTAGTTTTTTATATGTTGTGTATGTTTTGTCTAATGTGTTATAGGCCAGTCTGCTCTCCGGTTCCTCAGACCTGGGCACACAGGCAATTTTAGTTAATTGCCTGTTTGACTCTTTTGAGCCAATAAATCTGTGTGGCGCATTTTATGTCTCCATTCGCGCACTGAGGAACCGTCTCTGTCTTTGACCTTCTAACTGGATAAGTCCTCCAACCTGTTTGAGGCATCCTAGAACCTGCCTTTCCAGATCGGTTAGGTCTAGGGTAGCCAAGAAAGCAGGGTCCTTGGGGAGATTTATAGTGTATCAGGTTATCTGGGAAAAGGGACATCCGCCAAGAGTGACGATGGGACAGAAACACTCAGTTCCCACTAGTAGTCCTCTTGGAGAATTGTTAAGTAACTGGAAAAAGTTATCTGGACATGGCCAATTGAGTAAGAAGCGCGCTATAGCCTTATGCACTAGTGTCTGGCCTGGCTATACTTATGAGAACCCTGACCTCCAGTGGCCAGTGTTGGGATTCCTCAGTGTTGATAAGTTAAGGTACCTGAAGGGGTTCCTGGAGGAACCCCACCCTCGACAAATGGATTATTGGTATCTCTGGCGTGATCTGACGGATTTGATCCCACAAGTGAATCAATCCTTTCTAGCCGCCCAGAAATGCCAAACAAACCTGTCTCCTCCCCCTTACCCTCACTCCACTGCTTCAGAAACAGATGATTGGCAGCCCACTATGCCACCACCTGTGACTGAGGGACCAGTCTTAATAAACCTGGCCGCCTCAGCCATGGCCCCTCCGGCACCTCCTACCCCTCTATCAGGCTCCTCTCCTCCTCCAATAGGAGTGTCTGGGTCTATACCTGCACCCCCGGAGCCTACTTTCAGTCCCATAGCAGGACATACTAGGCAGCATTTACAGATGCCTCTCAGGCAGTATCCTGTGCCCACCGCCGACGGGATCCAGTATCCGTATACCCATATTCCCTTTACTCCCCAAGATCTTCAGGCATGGCAACTGGGGACACCAAAGTTCCGAGACGATCCAGAGGCCGTTAGATGGAAGATACAGGCCATCATTTCCACACACAACCCCACATGGGTAGACACAAATCAACTCTTAGATACACTGTTAACCTCTGCCGAGAAATTAGATATAATAAATCAAGGAAACCAATGGCAACAGGAAGACTTGGGAAATAGAGTCCCTTGGCTGACCCAAATTGGGAAATAAACGGAGATAATCATGAAAGAGGAAAATTACAATTAGCTAGACAGACCTTATTAGAAGGAATGAACAGAGCAGGACGCAAAACCACTGACTGGACCAAGGTGACTTCTGTAGTACAAGGTCCAAATGAGCATCCACAAGGCATCCACAGCAGGCTGCTGAAAGCCATTGCAACCCACGGAGGAAGTTTCAACATACAGGCTCTGCAAAATCAAACCATTGTAGCATCCACTTTTGTAGGGGGTTGTGTATCGGATATTAAAAAATACAGAGTCAAATATAACCCTGATTGGAACACGAAAACTATACAACAATTAGTAGATTTAGCTAATCACGCCTTCGATCGGACACCGGAAGTTCAAAGGCTGAAAAATTAAAAATGAAGCAACAGGAAGCTAAATTTTTGGCTGCTGCTCTCAGCTCTCAGTTCCAGTTGAAGAAAAGAGGAAGAGGCAGAGGAAGTTATAGGGAGTACCAAGGGAGGTCTAATACCCCAAGGGAATCGGCCCCCGATGATATGTGTAATTATTGCAAACAAATGGGGCATTGGAAACCAGAGTGCCCGAACTGCCCTAGGGGACCCCCCCCCCTTATGGAGGAAGAAAGTGGGGAACCCAGGGAAATAACCAGGCTGCAAGCACCGATCCTACAGATCCCTGGATCCAAGGCTTGCAACAGGACATAGATGACTCCCAATGAAATGAGGGGGGGGCTCTTCCACATGATGTATCTGGGGGAATTTTCATCTTTTGAGTATACCTGTGCCCCTTCATCCCCTTATGTCCCACTTCAAGTAGCAGGAAAGATTTAGAAGTGTCTTATAGATATGGGAGCAGATTTATCCTCACTGGGAGAATCTCCAAAAAGGACGGGAATTGCGGTCTCAGGAACTGAAAAAATTATGGGAGTAACTGGGAAATCTATGCGAGTGCCCCGCGGCGCTGAGACACAAGTGCAGATAGGACCCTTGACTATTAATCATGCCTTCCTATTAGCTGAGGGAACTCCAGTGCACCTCCTGGGAAGAGATTTACTCAGTAAACTGCAGGCTACCATTAAATGCTCTCCAAACGGTATCACTCTCGCCTTGCCGGCGCATTGGATGGAGCACCTTCAGATGGCATTGTTGCCCAACCCAGAAAACTCTCCACTCCCGTCGGATCTGAATGAGTTACCGCGTTCCTTGTGGGGCTGGGAAGTTACTAAGGTAGGTCTCCTGCAGTCTGCAGAGCCTGTTCGCAACAAGGTAAAGCCTGGTCCGCCGCCCTCAGTCCCTCAATACTCGATACCACAGGAGGCAATAAAGGGTCTACAACCACTTATAGACAGTTATCTGCAACAAGGCATTTTGAGAGAATGTACCTCACCTTGCAATACCCCAGTATTGCCAGTAAAGAAGCCTAAACTTGATGCAGAAGGAAACCCTGTCTACCATTTTGTGCAAGACCTGCGAGTTATCAACAACTATGTGGTACCCAGGCACCCAGTAGTACCTAACCCAGCCACCATAATTACTTTGATCCCAGTGACTGCTACTTGCTGAACAGTTATAGATCTTTGTGCAGGCTTCTTCAGCATTCCCGTTTATAAAGACTCTCAGTATCTATTTGCCTTTACGTGGGAGAACCGGTAGCTATGCTGGACCCACCTTCCCCAGGGATACGTGGAATCCCCCACCTTGTTTTCACAGATATTGCATAGAGACCTATCTGCTATTATTCTGGGACCCAACTCTGCTCTAGTTCAGTATGTTGATGACCTGCTTTTAGTCTGCCTGTCGGAACAACAATGTAAGCGCAACACGCTGACTTTACTCCAGGGATTGTCTGCCAGAGGTCATAAGGTATCCCCAACAAAACTTCAGTACTGTCTGCCAGAAGTGGAGTATTTAGGGTATATTATTGGTCCAGGTGTCCGTAAGCTATCACCTAAACGCATCAAAGCAATACAAGATCTGCCCATACCGAAAAATAAACGGCAAGTGCGAGCCTTACTGGGCATGGCGGGCTTCTGCCGACAGTGGATTCCAGCATATGGAGAGATGGTCAGACCATTAGTAGAAGCTAAGATAAAAGAAGCCCCAGAAGTGATTGTTTGGACTCCTGCATTAAATAAAGCATTCCATGAGCTTAAGCATTCACTCATGGTCACTCCAGCCCTAGGATTACCAGACTAGCAGAAACCTTATTCCTTATAACCTTATACCTTATTCACTCATGAGAATTGAGGCATTGCTTCAAGTGTCTTAACTCAGCCGTGGGGAATTTCCAACCGTCCCATAGCATACTACTCTGCTCAGCTAGATCCTGTAGCAAGAGCAGCAGTTCCTTGTCTTAGAGTAGTTGCGGCTGCCGCCGTGTTAGTTCAAAAAGCTCAAGATTTAGTGGTTCAAGTGCCTCACGCGGTAGAAGCTCTCCTATTACAACACAACACCCAACACTTTTCTAACCAGCGTCTGAACAGATATGAAGTACTGATGTTAGCAGCAGAAAATGTGCAACTTCAGTGATGTACAGTTCTAAATCCAGCTACTTTACTTCCGAATCCTGAGGATGGGGACCCTCATCACGACTGCTGTCAGTTGGTAGAGGCCCAAGAGAAACTTTGTTCTGATTTATCAGACGTCCCCTTAAGTAATCCTGATTATGTGCTTTTCACTGATGGCTCTTCATTTGTTTGAGAAGGAATTAGGCACGCAGGATATGCAGTTGTTACCCATCATTGGGTGTGGGAAGCGCAACCTCTGCCGGCAGGGACCAGCGCCCAGGCCGCTGAGCTAGTGGCACTCCGATGTGCATGCGAATTGGCCACAGCCTCCCAGCTCACTATCTATACTGACTCTAAATATGCTTTTGGGACCTGTCATGCGATAGGACAGTTATGGCGATAAAGAGGTTTTATCACGTCCTCTGGTCATGCAATCAGTAATGCTACTGAAGTCCAAGAACTACTAAAGGCTATCATGTTACCGGCTGAAATAGCGGTAATACACTGTCCCGGACATTCCAGAGAGGACTCCGAAATTGCTAAAGGAAACCATCTTGCAGATGCTGCCGCTAGAGCTGCTGCATTACAGACTAAAGAAAGCCTCTTCGCATCTTAAGTTGTTCTTCCACCCTTGTCCGTTGTTTATGACAAAATCCCAGCAGATGAAATTTCCACAGGGACCCAAAAGTGGCAAGCTGTGCAAGGAAAAGATGAAGTGTGGTGTGTGCCAGACGGCAGATCAATTGCTCCTCGCACCTTGCTCCGAACTCTGGCTCAAGATGCCCACAGATACAGCCACTTGGGAAAAGGAGAAATAGCAGAACAGGACCTATCCACCTGGTTTGCCCCAGGTATACATTTAGAAGCTGCTCAAATAACTTTGCAATGTTCGGAGTGCAGAGCCTTCAACAAGTATGGGGGGCACAAAAAACTACGAGGGGCCTGACCATGGGCATATTTACCCTTTGAAAAACTGCAAATTGACTATATGGATTTGAGCAAGGCTGGAAATTTCAAGCACTGTCTAGTGGTAGTAGATCAAATAACAGGATGGCCAGAAGCTTTCCCCACTCAAAAAGCAGATTCAGTGGCAGTAGTTAAACACTTATTAAAAGAAATAATTCCACGTTTCGGTATTCCAGAAGAGATAAACTCTGACCGAGGAACTCATTTTACGGAAACTGTTTTAAAAGAAGTCTACAGAGTTCTTGGAATAGCAGCGCACTTCCACACACCCTATCACCCCCAGTCCTCGGGTCAGGTAGAGTGTATGAATCAGAGTATAAAATCCCTTTTAGGAAAGATCTGCTCCCAAACCAAATTGAAATGGCCAGATGCTTTACCAATAGTGCTGTTCGCTATAAGAACCAAGCCCAAGCGACCTCTCAACCTTTCCCCCTATGAGTTATTGTTTGGTCATGCTCCTATTACATATAAAAGATGGGAAAATCCGCATGTTAGTCTACTCGGGGGGGATGAAGCTTTAACTAGTTATGTTTTATCCTTACAGGAGTCTCTCCAGAGTTTACACAGGTCAGCTGCTTTAGCTCAGCCCGTACATTTGGACTGTAATCTTCACCCCTATCGACCAGGAAGCTGGGTTTGGGTGAAACAACATCGGTGAAAAAACACCTTGGCTCCAGTCTGGGAAGGTCCATATCAAGTTCTCCTTACTAAGCACACTGCTGTGAAAATTGTCGAGAAAGAAAGCTGGATTCATCACAGTCACCTCAAACCTGGCACCGAACCCAGTTCTGAAAACGAGACATTGGCAAGTCACGACCAACCGACCTCTGTTCCACCCCTGTGGCTAAAAAGAATCGGAGAATCGTGGACTGTCCAGACTCCTTAACAGGAATGCAAGAACTTTTAATATATGTGTTTTTAGGATTGCTTTGTATTACCTTTCTTGTCATATTTTGTGTTTGTATTTCACTGTGGAAGTAGGGGAAATTATAAGTTAATAATGGCATTTCAGTGGGTTATCCTGACAGGATTATTGCTCGGGGCACATAGGACAAACGCCTATTTGTGGGAAAGTGATACAGAACAAGAAGGTCAGTGGAAAGATAATAGTTACCCGATTTCCACTATAGCCATAGCGCAGGCCCTAAATTTATCTGATTGCTGGATATGTGGCAAACAGCCCCCTTCCACTAACTTTCCACCCTATCCTTTAATCCCCTGGGAAGGAAACTTCTCTAGTCCAGAATGGATACAGATAAAATTGGAGTGAGTACCTGGCAAAGTAACCCTTACTTTAAAGAAGTAGTGTTCTCAGATGTCATGTTATCGGCCCAAGTGTGTTGGGAAAATCCTCGTGGAAAAGGGAAGAGATTTTTAGGATGGCAGCCAAGTTGTAAACTAACCATTAATGCCACACACCTAATATGGCCAAACAATACTGCAGTAGGGGCCAAGGAAGCTGAAATAAAAGGGTACCTCCTCTGGAATGTCTCTGCCCCCTGCAGCTCCTTACAGCTTCCTTATGTATAGCGGTTTATGGAAGGTTCTATAGGATGTTCCACTTCTAATAAAACTTGGAGCCATAACTGTGCCCTATCTTGCATACATTGCTCTTTAAAAAAAAGAAAAAAAATGAATTGTTCATATGTTGATAACCTTACTTCCCAAAGTAGCTCAATCTATTGCCCTGAAAACCCTCACCCCCGCAATTATGTTCTGACGGGACATTTTATTATTTGTGGTACCAAAGCCTATACCAGCCTACCACAGCTTTGGGCAGGGCGATGTACTTTTGGAGGAGCCTTCCTTGAGCCTGGGGCTATCATTACCCATACAGAACTACCAACTGTCTGGCCAAAACGACAAAAACGGGATTGGAATAGCTTTTGGCAAGGTGTAGCCCATTTCATAGGTGTCTCGACTCCTTTCTTTGGAAATTTCTATTTAGATCACCGCATCAGCCAATTAGCACATGCATTGGAGCTTGTTGCCAATAGCACAGCAGAGAGCATTGAATTATTGCAAGGACAGGCCTCTGCCAACCATGCTATGACTTTAGAAAGTTGCCTAGTATTAGAGTATTTGTTAGCTAGAGAAGGAGGGGTATGTGCTTTAATCACAGGAGGACCCTGCTGCACCTACATTCCTGACCACACTGACAATATAACTGCCGTAGTAAAAACAATTCGAGACACAGCACGATGGGTAAACTCTTTGCGAAGTCAGTCAGTAATGGAATGGATCGCCTCAAGTCTAGGAACGTGGGGAAGGTATATCTTAGAATACATTTTGTGGGGATTAGGAATTTTCTTAGTTATTATTTTAGTAATTGCTGTAATTAAAGCATGTGTAGTTCGCGTTATGCAAAAAGTAATTCATCTCAATGTCATGCAAGCCTGGGAAATGGCCAGCAGGCCACAGGCCTTTGGCCATAAGGGGGGATTGTTAGAAATTGTGCGTGGAGAAAGGGGTTTCCTTTAGCAATACGGGAAGCACAGCCTGTACCTTCAGGTGCCCACAACTTCCCCCATAGTAACTAAGCATGATAGACAAGCTTAACAGCAGACCTGTGCCTTATTTGGTAAAACATTTTAAAACTTTATTTTGATTGGAGCTTACGCTGCAGGTGAAAGACGAGCTATGCAGTACTAGTAATTTTCCGCTAAAGCTTTGCGCATGCGAAAATCTCATGTAACCAGAGAATATAAATACGTGTGTAAGAGTGCAACCAGGGACCCCTCTGCCTTTCTAAGGTGGGGGAACCTTCGGCTGAATAAACTGGAAAGACCACACCCTCGTCTCCTGCTTATTTGAGTCTCAGCTGGGAAACGAGCCCCGTTGGGGTCAGGAGTATTCGCAGGTGTTCCCTTTCCAGGTTGGGAGCTTAAGTGAATAATTTCTCCGACAATAACAATGTAAAATAAAACTATAACAGGGAGCATAAACTAGAGACACCAACATTCTGGAAAGAAGTTTCAGGTTCTTGCCGCAAGTATTTCATTTATCTTCCAGTATCTACTTTTTGCAACACAGTAACTTGTCAACAAGTGGTTTCATTGGGTTTCCATGCATTTTTATTTTTTCTAATGCTTCACTAATTGTTTTTAGAGAGAACTTTTAACTTATATGGACTAATTGCAAATTCTAAGCTTCCACTTTAAAAAAAAAAAATCACAGCAAGATATACAGATTTGATTTAGAATATTTTAGCTGTGTATGCTGTCACAAAATGTGATGTTACATGCCTTACAATTTGTTTAAGACACTTTTACTGTTTTGTTTGTGGATTAACCTTCTAGTCATTCAATACTCTAATAATTATGTAGGCTAAGATCTTACTAATACTTTCTAACACTGCTACGGATATTGTGCTCCACTGCCAAATAATTGTCATTACTGGAACTACAAGCACCAACAAGCACAACTCCCAGCAGTAAGTGTTTACAGGATCAGGAACTAGGGGTAGAACACGTGTTTATTTTTATAAATTCACTGTATTTATCTTTCTGATATTAAGGGATACAATATTCCTCTGCTTCAACTAAAATGGGATCTAAACCACTTCGAGAAATCAAACAGGAACAGTGAACAGTCACTCAGCACAAGAAGATAAGCCTTCCTTTTAAAATATTACTTAATGCTACCTTGAACTCATTCATATTATGTGCTTTTAACTTTAGGAACTTATTTCATGTGAAGGACTGGCAGTTGAGTATTACCTTCTTGAAACTAAAGTTCACTTTAACAGTTCTGAGAAATCCTTGGAGAGAGAGAAAGAGCTGCTTTTAACACATAAGAATGATTATTATAAGTTTGCATTTTAGAAGAAACTGAAAATGTCTTCCATATATGAATATGGATTAGTGTCTGCTGGGCTGACACTTCTTGTTATCAGAGGCTATCTTTTGTCACTTAAGCAATGCTTTTTGACAGTTTTACAGGCTGTTATCCCAAGGATTTTAATATTTATGGCTTTATTCACTTGGGCTTTCTGCTCTTATCCACTGATTACTAATCACCAAATAGATTTTTTTATGGGACTGAAATTAGCTAAAAGGATGTCCTCCAACAATGAAAGCTCAGGATGGTACCAGCAAAAGGTTCTCTGAGATGTCCTTATCCTGTTTTACTCATTTTCTCTTCCCGCAGACAAACTAATGAGGGTTCGGACCCAAACTATTCATTAGTACAATGACCTGATACGATTTATTGCATTTGTAGACGGTCTATTTCTTTTTACTGCTTTCACCCTGATGCACAAGAGACACTGGCTTCTTTATTAGAGCCGGCTGAAAGATTTTGAATTTTGAAATTACTTGACAAAAAGGATGCTTTTGGCTGAAAAGCTTTTTTGAAGAAAATTATGCCCCTTTTTGCTCAAACCACTCCGCTTCATTCCATCCCAAACTTTTTCTTCTGTTTCCTGTTAATGTAGTGAGCTTAGTTTTGATCTGCAGAGTTGATTTCAGGCAAATTCATCTATCTAGATTTCTATCATCTACATCTATCGATATCAATATAGCTATATAAATAACATGACAAAGCAGGATTGTGAATAGGCAGTAGGAATTTTATGGAAATCATTTATTATTTGGAATTATATAAATATTTCTAACCCCCCTCCCTCCTAAAGATAAGATGGGTGTATGGGAAAGGGAAAGGGGAGAAAGCTTGTTAGAAGAAACTGGAAAAGACTACAGGTGGGTATTAATGGTTTGATTCAATATTTTAAATGCAGTTTTTATTTATTGTTTTGTTCACAGATGTCAACCCAAGGTGAAAAATAATAATATAACCCAGTCTATATATTACTACATAATGCTCTAAAGCAGGGGTTGGCAAACCTGGCATGCATGCCGAGTATGGCACACGAGGCCATTTTGCTTAGCATGCCAAGGCCAGCCCCAGCTCTGGGTAGCCCAGGTTGCTCCCAGCAGGTGGCTGGGAAGCTGCAAGCCCTGCCGCAAGCAGCCCGGGCTCTGTGGTTGGCAGCAGCTACCCAGAGCCGGGGCTGGCTGCAGCGGGAAGGCTGCAAACAGCTGCGCCAGACTCCAGCATCAGCTCTGTACCAGCATGTGCACGTGCACCTCGGAGCAGGCGGCAGTAGAGGCCTGAGGCAGTGCAACCCCGGTCTCTCCCCCGCTGCTGGCACAGAGCTGGGGGGGGGGGGGGGTCCGGAGCCTGGCACAGCTGTTTATAGCCAGCTTGGGCTTTGGGCAGCTGCAGCAGGCAAGCTGCAAACAACTGCGCAGCTCCGGCATCAGCTCCATGATGGTGGTGACTGCGCACGCACCTCAGAGCAGACAGCAGGAGGCCTGCACTGCCTCAGGGCCAGGCCCTATCCCCACTGTCTGCTCCAAGGTGTGCACGCAGTCACTGCCAGCATGGAGCTGATGCCAGAGCTGTGGAGCCTGGTGCAGTTGTTTGCAGCCTGCCCGCTACTTGCTGCAGCTGCCCAGAGACCAGGCTACCTACAAACAGCTGCGCCGGGCTCCAGAGCCCCAACACCAGCTCTGTGCTGGCAGTGGGAGAGAGACCAGAGTTGCACTGCCTCAGGCCCCTCCCACCACCCCCTGCACACACCAGTACCTCCCTGCTGCAGCGTGTCAGAACCCAGGCTACAAGCTCCGGAACCCAGTCATCAGCTCTGTGCCAACAGCAGAGGAGAAGCCGGGGTTATGTTGCCTCAGGTCCCGCCCCAACATCTGCTCCGAGGCATGCATGCAGCTGTTTGCAACTTCCTGGCTGCAGCCAGCCCCAGCTCTGGGTAGCTGCTGCCAACCATGGAGCCTGGGCTGCTTGCAGCAGGGCTTGCAGCTGAGGCCACCTGATTCCCAACTGCTCCAAGCCCAGTACTGGCCCAGCTCCCTGACTGGGATGAGGCTGGAGCTGGCCCTTGGGCTGATGGGCAGGCTCTGGGCTGGGGCCTTGGCTGGCCATGCTGCAGCCCAGGGGCTGGCTCCCCAGGGAAGCACAAGGGCTCTGGCAGGCCCAGGGAATTGTTGGGTCGGACTTTGTCCGGTGGCCAAGCAGCCCAGCTCTGTGCACCCATGCATCTGGTTCTGTGCATTTGTCTGCCCCTGGTTCTGTGCGTCTGCATGCACACACATCTGGTTCTGGATGTGTGTGTGCATGTGTCTGTTCTGGTTCTCTGAGTTTGTGCACATGCGGTTTTGTGTGTGTGTGTGTGTGTGTGTGTGTGTGTGTGTGGTTCTCTTTCCTCTCTCTCCCCCCTCTTTTCTCTTTCTCCTCTTTTTCTTTTTTCCCTCTTTTTTTTCCTCTTTTTTTCTCACTACATACAACATGCTTAACAAAAAAAGTACATGACAAAGGCAACATTTATGATTATTAAATATACTAATATGCAGTGCGTCCTGCCATGTACTGCCCCCCACCCCTTGTTTTTCTGGCATGCCGGCACTCTGGCACCTTCCAAGGTAGACATTGTGGGTTTTTCGGCACTCTGACCAAAAAATGTTGCCTACCCGTGCTCTAAGGGACGTGCATTTTCCCTGTACTACTGATGCTAAAACCTTTACCTGTTTTAAACTGTTTATAGATAAGTATTAGTTACTTAACCATTTATTCAGTAGTTGTCTTCTCAGGCAGAGAGTACTTTAAAGAAAGTTCTAGGACATGCAACTTTCTCTTATGCTAGACTTCCTTTCTTTAGCAAGGATTTGAAGAGACAGGGTAATTTCCACTGCATCCTACTGTATACTGCCATAAAGCAACATTGCAGTCTTAGTTAAAATATAAGTGTGCTCTTTCATTATATATTTGTTAACAGTCCTGCTATGGATAGGACAGTCCCATCTTTTCTTGCTTTCTAGCCTGAATCCTGATGAAAAAGTAGTACATTTTTGGCTGCCCTTTTCACCTTTGGGTTCTAAATGCCACTGCAGCTGGATAGCAATAATTCTTCAGTACCCATGCTGTCTCTGCAGGAATAGAAGGTGGCGCTTAACTCTCTCCCATTCTCCTGACAACAGCTAGCCATCAGGTTCAGTCTTGCTCAAGGGAAGTCGCAACAGGAAGAAATGTAAATCAAAGGGTGTATCTACATGAGACACTTTACTGAAAAGTAGCGTAGTTTACTGCGCAGTAAACCTCACTAATTGCAAATAAATTTGCTACCTGCAAAAGCAAGCAGCAAATTCATTTGCAATTACTACCTGAACAGTAGCCTCTGTGTAGATGCCTGCCTGGGACCAAAACTGATCCCAGTCAGCAAGCCACCAGGGAAAGGGAGATTGCTCCCTGATCCCAGGAGCTGCCTACTGCCAGGGCAGGCTCCTCCACCAGAGCCCAAGCAGGGACCTCCAAGCCCCCCACTCCCAGATTGCAACTGCACTGCAGAGCCGGTGCTGGGAGCTCCCTACTGGTGGAGGCTAAGAAACCTGTTCCCCATTCAGCTCCACAAATGCAAACCTGAGCAGAGAACCTGAGCAGGGAACAGCATGTTCCCCACCCAGCTCTGTAATTGCGATGCGAAGTAGGGAACAGGCTCTCCAGCCATCACCCCAGAAACATGGAGCGGTGGCTGGGAACTGTCCTGGTCAAGGGCAGGTCCCAGCCCCGCACCCTGACTGGGGAATCTAGGCATGGGGCTTGGAAAGAGGTGCAGGGGTGGAGCAGGTCCCAGCCCCCTGCCCTTATTTACTGGTGGGGAATCCCCACTCATCTGGGGGCTCACTGCTAGCTGCTTCACTAGCAAATTGAGTCAGGTGGCTGGGAGCTGCCACTCCCCTGCAGTTCTTTCCAAGTCCCCTGCCCCAACCAGGAATCCAGGGTTGGAAGCTTCCTGATGTTGGGCAGGGGGACGTTGTCCCCACCCCAGCAGCAGGCAGCCTCTGGGCGGTAGGGAGCAATGTCCCAGACCTGGCCATGAGATAGTTATCTCTTGGCCCAGTGCTCCATGCCAGGCACTGGGGCTAGCACCCAGGGGGAGCCTACAGCAGCAGGGGCCCATTGCAGGGCTCCAGGAAGCAAGAGCAGTTTACTGCCATTAGCAGCATATCTGCTCCTGCCTCCCTACACATGTAGATGCCTGCCTGGGAGTGCTTACTTGAGAATAGTTTATTTGTGAGTAAACAGCTCCCAGATCTAATGCATGTGTAGACACACCCAAAGAGGGGGGATTTAAAGTTGAGTGTGGGGTACATAGGCATGTATAGGACTGTGGCTTATATACATCAGGAATTCAGATTCCTATAATAACATATTAATTTAAATCAGGATTGAGTTGAATAGACTTTGCCTAAATTTGACATTCTTGTGCTCTCAAACAATAACAATGTCAGAAAAAAATTAGATAGAATTTTTTTTTAAAGTGTTGTAATAAATTTACAAAAATTAACCTTCAGATGCTCACACTATGCAGTCTAGAGGGGAAGTTAATCTTTAATATCAGAAACAAAAATACTTAACTATCATAATAAAGTTCAAATTATTAAGAGAATTAAGGTTATTTAAAACTGCAGTAATTTAAAATTAAAGAGAGTTATAAAATTAAAGCAAGAAAAAATAATGCAATTGTGGGAGGGAATCAATGAAACTAAAATAGCAGTTAAGGTTTTGCTTCAATAATCCATTTTGGTTTAAATGAAAGCTAAAATGCTCTTGCAGTCGCATGATTCCATGTATGTAACGAGACTTATAATGATAAGCTGGCAACATTATAATACTGTTCCCATTCAAGTCAGAGGAAGTTTTGCCACTGAATTCAATGGGAACAGAATTAAGCCCTATATTATCTTTCTCAGAACTGTAATTTGCTTGAGTTGATTTATCATACAGATTTGTTTAAAATGTAAATACTTTGCAGTAAAGAATTTTATTGGATCTGTATTATCAAGGCTTGTATGACTGTGCCCAACACAGTGGGATATATTCCTGACTAGAGCCCCTAGGTGCTAGTGCAATACAATTACATGATTTTTTCACTGTGCATCTTTTAAAATATTTATGAAATAAAAAACTTATTTAAATAAAATAAAACAGCCTATGGACAATTGTTGACTCGGTGTTCAATAGTTATAGGAGGGCTATTTAGTGGTCTTCAAATGAGCTTAACTTGAAAGAAGAACTGCATCCCTTGTAATGAAAATACAGCTAATGTGGTAATAGAGTAAAATGTCACTTGGCATGACAAACTAGCATATTTATAAGAGGCTAAAGGCAAACAAGGTAATTGTTCTAGCCACAAGTGTGTGAGTCTTAAGTAGGAAGACTGGAATGCACAAATTCTGGCTACTGATTTTTACCTCAAGATATTAAATAAAAAATGTTTTACCCTTTTTAGTGTGAATGACTTTTCTATAAAGCAGAATATTTTGCAAAAAAGTAAAAGGCTGCAGAATAACACTTTCTATTTGTGAGTTAAAAATGACAAGAATTAGTCCGCTAAAGAATGAAAGTTAGGTTTCTCTGTCTGCTCTTCAAAGGAATAGGTGTGCAGAGGAAGAGATTTTTAAAACTAAAAGTATTTATTTAAATACAAATAATATATGACTTGACCTTCCCATTCCAACATCCAATCAACCCACAAGCTCTAAAGAATCAGAAGCAAGCATCATCACAGACTAAAACCTGTGTTCCAAATCCAAAACTTTGAACATGCCAATTAGTAACCTGACATTTTGGGTGCGGCCCAACAAGTGTGTACATGCAGTTTGTGATGCCTCATACCTGTTTGAGGTGCAGCAAACTACATGCACCGCAGGTGCACCAATTTGCTGCACTGCTAATTAGTGCTGAGCTGGGGTGGACAGGGGATCAGCAGGCTCATGCAAAGCCCCCCCATGCAGTGTTGGGCAATGGAGGGGTGGCAGGGATCGCTCCACTGCTGGGCAGCACCTGGCAAAGGCAGGCATTTTTTTTTTTTCTTTCTTCAAAGTGCCAGGAGCTAGGGTGGGTGGGACAGTCATTGCCAGGGCTGGGAATGCCAGCAGAGAATGGACCTGTGTGATTCAGAGATTCCAGCAGCAGCCTAATCTCCGAATCAGATTTGGCTGAATCAATTCGGGACAGTGATTCGAATCACTGAATCGAATCACTGTCCCCCTAATCAGCCAAGTCTGAAACGAATACTAGCCACTTCACACAGGCCTAATGTCTAACCTGAATCTGCTCTCTGTCAGTTTGTGGCCATTATTTCTAGTTACTCTAAAGGGTGCCCTGGTAAACAGAGCATCATCCGTGGGGAGTGGCCACACATTAGTGGAACATGAGCTGGGTAACATGGATCAGAGATTGAACTCTATCTTGCAAATACTTTGGGTCTGTGCAAAATTGCATTTTTTAGCAAACAAGTTATTCACCAGAATAATGTCCTGCTTTAGATCACTCTCACTTAGATGTATGCATGCTTTATGACTTAAATAGAGATTTCTATGATTTAATTATTTACAATTTAAAAAATTCAAGTTACAGAAATGTTAATATACCAGTTCAGACATACCTAAATTAAATACCACCTTAATTTAGCACCTTGTTCTTTCTGTTATTGGACCTCTGCATTATACTGGTGAAGCAGGACTACAGAGTGTAGGGAGCTGCTATCTATGGGAGCTTTGCTTTATTGACTGAGAAAGTGTTGGAAGTTCTGTAGCGAATGAAGAAAGTATTTACAGGAAAAAGAAAGGATGGTCCTCATCGTTAGGAATTTTATGCCACCCTGCAGAAATGGATTCTATTCCTATGTAATCCTGGAGAAATCACTTCCTCATTGTTTTGGATGCCTGCTTTGAGACAAACAACATGTTGTTTGCAGAAGTGATGATTGCTTACAACTGCAACTCTAGTCAATGGGAGCTCTGCTTGGAACACAAATGATGATACAAAGGCTATGTGCTTAGTAAGTTTGGGTCCTAATCTTTTCAGAATGGGAACTCAAAATTAGTTGACATTTGACAATTTTGTCTGAACTCTGCAAATAACTTCCTCATGTTTAAAATGGGGATAACAGTACTTACAGACGTGCTGTGAAGCTAAATGTATTATCATTTATATAGAACTACTATGTCTTAAGAGCACCAAGAAGCTCATAAAGAAATGAATAATTCTGTATTCAATACAGGATAGCATTAGAGGTGCACCGATGGAGATTTTGGGGGCCAATACGTGACTTTTAAGGAGGCATATCGGCCAATACTAATCCGATTTCCAATATGCAGCCCTGCAGCTTGAAGAGCTGCAGCCAACTGTTAAGTCTGTTGTGGTGGAAGGGGAGGGAAAGGGCATTGTGGGGGGTGCAGATCAAGGCCCCTTCAGTGAGGGAGGAATAGGGCTGGAGCAGGGGCTTGCAGAGGCTCTTCCCAGTGGGGGCTGGGCCAGGCTGCACTTAAGGCAGGCAGCAACACTGGGACGGCGCTACATGGGGGAGGCTGTAGCCACTCCAAAATTCACTATAGACCCCCTCCCAGCGCTGCCACTGCCTGCTCTGAGCACAGCCTGGTCTAACCCTCCCACCCCTCTGGGAAGAGCTCGGTGTCACCCCAGCCCGCAGCAGCAGCCCACCCTGCCCACAATCCACACAAAACCGGGGGCACACGCCTCTCCCCGTGCCCTCCTGGGGTGCGTGCAGCAGTGGGAGCTGTCTCCCCACCCCAACACCCCCCAGACGAGCCGCAGCTGTGTCCCACACTCCACCTGGGCAGCTCCTGGCCCAGCCCCAACCTCTGTCCCACTCCCTCCCTCACCACAGGGGTCTTGATCTGCCCCTTCCACACCCCTTCCCACCCCACTCCCTTTCCACCACAAGAGACTTACCAGCTGCACACAGCTCTCCAAGCTGCTGGGCTGTGCTCTCTGCTGCCTACGTGCTGCACTGTGGCTGCAAACATTCATGGGCATTTATTGGCCAAATTATTGGCCACATCAGGCTGATTTACAATAGTGAATTTTCTTTATATCAGTGCTGACCCTAAACTAATGTACATCAGTGCCTATGTATCGGTGTACCTCTAGATCAGGGGTTGGCAACCCCTGGCACATGATGCCATTTTGCTCAACAGGCCATGGCCAGCCCTGGCTCTGCGTAGCTGATGGACCCCAGGCTGCTCCCAGCAGGGATTGCAGCATCCCAGCTGCCTGCTGGGAGCAGCCCAGGCTCTGTGGCTAGCAGCAGCTACCCAGAGCTGGGGCCAACTGCAGCTGGGAGGCTCCAAACAGCTGCACCAGGCTCCGGAGCCCTAGCCAGCATCAGCTCTGTACTGCTGTGTGCAGGTGCACTTCAGAGCGGGCGGTGGGGGAGGGGCGTGAGGCAGCGCAACCCCAGCCTCTCCTCCGCTCCCAGCACAGAGCTGGTGACTAGGCTCAGGAGCCCAGTACAGCTGTTTGTAGCCAGCCCAGGCTCTGGGCAGCTGCAGCAAGCAGCAGGCAGGCTGCTCCACAGCTCTGGCATCAGCTTCATGCTGGCAGTGACTGAGCGCACACCTTGGGGCAGACAGCGGGGCAGTGCAGCCCACCGAGTTGCCCATACAGTTGCTGCCAGGGTGGAGCTGTGGAGCCTGGCACAGCTGTTTGCAGCCTGCTTGCTGCTTGTTGCAGCTGCCCAGAGCCTGGGCTGGCTACAAACAGCTGCGCCGGGCTCTGGAGCCCAGTCACCAGCTCTGTGCTGGGAGCAGGGGAGAGGACAGGATTGTGCTGCCTGAGGCCCCTACCCCACCGCCCGCTCTGAAGTGTGCCTGTATGCACTGGTACAGGGCTGATGCCAGGGCTCCAGAGCTCAGCGCAGCTGTTTGTAGCCTCCCAGCTGCAGCTGGCCCCAGCTCTGGGAAGCTGCTGCCAGCCAGCAGTCTGAGCTGGGGGGGCAGGGGCAGCAGGGCTGGGGGGCAAGGGGTACACGCAGGGCATCCTGCCACGTACCCCCTGCCCTCATTTTTTTTTTCTGGCATGCCAGTACACTGGTACCTTCCAAAGTAGGCATTGTGGGGGTTTTCGGCACTCCGACTAAAAAACATGCCTACCCCGCTGTAGATCATTCTAATATAATAAAAGGCTTAGTCTGTCTGTCTGTCCATAACACTTTTGGGCAACTCTGCACGCACTGCTGAGAGGACAGATGATGATTGGCTGCGCAGTCCAGGCTGCTCAAGTTGCCAGGGAAGTTCATGGTGGCAGCAAACACTCCCCAGCCACCTGAGCAGTGGGGCTTCCCCCACCGCCTCTCTACCTGTGGGTGATGGTGCCCCACCACCACCTGTCCCCAATTCCCTCCAGGATAGCCAGCAGAAAAGGGGAGGTAGACGTGGGCCAGGCAGATGTGGAATGGAGGGGTGGAATGGGTTCAGACTTGGAGCAACGGAGGGGCAGGTAGAGTGGGGCCAGATTCAGATTTGTGGGAGATGGGGAGTTGAGTGGGGCCAGACCCAGAATGGCAGGGGTGGAGGTGGAGCAGGCCTGGACCCCAAGTGGCAGAGATGCCGGTGGAGTGGCAGAAGGGGGTGGTGGAGAGGGGCTGGACCTAGAGCAGCTGCGGGGGGGGGGGGGGGGGGGAAAGAGTTGAACAAGGCTGGACCCAGAGTGGCAGGGGTGGGGGTGTAGTCGGGCCAGACCTACAGCCGCAAGGGAGGGTGCATGGGCTCCGTCCCTGCCCCTCTGTCATTTTTGATGGGCAAGTTGTTAGTAACAGAAGAATAGATTAGACAGACAAATCAACATGGATGCTATGGACATTATGACAATACAAAGGAATAAGTTACTTATTTGAAAAACGTAGTCCACTCTGCTGATGGAATGAGGCAGGGATCCTCTGGAAAAATAACATCTGATCATTTAGCTAAAAATTAAATGAGTGCTTTATGAAATATGGGGACTAAATTAACATTGTCCAGACAATCTCAATTAGGGCACTTTGTAATAATTGAGCACTTAGCTTGGTAACTTTAACATTTCTAATGTGCGGTTGTTTCTTGTTTGTGTAGCAGCAGCAGCGGCAGTGACATGGGGTTGTGCCCTTTGCTGCTGCCATGTGGGTAGGGAACATCTCACGAGGGCAGGGCAGAGCTCACAGTGGCAACAAGCTTACCCATGCAGCCCCTCTTGTGCCCTGCAGCACTGGGTCACGCCCGCTGGGCCATGGAGACCCTAGGGGAGGGCAGCAGGGTAGGGAGCTCGAGTCTACAGTGGGCAGCCCATGCCCACCCCATGCACAGATCTGGGGGGCACAGGTCCTCGCCAGGAGTGCACACAGACTTAGGAAGCTGCCCTCCCCCCCTTGACCCACCCCAGACAAGCTGCCCACGGCCCTCCCACTCCCCGCCAGGGCCCTGTGGCCATGCATTCCAGTCCCAGGCCCCAAACCCCATGCACTGCCCAGTTGGGCAGCACTCCCAGCCCTGCCCAACTCCCTTACTCCCTCCCTCTCTCCCTAGGGGGGGGCCTTAATCCCCCTACTTGCCTACAGGAACTGCTTTTCAGGCTGCCTGGAGGCCATGTGCATATACATGCACATGGCACCTCCTGCCTGACCACCCTCCTCCCACTCTCCCCTCCCCCCTCCAGCACCTTGTAGGCTGGAACTCTGCCAGCCTGCAGAGATCTCTTTGCAAAAGTGCAAAATCTGTTTGTTTCTCTGTTAACATGAGAAACCCAGTTTCCTCAGGTAAAGGAGGGAAATCTGCTTTTTCTCCACTTTCCTATGGGAAATGGAAAATTCAGATCCCTGATCATGACCTTCATGTACTCAAAGAAGACTGAAAAAAACAAAGAAAATATTAACATTTATATTAAAAAACAGTCCCTTAATTATAAACCAATTTTGTGAGATTAGACCTTGGGCTCATGATTTTTGCATGCGTGAAGTTAGCTATGGCATGCTATACACATGCTTTTGTCTTATTTCTAAGGCACTGATTACAGTGGTATTTATGCACTTGTTCCGTGTTAGGATTAATATGTTTTTGTGCAGTGGTTTTCAAAGGTATGCACATTATGCGCACACAAAATTATGCATACAACATTAACGTGTTTTTCTTGAAAACTAAAATACAGATGGCTATCTCCTCCAACAATCTTCTACCATTTAAGGCTCAGATGTGAGCTGTAATCTTACCTGCTTCATGTATACTTACCATGTACACTTGGTTACCATGGAAAATGAAGCTTGTTTCAAGCTCACAGGCTTCTCTCTTGCATTTATGAAGGGATTTCTTACATTATGATGTCATTTTTTCAGCATCAGATCTAGAATGTTTTTACCCATGTAGTAAATTAAATCCAGTATATGGTTATTATACCATGACTAGGAAATTATTATCACAAGACTGCTTAAAGTTATTTTCTTTGTCCTAAGAAAACATACATAATACTCTTGTTTACCTTTAAACTAAGTCAGTCCCAAATCATTACAATTTAGTATAATTCTAATTTAAGGAACACAGGTGACCGAAGTAATCATATTATCACCACCATTGGCTACAGTAAAATTTCTTTTCATGTGTTACACTCGCAATGTATATCAATCTTGTGTTTTATAGTGTTTGAAAGATCAAAAAAAGTCTGCATATGGCACGAATAAATCAACTAGAGCCATCAAATCTACAAATTGTTTTCTTTGGCTAAAGTTGTAAAGTTTTACTTTCAAAGTTTTATCTACTCCTAATGGGTCACTGCCAAAGCAAATTTAACTCATCAAGATCACTAAGAATGTATATTTCCCCTACTGTTCCCCTCCTTGAACTTGTGAAACTTTGAGATCCTATTGTTCCCTGTCTAGAATCTTTAGACCCTGGTTTCTCACTCAAAAATCCTATTGTTGCTGGAGATTTTATCCCCATTGTAGAAGTTGTATACCCAACTGGTGCTGTCTTGGGATCATATGGGTTTAATCTAAAAATGAAGTTACACTATATTAATTCAACAACAGCAACAGAAAAATTATTCATAGAATGAAAGAAACTAAAATAACTACAACATACATTTCTCCTTTGCCTGTCATGGTTTAAACAATAATATTTCTGCAATTGATTATTTTAGTAATTTAAAAATGTACTGGTTGGAATGGTCTGCAATTTCTTCCCATTATTCCTGGTAATAACTAAAATGAACTAACACAAAGAAGCAAAGATTTGTGACTTTCTTCTGTCCTGAATCCTTATTCCCTACCAAAAATTATATTAAAGGGTGAAGTAGGTTGGAATCCCAACAAGTCAATCGTTTTCTGACAGAGGTAATGAACGTCAGGTAATGATACTATCCCTGGTATCCATTATCCTCACATATGTGAAGAATCTTTGCTTACAGTATTAAGGCATCAGAGAAACTTTGCCTTTGCTTCAGCTAAAGAATAGCTCTCTCCATGATAAGGGATACATTATCATCGCCCTTTAATCATTCTCTTCAGATCTATTTCAGAGGCAGAAATACAAGTTTTGCAGATAGCTTAAACAGATTCAAGTGATAAATGCATGCTGTTCTATGTATGCCTCCCTGCCCTTTAAAGATGGAGTGTGAAAAACTGACTGCCAGAAACACTGAACAACTTCTCTCTCTATTTTGCCAGATGGTTTAGTTTGGCAAGCAGCTCCTTCACAAAGGTTCAAATATAAGCCGGAGAAATCAACATGTAACATAATCCTTGAAGCACTCAAGTGCATTTAATTTTTGCCGAACAGGTAGCTCTGCTTTGCTATATCTTTGTACAACAACTGAAGCTTTGAAGAGGAGCTTAAGAGTAAAGCAACAATAGTTAGCAAATCCCTTGGCCCTCTAGAACTACACAATACTGACACAACTAACTAGATCAGCATGCACCTAAGCAAGGTTTTCACTCTGAAATATGATTCTGTAGCAAAAGATACTGCTAATTAGGTAGGGATATTAAAATCCACACTCATGCACTGCAGGCCCCTTCAAAGAACAAACAAATCAGACACTGCAGCTGATCAGGAAATGACTTATTTCCCAGTGAAAGATAAAGGAAAGTACTTTTGGGTTTCTGACAAAAATCAGAGCACCAGAATTATTTGGATTTTTTTTATTTATTTATTTATTTTTAATAAAAATGAAACTATTTTAGCCAAAAATAAAATTGGAAAAAATGTGACATTTTGTGACAATTTTTCACTGAAAAGAAAAAGAATCCATCAGCTGTACTGGTTGACATTGGTTTCTATGAATCAACAACACTGAACAATCAAAATTAATAAAAAGCATATTCTTTAAGTAAATCACCACTTTGCTATCAATTTTGGTGCAGAGGCAGGGCTGCAATTATTTACATAGATCATTTTCAGAGCGGGCACAAAATTTACTTTCCTCAAAACAAAGTGTGGTCCCCAATCTCTCCAGCACAATGAGTTACTGAAAGGAGTGCAGACAGTGCCACCAGAAGAGGACACCACAAGACATAGCTACACCAAACACATAAACGTGCATTTTATGTGCTAAATGTACTGTAAGAAGTCAACAGACAACATATACAGGTTGTTATTCCTGGATGCTCTCTATTCTGGGTCAAAAAGGCAGCTAACAGGGAAGTTTAACAGAGCAAAGATGGTCTTATCTTTGGGCAAGGAACATGTGAGCCAATGGGAAGTCAGGTTGTCTCTGTGTCTTAGTCCCCTCACCACCTATACAATAGGGAAAACGATGCATCCCTATTAACGGTATGCTGGAAGGAAAAAAAATAATTAAATATGTATGAGGAAGACAGTGTTATCCGAGTACCTAGGCAGATGGTGTAGGAACTAACTCCTGATTCTACATGCTGAGAATCTGAGGCCTTACATCCCAAGAGCCTCATGAAAGCTATTGGGTTTGTTCCAAAAAGTGCCCTTGCCAAAGCAAAGTGAAAGCAAGGAACCCCTCACAAACCATTTGGAGGTCTTGGTAGAGGATCCAGTGATGAGGCAAGGCGGGAGGGGATGGAGGGGGTATCCCTGAACCCATTTTGACCGTGCCACACACACATAGTGAGCTCTGAGCTCACTGCCTGGGGTCAGCACAGGCTCCTACCAGACCTCTGCATGAGCAGTGAGCTCTGAGCTCACCAGATGCTTGGGGTGGGGTCTGCCCAGAATCCCTGCTTTCATGGGGCTCTGGAATGCAGGGAGTGATCCCTGGTGATGGTCATCCCTCCTTTCCTTGCTGAATTCAGCAGCAGGGAAAAGGAGAATATGAGTCATAGAAGCAGTGTTTACCATCCTGGCTCTGAAGCTGTGCAAAATGAAAGCAGGGTCTTGTGTCACGGCAGGGTCCCACAGGAGGGCCATGATCTCCCTGATGTCCCTCTCACCGTGTCAAGTCCAGCCCAAGGGCACTCTCTTATTCTTGCCCGCCATGTCTTTGATGTTCAATAAGTTCGGGAGGCTGCCTTACACCTCCTTGGGCACGGCTAATGGGGACCTCTGTCCCCATGGTCCCCGTGTTCTCCTGGACCCCCCGGGGGTCTCCCTGTACGACAGGTGCTCCGCAGGCACTCTATCCTTAGGGCCATGCGTGGATCCTACCAACCCCTAATACCACGCCCCAAGCCTCGCAGATGTTCTGGACGTTGTCCTGTCGCAAATCAACTCGCCCGCTCCCTCGGGCCTACTCCATACGCTTTATGGAAGTGCCCCCTCCTGGGCTCTCTCTCTCTGTGCCCACTGCGGGCTCTCTCTAGTATACTGCCCCTCTTTTGGGGCTCTCGAGGCCGGCTTTAGGCCTTCTCTAAAGTGTTGTCCCTTTCAGGGACCTTTATCCACTCTGGGACTTCGTATCGAGTCCTACGGTCCTCTTAGGCCCACCGCACTGCTAACCTCCCTCCTCCGGGCGCACCATGCTGCTACCCCCTTTTGTCGGGGTCCACCGCAGCACCCTGCCCCTGTCTGAGGTCTATTGCAGCACTAGCCTACTACCTGGGCTTGCTAAGCCCATCCTGGGCTTCTCAATAGTCCCCCTTCTCTGGGACTTGCTGTGCCCACACTAGGGCTCCTCAACAATACTGCCCCCTCTCTGCGGCTTGCTACACCCACTCCTGGGCTCCTAATAATACGGCCCCTCTCTGGGGCTTGCTGCGCAACCCTTGGGTGCCGGGGTCCTCACGCTCCACTGTGAGGCCCCTTTAAGGATACTGTGCCCTCACTAGCGCCAGGGTTCCCACACCACTGGGGTTCCCTCTGAGAATACTGTGCCCTCGCTGGCGCTAGGGACCCACACCCCTGTGGGTCCCTTGGGGTTCAGCCGCTCCTCTCTAAGCTTAACTGACCCCACAACTCTGCCCTGCAACTCTGAGGGCGCTACGCCCCCCCTTGGGCGCCGGGGTCCTCACTTTACCGTGAGCCCCCTAGGAGGCTTCCTCCAACCCCTCTAGCCTCACCCAAACCACCGGTGTAATAAACAACCACAACCAAACACAAGCCTCTTGGCCACAACTTAACTCAACGTCGCCTGGCTAAACCATGGTGCTCAAACCTCTTCGAGCTGCCCTCCTTCACTCGGCTAGAGCAGTTCCTACAGTGCTCGCCTCCTAGCTCCAGGAACTCCTGCCTCTGTGACTGCTAGCAGGGAACTGCTAGCCTGGCTTCCGCCCTGGGCTTTATAAGGGCCAGACCCTGCCCCCTTCTGGCCAGCTGACTCTCCTTAGTTGCCCCGGCAACCCGCAGCTGTGCTCATTATTGTCCTGCCAGGGCTCTCTCCCTGGCAGTTTCTCCTCTCTAGGAGCAGGAGCACCGAGGTGCCCTGAGACATCTTGGTAGACCAAAAGCTCATGTACAACTGAGCAGCACCACCCCTGGCAGTTTTAAATCCGCATATAATTAAGGGCACTTATATATGTGACAGAGCTCTGCTCCAATGCATGCTAATTAGCACACGTTGAAACAGACTCAGTTAATTAAGTCTGTTGCGAGTCTGCTGGAGTGTGCCAATTAGTATGCTTCAACAGCCTCTGTTTTACATGTATTCAGCACCCCTGCATTTCAAAATGGTGACGGGGGCACTTTAACTAAAGCTCATTGAGCAAGTTAGTTAAAGAGCCCCCACTGCCATTTTGAAGCACGGGATGTTAAATACATGAGACACTGCGGGCACTTTAATTAGAGCAGCTCTCAGAGTCGCTGTAATTAAAGTGTGCCCCCCTCCCCGCCTTCTACCCTGGAGCATGCATATAGACTGTTTATAGACATGTCTGAATGTTTAAAAATGTTACAGTGACTATCTATCTTTATCAAGCCAAGAAGGTTCTACTTTAGGGGCATGTTCTGGTCTCCCTGTCAGTTTTATAAGCAGTGGTGTTCTGTCCTGAATTTCCAAGCCTCCATGCAGCTCAGCCAATGGACTTCCTGCCCAGTTGAGCTGGTATAACTGACAGAAAGATAGCTCAGTGAATAATCAGCTCAGAAATCACTCCCCTCCAGGCTTGTTTCCTGCTTCCATCCTCTCATCCTCCAGACCCAAAGGAACGTTACCAGATACAAAGAGAGAATGAGAATTTCTCCATTTTTATGTCTATATTAGCCTCTTGGTGGTCACATTTTCAAAATCTGTTTTTCATAAGGTTTATCTTCTTTTCAATTCTGTTAGCCAGTCTTGGCACTGCAGGACTACTGCAAAAGGAGAAAAGCATAAAACAGCACCGTCCTCCCCCTGCCTCCAACAAACTTCCTACCAAGCTTCCTAACAAAACTTGCCAGCATGCATTCAGATCCAGTCTTTTGGTTCAAAATCTGGTCACCCAAAACTTCCATGTACGTCACTACTGTAACAGCTCATCGGGAAGATAAACTAAAAGATCCTTTTTTAAAAATCAAGGACAGGATTCTGAAAATCCACCAAAATGTAGTCTGACAGGTAAACAGCACAATAAATAGCCTTGAAAATTCTGGTGGATGTTGAGTGACTGCTGTTCAATCAGCAAGAAATATATTGTAACTAAATTCTTACATATGGGACTGTCCAGTGTTTCAGTGAAACTTTCTGCAATTTGTCCAATAAAATGTAACTTGAACTGATTATGCAGTATTTAAATGCAAAACCAAAATCAAATTACATGTACAGTATGTGTTGTAGAAAATTCATTTTAGTCATTGGTCTAGATTACCAGCTTCTGAATGGGAAATGTTATGAAAATTAATCTAATGAATTTCATGGTGAGTTTGGCAACACATCTTCAAAAGTCCTGCAGGTAAAACATTCAATTTCAACATTTCAACATTCAAAACAACTCTAAATTTGATGGTTCACATAAAGAACAAAAAGACATAAAAATCTGGAATACATCAAACTATTTTACATGCAGAAGGCTATAAATGAAATGTGTACCAAGAAGTGGACCAATTATATGGAGCTATTCTGAATCACAGCAAACCACAGAAACAGATAAGGCAGCATAAACAGTGAAGTTTGAAGCACACAGATCTCACATGATTTTGATATCAAAACTCTTTTTATAATCTGTGCATCAAATATATTAGCCTTGCAAAACTATTAGGACTCTACCAGCCCAGACACAAAACTTGGTTGTATGCCTTTTGCCATAAATCAATGAAGACACTGAAAACATGGATAATGTATATGCACAGCTAAAATCCTTACTTGATGTAGGTATGTAAATGAAAACCAGAATTTTACAAGACTGGACTACACAAAATGAGACTCCAACCCAGCAATGGGCTTCTGTGTATATGTAGTCCCATTGAAGAGAAGATGACTACCATTTGCGAATAAAGGTAAGCATGTGTGCGTGGTCCATACCACTAATATATAGTATGTTTGTATCATAGTTGTCTAACAGCACACATCACTAACTTCTTGAAATAACATAGACATGTACTTTTACAATGAAAATGCAAATTCCACATTTCCTGGCTTTTGTGTAATTAAAATCTTTGACGCACTTTTTTTTTTTTTTTTGCATGTTCTCTTTTTATTTTCTTTTAATTTTCCCCCCATTATTTATAAGGCACCAATAATTTACAGAAAGACTACTGAAACAAAAGATTTTCTCAGGTCTTGTCTGTGACATTATTACTACAATGGAATTGCTATCTCTTGATTTCCCACCTTCTGTATCAAGCAACTGTTCATCTTGCCACCTCCAGAACAGTTAAATGCACAATGATTAAATTAAAAATGACTGAAAATTAGGAATACTAAGGTATATGCATTTTGGCAAAATGACAACAATTATAAAGACTGATATCAACTGTTCAAGATTACAACATATTGTATAATAGCACCTTGTGAACATGGAATAATGTGCAAGAAATCCATTCCAGACAGGAAATGAGTCAGGGATCTTTGCAACTGGAAGTATTAGTGATACCTGCTTTTATTTTTTTCTGATCTGCTTTGCTACTTTAAGAGGAGACCAGCATGATTGGAAGACTAAGGTGTTCAGCCATTCCATTCCACTGATTAAAATGTCAAGCTTATTGCCATATTCTTTTTTTAATTATATAGGGCTGTGCAAAGCTTCAGTCCCTGATTCAATTCGGCAGAGGTTCAGCCTGATTTCGTGGCTGAATCTCCAAATCCGAATTAAATCAGAGGACCCTTGAATCTCTCCAAATTGAACTGGAACCCTCTGAGTCAATTTGGAGAGTTTCAGAAAGATTCAGTGATTCAGACATAGACACAGCTTTAAATGTTTTTTCTGCATACCTCTAGGTAGCAGTGGTTCATGAATGCTGAGATGCTGGGATGCATGGAGAGTTCCACAGGAGTGCGGGGAGGCTTCCCAGCACACTTGGCAGCAGACCCAGAAGTGGACCAGAAGCACTTCCGGTCCACTTCTGGGTCTGCCTAGGAGCATGCTGGCCCTCCCCCCCACCTCCCTGGCTCAGCAACTGGTGCCTCCTAGGTCTGGTGGGGTACCTGGGATCCCCCCGCAGCTGATCGCCAAGCCCCGCAGCGGACCCAGAAGTGGACTGGAAGTCCACCAGAAGTGGACCAGAAGTAGTTCTGGTCCACTTCCGGGTTCACCACTGAGCACATGGAGTCCCCCCCCCCCCCCCCCCCCGCACTCCTGTGGGATGCTCCATCCACCCCAGCATCACAGCGTTCACAGGCCATGCCTGGTACCTCAAGGTACGTAGAAAAAAACAGATAAAGCTGTGTCTATGTCCAAATCGTGGATTCTCTGAATCAGCATCGAATCTTCAGATTTGGATTTGGCCGAATTGAATCAGGGACAGTGATCCAAATCAACGAATCGAATGACTGTTCCTGATTCGGGCCAAATCTAAATCAAATAGGACCCACTTTGCAAGCCCTTACTGATATACAGCATTAAGAGCTGACCAGGTAAGGATGTGACCAGGTAAGGATCTCCTAGGAAGAACCGGGTAATATGAACTACCACCAACACAAGAAATATTCAGCAACTTGGTAGGTCTAGATCTTGTTTCTTTTTGTGAGAGCTTTTAGTATTAGCCCAGATATGCATTATAGATCCATAAATTAGAGAAAATAGTCCATGAGAGAGTCTCCTGTGTTTAGTGCAAAATTGTGCATTCTGGAATCTGAAGAACCAGGACTTAATGCATGTGAGAGGCTATGAAGACTGTAGCACTACAAAGAGCCTGAACATGCTGTTAGCACTACAAAAATAAAACACCATTTTTGTAGCATTTCAAGAGCATTTGTAACATGTGTCCACAGCTTGAGCAAACACGTAAGCAAAAGCTGCAACAAACACAGGGACACAATCAAGAAATGCTGCTACAAATATTAGAGCTTAAACTTTCTTCTGTCAATCAGAAATGTGGCAGATAAGGAACTCCATGCAGAGAACATGTCTCTGTAGTCTGTTAATGCATCTTTCTCTTCATCATGAGAAGTAATACAAGAGGCTTAGTATAGCAAGCTGAAGTGTGTACTCCTGCAGAATTCCACTTTGTCTTGTATCATGCCTGTTACCCAACTATGAAAGTGCTTATTGCCCCATAACCATTCCTTTGGCAGGACCTAGTTGTCTCTGTATACAAACCCTGGCAAAAAGGAATTTTGAGATGGAGTACCTTGAATTTTACACGAAGGAGCACTTTTATGGTCTGCACCACGTTAGTCACCCGTCCCTTCCTCCCATCCCTTGTTTGAGTCTGGCATATAGCATCAGCCATGGAGTATAGCAAACAGACACCCCCTTAGCAGTGGTTTTCAATGTGCTTTATTTTTAGGCCACATGTATGTGCAGAGACTGCAAATTAAAATATCAAATCAATAAGGAAAGGTTTTTAGACAGGGAAAGAACTTCAACAAATATAAAATTCATAAAACCACAAAGTTTCCTGGCTACAGGCTGTCTGTTTGTTGCAAAGAGGGATGAATGCTACAGTGAAGCCAACATATTCTTGTCCATTTGCAATATTTATGCCATCCTAATACTGAAATGTATTCAAAGATGTAGCACAGTTTAACCTGTAGCTACCAATGGAAACCTCTTTAGAAATAACCTTTACCCCCACAGATTAAAGGATGTCTTAAAAATCCATATGGACTTTTATTTCATAACTATTATCTCAAACTCTATCTGCCAAAGATCTTACCTTGGGGCTCCAAGCCCTGGTAAGAAGGCAGTATTTTTCAACTAATAAGGACCTGGGGGTTTTACAAGGCTACAGGGGTTTTCAAAATGTGTGTAGATTCATAATAGCCAAATTAATAGATCTTACACCAGAGGTAAAGTGGCATTCTATGGATAACTTTAAAAAGGTACTAATGGTATAACTTTTAAGACATTTGCAAGATATGCAAGCAGCTAATTTAATATAAAACCTATTCTATTATGATCATTTCTGAACATTCATTGTGCAGGAATGGACTTCCTACCAAACTTCTTATATTTTTCTCTGAAGAGAAAAGTAGTTTAAGATGCTTCAAGTACTTTAATAAACTGAAATGCCTTGGTATCTCACTACTAGAGGTTCACTATCCTGCCCCCACAAGTAATTACAATAAACATGTAATAAGTAGTATACTAAAGACCATTCCTTGGCTCTTCTATGGATCAAAGCATTTCTGCTGTGCTTGCTTTCTGATAGGCTTTATGATGCCCAAAACTGCTAATAATAATGGCAATACCTTAATTGCAGGGTTATATACAGACAGAGAAAAAGAGGATGCAGCAACACATGTTGAAAAGTCAGGGGAGCACAACAATCAGACTTCATGAAGAGCTGTGTGTATTTTGCTGTATTTCCAGAATCAAATTCTGCTCTCACTTAAAAAGCAGTGAGGGTCATGAGAAATTCTATCCAAGGCCATGGTGTTTGGGATATAATGAGAACATAACTAAAAAATTCAGCCTGCAATTCTTAAACACATGCTCATGCTTCTGATCACCATTTGTGTAATTTCTCTACAGTAGCTTTCTTTAGAGCAAAGGTAGGATTGTTGTTCATTTCCCTCTGTGAGGTCCAGCAAATTTGTGATGAATAAGAAAAATTACTACACCATCATCTTCTTGGTTATTACATCACTCAAAACTGGCAGCTCTGGCCTGAGGAAACATTCCAAATGGACCCAAGACTTTGTATTTCCCCATTTCACACAACAGTTAGTAGTTCACACAAATATTATGAGAACATCACCATATTTCATGAGCACAGACAGCAAAAACAAAAAGGTCAAGTACTTTGTTATCATGCTGCTGCGCTGTCCCATATAGGAAGCAGGAAGGCAAAATTTTCTTTAACTAAAACATCCTGTCATTGAATTCTCTCTCAAAGCTGCTCTTTGGCCGGGGGGGGGGGGGGGGGGGGTTGGGGGGGGCGTGGAAATCAAAGATAAAAACAAACAGTCTTTGGAATTTGTAAGTGGACTGTGCTATTTTCCCTGTGCCTCAATAAAGCCATACACCTTACAGGCCATCCCTCCCCTCCCTTCCCCTTGCTGCTTTACACCCTTCATACCAAAGCCAGTAAAATGATTGCTTGGTCTGCGTGGGTTTTCCAACTGTCTGAATATACAATGGCTTCTGGATGGTTTTACTAGTTCATGTAAATTATACTGATACTTTTAAAAGACCTATGGTGTGGTGAACACCAAATCAGCTGCCAATGCTAATACTTAACCCATTTAAAAATAATGACACATTTGAAAAGTAATATAGCCAACATAACAGCTTAAAGAAAAATAAAGAAAAAATGTTTGATGCTTGCCAACAAGCAAGAGTAAGTGAACAGAGGAACAGAAATAAAATAAATGTCAAAATTCCTAAGGGCCCCTCTATACACACAGGTAAATATGCAATGGGACCAAACACATGATCCACACAATTGCACCTCCTGCCATACCATTTGTGCATGGCAGGAGGGATGACTGTGGGATTCCACATTAGATCCCATCCAAGGCTGGATTAACGCATGGACATGCCTAGGGCCCTGAGTTGCTGAGGACCCCAGTTCTTTCCCTTGGCGGATTAATGGACAGGCCAGCTGGCCCAGGCCCAGGGTCCACTACCAATCAGGGGCCCCCAGATCCTCAGCAGCAGCAAATTGGAAGTCGCGTTTTTAAACCTGGTGCTGTTTTTGTCTCCCTGCCCCTCAGCCAATCAGCGGGGGGGGGGGGGGGGGGGGGGGGGGGGGGGGAATGGCACCAAGTTTAAAACTGCAGCTTTAGCTTTCGCTTCCCTGCAAGCTTCCACCAATGGGGCGGGGAGGGGACAGGGAAGGGCCAGGGCTGGGCCAGGCCGAAAGTGTTGCACTATGCCTCTGGGGTCCATGCCAGGACAGAGCACTGAGCTATGCCTCTGCGGGTGGGTGGTGGTACTGGGAGGGGTGGCTATGGAGGAGCTAGACAAAGCCATGGGCAACTCCTGGCAAGGGGGCGCAACCTCAGAGTGATTGTGAGTGGGCGAGGTCCTGAGAGGGAAAAATGTGTCTCTGTGCATCTGTGTCACTGTGTGCAGTGCTGCAGGCAGGGACCAGGCCAGCCCAGAGAGCTCCTGTGGGGTGAGGTGGCCTCCAATTTTCTCCTTGTCCAGGGCCCCAAAAATCCTTTAAAAAATCCACCTCTGCCCTTCCCTTTGCTGCAGTAGCAGCAGCTTCCTAGTGGCAGCTCTGAACCCCGCTCATTAGTGCCGGGGTAGGAAGCAGGGGTTCTTGACCAGCCCAGGGCCCACAAATTTGTTTGCCTAGGGCCCACTAAAGGGCTAAGCCAGCTCTGATGCCATCATGCCTAATTGCCTATGCAGAGGGAACCCAGTCTCAGGTTCCTCCTGCACCAGCAAGAAGCAAGCACCTATGGCTGAGAGCCCCCTCAGCTACTGTGATCTTCCAGCCATGGGGGCATTCCACTGGGATCTCCCAGTCATGAAGTTGGTAGGGCACGCCTGCACTGCAGGACTGCAGCACCTGCACTCACCCAGTTGCAGGAGTACCCCCGGGGCTGGGAGTTCACAGCGGCACCCCACGGTGCTGGTACCCAGAGTCCTGCAACAAAGCTAAGAAGGAAACCTTTGCAATATGCCGGTCATGTTCTCAAGGGTGTCTTTGTATTTACAAGTGCTAAAAACATGGTTTTAAATGAAATTTTAGCTTTGGGAGAATCTATTCTATGTGAAAATATTTTCTTCACACCATATCATAGCCAGTGAATTCGATCAGTGACAAATTTTGAGGGGTAACTTTTAACATTTGATTTTTTTTTTCAAATCCCATATCACAGCCTGTGTCTGAAATATTCTAAAGAAAATATAGTAGATGAAATGTGAAAGTTGTGGACCATTTGTTAATAAAACAATCAGCTCTGTTCCAACCAAGTCTCTGAAACACGGTACACATTTTTTATATGGCGAACCTATATATAATTTTTCATGACAAAATCTGCAAATATCTTTGTTCTTGGTGAGTTTAAATTCAGTCTCCTAATTTACCACAGTGTACCACAAATAAAGCTAGCCCAGCCATGGAGCACTACAGGATAGGCAGGGCACAGCAGCTGCCAATTGCCAGGGAACAGAGCAAACAAGGCAGTCAGCTGACCAGATGTAGGCAGGGCCCTGGGGGCATGTAAGCCCAAGGCTGGGGCTGGCAGGGAAATGTCTGGTAGCCACAAGGGATAGAGCTCCTACCCTGGAGAGCCACCCAGGGATGCTGAGCCAACAGCTTTGCTACCTGCAGGAACAGTGGGGCTCAGGGAGCTCACAAGGGGCACATCTACATGTGCATTAATGCACTTTAGTTAATGCGCGTTAAAATCTAGTATCTCCATTGTGAGGTACTGGGAAAATGTGCATTAGCATGTCTTAATGCAATTTACTAAAGAGAACAGTATTTAAGTGACGTTTAATGCAAATTAAAATAGGCTAATGAGCATTAAATCGCAAGTGTAGATGTGCCCAAGGAGCCCAGGATGCTGTATTAGTGAGTGAAGGCTTACACTCCTAAAGGGACAGGGGACTTACGGCAGAGGTTTGGGTTGGGAATATAGGGAAGGTTTATGGAGGTCCCATTAGTGGCAGAGGCAGGCTCAAGGCTCTAATAAGTAGTGAGCCCAGAGTGGGCATAGTGCAAGGCACAGAAACAGGGGCCTGGCACCAGAGAAGGTGCATCCGCACAGGGGTAAACAGGAGCCAGGAGCCCAGTGGTGGAAGGGACAAATGCATGCTAAAGCCTCAAAACCAGGTCTAACGCAGCAGGCCTAGCCTAGAAGGCCTAACCAGATTAAAAGGGCAGAAGCCAGGGAGGCTGAAACCCCAACAATATTGACAGTAACACCCACAAGGCATGGGGCACAGTGTAGGGAAGGATTTGGAGCCACACAATTAGCCCTTAGGTCTTTGGGTGCCCTCCTGGGCAGTTGACTATAGAGGACAAGTGAAGGGTTGAGGAACAGTGAGGACTAGTAGGGTGTTCAAGGACCCTAATATGCATTCAGTAGAACCAGGGCTACGCAAAGGTCTGGGGGCAGCCTCCCCATTTGTCATTACTCCATCAAGGCGTGGCAGGTGAGACAGGAAGGCACCCTATGGGTGGAGCAGGGCACGGTCACAGAACCTGCAGGGGGCGTCATGGCCACTCCTGGGACCCCAACGCGTTTGTCATGGGATGGGGTCCCCAGGGATGGCCGTGATGCCCCTAGGGCTCCGTAACCATGCCAATCTTACCCAACAGGTACCCTTTTCCTCATCTGCCACATCTTGCTGGTAATTATAATATAGGGAGGCTGCCCTCAAGTTTATATTTAGACACGGTCCTGATGGACCCTGCTGACCCCGCGCCTTCTTGGACCCCCTTCTGGGTCCCACTCAAAATGGATGCCTCATGGGACACTCTCAGCCTTATGGGCTAGATGAGTGGCTCCAAACTGCCCCTTTACCATGCCCTAAGCTTTGCGGATGGCATTCACACATTCTCCCTCCGAGGCCTTAGTTTAACTTGGCCTCCGGTCATCGCTGGGCTCTCTGCAGCCCTGTCTCTCTCTCTGCGCCCCCTGGTGCTGGGGTCTGCTCGCTCCCTTTGTCACCGTGCCCTTGGCACTGGGGTCCCCACACTGTAGTGGGCCCCCAATGAGGCCTCCTCCTTCCCCAATAGCCTCAGCCCAATCCACCAGTTTACAAAGAGAAATCAAAATATGAGCCCCTGGGCTATAACAATGCAAGCAGTTCAGGGTGTGCTCTATCCCTTTAAAACCATTGAACCTCTCTCCCCTAGCACTAAATGCCTTGTAGGCCAGGGTCCCTGGTGAGCCCCTGGAGCCACTTAATCCTACCAGAAGTAGAACAGGAAGTCAACCATCTCCACTTACCTTCCTCTAAGAGAGCTCCTTCCCCTTTGGCTGCTGACAGAAAACTGCCTTCTAGTCTCAGCCCTGGGGTTTATGTGTGCCCCAGTCCCTGCCTCTTCTGGTCAGCTGACCGCCTGCAGGTGCAGGCTAATTCCCTCATTCCTGCTGCCATGGTAACCTGCAGCTGTGGGGTTCCTGACTGACTGCTAGGGGTCTCTCTCTAGGCAGTTTCTGCCCTTAAAGGAGCAGGCACCTCAGTACCTTGCAACAGTGTTACACAGTTAATGAAATATGAAAGAAATGAAGCATGACTAAACTCAAAGATACAACTTCAACTCTAGAATAGATATCAACACCTGTATAGCTATTATATCTATTATTATATGCTAATTATAGGTTACATATATGTCCACACATGCATACTTATACAGAGTGGTGTATGAATACATGACTATGTTTCTATCAAATCTGGCCTTCTATACCCATTTACTGATTTGAATACATTTTTATCATGTGTTAAAAGTCTTCAGAAATGTCTTAGGTAAATCATTCATTACTTAAAAGCTAGCAGCTATGCATAGTGCTTCACATTATGTCCAACTTCCAGTATTTCACTTCAAGTAGAAAAATGCAGCCATAACTTGAAATTACTTCAGTAGCAAACAAGACTACAATTCTTATTAAACACGATAATGTTCTGGTATTACACTTCTATCATGATAATTAAATTCCAGAAATATGTGTGTCATCTGGTAGCTAATTTGAGTTTATTGTTTAAAAAAAAGGAAAGGAAAAGGAGCAACCACCATCTTAGGAACAAAAATCCAGATACTTGGCTACTGAAAATATACCTAATGTTCACAAAATGAACTATCAATTAGGAAAAGAAAACAAATTTTGTGCAATAGATCTAACTATATTCTAGACAGTAAACCTGCTACAAAAGGGAAAGAACAGGATTTGACCAGCACATGCAAGACAAACATTTTTAACATTTTCAAACATTTTTAGCATATAATTATGTAAAAATATGCCCTCTGGAGAAACAGCTTTCTAGATTCATGTAACTAATAGTTTATTACTATCTGAAATCACAAACAGGCTGGAACAAACTGTGCAAGGTGAGGACATAATTGATTTGATTTCAACCTGATCTGAGGTAGGATCATTGATCTCTACCTGACTCAAGAAGTCTATGGGCCAACGAGAGGCAAAGCGCTGCTCGACCTGGTGCTGGCTACTGGGGAGGACCTAGTTGGCGACCTAGTGATCGATGGGAAGCTGGGTGACAGCGACCACAAGCTGATCACCTTCACCATCCGCCGAAAAGCTGGCAAGTCAGTCAGCAACACGCAAGTCCTTGACTTCAGGAAAGCCGACTTTGACAAGCTCAGGAGGCTTGTCAGTGAGGCCCTAAGGGACTGTGACCACAGGGAGAGGGGAGTTCAAGAAGAGTGGTTGCTCCTCAAGGGAGCGATCCTCAATGCACAAACTAAGTCTATTCCATCTCGGAGGAAAGGCAGCAAGAGGGGACAGCAGTCCCCCTGGCTCTCCAGGGACCTAGCAGACCTCCTGAGGCTAAAAAGAAAGGCCTACAAAGGATGGAGGATGGGAGTCACCTCCAAGGAGGATTATTCTGCACTGGTCCGGTCCTGTAGGGAGCAGACCAGGAAAGCCAAGGCTGCAACTGAACTCCAGCTAGCTTTGAGCATCAAGGACAATAAAAAGTCCTTTTTCAGATATGTGGGGAGCCGGAGGAAAAGCAGGGGCAACGTTGGACCCCTGCTGAACCAGATGGGGCAACTGACAACTGACGCCCAGGAAAAAGCCAACCTATTAAATAGGTACTTTGCATCGGTCTTTCATCAGCCCCATGGGACGCCCGTGCCTGCTACAGGGCCGGGAAGTCCGGGTGAGGGTGATCCCCTGCCCTCCATTAATGCTGACTTTGTGAAGGAACATCTTGAGAAGCTGGATACCTTCAAGTCAGCTGGCCCTGACAATCTTCACCCCAGGGTACTCAAGGAGCTGGCGAGCATCATAGCCCAGCCTCTAGCGCGGATCTTTGAAAACTCTTGGCGCTCTGGTGTAGTGCCCGAAGACTGGAAGAAGGCCAATGTGGTGCCTATCTTCAAGAAAGGGAGGAAAGTGGATCCGGCTAACTATAGGCCCATCAGCCTGACTTCTATCCCAGGGAAGATCTTAGAAAAGTTTATTAAGGAGGCCATCCTTAATGGACTGGCCGACGCCAACATCTTAAGGGATAGCCAGCACGGGTTTGTTGCGGGTAGGTCTTGCTTGACCAATCTCATTTCCTTCTACGACCAGGTGACCTATCACCTGGACAAGGGAGATGAGATTGATGTCATATATCTTGACTTCAAAAAAGCCTTCGATCTGGTGTCCCATGATCGTCTCTTGGAGAAACTGGCCAATTGTCGCCTTGGGTCCCCCACGATCCACTGGCTGGAAAATTGGCTCCGGGGTCGGACCCAGAGGGTAGTAATTGATGGAAGTCACTCATCGTGGTGTCCTGTGACCAGTGGGGTCCCCCAGGGCTCTGTCCTTGGACCCATACTGTTCAACATCTTCATTAATGATGTGGACACTGGAGTCAGAAGCGGACTGGCCAAGTTTGCCGATGACACCAAACTTTGGGGCAAAGCATCCACACCAGAAGACAGGCGGGTGATCCAGGCTGACCTGGACAGGCTCAGCAAGTGGGCAGATGAGAATCTGATGGTGTTCAACGCCGATAAATGCAAGGTTCTCCACCTTGGGAAAAAAAAACCCGCAGCATCCTTATAGGCTCAGCAGTGCTATGTTGGTTAGCACTATGGAAGAAAGAGACTTGGGGGTCATCATTGACCACAAGATGAACATGAGCCTGCAATGCGATGCTGCGGCTAGTAAAGCGACCAAAACGCTGGCTTGCATCCATAGATGCTTCTCAAGCAAATCCCGGGACGTCATTCTCCCCCTGTACTCGGCCTTAGTGAGGCCGCAGCTGGAGTACTGCGTCCAGTTTTGGGCTCCACAATTCAAAAAGGATGTGGAGAAGCTTGAGAGAGTCCAGAGAAGAGCCACGCGCATGATCAGAGGTCAAGGAAGCAGACCCTACGATGACAGGCTGAGAGCCCTGGGGCTCTTTAGCCTGGAAAAGCGCAGGCTCAGGGGTGATCTGATGGCCACCTACAAGTTTATCAGGGGTGACCACCAGTATCTAGGGGAACGTTTGTTCACCAGAGCGCCCCAAGGGATGACGAGGATGAATGGTCACAAACTACTACAAGATCGTTTCAGGCTGGACATAAGGAAGAATTTCTTTACTGTCCGAGCCCCCAAGGTCTGGAACAGCCTGCCACCGGAGGTTGTTCAAGCGCCTTCATTGAACACCTTCAAGATGAAACTGGATGCTTATCTTGCTGGGATCCTATGACCCCAGCTGACGTCCTGCCCTTTGGGCGGGGGGCTGGACTCGATGATCTTCCGAGGTCCCTTCCAGCCCTAATGTCTATGAAATCTATGATTTATGCACAGTAATTGCATAACTGGAGTACTGTGTCCAGTTCTGGGCACCCCACTTCAAGAGGGATGTGGACAACATTGAAAGGGTCCAGAGGAGGGAGACCTGCATGATCCGGGGACAATGAGAGGCTACGGGACCTGAACGTATTCAGCCTTCACAAGAGAAGACTGAGGGGGGACCTTGTGACCATCTATAAACTTACTAGGGGGGACCAGAAGGGTTTGGGGGAGACCTGGTTTCCCCTAGCGCCCCCCGGGATAACAAGGAATAACGGCCACAAGTTGTTGGAGAGTAGGTTTAGATTAGACATCCGCAAGAACTACTTCACAGTTAGGGCGGCTAAGATCTGGAACCAACTTCCAAGGGATGTGGTGCTGGCTCCTACCCTGGGGGTCTTTAAGAAGCGTCTCAATGCCTACCTGGCTGGGGTCATTTGAGCCCAGTTTTCTTCCTGCCCAGGCAGGGGGTCGGACTTGAAGATCTACAAGGTTCCTTCTGACCCTACTTCTATGATTCTCTGATAACATTTTGACTACAATTATTCTCCTTTAGAACAACCACTCTATAGTGAGCAAGTTGCTTGTGACGCTGTAGGTATTATAGGGCTTGCTAGTACTGCCCTGCGCTCATCTGCCTACAGGTGGCAACAGGGTAGACCTTGGCTCTGGATCACCAGGTCTGCCAGGAAGTGGATCTTACGTTTTCTCATCTGCCACGGCTTTGATGACGTATATATTCCTGGGAGGCAATGCCCACAGTGATCCTGCCTGGTCTTGATACCTGTATCTTCTGTGGGGCTCTAAACCTCCCCTTTACCCCAGCCTAGCCTCTCCAGATGGTGTTTTACGATATTCTTCCACAGCCAGGTTGCAGTCCTGCCAATTATAACCTTATTTGCCCCTACCCCAGGGTGTCCTAGTGCCTCTTTTGGGTACACCCTTCCAGGGGCCGGTCTTGGCCTATGCTCAAAAAATCAAAGTAAACAGCAAAAAGAAATTACAGAAAACCCTGGCTGCTTCTCAGTCTTCTTGTCAGGTTCTGGTAATGTCCCCTTTTCTCATGATCAGGTGCTCAACCTCCCAATTACCATAATTCAGGCAAACAATCCCCTAATCCATTTTTTGCTGTGTGCTAGCCTGCCCTGCACCCCTATGAATGCTCACAGTCTCTTTGGGGTTTTCCTCCCTGTGCAGGAATGCTCTACCTGTGACTGTAGATTTTTTCCTTCAGGCCCTCCTCTGGATTCTCTGCTGGAAAACTCCACTCCGGAGATTCTCTCAGGCCTTGTGGACTCCCTCACTCTGGATCTTCAGCTGCAGCTCCGCTCTGGAGATTACCACTAGCCGCTTGGTTGCAGGCCTCTGCCTGCCTCAGGTTCACTCCCACAGCGTTACTCAGGCAAGTTCTGCAGTTTCCGCCTGCTGAGACGCTCAGCCGCTTCTCTCTCTCTGCAGCCTGCAGGGAACTGACCCCTCTCTGGGGCTGGAAATACCTTTGAGTGACCTCCCTCCACCAATCCTGAGTGAGATGCTGCTCTGGAAATTGGGTGGGTATTTTCCTTCCTTTCTGGGCTGCAGCTGCAGCCCTGCCAGCCCTTCATGCTGTAAGTTCTGTCTCACTCCTTCACATTGCTATAACTAAGTTTAGAAATCCATGAACGCATAAATGTCATTTAAATTCCCAGGGCTCCTATACACGTGTGGAATCTGCTCTGATGCACTGGAAATAGGGTCTGTTGGAGCATAGAAACTGATGCACTCTGGTAGTCTTCCTCATCACGTGCATCAGCATCCCAGTACATCTCAGCACTGAAAAAATGGTGGTGAGCGTCCTTTGAAATAAAACATGTTCAACGAGCATCAGTTCAAAGTGCCCCACTGCCATTTTTTCAGTACGAAGGATGCGTGTGGATGCTAATACACATGATGCATGGGCACTTTTAATTAGTGCAACTCATTAATTAAAGCACCTGGCACCATGTCCCACACCACGTCTAAAAATGTCCCCAGATTCCAACACATGGATAACAGTGCACCAGGCTATGTGAATTTCATTTATCCTCTAGTTGCCCAGCTTTTTTACATTCTCTGGAAATTACCCACTCTCTTCACTTGTTCTGACCAACCTATGCCACCTGCATATTATAACTGTCACCCTGATCATCATTCTTTTCCAGAATCATTAAGGAATTATGCTTATCCAGAGGGATCACTGACTAAGTTCCTGGGGAACCTCTACTGTTAGCTATTTTCTAGTCATCGGCAGAACTTTAGCTCTTACCACATGACTATTTTAATCTCCTTATTGTTCTACTCTCTAACTTGGCTTTTGGAAAATGGAAATAAATTATGTCAATCAGTTCTCTTTTATGTTCGATTTGTAAGTTGCTCAAAAATTATAATATATTGGCAATAAAAAAATTGTGTACAGAAAAATGTTGTAGGCCCTTATCACATCATGTCTTTTAATACGTGCACTAAAGAAAACTCTAAGAATAGTTATCTTAAACAATTGCTTCTGCTGATTTAACTACCAGAAGAGCAGGATTAACTGACTTATGATTCCAAATTTACTTTATGACTTTTTGGAAGAAAAAACGATGAATGCAGTCACTGGTTGGAGTCAGGGTAGCAGTAGGTAATGTAATTGGCTGACCTGATAACATCACATTCTGGAAAAGTCAGACATAGTAAACTTATTTCAGTGCTACATTAGACGTAGAGCTTTTGTTGCTTCTTAATATGCCACTTCTGACCACGAAGGCCCATTTATTTCAGGATCTATTATTTCATGAATGACGGGAATGGGAGCTCAGAGCAAGAAGCCCTTTGATGGAGCAACAAGATGTCTTTTCAAACAGACAACAGCAGCCAGAGCAGTAACTATAAAATTTCAGTTTTATTTTAATTCAGTGGCAATGCATCCCTTAGGTACTGTACTACAATCAGAGACCATTATAAACGGCACCGCAAATGGGCTTATGTCATGTAATCTTACATTACGCATAAAGAAAGAAACCTGTAGATTTTAACATGGATACTCAGAAGAGTCAACTGTGGAAGAACTATGGTAAATAAAATCCTAAATCAAACATAAGTACCATGAATCCTAAATGCTCATCATGGTGTCAGATAACTCTAATTCCTGTTCTTTATCAAGTCCATCACAAAGCTCTTGAAGCCACACAAATTTCTTTCATTTTGGTACCTTTAAAATCACAATTAATGTCACAATAGTTTTAGTTTTGGTTAAGTTTTTGTATTTTAGGGGAAAACTAATTGACTGAAGAGTCAAATAAGAGCTCATGCCTTTACTGTGGGACTGTTCTCTAATAAACACTGATGCCTAGCAAACTGAACTTTTGAAACTAAACATTATTTTATAGTTTGTCTGTGAAGCTCTAAGCAGTGCCAAGATAACTCTACAAATGCTGAAGTCTTTTTTTAGCATGTTATAAATTAATTCAGCTCAGCATTAACAACAAGCATGAAACATTTTAGCTTCAGTGGCAATTTTTTGGAAAAAGTTGTACAACGACTGGCAACAGAGGTTTCGAATGAAAATGCCATCTCAACCATAAGTATAGCATTGCTAGTGCCATGCTATAAAGGGGATCCTGTTCAGCTACATACCTTCTGTATTTTACAACCTTTCCATGCACCAGGGGATCAGTCATTAAAAAGCCACTTCAGAAATAAAATAAAGCCCTTCTTCTCCGCCTGTGACAAGTTTCCATCAAGTGAAAACCTAACACTAATGCCTCGATAGCAGGCTGTTTATTGCCTGTTCCAGACAGTTTAAATGTGGGCTCTGAATAGGGTGGGGGGAACGAAGACACGCAACAGGCTTCAGGAGAAGAAAGGCTTGATTTGGGTGGCTTGAAAACTTCCTCTCTGCCCTTCCACCTAAAGGTAAGGCAGACTTCCAACAAGATTCCTTCTCTACCCCTCAAGGGTATTTTAATTCTATTCTCTCAGCCACAACCCACTGCACTTTAAAAAAACAAAACAAACTATGGTAGATCAAGTCTGCCAAAAGAAAATGGTTAAAATGCTTACTCCTCAGAAGCAAGTTACATTTTGAATTATATGGGTTGTCCAGCTAGATACATAAAAGAAAATATGTAAACAATTTTTTGGTGGGGGAATGTAGGAGTTAATTTCTTAGGTCAGTTTGTCGCAGGGCACCTCGGTGCCCCTGCTCCTATAGAGGAGAAACTGCCAGGGAGCGAGTGAGCGCACCCTGGCCTGACATAACGAGCCCAGCTGAGGCTTGCTCAGGTAATGAGCGCAGCTGCAGGTTGCCGGAGCAACCAAGCGGAGCCAGCTGCCTGTAGGGGGCAGGGCCTGGCCCTTATAAAGCCCAGGGCCGAAGCCAGGCTGGCAGTTCTCTGCCAGCAGCCAGAGAGGCAGGAGCTCCCTCAGCCGAGATATGGGAAGGAGCCTGAGTTGCAAGTACAGCTCATGATAGCCCTGGAGGCTCGAGCTATGATACTGAGTTATGGCCATGCGGCTTGTGGTTATGTTACAGCCTAGGGGCTTGTGGTTTTGTGTTGTGTTTGTGCTATTACACCCGGAGGCTTGGGTGAGGCTGTAGGGGTTGGAGGAGGCCTCAATCACAGGGACCCCAGAGAGTGTGGGGTGCCCTAGCGCCAAGAGGGCGCTTTATTTCCATAGCACCAGGGAAGGCGCAGCTCGCACGCCAGTGCATGAGCAACTGGCGGCGAGGAGCGCGGCCAGTGGGTTGCAGGCGCAACCCGTAGGTTGCGGACGGGGACCTAGACCCCGGATTGCGTGTGGGGGGGAACATAGACCCCGGCCCCAGGAAAGGGGCAATAGTATTGAGTAGCCCAGTGTGGGCACGGCGAACCCCAAAGAGGGGGAGCGCCACTGTACGTTATTGAGTAGCCCAGTGTGGGCACGGCGAACCCCAAAGAGGGGGAGCGCCATTGTATGTTATTGAGTAGTCCAGTGTGGGCACAGCGAGCCCCAGAGAGGGGGGAGCGCCATGCCGAGGAGCCCAAGACGGGCATAGCGAGCCCAGCCGCAGGCTAGTGCGGCAACACCCCTCAGACTGAGGCAGGGCGCTGCGGTTGCCCCGAGAAGACAGGGAGTAGCAGAGCGGTGAGCCAGGGTCAGAGAGGGTGCCCGTGCGGTTGGCCCATAGGACCGGAGGCCCGCTAGAGAGTTGTATATGATTGAGAAGCCCCGTGGGGGCGTGGCGAGACCCAAAGAGGGGGAGCGCCATTGTATATGATTAAGAAGCCCCGTGGGGGCGTGGTGAGCCCCAAAGAGGGGGAGCGCCATACTGAGGAGCCCTAGAGAGGGGCCATTACTGAGGAGCCCTAGAGGGGCCATATCGAGGAGCCCGAGACGGGCATAGCGAGCCTGGCCGCAGGCTAGTGCAGCAACACCCCTCAGACCGAGGCAGGGAGCTGCGGTTGCCCCTGGGAAGACAGGGAGTAGCAGCGCGGTGAGCCGAGGTCAGAGAGGGTACCCGTGCGGTTGGCCGGAAGGGCCGGGACCCACTAGAGAGTCCCTGAGCGGAACCACACCGGCAGGGGAGGCCCAGAGTGGGCTAGACGAGAGTCCCAGCAAGAGGCTGGGCATGAGAGAGGGAGCCCATGGAGGCCCGGGAAGTGGGCGAACAGACCGGACAACGTCTATTACATCTGCGAGGCTTGGGGCGTGGTATTAGGGGTTGGTAGGAGCCACGCATAGCCCCTAAGGCTGGGGTGCTTGGGTAGCGCCCATTGTACGGGGAGACCCACGAGGGGTCCAGGAGCTTACGTGCCCGAGGAAACACAAGGCAGCCTCCCTATTACATATTCCATCAAGACGTGGCGGGCGAGAATGGAGGGTGCCCTCGGGCCGAAGTAGCGCGGTGAGAGGGCCTCAAGGAGATCACGGCCCTCCATGAGGACCCCGCCATGACACAGTTTATTATTCCAAGTTCAGTTTTCCTCTATAGGGTGAATATATTTTAGAAAATAATTAAGACTGGTTAGAGAACTGACCTTTTCAGGAGGGAAAACAGTTTCACGATAGTCTCTTACTTCTGCTACTAAAAATTCATTAACATATTTTGAAGAAATAAAATTGTAAGTGGCAATATGATAATATTTCTCTCAAAGAATGACACATTATTCTGTATAACCAAAATGAAAAACACTTAGAACGCATAAGAAACTCACCTTTAGTGAGACTTCCTGAGCACTCTGTCCATTTAACATTCGTAGGACTTTTCTTTTTCCTGCCTAATGCACTAAATGCCCACAAGTACTCAAGACTGGATCACTATAGTGTGCATTTTAGGGACATATGGAGACCCCAAATGCATGTAAGCATTTCATAACTGCAAAAGCAAAAAGTGCCATGCTGGGAAGAAACCACCAGCAGTCAAGGGAAAACTGGCTCACAGGGCAAACCAAGAGAGAAAGGAAAGAGTGCACAAGGGACAAGTTGCTCCTTCTCATCCCCTATCCTTTCTTTTACTCAACTTGGGGAATACTCCCCCATCAGGCACTTGACTGGGGAATTTTAGAACTCCACACACTTCCCTACCAATAGATGAAGCAACAAGCAGCAGCAAAGGCCTTTCAGTTGACATTCCTGTAACTTTCTTGACAATAATGTCCCCTCACCAACAACAAGGGAAGAGGTCACAGGAACCTTTACAACTTTCCCCAGTGTAATTTCTAGCCTATCATACCAGGACAAGTAGCATCAACTAACCTCCCTGAACATTCAATATGTAGGCTGCAGATTGATAATGGCTGCAACCCATCTGACACAAATGTTGCTGCTGTGAAGAGAGGGAGAGAGGGAGAATGCTGAATCACAGGTGAAAGGATACATATATAGATGTTTGCAATGCATGACGCTGGATGGAAGCACTGATAGACCTAGCGGAAGTATGAAAGACTAGGTGGTATATGATCTACAGATGGTAAAACGCATCAGTAACAGAGGCAAATATTTTCAAGCAGCTTCCTATTGGAAGTCTGGAAGCACATCATTAACCTGATGCCAGATACACACAATATTTTGTGAATGCTACTTAAAAATTCATGTAAAGATAAATCTTGGTAAGACCTCCTCTGGCAGGAAGGCATAAAGCCAACCAACTTACTCAGATCAAAGTGAGTCTGATTACTAGACCCATACTTAATCAATATTTCTGGGACATGCCCTTTCCTGGTCACCTTTCCATTGCAAAAGGAACATGAATATCACAGGTGTACAAAGACAAAATATATTATTTAATTATAATACATAAAAATGACAATGTAGATTAAAAATTAAACTCTATGAATGACTTCAGTGATTCACTCATCTGCTATTAAAAAAACCTAAAAGAATAAGTCACATAAGCCTACCGTTATACCCTCCTCGAAAGCCCCACCTCAGCTGCTCTCTCCATCACCTTCTGGATGCTTCAACTAAGTTTAGCAACACAAAATTCCCAGTCTTTCCTACAAAGCCTGTTTCCCTATTTCACACCACCATGTTACCTGTCTATCCCTAGGAGTCAGCTTTGACACCATTTCTCTCACATGCGCATAGCTATGTTGTAGCCAATCTTGCTGCTGCATCCAGGCCCTCATCTCTTGTCTTGATGCCTGTAACCCTCTTTTCATCCCATTCCAACATACATAAGACAAACTTCTGAACAGAGGTTAATGGCCCTTTTCAAAGCCCTCCTTGTCCAGTGACTATATCAAGTAACTGTTTCTTCTAACTTTCAAGAATTTCATAGGCCTCTGTCTCTCTCTGATATTACCTATTCTTCCTTCTGTGTTTTTCTACCATGCTGTTTGACCAATGACGCTAAGCTTAACCATCCACCTGCTCATCCCAAAAACCATACCTTCACCCTTGCTTCCAAAATACCTCTTGTTTATAATCTTATTCCTTTTCTTCTAACCCCTTTCAAGACCTAATCCTACTGCAACAGCAATATGGCATAAGCCAAAATTAGGCTGACTGATAGGCTGTTGTTAAAACCTGCTTTTCAGTAATTTTCAAACTCAAAATAGTTGTAAACATGCACACAGAAATATATTAATGCATATAGAACATACCTAGATTTGACTCCCTTGCTGCCTCTCCTTTGTGTATGGACTGTGATCTTACAACATGAACTCTGTAAGGTAGGACCACATCTAAGTAAAACATCTGTCCAGGACAAGATGTAATGGTCCTGGTCATGACTACTAGCAGCTCCCACAATAGAAATGTTAACACTGTTAACATAAAATTGCTGTAAGAACTTCCATAACAGCATATAGTCAGTGACTTGTCATGGAGGCATCTTCCTCACAGAGAAAGTAAATGATACAAAAAGCTATATTTTAATCAAGACAGAGCTTGAGTTAGCACTATTAATATTAAAAATGCAGTCAGATTTCTGTGCCACAGGTCAGCCCTCCAAAAACAGGATATGGGAAGCCATATGTTAAAAAAACAGTGTTTAGTTTCTTGTTTTCACATCTGTATAACTAAACGCAACCCTAGCTAAGCAAGTAAGAAATATACCAACACTGAACTAATAAGCAACTCTAAACCTTGCTCTTCAATGTCATTTTTCTCTATATTCATGCTTATGAAGTTTCTAATATTATTGCCTTCCTTTATTGTTCTCTTATACCTCTGATACATCCACATTCCCACCCCCAACCCCCACCCAATACAAACCTCTGGAATATGAAACAAGCCTTTCAATTAATCTCTCAAAAAGGTGCTGCTGATTTCTTTGGAAGGAAAATGATACGGCACTGATAATTCCAACCATTTTGAATGATGTTAAATTGATCAGAATAAAGGAGCCAAATTATGCTTTAATCTGTATAATATAGCCAAAATACCCAAATATTTAAGATAACTGATGGTTAAACACCCATAATTGTGGATAGTTTATGATAGAAACCTAGAAGCCCATCTACAAACCATCAGATGAAACTGAAAACTTTATGAAAGAACAAAAAATACAATTGAATACAACCAAATACATGATCAGAACTTGGAAAAAGGTAAACAAAAACTAAAAGTCACTTACTTCAGATTTAGAGGACACATTTTCCTCCATGTCAGAATCATTGGGATCCACAATATCATCAAATGGTGGTAAAGTAGGTTTTTTTTTCTCAAGTGACTCACTTTCCATTTTGACTTTCCCCATTTTAGGCTGAGATTTATCCTTTGTTTGCTTTTTGTCAGAAGAACAAGTAAGTATCAGTGGAGGAGCACTAGAAAAACTTTTAAATAAAGACTCTGAGCTATTTTTTTTCCTTTTTTTGGCAGAAAGTTCCTCAGAATCTGTAACAGTCGGCCTTTTTGTTGGGGCCTTCTTTTCTTGCTGGTGTCCACCGGTTATAGTAAGGATGTTGTTCTCAGATTTTGGCTCCTTAGACATGGTTTTAGGTTCCTTGAAAGCCATCTTAGGAACTATTTTTTCATCTTTTAGTGGTTTGTTTTCTTTGGGTTTCTTAGAGGATTCTTTGGAAGATTTGTTGTGTTCCCTGGAAGGTTCTTTGAAGGCACTTTTATGGTCTTTTGAGTCCTTAGAAGGTTTTTCTTTGTGCTCCTTTGTTAATTTGTGGGGCTTTGAAAAACTGTTACTACTGCTGCTGCCGCTACTGCTGCTTGTGTTTATACTCCTACTTGGGTCCTGCAACAAGTATAAGCACAAGAAAAATTTAGAAACAAAGGAAAAAGGAACAAACAGGATCTACATCAAGAATCTAGACTGTAGAGCTTAATCACTCAAAGAATGTGTACATAGGCAAGAATATTACTTCCAGGTTTACTTAAAAGTAGCATCCTTTCCATTTAAAATAAATTGTCTATACATTTCTTAAGATAAAATCAGTTTTCAAACATGAATACAGTACCTCAACAGCTAAAGATAGTGGACTTTTTCATTAATCTGTAGTGGATATAAGAAAATCTATGAGACTCTGGAAAGCTAATTTAGAATGCTTGGCAGATAAAGTAGGCCAATTTTATCTCCAGAACAAACTAGGATGCTAAAAACAGAAGCATAAAATGATGAGGACAAAAACAAGAGTTTTGGAAATTCTAATACAATGTCAAGTTTTAAAGAAAAAACGTTGCAATGATAAGCCAGTGGAAGAACTTGTACTTTATATTTATAGCAAAATAATGTAAGGGTTGGAACCAACACAGCCTTATCATAATGTTTCAGACAAAGCATTATGTTGCCCCACCTTTTGATAGAGCCCATTTTTCATATCTAGTGCTAAATGTGGATCTGCATTGGAGAACAACTATCAGCACCCTCCTGGCTGTCCAGTATTCTAATGAATGAAGGAGTTTCTTGGTTGTTTTTGAAAACTGCATTGGAGGATAAAGTTTTAGTAGGTTCCGGTGTTTCATACTGTTGCTTTGTCCTTTCCTTGATTTTATGATCTTTATTTCATTCTGCTCCAAACTCAATCTTTGACAAAGAACAACATTACTTCTTTAAAAAGGTCTGTATTTCAGGATTTTTCCTAGGCATACAATAGCTTCACAATAGGTTTCTTTGCCCAAATCCACTATTGTAAAAACCTAAAAGGTCAAATCTAAAGTGGAGCCAGAATCTTTAAATGGAACCAGGAATAATCACATTTTAAAACTCCTGAAAATGTTATTTTTGGGAAGGTCTTTCTTTTATGAACTGGCATTACTGTTACCTTGCCCTATTTTCAAAAGATGCTGAACGTGCCTGCAGCTCCCATTGACTTAATGGTTAGTAACTAGTGATCAGTGCCTCTGAAAATTCATTTTACTCCAGGGATGCAAGCACCAAATATGTACAATAATTCTTCCCCCAAATAAGCCTCTTTTTACTGAATCAACAATTCCATAAGAAAGAAATTCACTTTATAAAGTATAACATTAATTAAATAATGCTGAATAGTTTCTTAGGTTGATTATACAACAACAAACTTAATATATGTATTTCTATATACCAAGTTTTTATGAAGACATGTATATGAAAAGAATTACTGTTTACAGTTGTTAGGGGTCTGCGAAGTTTCAGTCGCCAATTCTATTCAGAAAAGATTTGGCTCAATTCAGAGGCCGAATCACCGAATCAGAATCAAATCAGGAAACAAAAAAAACCCCACACTGAATCGATTTGGAGCCTCCAAATTGATTTTAAAAAGATTCAGAAAAAGATTCAGAGATTTGGCGATCTGGAATGCAATCTTGCAGGGAAACAGAAACTGAGAGAAGGGAGGGGAAGCAGGGGGAAAAACTGGTATCTGTAGCTGGCCAGTGACTGTGATCTTTTCCAGAGTCCCCTTCCAATCACGGTGCTTTGGGGGAGGGACGTAGAAACAGCATATAAGCCTCTGTCTGCAGCCTTTCTGTCGCTTTTGTGAGCTGTTTCTGCCTGAGCAACAGCATCTGAAAGGTACTACTGGACTGGCTTGGCTTCCTAGTCGGTCTCCTGCTAGTGTCTCTTCTTGGAAAGGATTGGATACAGCTTACTAGTTACCCTTGCCTAGAATCCCTCTACTTATCCAATCCATTTCTTTCAACTTATTCTTCTCCCAAAAAAACTCTTATTTGTTCTTCTTATTCCCTCCCACCACCACCACACACACACACACTTTTTAAAAAGAAAGCTGTGTTTTGCTTGCCTGGCAGTGTGTGATCCATCACTGTGCAGGAAAGCACATACATTATACACACTCGCACACATAAAGTAAACAGAGAAGAAAATATATTACAGTTACACACACATACAGTAAACAGAGAGAAGAAGAGATATTACAGTTGTGTACGCGCACATATTTTCCAGCACAGCAAACATCATGAAGCATGCTGGAAAGGCAGGTGCCAGGCCTTAGGGTAGGGGAAGAGCTGCAAGTTCCCCCCATCCCCTCAAACAGACGCATCCTCTTTCTTGGCAGCAATGACTCCTCTGCTGCCAGTGGGTGCAAGGAGGTGGAAGCAGTACCTCTCCCTGCACCATCTCCCCTAACACCAGAAATAGCCACAAGTACCAGCATGACAGTCTCCTCCACCCCAATTTCATCTCCCAGCGAGAGCCTTCCAGTGCCGGAGGAGGAGCTGGATCTGGAAGCAGGGGACCCGAGCACGCTAGCAAAAGAAATTCTGGGGAATGAGGGGGAATCTGAGTTTGTGCTCCGCACCCCTCAAAGTTCCCCTAGAGCCAGATCTCCTTTTCCAGAAGGCACCTCGAAGGAGGTTGTGGGGGCAGATGGCTCAGCTTCCCCTGTTGTTGTGCCTCTGCCTGCTGAGGAAAGGATAAGGCAGGATCCCCACCTGCAACCCAGAAGCTGAAGGGTAGTGTAGTGTGGGATCATTTTGAAGTGGCAGATGATCCCAAGTATGCTATCTGCCAGCACTGCTGAAAGCAGATCAGCCAGATCAAGGAAGTGAAACACTTCACCACCACAGCGATGCTGCTGCAACTCAGGAGACAGGACCCCCTTAGCCCTTGTTCCTCCTCAGCCTGGCACCAGTGTGAGTGTGCCCAAAAAGAAGTCCCCCTCTCACTCCAAAGCCCCCATCCCAATGAAGCAGAGGCAGGTCACCCTGGAGCAGTGGGGGAAAGCCACAGACAAAGCGGGGGGCACACTGCATAGGCAAATAAGGTAATCCAGAACATTGGGGACATGCTTGCCCTCGATGGCCAGCCCTTTTCCTTAGTTGAGCATCCAGGGTTCATAGATTCATAGATGTTAGGGTCGGAAGGGACCTCAATAGATCATTGAGTCCGACCCCCTGCATAAGCAGGAAAGAGTGCTGGGTCTAGATGACCCCAGCTAGATATTCATCTAACCTCCTCTTGAAGACCCCCAGGGTAGGGGAGAGCACCACCTCCCTTGGGAGCCCGTTCCAGACCTTGGCCACTCGAACTGTGAAGAAGTTCTTCCTAATGTCCAATCTAAATCTGCTCTCTGCTAGCTTGTGGCCATTATTTCTTGTAACCCCCAGGGGCGCCTTGGTGAATAAATACTCACCAATTCCCTTCTGTGCCCCCGTGATGAACTTATAGGCAGCCACAAGGTCGCCTCTCAACCTTCTCTTGTGGAGGCTGAAAAGGTCCAGTTTCTCTAGTCTCTCCTCGTAGGGCTTGGTCTGCAGGCCCTTAACCATACGAGTGGCCCTTCTCTGGACCCTCTCCAGGTTATCCACATCCTTCTTGAAGTGTGGCACCCAGAATTGCACGCAGTACTCCAACTGCGGTCTGACCAGCGCCCGATAGAGGGGAAGTATCACCTCCTTGGACCTATTCGTCATGCATCTGCTGATGCACGATAAAGTGCCATTGGCTTTTTTGATGGCTTCGTCACACTGCCGACTCATGTTCATCTTGGAGTCCACTAGGATTCCAAGATCCCTTTCCACTTCCGTGCCACCCAGCAGGTCATTCCCTAGGCTGTAGGTGTGCTGGACATTTTTCCTCCCTAGGTGCAGCACTTTGCATTTCTCCTTGTTGAACTGCATTCTGTTGTTTTCTGCCCACTTGTCCAACCTGTCCAGGTCTGTTTGCAGCTGTTCCCTGCCCTCCGGCGTGTCCACATCTCCCCATAGCTTTGTGTCATCTGCAAACTTGGACAGAGTACATTTCACTCCCTCGTTCAAGTCACTGATGAAGACATTAAAGAGTATCGGTCCAAGGACTAAGCCCTGCAGGACCCCACTGCCCACACCCTTCCAGGTCGAAACCGACCCATCTACCACGACTCTCTGGGTGCGACCCTCCAGCCAATTCGCCACCCACCGGACTGTGCAGTCATCCACATCACAGCCTCTTAACTTGTTCACCAGTATGGGGTGGGATACCGTATCGAAGGCCTTCCTGAAGTCTAAGTATACGACATCCACCCCTCCTCCTGTGTCCACGCGTTTCGTAACCTGGTCATAAAAAGAGACTAGATTGGTCAGGCACGATCTGCCTGCCATGAACCCGTGCTGGTTTCCCCTCAGCATAATTTGTCCTTCTGGGCTCTCACAAATGTGAGCCTTGATAATTTTTTCAAAGACTTTGCCAAGGATGGAGGTGAGACTGACTGGCCTATAGTTGCCTGGGTCCTCCTTCCTCCCCTTTTTGAAAATGGGGACCACATTGGCCCTTTTCCAGTCCTCCGGGACTTGGCCCGTGCGCCACGAGCTTTCAAATATTCCCGCCAGTGGCTCTGCAATTATGTTGGCCAGTGCCTTCAGCACCCTCGGATGGAGCTCATCTGGGCCTGCTGACTTAAAGGCATCCAGTTCTTCCAAGTGACTCTGCACCATCTCAGGGTCTACGCATGGAAGTCTGGTGCCTTGCTGCTGCCTCTCTACAACCCCAGTGAGAGACTTGTCGTGCCCCTCGCTTAGGAGGTTCAGATGGCTGAACCTCTGGCACTCCTGGCCCCATACCACCAAGTGCCCACATGGCATCACCTTTAGCAGAACGGTGGTGCCCTCCCTGTATGAGGCATGCAGGGAGTACTTGAGGGAGGAGCTGCACAAGGCAGAGTCGCAAGTAGGCTTGCACTTCACCTCGGACATCTGGAGCAGCTGGGGTGGAGATCATGCCTATCTCTCCCTCACAGGGCACTGGTGCCATCAGTCAGGCTGTTGGTGGGCTCTCCTCCAGGTGGAGGTGATGGATGAGTCCCACACAGCAATTAAGACCATGGTCGCCATAAACTGCATGGTGCAGCGGTGGCTTGTTGGGCAGGGTGAGCTCACCTGTGGGTTCATGGTCACCAACAATGAGGCCAATATGGTCAAGGAAGTGCATGATGTGTTCGCATCCACTATGTGGCACACAAGTTCCACTTCATAGTCAGGAATGACTTGGAGGGGGACAGAGCTGCCAGTGATGGTGCCATCACTACCACCCAGATGATTTCAAAATGCAGGAAGGTGATGGGCTACTTCCACCACAGAATCAAGGGGGGCAAGATGTTGTAGGACAAACAGGCAGAGCTGAATGTCCCAAAGCACAAAATCATGCAGGATGTGGAGACTCGGTAGAACTCCATATACCTGATGCTGGAAAGGCTGGTGGAACAACAGAAGGCCATCCATGAGATGCCTCTCAGGGAGACTGGGATCAGTGGCCCCCTTAAAGCGGGATGGGATACCATCTCCCAAATGTTGGTGGTCATCAAGCCGTTCCTCGAGGCCACTGAGACCCTCAGCACTGGTGATGCTCTCCTTAGCCAGGTGATCCCAGTAGTCAAGGAGCTTGAGAACCAAATAGGGAATGTTCCTGGCTGGGGCAAACCACTTCAACCAGATGTGCAAGCATTGGTGAAGTGCCTGAAGGAGGACATCAAAAAATGGTTGGATCCGTTGCAGTCCAGTACAGTCCATGTGCTGGCGGGCATGTGTGATGCAAGCATCAAGGGGAGCATGTGCAGCACCAAAACCCTCGATCACTGGATGGAGGTGCTGGTGAATAGAGTCAGGAAGGCAGAAGGGCAGAGGCGAGGGGATGTGGAAAAGTCCACTTTCACGCACCAGGATTCCCACCACCAACCAGTCTCCTTCAAGCCAGCCACTGCCAATGTGGGCCAAGGGCATGGCTTCAATGTTGGGGTCCAGAGGCACCAGACCCCAGCCTCAGGCAGGCAGTACCGAGGCTTCAGTGGCTACCTATTTCGCCAAGGACATGGAGCCACTGGACTGTGAACACTTGGCCTATTGGGTAACCCACAGCCAGATGTGGCAGGATTTGGTCATGGTTACCTGGGAACACCTGTCCTGTCCACCGATCAGTGTTCCAAGCGAGAGGGTGTTCAGCATTGCTGGGGATGTTTTGACAACCCACCACAACTCCTTGGATCTTCATTTGGTAGAGCAGCTAGTGTTCCTGAAGGTGAACCTCCCGCTGCTGGGGTTTCCCAAGCTCCACCTGCAGATGGAGTGAGTGCCACCCTCCTCACTCTGTCCACACCTATTCCCTTTTTTTTTTTTTAAACCATTTAATGCCCCGCTCTCAGAGCTGGAGGAGGCAATCACTGCATCACCAGCCACCAGGGAAAGAACATCTCTCTCCTGAGCTCCTGTGTCAGGATGAACTTGGAGGTATGGGCTGGGGCTAAGGGGAAGGAGGAGACCCCCGGTCTTGGGTATGACCTAAAACTGTACCAGGGTCAGGAGGCCTGGCGGGACTGCCAGTGGTGCAGCAGACCCCAAGAAATGCCAGGATCATGAACCTCGCTGGTGAAAGACAGGTAGGAGGCACCTTATAATCTCCAGCCACCACATGCACGCACTGTCCTGACTAGGGAAAGCCCAGACCTGTAAGATCTTTGAGAAGCCTGAGACTTGCTGGTTGCAGTGGAGTTGTGAGGCTCCAAGTGAGCTTAGCTGCCTTAGATGCCATCTGTAAAGCATGGGCTGCAGTGTAGGGGGAGGTATGGAGCTGTGGAACACGTCACCCCTAGACATCAGGGGCCTAAATGGGCAGCCTCCCACCAGGGTAACATCTGAATCAGTTTTCCATCAAGGTGTGGTGGGTGGTTGGCCCAGAAACAGGTGGGCGGGCCACGATCTCACCCACACCAGGAAGGCACCCTGTTACAGGCTACCATCCTGGCTGGTTTCATCCCACTCTGCCTTAACAAACACAAGGCAGACAAGGGTCTTTGGATCAATCTGATATCTTGTATTAGACCAACTGAATAGTTGGAGAAATGTATCTTAGCAAGCTGTTGGGTTTGAAAACTCTTTGTCAGGCTGAGGAAGCATCTGCAGTTGGTGTGTGCACTCTTCCTTGATGGAAGAAATAGTAAAGAAGTCAGCGGCTGGCATGCAATGCATGTAAGAAAAACAGTCAGTAAAAATGTAAGATTGAGGCATCAGGAGGTCAGAGACAGGCTGGGAGGGGGAAGCACGGGAAGGGGGATATTGCAGGTAAAATTGGAGAGGTACCTGCTACCTAGGGAGTCAGATGTCCATCAGGTTGTAGTGCGTCATAAATCCAATATCTATAATGAGTCCATGAGTTTCTGTATCTAGGAGGTTGATGAAGTGAAGTTCATAGTGAAAAGTGGTTTGTAAATTCCCTTTGAGGATCAGGCCTGAGAGACTGGAGAGAGAGTGGCTTTCTTGTGAAAAATGTGCCCCCACAGGTAGTTTGGTATTCTTCTCTGCAATAGATTTTTGGTATGCATTCATTTTGGTGTACAGTTGTTGCTTGGTGTCTCCCATGTATTTTCCATCAGGGCATTTGGTGCACTGGATGAAATGTATAACATTTCTGGAGGTGCAGCTGTAAGACCCAGGAATGGTGATGGTTCTGTTGTGGAGTGTAATAATTGTGGGGTAATGGAGATATGTTGGCAGGTTTTGCATTTCTTGTCAGGGCATGGTCTGGATCCATTCAGTGTGTTTTGGGCTGTAGGAAGTTGGTTTCTGGTGACTGGGTTAGAGAGGTTCGGTGCTTGTTTGAATTTACAAACCACTTTTCACAGATGAGCCTATGAGCTTCACTTCATCGACCTTCTGGATACAGAAACTCATGGACTCAATATAGACATTGGATTTATGACACATTGCAACCTGCCTGACATCCAACTCCCTATGTAGCAGGTACCTCTCCACTTTTACCTGCAACACCTCCTTCCTGCACCACCCCTCCACGCCCCACCTCCCCAGCCTGTCTCTCACCCCCTGATGCATCCATTTCCATTTTCACTGACTGGCTTTCTTGCCTGCATTGCATGCCAGCCTCCAGCTTCTTTACTATTCCTTCCATCCAGGAAGAGCACACACACCAGCTGCAGACGCTTCCTCAGCCTGACAAAGGGTTTTAAACCCAAAAGCTTGCTAAGATATATTTCTCCAACTATTCAGTTGGTCTAAAAAAGTATATCAGAGGTACCCTCGACTGATCCATGCTGGGGCTAAGACCCAAAGTGGGGTCAAAGGGCCAGGGGCCATGAGGAATGCCCAGAGCAAGAGGCTCAGGATTCTGACTGGCCTGAAGGCAGGGCTGTTACGCCTCAGCTCTGTATTCTTGAGCAACCCTGGCACAGGATGCAGTCTGTCTGACTCACAAAGGACTCCCCCCCGCCCCTCTACCTAAACGAAACTGATTAAGATGCAGTGAGAGACGCACCTAAAACTCTCCAGATAAGGGTGATAAGAGTGAAACAACTGCCCTAGGTCTCATTTACATCCGAGATGGAACCAGATGACCATTCATTTACATGAGAGATGGAAAACAGAAAGCCTGAAGCAGAGACTGCAGTGAATTCTGGGACCAGAGAAGCAGGAGAGCGCTGCATGATGGGGAATCTGTGCTTCCAATGTTAATTAACCCATGTTCACACACACCCAGCTCAGCATTTATCAGACCAGTTCTAATCTGGATTTGCTAAGGACTCCCCCCCCCCCCCCCCCGACACACACACACACACACACACACACACACACACACACAGCTCTAAGTTTAATAGGCATCTCGGGCCGTACATTCCCCGGTCCCACTATGGGAGGCCTATTTAAACTTGATTGACTAAAACTCGGTTGCCGGGTTAGGGAATGCTGAGGCAAGAGACCGAGTCTGAGGGGGTACGGGCAACATTTGAACAATGGTTAAGGGTTCATCACAGCATCCAGCCTGCTGGAGCCCTAATCCCAGGTGTTGTCGTATCTTTCCCGAGACGACTGGTGGGAGTCCTCTCCACAAAAGGTTATGAGCACCCCAATAATTGCTTTAAGTCTGTTAAAAGACTATAGTAAAATCTGGAAAAGTCATGCTAAGCTGAGGCTTGTGCACAACAAGTAAAAATCCAAAATCCTGATACTGCAAGCTATCTATTGTTCCTGAAGAAACCATGAGATATCCCATCAGGATATCTGCCATCCATAGGAATCTCAAGCTGGCTCCCAAGTATTTGGGTTACTCCCTAATCTTAAGTGTTTCCTGATTATCAATCAGTTTCCTGAGATGGTCCAAACCAGATAACCCCTTGTCAATAGAAAAGACAATGATTTACACTACTGAGGGTGCTTCAAAGCAGCTGAACTGAGGGTATAAAAATCTGTAAGTGTGTGTGCTTAAAAAGGAGAAAGAGAAAGAAAAAGAAGAAGCAGGAGGAAAGAGGGAGAAAGAAAGAAGAAGAAGAAAACTCCTGTGCTGACACCATCCCCTGTTGTTCTTGGGACGCTGGAAGAACAGATCGTCTCTCTCTTCAAGGATTGTGCCTGTCAGCTTTGCAGCCTGGGTACCGTGGACTCGGTGAGATTCCCAGCGTTCTCTCTTCTTTCTAGGCATAAACTTCTGAACCTGAACTGTATCAGTTAAGCTTGAGCTAAGTTTCCCCAAATACTTAGTGAAACCAGGGTAGTATTGTCATTGTTTGTGTTTGTTTTTCTTTTGCATGTCTATTACTACTAGTACTATTATATATTTCATATGCTTAGCAATAAATAACTTTTATAGTCAAACTGGTAGTAATTGGGTATATTTTTCCTTCTCTGCTTCTTTTTCCTTCTGTGCTCTGCAGCAACGCTTCTTTTACCTATGCTAAAGATCCCGGTGAAGCCTAAATTATTGTGGGGTCTGCTCATCAAGAGGCCAAAGATTGGGACGTGCTGAGTTTGAAACACATAAGGGGATCAGCTTGTACAGGCTGATTGACCCAGTTTGACTCAGACGTGCCCTTATGAACTGAATGCTGGCCCATGAGGGTATCAGCTGGACACCCAGCCGGATTCAGAGGGATTCTGTTTACCTGTGTGCTTGTGTCTGACTGCATTTTATTGTTGCTCTTATGAACTGATTCTTGGCATATGAGGGTGTCAGCCTGTCCATGCTGATCAGTCCGGCCAGGTCAGGCGTGTCACGTTAATTTGTGTGTGTTTGTGTGTATGACTGATTTGGTGACTGGAGGAACCCAGTCCCATTGAGATTGAGTCCTGCAAGATAGCTCCACTGGGGGTGAGGGCTTGCAGAAGGGAGAAATACAGCTCCATATAGTAACACAAGCAGCACATTGACAGAATCACCAAGACCCTAGAAACTATCCCTAATAAATGAGCACACCCCAAAGTATTGGGCAAATTTGGTAACAGGGCCAGGGCCTAAAGGGATGCCAAAGGTCCCAGAGAGGGGACCACAGCTGGAGAGGGTAAAGGATGCAATCTGGAAGGTATGGGCCACAGTGTAAAGAGAGGTACGGAGCTGCACAATGAATGTCACCCCAAGACGCCTAAATGGGCAGCCTCCCACCTGGGAAACATCTGGATCAGTTTTCCAGCAAGGCATGGCAGGTAAAAGAGGGCCGGGCGGCTGGCCTAGAAACAGGTGGCCGGGCAGAGATCTAACTGGCACTCTTACAGGCTACCATCCCTGCTGTTTTCATCCCACTGTGCCTTTTCACACACAAAGTCACCTATGTCATGAGTTTTGTTTTGAACAGTTTGAGGTGCAGTTTCCAGAAACCCCTGCACCTATCTCCTTGAAACTTGGCAGGCCTCATGCCCTTAGAATGAGCTACCACTCCTGCTGTTTTCATCCAAATCTAACAAAAAATGACAAAGTTACAAAGTTATAGGCATTTCAGTGATTCCCTATTATAGTCTATGGTCAAATCTCTCTGAATCAGCGCCAAATCTTCCGAAGCCAATTCAGCCGAATCAATTCAGGACAGTGATCCGGATCTCCGAATCGAATCACTGTCCTCCGAATTGGCCAAATCCAAATCAAATACTTTCTTATTTGCACAGGCCTAATAGTTTTCAAAACAACTAGCAATTCTCTTTTCTCAAAGGCTAAGTGTAAATGTGGTAGAAATTAAAGTATATTTATACAACTTAACTTAAAATTTCACGAACTCAAGGAGATTCTTCATTGTAAAGACCACCCCCCCAAAAATCTAATAAATATTTCCAATTGGGTTTGTATAAACTTATCAAAATGTACACAGATATTTGTAAATAAATCTAGTTCATTTAATAAGGGCATGCTAAAACAAAGGAACAAGAAACTCTGCACCAACTTCCCATGGAATATCCACTTTTAAAGTCATTCATGATCCAGCCAAACAAGGTTCTTTGGGTAAATCTGATATCTTTTATTAGACGAACTCAAGTAGTTGGAAAAAATTCTCCTTTGCAAGCTTTTAAGCAAAAACACCCCTCATCAGATTGAGGAAGCATCTTCAGTTGATCTGTACTAGAAACCAGAGGCTGGTACGCATGTAAGAAAGCCAACCGATAACTGGCTTTATGGAAGTATCAATTTTGACAAAATTTTATTTGGCCGGGGGGAGGAAAAAATGAAATACTATTGTAATGAGATGCAATTGTTCCATATACATTTTTTCATGGAACACCATATTTTTTAATTTAATGTGCTGAAATCAAGCACAATATATTCCTTATGCAAAACTGCCTTGTAAAAAAATTGTTTTAGATCTTTTTATTTTGCTTTTGAATAGAAGAAAATTGGAATATTGCAGAATCTTTCACTAAATGAAAATATCTGCTTCCTAACCAGCTTTACCACAGAAGACAAATGTGGCTGGGATAAACTGTCAGAGAATACTCTTATTAGTTGGAGTACTACGAATGCACTTTTCATTGTGGCTCAAAACCACACTAGTATTTTAAATACAGACTGCTTTTGAAATTTCCTGAGTTATCTATCAGTTTAATATACACTACTGATGTGCCATACCAATGTAAGACACATGACTGCAAATGCTAAGCAGTAAATTAAATCTATTATTCTTTTTAACAGTGAAAACTATTCTGATGACATTTGAATGTCTGAAAGTAAGCCACTTCCCCATTTCCCATACTTCTAATTAAAAAGTTAAATGAAAACATCAATCACTCCTGATTTCAGACCATTTTCCTGGAGTTTTCTAAAGTTAACTGAGAAAAGAAAAAGAAGTGCATTTGTATACCTTAAGTTTTATGTAAAACATAACCCACAGACATGCCTTCTGATTTGGTTACTAGTATTCTTTTTGTGCAAGAGGTCAAGTTTTGATTCTTAGTTTCTCAGGGCACAAGCAGCGCTTCAGTACCAAATCCTAAAAAGAGTCCCTGCATCACTTAACTATCTCGATTGTGAGCAAACTGAAGCACTTTTAGAAGGGAACCTCATTGTAGTGCTATTCAGCAGGAAAGGTAACAGCTGTGAAATGAGTTCAGTGGTGGCATAAAGTAGTATGAGAACCTTAGACCCCTCCTTGGGATTTAAAAAAAACCCAAAACAAAACAAAAAACACCCACAATGTTATATTATCTGCCAAACCAAGGAGGTTGATATGCTCATTGAAAGCATTATGTTCACCAAGGATTTATTTGCCTAGCAAGCATGTGTGTGAAGAATTATTTCACCATACATTACAACAGCCACTAAAGTTCCTAGGTTCACTCTCATTTAAGTGAATAATGTTCTATTCCACTTCCCAACTTAGATAGCTCTACAGAGTTCAACAGATAGGAGGAAAACGGATAATGACAGGCAAAAATTGAAATAATAAGGGAAAAAAAGTATTTTTATATATTCAATTAATACAAATGTAAATTGGTTATACTGGCAGGGGCATACTGTGAAAAAATACATGTACATTCTTTGGCGTACATGCTTTGTGCTAAAAAAATATTGATTCATGTTTTTTCCTTGCTTATCTAACAGAGATCAAAATGTTTGTTTCCCTCGCTGCCCTAAGAAATGCCGCAAGCAACAAGTGAGCAATACATTCTGGCACACTGGTTACTTTCAAGTTATGACTGGAACATTGAGATTGTGGATTACTGGCTGATGATATATTTACAAACCACTGCTTGCACATTTGTGTACCATAACATAAATGAATTCCTTTATGGTTTTGTTGATACACACACACACACGCATACAGACACACACACACACACACACACGCATACAGACACACACACGCATACACACACACCCCAGGCTTGTCCAACATACGGGCAAGCCATTTTCTGAGGCCCAAGGTGCTGCGAAGGGAAACAAAAGTAAACAACGTACTTTTGTTTCTGGGGGGTGATGTGATACCACTTCCTGTGAAGTCTTTGAATATGGCTCGCCGGCCCACTGGATAATAAAAAGTTCATGATCTGGCCCCACATTCAAAAAGGTTGGGCACCCCTGATATACACACACACATATATATAAAAACACACACACATCTTTATACACACACACACCTATATACACATATACATACAAACACACACATATACACACACACACACGCATATATAGATGTACACACACACACACACACACACACACCCATCAAACTACAGGCCCATCAGCCTGACCTTGTCAGGATGACCTTGCCTATCCTGGGCAAGGTCTTAGAAAAATCTATTAAAGAGGCCATCCTTAATGGACTGGCCAACGCCAACTTCCTGTGGGACAGCCAGCACAGGTTTGCTACGGGTAGGTCTTCCTTGACCAATCCCATTTCCTTTTATGACCAGGTGACCTATCACCTACACAAGGGAGAAGAGAGTGATGTCATATATCTTGACTTCAAAAAAGCCTTTGATCTGGTATCCCATGACACTGGCCAACTCTGGCCTTGGGTCCACCATAATCAGCAGGCTGGGGAATTGGCTCCATGGTCAGACCCAGAGGGTGGTGGTTGTCGGAAGTCAATAGTCATGGTGCCCCGTGACCAGTGGGGTCCCCGAAGGCTCTGTTCTTGGACCCATATTGTTCAACATCTTCATTAATGATGTGGACATTGGAGTCAGAAGCGGACTGGCCAAGTTCGCCAACGACACCAAACTCTGAGGCAAAGCATCCACACCTGAAGACAGGAGGGCGATCCAGGCTGACCTGGGCAGGCTCAGCAAATGGATGGACAAGAACCTGATGGCATTTAACACTGAAAAATGCAAGGTTCTCCACCTTGGGAGGAAAAACCTGCAGCATACTCATAGGCTCAGCACTGCTATGCTGGCTAGCACTATGGAAGAAAGAGACTTGGGGGTCATCATTCACTACAAGATGAACATGAGCCTGCAATGCGATGCTGAGCCTAGTAAAGCGAGCAAAACACTGGCTTGCATCCATAGATGCTTCTCAAGCAAATCCCAGGACGTCATTCTCCCCTTGTACTCAGGCTTGGTGAGGCTGCAGCTGCAGTACTGCGTCCAGTTTTGGGCCCCACAATTCAAAAAGGATGTGGAGAAGCTTGAGTACAGAGAAGAGCCACACACACGATCAGAAGTCAGGAAAACAGACCTTATGACAACAGGCTGAGACCTATGAGGCTCTTTAGCCTGGAAAAGCGCAGGCTCAGGGATGATCTGGTGGCCACCTATAAGTTTATCAGGGGTGACCACCAGTATCTGGGGGAATGATTTTTCACCAGAGCGCCCCAAAGGATCACGAAGTCGAACAGTTATAAACTACTGCAAGACCGTTTCAGGCTGGACAGAAGGAAGAATTTCTTTACTGTCCAAGCCCCCAAAGTCTGGAATAGCTTGCCATCAGAGGTGGTTCAAGCACCTGCATTGAACACCTTCAAGAGAAATTTGGATGCTTATCTTGCTGGGATCCTATGACCCCAGCTGACTTCCTGCCCCTTGGGCAGAGGACTGGACTCGATGATCTTCCGAGGTCCCTTCCAGCCCTAATGTCTATGAAATCTACACACACACACCCCCCCTCTCTATATATAGACATGTGCATATATGTGTGTGTATACGCACACACATACATACACATACACACACACACACATATACACATACACACACACACATACATATACACATACACACACATACACATATATAAACACAGACATATATACATATATACACACATACGTATACATATATATACACACGTATATATACCCATATATGCATACACACACACACACACACACACACACACACACACATGTACACACGTATATATACACACACATGCACACATGTAGCAGGGGTGTAGGTTGTTGCCGTGTTGGTCTAAGGACATAGGCAGACAAGGGTCCTTGGGTGAATTTGATATCTTTTATTAGACCAACCCAAATAGTTGGAGAATAGTTATTAAGCAAGCTTTCGGGTTCAAAAACCCTTTGTCGGGCTAAGGAAGTTTCAGCAGCTGGTGTACACAGCTTCCTTAGGGTTCGAAGGGTTTTTGAACCCGAAAGCTTGCTTAATAACTATTCTCCAACTATTTGGGTTGGTCTAATAAAAGATATCAAATTCACCCAAGGACCCTTGTCTGCCTATGCACACATGTATACACACTCGTATATCTATACACACACACACACACATATATATATTTATCTATATGTTTATATACACACATACAGACACATGTGTGTATATACACACACAACCACATGTGTGTGTACACACATGTATATATACACACAGATATATACACAAATGTATATATACACACACATACACATGCACATACAAATACACGCATGGACATATACATACAAATACACGCATGGACATATACATACAAATACACGCATACACACGTGCACACATACCCACGCATACACACACACACACGTGTGCACACACACACACATAGATACACACACACGCATACACACACAGATACACACACTATACACACAAATACACACATACACACAAATGTGCACACACATATACACACATACACACAAATGTGCACACACATATACACACATACACACACACACGCCTATATACACACATGCACATAAACACACATATACACCCATGCCCACCCATACCCACATACACACACGCATACATAAACCCACACACACGTATACACACACACGCATATGCACACACCCAGACACATATGCACACATACACACATATATATACACAAACATGAACAGACACACAGAGACACATACACACAGACACGCACATATACACTCACATGCATGGACAGATACACACACATATACACATACATGCTCACACACAAATATATACACACGCACAAATATATACATGCATACACATACCCACATATATGCACAGACACAAACACACATACACACGCATACACAGATATACACATACACACAGACGCATGCACACACAGACACATATGCACACACCCACACAAACACATGTATACACATAAACATGAACAGACACACTGACACACAGACACTCACACGAACAGACATATACACGCACATGTACACACAGAAATATACACATATACACGCATACACACACCCACACACATGCACACAGACACACACACAGACACAGACACATGCACAGACACAGACACACCCTCACATACACACCCACACACACACGCATGCACACACACACACGTGCACACACACACATTATGATGACCAGAACCAGAGGGATTAATAAGCAATAAATATGTGCTTCTTAGAGGCATTTGGTATTTTGCCTAAACAGGTAATATTAGTTAATATAAAGCTTGTAAGTTTGTAAACTGCAAATGTAACTTGTCTGTCATAAGTTTAACCAAAATGATAAAATTAACTGTTTGTGGAACTTACTGGGCCCCATAGGCAAAGCTGTAGATGCAAGATTAGCTGACCTAACGGTTTCTGCTCAGGGTTCAGCTTTAGCTATAAAAAACTGGATCCAACTGCCTGGCACACCCAACACATTCCAGGAAAGCACATCCCAAGAAAGCATATTCAAATGAAACCTAAAAGGGGTTGGGGCTTAGGCGGAGCAATGTCAATTTCAAACCTAAAGGTGCTGCATTATAATTTGCTTATTGGATAAACCCGAGTTCAGGTAGTAACCTTTCATGATAATTTTTAACACCTTTCAATCCCATAGGGTAACAGCTATAGGGCAACATTGTGAGTGGCTCTAAAGCCAACAAATTAGCATAAGACTAGGTATAAAAAGCGTGTGCATCAGGTGACCAGCAGGAAGGAGGGAACAGAACGATCAATTCTGTTCCATGCCCAGACCCCGGACTCCCAGTGTGAGTGAGGATCAGATCCTGATCAAGGGATCTTCCCCGGTAACCCCTCTGACAGCATCAATTGGGGACACCTGACTTCACTGGAATCACTTGACGCATACCTGGCACTGAGGGACTATCAATAAGTTGCCAAGCCACGTCTGTCTGTCTGTTGTTTTGAACAGCCCAGTGGCTAATACTTTGCAGTGCCCAGTTGGCCTGCAACAGAACTGATCTATCTATCTGTTGTTATTATCTGTTGTTTACTATTAGCTCTTTAATACTGCATGATCTGCTTATTGCATTTATCTTTCTGTTAACTGTTGTGTATGTGTAAGCTATAATAAATTTGCCTTTACTTCACTCCTAACTTTGCCTCCTCGATCCAAAACTGAATCAAACAGCTCAGTTGGTCTGTGATCAAATTGATACACTCACAGTGCCCAGCTGGCCTGTGACAACACATATACACACAGTCAAAAATACACACACATATATATACACACATGCACATACACACATGCATTATGTACACATACACCCACATATATACAGACACACATATATACACACATGCACATATGCATATGCACACACCCACACATATATACGCACAAACACGCACACATGTATACACACACGCACATATAAATACACACATACATACACACGCATGCTTACATAAACACACTCACATACACACATGCACACACATACACACGCACACATATATACATGAATACACACACCCACACATACATACACACACACAGGCACACACACAAACACATGTATACACACAGAGGCACACAGACACACACACATACACACACTCACATGCACATATACACACACATATGCAGACACCCACACATATATGCACACACAGACACAAACACGGACACACATGTATACACACAGATATTTATACACACAGACAGAGACATGTATACACACACACGCACATACACATATATATACACCCACACCCACCCACATATATAGATACACACACACATATACACGCATACCCACACCCACAGACACACACATACATGACACATATACACAGATGTGTGTGTGTAGTTAGTGTGTGTGTTTGTGTATGTATAGTGTGTATACAATACACTATAGTGTGTATATACACAGAGAGACACCCAACAAATATCAACAGAATACTTAATGTGAAGAAAATATGCTTGTTAAAATAACTGTAGGCGTTTCCCTTTATGAGCAGAGTAGCTTGTTTGTTTTTTTTTAAGTACACAAATTTCTTTAAGAAACATAATTCCCTTAATATAGTGGGGCTAACAGACCTTCAAAAAGACAAAATATTTAGGAAAGCAAGATACAATCATAATATAGAAGTTGAGACATTGAGTGAAAACTAAAATGACTCGAGAACTAAACATCATGTCTTACAGAACCAAGTGTTGTGTTGGATTCTTCCTCTGCACCCTACCTGCAATTTCTTCACACGGACCTTCACATTACAAAATGTAGTCTCTCAATTTAGTTAAAAATGTTGCCCTAGGGCAAGCAACTTCCCAAGAAAACAGTCTCAAAGAACTCAAGTAGCTGATATACTTTATGAAGCTAGCTAGCAAATTAAGCATTTTTCTGGTTCATTAAGTGGTTCATTAAATTTGATTTAGTCATTAAATTGGCTACCTCAGCACTACCAACCTAAACTACTGTATTCTGTGTTTAGTCTAGAAATTTAAGGTTAGCAGTCATTAAAAATGCACGTTATTTTATTTTCACTTGTAATAAAAAAAAGTTAGTTCAAATTTTACTGCAATCTCTGGATAACCTGGATGTGCTAAGGTGAAGCCAGGGAGTTTGTGTTAAATTTGGCTCTTGAGGTAGGAGTTGGCTCTCAAGTGGGAAAAACTGAATAATTTCAGAACATTTATTTTTTCCAATGAATCATGAACTATTTAGTAACACAAAATTTCTAATATAAATACCTTTAAAAATATTACTAAACAAAGTTCATCCATTTGTAAAGATTTTGGTGTACAACAGAAAGGGAATGCTAAATACACAGAACTCTAGCAGAGAAAGAAGGTAAAAGGGGAAAATCAATTTTGAAGAGGGATGCTTAAAGTACTTTTGAAGTGTTTTCCCTCCTCTTTTCATTCACTGCTTTTTCAGTTGTCTCCTAAAAAGTATTTCCCTTACTGATTATTCTTTTTACAGATATTTTTTGCCCTCACCCTCCTAAAGCTTTCAGCACTTGGCTTGTCTTTTCTGTCTGATCCATATTACAGGTTACCCTTAAGGCCAGCAGAAATGGGGAACAGTGTTAGTTGGCAGGTGTCAAAAAACCAGTATGGGGAGCACAAGACATTGTGGTTTCTATAAATGAGAAAAAATGCCCTCCTTCTCAACCCACTGATTTTTTGGGGAAGGTTATTGTTATTATTCAAAAATAATGAACCATTTGATTCTAAGACCCTCCACAACAGATGATGATGATCGTCATCATCATGAGATCAAAATATATATCTACAGTACTGCTCTTAAATATTTTGCATAATTTACAAAAAATCACTACAATGCATTTAAGAGCAACACAATGATTATTACTAGCCAGATTTAAAATGCTACTTGAGATATCTGTGCATCCCAAAAGCATACAGAGTCCCTGAGAATGTGCACAATAAGGAGTGCTGAAGACAAGACTTGTAGCTCTTCACCAAATCCCCATCACCTTGCCACATTTTGAAAGGGTCAATCTACATCAATTTGGGCCCACTGCTGGGAACCATTTGAACATCATGGTCATCACACTGAATTATAGACATTAAGAAGTACAGACACTTGTATGCTTAAATCTGTATTTTAGAAGCTTGCGTGATTGCAAGGAAACTGTGAGAGTTGTCATTACCAATCAATGTGTTCTGGATTTTGATAAATAAAAATTTAGCCAATAATATCATTTTTAAATTTTCTGTCAATCAGGTGCTGAAAGGCAGCTGTGAAATTCTTCCTTGTGTGAACTTGAGTACAGAAGTTGAAAACTGTCAGGGAAGAAATAACATTCTTGGGTTCTTTGCCTCAAATATTTATGAAGAGAAACTGACCTGAGTTTTAGTATTCGTAAATACCAATCTAAACAAATTTAAAAGTGCTATCTGTGAAATAGAGGCTAAATTAATCTTCTTTTTTTTTTAATTGTATTTACTGGATTTTTTTTAAGAGTGTTGGGAAACTTGCATGCAGGCATTTGTACCAAGACCACATGACATGCACAAAACTACACTGACGTTGATAGAATTACTCCACTTTACATGCACTCAGAGTCTGGCTTTAGTAGAAGACGCTACTCAAATTCGAACTGAAAAAACTCCTCAAAGAGTGGATTTCAGTTTGTGGAATTTTAGCATATAAGAATACACAACATTTTAATCAGACTGAATAAAATTATATTGCATTTCCATCCCTCCAAATCCAACCAATACACCTAAATAAAACAGCACATTGGAACATAGCTTTGCAGACATTTCTTGTCACATGATGTACAAATGGGGAACTGATTTTGTACATGGCGGGGGGGGGGGGGTTGAAGGACAAAAGTTGCTGCAGAGGCAGGAAATGCTGGGCAATATTTTAAACTGATGCAATGACTTGTCCTGCTGTTAAATATTGCAATGAACAGCAGTTAAGATTGAACAAAGAAGAGAGCAGTTAATTGGTACAGCATCTCCCATGGCTCAGAGCTCAGTGTTAATTTTATTCTAAGAGCAGGCTTGGTATTTTCCCTCAATAATCTCTGCCAAAGTAAAAATAAAAAACCCAACCCTCCCCCCCTCAAAAAAAAAAAAAACACCTAGGGACTTGTGGATAAAATGAAAACAGTGATTTCAGTTTGACAGTACTGCTGTTGAATAGTCCTATTTTGTAACCAGATAATGCAGCATCTTTCCCTTTTACCAGTTTCATAGAACACAAGCCTCAATTGATCTGTATCTACATTTGCACTACTTACTGCAGCAGCCGTTGTACTGTCAGGCATCAGAAATTGGTGACATCTCCATCAAGTGGTAATTTATATTGAGTATTAACTCCTGAGGCAGGAATGCAACAAACATGCAACCACCTTTTTCTGCTGTCAGACCCAACTCCCTGTCCCACATTTACTAGCAGATTTTTCCACTAAACAAATGGACCCAGAATAGACACACAGTAAAACAACAGCAACAACAAACAACAAACCCCCCTGTCATCATTTGCTAAGTGCCTACCTGCCCTTCCCTTAGGAAACTGTTGATAAACAAGCTATCAAGCAAAGCATTTGAGACTGAGATGGCAATACAAGGTTCAGAGGAGGGAGAATGGTCAATAAAGCACTCTGAGTGTTGGTCCAATTCCCTGACCCAGTGGAGACTTCCTATGTGAACCTGGGCAAGCTACTGAGCCACTCCATGTATATTATTCAACAGGTACGCTTAGGAATGTCCCTCTTTGAGACAACTCATTTATTCGGTGCTTTAATATCATACACAGATGCAGGTACTTGAAATTTGTCTACAGAGCAATATTTTGTACATTTATAAACTATATAAAATAAAAGAAATCATCACCATCCTAGCCGTACAAAATCAGGTCAAACAATGAACTTCAAAACCAGTGTCAAGAAACAAAGGAAATAAAACCTATAAATGACACAGTATTTAACAGAAGGGAACAAACAGGATAAAGAGGACTTCTCTGTTAAACAGCTGTTTCTATTACGTTACTATATTTACTCGAATATAAGACAAAGTTCCACCCCCACCCCCCACCAGCATAGGGGAAAAGACCCTCATCTTACATTCATATACAAGGAAACCACATTAAATACATTGTCTATTGTTAAACTGCTGCCAAAAGCAGCATGTGCTTAGTAATGGAAACAAAGTTGATTAAAATGCAGCCAGTACACATGGTCCATATTGGGTGTACATACTGATGGGAACCTACTACTTTTTTTTTTTTTTGGTGGCCCTTAAAGGCAGTTGCTTCCCCAGGAGGGAAAGAACACCAGATCTGGAGGTACTAAAATACTAGGCCAGTACTTGGAGATACCGGAACAAGCTACGACACTCTCCCGTGGTGCCAAAAATGCTGATGGGTACTAACCAAACGGATAGGTTGGTGTAGTCCATCTGAATATGGTAGCTCCCATTGCTCTCAGTCCCCCTCAGCATGGACTATCTTTCAAGTTATGGTGATCTAATGTATTGCATATATTTCAACGACTTCTTCACTCCCACAGCTAAGCTGCACTTTTCTTTCCCATTTCCAGTTATTCCTGTTTCTTCATGTGTAGTGTCTACTATTGGGAGGTGGAGGGGAGGAGTGGTCTGTTTACTTTGGCAGTTAAAGAAAGCCAAGAGAGGCCATGACCAGCCTGGTGGAAAAAACAGGTGTGGAGCACTGGTAGAATGAAGGGATGCTGGTGATGGCGGCAGATTTCTATCAGGAGCTCTACGCCGTAAGACTGGAGGACCCAGGGGCTATGTAGGACTGTCTGCAGAGGCTCATCTGGGTCCTCAGAGAGTAAAAAGGGCTGATACTGGTAAAGGAGTGGACCATGGAGAAGGTTGACAGGCCCCTGTGCAGTTTCAAGAACAGTAAGACTCTTGGGGTAGACAGGCTCCCCAAGGAATTCTTTGTTACCTTCTGGGATCAGGTGGTCCCCAATCTGCTGAAGGTCTTCAAAGACATAGGAGGAGGGCAGGGATGGACTAAGGCCTTATGACCCTCTTGTACAAGAAGGGTCCAAGAGAGGAGTTGAAGAACTGGAGGTCTATAACCCTCCTGAACTTCAACTATAAACTGCTGGCCAAGATGTTAACTGAGCGCCTTAAATCTGTTATAGGGACAGTGATACACGAAGACCAGACATGCGCAGTACCAGGGAGACCAATCCATGGAGCCCTGCTGCAGCTATAGGACGTACTGCAGTACCATCAAGAGAGGGGCCAGAGCATTGCTGTGCTGCACCTCTACCTGGAGAAAGCCTACGACCAAGTATCCTACCAACTCCTGTTCAAGACACTAAAGATGGGAATCCCATCGACCTTCATTGCCTGTATAAAGAAGTATATGTGGATGAGAGCAGCCAGGTGCTGGTAAACAGGCTCATGACTGTACCAATAGTGGTGGAGTTGAGAGTCTGGCAGGTGTTCTCACTCTCCCCAATCCTGTTCATCTGCATAATGAAACCTCTAGCTAGGAGGCTCAAATAGACCCCAGAATTAATGGAGTGCAGGCCCCAGACACAACCAAAAGGAACCAAGGGCCCTAGCCTACATGGATGACCTCCATGTCTTCTGCATGGACAAGTGGTCAGTCAAAAAAGTACTGAAACACACACAAGTATACAAAAGCAGTAGTAGAGGCCAAGTTCAATGTGAGCAAGAGCACCTGCCTGGTAATGGGTGATCTGGGGGACCTGTCATCCCTGGGGGTCTGCAACTGACCAGATGGAGGGCATGGGAAAAGACTGAGGCCAAAGTTAACTGCCAGAGTCTCTGAAACTGAAACTCTGGCAAACACACCACCTCTCGGGGGGGGGGGGGGGGAGGGGTGCGTGGCACTCATGACGGCAGTGTTCCTATCAGTGCTTCTGTACACCACACTGCTCTTCCCTCCCCCTCAGAATCTACACAGCCATCTGTGTTTTCTTCTGGGGCTCCAGATGGGACAACACGAGGAAAACCTCATACAAGACAAAACAGGCAGGAAGCTAAGTTAAAGTATGTTTGTGAAATATCTGTATTAAAACTTTATTCAGTTAAAAAAAAGAAAGATAAAATGGGTCAATTCAGTCAGTGTTTTCAAATTTGCTCCTCACTTCCATGTGCTCGGAAAGAGCATTCCATTCTCATAAAGAGGCTGTGACAGATGTTTACACAGTCCAGTGTGTGGCAAATTTGCTTAGTGGTCACACCCAGAGAGTGGTAGTAGATGGGTCAGTATTGACTTGGAAGGATGTGGGTAGTGGAGTCCTGCAGGGTTCGGTCCTTGGACCTGTAGTCTTCAATATCTTCATCAGCGACGGATGTGGGTGCGAAGTGTACTCTGTCCAAGGTTGTGGATGATACTAAATTGTGGGATGAAGTGCACACTCCGGAGGGTAGGGAACGATTGCAGGCAGACCTGGACAGATTGGAAAAGTGGGCAGTACACAATAGGATGCAGTACAACAAGGATAAGTGCACCTAGGGCGCAAAAATATCCAGCACACCTACAAGCTGGGAAGTGACCTTCTCAGCAGCATGGAAGCAGAAAGTGATCTCGGAGTCATAGTGGACTCCAAGATGAACATGAGTCGTCAGTGTGACAAAATCATCAGCAAAGCTAACACACTTTATCATGCATCAACAGATGCATGACAAATAGAACCAAGGAGGTGATACTTCCCCTCTATTGGTCAGACTGCAGTTGGAGTACTGCGTCCAATTTTGGGCACCTTACTTCAAGAAGGATGTTGATAGACTTGAGAGGGTCCAGGGGAGGGCCACTCATATGGTTAGGGGCTTACAGGACAAGCTGTATGAGGAGAGCCTGAGGGAACTGGACCTCTTCAGCCTCCACAAGAGAAGGCTGAGATGTGATCCTGTGGCCACCTACAAATCCATTAAGGGGATGCAGAAAGGGATTGGAGACGCTCTGTTCACTAGGGTGACTCTTGGGGTAACAAAGAACAATGTTCAAAAACTGACAGAGGGCAGATTTAGGCTAGATATCAGGAAAAACTTCTTCATGGTAAGGGTGGCATAAATTTGGAATGGGCTTCCAAGGGAGGTGGTGCTCTCCCCTACCTTGGGGGTCTTTAAGAGAAGGCTGGATAGGCACTGTTTTCTGCCTAGGCAGAGGATCAGACTCGATGATCTGTTGAGGTCCCTTCATCTATGCATCTATGATGAGGGTGGGTGGGGTAAGGGGGCCTCCCAGATTCATTTTCCCTGCTGTAGTAGTGGGAAGGGGACAAATTCAAGGCAAACCTCCAATAAGTAGATTCTATACCTGGAAAATTATAACAAATTTATAAGTAATTCATATATAAAATCTAATTATTGGGGGAGTTAACTTACAATCAGGGTCATCTTATATTTGAATAAATGCAGTATTTTTTTTATTTTGGCTAGAAAAAGAAGTCATGCTATGCTATTTATTCACTTCCTCTCACAGTCAATTCATGTACCACATTTACTCAAATCCAAGATGAGCTTTCCCCCCTCCATTTCACATGTAGAAAAAACACCCTCATTTTGGATTACAGAAATGGTTGTCAGCCTTTTTTGTATAGGGACCTATTTGTAAACATCAGTGGACAGTCCCAAACCAGTGCCCCTCACTGCCGCCCCCAGGCCCCAGCCCCCCAGTGTGTGGGGCAGGGGGCAGGTGTGTGGGGCAAAGGATGGGTGTGTGTGGAGTGGGGGGGGGCCAAGCAACCCCAGGCAGGCTGGAACTACCAGCCTGCAAGGGAAAAGCTACAGTTTTCCACGTTTTTCTCTTTTGATTTTTAAGTTTGTTGATCCATTTTTAAAAAGCTATCTGTGACCCTTTAATATATTCTTGCACCCCACTTTCGGGTCACGACGCATGGGTTGAGGAACACTGGGTTACAGTATCAAGCTAGTGCAGGCAGCAGCAGCTGGAGTCTGAGCCAGAGCTACAGGAGTGACTACATGGTGTGCAGCTCAGGGGGAGAGCAGGGGACACTGTGCAGTGGAAAGGAAGCTGCTACAACTTTGGGTCCGGCTTTGGCTGTGACCCAGACCCAGGCTTGCAGATGCTGATGTTTGGCCAGGACTGGAGCCATCATGTTCTCTAGAACCACAGAAGGGAGGTGGGGCACCAACACTGGGGAGAGGAGTCAGGCTGTCTGCCTCCCTTCTCAGTGGTTGGGGAAAGAATTTAAGACGGCCCTCCAATCATTAAATTCTACACACGGAAAATTATAATATATTTATGTATAGAGTTTAACAATTGGGTGGTCATTTTAAATTCCAGCTTGTCTTGGTTTCAGGATTCTCTGCTGTTTACAACAGGTTAATTGTTCAGAAAGCCTCACTGGAATAATCACACTTTTGTGGAAGAATCTTGTTTCTATTATTTACTAGCTTTACTTATTTGCAGTGATGATTTGGAGACTGATAGCAGATTATTAAATTTTAAAATAGCAGGTAGAAAAATACATGCAAATTTTACACAACAAAGAAAAAGAGAATACCACATCACAAGACGTATTTTGCCTGTTTATTTTACATGTTAATTTTATTAATTACAGTAAAAGCTCTGTTATCTGGCATCCGCCGGGAATGGGGGATGCCAGATAACAAAATATGCTGGTTAATTGAGCGGCCCGAATAGGTGTCCTTGCCTGTTCGTGCTGCCGCCCCTCCCGCGGCATCACTGCCCCTCCCATGGGCCCTGCGGGCCCCACAGGACAGGGAGATGGGCCCCATGCAACCTGTTATGCCCCTGGGCCATGGGGGCTTGGCAGCGCAGGCTGGGGGCTTGGAGAAGCTGGAAGTGCCAAGGTGGGCACTTCCGGTTTCACTTTACCTTACAAGCCAGCATGCCGCTTAATAGAGTGTGCTGGCTTGTAGGGGCCAATTATTGGAACTTTTACTGTATTCAATTAGATTATGCAAAACTCTAGAACTTTTTGTTCAGAGATTATACCTTTTATTCATTAGTTAATCTTTTATCTATTTTGGAATATTCTAATAACTATTCTATGGTATATTTTGTAAGATTAATAATGAGATCATTGTCACATGAAGCAAGAAGATTTTTTTGTGAACACTATGTTCAAAGATTAGTGACATGAGTATCACAGAGATTCTACAGTACTCGGCATGCACTATACATAGAAAGACAGGTTTATTGTAGTGATTTGAGTATAGTAAATCTGCTTAATAAAATTTTACTGAATTGCTTTCTATAAACGTAAGACATGTAAAAAAATGACTATTTTTTTCCATTAATAGAAAAAAAGAAACCAAACCTCTCACTCACTACAAAAAAGTATCACGCACACACACACACAACACAAATTTACTCATTTAGAAAATTCAAAGTCTTATATTTGAATAAATATCCCACATTATCTCAAATATAAGATCACTCTGAATATAAGACAACCCCTAGTAATTAGTTTATCTATATGGGCAATTTATACATTTTGATTTAATTTACCAGGTATAGAATCTTATTATTGGAGATCTGTCTTGCATTTGTCCCCCTCCCACTGTTGCACCAGGAAATAAAAATCTGAGGATTCAGGTAGCCCCTTTGCCTCCCCGCCAACTTCTTCTCCCTGCATCCCCTTGCCCTGCTCCTGTCAGATCTTGCTTTCATTGAGCACATGGCAGTAAGAACCAAATTTGAAGAAACTGACCTTGAAATAAAACACAGCTGCGGGCCCCATGGGACAGGGAGATGGGCCCCATGCAGCTTGTTATGCCCCCAGGCCAGGGGGGGATGCAGCCTGTCTGAGTTGTTGGACAGGACAAGTTTTTATGGGACAGGTGTGTGTGTATAAAGAAAGGGGCTGTAATCCTAGATGTCTCTAGGAAGCAGTCTCCAAGGAGCCTAGGATTGTCCTTCAATTTGCATAGAATACCCATACACTTAGTTCACCCAGAACAGATTAATTTACCTTTTTCTGAAACTGCTGTAAGTTAGCACAGATACTCCATAAACACACTTTTAAGTAACACTTTGGTACCTACCTATATATAGAAAAAAAACTATGCATGATATTAGTCTAAAGCCAAAAGGCTCATGATTTACCATAGAGTTCATTGGGTTGGGCCCCAGCCAGAATCAACAGCATTTTAAGACATGGTGACTACAGCTCAATATTTGTGCATACTCTGGATAAACCCTCACAAAGGATCCATGTGCTAATTATCCCACCACTCATGACTAGAACTGGGTGTTCTTTTCATAAGTCCTGGAGTGCTCCAAAATGTATATAGGCAATTTGGTTCAGTTCTACCTCATAGAAGGTGAGGCTACACAAGGATCATATGCACAAGGTGAGAGAGGGGATGACAGGGATTTGGGGTGAACTGTTTGGGGCCCCATTTGGTGATGTTTGCCAGACATTTAAGGCTGGTGAAGAAACAGGAATAATTGGAAATGGGAAAAAGATGCAGCTCAGCTGTGGTAATCAAGAGGAAGTCAAAATGTAATGTATGCAATGTGGTGGCTCTCCATGACCTGGGAATCAGCGCTAAGGGGGGCTCTGCTCAATGGACACTACCATATATCTTATTCAGATAGGTTGTACTAGCCTATGCTTGGGGTAGGTTCCCATCAGCCTGTTTGCCCCACATGGACTGTATACTTTATAGTCATGCTCAGAGTTGGCTGCATTTAATCAGCTTCATAGTTAGTTTCCATTACTGAGCACATGCTGTGATAGGCAATGTATTTAATGTGGTTTTCCTGTATGGGAATGCAAGATGAGGGATTTTTTCCCCCTTTGCTGACTGGGGGAAAACCTTGCATTTAAGTAAATACGGTTAATACTTTGAACTGCTATTTATTCTCTCTCTATTCAAATTCTGCATTTGTTTCTAAGGGGTGAATAAATGTTCATGGTGAAGGGGCTGCACCTAAACATATTGACCCTGTATTGCAGGTGTGAAAAAGCAAAAGCTGCCTCATCTCAATTTCTTGCATCAAAATAGGTCTCACCTTTTGCCCATGAGATGATTTCTTCTTCACTTCAGAAAAAGACAGGGAGTTACTGGGAAGGCTGGGGAGATGAAGGCTCTGTCCCGAAGGAATTGATGTGCCGTCTGACATTACCATGATCTGCCATAAAAGAGAGGGAAAATAATACAGTATTTCCCCCTTCAATATTTGACTATCTTAGGAGTTAGCAATCACTTTAAGGGTGAACAGACAAATAAGCCTCCAATACAGCCAGCACTCTTGCTCTCCTCTCTCAGGGACTGCATTGATAAAATTACTGACTCATCCTCCATTCCAATGAGCAAAACAAATCTTGTTAATTTGTTTGTAAAGACAACTTAAGCTGAAAAGAGTTGGCACATTCTATTCCAGTAGAGAAAGTGTTTTACAAAAAGACTTGTTGAAGTCTACAAATTTTACATATAGACTTCAGACCACTTCTGAGTAAGATTAAAATCCTCTTTGTACATAAAGTCCACATGCGCAAAGACATTCAATACTTTAGAACCTTATTGGCCAAAACCATTACATTTATCCACTTTGGAGCAGGAAGCTGTCCCGTTAATTGTCATGCCAGTACAAAATATAAATGCGAATTAATTTTTGCTCAAGAAGAATAAAGCAGTATGACAGAAGATGTACTGAAGATGCAACAGAAAGTCTTGCAAACTGCTTCCAGTACTGGACTTAAGCAATATGACTCCAACATCCTCTAAAAGAAGGAATCCATCTTACTAGTGAGGCAGGTAAAATGCAAGGCCAATATTTCAAGGTCCTCCATGTGCACGCACCAGATGGTCAAGCACCTGGATAAGCACCAGGTGGTCAATAAGAGCGAATAGGTTTTTAAGCTATCAAATCCTTCTGGATCTTCTAGAAACAAACCCTATCCTGTTCTTAAAGACCATTCTTGCCTTCTGAATGCACAGAGATTAGAGACCCTATAGGAGATGATTGCTTGGCCAAATAGGATGCAGATTTATACTCCATCTTTGACCAACCAGCACAAGTCAAGGGGAACTCTGTTTACTGTTTTAAAATGCAAGTGGACTCTGGGGAGAAACTAATCCACAGTACTATTAATAAGTATATCTCTAAGCTACAAGAGCTCCTTCCACATGTTTGTTTAACTCCCCAAGATAGCTGGCAAAGATGAGGAGTAGGTGATGTAGGATGTCAAACCCATGATAACAATTTCCCATTTTTGATAGTTTAAGTATCATACGTGGACATCCATTTACTATACCCACTCAATTACTGATTAACTTGTATTTTCTCATCTTATAGTAAATAGGGTGAGGTCTCAGAATCACACTAACAGGGCTACCAATTTGAGCAATAGGCATTCAGGTTTACCCAAAGGACATCTAATAAAGTAGGTCCTTGATGCATTGGTTCAACTGACTCAGGCTCCTAATATAGGGGAATTCCAGAAAACAGTGCTGTCACAGATCGACTGTCCAGGAGATAGTGCACAATGGATAGTCAAGTGAGAACACTTCAACTTCACTAATTGGTTTGAGTTAAAGAATAGGCGACTTTACTTTCATCTGCTAGATATTCTTTAACCAAAGCACATCAAAGCTTAAGGCTGAAGTCAGCACGATAAGCTGCAAGGAAGGAGGCTGTAACACATGCACAGCATGTCTAGTGTCAAGGGTAAGTCTCCAGTGGAGTTTACACATATGCTTAAACTAGTACTGTTACAGAGTATACACACTTTGCCTCTACAGTTCAGGTTTTCTCCCCAGAAGCAGACTCCACATCACAATACTGTAACAAATATGTACCTATTTTTTATATAAAATATTTTTTGTATTAAAAACTGTTTGAACTGCAGGATAAAAAGGCAAGAGCACACCCTCCATTACGGAGTTTAATCATCTTTACCTCCTTGACTGAATGTCTGCCTTCAGCAAGTCAGGGCACCAGGCCAGATGTGAGTTCAAAAGTGCCTGTTATTGCTTGAAAATTAAAAAGCAAGTGAAATACAGAGCCAAGGAACCATCTCAGGTGGTGCCAAAAGTTAGAACTTGAAAGATCATTAGTAATTACAACCACCACTTGCTTAATGCTCAGCTTGTTTTTGTAGAATTATAGAAAGGGACCTTGAGGGCCATTTGGCCCAAACCCCATGCATGAATACAGGAATAGGCCAAGAAGGATGCAGGCTGGCATGGGAGGTTCAAACCGAGGCCCTGCACTTGATGGGCTGCCAGCCAAACCACGTGGCTAGCTGGAAAAGGCTGTGTGTGTTTTAGAAGTAAACTATAGCCTTTAAAAAACACTAAGCTGTAGAAAGTAAAAAAGCAATAGAAACATAAACATCAGGAATATATCAGTGTCTCCCTCCTTCCATAACCCATGGGTAGGGACTTACTGAAACTGTGATTTCACAGAATCCAGCATTGCCCACAAAAGCGGGCAATGCCCACAAAAAAAAAAATTACTAAAAAATAAAATGCTGGCTCTCCAGAGGGAGCCAGCAGTCCTCACTGTGCTGTGGCTCAGCTGCACAACACACTGGGGGGAAGTGGAAAGGGGGGCTGCTCACATGATGGGCAGCCCAAGTTGGCTGTTGCCCCCACCCCTCACTGCTGATTGGCTGCAAGAATTGTCCATCATATCCCTGCCCCTCTCCACCAATCAGCAGTGAGGGGCAGAGCTGCATGATGAACAGCCCTCACAGGCAATTGCTGGCAAGGGACAGGGCCACTGGAGCTCCTTAGCCGGAAGCGTTGGGGGCCCACCACACTGAGCCCACGAAAATGGTTGCTGGGCCCGCATTCTCCCCATGAAATCAGCTGGCAAGCACCTCAGATTCAATAGGTCCCTACCCATGAGATAAAGCATCCTCTTCATATATCCAGTTACTCCAGACCGACCTTCAAAAAAGCCCCTCAAGCTGAGAACACATCTGTGGAAACTGAATAAATTCCCTTGAGAACTGAATTAAAAAAGGAGAAAATCAGAGGTCCAGTTAAAGTACTGTTGGAAAATTTAAGCTACTAGATTACAGTAACATTTTGAAGGCAAGAGGGTACAGCTACTACTCTGCAATTAAGAGAAGCCATTTTGAAAAATACTTTACAGTGAAGAAATACTATCCCAAAACAGCTGATTTTAGATCAAGGCTCAATTATAATGTAGCTGTCTCCCCTGAGCCCACTCCAGGCAATAAAGAAAAGCCTCTGATCAAGTCTTAAGGATGATCCAGGTCTACAGTAGACTCTACAGTGGAAGGCTAGGTTTGCAACTCAGGCCAAGGCTTGCAACTTATCTATTTGGAAGCAAGGATTCAAGCTATTTAAGGCCACCCACTGACAATTTTCAATGCCTTTCAAATACACGAGGGCCATTTCTTCTTTTGCTCTTAGTCACTGTTATGCACTGAAGGTCATATGTTAGGTTATATATTTCCAACTCAGAGAAATCCTCCTCGTGGTGTGCTGATGACTGTTTTGAAATGGGAATCAACTATCTGGTGAAGCTCTTCAAATCAAGACTTAGTGTAAGAAATGTTTTGAAGAGATAGACTCACACCATCAAAGTACAGGGAAATCTAACAACTTGCTAGAAAGGGGATTCAGCAGATGGAATCTCTTTACAGGAAGTCAGTCAGTGAGGAGGAGGAGGACATGATCACAATGGGCAAATATCAAAGTACCAAGGCCATGTCCACTCAAGAGATCATTGGAAAGTACAGCTGGAAGGGACCTCACAAGATCATCTAGTCCATCCCCTGCTCAAAGGAGGATCATACCCTAACTATACTATCCCAGCCAAATGTCTATCCAAGCTGTTCTTGAAATTTCCAAGGACAGATATTTCCCAACTTCTCCAGGTAGCCTGTTCCAATACTTGACCACCCTCAGAAAGATCTTCCTAATTTCCAACCTAAATTTCCCCAGCTGCAGCTTGAGATCATTGCTCCTAGTCCTGTCTCCAATGGCCACAGAGAAAAGCCCATCTCCATCTTCTCTGATATTTGAAGACTATTAACAAATGCACCTCAGCCTTCTTTTCTCCAGACAGAATAACCCTAAGCTCTTCAGCCTGTCCTTATAAGTCATACTTCCCAGGGCCCTAATAATTTTCGTTGTTATGAACAGAACTCTTTCCAAATCTGTGCTTCCTGAAGTGTGGGGCCCAAAACTCAACACAGTACTTCAGGTGAGACCTCATCAATGTTGAAAAGACCAGAAGAATCTCTTGGCCTGATCTGCAAGTGACACTTCTGTTCATACAACCCAGGATGCTGCTAGATTATTATTTTTATTTATTTATTTATTTTGAAAAATGAGTGCACTGTTGGCTTAAATTCAGTTTATGGTCTACTGTAATCCCCAGGTCCATCTCTGCTGCACTGCAGCCTAGCCAGTCATTCCCCAGTCAGTATTTGGTCATGCAAATACACTCTATCCCAAGGACAAGGCTTTACCCTTACACTTGTTCTGTTCTTGGTGCATCACATCTCATCTCACTGATTGCGGACCATTTCTCCAGTTCATTCAGGACATTCTGGATCATAGCCCTACCCTCTGGAGTATCTGCAATCCCATTCAACTTGGTGCCAGCTACAAATTTGCCAAGTGTACACTTGATACCCTCATCCAAATCATTAATGAAGATACTAAACAACACTGGACCCAGGACAGACCCCTGGAGAACCCCATTTGATACCTGCTCCCTACTAGACATTGAGCCATTGATGACTACCCATTGAGTACAATGATCCAACCACTCACATATCCACCTTATAGTACTTTCATCTAGCCTTAGCTTGTTAAATGAGAATGTTGTGGAAGGCAGCATCAAAAGTCTTGCTACTGTCAATCTATATGACATCCACTGCTCTCTCCCCATCCACAGAGCCTATAACCTTATCAGAGAAGGAAATCAGGCTGGTCAGACATAACTTACTCTTGGTGAATCCATGCTGACTGTGCCTGATCCCCTTGTTCTCCCCTCTAAATGTTTCACAACAGATTCCTTGAGGACCTGCTCCCAGGTCTTTCCACGTATCGAGGTAGTTCCCTTCTGCTTCCTTTTCTTTAAAGATGAGTACTACATATGCCCTTTTCCAACCATCTAGGGCTTCACCTGACCTCCATGAGTTCTCAAAGAGGTTAGCCAATGGCTCTGAAGTTACCTAAGCCAACTCCTACACTACCTTATAGTGCATCCCATCTCGGCCTGCCAACTTGAAAGCATCTAGCTTCTCTAAGTTGTCTCCTTCCCTATCTTTCCTGCCTATCAAACCTGTCATCTGGTAGCTGTTCCTATTTGTGAAAGCTTAAGTAAAGCAGGCATTAATACTTCAGCCTCCTTTTTTATCATTTGTAACTAGATTGCCTATGGTTTCTCTGGCCTTCCTCTTGCTTTTGACATGCTTGTAAAATCCCTTTTTATTGCCTGTTACATTCCTTGTCAACTGCATCTCAAATTGTGCCTCGGCCTTCCAAATTTTGTGCCTGCATGCCCATGCAATTCTCTGATACTCCTTAGCACTATGACTAAGTTTCCATTTTTGTAGGGTTCCTTTTTGAGTTTCAGCTTGTTAAAGAGCTTGCTGTCTAGCTAACTCCAGCCTCACTTCCTAGTCTTCTGGTGCATTAAAATAGCTTGCTCCAGCATCCTTAAGAGGTCCTCCTTAAAGTAAAGGCAACTGTCCAGGAATCCTTTTGCTCTTGCCACCCAGGGGATCCCGCCCACTAGTTCCCTGAGTTTGTTAAAGTCCAGTGTACATTTTCTGCTGCTCTCCTTAGGATCTTGAAGTTTATCATTTTGTGGTCACCATCACCCAAGCTACCTGCCATCTTCACATTTTCAACCAATTGCCCCTCTTCCCTTCCCCTCCCTCGCAGTTGGCCTCACTACCACCTGTATCAAAAAGTTATCGCCAAGACACTCTAGGGATTTGCTGGACTGCTTGTGCACTGCTGTTTCCTTCCCAGAAGATGCCTTGATAATTAAAGTCCCCCATAAAAAAAAAAAAAGCAAAAAACAAACAACCCCCCCCCCCATATCTGGAAGCTTCCATCAATTATTTAAGACTTCATCTACCTCCTCCCCTTCGTTTGGTGGCCTGTAGTTGATACCCATTATGACATCTCCCCTGCTATTCTCTTTTGACCCCTGCTATTGTCCTTTTTGACATTTACCCAGAGGCTTTCAATAGACCAACTTTCCACTTCATACACAGCATGCATACATTGCCTTTATATATATGGCAATACCTCCTCCTCTTTTCCCCTGCCTATGCTTCCAGAACAAGCTATACCCATCCACAAACATACTTGTCAGTTAAACCATCCCCTTACATTTCCATAATCCCAATTACATCATAATTCTGTGCTTGAACTAGGACCTGCAATTCTTCCTGTTTGTTCCTCATATTTCTCATATTAGTATATACATGCTTCAGGTATCTAACTGACTATCTTATCTTCTCCCTGAAAACATTTCTAAGGGTTCTGCTGTTGTTCCCCTTACTAAGTTTTTATCCAGGTCCCCAGGCTTCTTATTTACGTCTGGGCTTTTGTCTCCATTCTTGGATGAACCTACTTTAAAACTCTTCTCACTAGGTTAGCAAGCCTGTACACAAAAACATTCTTCCTTCTCTGTCAGGTAGACCCTATCTCTATCCAGAAGTTTATCTTCCTGGAACACCATCCCAGAGTCAAGAAAGCTGAAACCCTGCTGGTGACATAATTTTTGCCGCCACATGTTGATCTCTATGATGCGTCTTCTCCTAGCTGGACCTTTACCCTTGACTAGAAGGATTGATAAGAACCTCAGCAAGGGTGAAGGGGCCTCCCATCCCCTTCACCCTTGCACCCAGAGCCATGTAGTCCCTTTTGATCTGCTCAAGGTCACCCCTAGCAGTATCATCAGTGCCCACATGGATAAACAACATAGGATAAGAAAGAACTAGATGAGTCTCATCAGTCTGTCTGTGATGTCTCAGATGCACATTCCTGGCAGGCAGCAGACCTCCTGAGCTAGCAGGTCAGGCCAGCAGATGGATGCTTCCATTCCCCACAGGAGGGAGTCACCAACAACCACCACCCCATTGCTTCTTGGCAACAGTGGTCTTGATCCTCCTCCCACAGGGGTGCATGGTATGGTTTCTCCTTGTCACTGTGGTGGGCTCCTTCTCATACAACGCTAGGGCCTCGTACCTATGCTCCATCTGGACAGCCACAGGTCTAAAAGAGGAGTGCTGCATGTTGCCAGACAAGCCAGTTTCCACCTTCTAGAGTACCTGTGTTTTGCATCTTCCAATGCCTTCTCTGGAGGTCTTTGTACATTGAGCTGATGCAGGTTTCATGCTCATAGATGCTCTGAGCACCTGAATCTCCTCCTGCAGCTCCCTTACCTGATTCCTGAGAGAATACACTAGGAGGCACCTCTCACACTGCAAGCACTCTCCCACCTGGTTGTCCCTGGCAGTGACAGGTAGGCTTCAGTCCCTGCCAAGTTAGACCAGAAACTGGATGGAAGCCTTGGTGGTCAATAGCCATGCTTGGACAGAGCCCACAGGTTCAGGCAGAAGAAGAGCTGGCAGAAGCTTTAGCATTGCAGTGTTTTCCAGATATCCTGTTGATTCTCCTGCCAGCTCCATCATCTTCTGTTGGAACCTCCTGGAAAAAAATCCTTTTCCTCCTTTACCTGCTCTTACTTAGCAAGCATAGAAGGAAGGGTGAAAAAGAGTGTCCAGGCCAACTCCCCACTCAGACTCCCCTGTTTGCTTACCTGCTCACCGGTCCTGAGGTGCTGGCTCCTGTGTTGCTGTTGTGGAATCAGAAAAAAATAAATGCCTTAAACTTTGATCATTTGAGTTATAAGATGACAACCGCTTTGTGGAAAATTGCTGGCTCTGTACAGTAGAACAGATAAGGGAAAGTGTTTGTTCTTTGTAACTCCTCTGCAACTGCTTTGCTCACCACGGACTTGAAGATAGCAAAAAGTATGTACAACTCTGATTTCCAGGTGCAGGCAGGGAGTGTTATTTCTCTCTTGTCTCCTCCATAGATCTCATCTCAGCAAAGAAGTAATGAAGTAATGTTTATAGCTGCTTTTCTAGCTAATTTCACTATATAATCACGTGAGTTGTAAGTGACTGTTAAAAAGTATATAAGCCTCCTGATTTTGCTCTTGCGGGGGAACCCCTTCCAAGTGCTTGGGAAATCCATGTCACTTTGGAGTCCCCCCTACAGCTGTAGTTTCTTTTGAATAAAAGCTTCTGCTGACCTGACCCAAAAGTATGCTGCGTGTGTTTCCACGACAATTCTTGGTGCCATGACTCAGATCCAGAACACGTGCTGAGGAAGGAGGACCGTGGACTGCCCCCCCTCCCCAACCCGAGGCACCAAACTTGAGAGGTAAGAGACCTAATTCAAAATCTCTATTGGGGTTTTGGAGGAGGACTGCCCGTAGGCTCCCAACTTGGCCGTGGTAACTGGATATGAACCTTGTTAAAACAGGTCAGTCTGAACCTTACTGCCGGCTAAAATTTTCTGTCTGGTAAAGGATCCAATTTTGTGTCTGGTAACGTACGTTTTATTCAGGGAGAAACCGTTTGAAGCACCTTCATCCAACAGCACATCGGGCTTTTAGTTAATTAACTAAGGCGGTGTGGGGGAGGAGGTCTGGCTGACTCAATGAATGTGTGTGTGTGTATTTAGAAATATGAGTCACTGACCAGGTCTGAGACTACGGCTGGGTTCAGCCGTCCCAATTCTGCCTGACAGGGCAGTTTTGAAAGCGAAGGGGCCCAACTGGAACCTCGTGACCTAGTGGACAGGGCTTCAGAGTGATTTTGTCTTTTCCAAACCCCTTGTCCCAGTAGCTTCTGCCAAAACAGAAGTAAAAGGATCCCTTTTGTGTTTCCCTCCCCATTTCCATTTTATGAGCCAGTGTCAGGTCAGAAGGCTTTTGTCTGGGCAGTGAAAAACTGCAGGGCAAGGCACTGAGCGGCCCGGACATCCTAAATAAGCTATCCTACGTCTCCCTGTGTGACTGAAAATGGGAACATGTCAGTCAAAACAAGTTCCTGTCCCCTCTAAGGGGACTCTGGTGTACTTTATATACACACACTATTCTCCCGAGGCTTGCAAGTACCTGGATAAGTGGAACTGGTATACTAAGGGTGATCCCGTGAAGCATTTTCCACAGGAAGGAACATTTGATCAGGATAAAATAGTGCACTTAAGAGGGGCTTTAGAGTCCCGTGGATCCAAAACACCACAAAACCAGTGTGACACGTTCTTTTATTGGTATGATGAGATGTCCAAAAGGCGGACAGAATCTCAAACTAGAAGTCTAAAAGACAATCAAGAAAAATTAAAACAGCAGTTAAAAGCTGTTCAGGAGAAATTGGTTGCTCCCCCAAATTACACGCCGGCCACTGCTCCGATGTATCCAGCATTGCCCGGTGTGCCCCCACCGCCAAGGCCAGCAGAGGATATCCTTGACCTTTGTTCGAGCCCTGCTCTCCTGGGACTCCTACATCAGCAACAACCCGTTCAACATCAGGCTGCAGCCCAGGCTAGTAACCCATTAACTGAAGCTCCTTTGGTAAATTCATCCACGGAGCTTAATAGTCCAGACTCATCCACCACATCTGCCACTCAATCATCACCAGTGTGGCAATTTACTCCTGGGTCACAACCCACCACAGGTGTATTTAGAAGAATGGGAATAGGCACGGAAAGATCTCCCATCAATCTTAGATCCCGAGTTGCACAAGTTTACCCCCTAAGACAAATGCCAGGCATTGGCACCGATGGACAAAATATAGTAACCGTGCACACACCCTGGACTCCAGGTGATCTCTACAATTTAACTCAAAAATTCCCAAAAATCAGGGATGACCCAGAAACATTTCAGGAAGAATTGCAGACTGTTATAAATTGTTATAATCCAACATGGGCTGACATTAATCAGCTCACGCGATCCATTTTGCCCAAGGAAACTATGCTGCGTCTGTACGCTGCCTGTACTTGGCCAGATCAAAACCCAGGGACTGGCCAAGACTTTATTGACAAGAGAAATGCTTTGGTTCGGGCAGTTCTCACAATTTTCCCGAAAAAGGCAGACTGGACCAAAATAAATACCTGTAAACAAAACAAAAATGAACACCCCAATGACTATTTGGAACGCCTCAAACAGGCATTTGAACAATATTCAGGAATGGATGACCTGGTCGGAAATGCTAAACAAGCAATAGTGGCAGCATTCGTCCTGGGACTTAACCCTAAAATTGCTGAGAAAATTCAAACAGTAATTATTGGCTGGGAAACTAAAGATTTGACTGAAGTCCTTGCTGCAGCTAACCATTTTCATAACAAATTGGAACAGTCTAAAGACAATGCTGAGTTTAAGTTAATGGCCTTACAGATTTCTCAGTTGCAGGGTCCAGGTAGAAGAAGGGGACGAGGACGGGGAAGGGGAGGCCCGAGTAGATTCAGGGGAAGAGCTAGATCCTCGGGCCCACAAAACCCAGGCTATGGGAACCAATGTCATTATTGCAAGCAAGAAGGACACTGGAAATCAGAATGCCCCAACCGCCCCGGCCAAAGACCCAGCCCCCACCTCCTCTTCCTGTCAATTTTCCAGTGTTGAATAGGACAGCCTGAGGGACAGTGACATCATCGCTCCTTTGCTTGCTACTGACCAATCTGGTCCGTTTGTTGAATGCTTTATTTCTGGTAAACCTGTCTCCTGTCTTGTTGATACCAGAGCCTCCCGCTCCATGCTAAAGGCTACTGAGTTTCCTTTCCTACCTCATTCTCCTGAAACTGTAAATGCTGTCGGTATAGGCAGACAACCTATCCCACATCCTGTCTCTGAACCTGTCTCCATCTCTATTGGCCCTTTGTCTGAAAATCATGCCTTTCTTCTTAGACCCTGTGCACCTGTCAACCTTCTTGGAAAGGATTTCCTGTGTAAACTGGGATGCGTGATTTATTGTAGCCCAGATGGTGTTTACCTTGAGGTACCGGAACATAGGGAAACCGAGCTTGTGGCTTTGCTAACCCAGGAGTACTCTGATCCTGACACTTCCTACTTGCAAGAGGAACTGTTGGCATGAGTACCTCCACAGCTGTGCTCCATCCATGTAAATAAAGTGGGGCACATGCTGAGTGCTGAACTGGTGCGTATCACCTTGAACCCTGCCAAGCCACTTCCTCATGTCCCACAGTATCCCATCTCAAAGGAAGCTGAGGAATGGATCAAGCCTGTCATTTCCTCACTCCTTGAGCAAGGGATTATTGTCCCAATACGCTCCCCTTGTAACACACCTATCCTACCTGTCAAGAAACCTGGTAAAGATACTTATCACTTTGTGCAAGACCTTTGAGCTGTAAATGCCGCTGTTTTACCCGCTTTCCCCGTGGTCCCTAACCCTGACACTATTCTTTCCTGTATCCCTTCAGATGCCACATATTTCACAGTAGTGGACCTTTGTTCTGCTTTTTTCTCTATCCCCTTTCATGAGGATAGCCAGTATCTGTTTGCATTTACTTATCAGGGATTCCAATATACCTGGACAAGACTCCCTCAGCGATATACAGAGTCCCCCACCCTGTTTTCCCAGATCCTGAAGAAGGATTTGGATCCTATCATGTTCAAAGGGGAGTCCACCCTTGTTCAGTATGTTGATGATCTGTTGTTAGCCTCACCCACTTTGGAGGCCTGTAAGCAAGATACTTTGACACTCCTCACAGCTTTAGCTCAGAAAGGCCACAAGGCCTCAAAATCTAAATTGCAGCTCTGTAAGTCTAAGGTACATTATTTAGGGCATGATATCTCAGCAGGAGAACGACACCTTTCCCCTAGTACAGTTTAAGCTATCCTCAACATTCCCAAACCTATGACTAGAAAACAAATGAGGGGATTCTTAGGTGCAACGGGTTATTGTAGACAGTGGATCCTGGGTTATACTGCTTTTGCAAAACCCTTGCAAGCATTTACTCATGATACCACCCCGGAACCCCTCCCTTGGACTCCTGAAGCCGAACAAGCATTTGTAGCCCTTAAGCAAGCCCTCACTGTTGCTCCCGCTCTTGGACTCCCTAATTATAAGTAATCCTTTACCTTGTTTTGTCATGAACGGGAAGGAATCACTTTAGGAGTACTCACTCAGCTGCGTGGTGAAAAGCATCGCCCAATTGCATATTACAGCTCTGCCCATGATCCTGTGGCTGCGGGACTTCCTCCTTGCCTCCGTTCAGTTGCAACTGCTGCCTTGTTGGTTGAAAAGGCAGATTCTCTAGTTTTGGGACACTCTTTAACCATTGCGGTTCCACATGCTGTGATGGCCCTTTTCCTTAAGGGCAAAACTCAGCACATTTCCAATTCCTGTCTTACTAAATATGTGAAACTTCTACTGTCTGCTGCAAATGTAACCTTAAATCGCTGTTCAATTCTGAATCCTGCGTCACTTCTGCCAATCGCCTCTGATGGTGAGCCTCGTGATTGCCTGTCTGTCACAACTCAATTGTTAACCCCTCGAACTGACCTCAAGGACATTCCTATCCCGAACTCTGACCTTGTTTTGTTTGTTGATGGTTCCTGTCTTAGAAATGACGTAGGCAAATTAGTTGCGGGATATGCAGTATGCACTCAGTATGCTGTTTTGGAAGCCTATTCTTTACCCCAAGATCGTTCTGCTCAAGTTGCTGAACTCATTGCTTTACCACGTGCTTGCATTCTTGCAAAAAATCAAACCACAACCATTTATACTGACTCTAAGTATGCTTTTGGTGTTGTTCATGATTTTGGACAAATCTGGAAACAAAGAGGGTTCCTCACTTCATCAGGGACCCAAATCAGTCATGCTTGTTATGTAAAAGCGCTCTTAGAAGCTGTTCAATTGCCTTCTGCTATTGCTATTGTTAAATGCAAAGCTCATGAGAAACCCTTTGATGATGTCACACGAGGAAATATCTGGCAGACCATTCTGCCAGAAACGCGGCCCTTTCTGGCCCACAGGCTCCTAACTCTGTTTTTGTTTGTTTTTCAGCAGACCAGTCTCCTTTGGCTAGCCTTTCAAGTCTGGCCCTTCTTCAAAATCAGGCCCCCAAAAAAGAAAGAAATGGCTGGCTGCGTGCAGGATGTTCACTGCACCCCAACTCTCTCTGGCGCTCCCTGGACGGCCGCCTGGTGGCGCCTAGAAAGCTTTTGCCATATCTTGCTCGTTTAACCCACTCTGTGGCCCATATGAGCAAAGGGGGGATGATTGCTACAGTACAAAGAGATTGGTTTGCCCCAAATTTTCCTTCCATGGCACAACAGTACTGTAGCTCCTGTCCCATCTGTTTAGTTCACAAAATTGGGCGATGGGTAAAAACAACACCCGCAGCCCATCCCCCTCCATGGGGACCGTTTGTAAATCTGCAAATTGATTTCGTGCAGCTACCTAAGTGCTGTTCTTATGAGTACATTCTTGTTATTATTGATGTGTTCTCTGGATGGGTAGAAGCCTACCCATGCGTACATGCTGATTCCATCACTGTAGAGAAGAAATTGCTCAAAGAATTGATCCCTAGATTTGGAATGCCCCTCACAATAGATAGCGACGAGGCACCCATTTCACAGGACAGATAGTAAAAAACATCTGCCAAGCACTCAACATACAGCAACACCTACACTGTAGTTATCATCCACAATCAAGTGGTGCTGTAGAACATAAAAACTCTGATTTGAAAATGCGCATTTCGAAAGTTTGTGCTGAAACAGGCCTCAAATGGCCTGATGCCCTGCCCATTGCTCTTATGCACATTAGGAACACTGTTAACAGAAAACATGGCCTAACCCCTTATGAAATACTCATAGCACAACCCATGAGGATGCCAGCTACACCACCTGTTGCCCCACACCAAACAGACCTACAATTAACTGATGAAACTGTACTACATTATTGCAAGGCATTAATGAAGTATGCCAGGTCTGTTCATTCACAGGTCCAAGCTTTACCTCAACCACCGGATGTTCCCCGTCACAACCTCGAACCAGGAGATTGGGTCTACGTAAAGGTCTATCAACGGAAAAACGCACTTCAACCCAGATGGAAGGGACCTTTCCAGGTACTTCTGACCACTAATTCTGCTGTTCGTTGCCAAGGTCACCAAACGTGGGCTCACGCCTCACACTGCAAAAAGGTATCACCTCCATTGGACCCTGAAGCAGCTGAATTCCAACCAAAGTTGGGACCTTTCCCTGAAGCCAAGGACAAAGACCCTCAGGACCTCACTCAGGCAAGTGAGGAGCATCAGGGTGCAAGTGCTAGTAACCTTTCCCCTGAACCCAACACCTCAGCCCAGCAGGATTCATCAGTTGAAGAACGAAGATATCATCTCCAGCCTCGAAGAAAGTGAATACTCCCATTCGGAAGATCACCACCTCGATCAAAACCAAGAGCCGACGTTATCAGTCCTTTAGGTAACCTGAGCCCAGAGGACGAAGAAATACTTTGGCTGCCATCCTGGGTTTGGCTGGTAGTGTTTTTTTTCTTACTGGTGCTGGTTATGTTTGTTGTTGAAATTCTTTGTCCCTCCTGTCTCTAAAATGGCACTGATATCCTTATACATCACACTTGGGTATCTTAGTATCACCCAAGGGGGGATGAGAGGAAAATTTGTACTTGCAGATCTCCCTTACGGTGGCTCAAGCTGGAAATAAAAGTGACTGCTGGATATGCTCTTACAGCCCAGCGCACCTGCACCAAGGAATCCCAATGATCGGAGTACCAATATCCCTCCAGCAATGGGGAAAAATAAACGATGGCTTCGTTAGACCCTACTCGTTAGCTGCCCATCAGTCTGCTCCTAAGGAATGGAGGGCCGCCCCTGCTAACTGGATAATCTCCCCAAGAGTAGAGGCGCCTTTCTGTTACAGATCCAACAACACCAGAGCTTATAATAAAGCCACACCTGTAGGACACTACCCTCATTGCCTAACTACTCTAGACTATAGCCCTAATAGCACAAGTGGAATCTTGTTGGGTAACGTACCCTCTCTCAATTGTACAGGATTCATGGTCTACAACTTCTCTAATGAACCTCATGTTGCTCTCATTGCAAACAGATCGGAATTTTACATTCACTCCAATTTTACTTCTTGTAATATATCTCGGTCCAGCAGGATAGCAGCCAAACGTGGTCCGTCCTATACGATGCATGTCAATCAAAAGTGCCAGATAAGGCAGAACACCTGTTCATATTTGAGTATCCTTTCTGCCCCAGGCCTTTACTGGCTCTGCGGAAACAGAGCTCATAAAATCTTGCCCTGGAATTGGGTGGGGGCATGCACTCTTGGACGTGTTATCCCTGGTTTCAAAATGCATAGTGCAATATATCTGGAACAAATAAAAAATTTCAACCATCACATGAAAAGGGCAGTTAACCCCTTAGCTACCAGAAACACAGGGTTCCATCAATTTGTGAGAACCTTCATACCGTGGCTTGGAGTAAGAGGATTGGAACTAGCCATAATTAACATTTCAGCCACAATGGAAGCTATGGGAAATGCCACTGCAGATGCAATTCAGGCTCTGCAAGAAGAGATCTCCCAGATCTCACAAGTAACCATACAACACCACATAGCCCTAGATTACCTAGTGGTATCCCAGGGAGGAGTATGTGCCTTAGTAAACTCCACCTGTTGTGTCTATGTCAATCAGGACATGCGAATAGAAACCGACATTAGTAAAATTCGAAATCAGTTAAGGGTCCTACATCAAGTGGCCTCAAAAAATACCGAATGGGGTCTAGAAGAAATGTGGTCTTGGCTAACCTCCTGGCTCCCAGATTTCGGGGCCCTTCGTAAGAAAATTCTGTATAGAATATTGTTTGTCTTGATAGTTCTGACAATGTTTTATGTCTTAGTGCAACTGATCCTCTGCTGCGTGAAAGCCAGCAGGAGAAGCTTTAGCAAGGTAAGAAAACACACGGCAGAGTCTAGAATAATGGTGTTACAAAAGTGTGAGCAGATTGAAAGAAAACATGAAAGACTGCATGATGAAATAGAGGGACTCATGAGAATGGAAGTGTAAGGCTAAAGTGAGACTAAATAGTCTCAAAGGGTGGACTGTGAAATCAGAAAAAAATAAATGCCTTAAACTTTGATCATTTGAGTTATAAGATGACATAACCGCTTTATGGAGAATTGCTGGCTCTGTACAGTAGAGCAGATAAGGGAAAGTGTTTGTTCTTTGTAACTCCTCTGCAACTGCTTCGCTCACTGCGGCCTTGAAGATAGCAAAAAGTATGTACAACTCTGATTTCCAGGTGCAGGCAGGGAGTGTTATTTCTCTCGTCTCCTCCATAGATCTCATCTCAGCAAAGAAGTAATGAAGTAATGTTTATAGCTGCTTTTCTAGCTAATTTCACTATATGATCACGTGAGTTGTAAGTGACTGTTAAAAAGTATATAAGCCTCCTGATTTTGCTCTTGCAGGGGAACCCCTTCCAAGTGCTTGGGAAATCCATGTCACTTTGGAGTCCCCCTACAGCTGTAGTTTCTTTTGAATAAAAGCTTCTGCTGACCTGACCCAAAAGTATGCTGCATGTGTTTCCACGACACTGATCTGGCAAGCCTAGCCTTTCTGCTTAGGCACCTCCTTGTTCACACTGCAATCAGCCACAATCACCCAATTACTTAAAGAAGCTAGATGCTTTCAAGTCAGCAAGGCTGGATGGGATACACTGTGGTACTGAGGAGTTGGCCGAGGTAATGTCAGAGCCAGTGGCTATCCTTTTTGAGGACTCATGGAAGTTGGGTGAGGTCCTGTATGACTGGAAAAGGGCAAATGTAATGCTCATCTTTAAGAAAGGGAAGATGAATTTGACCAGGTGGTCATCACCGCTTTGAGTAAGAATAATGCCTCACCCTCCTGCCTTCATTGTGCTGGATGTGCTTACAGATGAGTGCTAGTGCTGACCACCATACCACCAAGTGTGTGAGCCAGCAATCTGGTTGACTTAACCAAATTCACAGTCCAAGTCCATCACCAGTTTACAAATGCAACTAAACTTCCTGCTGACACCTGGACCTATACCAGTGTGGCTTTTTCAGTTGGTTCATAGGATCATAGAAAAGTAGGGCTAGAAGGGACCTTATGAGGTTATCTAGTCCAACCTCCTGCTCAAGGCAAGGTAATCCTCAACTAAACCATGTTAGTAGTTAGTGAAGGATAGCCTGCTTCTTCTGTTGTCATACAGTATTTTAAGTAGCTGCCACCAATTTCAGCAATGGGCACAGACACCCCCTTGATATCTTTGTTACTGAAAAGAAATAAAGCCCTTGCTTGTCCACATTTGAAGATGCTCCATAATACATTTGGTATCTTGCATCCTGTCAGCACACTCTATAGTGTTGTTCAAGAACCTGCCTTATTATTGACCAGGGCCTGTGTAAGTGAGCAGTACCTTTTCTGCATCATCATTTTAACATGTACCATTAATGGTTCCAGCACTCAAAATTCTCACTTATTCTAGAGATATTCTGACTCCTAACTACATTTAGATACAGCACAGTAATAACTACTTGGTTAACTTCTATCATCAAAAACAGTTGACTTGCCAACACCAAATTGGTTAACTATCCATTCATAGCAGCCCTGGATAACACCCCAAACTCCTGATAGCAACAACCACCTACATTTAGCCTAGAACGGTTTCTCTCATTTACATGTCCTGACATTGAAGGGCTGGGGCAAGTTCCTCATTTGGCATGTGGCCTTTGATGTGCAAGTTCTGCATTTGCTGCTGGTCATCCAAGGACTGTATTGGCATTAAGAAAATAAGTCCTTCACTTGACACTTGTAAGCTCTGCCCCACAACTGCTAGTCAGCGCTGGAAGACTCTAAAGCTATTAAAACCTGTATCAGATGCTCACTGATTTTTAAAGTCTTAAGCAAAGACCAACAAGATTTTTTTTTCCTTATCCAACTATTAAAATGTATATTAGGGTTCAACATACTGAAGTAGGCAGTATCAACTAAAACCAACAAAAATTGCCTCCAACAGCTGTCATTTCTATTCATTAAAACAAAAAGGAATATAACCCAATCAGAATTCTTTCAGTTGTGTGTTAGAAGATAGGAATAAATGTGAAACCACAGCTTAACCAAATTCAATTAACCAATCATGGAGAGCAAAGATTAAAAGATAATCCTTTGCCTAGAGCATCCATATACCTAAGGATAGTCCTGAATAGAGTCCAGTTTTCTCAACTGATGCATAGAAACTGCAGCTGGGGGGTGTGAAAGGAGGCAATAGCTTTGTCTTCATTATGGTAAATTACATGTCTTGCAATTCCTATACACACACACACAACACACACTATACAGCATAAACCATCAGAGATATTTATCAACTATTACTAATTCAAAATATAGGGAATCTCCAATAGTAGTATCATGTGATGTCCCTTAGCAAATGCCAATTCTTAACATGGACAGTTAAGGAGAACAAAGGACTATTTTATCACAATTTGCAACCAGTTTATTGTCATTACTTAAGTGTACCACCTCACAATGGCCCTTTTAAATTTTTTTCCCTGCAGGCATTATTAGACCAGCTGCCTGCCCAGGAACATAGAAGTTACTGTCACTTCTAAATTTATATCAGAAAAAAATACAGGCAAAAGAAAACAACTGTAGATAAAAATTCACTGCTTCAGGAATTAAAATTGACTATTCCTTGCATTCTCTAGATCCAAAACTTCAAAAACTGATCATTAAGAATCATACATATTAGTAGCAACTCCCCACAGTGTTATAAACTGTATAGTTCTCATACATTTTCATAGTTGCTCACAAAGGTTATTTTAAAAACTTCCTTGTATGAAAGGAAAAAAGTAAAAGGTTGTCTGTGTAAAGTGGTTAAGAGAGTACTGATGGATCTGGAGCACCTTTGCAAAAAGTCAGGAGTATTAGTTACACAACTACACTCTGCACAAACATTTTTTTTCTGCACCTTTGGCAGACGGGGCCGTATTACATTTCTGTCTCAACATGAACGAAAAATATTTTCACTGTCTTTTCCTGCAAGCCTCACAAGACAGTTGTTTGTAATAATATATTGAAACGGATGGCACTTTAGGAAGATTGGGCTTTCCAAAGGCAAAAATTCAATTTAACTGTTACTACGCTGCCATGTACAATCTTCAGAATTAGCTGTTCTCTATGGACAAGAAGCAGAAAGGATCTGACTTATTTTTTTAAACTGTAAACAGTGCAATGGAACCAAGTGAGCCATTTTTACCTCCTATATAAAGTATGCAAAGTGTGCCACATCATGCCCATACCCTGGACACTGTCCAGAACAAAAACAATCTACACATTATTCTGCAACAACTGCTTGCTTTAGATCAGAAAAAGATGTCCTCATTCAAGAGCTTTCATTCATAGATAAAGAAATTTGTAATACTTTTCCCTCCTTTGGGATCTGGCCTAGTAATCCAGTTCATGGCATATATCAGCTGTCAGAGACCTTCTCAGGTTGTGGCCTGGAATGACCCAGTTTGGGTGAGAGGCAAATGAGCAGGCAGCTACTAGAACCCATGCCCCCTCCCCCCACCATACTTCTTCCTGTGGAAGCACAGAGAGAACTCCCTCTGCTGAAGGCTCCTTGATACCAAAGTCCTATATCTGCAGACCAGAACTGGCCTGTATGCCATAGTTACCAGCACCAGGTGTTCTCTTTTCCATAGCACACTTCCTGTTCTGAAACAAATTCTACTTCAGTGTCACAAGATAAACAGACGAGACTTCACTAGTGATACAAATCTGTATCTGAACATGCAGTTATTTCTGTTCCTGGAAATCCTTCTCTTTCTTCTTCCCCACCAAGAGATTCTAAAATCCAGAGATTAAATTCAGTGTTGGCAGAAAGAAGCTGTGGAGCCAAGCTAAATCATTTTGATGGGGCTTCCACACAGAAAATCTATGTCCACAGAAGCCAAGCTCTCAGGAAGGACTTTATAAATTAAACATTGCTTTGTAAGACTATTTGGAGCAAATGTTCTTATCAACTTTCCTGTTTAGAAAAATATCAGATACAAAGCAAAATCAACTCCTGCTCCTTCCTGTGAGGAGAAAAAGCATGCTTCTTAATTGGAAAGGAAATCTGATGTTATGGATCTGAATCTTTAGACCCTGTTGCTAATGAGGTTTAAGGATACGTAGTGCTTCACTTCTGTTGATATCAAAAAACAATATTAGAGTATATTCTTACTTACTGCAAAGCTAGTCTGTATAACTGGTATATGAATCTGAGCACAAAGTTCAGCCAACTGCAGGTACACACAGCCACCCTGCAAAGCCCTAAGCAAGTTACTGTCTTCTCACTGGTACACTTACCTGCCTGTGTCACTAGGACACTTGAGGGCATATTCCATAGTTCTTTCTGTTGAGCAAGCTGAGCCACTCTATGGGTTTCCCAGTGAATTACAAAACATGCATGTCTTTCTGAATGAATAGTGATGAGTCACAGAAAAACAGTGGAGGACTATCTGTACTTAAATAATTTGACATCAATAAAAAGGATGTCATGAATGAATGCAGAAGCTGTGTTCTTGTCAATATCCACAGCCAGGTAACCTAGTGCAGATCTGAAGCACTCAACACAATTTGTATGTGTAGAGAAGTGTATAGCTACAGACAGTTCCCAAGTAGGAATCTAAAAGAATTCTGCGGTGAACACAGATATCCAAAATAAAAGTCTATATTGTTTCAAAGACCTTATTCCACAGTGGCCCTATTGGGTGAACTCCAGTATATTCCAACAGGCATTCGAATTGGTTCTCTACTGTACCTTTTTTCTTCCTGCGTGGGAAGAAAGTCCCCATTTATTTCCAAAGCATGTTTACACAAAGACTACCTTTCATCTGATAGAAGAGGAGAATGTGGAGTTGTGTTTATCATTTAGAAAGACATCCTGGGATAGGCACAGTACGGAATCAGTGCAGCACAAAAGAACAGGGCAATATTCAGGCAAATGTACCTACTTATCTGAGCAAGTAAAGATAAAGAGAAATGCAGGATGTGAGTTCTGGAGACATTCTGGGCATTTATACACATCCCTTTTTGTCCCGCGACGTGCCAAAGATCCACTGCTCCAGAGCAGACTCAATTAATTGAGTCTGCTGTGCACGCGAGTTGATGCAAACTGTGCGGTGCCACATGCAGTTGTATAAGTGGCAAAATGCATGCTAGCATGCAGAAAATGGCGGCAGTGCACTTTTGAACTGAAACACCTTTTATGTGCATTAGTTCAAAAGAGTGCCACCACCATTTTCGCAGCAATGATGCACATGTCACTGCTTATACAACTGCATGCATCACAGCACTGGGCACTTTGCGAAGTGCCTGGCACTGCTGTGCTTGCATGTGTAAAAATGCCCAAAAGTTCTCCATAAAAACTATTAAAAAAGAAAATTAAAGTCCTCAATTTTGGAGCACTGGTTATAAAACCAATCTTTTTCTTCTGAAAAGAAAACACAGTATTTTATATTTAAGTACCACTACTCATCTCAAGATCTTAAGGGAGATTAATGTGATTTTGTCTTAGATGCTGCAACTGGAGGAATTTACCACTAAACCTCTGATTTAGATCTTTTGAGATTGCTGCGCTTGGCTACAAAAGTGCAGACAGGATTATCCATTGCTTGGTCCTTTATATAAGGGAAATTCACTACATGCATTTCCCTTCTATGTGCAAGTACTTCTCAGTTAATTCCCCTGCAATGCTCATCTTGCTCTGAAGTATAATAGCTGCCTCAAGAGTTCTTTCAACTGTCCCTTCTATCATCCATGCTAGCCAGGAAAAAGAGAGTGCCCCTTAGTCAAAAAGCATGGAAAAATATATATTAAAATGGGCTTACTAATGCTGAAGCTATATCGACCTTCAGTTATTCATGCATATGTTTTTAAGCTAATGAATGAACTAGTCCTTATTATGTTTTAAGTCCCAAATTGACTAGACAAACAGTTGACAGCATTTTCGACTGTAGACTGGAACAAACTGAGGCAAGCCACTGTTCCAACCTGACCACCACTACTGCCTTTTCCTGCCGCCAATTCTCCCCACCCCCTGGTATGGCATAGGCAGGGTCCTCATTGCCCAGCCCTGGTGCAGACAAAGCCTCCCACAGTTGCAATGCCTCCAAAGCCCCCCATTGCCAAGACACCACCAAAACCTCCAGCTCCTTGGACCAGATTCAATGACTCCACAGGATGGATCTGGCTCGCCAGCCAGCTGAACCCTGGACTAGACCGATTATTAGCAGATAGAATTTTCATGGGGAAAATATGCAAGACTGGCAGCTTCAGATTACTAGTTATCTGGCACAAGAGCGAGAAGAGTCAGTGACTGGTTGGTCTTTTCTAAAAGGCAACGGGGAATGATGCAAAATAATTTTTAAGTCACACTAATATATTCACAGCAGCAGATTGCCAACAGTTCTTTCCTTTATAAAGATATAAATATACAGATGAAATTGAGAAATGAGATGGTCACAAAATAGTCAACCCAACCTGATTATTTTTAAACAAACCATGTATAACAGGTGTCCGTGCTACTTTTTCTAGAGAAGCCCTGACTAGCGTACAATAAATTAAAGCATGCAAAAGCAGTAACTTTTCAAATGTTCCAGATTATAATTTTAGTTTATTTCTAAACACTTTAAAGCAGCAAGTAATCCATGGTTACACTCTACCTAGCAAATGCAAGTTAAGAACAGCTTATTTTTCTATCCCTACGTAAGACAACAGCAGCAACAATTTTATTCTGTTGCCCAGAAACATGTCTACCTCCCTCTTCCCAACTACATATGCCATTTACGTGTGTTTCTTTTTCTTTCTTTTTTTAGAGAATATCATCAAAACAATATTTTGCCTAATACAAAACTAGGCCTCCTCTTAAACTTCAATTCAGGACCTCAAATTGCTGCTTCTTCACAATATAGTAAATAAAAAGCATGGGCTAAAAGGGGCGGAATAGTTGAAGACATTTAACCATTCCTCCCCCTTTGGCCCATGCTTTTTATTTACTATATTTACTTGTACAAAACCTGTTAGTTGAACTTAAAAACAATCCCCTCTACCAGCCAAAAAAAAAAAACTTTTATTATTTTTAATCAAAGTGAAAGCACAAACGAGGCTTAACACAACCACTTAACACCAAGTCATTTACTTCTCATTTAGAAGCATGTAGTAATATAATATAAAGTGACCCTCCCCACACACTGACTTCCTACTTGCATCCATCCTACTAATGTAGAAAATGTACGCTGGCACACCTTACACTTCCAGAAGTTGTCTTTTGGTTCCCAGTGTGCACAATTGAAGACTACTTCAAAGTCTACTTTTATCTGTTCTCCTATATAAGAATGACTAAAAAGTCATGCAATTTATAAATTTAATCCATTTAATTTTTCATATGCTATACTCGTGACTTCCGTTTTCAACACCAAAATTTAACTGTTACTTGATCTTGCCACACTGCATCCTGCATTTCTGCTCCAGGGGCCCCTATAAAACAATGTTTCATTTATAAGGTTTCAGTTCCTTATTGCCTTTGCAGAAATACACCTGAATTCCCGTGACCTTAAAAAGGCAAAGGCACCTTTAGCTAACACTGTACTTTGGGACAATATAATTCACCTTTAAGGGGAAAAAAAAAGTTTGCTTACCTGTTTCCTCTCAGACAATACACATAAAGCTAATCACTCGGACACTCAATTTTATTCTCAAAACAACTTTTATTATACTCATAATGTACCAGCAATAAGCAGCAAGTTCTTTAATTTGGTGGCTCCCCACATGGGTGTGGGACTCACCCCTCCAGCCTTCAGTAGCTTTCTTCGGAATTCCTCTGTTGGGTTGTTGAATGTGAGCTTTTCACAGCGGAGGTGATTTACAGGTGGATGGCCTTCAAGGTGCAGGAATAAGTCATAGTCAAAGCGGACTTTCTTAGGTTCTTCCTAAAGGTTAAAAAAAACAGCCAGGTAAATTCTACCACCACAAGCAATGACCTTGAATACAAAGGCTACGTAAAGAGTTAATTTAAAAAAGGTGTCAGCTAAAATGAGAGTCAAAATTTTTTTTACTGTTGGTTAACATAAAAATTAGTGAAACTGAGGTCATTTCAGTTCATTGAAAATGTAAGTTCCTATGTAGAAACCTGAGGGGTGACTCTTCTTCACAAGTGGTAAAAAAAGGAATGGAACTGTTAAAGCATACCATATAAGAATGCCTGTCTGTGGCCTCTGCTCATTTTTTTAATCATTATTAATGAAATTTCAATATACTAGATCCAGTCTATCCAACTATATTGCAACATTCAACCAGAAAAAAAAAGGTATCTTGAACCCAACTTGAATGCAATTAATTTTCCTTGTATTGAGGAGTGAAACTTAATAGATAGTAATTTTATATAAAACTTTGCAATGTTCCCTGTACCAATATGAAGAACAAAAAAAGGAGACAGATACACCCTGGAAAGGATCATCGCTGCTCTATCACTTGGAGAGCTCTCCACCAAAAAAAGTCACTGATCAGACTCCAGTTTGTAACACCAGAAAAAGTAACTGAGTAAATGTTAGGTGATAGGTTTACAGTGTTCTAGCTTATTTCTCCCTTAGAAATCCCAAATGCTGTAACTGCAGCAGAATAAGCTTTGTGATAAGGCAGGCTTAGGCATGCCTTACTCTGTACAACCCCTTTCCTTCCCTATGCAATGTATAACACAAGCTATCAAATAATGGAACTCTTCTAAGACAAGGTACAAATAAAAACAAATAAGAAGTTTGATTTATAAATTGTCTTTAAGCTCTCCAAGGTAAAAATAGGTAAAATTTCAGTGTATATCACACACATCTTTTTCAACAAAACCTCCTCAGAGAAGGGAGCTGTAGGTGTGCCATATTCAGTGACAAACGTATCATTTGCACTTGTAAAAAGATCACAAAATGTTTACTTTTGACCCAGGATTCCAAGGATATGGCCAGCAGGAAGCTTGGAAATCTTAATTATAGTCAAAGCCAAAGCAAAGATTTCAAATAAAGTCAGGTCAAGTCCTCAAAGCTATCCTATCTCTGAACTTGAAGGAGTGGCCCATGAATAGGGGCTGGGATAAGAATCCTGCAGTAGCTTGTTTTTGAAGTCCGAGGAGAGCAGTTCCTTTTAGATGCACCAGTTGCTTGATAGACCACTTTGAAATATATCATGGATGAAGATATTAGGGTTATTTTTAGAGAAGCTAATACCTGTTTTCTTGGGTAAAATGAAGTGAACTTCTACTTGGACAGAGAGCTGTAATGGTCCCATGGGCCATCAGTTGATACCAAAGGGTATGCTATAAAGATGAAGTTTTAAGAATTTACAAACTGGAGTCTTCAAAGAGTTCTGCTGAAAGTTAGATGACCAGTCACTTCAAAGTAGAGAAGCACTACTGCAAGAAGCATCTCTAAAAGCCATGACTATTGTTTAATAGCAGCCCTGACAGTGAGCGCATATTGCAGTTCATCAGGCTCCCCTATGGAGTATGTAAAAATTTAAAAAATTGAATTTTCAACCTAGGGAATCCTTGGATTTAAAAACCTGTTTTTCAGGTATTAACAAGCACACCTCAATTGTTACTATCTGCACCCTGTTGCTGCAGAACACATGATGAGTTTTTCTGCATTCCTGAGATTCCTTAAAGCTTGGAATATTTTCCAGAGGGAAGAACCTATTGGATTTTCTACCAATGTCTTTTAGGCTCAGGAGCCAGAATACTGTAATTCTTCGAGTCCAAGATGTAAAGCTGATGGCTTCCTGCACCCCCTTCCTTGTTCTAGATATTAGGATACTTTCCAAATCAGAAATGGAAAATTTGTCTACCTTGAATAAGTGATGACCATCTGTCTCCTCTTCCTCCACCAATCTATCCCCTCTTTTTTCTGCATTGGAGTCACTGTGAAGCAACTTGGGGGAGGAAGAGTAGCTGAAGCAGGAGAAAGCTGCATTTTTACTGAAGAATGATGGCTCTATTTTTGTCCCTGTTTTTCTTTAGCATGCTATCAACCCCAGAAGGGCTCCACTGATGCATCAATGTGAAGAACTGGCCAACTCACAGTCTGACTGCTGCTTGTTGCATTCCATGGCACCAAGATAGGGGTGAGGGATGTTTGCAGCTTCCTAATTCCAAATGCTGTTTGAGAGTGATGTGAGCTGTAATCATTGGAGCCTTCTTGATTTCAGTACATGCGACAGCTCCTGCTGGAGATCTCCTGAGGCCTCCGCATTCAGCTAAGGCAGCCAAAAGTCTGGGTGGAAAACAAAAAAAGAAATGTCGGGCAGGAAGCCTCTGTAGAGGTGCTTCAATGAATCTCTCTTCTGACTGTCTCCCCAGTTTTGGGATGAACTCTGAACAGGAGGGAGGTTAAAGACCCAGAAAATGGGTTTCTTTTTCTATAATTCAGTCAGATTTCTTGGAATGAAACATGCTGCTTTCCTAAAGAAGACAAAGCTGAAAAAAAAGTACCCAAAAAAGCCAGTTACCCATTGAAGCAGTTTTCATTTCTTTCTTTGCCAGCAGATGAAATAAAATGAGCCCTACACTCCACAGATTGATACAGGGAACATTTCAGAATTAGGAGTCAAAACCTACAACCAAGGTGGTACCTGAGCAGTTCCTAAACTAGGATGAGCAGAATAAATATACCTTGCACCTTGACAGAACTGTCCATGGAAGGAATAGTAACATCAAAGTACCCACTTAAAGGCATACAAAAACTCATGTAAGTGCACTTATCTATGCCACATTTTAAAATGAGCAGGTTTTCAGCAAATAATTTGACTCTACAGATCAATTTCCATTCTCCAACAATCTTATTTAAAAGTTCTGATAAAGTACCTATTTGTTTCAAATAATGGCTTTAAATTATATTTTAGTACTAGCAGATAATTAAACAAAAACAGTAGTAAAAAGTAACAGCAGGAGCTGGTAGGTACAAAACTTGAAATACTATCAGCCTTAAAACACTGTATATTAAAATCCAAGAAACTGTGCAAACTTGGAATATTTCTGATTCTTTTTTTATCTGAAAAGTTTAGACATACAGTCCATCTCACATATACTAAAATCTCAATATTTACTATCACAGGGTCCTGGAATAAGCATAGGAGTTATTTATGTTTAAAATGTGAAATTTCACAGTACCACTACTTAGAAGAATTGCATAAGGTCTATTTTTAAATGGTACCTCCTGGGAAGCTGGTAATGTTGAGTTAAAAAGAATCAATATTCACACATACTCTAACAGAACGTCCTTTCAAATTGAGATGTAGTACAAAAAGGTTCCCTCTGAAAGGCCAAAAAGTGAACCAATTATAGGAAATTGGCAATATTAAATAGAACAATGGGCTCATCACAAAAATCAACAGTATCAAAATCAACTTCCTTTATTTAAGTCCAACCACCACTTTAAGAACTTCCCAAAATATGGGTTGAAAACCCTACCAGTTTCTGACAAAGAGGTTTGTAATATTTCTGGATAAACTGGATATTTTACCACCAAATTCTAATGTCATATGGCAATCTTCACAAGTTACTATGCAAGTTAAAAAATATATAGTGCAGTCATTCAGCCCAACTATATTTTAAGATTGTATTTGCCAGGATTATGAGTTGTGAATTGAAATGTGAGTATTAAAAATTGCCTACTATATTAATTTTTGTAGACAGCTGAAAAAAGGTCAGAGTACATACCTTATTTTTGAAGTAAACTTCAATTGGCAAAATGAAACCAGCATACCCAGATTCTTCAACTTTATAAGGTGGATCTTTGCACACTGAAAAAAGAAAAAGTATCTGCTTAACAACAAAAGTAATTTGCATCTAAAAGAAGACAGGAAGAACAGCCAGCAAATAACTTGTGGGATAATACTGTTGACTAATTTGATGCTCTTACTGTTCATATTTAGGAGCACATCCTGGTCCCATTGAGGTCAATGAGAGTTTTGACATTCACTTCCATACAACCAAGGCTTGCCTCCAATGCATACCTTAAGCTCATTTATTATGCATATAGATCCAGTGTGGGTAACAATGTTCCCTATTCCTCCCCTCTAGACTCCAGAGAGGAAGAAGAGTAGGTACAGAAGCCAATTGATTAAAATACGGTGGGCACACAAGACACCATAATCTAGGGCCTGATATATGAGTGGAAAATTTGCAGAACTCCATCCAGGAAAGGTAAAAAATACAAAGCATTAATGGGATGCACTTATAGAGGAGACAGACTTGCACCGTAAACACAGCATATTTCCCAAACTAAATCATCATCTACTACATACTCAGATTGAGAGTGCTGCTCTGCAGATGCAACTCTCTTATGAAACCATGGGGCCTCTACGCAACTGACCAATGTGTTTGTCAGGAGTAGCAAACCATGGATAATCTCCTGAGATGCTTGGTAGCACCATAATGCACCCCACAAGATTTGCAAATACCAACACCAGAAGCAGTGGCCTGCGCAAAATATTGGGATCAGACCATATAGAAAGGGTGGACTGGAGACATGACAAGTCAACAATGATGACTACACACTGATAAACCAAGCATCCTAGCATATTGCAATTTGCTGCTGTCAGCAAGGTGAATTGTATTTTCAGTATTAGAGCCATATACTACTGTCCAGTAAGATACAGACTCCTACAAATAGGATAGAGATTAATATTAAAACAAAAATCCCTAAATAACATTTTCCCTTAAGTTGTCAATATGGCTCCCAATTCAAGTCAGAATACAATGCCAACATTTAAAAAAAACAAAACAAAAACAGTTAAAACGCAGGATAGAGGCTTCTTTTTTTCTATCTTTTTTTATTTTGTTCACTGATTGCAGAATTCAGGACACATTAGAAAAAAAAGAGATCGTGTAAAGGCAGTTCAGGCTCAGGAAACCCAGCATCTCCAGTGGAAAGTCAGATGCTTTAAAATGTTACATCGGTGTTTGTGCCAACTAATTTCCTGGGTGATTTCTATCATCTTAATTATACTATGCAAGACTGCCAGATTCTCTGTGGATGAATGGCACAGCCGATGCAGCTCCTCTATGAAGATTCAACTTCTCTGGAATGATTAGGGTCTAGTTATATCAATGATCATTGTTACCAAATGCTTAGGTTCAGTCTGTCAGTCAATTCCCAAGGTATATTAATAGCTACTATAGTGTAAGAGCTCTTTAGGATTGCCAGAAAGGTTGCATTACAAAAAAGGTACTTTGTGTAAAATGAATGATTTTATATGCCTTCAAGTACTATGTTATTACTGCAGGTTCTCTGTATAGTAGTAACAACCAATAAGTGTGAAATGAAGTTTACAGACCAGCAGGAGACAAGCTGCCTACCACAAATATGTTGTCTAGACATGTGGTGCTCAACCTTTTTCGTATCAGGACCCATTTGTAAACATTGATGGCCAGTCTTGACCCACTGCCCCCCACCCCCAGTCCCCCGTGTGAGGTAGGGGGGTGGGTATGTTGGGCATGGGTGCCCCAAGCAGCCCCTTGCATGCTGGAACTCTGCCAGCCTACAAAGGAAAAGCCATAACTTTTTTCTCCCTTAAAGGAAAATCCATTTTTAAAGTTTGTTTGCAACCCTTTCATATATCTTTGTGACCCACCTTTGAGTCACGACCCATGGGTTGAGAAACACTGGTCTGGACAGCCAGAGAAATACAGGTTTCTCTTACTTTATGCGGGTTCTGTATGTGCAAATTAGCACTTATGAGATGACACTTTTTATACCAAAAATTTGTTATATGCAAGATAAATTCACTCTTATGTGATCAGTGTGGTGGAAGCCTGCAGTCAGCAGCTTTGTGCAGTGCATTGTGGAAGTGACATGCACCAAAATATAGTCTTTGTGTGGACCTGTGCTCCTAACTCATTGTCTGCAACACATTTCTGTAGTTGCCATCCCCATTATGATAGTGCCCTGTGCTTGTGTGTACTTGTGCTGTTGGTTTGTACCAAAATTGTCTGGTAAAAGTGGTAGAAATGGGTCTGGGCAGTCGAGACCTTGAGGTCTCAGAACGTATCCCTATTTGTTAGACTGTAAAGTGGGTTCCCTTTATGTGAATTCAAGTTATGCGCCGTTTTCCAGGAACGCATGTACAGCATAAAGTGAGGGAAACCCATAACTGACATTTAAGGGCTCCTACAGATGAGGGCAGAACCTATTCAAATGCGCTGAAAATCCAGCATGTCAGAGCAGACTCAATTAATCAACTCTGCTAGAGCACAGAAACTGACACACTCCAGCAGCCTTCTGCATCACATGTATCAGCATCCCACACGTCTCTGCACTAAAAAAATGGTGGTGGGACACTCTGAAATAAAACACATTCTATGAGCTTTAGTTCAAAGCGCCCTGCACCAGGGCGGGGATGTGCAGGGATGCTGATACACGTATAGCACGGGCACTTTTAATTAGCGCAGCTCACTAATTAAAGTGCCCGGTGTCACGTCCCAAAACATACGTAAAAATGCTCTAAGATGCTAATGGGTGTTCCTGGTACAGAACCTGTCAGAAAGATCTGGCTTCCAGGATAAGTGTAGTTGCTACTACACAGTTAGATGGGCGGCAAATTGGCTAGATGGTCACACCCAGAGAATGGTGGTGGATGGGTCGTTTTCGACCTGGAGAGATGTGGGCAGTGGAGTCCCCCAGGGCTTGGTCCTGGGGCCTGTACTGTTCAACATCTTTATGAGCAATCTGGATGTGGGTGTGGAATGCACACTGCCCAAATTCACTGATGACACCAAGATGTGGGGTGAGGTGGGTGTGCTGGAGAGGAGGGACAGAATCCAGCTTGAGCTAGACAGGTTACAGAGGTGGGCGGATGAGAATAGGATGAAATTCAACGCAGCCAAATGCAGGGTACTGCATCTAGGGAGAAGGAACCAGCAACACACCTATAGGCTGAGGAACAACCTTCTTGTCAACACAGTGGCAGAAAGGGATCTTGGATTCACTGTTGACTCCAGGATGAACATGAGCCGCCAATGCAAGGAAGTGGTCAGTAAGGCTAATCGCACCTTGTCGTGCATCTACAGATGCATTACAAGCAGGTCCAGGGAGGTGATCCTTCCCCTCTATGCAGCATTGGTCAGCCACAGTTGGAGTACTGTGTCCAGTTCTGCACACCACACTTCAAGAGGGATGTGACTAGCATTGAGAGGGTACAGAGGAGGGCCACTCATATGGTCAAGGGGCAGCGGGTCAGGCCCTATGAAGAGAAGCTAAAGGGCCCGAATCTATTCAGCCTCCACAAAAGGAGGAGAGGGGATCTGGTGGCCATTTACAAACTCACCAGGGGGGACCAGTGGAAATTGGGTGAGGCTCTGTTTCCTCAGGAACCACCAGGGGTTACTAGGAATAACAACCACAAATTGTTAGAGAGAAGGTTCAGGCTGGACATCAGGAGATACTACTTTACAGTTAGGGCTGGAATGGATTCCCAAGGGAGGTGGTGCTCTCTCCTACCTTGGGGGTCTTTAAGAGGAGGCTGGACAGATATTTGGCTGGGGTGTTATCACCCCGGCACTCAATCCTGCCCAGGACAGGGGGTCAGACCTGATACTTTGTTTAGGTCCCTTCCAACCCTAAACACTATGAAACTACTACAACCTAAAGGGAAGTGAAGCAGGTGCTTTCTCATGTATTACTAGGCAAACTCTGCTGCTTGCTGTACAACAGGATAGAGCCACAGTTCCTTTTCCTGTGGGGTGACTGGCATAGCTAGCCCCATGCTGTTCTTTGCCAACAGCCTGTGAAGGGCATGCAATGATAAGGAAGATTCTATGCAATGCTGCTTCCCTTCCTCTCTAGCTGTGCAGCCTTCACAATCTGGTTTAGGGGTGATGGATAGGAGAAGGGATGGCATGGAAATCAGCAGGAATAAACTATAGTATTTTACATTTGTTGTATTTATTCTGTTATTTCCTCCCTCCCCCCAATCTTTATTTGAAAAAGAGATTGGCAGAAAAAAAGAGAAATATAGTTTTAAAATGTCCCTTAGCAGAGCTGCTCCTTAAGAAAGATTCTGAAGGACAGCATTTAGGCATGATAGAGTATGGGGGTGGAAGGAGGGTCACAGGGGGCTTTTAAGCTTCACTCTCAGCCTCTTACTTGAAAATGCGCAGAGGCGGTATTCCACATAACACATACAGTTCACAAGTCTCCTCTTTAAGGCAGCAAAGCCTCTGCATGGTGAAACAACATTTCAAAATTTACCACAACAGCCTTAGTTAAGAGCAGTTACTTGTTATAACAACAGCTATTGACAATCTCCTGAATTCAGGTTACATGAGCCCCACTCCTGTTGGCTGCCCTTGGAAGAAAAGCCTTACTTGTATTACTCCACTGACTTTTGACCCTACAGGTGTAGAGACAGGAGACTGAAAACCATTTATAAAAACAGGGAGAGGTTAAGCTGCAAGATGTTTACCCAGATGGAAGTGATGCAACACAGAAACTTTTTATAGACGAGAATAATAGGCTGGCTGGCGCTGAAGTTTCAGGCTCCTATTATATGACATGCACTGAGGGTTTAGTCACCTTTCACATTTCTCTGGTATCATGTTAATTACTTCTTGCACACTGAACTGGTCCAGAAAACACCTTCAACATAAATATTTTCTTCCCTTTCCCTTGAATAGCTATTCTCTTAGATTTACACAGCTGTTGCAAATATTGAACAAGTACTTTGACAATGTTTCACTTTACCACTCTGAAAATAAAACCTGTTACACTTACAGCTCTTGTAAAAACTTGGGGTGATGGGTTACAAAACACATTCCATCATGAGGATGGTATTTCCTTTACCACAGAATGAGCCAGCTCTGCCAGTGGCAAGTAGAATTCTACCGGCTAGCATACAGAGGGCTACTGAACAAAGAGAATGACCAAGAAAAGTGGCAGAAACCTACACATGCAGGAAGCACAGCATTGCAAACAAACACCACCCACACTTCCCTATGCTCTTGTAGCAGATACCAATACATGTGCTAGCAGAAGCAGTCCCTGCGTACTGATTCAGCTAACAGCACTTGCAGCACAAGCTTCTCCAGCTTTAACAGTTCCCACAGTACTCGGAGCTGCTGCAACTCTATCTGTAACTTAACCATTGGGTAATCATTGCCTAGAACATTTTGGAGAGCTCGAGAACAGGAGTATGGGTATGACAGGATCTGGGAAAGCCATAAATAGCACAAAGATCAATGTGGCACAATAGGGAAGAATCAGCAAATACAAGCCAACAGCATACAAAAAAATGCAGAGGTTGGGTTCAAGTAGATGTGGGAATGCAGGAACCAGTGCACTAAAAATATGTATAAAATGATAGATGCCATAAAAAAAATTTGGAATTTTCAGGTGGCACAGTTAAAAACGTAAAAGTCAGTAAAGTGACTTCTACAGCAGTGCTAACTTGGTCAGATTGTGCATCATTTATTTGCTGGCATACTTTTCAATGCAAAGAGTAAGATACATATTTAACAGAAATGCAAGGAAAACTGTAGGCACATAGCAAGGGAAAGTTAGCTAAAGATAGTCAAATTTCCACAACATTTTTGAGCAGGCATTTCTTGTATGTGATACTTCCGGATACTCTTCCCTCCATATATTCTGATCAATTATACTGCTTCAGGCAAGAGCCTATGAAGGTAGCGTCTATAGAGGTTCCAAAGAAAAAGAAAGCAACCCCCTCATGCCAAGGGCCATACAAGTTAATGATAAGTATTAGTAGTCTAAAAAGCTTATACATCTACTTACTAGGAGCCTTGAAAGTTTGATCTAAGGCTACAAAACAAAAAGGGCGGGGGAGGGCAGAGAGGAGATAAAGGGGCAAAGGGAGAGGGTGGATGAAAATTATGCGCTCTCAATGAATTCTAAGAAGTGTACATACGTGCATGTTGGGCTCCTATACACGTGCAGGGAGCCAGCTCCAATGCACTGGAAATCCAGCATGTCAGAGCAGACTCAATTAAAATCAAGTTTGTTGGAGTGCAGAAATTACTGTGCTTCAGCAGACTCTAGCATCACATGCAAAGCATCCTCGCACTGAAAAATGATGGCGGGGTGCTTTGAATTAAAGCTTGAACAAGCTTTAGTTCAAAGTGCCCCGCTGCCATTTTTTCAGCACGGGGACGCTGATGTGTGTAACGATCAGGTGCTTTTAATTAGTACAGCTTGCTAATTAAAGCGCCCCCCCACACCTTCTGGAGCATGTGTAAAAAGGTCCATATACTTAATTATGTACCTTATAACTTAAATTTCCTATTACACAGTCCGTATATGCAAGGTTCAAGCACTCTAAACCAGGGATGTCAAAGATATAGCTCAGAGGGCTCACAGAAGAGGTGGGCATTTGGTGGCAGGGTACACAACTGAACTGCAGCGTACAGAAACCCTGTTGAGGATGGACGTCAGTAGTGGAGGGGCAAGCAACAGGTTCATTATCTATGTAGTTCAGGAGGCTGCAGTGGTTAAGGACATGACTGCTTGTCCCACTGCCAGAGGCAGGTCCAGATCTGGCCCACAAGGACCATTACAGTCTGGAGCCAGCCCAAGAGGTATAATTAAATATAATGGAAATCACCCAGGACATTAGTCTGGATCCAACCTGCGAAAAACCCCACAGTCCAGAGCTGGCCTGAGGAGGGGAAGTAGGAAGCAAGGGAGTTTGACACCCCTGCTCTAAACTTTGTTCAAGTGTAACAGAAAACACACCCACTTAGCAGAAGTTATAGGGAAGTGTGATATATAGCAGCATAAGTTCATACTATATATCCTTGCTGAAGCCCAAAACAAATTACAAAGCAACTATAACCTCATTTAGAATATGGAAAAGCAGTATTTTCTGTACTTCCACAATTCCGCGTTTTCTGTACTTCCACAATCCAAGAAAGGGAGAGTGCTTTTCCTCAGACCTTCTACACTTGCACACAAAAGCCCACCTTTGAGCAGAATAGGCAGAAAGTTTGACCACATAGAGTAAGTTCTGGGAAAGTCATCAGTAAGTAAAATCAGGGGTTGTTAGAGTAGTAACTGTCTTGTGACATTAGCCATGACATAATTCTTGAGAATACTCTGGTCACCATTAAAAAGGTCAATATTTACCTAAAGTGTGGTATCTGAAATATTTTGTTATTCTTTTTGCTGAGAATAGACAATAGCTGTGGTATTTCAGATGCCACTATAAATTCAACTGTGGGTTAGTGTTGACTTATGGTGAATGTACTGTTACATGTTCTACATAAAAGTATAGAGAGAATACAAGCTAGATTAAAAACTTCTCAAACCACAATAGTAAATCGGTAACAATATGATCCATTGGTCCTGCAGAGCTTTGCCATTTGCTTCTACAAGCAGTGTACCTCACAATTGCTAAAATGCTATAAAGAGTGCCCTCTAAACAAAATAACAGTTCCCAGGGATCTCTGCAGCATTTTGGAATTTGAGTTTCTTGTAAGGAACCATTGCAAAATTATAATCAGATTGTAAATCAATAAATGCTACTTGGCACTTTTACACTACTATCTGTAGCATCTTAGACTTCCATACAAGTAACTATCTGCATCTCCTCCTTTTATATGAGGAAACTGAAGCACAGAGAAGCTAACACTGAGAACCCATTTCCCATTCAATTCCAGCACAACTCAAGTGTCTAAGATGTTGCATTTGTGTCCCAGGATAAAAATGGATAAACCATTTTATCCTGGGACTGAGTGCAATCATTCAGATGTCCATGGCTGCTGTTCAAGGATACATCCTAAAAAGGTTCACAGGATAAGAAGTACTAACAGTTTATCCTGGGGCATCACAAAGTGCATTTAAACACTTACCTTGGGATTGCATAAATGGTAGAAAAGCAACAAGCATTCAGCCACTCACTAAACCCTGATTAGAAGACCAATGAGTGTATACACCCATCCTAGAATTATCTCTGTTCTGGGACAAACATAGGCACAACTTGTCCAGGGACAAACGCAATGTCTGTTCCTAGCCTTAGTTACTAGGCTACCTTTGGAAAACACTATCTAATGAATTGCCTAATGATACAGAAAGAATGGGAGTCTAAAGATACCAGTCCTGTTCCTGGTTCTACTATTGCTTTCTACTCCACTCTCCAGGAGAACTAATATGCCAATCTATTTGATTTTTCTACTTCATCAGTCCTAGGTATCACTTATTTTTCTGGTGGTTGTACCAGCCAAAACCATGCATAGGGTTGTAATCTAAACCTAGAAAACTAACTGGAATTGAATTAAGAACCTTCAGTTGTTTGTGCAATCTAGTAAGTACAACTATAGGAAAATGGCATGGACTGTAAACACATATAGTAGGATGTCTGAAGATACAGACGATGAGATCTAAAACTAAAACACAGTTTTGCATTAGCATAGAATATGGTGTAGCAGAAAGCCCCTTTTCCTCTTGCCTCCATTTGCTCTCCCCTCTTTAAATATGTTTTTCCTCTTCTACCTTTTCTTCCTTCCTCTTTCTTTCACTTTAAGATAAAGAATTGTATTTTAAAATTTGTATGTGTGCATTTTGTATCTCCCTGTGTATTTTGGTATTTTTATCTATTTGTGTGCCATGGCATTACTTTTGTAGCTTATATTTTATACTCCTCACCTTTCAACTTTCAACTAAATGTGTTTAGTTTCATAAGTAAGTTATACATTGTAACAATGTTAACAAGGGCAGGAATCAAACTGCCCTTCCCTGTATCAGGCTGGCCCCTGAAAGAGCGAGTGAATCAGTAACACTGTAGCAGCAGACAGCAATTAACACCTGGGAAACTGCAGATCAACCAAGGGAAGAACTCAATACAAGACAATGTAACAACCGGGAAATCTCTAAACGTCACTGATCAAGGGCTAGAAGCCCTGGCCTGAGTTAATCAATGCCAGAGACCAACTTTTGGGCTCAGTATCTCCAGATCGACCGCTCCCAGAGCCCTATTCAAAATTCATCAACAGACTCCCAAACCTGCACATACATGCGGACGACCCCTGGGGCTGACAGATGCCATCCAGTAGCCACCGAAGGGGGAAGTCCCACGAGGGTCAACGACCCCTGGATTGGGCAAACCTGAAAACTGGGGAGTCGCCAAAGTCTGCCAAGGACAGATAAAAAGCAGTGAAAAGTGACCCTCAGCGGCGCCCTCTTGATCTCCAACTTGACCAGCACCCGACCTGTCCAGCCAGAAGGACCAGCCGGCGACCCCCTTCTGGAAGATAACACCACGTTGAAAGAAGCTTCAACGACAGACTCCAGCACCTGTGGGATAGGTATACCTGACTCTTGTAGCTTGCTAGTGTGTGTGTGTGTGTGTGTGTGTGTGTGTGTGTGTGTGTGTAAGGACCAGCCCCAAGGTTTATGATTTAACTCATTACAGTGTTTCAATCCGCCTAATAAACCAGAATTTTAAGGATCCCGAGTTGGACATTTGTAGCCAACATTGGCATGGCATATAAACATTCATTTTACTGTTTTAGGATTAAATTTGTGTAATTTCTTCTTCTTCACATGTATACATACATTTGCATACTACTCTCTATGGACGAATATTGTATTATATAGGAGGAACCCTATATTTTGAGGTATACGCACAAAAGGACATTGTGCTTTCAATCTTACTTTTTTATGAATGCTGAACTCTTTGCACCTGTCTTCCCAAATACAGACACATTCCAATTACAGACCTCTGCCAATTTCATCACTTAGAGATAAATAATTTATCTCCCTAATATAGTGCACATAACATGCATTGTGGGTATTTTATAAACTCTTCCCTGCTGCCCATCCATTTTCTCACTGGAACTCTCTTCCTAGAATCGAGATTAACTTCATGAGGCTCTTCTAAACCATATGAAGAAAACTGTCATACCAAACCATTTTTTCCATAAGAAAATATTACTGATACTATCACTGGAGCCCTGATTACAGTTTTTATTAGTTAAATGTTGCCACAGGACCAGCAGAGGGAGTAGTAAACAATCATTCAAAACCAAAACTAACATCATATTTTTGGAATTATAATAATACATCTAAGCTTGCACAGTTACGCACGTGGAAGTCCAGAAACGCCAAATTCAAACTTGTATGTACAAGCCTAATCCTACTTTGTGTTTAAAGAGAGCAGCAGATCTTGAACATATGATTGCAATTGTTTCTCAAACAACAGTAGTTTTTCTTACATCTTTAGATTCACCTGTAACAGCCGGTAATATTTTTCATTGTTTTGTATTACACGTCACTAATTTAGACATTTTTATGGCAAGATCTCTTCTCTCTAAATTACCTATAGGTGTTAATGACTGTCACTAAGTTACTACGCATTTTCAACCTCTCTTTTGCAGAGTTCAGAGCATTAGGTAGTGAATCACAAAATTAGCATAGCTATTAATTTACATGGCCTAATGACAGGAGTTAACTGTCATTACTGCTCTGTCATATGCACCTTCTATGTTTTGAAAGTATAGATTACCAAATATTCAAGTAAATACCCATCAAAGATAGTCCAGCATGCCCAAAAAACACCCAGTACTGCAAAATGCTATACATGTATATACCTAGTGTATGCATGCTATAGGGAAGAAGTGAAATACCACATTGTATGGTAATGCACACGTGTACAGGAAAATTCACACTAAGTTTTGTACAGCAAACCTAACTTTGACATTCATTCCTTTCTACCACTTAGCTGTGCAACCTTAAAAGGTTGTATTACTTTTTTTTTTTTTTTTAATATACAGGATTTTCTAATTTTTAAAATGCAGCACTTCACTCTCCAGGACTGTGCTGACTCACAAGAAATTGTCCAGAGTACTTGAAATTTCATAACCAGAAACTGTGTCTGTCCTTCCCTTTTCAGAAGTTCCATTAGGGTCCTGAGCACATAAAGAACTCCATCAAACAAAGCTATGCATAGAAGGAACCTAGCTCTGAAGTGCACAGAAACCTTCTCTTATCTATTTTCATATTACAAGGGCTGCAGGAACCTTGCTCCTAGCTTCAGGTATACAGAAAGTAATTTCAACTAGGCTCTCCCCTATACAGCTAACTTATTCTTGCATACAAAGGCAGCTATCCTTCCCCCCACCACCACACAAGACATGATTTTTATGGTCTTAAATCAGTCCAAGAAAAAAAAATCCAGGTTTCCTTCAAAACAAGCAAAAGGTATTTTTCAATTAGAATTATTCTTATACTACACCTCAACCTACAAGAGAACATTTGCTCAACTGGTTACAATAATTAGTTAAAATATAAAGTGGAATAAAGTATTTTCTCTTTTGTACAGACTCAAGACAGAACAATTCTTGATAAATTTCAGCCCTAAGAGTACTTGGTAAGAAAAGTGAACATTTTACTGTTGTCCATCACTTTCTGAGAATGCATTAGAACAAAAAATGGCATAAACAGTTTCAATGCAACTGTTTAAATCAAGTTAATAATTGTTTAATTTGATTAATTGATGCAGTTTATGCTGCTACTTCTATAAATACTTATTCTGAATAAGCTGTTTTTGAATACAGGTTTCCCTCGATTTATGCGAATTTGCTCTTATGCGATGACCCTTTTTATACCTGAAATTTGTTATATGTGAGGTAAATTCACTATTATGCAAATCAGCATAGGCACGCTCTCCTCTCCCCCAAGCAGGTAAGTCTGTGAGGGAAGGGGAAAAGGGCTGTGAGTAGAGCGGAGGGGTAAGGGCCCCACTCACTGCAGCCCCTGCTGCAGCTGCTCTGGGAGCAGCCGATGCCAGCAGCTTGCAACCACTGTGCTGTGCCATGCCCCGGAACCCCACGGGGCTCCGCTTCCCCCAGGGTACTGTGCCCCAAACCGCCCGGCACAGTGCAGCCCAGCAGCTACAAGCAAGCGGCGTCCAACACTCCCAGGGTTGCAGTAGGGGTAGGCAACTGCCTGCAGTGGGATGAGAGCAGGCTGGGCTGACAGCAGCACCAGGTTCTTCCTGGTGCTCAGGGTGGGCTGTGGTGATGGGAGGGTGGCTGCTACCACCCCAAAATTTGCTGTATCCCCCCCTTGCAATCTGCCCTCCCAGCACTGCTGCCGAGCACCAAGAAGAGCCTGGTGCCACCGCCAGCCCTAGCCTGCAGCAGCCACCAGCCCCAGCCTGCTCTCATCCCACTGCAGGCTGCTGCCAGCCCCTGCTGCAGCCTTGGGAGTGGCAGATGCCACCTGCTTGCAGCCACTGGGGTCCACCATGCCAGGGGTGCAGGGCATGGTACAGCCCAGTGGCTGCAGGCAGCTGGAATAGGCCACTCCCGGGGCTGCTACAGGAGGGGCTGCGGTGAGTGAGGAGAAGCAGAGAAGTGGGGTGAGTGGAGCTGCTGCCCACCCCAAGCGTCATGAAGAGCCCAGTGCCACCCCTGCTACAGCCCTGGGAGCAGCAGACACCACCTGCTTGAAGCCACTGGCCTGCACTGTACCCCTGTCCCCGCCCCTTCCCTAGCCATAGCCTCACTCCCTCCCTTCCTCAACACCATGGGAACACATCCCTATCTGTTTCATTGTAAACTGGGTTCGCTTTATGCAAATTTGATTTATGCTCCAATCCCTGGGAACGCATCTACTGCATAAATCGAGGGAAACCTGTATTACAAAACAGTAGGTTTACATGTAGCCCTGAATATAAACTAAACTGTGAAAACTGCAAAATGAACATTAACAAAGAGTTTTTTTCTAGTGTTTCTTCTGGTAACTTCCCACTTCTTCTTCATATAACGCAGAAATTTTGTTCCTAAAACTTCTTGTTTTTCTTCCTCCTCATCCCTACCCCCTGACTCTCAGACAAAGAACTAAAAATCAGAGGTTCAATGATGCATCCTGTAACAATGCACAAAAGGATGTTTTATTACTATATGTTCTTGCTCCAGAGAAACAAATTAAAACTTAAATTTGCAGACTCTGAACAGTTAAGCTTACAGTGCTAAGGTTCTTTCACTGACCAAAAGTAACTGAGTGCATGGACATTTTGGACTAAGAAAGATAGGGTAACTTTCTCAGTTGATTCAGTCTGTGTGGGGAAGGAAGGTGGAGGGAGATGGCAATCTCAAAAAAGTGCTTCTTTGCACAGTTTCCTTCTGTATACTATATATCCAGTTTCAATCTTGTTTCCATTGAGCCAAACAGAACATGTTTCAGTTGCAACATACAACCTTGTGGAGCCAATTTACCTTTCTGTAGGTTATATATTCACACGCAAAAGGTGGGTTTTTACTACTGCATAACTAAATACACATTAGCTATTTAGATGTAAAAACAGAACAGAAACAAGGCCCTGTAGTTAATAGTGCTGACCTTGCCTTCCTACCTTGCAATAAAACTACAAGTACCCTAGCTCTACTTAGGGTTTTACACAGAGAAAATTATCATGCATTAGTTATCCTGTTCTAAACAAACACACACACACACACACACCTGTGTCACTGAAGACAAAAACCTCATGTTTGCTTTAGACCTCTACCTGCCTTAGTTCAGTGCTCTGACCCTCTCCTCCACTCAGCAAGTGTTTTCTGACACTGGGATTTCATACAGAACTGCCAGCCTTCCATTAAAAGAGGTCTGGAATATCATAAATGGTCATGGCTTTGGAAGTTTAACATACAGAAAGTCTTGCCATATGAAATGAGTGAGAAGCCCTCATCTGAGAGGATGACAGAAGGAATCCTAAATCAGGTGGTCACCAATTTTGTATTTTAAGTTTTCATGTTACAGTGAATGGTCTACAAATTTCAATTTTTACTTCAGAGGTCATTAACATTTGAAGAGGAATAAACGTATTTATATTTTGCATATTCCTATATCTTCATGTGGATTTCCATGGAATGCATGTTGAAATAAATATACAAATATGCTTCCCTAAATATTCATGTATATTCACAACAGAAAGTGTCTAATAATTCTGCTTTTAGCAAAAGAGTATGCATTTTTAATCACACAATTGATAAATTCAATTTTTGAAGCATGAAAAGACTCAAACTTTAAAAACTATATATATATTATACATACACACATACACACACACATATACATATATGTTCTTGTCCATACTGAAAAAAGTCAACCTAAAAGAATAATATCAATTCTGCACAATTATTTGCACAAGTAGTCTGTGTTTTATCTTGATTGCCAAAGTACATTTTTTTAAAACTACTAAATAAATAATATATAGTGAAAACAATAATGGTTGGTCTTTCCTAAAATCTGGCATAAAGGATTGAGAATGCCAAATATATCTCTGCATGCCTCTATTTTCAGTCTGAGAACAATTATTTTCTGAGCCATCAGAATTACTTCATGCTTGTGTCAGGTTTCTTCCTGGGGCTACAAGCACAGGCTTAGAATTTACTTATCACATCTTCCATTGCTTCTTTGTGTCAGCTTCATTTGATTAATAATTAGCAAATACTACTCCTTTTATTAAACACATTTAATCCAACTGAACACAGACCACAAATATGGACAGGGATCTGAACTATTCCATCTTCACACGATCTTCCAAAGACCTCAGAACTAGTTCTCCAACTAAAAGACACATCACAGAAATGAGAAATAGTTTTTACTAGAGAACTGGAGAAAGCTGATAACATTAACTTTTAATTAAGAAATGGGAAACAAAATCTAAAGAAATCTGTCAGAAGGGGTCCACTCCAAAGGTAATGACAATCTATTAATGGATATCAGATCAGGCCCCACTGTTAGTTATCTAATCTGTTATAATTGCTATGAACATTTATTACCCCAACCTACAATATCTGCTATTTCCCTACTCTTGACTGTGCCAGTTAAAACAGATGTATATTTTTTCCCAAATGGACAAGTTAATAGGGGACAGATTCTTATTACAAGGTTCTAGCATCCGCCAGACTGTATCAGAGCTCTCCTCTGAAGTAAGAGGTAAAAAACAGAGCTTTTTTAGAATCAGAAAGTAATAAAATGATTAAAACTAAGAGATGGAGAAGGCAGATTATTAGGTGGATTCTCCAGGAAAGGTGACATAAACTGAAAAATGCAAGACAAGGATATTTGTGGGTGATATATTTTTTACTGGATCAAATGGAAGGGTTTTGTTCTTCCCATTTTTCCTGGACCATCACTACTACATCACCCCAAAACTATGACAAGTTCAAAAAGCCAGTTAATGTGAGTTTAGATTTTGTTTTTTGAATAATTAACTTTGTGTCTAAGAAGGACATTTGTATAAAAGAGGCATGTCCTGACTGGGCATTGGTAACCAACATTATTACATTAGACATCTATCTTATTGCCATATTGTATTCAAAAGGTACAGTACCTGTTAGGCCCATTTCTCACACTTTGAAGCCTATAGAACAAGATAAAGTATGCATCTAGGTCAATAGAAAATAGTTCCTTAAGAAAAGTCTTATAAGAAAAACAAAATTATTTCCTTAAAAAATAAACATATTGAAACAAAAATGCTTGTAAAATTTCCCAATCGTGTATTAACACCCATAGGAACACAAACACTACACTACATTTTGCAGTTAATTCAGCAACTAGGGAGCAGGGCTAATGGCAAATAAACTACATTTTCAAGGATAGTCTGTTGTTTTCAATCTGATCATGAACAGTATTTATATTCATGTATGCTATCCTATGCGTTTTAGCCCATTTAAACTAACAGTAATATTCCTTCCTTTTCATGTCCTTGTGACAAGGTTTTTAGCAGAATCCATAGATTTCTTGGACTCTGCAAAAGCCACACCAGGAGTGCTTCTACCGTGGCCTAACAGCGATATTAGTGTGATATAAGCTTAAGGGAGAATGAGGGTGCAGTTGAAAGGACTGTCTACACAGATTGTCTACAGGAATGCTACACTTGATTGTTCTGGCTTCTGTTCAACATTACTTCTGTGAGTTAAGGAACATCACAAAGTTCTACAACTCCAAATGCCCTAAAGCACATATATTGGTAATCTCTAAGCAAATCCATTCTATAATGAACAGGATGTAAATACATACTACAAAGGAAATTCAGCTCAATAGCTTTGCATGTAGTGGTATGCAGGTAGTATAGCATACAGGTAATTGGGGAAGTGGTGGGGAAAGGATGTCAGAGTTAATGAGAAACTGTTCTTGATACCCAGATTAAAGCTATGCATGAGGAGTGGCATATACAGTTGAGTTTTTATACAATTTGGGACTGTTTCAATCTAAAAAAAAAAACAAAACTGAAATAATTAGGCTCCTTAACCAAGATTTTTTTTTCTTTTCTTGGGAGACTTACAAGTAAAAAAAAGTCAGTGAATGATATTTACTAACAGCTCAATAGTCTCTGAAACTCTGGTTGTGTCATGTATCATTTGTACCAAAAAAATCTACACTGTAAATAAGGAATTCGAGGGCAAATTATATTAGATTTTTGCAAATGAAGAATCTTTGAACTGACATAGGGTTTAATCTTTGGTGTCTGTTTCATCATTTTCTTTTATTGTAAATCAACTGTAAACAGGATTAAAAAACAAAAAAAGTGATGCACACAAGCAGATGCATTTTTATCAGACTACTAGTACATAATACATGTAAGGAAAATATGTGGAACAAGAAATACAATGCATTGACACTACAATCCAAACACACATTGTTAGATTTTGACTGGATTGATTAAGAAAGCAGCTGGCTTTATTAGTTATAAAATCTATTCACTCTCAATTTCTCCAGTGAAACACATATGTCTAGTCACTTTTCGGAGTAAAATCTCCTTGAGGCAGTTTTGCTAGCTCTCTTCCCCCCCCAGCCTCCCCAATGTATAAAGTGTTTCCTCAAGTTTTGTAAAAAGCACTAGGCAGTTTCAACATTGACTAGTGTTACAGAATGCCTCAACCTTTCTTTTAAGCAAGATTGTTGGCATATATTGTATGAAAAATAATTTTTAGAGTCACTAATAATGGGAAGTATGTTTGGATAAAGAATTATGCCATAGCCCTAGCCTACAATGTGTTTCACAAAGCAAACAATTTTAAAACATTACTATAGTGAATGAGGCAAAACTTGACTAAGTTGCCCTGAAAAATCAAGTACAGTTATCAGACTGAAGTGATAAAAGTTCTCATTAAGCTGAATTAAATCCTCCAATATATGGCATTTTCAGCAAAACATCCTTTCCTACAGGATGAGCAGAGGCAGCAAATGCTGTTTTTTGTTACCCCAGTTCATAGAGAAACTCAGAAAGTAAATTAAAGGCTTGACAAATAAGTTGCGTTTTAAAAATTATTTGTACTTTGATAGTCTCCAGTAGTATTACCACAGTACGACTTATCCCTGACGCTGAACAAGTTTCTTTGTTGACCCAACTCTTGAAAGATTCCTAAGACTGATGCATGTTTATACAGTCACGTGTTTTCTTTACCTCTAGCCCTTAGCATATAACCAAGACTGAATTAGACACCCTTATTTACATGCAAAGCTGCATTAATTTAATTCAAATGTGATTTTTAAAATAATCTAATGAAGCCAGTACCAAATAAAATGTGGACATTCTAAACTCTTTCAACCTTGTTTCCATAAATTCAATTCAATTCAATTCAATAAGGAATCTGTGGAAACCATATGGATGGATTAAACTGAATTCAGTGTCCTCATTCTTTGGTACTGCTTTAACCACATCAGTTTAACTAATTTTCAAGGCAAATGGGTAAAACCTTGAAAATGGACAAAAGCTACACGAACATTCCTTCTTCTCATGTCTTTGTCATAAACTAGATATGAACATCTATGAATATCCCTGTTTTAAAACAAAACCTAGCACTGAAATAGCTAAAAAAAGTATTGTTTCTAAGTAGCACTGTGGTCAAGACTTGACTGAGTTCTTCTCCAAGCTTAACTGCAATTTGAGTTCTCTTCAACAGTTTTCCTTCTCTGGGCATTTCATCTGATGTCTATTTCTGTTTACATCCTTCCTCTTAAGCATAGGGTTAAAAATTGGAGAATGGGGAGGACTTAGTCAAGCAAGGGGTCCTGTACAAAACAAAGGCAAGACACAATCCAGGGAAGCTCTGAAAACAAGAAACTCCTCTCCCATGATTTTAAGAAACTGATGGTAGCTACTTAAAATACTGCATGACAACAGAAATATTTATGCCTTTTTGCACCCCAAATAAATCATTACTTCAATTTAAATCCACAAAATTATATACAGCCGGCTATAAATCACTTCAATATAAAGTAAATGTTCCCACAGTTACTGGACTCTTGAGACAGAAAGCTTTCTGAAATTATAGTAGGTTTGCTATATTGAGTGTACACATGCTATACACTTTGAAGAAATTAAAGCAAAACAAAAATGAAATATAACAACTTAGCATCCAGTATCTACTCTGAAGGGACATATATGCAGTTGTAACTACCACTGCTTAAGTCCAGCAATTGGATGGCTTATTTTTCCAAAATCCAATAATAAGATATCTTGCAGATTTATGAGGGTTGTAAATATGCAGACAACTACTGATATATCTATAGATATAGATATCAGATTTGAAGGTCAAATTCTAATGTTAGCTACCACAGACCATGAGAGAATACAATTTGGCATGAAGAGTTTTTTAAATACATATACATATAAACTAGGGCTATGCAAAACTTCAGGTGCCAATTCAATTCGGAGGAGATTCAGCCCGATTTGGTGGCCGAATCTCCAAATCCAAATCAGATCAGGGGACCAATAAAAAGGTCCAAATCGATTCGGAAAAGATTCGAACAGCTTCAATGATTCGGGCAGTCCCCGCCTGCTGAAGCAGGGAGCTGAAGACAGACTAGAAGCTGGTAAGTAGGGACCGGGCTAGGGGAGGCTGGAGGAGGGGAAAGGGGACCCCTACTAGGGCCCATCCCCTGCCTGCTCCCCCTGCCCCCCCCCCCATGGTTGCCCTGCCTGCCCCAGCTCCTGGCCCTTTAAGAAAACAAAAAAAACCAAAAAACCCCCAGACTCACTGGCTCTTGCATTGGCCTCGGGGCTTTGGAAGGCTCGTGCAGAGCCCCCAACACAGCATCGGGAAGTAGGGATTGCCACCTGCTGGGCAGAAACCAGTGAGTCGGCAGGTTTTGGAGGGGGGGGTTTCCCTTAAAGGGCCGGAGCTGGGGTGGGTGGGGCAGCCATGGGGGGGCTGAGACAGTGCAGGGGGCATTGGGGGGCTCATGCAGAGCCTTCCCATGCATCGTGGGGCAGTGGGAATCGCCCCCCACCTGGTAGCACCTGGTGAATCAGGGCTTTTTTTTTTTTCTTCAAAGTGCTAGGAGCTGGGGCTGGGAGAGCAGGTGGGGGATGGGCCTGTGCTGTCACCACAGGAACAGGGGAGCAGTTCCTGTGGTGAATCGATTTGGAACAGTGATTCAAATCACCAAATGGAATCACTGTTCCCTTAATCGTTCGAATCCAAATCCAAAGTGAATACTAGCTGTTTCGCACAAGTCTAATATACACATATATACTGTATAATATGGGAGGTGCCCCACCCCCTACTCGCCATCTTGGTCCCACCCCCTAACTCCTGACCTTTGCCACTGGAAGCCCCTCCCTTTGCCCCCAAAAGTACTTCTTTTGGGAAGGGGGTTTGCCATCTTGGAACTGGAAAAAAAAAATTGTGTACTAAAAATCAAACATTGACAATAACAGATTTTAATTTTTTAAAATATTTTTGTCCTTATTTGTGTGCGTGTGTGTGGTGTATATAGAGGTGATTGCATAATAGCTCAATATGAGATCTTACACTTGTATATTGTAGGGGAGTGTGGAAGGGTAGGGGGGTATTAAGGGGTCGGTATGTTGTTTGTGGGGGGCTGTATGTGTTTGTGTGTGTGTGAACATGTGTGTCTATTTGAGAGAGAGAGAAGGTGTGGGGGTATGTGTGGATGTCAGTGGGTTTATGAAAGGGGACTGGGTGTGGGAGTCCCACGTGGGCTCTGGGTGGCTGCAGCAGGGAACTGCCGGCAGTGGGAGGGACCGCTTTTCAGCCATGCTGAGCAACAGCTTGTGTTGCGCTGGCGCTGCTAAGCCTGGACAAGTGAGCCGGGAGTAGGCGCAGGGCATGCGGAGTTGTGGCTGCACGTGTGGGTCCCCACTGGTACTATAGGGCTGAGGCCAAAGGCAGCGGCAGCTGGAAGGAGCCACCGCCAGCCAGGCTGTCTTGAAAGGCAGTCCAGCTGCGGAGCAGCCCCAGCCCCACTGTGTGCCCAGAGGACAGCAGGACACGCCACGGCTGGACTGTGCCTGGGCCAGGGGACCCACCACGGACTGGACAAATACAGCCCATGGGCCAGATCCAGCCCATGGCAGGTATTTTGCCCACCCCTGCCCTACTGCCATGGTACAGCTGGAGCACTATCAAAAGCTGGTGCTGCTTCCTCACCAATGGCAGTGGAAACTGTTCCTGCTGCTGCCACTGTAAGAACAACAGAAGTTGTCAGTGCTCTTGCAGCAATAGCTGGAAGAGACGCTGGTCCTGCGGGCACTGTGGCAGTCATTACCACTGCCAGTCCCTCCCCCCAGGAACAACTAAAAGCTCCCCTGTTCCTGTAGTGACAGCAGCAGCAGAAAGAGCCTGGAAGAGCCACTGATCACTGGCAGCCTGCTAGAGATGACAGGCTGTCAGCAATGGGCTCAGAAAGGCTCCTCTTCTAAGGTCAGAGGGAACACAAGTGCAGCCCCTATGCTTCCTGGTTAAGGGAGCACACCTTTGAGATGACTTTTGTAGCTCTCCAGCCAAGGGGCTGGAACACCTGAATGCCCAACAGCACTATTTGTGTAATACTACGAATAAACATCAGTTCACAGTCTCACAGCATAAGGCACTAACAGATCTAACTGACTTTGTGTCTACACAACTGAGGCAGCTTTCTCCAAAATGTAAGAATGACATGTGGACACTCCACTCCCAAGTTAGAGAGAGACAGTAAAATTGCTGTCAAGGTTCCTTACTGTGTGTGTGGTATATATAGAGGTGATTGCATAATAGCTCAATATGAGATCTTACTCTTGTATATTGGAGGGGAGTGTAGTTCTTATGACATCATTAAAATGTCAACAGATACCACAGAATTACTAAAAATACTGCCCACCCTAATTTTAAGGTAGGGAAGTAGTTATTCCTCGAGCAGGGGTAGGCAACAGTTTTGGCCGAAGTGCTGAAAAACCCCACAATGCCTACCTTGGAAGGCACCGGAGTACCGGCATGCCAGAAAAACAAAACAAGGGCAGGGGACACACAGTAGGATGCCCTGCTTGTGCCCCTTGCTCCCCACCCAAAACCCCTGCCCCCCAGCCCAGGCTCCGTGGCTATCAGCAGCTACCCAGAACCTGGGCCAGCTGCAAACATCTGCTGCCTCTCTGCCCTGGCTCTGGCTCCAGGCTCAGCTGCCTCCGAGCCCTAGACCCAGCCCCGGGCTCCGGGGAGGCCCCAGATACCAGTGATGCTCCCCACTGTGCTGCCCTTGCCGCCACCTCTGCAGAGCAGCATTGGAACCCAGAGTGGAGGGGCACAGTGGGGGATGCAGAAAGTTGCCTGCCGCTACAAGCTCCCCATTGCCCTGGCCACACTTCCCCTGCAGGTGGGGGCAGCAACGAGGGGCACAACCCTGCGTGCTGCCCATGCTGCTCCCGTGCACGCAGGGGAACTGTGACCCGGGCAGCATGGAGCTTGCAGCAGCAGGCAGTTTCCCTGCACATCCCCTCTGTGTGCTGCCACTCCAGGTCACACACGTTGCGCTCTGGAGGGCCCAGGGGAGGGCAACAGGGCTGGGAGCTGTGCCAGGTTCCAACGCTGCTCTGCAGAAGCAGTGGCGAGGGCAGCACAGTGGGGAGCACTGCCGGTATCTGCTGCCTCCCCAGAGACTGGAGGCAGCTAGGGCCAGGGCCAGGGCAGAGGCAGCAGATGTTTCCAGAGGGCCCAGGTTCTGGGTAGCTGCTGATAGCCATGGAGCCCAGGCTGCTTGCAGCAGGGCTTCCATCCTCCCAGCTGGCTTCTGGGAGCAGCCCAAACTGTTAAATATTGTTGTCACTGGTTGTGATGCATCAGCCTCTGAAAATATGAACTAGAGGGTGCTGGGCAGTTGGAAGGTGGGGGACAGAGGAAGGGAGCAAAAGATCAGACCTAAGTATCTAGAAGCTGAGATAATATCTGCTTAAAATTTTTGTCAGGCATTCTTTTTTATAAAGCAGTCTCCCAACTTCTAGTATTCTTCTAAAGACAGTGGTTAAGCCCTTTTATACTCAAGGAACTCCTTGAAATATGCCAACTCCCAGCTTCCAGGGCTATTCTTTTCTTGCAAGGAACTCAGAAAAAACACAAAAGATCAGAATGTTTTTGACACACAGATTCCTATTGGGAATCTCTGGGTTTATCTTGCAAATCATGCTGTGGCACCCTGGTTGACAATCACTGTACTACAAGCCTTTGTAGTGAGGTGTCCTGAATTCGACATCGTAAACCGGGTCCAGCTGCAGCCAGTGAAAGATGTGCACTCCTGCTCACTTCTGCAATGCCTCTTTATATGCACATCAGAACTGCAGCAGCTGGTTCTGGCTCTGTATTCCCAGCAAACTGTCAAATGTGCAGTCTGCTGTGACACCAAGTCTTTCAGCTTGACTTTTTTTTTAGCTTAATCCCTCTATCGCATCAAATTATTTATGCATCAGCTTGTATTTTATCCAAGTTAAATCTCATTTCGTGATTTTTTTGCCTGTTTCTTAATCACTCACAGTCCCCTCTGTATTATTTCCTCTGTGTTCACAACTACTCCCAATTCAGCATCATTTGCAATTTCATTAGCGAGCTGTTTACTCCTTCTACATGGTTAATGAGGATCTTAAATAAGACAGGACTTAACACAGATCCCCTTGATACTTTACTGAACACCTTCCACTGAACATGATATGCTTTCCCATTTGCCATAACCTTTGTTTATGGTCCTTCAAGCTAGTTTCCAAACCAGGAGAGCATTCACATTCAAGCTGATTTGAATTAATTTTGAGAATTAGATTGCATGAGACTATCAGGTACTTGTAACTGTTGCATGTTTTACAAATTTGACTTGTTTGATATTTACATTGGTACAGCAGAGGAAATAAATCAAAGTATAACAGCCACTGACTTGTGAATTATGCTAGCAAGTTAAATGTTTCAATTCTGCCTTGTTACTCTTACAGGTATGAAAGATAGGTTTTTAGATAGTCCCCTGTGTCAGTCTCTGAGTGAACTGAAGAACTGGCAGGGACTTTGGTGAACAACTCCTGTACGGTTAGTTGATGTTATGGGGTATTATCACAATTGTAATAAACTTCCATTTTTCTTCTTGCCAAATTCAAGACATACCTTCTCCCTTCTCTCTCCATTCTTGAATCTGGAATGGGTCAAGCCACGAACAAACACATACCACTCTGGATTCATGTGGTAATATAGAAATAGGCATTTAAAATGTGATGCAGGTTCATGAATTATGTATAATCCCCCCAGTAGTTTTGACATACTTTTGCAAGATTCCCTTCCCTCCTTTTGCCTCTGCCGCTTCCCATAATACGTTCTGCCTCTACAACGTGAGAGTCATACAGACACAGCCTTTGTAATTTGCTTTATGGGTGCCTACATGACTCTCACTGCTCTAGTACTTACGCACTTCGGTCATGAATAGATTTTATCCTAAAAATCTGTGAAAATGGGAAATATTATCGCAATTTTACATGCAGAGCTCCGAGACCGAGTTATCAAAGTGGCCCTGGAAGTCTGTGGTCGAGCCAGGAATTGATTTATAATCCCAGATGGGCAGCATGTGCATTCAAACCATTCTTCAATTTTTCTCTCTCCTCTTCCTCAAACACCTTCTCCACATAGATTTCTCAAATCCTTTAAAAAACAGCATTTAAAATAATTATGTTGAAAACACCCCCATGTTCCAAGCACATCTGTTTTCATCTCTGCAGGGAGTGGGCAGGAAGGAGTCATAAGGAGGTAGGGGAAAAGGTAAGAGCATGTTAGCCCTATACTGGCTGCCTCTACTGGAGTACAACTAAGAGTGTAGGTAGTTTCCGGCTGCAGTTTAATAGCCTACTTTGAAATTCAAGTTTGCTCGTTCCTTCCTCCAAAATAATTATTTTAATTGTGAAACCAGGACCTGCCTGACAGCAATATTGGCACAAGGCTCTAGGCAAGCCCGTTCCTTTGCCTTTTTACTTTCCTCCTCCCAGAAGACTGTGACAAGTCATTTATTTGTCTGTAGTTGGCAAGTAGAGAAAGGAACCCCTTTCATAATATACCTTCAGAGTGGAGGGATTTTAAAAGAAAGCATTGGAGATAGTTTAGTTGAGTACCTGCCTAGTTAATAGGAGACTGGGGTTTATATTTGAGTTTCAGCTACTAACATCAAATTAAGCTGTTCTCTTTTGTTCCAGTTTCTCCTCTAGGCAGCTGTACATGTGTGGACAGCTTCTTCCGTTCACCTGGATGCCTGTTAACTCTCTCATCTCCTTGAGGTCTCAGCTTCCTTAAACTTCCTCCAAAAAGTCTCCCCATTGAGATCTGAGAAAAAGTGAGGGAGATGCAAAGGAACAAGGATTTTCAATCTCTGACCCCTGACAACACCCAGCTGGCTGTGTCAAATGAAGAGCTCAGGGAGAGAAAAGCCGAGGAGAATCGTGGTGGTCCAGTTTAGATCCAAACTTTCAGCATCAACCATGGCTTCACGGAACAGATAGAGAGAAGTCCAAATCTACTTCCCTGCCTCTGAATTGATCTTGAGAGTGTCCAGCTTAAGAGCACTGTCCATTCACTGTCCTATTGCCACCCACCTCTAAACTTGAGGATTCTGAGCTAAGTGAAAATAGGACTCATCTAACAAAGCTGAGAAACTCTTGTGTATGAAAAAGACCTTCTGTGCAACTCCAGGAGGAGTTCCTAACACATTAGAAAATAAGGTCATGGACTATGAACATGCATACACTGTTACAAACCACCTTAATTATCCTCCAAAACTACACCCGTTTCCCTGTAAGGACCATCCCCTAGCTCAATGGCTGACAACTTTTTAAAGTGGCAGGTCGAAACAACTGGCTAAGGTCAGAAGTGGGCCAATATTTCCCACCCAGCCACTGCCACCACTTTTCCTTGGTGCCCAGCTGCAGCATGGACAAATCCCCCTTGCTGCCAGGTCGCCAAAGCCTCCCAGTTTCCTGGGCTGGATCCAATGGTGAGCCAGTTCTGGCCCACAGGCCATATGTTGCTAACCCCTGCCTTATCTAGCCAAGAGAATGATGGGAGGGGAGAGACCAACATATGTTTCATCCGAGACATGGGGTAGCAAGGGGGGAAGGGGCCCACCCAAGAGGAGTCGGCATGCATAAGCCCACCCATCATTTAAAATGGGAGGGAGGGAGAGATTCCCTTCAACTCTTCAGGACAACTTTGTTAGTCAGGATTCAGATATGCATTGTTCACATCATAGCCTAGAATTCTGCACATCCAGTGCTACATATCTTGATCTTCTATCTTCCATTACAGTAAAAAGTTATTTTATTAAAGCATTTGGAGACTGATTATTTTATGAATTGTGCTGTGTTTTTTCCTTTACATCATTAAACTACAATATTCTCCAATGGAGCCCTTAATATATACCATGCGTCAGGATGAATTTCCCAGAGGCTAGTAGCCAATTCCACTTGCCAAAATGTCCTTGGCACCTACATTTTTTTTCTTCATAGAGCCAGCTGTTGTTATAAATTAACTGTTAAGAGAACTGAATGAGACATTTAACCTCTTGGGCATCAAAATTATATTATAGTTAGAAAAATGCCTGTAGAAGAGCACCTGGGCACCAAAGTTATCAGTTTCACTTGTATCCTCCAAGTAATTATTTTGGTTACTGACAGGCAAATTGTATATTACTGTTTGATCTGCATGGCTGCAGAAGGGCAAGCTGTACTAGGGATATGTTAGGACAGATTGGTGATTTATTTCATTCGGCATACTGATGTTTTTGCAGGCATAACATGTTCCCTCATCCCCACTTTGATAACGCGCTTAACTGTATCTATTTGAGAGGATGAAACATCTCACCAGCTCAGTCTGGTTATAATCAGATACCTAAGCTTATCAAGAGAGGGTATTATTTACAAAAGATTTACAAAATCCTTTTGGGAAACCTTACTAAGCTATTTCTTCTCCTCCCAACCTCCAAAATGTTGCCATAATTAAATTCCATGGATTTATTATACTTTACAAGAAAAAGATGTATGTATGTATTTCCTTGCTTTGGGATCATAGGAAGTATGAGCAGCTGACTGGATCTGTCCCATCACTATTTTATATCTACCATCTATCTCTTTTTTATCTTCTTCTTAGCCAAACTAAATGGTCCATAGAGATGTACTTCTCAGAGGCAAAGCTCCCATTAGCTCAGCCCTTTTAATGGCCTTACCAAATAGAAAACTGGATAGGATAGAAAACTGGTACAGTATTACATGTCAACAATTTGTGAAAAGTGCCTTATTCCCCTAATCCTTAATATACCAAGAATATCTAGATCACAGAAAGAGAACTAGAAACTATATGAAAAATTATTTTGTTTTAAGGAGGAAGGCAGTATTTACCTAGAGGTGAAACTTCATTGCATTAGACCTAATTGAAAAAATAAATTCACTGAATTCAGGAAGTGACTTTGATCATCTGTGTTCTGTATAACACCTCCAATATTGGTTGAAGTAGAGGCATAAGTTATATAAGCTGGTAAAATGGCTGGTAATATGAATATTTCTCTATATAGTATCTTATTTGCGATGATTGCTGCATTTTATCTCATTGCCTTTTGCTTCTACATAAGCTAATAATAACAAATAGTGTCCAATACAACTTTCCATACTCTTGAGACTTTTTGCCTCACTTGCAATGATGGGAAAAAAGTCCATGAAATCAGATCTTGAGAAAACATAACTCGGTCACTACTTTAAAAAGAAAATAAATTTTGAGTTGCACAGGTAAGACATCAACCAAGAAGCTGTGTGGCTCTCTTATCCCTCAGATTGGTATTTTAGGGTCAGTGTGCTTCTTTTATTTTGTTTTTTAAATAAGAGCTAAAGTACCAACATTGATTTACCAAAACCAGGATTCTCAGCAAGTTGTTTTTCATGAGGATGGCAAATCTAATATTTTGGAACTATCATTATTTAACAAAAAGACAAGTATTTAAAATAAAAATAAATGATAACTGTCATATTGAATGTAATATTTGAATGTTTGTAATAGTTGCCCATTAGCCAGTTTAGGAAGAAGACAAGATTTATCTTCTTATCTAGGCCATTGTTTTGGTCTACGTGCGGAAGGTCCTGACTTTGCTCAAAGTCTTAACTCTTGAATTTTATCTTTAGAGGCCTTTAACAAAGTTAACCTAAAAATGACCCTTAAGCAAACATCCCACATTCCGAGAAATCAAAACCTAGGAGTCAATTCAGTGATATGGAAATTCCTCAAAGTAATTAAATGGTCAAGAAAAGAAACTAATTACCCAGCAGAAATCTGCTGAGTAAGATCTGAGTCCAAATTTGGGATTAGTGAAAGGTTTGGGTAGGAGGGGCCCAAGATGGCAACTCACTCAATAAAAACTGTAACCTACTGTCCCAATTTGAAGGTAACCTCACTTGCAGAACAACGAAGGAAGAATCGCAAGTGTAGGCCAGATCAGACTGATCACCTGAACCACCCTCTCCGTGAACACGAATCTCTTAGTTCACGCTGAAGCTGCGGAGCACCCAAAAGGGACTGAAGGAAGGGGACTTAGTCCTATCAGTATTGAGGCCAGCCCGCTGAGGCCAGCCCATTGAACCGTACTACTGAGGCCAACCCATTAAATTGTACTACTGAGGAATGAAACCGTATTTAGGTGTTTGGCTTCTCGGAATTCTAGGATTGTAAGTATATTATGAAAAATAATAGTATTGATTCAAATTTAACTTTGAGTTGTAATTGTAATTGTTTTAAAGAAGTGCATTTGGAGCATTGTTTCTGATATCAGTAGTTATTGTGTTCTTAATATTTGTGGTGTTTCTTAAAGCTAAGCAGTGTTATATGCGTAGCAAAGAATTTTAAAATAAAATTGTGTTGTATGAATTAAGTGTGTAATCATTGTGAAATCGTGCAATCAACTAGATACTACCCCAGCCAGCGCATCAAACGAATCAGTAAGTTGTGTGGGATTTTCTCTATTCCATAACCCACTAGAGACAATAACATGGGACCCAATTTTATGGACAAACTGGATTCTTCAAGTCAATAATTACCTGGTTTTGTGCAGGATTTTGCATAAGGGGACATTAACCAAAAAATATATTATGTTTTATGATTATAATGTTTATATCATAACACAATATTATATACAATATTAATGTTATAATACATTAGGCTGATTATAATATTGTTTAAATGATGTTGCAGTTACCAAACCATGCACCCTGTTTAAAGTCAGTATTTTTCTGGAAAAAGAACCTTATGAATCAGTGCAAGATGAGTCATAGTTGCAAATAATTAAATTTCCAAAAGAACCCAAAATGAATGAACTGTTATAATCTCCAATTAGCCTGTTAAAGTTGTAGACTAAGACTTCCGATGTCAGAAAACATGAGGAAGAAAGGGAAAAGCTTACATTATAAAGTTAGATAATAAGTAAATGTAGTTTAAAAACTAAAAAAACAAAAACAACAAAAAAAAACCTAAAACAAAAAATAACCCACTGCAAAAATTACATTTCGTGAACAATTACTGCATCATGTAAAGAGCTGCTACAACCCTATGTCTAACTCCAAAGGAATACCACTACTATAGATCAAAAGTAGTTTAATGCCAGTACAAGAGAAGAGCCAACTAAAAAAAAACCAACAATAGATGGAAGAGTAGATTCTGGATTAACATGTCAAGTTTGCACATGATCTTTATTTCAGTTTCTGTCAAAGGGTAACAAGCTTAATTCAAACATTCTACAGTGTAAAACTAAAACTTATTTCCTGGGAGGGGTCCAAAAAAAAAAAGTTTAAAGTAGACTATGCCAAAAACCTAAAAAAGATTACTTTGTTTTAAACATGCTAACCTACTTGAAAAAAATTCATTCTCAAAAAAAAATTAATAAATAAAAAAGAAGTGCTGCAAGGTTGGGAAACAAGGTTCCTTCGATGAATTTGATATCTTGTATTAGACCAACCCAAATAGTTGGAGAATAGTTATTAAGCAAGCTTTCGGGTTCAAAAACCCTTTGTCAGGCTAAGGAAGTTTCAGCAGTTGGTGTGTGCTCTTCCTGGATGGAATGAAACGTAAAAAAGCCAGAGGCTGAGCTGGGGAGTCAGTTGCCAGGCAGATTATAATGTGTCAAAAATCCAATGTCTATGTTTAGTCCATGATCTCTAGTATCCAAGAGGTTGATGAAATGGAGTTCATGGGCTCGTCTCTGGGAAGTGTTGTGTAAGTTTCCTTTGAGGATCAGGACTGAGAGATTGGAGAGAGAGTGGCCCTCCTGTGAGAAATGTGCCCCCACCAGTAATTGGGTATTTCTTTGATAGATTTCCGGTGTGCGTTCATTCTGGTGCACAGTTGTTGTTTGGTCTCTCCTACATATTTTCCATCAGGCCATTTGGTGCATTGGATGAGATATATTACATTTCTGGAGGTGCAGCTGTAAGATCGAGGAATGCTGATGGCTCTGTTGTGGGGTGTAGTAATAGTGGGGGTGGTGGAGATGTGTTGGCAGGTTTTGCATTTCTTGTCCTGGCACAGTCTGGATCCTTTCGGTGTGTTCTGGGCTTGAGGAAGTTTGCTTCTAGAGATGAGGTTGGTGAGGTTCGGTGCTGGAGTATTCTAGAGAAAGTTGGATGGAGGGATGGTGATTGTTGAATTTCTGATGGAACTCAATCAGAGATTGTAGGTTTTCAGTCCAAATGATGAAGATGTCATCAATATATCTTAAGTATAGCAAGGGTTTGATGGTGCAGTTCTTGAGGAAGTCTTCTTCCAGGTGGCTCATAAAAAGGTTGGCATGCTGTGGGGCCATTTTAGTGCCCATTGCTGTTCCCATCATCTGGAGGAAGTGTTGATTATTAAAAGTGAAATTGTTGTGTGTGAGGATGAAGTGTATAAGGTCAGTAATATCTTTGGGTCTGTATTCTGAGTTGTAATCTTGTTCCTGTAGATATGTAAGGCAGGCTTGGATGCCATCCTGGTGCGGGATGTTGGTATATAGGCTGGTAACGTCCATGGTGGCTAGGAGTGTGTTGTTGGGAAGGTGGTCTATGTTTTTAAGTTTCTGTAGAAAGTCTGTGGTGTCTTGTACAAAACTTGCTCTGTGGGTGACAAGCAGTTTTAGGATTGAGTCAACGAAACCTGATATTTCCTCTGTTAGGGTCCCATGGTTGGATATGATAGGTCTGGCAGGGTTCCCTTGTTTATGGATTTTAGGGAGCATGTAAAAAGTCCCTGGGTTAGGTAGCGGGGGGATCAAGGTCTGTAGTTTTTCTTGTAGTCTTGATGGAAATGATTTGATGGTATTGTTGAGTTTTTTGGTGAAAAGGGGAGTAGGATCTTCTTGTAGTTCTTTGTAGTAGGTGGTGTCAGAGAGCTGTCTCTTGGCTTCCTTTATGTAATCCTCATGGTTTAGGATGACTATGGCTCCTTCTTTATCTGCTGGTTTTATTACTATTTGGTGGTTAGATCTTAGAGATTCTATGGCCTTTTTCTCTGGTAGAGAAAGGTTGTTGTGGTGGTGTGTGTTGCTGATTATTTCAGTATTCATTCTTTCCCTGAAGCAGTCAATGTAGCGGTCAAGGTTAGGGTTTCATCCACTGTGAGGTGTCCAGTCTGATGTTTTTTGGGGCTTTTTGGCATTGATCCTTTCCTGAATGTTGTCAGAGGATGAGTTGTTGTTGGGAGTGGGTTCATTTTGGTCGTGGAAATTTTCTTTGAGGCGCAGGCGTCGGAAGAATTCTTCTAGTTCTCCACATTGAAGTACTTTATTAGGGTATTTTTCTGGACAGAAATTTAGGTCTTTAGAAAGGACAGATTTTTCAGTTTTGGTAAGCATGTGTGGAGAGATTGATAATATTTGTGGGTTGGTTGCTGCTTTCAGTTTTATCAAGTTTGAGGTTGGAATGTTGTAAAGTGTTGGCATTATTCCTCTGATGGTTGTTTTGTGGCTGGGGAGTTTGTTCTTGGAGTAATTTGTTCCATTTCTTCTTTTTATGTAGGATGAATGCTGTAGAAAGTTTTTCGTAGTCTCTTTGAATCCACCGTATATTGTCAGGGAACATGCATGGATTTCTGTCTTTTAAGTTGTTGTAGTATATGGTGATTTTCTTCCTGAGTTGGTCTCTTTTGGAGTAGAGTAGGTGAAGTAGATTATTTCTAAGTTTCTCTGAAGTTTTTCTGCATAGCTGTGAAGCATATTTGGAGTTGTGTGTAGTAGTCAGGGGATTGTAGATGTTTAGTCCTCGGGGAATGAAGTTGTGTTTCTTGCAAAGGCTTAGAAAATATGTCGCTGTTGAGTTTGGCTTCTTTCTTCTTTCAAGGTTGGGAAGAATTCACTTTGAAAAAAAGAAAGATACTCTTAGAGGTGTAGCAACCTCAGGAGCACCTGGGGCAGGGGAGAGAGGATGAAAGATGGTATGTTGACCACTGTAGATGGAGAGAGGGAAGATGTGGGTGAGGGGAAAGGAAGGGAAGGCTTATCTTCTTGAGCTACTGCTCAGATGACAGCTGGGCTCCTTGGGAGCCAACCCTGGTGCCCCATTTGCTCCCTCCTCCTCAAAACACATACATATAGGATGTAGGGCTATGCCTGCTCTGGCAAAGGCTCTCTGGAGAGGTGGGCAAGAAAGCATCATTCTACTCCCCCCCCCCCCCCCCCCGGATATACTGCTTGGTGGGCACTGCAATGCCCAGTTCCTACAGCTGGGCAGGGCCAGTTCCAGGTTGTGCCTGCCATGGCAAAGACCCAGGGGATATATCCAAATGACCACACACATGTGGTTTGCAGTGCTGAAAGCTTATCCGTGGTGCTGCAAAACAAATGCCCTGCACATGCATAGGGTCACTGCACTGCTAATTAGCTATGTGGCAGTGCACATGGCAGCAGCATGTGCCGCCCAACACCAGAGGCTAGCCAGCCAGAGCCAAACTCTAGCTGCCGACCAAGCTCCATGCACCCAGGATCACTGCCACTGCAGCCCCGGGAGGCCCCCAGGATCCCAGGTAAGGCTGCTGGCACTATCCCAGGTGCTGGATGCAGCCTCCCGTGCCCTACCCAGGGCAACTTGCCGCATACCAAAGCACATGTGCAGTGGCGTTCCCCAGGGTCATGTAGCAGCGGCACAAATATGTGCTGCTGCCATTTGTCCCAGAGGAAACAAGTTCCTCCCTGTGGGGATGCATCCAGGGAGGCAATTCCGGCACCCCCTCATAGTTGGTGCCCCATCCTAGTTACACTACAGGATATTGTATACCTGCTTCAAGTGCACATTTCTATGCAACACTATCAAGAAAGGTAAAACAAAGTAAAAAATTTGAGCAAAACACATTTTCTCTCTGTCTTCCAGTTCTTGAGCCTTTAAGTTTCACCTGTTTCAAGTTTTCTCCCCTAACCACAAAGACTAAAGTTAAACTTACTTAAAAATAATGAAACATTCTCAGTAATAGCTTGACTCCAAAACTTGGGGCTTTGAAAATAAACACCAAAAATATCACAAGACTTGAAATTAAATTATTCAAGTAAGAGGAAATAGTTGAAATGGAGCACCGGTCTATTGTATATCCATAAACTAAACTAAATACTTATTTACACTCTTGCATATATTACCCACAAAGATAGTTCTCAGCTTGTGGAATATTAGTAAGTAGCCCATTTATTGCTCCCTTCAGGATACAATGGCTCTGGAGATTTTGAACAGAATATCTGCTCTATATCATCATCTTGAACACAGTGCAATAAATACCATGGCAATTTTGTAACTATGTGAAATAGCTTCTGGTTTTAGTCCATGACTGATCTCACAACTCCTTACATTTAGGAAAAGGATGCCACTTAGGAATAAATATCATTTGAAATAGTGTGTTTTTTAAAAAAAGGTGAAGCAATGAAGCTTTTAAACATCTAGCGTATGCTAAATTGGGAAGCAGCACAGTTCAGTGTCCTTTGAAATGGTATTAGAAGGTTTCAGTTTTGTCTTCTACCATTCAGTCAATGGAGCTATGACAATATAGTAGGGCCAACAGGCAGCCCCCATGAAGTTTAAGTATACAGACATTTTCTATTGTGGAAATAGATTATACTATTATACTCATGCAGAATAAAATCATTTTGATTTCACTTTAGTCTATATTGGTTTTAACCATCATATAGTAAACGGCTGCGGAAAAAAGTATATGGAGGAAGCAGGCTATAATCAAAATCTACAAGCAGAAAGCTAATTTGATTAAATGGAAATTAAAGCATCAGTTAAATCACTTTCTATTAAAGTCTTTCTTACTTTTATGAAGTGAATATCCAATACTCATGAAGCTTGCTTATTCTAATTCAAAACTAATTGTTTTGCGTAATTGGCATCAGTATTATTTTAATTGTTTTACACTTGTAAAATGGTTGAAGCATATTAATGAAGCAATCTCATCCATCACAAGGTGTGGTTCAGAATGGTAGCCTAGACAAGCAAGATGCTATGTTTGAAATTCTGCCATCTGCATTCATACGTAGTTTACCAAACAATGAGAACTGTGACTTTTTAACAAAGTAACTGTCTTTTATAGTCTACATTACAAATTGATGACAACAGGACAATGCAGCAATTATCCAAAGCCCCCCAAAACAGGCTATCCAAGCCAAAGATCATCACCTTAGGTAACAGAGTAATGCATGTTTTCTTTCTGACTTTAGCACTAGAATTACTGCTGCATTCAAATAATTATGATGTGCTTTCAGGACTGATCTGCTTTTTAATCCAGACAATAGCATTGCTACAGGGATGAAACAAGAAGTAGAGAAAATAGGAAAGTCCAACTGTCTGATGAACATTCCCAACTAAACAAATAAACAAATTTCCATCTTGATGCTGGGAATAGCTCTGGATAATCTTTGGATGGGAAGTGGGGTGTGATGTTGACCTGTCCTTACTTCATTTTCCTTAACATCTTGTTGGTTTTTCCATATAAACTTTTATTTATCATTAGAAGCTGGAGTTTGTAAGTCTCAGCATTGCCAGCTGTTGTGGTAACCCAACTAACTCAATACAGTGAAGTGATATTAAGCATTTGTTAGCTTGGAAAAAGAAGGGCATCCTTTCTTTTTATATAAAGTTCTCCCCCATCCCCATTGTTATTAATGATAATTTAGGATCTTCAAAGTGGAGTTGGTTTTCCAGTGACATGTATAATATTTTCCAGTTTGTACCATTCACTTCCATATGCTATTAATTATGCAGATGGAAAGGGTTTGTTGGCATATCCTGGGCACATGGACCATCACAGACAGCTCAAAACTCCTACTCTGAAAGTATGCGTTTCCCCCGCTATTCATTCTCTAAGCTCAGGATGCTGAGCATAGCTCTATCAGGAGGACTGAAGGTAATATTTCGTGATTGCACCACTTTATTTGGAGTGGTGTGGGCAGGGAAAATTACTTTGATGGCCTTTTCAATGCAGGATTTTTAGCCTGGCTGAAGAGTTCATCATGATTTTCCATTTCTCCTTCCACCATACGACACAGAGTAGGAAGCTATGGACCTGATAGTATCTATATTTTCCTGCTTGGTCTTTCTGGAGAAGCCCTGCAGGTGGCAGCAGCTCAGGCTTGGACTTTCACATTCTGCATTGATGTTCTCAGCTTGGCATTAAACTAGCAACTCCCCAATAGCCACAAAAAAAAAAAAAAAAAAAAAAAAAAGATATTTCCTTGAAATTCCCTTCTCCACCCCCCCTCCCTCCCCCACTCGTGATGCAAAAAAAAATAGTTTAAAATACAGGCAGAAAGATTTTTCAGAGGACACAGATTACAACTGGATTTTAAGACGGTATGTTTCTGATGTTGTTCATGGAGCATCTTTCTTACCGCAGAGATCATCACTGTAACCATTCACCTTTACAAAGGCTGCATAACAAAAAGACACTAAATACCTGCAGCTCCTAATTAATTCAGCAGCAGAAGCAAGTAATCTACAACCTGAGGAAACAAGTCCAGAGTACAGCAATGCTACTTTTTTTGTTTTGTTTTACAAATGTCAGGCTTCATCACTCATGTAAAACAAATCACTTTCTGATTCCATTTCTCCATCTGTAAACAAGCTGATGCTTACACAAATTACGAAATTAATGTAGGGAGTTAAAGCTAATAACAGGACGCCTAAAATGCCCCCCCTCCCATCCTATGCTGCCAACAACTGTAAAGATAAATCCTATCTGCTGAAAAGTGAACACTTTGCTCTGAAGTTACTACAAAAATGTCATCAGGGGAGTTCTATATGAACTGCATCTTCAACACAGTGATTCTCAACCAAGGTGCTGGGGAACCCTGGGATGCCACCAGGTCTTCTGAAAGCTACTGTGAGGAGGTAAGTGAAGTGTTAGGGGATAAACAGGTTAAACTAAGCAGATACACCCAGGAGCAGTTGCTGGGCCCCTCTGCAAGTAGGTAAGCACTGTAATATATAATTAGTTTTTGAAATTCTGTGCTAGTCAATACATGAAAGTTATGGGGCAGCTAGAAGAAAATTACTTAGCAGAGGTCCTCCAAGATAAATCCCAAGACCTATCCAATTAAATTAGGGGTGCACCGATGGAGATTTTTGGGGCTGATACCAATGGCCAATTTTTAACGAGCCATATCAGCTGATACCGATCTGACTGCCAATAGACAACTGGGCAACATGGAGAGCAGCGTCAGGCTAGTAGGTCTGTTGTGGGGGAAGAGGTGGGGGGGAGGGAAGGGGCACGGGGAGGGCAGATTAATACCCCAGCAGTGAGAGATAGAGTGGGGTTGAGGCAAGGGCAGGGCGCTGCATGACCAGGGTGGGGCATGGGACCAAGTCGTGAATGGTTCATCTGGGGGATGCGGGGGAGGGGAAGGGCATCTCCTGCTGCTGCATGCATACCAGGAAGACATGGGGAGATGCCCCTGGATCTGTGTGTGGGGTAAGGACAGGAGAAAATCTTGAGCATATTGTTCCTGTGCCCACCTATACTCTAATAGGCGTTCCCACGCAGCTTTTGCCCAGGTAGTTGATCTGATTAGTCCCGGACTTGCGGGGGGCCCCAGAGGGTACCTCGGCTGATGTCAGGAGACCCCCTTAACTTGCCTGCCACGACTTTTGATGGATCCTCAGTGGAGGGGGTCTCCTTCGAGGGAGCCTCCAGGGTCGTCATGCCTTGCGGTGGGCACTCACGGGGCTCCGACCTCCCCTACACCCCGGCCAAATGCCACCTTCAGCTGGAGGTCTTCACGGCTTGCTTTACCACTGGCTCCTACTTGTTTCTTCACCCAGACGTCCCATTGTTCACCGGCAACAGGACCTGGTGTCCTGGGCCGTGCTCCGGCACGAGGCTGAAAGGCTCTTAATTTTTGCCGCCCTCACTCCTATCCTAACACCCTCTGTGACACCACGTTAAATACCCACCACCGTGCTAGCCTGAGGGGTGCAGCCGTCAGGCCAGAAGGGGTCTAGAAGGAAAGCCGAGTGACTCGGCCCATGAGACCCTGTGCTTCCCCGGTGCCCCCTCGGCTCCCAGCTTCCCCATAGCTTCTTCCTCTGCTGTCCTCACCACTGGCTTCGCTGCCAGCTTTCTGACTGGCTCCTTCAGCGGTTTCTTCACCCACTTCCTTGTTGGCTCTTCTGCCGGCTCCGCTGCCAGGTCCGTTGCGGGCTCCTCTGCCTGCTTCGCAGCTCCCTCCCTCGCCGGCTCCGCTGCCGGCTCCCACGCCGGCTCCGCTGCCGGCTCCGCTGCCGGCTCCCACGCCGGCTCCGCTGCCGGCTCCGCTGCCGGCTCCCTCGCCGGCTCCGCTGCCGGCTCCCTCGCCGGCTCCGCTGCCGCTGCCGGCTCCGCTGCCGCTGCCGGCTCCCTCGCCGGCTCCGCTGCCGCTGCCGGCTCCCTCGCCGGCTCCGCTGCCGCTGCCGGCTCCGCTGCCGCTGCCGGCTCCGCTGCCGGCTCCGCTGCCGCTGCCGGCTCCGCTGCCGCTGCCGGCTCCCTCGCCGGCTCCGCTGCCGCTGCCGGCTCCCTCGCCGGCTCCGCTGCCGCTGCCGGCTCCCTCGCCGGCTCCGCTGCCGCTGCCGGCTCCCTCGCCGGCTCCGCTGCCGCTGCCGGCTCCGCTGCCGCTGCCGGCTCCGCTGCCGGCTCCGCTGCCGCTGCCGGCTCCGCTGCCGCTGCCGGCTCCCTCGCCGGCTCCCTCGCCGGCTCCGCTGCCGCTGCCGGCTCCCTCGCCGGCTCCCTCGCCGGCTCCGCTGCCGCTGCCGGCTCCCTCGCCGGCTCCCTCGCCGGCTCCGCTGCCGCTGCCGGCTCCCTCGCCGGCTCCGCTGCCGCTGCCGGCTCCCTCGCCGGCTCCGCTGCCGCTGCCGGCTCCCTCGCCGGCTCCGCTGCCGCTGCCGGCTCCCTCGCCGGCTCCGCTGCCGGCTCCGCTGCCGCTGCCGGCTCCGCTGCCGCTGCCGGCTCCCTCGCCGGCTCCCTCGCCGGCTCCGCTGCCGCTGCCGGCTCCCTCGCCGGCTCCCTCGCCGGCTCCGCTGCCGCTGCCGGCTCCCTCGCCGGCTCCCTCGCCGGCTCCGCTGCCGCTGCCGGCTCCCTCGCCGGCTCCGCTGCCGCTGCCGGCTCCCTCGCCGGCTCCCTCGCCGGCTCCGCTGCCGCTGCCGGCTCCGCTGCCGCTGCCGGCTCCCTCGCCGGCTCCCTCGCCGGCTCCGCTGCCGCTGCCGGCTCCCTCGCCGGCTCCCTCGCCGGCTCCGCTGCCGCTGCCGGCTCCGCTGCCGCTGCCGGCTCCGCTGCCGCTGCCGGCTCCCTCGCCGGCTCCGCTGCCGGCTCCCTCGCCGGCTCCCTCGCCGGCTCCGCTGCCGGCTCCCTCGCCGGCTCCGCTGCCGGCTCCCTCGCCGGCTCCGCTGCCGGCTCCGCTGCCGGCTCCGCTGCCGGCTCCCTCGCCGGCTCCCTCGCCGGCTCCGCTGCCGGCTCCGCTGCCGGCTCCCTCGCCGGCTCCGCTGCCGGCTCCGCTGCCGGCTCCCTCGCCGGCTCCGCTGCCGGCTCCGCTGCCGGCTCCCTCGCCGGCTCCGCTGCCGGCTCCCTCGCCGGCTCTCTCGCCGGCTCCGCTGCCGGCTCCCTCGCCGGCTCCCTCGCCGGCTCCGCTGCCGGCTCCCTCGCCGGCTCCCTCGCCGGCTCCGCTGCCGGCTCCCTCGCCGGCTCCGCTGCCGCTGCCGGCTCCGCTGCCGCTGCCGGCTCCCTCGCCGGCTCCGCTGCCGCTGCCGGCTCCCTCGCCGGCTCCGCTGCCGCTGCCGGCTCCCTCGCCGGCTCCGCTGCCGCTGCCGGCTCCCTCGCCGGCTCCGCTGCCGCTGCCGGCTCCGCTGCCGGCTCCGCTGCCGCTGCCGGCTCCGCTGCCGCTGCCGGCTCCGCGACCGGCTCCGCTGCCGCTGCCGGCTCCGCTGCCGGCTCCGCTGCCGCTGCCGGCTCCCTCGCCGGCTCCCTCGCCGGCTCCGCTGCCGCTGCCGGCTCCCTCGCCGGCTCCCTCGCCGGCTCCGCTGCCGCTGCCGGCTCCCTCGCCGGCTCCCTCGCCGGCTCCGCTGCCGCTGCCGGCTCCCTCGCCGGCTCCGCTGCCGCTGCCGGCTCCCTCGCCGGCTCCCTCGCCGGCTCCGCTGCCGCTGCCGGCTCCCTCGCCGGCTCCGCTGCCGCTGCCGGCTCCCTCGCCGGCTCCGCTGCCGCTGCCGGCTCCCTCGCCGGCTCCGCTGCCGGCTCCCTCGCCGGCTCCGCTGCCGGCTCCCTCGCCGGCTCCGCTGCCGGCTCCCTCGCCGGCTCCCTCGCCGGCTCCGCTGCCGGCTCCGCCGCCGGCTCCCTCGCCGGCTCCGCTGCCGGCTCCCTCGCCGGCTCCGCTGCCGGCTCCCTCGCCGGCTCCGCTGCCGGCTCCCTCGCCGGCTCCGCTGCCGGCTCCCTCGCCGGCTCCGCTGCCGGCTCCCTCGCCGGCTCCCTCGCCGGCTCCGCTGCCGGCTCCCTCGCCGGCTCCCTCGCCGGCTCCGCTGCCGGCTCCCTCGCCGGCTCCCTCGCCGGCTCCGCTGCCGGCTCCCTCGCCGGCTCCCTCGCCGGCTCCGCTGCCGGCTCCCTCGCCGGCTCCGCTGCCGGCTCCCTCGCCGGCTCCCTCGCCGGCTCCGCTGCCGGCTCCCTCGCCGGCTCCGCTGCCGGCTCCCTCGCCGGCTCCGCTGCCGCTGCCGGCTCCGCTGCCGCTGCCGGCTCCCTCGCCGGCTCCGCTGCCGCTGCCGGCTCCCTCGCCGGCTCCGCTGCCGCTGCCGGCTCCGCTGCCGCTGCCGCTGCCGGCTCCGCTGCCGGCTCCGCTGCCGCTGCCGGCTCCGCTGCCGCTGCTGGCTCCGCTGCCGCTGCCGGCTCCCTCGCCGGCTCCCTCGCCGGCTCCGCTGCCGCTGCCGGCTCCGCTGCCGCTGCCGGCTCCCTCGCCGGCTCCCTCGCCGGCTCCGCTGCCGCTGCCGGCTCCGCTGCCGCTGCCGGCTCCCTCGCCGGCTCCCTCGCCGGCTCCCCCGCCGGCTCCCTCGCCGGCTCCCCCGCCGGCTCCCTCGCCGGCTCCGCCGCCGGCTCCCTCGCCGGCTCCGCCGCCGGCTCCCTCGCCGGCTCCCTCGCCGGCTCCGCCGCCGGCTCCCTCGCCGGCTCCCTCGCCGGCTCCGCCGCCGGCTCCCTCGCCGGCTCCCTCGCCGGCTCCGCCGCCGGCTCCGCCGCCGGCTCCCTCGCCGGCGCCGCCGCCGGCTCCCTCGCCGGCTCCGCCGCCGGCTCCCTCGCCGGCTCCCTCGCCGGCTCCGCTGCCGGCTCCCTCGCCGGCTCCCTCGCCGGCTCCGCTGCCGGCTCCCTCGCCGGCTCCGCTGCCGGCTCCCTCGCCGGCTCCCTCGCCGGCTCCGCTGCCGGCTCCCTCGCCGGCTCCGCTGCCGGCTCCCTCGCCGGCTCCGCTGCCGGCTCCCTCGCCGGCTCCGCTGCCGGCTCCCTCGCCGGCTCCGCTGCCGGCTCCCTCGCCGGCTCCGCTGCCGGCTCCGCTGCCGGCTCCCTCGCCGGCTCCCTCGCCGGCTCCGCTGCCGCTGCCGGCTCCGCTGCCGCTGCCGGCTCCCTCGCCGGCTCCGCTGCCGCTGCCGGCTCCCTCGCCGGCTCCGCTGCCGCTGCCGGCTCCCTCGCCGGCTCCGCTGCCGCTGCCGGCTCCCTCGCCGGCTCCGCTGCCGCTGCCGGCTCCGCTGCCGCTGCCGCTGCCGGCTCCGCTGCTGCTGCCGCTGCCGGCTCCGCTGCCGGCTCCGCTGCCGCTGCCGGCTCCGCTGCCGCTGCCGCTGCCGGCTCCGCTGCCGCTGCCGCTGCCGGCTCCGCTGCCGGCTCCGCTGCCGCTGCCGGCTCCGCTGCCGGCTCCGCTGCCGCTGCCGGCTCCCTCGCCGGCTCCCTCGCCGGCTCCGCTGCCGCTGCCGGCTCCCTCGCCGGCTCCCTCGCCGGCTCCGCTGCCGCTGCCGGCTCCCTCGCCGGCTCCCTCGCCGGCTCCGCTGCCGGCTCCCTCGCCGGCTCCCTCGCCGGCTCCGCTGCCGGCTCCCTCGCCGGCTCCCTCGCCGGCTCCGCTGCCGGCTCCCTCGCCGGCTCCGCTGCCGGCTCCGCTGCCGGCTCCCTCGCCGGCTCCGCTGCCGGCTCCCTCGCCGGCTCCCTCGCCGGCTCCGCTGCCGGCTCCGCTGCCGCTGCCGGCTCCGCTGCCGCTGCCGGCTCCCTCGCCGGCTCCGCTGCCGCTGCCGGCTCCCTCGCCGGCTCCGCTGCCGCTGCCGGCTCCGCTGCCGCTGCCGGCTCCGCTGCCGGCTCCGCTGCCGCTGCCGGCTCCGCTGCCGCTGCCGGCTCCCTCGCCGGCTCCCTCGCCGGCTCCGCTGCCGCTGCCGGCTCCGCTGCCGCTGCCGGCTCCCTCGCCGGCTCCGCTGCCGCTGCCGGCTCCCTCGCCGGCTCCGCTGCCGCTGCCGGCTCCCTCGCCGGCTCCGCTGCCGCTGCCGGCTCCGCTGCCGCTGCCGGCTCCCTCGCCGGCTCCGCTGCCGGCTCCGCTGCCGCTGCCGGCTCCCTCGCCGGCTCCGCTGCCGCTGCCGGCTCCCTCGCCGGCTCCGCTGCCGCTGCCGGCTCCCTCGCCGGCTCCGCTGCCGGCTCCGCTGCCGCTGCCGGCTCCGCTGCCGCTGCCGGCTCCCTCGCCGGCTCTGCTGCCGGCTCCTTTGCCGGCTTCTCTGCCGCTGCTGCAGCTGCAGCAGCAGCAGCTGCTTTCACTGTCCTGGACAGTCATCCGCCGCGGGTGCGTGCTGCTTGCCTCGGGTCCTCCTGCGGGCTCTCTGGTAGCCTGCCTGTCCCCAGTGCCCTTGGGGGTTTGTTTTTTTTATTTCTGCCGGGTGGTGTCCCCTGCTGACGTCACCCAGCCCCAACTGAATATGGGCGCAGCTAATGAACCGCACAGGCGGTTTTCCTGCGCGCGCTTTCCTGTTCCTTCCGGCCCCTGCAAATGGTAAGTAGGGGCTTTCTTCCTCTTCTATTTTGGCTTGGGGTTCCCCCATAACCCTGGCATCCCCCTCTTCTAAACTTGCATCCCGGGGACAGTTCCCAAAGCAAAATAAGCCACTAATGTGATGTAGCAAAAATAACAAATTCTAGGATAATTGCAGAGGCATTTCCAAGACAGACAGTGAATTACACTATATAAATCACTGGTGAGAATTCACCTGAATTCAATGTACAATTCTGGCTACTCAAGAAGAATGAAATTAAACTGAAACAGGTACAGAAGAGTGCTACAGGGAGGATTGGAGGAATGCAGAACCAGTACTTGGAAAGGAAAAAGTTTGGTTTGTTAAGCCTAGCAAAACAAAAGTCGCTCTGTGTATAGGGTTAGTTTAAAACTAGAAAGACAAAAAAAACTTTAATTTTAAGGACAGTGTTCACCCAACAATAAGGTATTAGGCTGGAAATTAGAATGTTTTTAACCATAAGCAGAGCAAGGTTCTTTCAGAATAGCTGTCCAATGGAAGCAATGAAGGCAAAAGGAAAAAACTATATCCATTTAAAGATTTATTAGCATGATCATATGATATGGAGGGATGGAGCATAAAATTAGCCTTTCAGAATTTATTTCAGAGTATCCTCACTGAGCATCTGTTAAAGTTTTTGGAAAAGCTTACATGACATGCCCCTCCTTTGTCATATTATATTTTTCTACCATTATTTCTACCTAGTCTGTCAGAAAGAGGGCCTGCTGCAGAAACAAAACTGTAAAAGTTCCAAGAGAGCCAAAACCTGCCAAGTTACCCCTCAGTTAGCCCGCTCACTCTAATAAAATTTAAAGCTAAATCAACACAGAAAAAACCCAGAAAACTAGATACTCACATTAATAAAACTTCAAATCTGCACATTTATTGCCTACAAGTTGGAAATACAAAAAAAGGGAGGTTACCACTGCCTCCTATGTAACCTTTTTGTAACTGTTTTTCTAGTTAATATCTTACTTTTTGCCTTATCACATAGAATAGATGACAAAGGCTGTACATGGTTGGAACTGATGCTGCTCTTGGCTCTAACAGAACCACAGAGTCAGTAAATGTAATTATGCAGCCTTAACACTGCATTAACAATTTTTGCAGTTGTTATAAAACAGAACATAAAAATTGATATATACTAAAGGAATGTATTACAAAGTCTGCTGAAGACTGTCAGTGCTTAAGATCAGGTAACATATATGGCTATGCTAAAGGCTGCAATTCAACTGAGGGGTACTGTTAAAACTTTCTCTACTTTCTATTTCTGCAACTTGTGGCCAGCTTTACCTTAAATGGTCCCTTATTGTTTCTATATATTTCTAGTCTTTTTTTCACTATCCTCCTTAACATTTTAAAACATATTCCATTAAAAAACATTCTGCAGGATTGTTCTACATCATTCTGATAAATTATTCTATTTAAAACAATAATAATGTTGAACTCTCAACTTTTACATACCATAACAACCATCACTACTTGTGGCATTGAACAACCAACCAACATGCATTACCAAGGTAGGATTTTCAAAGAACATTGCAAAAGGTAATTTGGGAGCAGAAGGAAAATTAAGCACCTGAAGTATATATGAATTAAGGCTACTCATCTTTCTGTCTGCAAAATTCCCACAGACATTTATCCTCAAGGAAACATTTCTTCATTGGGTTCATATTCTGGATAAACCAGACTTGGTCATCCTATTATGGTATGACACAAGTAAAGGTAGCAGTTCTTTTAATCCAGCTGCATTGACCCTGAGCCAAAAACCAGGCTTGACATTGGTTTACTACCAAAGGAATCTATAGTACATTTAGAGACGCTGTAAAACCTGCATTTAGGAAAAAAGAACTGAAAGGGGACTTCTAGATCCAGGCATACAATCTATTTTATAAAATGATCAAATTCCATCCTAGTAACTTTTTTGTTTGCCACTACTCTAATTATAAGGTTCTGAAACAGCCTTACAATCATTTGATTCTTTTCCTACTCCCCACCGACAAACACACACACCCCTAACACAAGAGCATAAGCACTCACTTGCAATCAAGGTCAATGGGAGCTTAGAGTGTTCGGAAGCAAAACAGAATCAGGCCCTATATTTGAAAGAGACAACAGAATTTTACATTTGGCCAAAACCTCTATCTTCTTGTGGAAATGAATCTGTCCCAGCAGCACCTCTAACAAATACTACAAAAGACTCTTTAAAAAATCATGCATGTGTATCTCAGTTTAATCAGCAAAGCAGCAGCAGCAGAGGAAGGAAGGTAAAATGTCTTCTTTAGGTTACATATGAAATATGAAGCATAGCTAAAAAAATAATCTGAGGAAGCCCGATACACTATCCTGAACTATCTAGGCATATTACTTCTGTAGTATTAGCTTCTTTTAGCTTGTTTAGTTTTGTCTGTATGACTTATTGCAAACAAGGTCACAGGAATGAATGTCTCTTCCTCCCTTTTTAATAGATGTGTAACTGTCCATGAAAAGACAGAAGGCAGGCCAAGATGGTACATACAGCCTAACAAGCTACACATCTGAGGAAGTAGGCTGTAGCATACAAAAGCTCATGCCTCTCAACGTATCTACAAAGGTGCCACCCTGTCCCGCCTTCCTTAAAGCTAACATAGCTAACTACGTCTCACTACATTCAAAGTTACCGAAGTTTTTTCTATCAGAGGGAAATATCCACAGACGCTATCAGTATAAAACAATTTGGTGCTAAATAAAGAAACCACCCAGCCTCCACTCCCATCCTAACAGAGAACAAATATGTTGTTAGCTATTGTCCATTCCTTTAGTATAGTAGAAAATACCAAAAAAAAAAAAAATGCACCTTTCTTTACCATTGCTTTAAAAAGACTAAATTAATACTGAAAAAATGATTTTGTGTACCAAAACTACTTTAATGACAGAGGGAGAGAAGCATGCATTTGTAGTGACCTTGGGACTGAACAGACTTGCTTTTGAGATTTGACAGGAATGGTTTGCAGACCAGAGAAATAAAAAGCATGTGTAGTAAGGATACAGTTGCATTTGATCTGGAATGAAAACAAGAGCTTTAGCTGTCATTTAAAACTTCTGAGCCTCCTTTACAACAAAAATTGATTCGTCACGTTTCCCTCAAACTTTTAAATGTTCATTGTCAAGACACTTCTTCCTCACTACCTTCCTTGATTTATGAAAAAAGGTTTTGACCCTTATTTCTCAACAGCTCTTACTGGTCTTTCTTATCCCAATTTAACAGTTATCCTTCAAAATTCATTTTTGAAAAATTCTGTGTGGCCATTTATAAACTCATTAATGCAAAAGCTTTATTGTTTATGGGGAAACTTCCTAACAATGACAGACAGACAGACACTCTACAATCACTTTTTGGGAAAACAAATGACTGTGCTTCTATGGCTAAGGTCTGTATTGAAGCATCCAAGCCTGAAGAATCAAAAGCAATTCTCAACTATACCATCAAAACAGACCAGCATCATTATCTACTACCTTACCACTCCTTCATATATTCCCATATCAAAATCCAGATTTTTATGACATCTAAATTTGTGTTGGATATCTATAGTAACTTACAGGGAAGGTGGCACTGGAAAAAATTACTTGCAATCTCTGACAATGGTTTATCTAACTTTGTCAGAGCAAAGACACCTGCACTCAGAATATCAATATTTGAAGGTCTTTTTTCCAAATATGGAGCAGACTATAACTGACAACACAAAACCTTTAAATGGAGCACATCTTGCTACACACAGACACATATCCTTTTGTGTTCCAGACTTTAAAACTGAGGAATTTTAAAAAGGGAGAGAAATACATACTGCTTGCCTAATCTATTTCTAAATCTGGTGAAAAATTTAAGGAGGTTTAGTACAAACTGTGTAATTTATAAAGAGTTTTGCTTAGAATTCTCTTGGCTTGTATCATTTTACTTGTTGTTATATAATCATGTGTCAAGAAAGAATTTAGTGGATATTAACTTGCTGGAGTGCTTGTATTCTCACTGCCATGTATTTGCATTTTCACAGACCTGTATTTTGCATGTTGGCTTCTATTCCATCTAGGAGAACACAAAACACCATCAGACTCTCCCTATACCTCAAGACAGGTGTTTGTACCCAAAACCTTGCAAAGAACAATTTTTCCAACTGTTTGGCTGGTCAAATAAAAGAACCTTGTCTGTGTAGAATCATTGTACAAATATATTATTTATAAATAATATATATAATAAATATATACAATATTTATTATATTATTTCCAAGATGAGAGGCAAAAAGAACTGGACTGCTTGCTAGCAAAAAGACAAATCAGAGAAGCAAGCATGAAGAAGCTTCACCTTTACTTCATGTGGCTGGTGTAGCCATTGTTTTTTCCATTACTTTAATTATTCAACTCAAGTTATATTCTCTAATGTATTCTCTTCTCCTGCTCAATATTGATTTATTTCAATTTCTGATCATCAGTTATTTCCATTACTCTTTATTTCAAACATGCTTTTCAGTGCCTTTCATTGAATTTTCTTTGTACTGCCCATGGATGAGACAATTAAAAGGGATGGATTACATTAAAATTTAGGGAGGTAGAAAGACTGACAAGTGGGGCATAAGAAAAATAAAAGGAGAAGGAAAGAATATATTTTGTTGCGTATGTATGTTACCATGCTTGTCACATTGGGCAAAACAAATATTCTTGCCTTCAGGCATATGGCACAGGCACATGTAAGATTCACTATTTTCAAACCTTATTTATTTGACGCAGACTCTACAACTATTTAATTTTGTACTTGCATCATCTAAAATTTCTTTACAGATTTTAGAATAATGAAGAGTGAGGGTATTTTTTCTTGAAAAAATTCTGTCCTGCAAAACCAGAATGTGTTCATCTCAATTTTTGTTTTATGATGGAGTTTGTCAATTTCACCTATATTTGCCCAGACATCCTGTCCTACTTTGTTGTGCCAGTGGGAATGGTTGTTGTCTGACCAACAGATATCCGTTTTCATCTTGTCTGACCATACTGTTACAGATCATCTGTACTACACTAATTTATTCTCTTTCTTCAAAGCAAAGGAAGTCTGCAAAGTTGAATTTATAAAAATACTCAAGTATTAGTACAGTTGTTAAGGATCTCACAGAGATTAACCAATAACCTTTTTTTACCATCTCCTAAAGGCAAACTGACTCGTGGATTGTGCTCAATTTCCCAAAGTCAAGACTGAACACAGTTATACCCCCAGTAATTAATTTTTTAAATGGTATAAGACATTTTAGCTAATTACCATTACAACATTAGGATTAATAATCCTCCATCAGATTACTTGTGCAATGTAAAAATATGAAGGGAGTCTATCATAATAATAGCATTTATTTCATGAAGGTACCAGTTTAGTCTATATTTAGTCCATGATCTCTAGTATCCAGCAGGTTGATGAAATGGAGTCCATAGGCTCATCTCTGGGAAGTGTTGTGTAAATTTCCCTTGAGGATCAGGACTGAAAGATTGGAGAGAGAGTGGCCCTCCTGTGAGAAATGTGCCCCCACCGGTAATTGGGTGTTTCTGTCTTTGATGGATTTCCGGTGTGCGTTCATTCTGGTGCGCAGTTGTTGTTTGGTCTCTCCTACGTATTTTCCATCAGGGCATTTGGTGCATTGGATGAGATACATTACATTTCTGGAGGTGCAGCTGTAAGAACCAGGGATGCTGATGGCTCTGTTGTGGGGTGTAGTAATAGTGGGGGTGGTGGAGATGTGTTGGCAGGTTTTGCATTTCTTGTCCTGGCACGGTCTGGATCCTTTTGGTGTGTTCTGGGCTTGAGGAAGTTTGCTTCTGGTGATGACGTTGGCAAGGTTCGGTGCTTGTTTGAAGGCTAGGATGGGTGGCTCATCCAACGCACCAAATGCCCTGATAGAAAATACATAGGAGAGACCAAACAACAACTGCGCACCAGAATGACATTGGATTTTTGACACATTATAATCTGCCTGACAACTGACTCCCCAGCCCAGCCTCTGGCTTCTTTACTTTTCATTCCATCCAGGAAGAGCACACACCAACTGCTGAAACTTCCTTAGCCTGACGAAGGGTTTTTGAACCCGAAAGCTTGCTTAATAAATATTCTCCAACTATTTGGGTTGGTCTAATAAAAGATATCAAATTCACCCAAGGAACCTTGTCTGCCTATGTCCCTAGACCAACACGGCTACAACCTACAAAGTCAAGAGTAATTTGAGCTCAAATTCAACAAAGTAGCTAATGTGAAGGCACATAAGTCATTTTGGTGTGTTAAAATAATGCAGGGTGCTTCACTGAATACATTTAAGTACTTTGCTGAATCAGGGCCTTGCATGGAATGGGGGGTAGTGTCTCTAAAGTAGTTATTAGCAAAACCCTTAAAGGCTTGGAGTGATGCAGTATCAATTTAGAACCTAGAAATCAAGTTGAATTCAAAATTCCTTTAAATAATCAAATGCATTTAAAAAATGCAAGCACAAATCATTGTGCAAGAGAAAGACACTTAAAACGAGGAGTGAACCTGCACATTTTTAAAACTGATTCAAAATTCTATTAAAATCCAGTCTGGCCCATCAATCTCATTTAGCATGTCTTAAAAGAAAAAAAAAAAAGAACCAAGACTAGGAAATGAACAAAGATGGCTTTGGTTTAGACTGCAAACACCAGATTGAGAAAATGATCAGTACTCATTGCTCATAGTTTTCCTCTCTTCTTTACATTCGATTTCTAGAATCAGCCCCTACCTAAAGCAAAATAAAATACTAACCTCCCTCACTGACGAAGCTACTCAGTAGGTCTTCTTTACATTTATCTTCAGTTCAGTTTCCAAGAGCCACCATAGTAAAATTCTGGAAACAGTCCTTTTTCTTTTTCCTCTTTGTTAAATTTAAATGTTCAATTGCTTTGTCTTCTTTGGGGGGAAAAGTCTTAGTCCAATCTTTTAAAGTTTCTCAAATCAATTTAAAGAAAATAAGAGGCCTCCAATAACAAAAGCAATGATGAAAAGAAATCTCCACCAAAGCGTATCATCTGCTGTAACAAGAGGATAAAGAAAAAAATATTACGAGGGACATCAGCAAGACTCCATTGTTACAGGAGTAAGTCCCAGGTATTGCCATATCCTTCCACTTCCAAGACTTACTTAGAACGTGGGGGGAAGCCACTTTCACATCACATTAAAAGGCACATTTTTATGTAAATGAGTTCAAGTAAGATCTGTGATGAGGAGCTGAGTTAATGCTGATGTCACAAATCCACTAACTCATCCTTCAAAAGCATCCCAAGTATCTTAAAGTTACCGTCAGAGAAAGTGTACATTATACACCTATGTTCCTGACAAGTAAGACGGTATTGAAGCTTCAGTAGCAGATTCGATTCAGGGGAGATTTGGCCCGATTCCGCAGCCAAATCTCTGAATCCAAATTGAATTGGGAGACCCATTAAAAGGTCCAAATCAATTCGGAGAGATTCAGAGATTCGGCCATAGACTGAACAGGCAGCAGTCCTTGACCATGCTGGACACAGCTGCCTCCAACTGGTAAGTTTGTTGTGGTGGGCAGAGGGAGGGGGTGTGGTGGACAGATCAATGCCCCCATAGTGAGGGAGGGATTGGGACTGGGGCAAGCTGCCCAGCAGGGGAGGGGGAGCCCAGGACTCTAGGAGTGGGGCTCCTGCCACTGTGCGCTGCTGGTCCGGGAGCTGCTTTTCCGGTGGCTCCTTCGGCATCTCTTGCTGTCAGTATGGGAAGGCATGGGAGAAGGTGTGTGCCCCTGGATGTGGGTGGGGAGGGCTGGACCAGGCTGCACTCTAGATGGGCAGCAGAAGGCGCTGGGAGCGGGACCTATACCCTCCTGTCACTCACCCAGTTGGGGCAGGGAGGCGCAAGATGATGCCACTGTGCAGCCTCGGACAAAGAGCATGCAGCAGTGGAAGCCTCTCCAGCCTCCCCTCGAGTCCCAGACAAGCCGCAGTGTCGCCCCGGCTGCACAAATTCCTCCCTCTCTGTGGAGGCATTGATCTGCCCCTCCCATCTCCCTCCACCCACCACAACAGTCTTACCAGCTGTAGGCAGCTGTTTCCAGTGTGGTCAAGGACTGCTGCCTGTTTAGTCTATGGCCGAATCTTCAGATCAGAATCAAATCACTGTCCCTCTGAATCGGCCGAATCCGAAGCAAATACTTGCTGCTTTGTACAGGCCTACTGACAAGCCCACACACAGCACGTTTCACTGAATTTCTCTACTAAGACATGCAATATTCTTAATAAGAATGTATAGCCATAACAACACATACAGGTTTTAAATTATACGTATCAATACAGAAATAATCTGCTTAATCTTACATGTGAAGTATAAAAACACAAACAAGGACAGAGGAGCTATCTTTTATAAAATTACTTTTTCCCAGAAGAAACAAATAAAAAGGTAATATATTCCCACCATACACAGAATCAACAAAAGAATGGTTTAAAGAGTGTGAAAAAAAGCAAAGGGAACTGCGCTCTATTTAAATATCTGAAGCAATGGAGGGTGACTGACTCAACTCACCTTGTACCATTTAGAACTTTTATGAAGCTGAAAAAGAGAAGTTATATTTGGCAGCAACAACATACAAAAAGAATCTTTGGTAGGTTGGTGGAAATGATATTTTTCTTTGTGTCTCATTACATTTTACAAATTGCATTGCATCTTACGCTGAACCTGATTCTTCCTTCTGAAAGTGGTAACACCTCCCCTGGAGAAAGCCTGCTTTGTTGATGATATCCCTATGCATAACACTTGATTAATCAAGAAAAATGAAATTGCAAAAATGTTTAGTGGTTACATTATTTTGCAATGAAGACATTCCTGAATATTAGCAGCAAAGGACCCATCACCACATAGGCAGAAAGGAATTATTTCTGCACAAAAACTTATTTGTCACAATTGTACTTGTCAACACAGAAGTGATGGATTGTTGTAATTCTGTATGACTGTCTGTTTTTAAAACTGCTGCTTTTACTTCTCCATCATAATGGAATACATAATAAGGACTCAACAAGGTGGTCAGAAAGGAATCAGATATAGTTGATGTGGCTTGAAAAACTGGTAAACCAGCAGAAATTATGAAGAAAGGAACATGTTCTCCTGACAGTTTCCAATTACAAACATAGCTAGAAATTCTTAAGGTAAAACTCTGAGGAGGGGAACTGAACTACTGCTCAGGTCTACCATGAAGGTTAAACTGTGGCAAGAAGTGAGAATAAGTGGAATTTCCCTTCTGGGGCACTAGGACTGATAGATATGAACTGGGACCAGTTTGTAAGCAGAACAGAGGAGAGGAAAGAAAGCCACATGGACAAAGAAGAATAAACATCAGCTACAATGTTACAATAGCAGACAGGAAAAACTGAAATACTAGCCTTGAGGAAAAAAAAAAAAAAATTAGATGGCAAGATAAACTGCACATCCTAACTACTGCATTTTTACTTTTTTTCCTCCTTTTCCCCTATACTTTTCTACTCCCATATTGCAGTTTTATACAGATTTCCCTCGCTTTGTGCTGTACATGTGTTCCTAGAAAAGGGTGCATAACTCAAATTTGCATAAAGGGAACCCACTTTACAATGTAACAAATAGGGATATGTTCTGAGACCTCGACTGTACTGATGCCCAGACCCATTTCTACTACTTTTACCAGACAATTTTGGTATTCACCAACAACAGACAGTACACACAAGCACCAAGGGCACTATCATAATGGGGATGGCAACTACAGGAACACGTGTTGCAGATGACGAGCAAGAAGCACAGATCCACACAGGACACTATATTTTGGTGAACGTCACTCCCGCAAAGCACCACACAAAGCTGCTGACAGAGGGCTTCTACCACACCGACCGCATAAAAGTGAATTACCTCACATATAACAAATTTTTGGTATAAAAAGGGTCATCGTATAAGAGTGAATTCACATGTACAGAGCCTGCAAAAAGTAAGGGAAACCTGTATACCAGGGGTGGGCAATTATTTTGGGCAGAGGGCCGCTTAGTGAGTTTTGGCAAGCTGTCGAGGGCTGCGTGGGTAACCCCTCCCCTTGACAGGCACCCCGCCCCCTTGTCACCAGCCTGGGACTGGAAGTCCCGCTGCTGACCTCTGACCCTTGCCACTGGAAGTACTCCTTCGGAGAAGAGAGTTTGCCATCTTAGAACCGGAAAAAAAAAAAATTATGTACTAAAAATCAAATACTCAATATTATATTTTAATTCAATTAAAAGTATATTTTTATCCTGATGCCTGTGTGTTTGTGCTTTATATATAGAAGTGATTGCATAATAGTTCAAAATGTAGTCTTATTCTTGTATAGCATCTGGGGTGTGCAGCAGTGTTGGGGCGTATGGGTGGGTGGATGTGGGGAGCTGTGGATGTGTGTGTGATATTTGTGGGATGTGTGATTGCATCTGGAGGAAGGTGTGGCTGTGGGGTTTGCAGGAAGGGTTGCAAGCGGGGAGCCAGCTGGGCCCTTGCTGTCCTAAGCCTCATGGCCGCATTTGCACTCTGGCAGCTCCTGCTGCTGTCAGGAGGCCGAGGCCTGCCAAAGTAGGGCCTGTCAGGCTTGGGGGGCAGTGCAGGGGGCTCCAGGAGCCACTGGGGGTGGCACAAGTCGGTGGGGATGTGGCCCGGGAAGCGGGAAGCCCAAGGAGGTGGTGCAGAACTTGCATCCTACGCCTGAGGCTTGGAGCAGCAAAGGCTTGGCTGCCCCACCCACAGATGGCCCGAGGGTTGCCACCACCCTGTGGGGATGGCCCAGCACCCCCACCCCACAGGGGCCCGGCAGCCTGACAGCAGCTTGCCCCCTGGCCCTGGAACAGGCAGGGAGGCTGTGCCAGGAGCCAGAGCAAAGCCGCAGCTGCTTTTCTGCTTCAGAAGCTCCTGCAGCTTCCAGGAGGCTGGGAACCCCGGGGAAGCTCCTGGCTGGCCCTGGGTGCAGTGCGGTGAGCCACCTGAGGCCACTGGGGGCAGCACGTGGCCTAGGATGCAGGAAGTCCAGGAATGTGGCATGAAAGTTGCATCCTGCGCCTGAGGCTTGGGATGGCAACAGCCTGGATGCACCCCCCACGAGTGGCCCTGGTCAGTGCTGCCACCCTGGGGGGAAGGCCCGCCCCCCCCACCCCACAGGGGCCCAGCGGCCTGGCAGCAGCTTGCCCCTCCAAGCCTCCAGGATGGGCAGGAGGCTTCGCAAGGAGCCGGAGCAGAGCCACGGCTGCTTTTTTTCCCTCTGAAAGCTCCTGCGGCTTCCCTGAGCTTCCTGTGCCCTGGGCTGGGACCCTGCCAGGTTGTGCCAGCCCCAGCAGCCTCAGGAGGTGACCCATGCTGCCCCCAGGGCTGGCCACAAGCTTCCCCAGGGCCCCTGGGCTCCTCATGGCTGCAGGAACTTCTGGAGCAGAAAAACGGCCGTGAATACTATCCTGCTCCTGTTGCAGCCTCCCTGCCCATCCTGGGGTCAGGTAGCGAGCTGCCACTGGGCCCCTGTGGGGAGGGGGGGCCCAGGCCTTCCCCCTAGGGCAGCAGCACCCACCAGAGCCTCCCGTGGTGGGGGCAGCCAAGCCATTGCTGCCTCAAGCCTCAGGTGCGGGACAGAAGTTCTGCACTGCCTCCCTGTGCCCTGGGCCATGCTGCCCCCCAGGGCTGGACAGGGGGGTTGGGAGCCAGCAACAGCTGGGCGGTTCCCCAGAGCCAGTGCCGACAGGGCCCAGAGCAGGGTGGCAGAAGACCAGGGCACAGCTGGCTGGCCTCTATGGAGCCAGGCTGGGCTGCCCCATCAGGGAGAGAGCGAAGCCACCCCGCTCTGGGCCACACCAGTGGTGGTTCCCACATGCTCCCTCGCTCCCAGCCCCCAGCCCCAGCCCCTTAGCCAAATGGGGACCAGCATGCCCCCCGACCCCCTCTTACCTGAGCTTCCCAATCCAGCACGGGCAGGAACAGCCTCATGGTCCCTCCAGCTGTGCAGGGTGGGGCAAGGCAGGCCCTGCTCTTCCAGGAGTCTGCTGTGGCTTCCACTGGGTCCTACCGCCCCTGGCTCCTGTCACTTTTGACAGGAACCAGAGGCAAATATAATAATTTTTTTTTAATTTGTAGGGGCCCTGCGGGCCAGACAGAATGGCCTGGTGGGCTGGATGCGGCCCACGGGCCATGTTTTGCCCACCCCTGCTGTACACTAAAGATTACTGAGCATGGTTTCTATTTTGTTGCCATGTAAAATGTAGCTTTTATTGTTGGCATTTTTATCACCTATTTCCAAAACACACTTTTTAATTCTCTTCACCTCAATTATTTTAAAAAGCTGGAGTATAAAAAATGAAGGAATTACAACTTGTATGCCAAACATAACTCATTCATTGCATTTGATAGCAAAGGTGAGGGAAAAAACCCAAAATACTTAAAATGGTTCAGTTTTCAAAATTAAAATAAAATGTTTAAGCTACACATTTTATTTCAGAAATCTTTCAAAACACACTTCCTAAACAAAACATAAAATACATGTCTGCCATTTTCCTTAATATTACTTTAAAATCACTTTTGATTACAATTTTTCATCTGGAAATTTTTTCAGTTGAAAATTTAAACTAGCTATAGGAAACAGTTAATGTAACAACTTTGTCTAAAAAGAATAGCAACTATTTAAATTATCTTTAAATCCTTGCTCTGATTAAAAAAAGACCACTGGAGAAATAAAAAAGTGTTTTAGCCTAGAAAAAATAGATTGTTTTAAAACAATTTATAGCTCACTTCAGTTACGGATTCTACACAGACCTATTGCATACAAGCAGCTTTTAAAAATAAATCAGTGGTATCTCCTCATGAGCCTATCACAATAGGCTCCTCATGAAATGTAAAGTACCTCCATTTAAAATCTAAATGTTTATAAGAAAACAATTAAACCATCCTACATTTCACAAAGTTCAAGCTCTCCCTCTCCCCTTCCCTGAGGGAAGCCAAATAAACTGGCTTTCTACAGCAGTGGTGGTGAGACATACAATTCTCCCACCCCATACAATGATATGAGATCATGGAGCACCCAAGGGTATTTCCTAGCATTGAGTGTGGTTCCTCAAGTATATATTGCCTTTAACAAGTCTCCATAGCCACCTTCCCCTTTGAGAACAAGGTTTGAAACCAAAGGGGAAATCCCACCTTCCCCTTTGAGAACAAGGTTTGAAACATAACTTTTTTGCCAACTTGAATGGTTAACCATGTACTTTTTTTTTTTTGTTAACAGCACTCCATTTGCTTGCCGTCTTTCTTGGCAATACTCTAATTTTACCAAAAATAAAACTTATCACCTCAATAACAGTTATTTTTAAATTTGAACTTGCATCAGAAATATGAAACAGAGGAATGTCAAGTAATTCCCTGGATTTTATGCTGAAGATGAAATGTCACTCAGTACCTTCATTTTAAGCCCAAAACAAAAGAAGACATGGAATAACAACACCAAGATGTTCTATTAAATTAAGCCCAGATATTAAGTTTGGTAGGTAAACAATTCAGAGGCCAAGTAAGTATTATTCTAGTTTGCCACATTATACTAATAGGTGAATGTTCATAAGCAAAAAAATGTGAATGCTGAACACAACTGCATTACAACGATTTAAGCTTGTAAAGGTTTTTTAAAAAGTCAGCTCCATGTTTACCATATATACTTGAATCTAAAATGATCCCCCCCCACCTCATCACCACTGGGCGGGGAAGCCCCTCATCTTAGATTCACATACTGGGGGGGGCAGGCAGCTGCTGCAGCTCTGACTGGCCCCAAGCCTGGGTTGGGACTACAGTCAGACCTATAGAAGCTTCCTGCCCTCCCCCCGCAGCTTCTGCACCCTCCTCCCTCTCTCTTATTGTCAGTCACAGCAGGATGGATTCCCTCCTGGGCATGGAGCACATGGAAATTCTATCCCTTGCCCAGCCAATCAGCAGCACCAACACTACTGCATGGTCCAAGGGAAAAATGGCACAAGCAGCATCTGACAGCAAGGAGGGTGTGGGGAGTGGGGAAGACAGAGGAAGAAGAAAACTGGGGAGCAGGAGAAAGGGGCAGAGGCTGCATGGAGCTACAAGTAAGAGGGTGCAGATGGCAGGGAAGCAGGAAGGCTGCAGGGGGAAGAAGTGGGGGGGAGGGGGCAGAGGGCATGTGGGATGCCTGATTTCCCCTCCGCCCCTCAGCTACTGCTTCTCCAGCTGTACCAACGGTGGGGAGCGAGTGAATTTAAGATGACCGCCCTAATAATTTGGTTCCATACCTGGAAAATTATAACAAATGTATAATACATTTTCCATATATAGAATCAAATTATTTTGGGGGGGGGGGGGTTCTTAAATTCAGGGTAGCCTTATTTTTGAGTAAATATGGTACTCTCTCTAACTTTGTGACTCCAGTGTTATATCCACTATAAAATGTACTCTTTCCTACATGCATAGTCATTTAATAATAGAGATAAGAATTTATATGTACACAAGCAAGTAAAAGAGAAAGAACGGGAACAAATGCGGCATTAAGGCAAATCACTGTTTTGATCATCCACTTGAGTTTTAAACACAGAGACTAGAACCACGCCCATTCCCAAAGCAGCACCCATAGAGTGGTAAAATAACATGCAGCATATCAGGCTCACTACACAGCCACCTTTACCCAACAGTCCTTTCAGCTGAAAACTCATAATTCTCAGACACACACACCCCTCACCAACAAAAGTTCTTCAGGCCGAATCCAGATTTTATATTATCATCATACAAACAGACCTCACAAGGGAATAGTTCAACTATTTTGCATTCTCCATGATGCAACAATTAATCCCCACTGTAAGAATCCTCCTCCCCTCTCCCACTAGGTCCAAGTGCTAGCTGTTTGTTTGAAATTCCACATTTATGTTATTTAATTGGCACCACACTAGGGACATAACAGTTGCTGAGTAACATGTCTTATATGACCTTCATTAAAGGGACATTAATGACTGCAATCAGCCCAATTCCACTATCTTGCCCAATGATTTAACTTCCTGTACAGTACTGCTTTCAGCTCGCCTTTGAAAATCTTCTCATCCAGCATTCCTCTTCAGACCTCTGTTCTCTATTACGCAACAGAATTCAAACTCGCTGGTATACAGCCAGCCTACAAATTGTAACAAATTATGTCACTCACCCCTTCCTGAAGAACCCTGCTGAAACACAGTTGTAGAAACTCAGTTCAGAAATGCTCAAGCCCTTTGTGTTTATTGTTCAACATTATATTTATTATCCCGGTTGCGAGCTAAAGACAACGATTTCTTAAGTAAGACCCCCCCCCCCAAGCACAAAAAAGCACCCCACAACTCAAGAGCTGCATCAAAATGAAACAAAAAGGGGGCACGTAAAGCTTAGAAAAGGTGGCATGTACAGAAAATTCTTGAGGGCTAGTGAGGGGGGAAAACGCAGCTAAGTGCTTAAAAGAACTCCAAGCAAACCAAAACTGAAAACGTATCGGTATACTGGTACTACTTGTGGTATAAGAAGGTTTTTCTTATTAACAGTGTAGAGAATTTTGGCATACATGTTGCATACCAGAAGAAAATTAATATCAGAAGCAGTGGTTTTGACGTTGTATAAATTAATTGCAAAAATTCTATTTTTTGTTATTCAGCTTATTTGGTAAGCTTTATTTTACTTTCGGTGCTGGCAAAAGTATGCTAATTTAAATGGCTATTTTAATCAGGAATAGTTAAAATCTTGATCAAAGCTATGACAAGCCTTGAACACTCTTGGCTCTGACAGCTGCAACTAGATGGCCTGAGCCAAAATCTTTGTTCTGCATGCCCCTAAGCTGTGAGAAAGCTTGGCCCAAGCCACAAAGTGAGGTACCACCTCTGACTACAGTACTCTTAGCACATTAAGGCCATACAGGCAATCTGGGGAATTCCAGATTTTGCACAGTTGGGTAAAGAGGTAATCACAGAACCATAAAAAAGTATAGTTTAAAAGGACCTCATGAGGTCACCTAGTCCAACCCCCTGCTCAAAGCAGGACCATCCCCAACTATATTATCTCAGTCAAGGCTTTGTCTAGCTGGGTCTTGAAAATCTCCAAGGATGGAGCTTCTACACCTCTCTGGGTAACCTGTTCCAGTGTTTTACTATCCTCCTAGTGATAAAATTCTTCCTAATATCTAAACTAAACTTCCCTTGCTGCAACTTGAGATCATTGCTACATTTGCTGTCATCTGCCACCACTGAGAACACTATAGCTCCAATTTCTTTGGAACCACCCCCTTCAGGTAGTTGAAGGCTACTATTAAATCCCACCTCAATCTTCTCCAGACTAATTTATGAATCGAGACAAGAACAATGCTTTTGCCATTTCATCTGACTAGCAGATGTCGATAGAAAGTACATAAGCTGAAAATAAGACATGAAGAGATTTATATAGGCAGGTTTGCATGATTTTCACAAGGTCTGAATACTAGGGCTGTGCAAAATGTCACTGGCTGTTTCATTTCGACTGGTTTTGAGCTCGAAACAGCAAAATCAAAACAAAAAAAAAGGGCTTTGAAACAGCCTCAAAATGAAGCCAGTCGAAACATTTCAAAACGTTTTGAGTTTCGAAGCTGAAGCTGGACTTGCCTGCAGGGAAACAAAAGTAAGGAGGGAAGGGCTGCTGTTATATTGATTGTGTAGCTGGCCAGTGACTGTGATCCTTCCCTGAGGTCCCTTCCAATCCCAGTGCTCTGGGGGAGGGATGGAAAAACAGCATAAAAGGAAGCATTATTTGAACTGACCTGCTTTTTGCCCTGAGGTCTGACAGTTACTGAGCTGAGCTACCTCCCAGCAGCTCAGGTGCTTTAAACAATGAAGGCTACTAGCACTGATCTGAAGAATTTCCTACTTGCTAGCCCAGCCCAGCCTAGCAAGAGGGATTCCAGAATACCTTTTTCTTTCTTCCAGATGCTTTTATTTTATTATTACATTAATTGATTTATTCTTTTCAATTATATAACTATATTGGATAGGATATTACATTATAGAATTTAATTTATATAGGAAAGGAAATACATTTATATTTTATTTCTATACATTTATACTTTGCACCACACGTACATTATCAAATTTGTATAGGAAGAAAGATATATTTATATATTTGTATAAAAGCAAGACATTATGGAACATACCATGAAGCGTGATGGAAAGGCAGGTAGCAAGCCTTCATGGAAGGGCAAAAGAGGGGGTAGAGGGAGAGGTGTAAACTCCCTGCCCCCAAACTGAGACGCAGCCTCTTTCCTCCAACTAACAGGGATGAGGCTTCCACAAGCAGCAAGGAGAGGGGAGCAGTGCCAGTGCCACTGCCTGAGAATGCATGCCCTCCAAGAGCACCAGTCATAACTGCCTCCACCACCACCATCACAACAAGCAAGAGCACCAGCACGAGTCTCCTCCACCCCCATTTCACTTCCCATGCTGAGCCTTCCGGTGCCAGAGGAAGAGCTGGATCAAAGTGCCCTAAGCAAGGGAAATTCTGGGGAAGGAGGGGGAAATCAGCTGAGTTTGTGATCCACACCCCTCAAATTTCCCCTTGAGCCAGGTCTCCTTCCCCAGAAGGCACTTCAGAGGAAGCTGAGGTAGAGGTTGTGGAGGCAAGCGGCTCAGCTGAGTCCGCTCCTCCTCTTGCTGTGCCTCTGCCTGCTGAGGAGCGGGAAACTGCAGCATCCACACACGCACCCGCACCCCAGAAGCAAGCGGGTAGTGTGGTCTGGGATCATTCCGAGCTGGCAGATGATCCCACATACGCTATCTGCCTGCACTGCCAAGCCCAAACCAGCCAAAGCAAGGAAACAAAACGCATGAGCAACACAGGGATGCTGATGCATCTCCACAGGCACCACCCCTTGCCCTTGTTCCTCCTCAGCAGGGCACCAGCAGGAGCATGCCCAAAGGGAAGTCCCCCTCTCCCTCCAAGGCCCCCGTCCCCACAAAGCAGAGACACGCTATCCTGGAACAGTGAGGGAAAGGTGGACAGAAAGCGGGGTGCTTTGCAAGGGCAAGCAAGATCACCCTGAGCATTGAGAAGATGCTTCCTGTCAAAGGCCAGCCCTTCTCCTTAGTTGAATGGCCAGAGTTCAGGTGGCTCATGGCCTCATCCTACCAAGTGACCGCATGCACCACCTTCAGCAGAACAGTGGTACCCTCGCTGTATAAGGCATGCAGGCAGTACTTAAGGGAGGAGCTGCGCAAGGCAGGTCCACAGGTGGCCTTACACTTCAGCCCGGACATCTGGAACAGCTGGGGTGGATATCATGCCCTCACAGGGCACTAATGCAACCAGTCAGGCCGTCGGCAGGCTCTCCTTCAAGCTGAGGTAATGGACGAGTCCCACATGGCAACAGAGATCATGGGGGGCATGAACTGCTTGGTGCAGGGGTGGTTTGTTGGGCAGGGAGAGCTCACCTGTGGGTTCATGGTCACCGACAATGGGGCCAATATGGTCAAGATAGTCTGTGATGCCAACTTTGTGGCATCCGCTGTGTGGAACACAAGTTTCACCTCATTGTCAGGGACACCTTGGAGGGGGACAGGGCTGCTGGTAACAGCACCAGCAAGCTCATTTCCAAATGCAGGAAGGTGGCAGACTACTTCCAATGGAGCATCAATGGAGGCAAAATGGTCTGGGACAAACAAGCAGAGCTGAACATCCCGCAACACAAAACCATGCAGGTATGTGGAACTCCACATACCTGATGCTTGAGAGGCTGAAGGAGCAACAGAAGGCCATCCATGAGACAGCCTTGCTCAGGGAGACTGGGATCAGGGGCCCCCTTAACAGAGCTAAGTGGGATACCATCTCCCAGATCTTGGTGGCCCTCAAGCCCTTCCTCAAGGCCACCGAGACCCTCACAGCTGGCAATGCCCTCCTTAGCCAGCAAGCTATCCACCAGCCAGTCTCTTGCTCCACCACAGGTGTTGCCAATGTGGGCCAAGGGCATGGCTTCCATGGTGGGGTCCAGAGGCACCAGAGCCTATCAGGCAGGCAGCACTCAAGCCTTGGTGGCTGCCTATCTTGCTGAGGTTGTGGAGCCACTGCTGTGCGGCCCCTTCGCTTACTGGGCAAGCCATAGCCAGATATGGCTAGATCTAGCCACAGTTGCCCTTGAACACTTGTGCTGTCCACCAACCAGTGCTCCAAGCGAGAGGGTGTTCAGCAATCCTGGAGATGTAGTGACACCCCACTTCACCTGCTTGGATCCTGGTTTGGTGGTGGAGCTGGTGTTCCTCAAGGTGAACCTCCCGCTGCTGGGGTTCCCCAAGCTCCAGGTGCAGATGGAATGAATGCCACCCCCTCACTCCATCCTTACTTATTTCCTTTTTAAAAAGCTTGTTAATTACCTGCTGTGGAGTTGGAGGGGGCACTCACTGCATCACCAGCCAACAGGGGAAGAATATGTTCCTGCTGAGCTCCCATGCCAAGATGAACTTGGAGGTATGGGCTGGGCCTATGGGGAAGGAGGAGGCCCCAGGTCCTGGGCATGACCACTAAAACTGCACTCTGCTAGGGTCGGGTAGGCCTGGTGGGACTGCTGGTGGTGTGGCAGCCTCAGGAAACGCCAGGATTGAGGAACCCCCTGGCGAAAGGTGGGTAGACTTGCTGATTGCTGTGGAGTTGAGGATCCAGGTGAGCTCAGCTTAGCTGCCTGGAATGACAGCTTTCAGGTTGAAAAACCCTTCATCAGGCTGGGGAAGCACCTGCAGTTGGTTTCCGCATGTGTTGTTCCTGGATGGAAGGAAGGAATAGTAAAGCAGCCATATGCTGGCATACAATGCAGGCAAGAAAGCCAGTCAGTGAAAATGGAAATGGAGATATCAGGGGGTGAAAGACAGGCTGGGAGGGTGGGAAGGGGGATGTAGCTGTGCAGGTAAAAGTGGAGAGGTACCTGGGGAGTCAGATGTCCAGCAGGTTGCAGTGTGTAAGAACTCCGCTGTCTATATCAGGGGTGGGCAATTATTTTGGGCAGAGGGCTGCTTACCCAGTTCAGGCAGGCTGTCGAGAGCTGCATGGGTAGCCCCACCTCTTCACAGGTGCCTCGCCCCCTGGTTACCACCTTGGGACCAATGTCCCAATGTCTTGGGACCAATGTCTCAGGGCCAGCACCGGTGGGACCCAAAGCGGGGCACAGGCTGGCAGGGACCTGTGGAGCTGGACCAGGCTGCACCAGCAGGGAGTGTGGGGAGCTGGCCCAGCTCCATATAGCCTCTGCCAGCTGGGACCCCGTGCTCCTGCCACCTTGCTCTGGGCCCCACTGGCACTGGCCCCGGGACCCCAGTGTGGGCCCCGTGTTCCCACTGGCTCCCATGCCCACCCACACCCAGTGCCACAAGCCCCGGGGTACAGGTGGGGGTCAGCGCACAGCCCCGACCCCCTGCTCACCAGCAGGGAAGAAGCTGATACTGAGCACAGGGAAAAACGGCCCCTCGCCCTCCCTGTGCCCGGCACCCCACACTGCAGCCACTCACAGCCCACTTGGGGCTGTTTGTGCCTGCTCCAGACAGCCCCACATGGGCTGTGAGTGGCTGCAGCACGGGGCACCAGCCACAGGGTGGGGGAGGGTCCACTTTCCTCCATGCCAGGAAGGAGCCCAGGGAAGAGCTGAGCACAGGGGAAAGCAGCCCCTCCCCCACCCCGTGGCCGGTGCTCCCTGCTACAGCCACTCAAAGCCCATGGGGCTGTCCGGAGCAGGCACAGACAGCCCCATGCAGACTGTCAGCGACTGCAGCACGGGGTGCCAGCCACGGAGCGGGCAAGGGGTCGCTTTCCCCCTGCCTGCGCTCAGCTTTTCCCCAGGCTCCTTCCCTGCCCAGGGTCTTCCCCTGCCCTTCCCCCTTACTTGAGTTTCCGGTGCCACTGGGGCAGCCATGTGCCCATGTACCCAGCATGGCTGGGTGGGCCCTGCTGTTGTGGGAGCCCGCCAGGCTTCCCCTGGGTCCTACTGCCCATGGTTCCTGTCATTTTTGACAGGAACTGAGGGCAGATAAGTATTAATTTTCTAAATTTTTTAGGGGCCCCACGGGCCAGATATAATGGCCTCGTGGTCTGGATCCAGCCCGCGGGCAATATTTTGCCCACCCCTGCTCTATATTGAGTCCATGAGTTTCTGTACCTACTACCTAGTAGGCACTTTTCACAGCTGGGCCTATAAACTTCACTTATTCAGCCTCTTCGGTACAGAAACAGGGAAAGCAGTGGTGGAAGGGCTGATGGGGGGCGGGGGGGAAGACAAGGAACTCCCTTGCTTTCTACCCACCCCAAACTTCTTCCCCCTGCAGCCTCTGCCCTCCACCTTCCCCCTCTGAACTCTTCCCTGACCCTTACTGTCAGACACAGCTCTGGCTCTATTCTCTCCCAAGCACAGAGTACATGAAAGTGTGGCTGGCTCCTTCCAAGCCATGCAGTAGCATCCCAAAACCAGAGCTGCACAGCTGCTGATTAGCTGGGCAGGGGATAGTTTTTATGCGCTCCATAACCCGGAAGGGAACGAAGCTGGAGCCAAACCCCTCCCCACTCCCCAGTCGCCAATCGATCACTGGGTGACCTCCCACCTCGTATGCCTTCTCGACTGGCCACTGGGGGTACACTGATCAAAAAAGGTTGCAAACCCCTGCTATAAGGTAATGTGCTTTTCTAACATCGTATGTTTTCATGTATCTGAAGGCTGAGATAAACTTTTATTTATAATTGGTGGATATAAAGCTGTAGCGGTTGGGAGAGAGTCTGTGTATTAGCATTAATGCTGCTGAGAAGCTATTGCAAGCATAATTATTACCAAAGCAAACAGAGCTTTTGTGTAGGCATTCTTTTTAAATGTCAACTGCAAATAAAAAATCTTTAATATCACCAAGTATGACAATCATGTGACAACCTGGAATCAGTCAGAAGATTCCAAACAGATGCATTCCAGGGTTAGTAGTTTGGGGGTGGGGGGGGGGTTGTTTGTTTGTTTTTAATTCTAGAACTATCCAGCAAAAACCCACACAGCTCAAACTGCAGAAATATAAAACAGCAATTAAGTCAGTTTAGACGCAAAGTCAAAGGCAGTACATTGAGACAATTATACAACTTGATAATCCATATACTTTCCTTACTCTTTCAGAGAGACTAAATAAAGATAAGCAGTCTTTTTAATTAAAAACACTAATACTAGCTAACAAAGGCTGCCACTTCTTGGGCTCCCCTTATGTTTCAGAGAAAAATCTAAAGTTGTTCTATTTCCACTGCCTATACTGAGATAGGTTAGTTGCTGCCAAAAACACCTCCAAATGATTTTTTTGGTGTTTCAGGTTTTAATTTACTGTGGAAACATCATTTATAAGAGTAGTGGTCTGGCTGACCAGCCCCTTCCATCAGGAAAGGAAAATAGAAACATTATTCCAAAGTGATGCAACAGCTTTAATGAAACACTCTTTCACCTTTGAACCTTGTATTCACATTATCTATTGCAGGGGTTCTCAACCTTTTTCTTCCTGAGGCCCCCACTAGCATGCTATAAAAACCCCAGTTGGACAGCGCCTCCAGCCCCAGCCGCCAACCTTGCCCCATTCTATCCCTTACTGTGGCTACCACTGCCACTTCTATCTGTCCCCCACCCTCCCCCAAGCATCGCCTATGCCTCCCCTCCGATAGACTTAGCTGTAGGCAGCTGGGGCAGCTGCTCTCCCCCACTGCCTGGTGGTATTGCTGGCCACATGCAGGTGTGCATATGCACACCTGCATGTGCCACCCCCTGCATCCCACTCCCCCCAGCCCCAAGCAGCCCCTTGCAAGCTGGAACTCTGCCATCCTGAAAGGGGAAACCCATGGTTTCCCACATATTTCTCCAGTAAACGGAAAACCTGGATCCCTGCTTATGTCACACACTGCCTACTTCCTACTTCCCACTCCTTCTGGCTTCTTTCCAAAAAAACTTCTTTGCTTCAGGAGCAGGCACAATTGTTACAGCCTGATGGCCGCAGGAGTCTGTTTACTTATCACAACCACATCATATGATGCTGCTCTATGGACCCTACACTAAATTCTCAAGCAGAAATGGGCGTAGCTTGAGATCGCACAAGTGGAGAAACATAATGATGCCTCCCCCAAGTGGGGGGAGGATGGCAAGGAGAACCAAAGGTGGGAAGAGGTGGGAGAGAGAGAGCACACAAGAGCAAGCAATCAAGCGATCACAGTGGGGTAACAATATAAGCCTGTGGGTTGGAAATCCCCCAGCATCGCCTCCCATGCTGGCTCACCAGATTGGAGATTTCCCATTCCCACTGCCAAGGTCACCCCCAGCTGGCCCTGAGGGAGTGGGACAGCCACACTCACCCCATGTCTTGGTACAGCTACTCCTTGCTTAACATCATAGTTATGTTCTTGAAAAATGCGACTCAGTGAAACTATATTAAGCAAATCCAATTATATCACAATAGTTACCTACTAGCAGGCTGCAGGCAAGCAACGTTATAACCAAACACTGCGCAACTTTAAACAAGTATGTTCTCTAATAGGTCAGCGATGTAATAACAAAACAAGGTTTACTGGGATGACATTAAGTGAGGAGTACCTGTACTTGTCTCCAGTAGCAGCCTCCACCCAATACCCAAGCAACACAGACCCCTTGAAACCTGCTTGTGGCCCCACAGGGGACCACAGACCTTCAGTTGAGAACCGCTGCTCTACTGGATCAGAGCAGAAATGTAGTTTCCCCAATTGTTAGTTCCTCTCAGATACTGATCCACATCACACAAGCCTGACAACAAAACTGGCAGTCCTGCATCAGGAATGAGAATAACAAGTATGTATCTACAGTCAGACGAGTCAACAGGTTTATGAGTTAGGAGACATCTTGCTCTCCTTACAAACAGGAAAGTAAGCAACTTTTACCTATTTGCTCCATACTCTGTATAGTAATTAGGGTGAGTTCTGGGTTCTAAGTCAGTTCTTCCATTAACTTGAACAGTGCTGGATGTGACAACTTGTTTCTTAATTATGCTTCTTTACTTGACATCTATGCCATAGACTCACAAGTTGATGTACTCAAAATATAAGCTTTTCATCTACCTGTGCATCAGCATTACTGATCATCCATCCATACTATAATTACTCATATCCAGAATTTGTATTCAAACATTCATATTCCACAGACCTTATTGATTAAAAAATCCCACCCTCGTATAAGAGAACTTAAGCCCCTTCTCAACTGATTTATTATATGATTTGCAGGGGGGGGGGGGGAGACAAATAAACAACTGAACCCCTGCTTCAGCATCCCTATCTGTACTTCAGCATAATAATGCTTTTCTGTCTTAATAAAACACTTGGAGATGTATGGAGAGAAATGCTAAATATTATTACCAGACTTTCAGCACCCTTAGAGGCATGAACACAGCTGTCTTCAGATCACAAAGGGAATCTGTGCAAGGAGCAATGTTAATATTCCCACATTTTAATTCATGCTTCCTCTGAGTTCCATAGTCTGTGATTCTCAGCTTTAAATACCCCACAGCGTATCTGAGATTTTTGCTACATTTAAGAGCCTGCTGGATTTTTTTCTTCCTTCCAGCTAGGACCTTGTCTACACCTCTTGCCTATAGACACAAAGAACAAAGGATGGTGAGAGCTACAGATTTCTGCCCTTGACCTTCTTTACATAGTAAAGATGTCTACCACGTTAATGCAGTAAGAGGAAAGGAATGTAGGACAATCTTAATGGAAGAGTCAAGCCAAAATTCTCATTTGATATGATCTGCTCTTGAAAGTAAACTGTAATATTTCAAACTATTGCAAAAGCAAGAACAGTTTTTTTTAGAAAGTGTTTTCCTCTCTCTCCCCCGCACCCAAAAAAACCAAGAAAAAAACCCAAAGATTTAGCTAATTTTGGTGATTTAATGTTAGTCTGTTTTTATTTATTTTGAATATACACATGAAAAAGCATACAAGATACACTCCATGTAATATTCTGAGCTGTCAATCAGGAAACATATTGGTTCTATTCTTTCAAACTGTGATAAAGAAAAGAAAGAAAAATGACCAAACGCCAAATGTAGGAGCAAGTTGTGCTCATGGCGTGGGGGAAGTAGTGGGCGCGGCCTGATAGCCGCGAGATCGGCGGTCCCGGGTTGATTGGCAGGGGGCGGGCGGATGCAGCCCGTTTAAAAAGGCAAGCACGCCAAAAGGAAGTGGGGACCCGCGCAATATCGGAGAGGCCTGATCACCCTCACCAGAGGTCCTGCATCCACGAAATCCCTTCCCCCCGGACGCCCCCATCACGACTGGGTATACCATCTGAACGTGTTTAAGAGCTCTCGAGTTATCAGCGAGTTTAACCTTGAAACAGCTGTTAAGAAGTTTTTTTCTGCCTAAACTGTGAGCAAAGCATTTGCTTATCTCACCGCCTCCTTGGTGTTTTTCTGTCAACGGAAGGAGAGACAGAAGAGGGAGGAATAAGGCCCCGAAACCCTTTTGTCTCCAGCCTGCTCGCATAATCTGGGTCCTACCATCCATTGTCAGGTTGAACACAAACAAATGAAATCCCAACTCCCTTTTCCCTACCCACCTACGGTGCGTCTACACATGTAAGCACGTGCGCTTGCAGCAGTTCAAATATAGAAATGATGTAAATTTGAGCCGGGGCTTTTTTGCCTCAGTGCATGTGCCTGGACATGCACTTCGGTGTGGAGCAAATTGTGCCACTTGGGGCAAAATAACCCTGCCTGGCTCCTCCCGTATCTGCAGCCAGGGGGAGCTAGAGCCTGGGGCCAGCACCTGTGCTGTCCCCACCAGTACAAAAACCTGCCCTGGCCAGCAGCTCAGGACTACCTGCCCTCAGGAGCTCCTGGGCACCCCAGTGGCTGAGTCTGTACAACACCCTCATCCCACAAGCCACTGGGGACCTCAGCATGCAGCTCCTCCATGGAGCCATCGTCACAGACATGTATGTGGCGAGCTTCACGGACACCCCAGTCTCCTGCCCCTTATGCGGGCAGAGGGAGACCCTGGTGCCTATGACCCGCGAGTTCACCAGGCTGCATCCCCTCCATCTCCAGAACTTCCTCTTGAGGTTTTGGTTGAATTTCACCCCACCGCTTTTGGCCTCCACGGCCCCACCAAGTCCCAGGACCTCCTGGTCAACCTCCTCCTGGCCCTGGCCAAGTGAGCCCTGTACTTGACCAAGAAGGAAGCTCTGGCCAGGAAAGTGCCTGGAGACTGTGGGGCTGCTTTCCTTTCACTTGTCCATGCACGTTTCCAGGCAGAGCACCAATGGGCAGCATCCACCGGCTCCTTGGATGTCTTTGATGACCAGTGGGTGCAGCCTGGGGGGCTCTGCTTGGTGTGCCCCTCAGGCACACTTATTTTCATGTTTTGACCCTTTGACCTACACGACATTCCTATCCTGTTTTGTTCATTAGCTGCCCCAAGTATTTTGTTGCAACATTCACCCATTAGCCTCCATACAATAGGAGCTACTCATTAGCCAGGTGGGCCTTAGAGCCCACGGTATTTGAATGTGACAAATAAACAAGAGCTTCTGTAGCCCAGTCACTTGGTATCTGGGGACACTAGCCCCTTATGCCAGTTGGACTGCTGAAGCAGCATCCCAAATTAACTTTTTTAAATACCCCAAAATCCACATTCTTCCACAGTTAGAACAAAGGGGGGGGGGAACGACAGGAATTGATCAGCTGGGCAATGTTTTATTGCTATACTTACAATGTTAAAGAAATTTGGAAGCCTACCACAGTGTCTCTAGCATCATAATAAAATAAATCCTAAATATCTCTATGTTTTAATGTTTGCTTTTGGCTTCCTTTGGGGATAGGTGTATGATGGGGGAATGTGGGGTTTGTGGGAGGAGGTGGGAAGGTGGGTGGGGGGGATGTGCATGGGTGTGTAAGTGCATGGGCAACTAGTGCCTCCCGAGCCTGGGGGTGCACCAGATTGCTGACAATCTGGGGGGGACCCAGCACCTGCCAAGCTTCTGCCCCTCCCCCCCATGCACTCCCTCCACCAGGGCATCCTTGCCAGGTGCTCAGGGCAGCAAATCCCAGTCCCTGCATACATAGGCTTTCCTTGCAGCCTCCGGCAGGGCTGATGCTGCCTCCTGCTCTACCTCCCGTGCACTGCCCACCCCTGCAGCCCCCGTGCTTGGCAGAGCCACTGCTCATGGAGGAGCCAGAGCCCCAGGATGGGCAGGCACTTTTGTGGCTGCAGAATCAGCAGTCACAGGCTCCACAGGGGAAATCAGTGGCTCCGGCTTGGGATAAGCACAGGGCCAGGTTGGAGGAGCCTGGACAGGGGGGATGAGGGCTGTGTGGGCCAGCAGGGATGAAGTGGGGGAAAAGCCCCTTGCCCTGGGGCTGGGGCTCCTCCGCAGCCCTGATGTCCCACCAGCAGGAGCTAGGCAGACCCAAGGCAGTGGCCGGGTCTGCCTTCCCCTGCCCTGCTCCTGACTCCCAGCCCTGGCCCCGCATGCAGGCTCCCCTGGCACCTGTGCCCAGCTGGCCCATGTATTCGTCTGCTTATGCGCACCCCCCCACCCCTCGCTCCGCATCCAGCCCCACATCACCCACCTTTCCCCTGTTCCACGTCTGCCTGACCCGCTCCACTGGAGCCATGCCCCACACATCATTCTGAATGAGCATTCCTCCTCCAGCCTAAGATGACCAGCGGTATAGGCGGTGGGGGGAGGGGGGCCCAGCGGTGACCACCCACAGGCACTGCCAGCAGCACCTTTTTGTAGGGGGTGTAATGCCATGTTCAGGGGGTACATGTGCACTCGCTACACGTCTCCAGTGTGTGGGTGCATGTGGAGGGATGCAGGTCAGTGTGTGATTAGGTGTGGGGCAACTGTGGGTGTGGGGGCTGCTTAGGAGGGGTGGGTCCCCTGCCCCCCACAGGGCAGAGCCCCCCTCCACACACAGACTACCCTGCCTGCACAGTCCCAGCCCCCCCAGGGGCTACAGCTGCCCCCCAGTCCCTCCGCTGGTCTCCAGCCCCCTGTTCATCTCCAGCCTCTGGGCCAAGCCCTGACCATGCCCTGCCCCGCTTTTTTCCCCCCCAAGGTATTGTTTGACCCCTGGATATCCAGGGGACTAATTTTGCCCCCAGGCTGCAAATCTGCAGTGTGAGAAACATTTTTTTGTTCCCACACATGCCTCTTGCAGCATCTCAAAGGGGTTTGAGACGCTGCAAGAGGCACACGCGTGCTTGTCTGGATGCACCCCTGGGGGCTAAGTGGCTGATACTAAAAAATATGAAGTCATTAAAGTTCTGCTCCTGCCACATATACACAAAGCAAGAACTGTGCTGATGGTCTTGTGCCATCCTCCTAACCCCCTGCTGGCCTGATGCAACACATACAAGCAAGCAAAGCAAAGCGAGGACGGGGGGAAGGGCAGGGAGAGAGAGAAAGCGAGAGAGTTCAGACTTCTGCTCCTCCAGGCATGCATGAATTCCTTAGTGATGAAACAAACAGATGTTTATCAGAAGAAATCAAGGTAGAGTGATAAGCTCAGTCCACTAATTTGGGATGGCAAAAAACAAACCCCTGACATCAGGGTGACAATGTCTATGCCAGATTTCAAGTGCTTTCATTAGAACGTAAGAGAACTAGAGCTTCTTTGCAGAACAGCAGCAGCAAGAAGAATTTTGTTTTTATGTGGACATATTATCATTAATAATAACAATAAATAACAACAAATAATAATTCCCCCAAAATTTGTTCTTGAAAATAACTAAACCATTTTTGTTGAAACTCTCCAAAAACATTCAGCCTGAAGAACACTTTCACCATAGAAATATATATGCCCAAACAGTTAGGCCAAGTACAGACATTACACTTTTACTGATATAAGTGATCAGAAAACAGTTTATACCCATACCAGAACAAAAGCTCAGAGCAGAGACTCGTTTAAAAATAGTGGAACCCTTCTAAGATTTGCCCCTCCCACCAAAGGGCAAATGTGTGTTCTGTTCACTACAGATCTAAACTACATCACTTACAGAAAACCACATAACTTAGCTCAACTCTACCTCTGGCTTTTTGAATCTTTGTACCTAACCTTGAAGCCTAGCAAAGTTATAAGCAGCTAGAAATAGAATCTTAAAATTGCACTAACCTTCCTATTATAAATGCAGGCAGCACTACCAGCTTGAGATGTAAAGATTAACAGTAAAGCTTGAAAGGTATAAGCCATATATATGTCAAGAGTATAACTTCCAAAGCTACAAAAAGCAGGAGCTAACACAAGCATTAGCGGCAGGCAAAACCAAAACGCAAAGAACAAAGTTACTAATTTCACTCTCTATGATTTGCTGATTTGGCATTCAGGCCAGCAAGAGAGCCAGCCCAGAATGTGTTTCCTCTCCTGTCTTCATTTGTCCCCTGCCTTAACTTTTGTTGTTTTACTCTTCTGTTCTTCCAGAGAAAACTTCACACACTCCGAATTCTTCTCACTTTGCTCAGCCTAAATAATAGAATCCAAAAGCTGAAAATTATGAACACATGCTAATGACTAACAAAACTCAAGACTTCACAAAGCACCCAGACAAATTTATTTCTCTAATCAACTGTATAAGGCTAGACTACCTCAAGGGACACGTTTACAACTAAATACATACAGAAAAGCAATATAGAAGAACCCCCCAAAGGCAGACCTCCTTAGACTCAAGGCACTCATTAGAAAATGCAGCTTAGTTTTCACTCTTTTTTTAACTACAGAAAAATAGTAGAGCAATTCTTGTGTTGCACAGAACTCTGACCACAACAGGCCACAAGGTTTTTAACACTATGGATTCCCCTTTGAAATATGGGGGTTTATCTTGTGAATCATGTGTGTACATCCAACAGTGCTCACATTGCAGGGCGCCCTACAGCACCCTTGAAAGGACTGAGGTATCCCAGGATGCTATGGCACCTTGCCTGAGACTCACTGCCCTAGAGGCATAAGGAATGATTTTCAGCCTCTTTTGGCCCTTAAGCAAAACACACATTGTAATATTTAAACTTGCTACTTCCCAATGAGGGTGAGACGTTACCTCACACAGTTTGTCCTTACAGACAATCAAAGAGAACACCCTTCCCCACTTTTACCATCCCAATACAAACAAGAGAGGCTACTTTGCCCTGGCTATCATTTCCAATGGGGATGAACGCCCTGCTGTGTTCACATCACAACTTCTAAGAACACAGATGCTAGCTTCCCTTGAAAAGAATATAAGGACCCTGACTATACCATATTTTTAATTCCCACAATATTTTTGAACCAAAACTACATGTATAAAAGGTGTGGTGGTACAAGAGGCTGTTGTGCAATAAAACTGTCAACAATATCAGACGTAAGTGCCAGATTCCATCTGCTCTCCTCTTTGCCTTCAACCCACTTCCTAATCATACAACAACTCAAAGATTAGGGATGTAGCCTCTGGTACCTCTAAGCCAATGCTAGTGGATTTCAAGGACAGTAATGACTGGAGGATAGATCACTCTACATATACCCACGTCAATTCTTTACCGCTAAAGCAGTGGTGCTAAAGCAGGAAGCTGGTTACCAGCTCTCCACCATGCTCCACCTAACCACTAGTCCTTATTCAGCACAGCTCTAAGAAATGCCTTGATGCTTTCCCAGGATACAGCACAGGACCTCATGACTTAACTTACAAAGGTTAGAAATAGGGTCGCTGCACTGTTGCAGCTATAATGGTCAAGGGAATATGGAAGAAGCAAGGTTTGGAAGTATCTCCTATTGGACCAACTACCGGTATATAGCCGAGAAAGATGTTAGATAAGCTTTCAAGCACAAAACACCCTTCTTCAGGAATCTTGTGCCCAACATCTCTAATTCTAGTAAAAGATATTTCCAAACACTTTGTCTCATGCATAAGTTGGAAAAGAATTAATGTTTATATTCTGGTAGTACCCTGAAGAGTTAAACCAGGGTTAAAATCCCATTATGCTGGATGGCACATAAAAGAAACCACACTGAACACAACACACTTGTCAGGAAAGACCAACAATGGGAAGCATAACAGGACAGACAGTGGTGCAGTGGCTTCCCCCAGGTGTACATGTACATGTTCTGTCACCATAATTGAAATTCATATGTTCAGAAACAAGGGACTTAGTACAAGGTGACTGGAAATATGGAAACAGAATTACCTTCAGTGAGAAGAATTACCATTAGTGACAGAACTTAAAAGTGTTAACTAAGGTTTCCAGTATTAACAATATATTTTTTCTTAAAGCTAGGAGTCATTTAAAAGGACAATGTAGTTTCAGCCTTAACTGTACCATATGGCTTTTTGTCTGAGAATTCAAAACTGTGACCATGTGAATTTCAATACACTTGTTGTATTAGTCAAATTGGCATTCTTTTAGCATGAAGATTCTCTCTCATTTAAGGCCAAGTAGTGGTCCAAACAGAAGCCTATGCAAGTTTTACTACTGACTTCAATTAGACAATTCCCAGAAAGTTTGTTCAATTGGCTTAGTGGTCAGGAATCAAGGACAAAAGAAAAGAGGGTAGGGGAGAAGAATAATCTCCCAGCAGCTTCTCTTATCTTGTGCATATTTTAAGTTACCCCTCAAGGTCATTAACATAGAAAGCCAAGAAATGAAAAACTCGTATTTCAGAAACCACTAAAAAAGCAAAACCAGCAACGAATATCAGCATTTCACTAAGTACATATCTGCTTCAATCAAAGCCAAATTCTATCACATGTGTACGTTTTCTAAGTAGGTATGTACATCTTGCCAGTTTTCAAAACAGAAAAACAACAGAAACATTTTTTTTAAATACTGCCTATGACTACAGCTCCAAATGATACAACATAAAAAAAGAGAAGAGAAGAAATCGGTTGATAAGCAAAAAGCCAGAAATTTAAGATGTCATTGAAACAAGATTGGAGGTGAAAACTAACTGGCATTGCAGCATAAGGCTAATTTAAATTGTTCATATTACTTTGTTAAAGCTCAATGCTAAATGGTGTGCACTGCAATGCTCAGAACATTAATAACAGATATTTATTATTTCAGTGTATATTACAACTACAAAGACTTCAAATCTTCTGGGATATTTCTTGGTAAGTTTGACTTCCAAAGTCCTTTGGCTCCCAACTGTTTATTTAAAACTTTAAAATTATTCAAAGCATACTGAAGATTATTCAGAGATTAAATGCCTTTGCAAAATTACTATACAATTACTTTTTCCATTAAAAGCTCAAAAAATAAATAACTGAACTGGTGCATATTATGATACATTTAGCAACTCTTAGTTAATAAATCAATCCAAAACTTGCCAAGTCTCTAAACCAGCAGAAGTCAACCTTTTAGGCAGGCATGCCACAAATGAGCCTCACACCCTCCCCAAGTGCTACCCTGAGTGCCTACCCTTCACCTGTCCCATCTGCTGCTCTGCTTTCTGCTTCCTGTTCTGTCTGTCACTGTACTGTCTGTCCCCTCCCCAATCTGTCAGGTGCTACACACATACTGCCCATGCCACATGTGGCATGTGTGCCACAGGTAGAGCATACTGGCTTTCATCATGTCTTGCTTGGAATGCTTAATTTACTGCAGACTACTAGATGGTATTTTTTATTCTGTTCTTAAATAAATAAATCCTGTGTCTGGGTTTAGGATCCTACATTCCCTAAGTTGAATAGTAAGAAACTTGCTTCATCTCTTTTGATAGGCTGAAGTGGTTTGAAATATTTTTTTTAAACAGAGTTTGAAAGAAAAACATGCATTCCACACAAACACATTGCATAAGTGTCTCTAGCAGTCCTCACTGGCCTATTTGCCACTTATCTTCCTGGCTGCATCACTTGACATTGTAATGAACAACCAGCAAAAATAAACAATTTGCATCAGAAAAGAAAGAAGTAGACAAATTCAGAATTTTCTCACCCCTGGGAGTACACAAAACATCTCTGGAGGGTATGCAGGAGAAATTGTGTAATGGTAGATTTAAATTTTCGTTATAATTGGCACCTAAGGGGTTAAAGTATGCTGGTAGGAGTACATGGGGAAACTGGTAAATCTAGAAGAGGGTAGGCAATAAGAAAAGGTTTGGGAACCTATTTCACCAGACAACTGCTTGAGACTCCATATCTGCAGGTCTGGACCATTGCTCAGTTCCCACAAAGCCAAGTTTTGGGCACTCACAATTCTGTTTCTTTGTTGACTTTTGTCTTTCTTCACCTAGCTGTGGAATCAAAAGAGGGAAGGCAAATCACAGTATTCTCTCTCTCTCAGAAAAGGGCTCTTCAGCAACAGAAAACAGCTCTTCTGTCCCATCCTTTCTCCACCACCCCAAAAATCCCAACAAGTTCTGGTGAAATGCATTTTATCTTCCTGTAAGTGCTACACAGCAAACACTAATAAAGCTGATTTCTGTATCAGGATGCTGCAGAAGCAAAGAGTGAAGATTGAGATTAACTGATTAAAGGGTACTTATCTTTTAATGTTAATAATACTATGGCATGGCATGGCATGGCATCTATTTGCTAAATGCTTCTTAGGGAAGGTGGGCCCCTCCCCATTAATCTTCCTCATATTTAGGATTCAGAATACACAGCATGTTGTATTTTATTCCACCTGCATGCCTCATAGTCTGTTTCCATTCCAAATCAGCATCCAGTTCCCTGTTAAGGGATTTCCACAATTGTCCACATCCTTTCTATAGCATAACTACTACTCCCTCCAGCTTGGTGTCATCTTCACATTTGCTGAGGATGCACTCTATGCCATCTTCCAGGTCATTGATGAAGACATTGAACAAAATCGACCCCAGGACAATCCCTGGGGCGCTCCACTTGATACCGGCTGCCAACCAGACATTGAGCCATTGATTACCGTTCTCTGAGCCCAATGCTTCAGCCAGTTTTCTATCCACTTTACAGCCCATTCACCCAGCCCATACTTCCTTAGCTTGCCTGCAAGAAAGTTGAGGGAGACCATATCAAAAGCCTTGCTAAAAATCAAGGTACACCACATCCACCAGTCTCCCTGAATCCACAGAACCAGTCAGCTCATCATAGAAGACAATCAGGTTGGTCAGGCCTGACTTGCCTCTGGTGAATCCATGCTGACTGTTCCTAATCACCTTCTCCTCCAAGTGCTTAGAAATGAATTCCTTAAGGATCTTCTCCATGATTTTTCCAGGGACTGAGGTAAGGCTGACTGGTGTCTGTAGTTCCCTGAATCCTCCTTTTTCCCTTTCTTAAAATATGGGCACTATGTTTGCCCTTTTCCAATCATCTGGGACCTCTCCTGATCGCCATGAGATTTCAAAGATGATGGCCAGTGGCTCTGCAATCACATCAGCCAGCTCCCTAGCACACACACATGTGCATCCCATAGGGTTCCATGAACTTGTATATGTCCAAGTCTTCTAAATAGTCCATAACCTGTTCTTTTGCCACTGTTGGCTGCTTACCTCCTCCCCAAACTGTGCTGCCCAGTGCAGTAGTTTGACAGCTGACCTTGCCTGTGAAGACAGGCAAAATAGGCATTGAACACTTCAGCCTTTTCTGCATCCTCTGTCACAAGGTTGCCTCCCCGGTTCAGTAAAGGACACACACTTTCCCTGATCCTCCTCTTGCTACCGATATACTTGCAGAAACCCTTCTTGTTACCCTTCAGATCTCTTGCTAGCTGCAACTCCAATTGCACTTTGGCCTCCGTGACTTCATCCCTGCATGGTTGAGCAATGCTTTTATATTCTTCCCTAGTTATTTGTCCAAGTTTCCTCTTATAAGCTTCCTTTTTGTGATTTACTTTACTGAAGAGTTCCCTGCTAAGCCAAGCTGATCTTCTGCCATACTTGCTAGTCTTCCGGCACATCAGGATGGTTTGTTCCTGCACTTTCAGTAAGTCTTCTTTAAAAGTACAGCCAGTTCTCCTAGACTGCTCTCCCCCCAAGACTGGTTTCCCAGGGGATCCTGCCCACGGTTTCCGAGGAAATCCTGCCCATGAGTTCCCTTAGCAAGTGAAGTCTGCTTTTCTGAACTCCAGAGTACTTAATATGCTGCTCTCCATCCTTCCCTTCTCAGGATCCTGATGGTCACTCCTGCCCAAGTTGCCATCCACTACTACATTACCCATTAATTCTTCCCTGTTTGTGAGCAGCAGGTCAAGAAGAGCATGGCCCCTAGTTGGTGCTCCAGCACTTGCACCAGGAAGTTGTCCCCAATACTCTCCAAAAACTTCCTGTATTGACTGTGCACTGCTGTATTGCTCTCCCAGCAATAGGTTCTCTCTAAACTACTATTAATGTGACAGCAACTGAGGTTCCAGGTTTAAGACTGATTCATTCTTCAAGTAGTTGTATTGCTATCAGAATTACTTACAAAGGTAAAAATATAAACTCGGTGTATTTTTTAAATGTTTAGACATTTAAAAAAAGTTACTAGTCTCACATTTGGTTACATAAGTATGTTGAAAAACCTTTAACATCTTCTAACCTGTTATTTTGGGTTTCTTAATGTTCACACTGGTCAAACACAGAAACTTAGCAAGCTGACACAGAAAGCAGTTTTGTTTTAATATCCTACTTTCCATAAGAGGCTTGTGAGCTTACAGAATTCTGTTTATACCTCACAGAACAGTGGGGAAATAACTATTTGAAAAGTGAGAACAAAGAAATAATAACACACATATAGCAGTTCAAACCAGTAAGATGAGCAGCTATTTTTGAAGCAAATAGGTAATTCATACATTCTTTTTGAAGAAGGTAATCAACAGCCCTCCTCACCACACCACTATGGTTTATCATTGCCTACCTATATTCGTCATAGCATTGTGAAGGTGGTCAGTAGAGGCAAAACCATATAAATGTTTTAGGGAAAATTGTACAATTAGCACTTACTGGAAGAGTAGGAATGTTATTCTGTGTCCTAACCCAATGCCAATATATGTAATTGAAATGTGACTTTCATCTAAATTTTATGTGATTGACATATGCTAACTACTCGCCTTAAAAAAAAAAAAAATTAAGAGTCTTGATGTTGACTGTGGATCAATCTGGCTCTTGAAGAAAGACAGAAAATTTTCAGTGGTAAAAGAGGCTCTTTCATGTACCATTTTTGCAATCGCTAAAATTTGCTACTTGCAATTGAGAGTTCAGAGATTTTTGTAGAGGAATGCACTATATAATGAAAAATACTTTTCTTTCAAGACAGCAGCAACATCAACCTACAATCTTCACATGGAGAGACAAAAGATCAGTTATTAGGTGTATACCAGTAAGGCTACATTATGCTAGGCGCTATACAAACAACAAGAAAGACTGTACTTAGATCTAGGGCAGGACCAAAGATGATAAACTGTAGACTGCAGAGATAAAAACCCAATCTAACAGTAAAATAATTACGATCACTTTTATTAGCATCTATCAGAGAACATCAGATGCAAAAAGTCTGAGAATCAAGAACAGTATTAGCAAATGCTTCCCTAGTATTATAAAAGTTGCTTCAACATGGCAGTATTATACAATGTGAGAAAAAAATACAATAAAACATTACTTTTCCAGAATGGTTAGCATCCCCATCATTCTGGATATTTTTTCCAAAAGAATCAAAACATCACAGTATACTTTATTCACTGTCATTTGTGCTGTGCAGCAATTATTAAAATAATAAATCAATGAATAAGTAAACATACTTAAAAACTTTAAAATTTCAAAGCACTACTAGTACATAAACGATGCACAGTTGTCTCACCAACCAGCAAAGCTCAAATGTAGGCTGATGGTTTTCCTAATATAAAACCTTCTGGTTAACTGCTATTCCAGATAAATCAGCTTAATCGTTTTGCAGTTCTGAAGGAACTGTTAGGGGAATTCTAGGCTGATACAGAACACACTTTAGTAGGTGCTAATCTGATACCATGCCCTTGTTCTCAAGTATCCAAGAATGATCTATGAAAGGTGAACTCATTCTTTGGGTATTGACTTTGCATAGCGAAAGTGACATCAAAACTAGCTACTATATTTTACCAGTAACAGCATGGGAATGACAACAAAAATTAGATATCATTTTAGTTTCAAAGGTGATGTCACTCTGACATCACCCTAGTAATGACATACAACCATACAAAGGATTAAAATCAATATCCTCTTCAGGGTATAGGCTGTCTTTGCAATGCACCTGTGGGTGGAAGCGGAAAACAAGATTTGTGCAAATTCAGTGAGGCAGTTTTCAAAACAGACATTCAAGGATGAAACAACTATTTTTACCCTTGCAGGAAACTGTATCCCCATGTAAAGCATCACCTTGCTTTTTGCTATTTTCCTATATGACAGCTAGTATATTAGCATCAGGAAAAAAATCTTTATCATTGCATCTTTCTCAAATTCAACAACTCTGATACCACCCTGTAGTTGGAGAGAATGGTTTGGTGGACAAGGCGAATAATGGATTAATTTAGGCTACATCTACAGTGCTAATCAAAAGGTATGACTGCAGCACATGTAGACAAGCTACTGTTAACCTAGTTCAGGTACCACAAGTGATGGAACAGCAGCAACATAAGCTTTATTCCAGCCTATATATACAGCTTGACCTGAAGACCATATTGACACATATTCTCTACTCATCTACCAAAAGCAGCAAATGTAAGGTATGCTTAAATCATTGTGCCATCACAGTGTGACCGCAGCAAACAAACTGCTTTAAGTAACAGCCCCAGCTTGAAAGGGGTTCTTAAGTTGTATTGCCAGATACTTAGCCAGGCAGGTTAGTGGCTGCTAACATTTTATGATCCTGTCTGATCTACCCAACCTTTTGACTAGACAAATCCTATGCTTTGAACCAAGATAACAAATAGTAGAATCAGACATAACTGATCCATGTCAATGGAGGTATCTGCTTATTGAACCGTCTAGTCCATATGCTTCTTGAAGAGTACAGACCATAAGTCACAGGTAACCCACTTGGTGCTAACAGACATAACAAAGTCTTAGATTTCAATTTTGATACTTTGTTTCAAGTGACCTTATAAATTTAAAATAAAAGGGGAGAAAAAGGCAACCAAGTGAAAATTTAGCTGTCTGAAATTGTGGGGTTGGGGGGGGGGAGGGGACGGACGGGTGTTGGGTGTGTAATGTCTAATAGGGCTGTGTGAAGCTTCAGGGGCAGATTTGATTCGGAGGAGATTTGGCCCGATTCGTTGGCCAAATCTCCAAATCTGAATTGAACTGGGAGACCAATAAAAAGGTCCAAATCAATTCAAAGCTCTCTGAACTGATTCAGACAGCTTTGGAGATTCGAGCAGTCCCCACTCACCTCTGCAGGGAGCTGGACCTGGACTCCATGCCGGTAAGTAGGGGGCATGGGAGGGGTGCTGGAGGAGGGGGAAGAAGACCATGGGGGGACCCCCACCAGGCCCCATCCCCTGCCTGCTCCCCCAGCCCTCCTGAGCACCCTCTGTCCCACACCCACTGTCCCAGACACATCAATGGCTGGCCTGCCCAGCCCCAGCTCCTGGAGCTTAAAAAAAAAAAAGCCCCACACTCACCGGTAGTGCTGCACCCCACTACCCTGTGCTGCATGGGGGGCTTTGCCACGAGCCCCCAGCCTCTGCCCACTCTTCCAGCCCTGCCGAACCCCAGCTCCCGGTTCTTTAAAAAAAAGCCCCACACTCACCGACTGCTGTGGCTTCTGGGGGCTTGTGGCAGAGCTCCCTCATGCAGCATGGGCAGTGAGGATTGCCCCCCAGCCTGGCAGCAGCCAGTGCCTTTTTTTTTTTGAAGAGCCAGGACACTGGCAGCCTAGGACAGCAGACAGGGGACGTGGCCTGTTTGATTCAGAGATTCAGCACCATCAGCCGAATCTCCAAATCAGATTCAGACAAATCTATTCAGGACAGCGATTCAAATCACCAAATTGAATCACTGTCCCCCAAATCAGCTGAATCCAAATCCGAACCAAATACTAGCTGCTTCACAAAGGCCTAATGTCTAATATTTCCTAGACCATCATGGCTACAACTTTCCAATCCCACCGAAGTTTAGATAAGTGATTCTCAACCAGAATACTGTGGCAGTTTGGAGAAATCTTTCCAAGGGTGACAAACAATGTTAGTACTGTTAGGTATGCACACTTGATGCACAAGATAAACCTAGAGTTTTCATATATGAATCTGTAGTGTTAAGACATGCTGTGAGCTTTGAGGTCTTGTAACAGAAAGAAATTCTCTATTATTTTTCTGTAATTAAAAGTATTGAAAATTAAGAGCCAGAATTTTCCGAGTGGTGCCTCAAATCTATTGAAGGGTGCCTTAAGTCCACCAGGAGCTACTTTGAGTATAAGAAGTTTGAAAACCAAAGGTTTAGATATGCTCAGTAATATACAGGTTTGGTTTTTGGATATGTATGTTTATAATATGTTTCTGGAATGCTGAAGTGATATTTTGTCAGTCATGCAGGGAATATGCAAGAGGCAAGAATTCTTGTGGATGATATCTTTTTTGGCCCAACTGCATGGTTGGGATGGACAGGCATGCTTTCAAGATTTACAGTACCCTTTGACCTGAGGAAGGGTATTGCGATGCTCAAAAGCTTGTGTGTGTCCATCCCAACTATGCACTAGGCCCAATAAAAAACATCACCCACAAGAAATCTTACCTCTTGCACATATCTTACCAGCATTTCACAAAGAAATATCAGAACTTATATAAAGTGCTCTTAAAAGTTTCACAGGAGTTAATATTTGTAAATATCAGTAAAAGTGGCAGCAAGCTTTGGTAGTTTTAAAAATAATTTTATTGAATAATAATAATAGCGATATTAATAATAGTAATAATACAGTCAAGACATCAGGACTCTGTCTAGTCCTGGTTTCTGCTGTATGTAGTGGACAAAATCACTTGGGCTAGGTACAGACATTTAAAAAGCCCGAGGTGGAATTGATCCAAGTTACAAGATTTCCTGCAAGTGGCATAGTTTAGATCAGTAGCGAACAACACACATTTGCCCTTTGATAGGGGTGGGAGGGGGCACATGCAGGCTTCCTATCTTAGACCGGTTTCCACCATTTTTAAACCAGTCTGTGTGTGCCAAACTTCTGTTCTGTTATGGGTATAAGAATTTCCAAAACACTTACACCACGGTGTAAAAGTGTAATGTCTGTACCTGGCCTGAACGTGTAAGACCAGTGACAGCCAGGATGGCTGAAGACACAGGTTCTCACACCAAAAGCAGTTGAAGGGGAAAAAGGGGGCTTAGAAATCCAGTTACTTTAGCAGTGAAATTCAATAAAATGTGTTCCCCAAGATCAGCTGTACTGCACTTCTCTATCCACAAGAGCCAGTGGATCAGGCCTCCATCTGAAACCTTGTTCACTCATCTACCTAGAGCAACATGGCCAGAGAGTGCAACACAACTCTGCTATACCTACAGCTAAAACCTGAAGCCTGTTTCTTTGCACTTAACCATTTGTTAACCATGTGTTACATTCCTTTATCCTTATTACATTTTGTTTTGAAATTTAAAATAAATGGAATGCTGGATGTTGTTAAGTTACACTGTGTGCACTGGTATGTCAGCAACTAGGTTTTAAATAGATGAGTTACTGCCATTCAGTTCTGACATTTAGGCCATAAACCAAGTTTGTGTGTTATCCTGACAGGATCTCTTTCATGGAGCCCAGTAGTTTGTTAGATCTACAAAAATACACCTATGACATAATAGGTGCAGAAGGGGGTTTTTTTGTTTTGTTTTAATTTTACAACATTGCAATGCCTAAGTCAAGTGAATATGCAAACAGACCAAAACTTTAAATAGTCAGCCCTTCAGGAAGCACTTGAAACAGTAGAGTGAACCATGCTCATACGCATCACGTTTTCAAGTCTATTAGATAAGCAACTGAAATATTCTACTTTTTTGGAAGGTTAGGGGAAGAGGAAGAACAATAAAAGGAGAGAAAAAAAAGTGATGTACCTTTTAATTAATAACAGTTTTTAAAGTCTTACAGAGGCTAACAATGCATTACCTAGATGTTATAAACAGAAAAATTATGAGAGAAAAATCAAGACACATTAAACCTCAACTACACCACCACCCCCCACACACACTGCTGATTTCAAAAGGATAAAATGAAATTTGTAACCGTTAAACTGAAGTTTCAAAAGTACAAATTTTAATTGCTGGTAGGATATGCAATTTGAAACAAACAAACAAGCAAACAAAACAAATAAAGCAAAACACTGAAAATGAAGGCTATCATTCTGGCAAACAGTTAACCAGGTCCATTCATTCATATGACTTCAATGAACCTTAGTTATTTAAAGTATTTGTAGCATCAGGAACTAATTTTATTCAAAACACATTTTTCTCTTAGTAATACAAGAGATCCTTCAAAACACAATTACTGTGTTAAACAATAAAAAAAATTAAAGCCTTTCAATACATTAATAGTTGTTTGATCTTTTTTTAAATATACATTATCCAGCTCAGAAGCCCAAAGATGCTCTGGGATGACCTTTTTAGAAGTACCTGGTAGTACATCTTTACTAATGCCAAAGAACAAGCCCCACTTAACCCCATGCTTATTGAGGTATGCCCAAGCATGTTCTCAGGATCTCAGTCTTGAGCACGTCCCTTGAGTGGGATGTGCCATACACAACATAGGAGTGAGTAGGTCATGCTTGTTTCTGGATTGCAGCCTCAAAACCACTGCATAGAAAGCACAGACTTACCTTGAGTTACCTGGAAGCACAAATCTCTCTGACTTCAAACTACAAGCGTGATGGTATAGGGCAGAGGTAAGCAAAAATTTTTGGCCAGCGCTGAAAAAAAACACAATGTCTACCTTGGAAGGTGCGGGAGTGCCGACATGCCAGAGCCCAGAGAAGCTGTTTGCAGCCTCCCGGCAGCAGCCAGCCCAAGGAGCCTGGTCTGCTTGCAGCAGGGCTTGCAGCCTCTCGGCCGCCTGCTGGGAGCAGCCTGGGCTCCGCGGCTGGCAGCAGCTGCTTAGAGCCCAGGCTGGCAGTGGTGTGCCAAGCAAAATGGCCTTGCATGCCATGCTTGGCACGCATGCCGGGGGTTACTGACCCCTGCCATAGGGTTTAATTTATATCTCCCTTCACTGTCTTGGAAAGAGAGACAGTGCTGCATTGTTAGCAATTTGCTCATCCATTTCCATTTGAGGTTATGTGGTCCTCAAAGCAAGCACATTGCAAAAGCCCTGGACATAACTTTCTTACGGCCCCTCTACACATGCTGGTGAAGTCATGATGGGATCTACATGCACAATCCATATAATCGCTCCTCCTCCCATGTCACACATGATCCTGTCACAGCATATTGCTGGTGCAAGAGGAAACTGATCCCAGGCTCCCCCTGCACCAGCAAAAACTGCACCACAGCTGAGGGGCTCCCAGCCATGGGGGCATCTCACATACCACTGGGGCAGCTGCACCCTGCTCCCCTCCCACTGCCAGGACACAGCAGGGCCCTAGCTTAGTGCACCTGTGCAGCTGGGAGCTCACAGCCGTGCAGGGAGACCCTGCTACATGTGCAAATTAAAGCTGGATAGCAACCAGCTACAAAGTTAGTACGTATTTTTGAGGTCTAACTTGATAGCTGGTTAGAGCTTTCTATGGTGACAGCTATTTTACACGTGAAGCTGGTCTCAGGGTAACTGTGCAATTAACCAGCTAATTGTGCAATACCTGTAACGTGTAGAGGTGACCTAAAAATGAAAAATTTTAGCATGAAAAAATAAAAGATATAAATCAGAGATGCTATTAGAAAGAAACTAAAATAAATACAAAACTTCTACTATAACTATGAAAGAGATTTAAAGAACACTGAAATGAAATACCTTGTTTAATTTTTTTGAATATTTTTTATAAGGATTAAGACTTCCCCCTTCCCTCCACCTCTATTTTCTGTTCAAACCTCTGTGATTAAACAGGCTCAAGCCTCCTAAAGAAGCTGGATAAAAAGACAAACCTTCAAAACAAAACCAAAAAACAAAACAAAAGAAAAAAAACCCCACAACTCCCCCTCTCCCCCCCCACAAACATTTTCCTTGGGACAGATCGCCTTTTAACTGACCTACACAAGTTTTCCTGCATCCTCCTTTGCAAAAGCTGATACTGACTACTATCTATGATGAAGTAGTAAACTAGGACAACACTAGTTTGGTCAAGTCTGCAAATTCTTATTTTTCTACTCTCCATTTGTCTGACAACTGAAGTCTGATCCAGATCCTCAACTTGATAAAGAAACACTGATTAAGGTTCAGGCTGCACTATAAACTGGAACCTTATGTAACTATGCAAAAGGACAACCAGATTCACCAAGAAGATAGCAGATGTAGGCGAGAATTGATGTAGCATTTTCCTGCAACTCAAGAAGACTAAAGGCTGGGAACATGACCTGCAAGTCAAAGAACATCTAACAGCTTAATATGCATAAATACTAAAATAAAATTCAAGGACCATACATTTCAAAGAACTTTATGAACAGAGGCAGGTATTGTGACCCTTATTATATAGGTGGGAAAACTGACACATTGAGGTCACAAGGCAGACCAGTAGCATAACCGAAGTTTCTCAAGTTCAAAAAGAAAAAGCACCAGAGAGAGAAAGAACCAAGTGGAACTTCCCGATATCTACACCTCTGCCAAATTAAAAACTGTAATGAGTAAAATAGTTTTTGATCCGCTTGGAGGTCTGTATCACACCACCACTTAGTATTTTTATGCACACATACTCCAAAGAAGGACTATCCAATACCATGGGGTCCGCAACGGGTTGAGGCTCAATGGTTTCCATCCAGGCACCACTCCCCACTCTTCTACCTTTAACTGCCTGCCTCTGCCCTTGGGAGTGGGACAGGGAGGCCCAAGAAGCCCAGAAGGGGGCAAAAACAGTGTAGTTTGACAGATTTTAGAAATACATTGATTTTATCCTCAGACTTAGCTAGTAAAATATATTACCAAACGTATTTTTACCTGCTCTTGCCACTTCTCTTTTCTTATGACCTGAGTCAAGTAAAAAATATTAAAGAAATTGTTGCTCTCTCAATACTGAACAAAGAATTTCCTTAAAATAATCCTAAAACTATAAGCTTTCTTGCTCCATCCCACGACATCAACCCACAGCCTTCTCCAGCCTTCCTCCTTACTGGCTTCCTGCTACTCATATAAATACACAGTAAACCTTCTCTTGTGTGCATGACAGGATTTGGAAAAAGCAAGGCCAAATATTTACCATGTCTCATACCCCGAACTGCTAAGTCACCTCTCACGTCATTCAAATTTCTTCTAAATAAATCACTGCTGGCAATGATTTTTACAAGATATCAAAGGCCAGACACCACAAGATGAGTATGAATAAGCAAATCATTGCTCAACTACGTTTCTGTAATCTTGTGCATCGCCACTCGTTTTCTTTCAACCTTGCTTGAATTTGAGGCCAAATTAAGTTAATTTGTCCAAGTGCTCTGCTAGGTATTAAAACAGCTAGCCTCACTGACATGATACAGCAAAACAGAAGGTTACTGCAACGTATTTGAGCAGCTGGCATCACAGACTGTCCTGTGTTAATCAAAATCTTTTTACATGTACTTTCTGAGAAATCTCAGCTTTCCACCTCATTAATATGAATGAAGATATGCAGTCATAGCCATTTTGATTGAAGAAAACCAAACAACCAACCCTGTTCAACAGGTAGTTTAGAATTCCTTTTTCTCTCTCATCTTCCCCAAATACAGTGACTCTGTACCCTGTCTTACACAATAACTTCTTTGAGGGCATAGATAACACAAAGATAAAATTACAAGTAATATCAATTTACAGAAAGTTTCTACAACACAAGTCCATACAGCACCTTATCTGGAGGCATAATTGAAATATGACATTTGTAGCCAGTTAATTTTAAAGGGTCTTATATTTTTGTTTTGTTTTGTTTTGGGGGGGGGGGAGGGGTAGAGAGCAGTAGGTTATCAATGGAGAAAGACAGAAGTTTAAAAATCTTAAGGGGGCAGGTGCTAAGGAATGATAAAAGAAATGTCCTGCAGGACCCAGCATCCATACAACCGTTGATTTATTAGTATTAGTAATCAATGCTTTAGCATCAGGGGTGCCAAGGCAATCTCTTTCCTGTACTGAAAGAGATGGGTGATCATGAATTTGCTTTGTAGCTAGCTGTGATGCATTCTGGATGAGAGGATGAGTATGCGTTCTGGTCTCCATTTCCCAATCTGAAAAATTGGTTCTTCACTGCAAAACTAGGCTCAGCATGGAGTTACACATCACCACCACTCAGGCCATGTCTACAGTACAGCCTGCTACAACTGGTGCAAACCAGTTCACATGGTACTGAAAGTACTTTAGAACGTCTGAACTAGTAGACAGATGAGCACAACAGTCTTTGATTGCACAGCTATTCAGCTGTAAGTCATTTTTGTCCAATAAACCGATTCTGACAACACACTTGTACCTACGGTCAGTTCCACTTTCCACTGGCACAATATGCCAGATGTGAAATTCAAACCATCTAGCAACAAACAGCCAGGGTTTGGGAAACATTATTAAGGCAGACTAACAAAGAATTAAGCTTACTATCACAGAGGGAAAAGGGCCTCTGCCAGTGAGAACCAGGAGCCACACCCAGCAAGAAGCACAGCTTCCCAGCTACCCGAGTGTCACTGAATGGAGCCCCAAGAAACCTCTTTTGTTGATCCACCTCTGGCATCTGATGAATATGAAATGCTCTCATTTCAGTTCCTGGAAAGAGGAAAAAGCAGCTCTCCTTCAGGTTTTTCCACTGCTTTGTATTGCTCAAGGTTTCTGTTAAGTCATCCTCGCTGAGTCTTTTGAACTTGTATCTTACATATCAACAGTGAGTCTGATTTAATGATAAACTGTGTCACTGCTCTGCATAGGACTCTGAAAGGCAGCTGTGAAACTGGCCAGAGTTATCTTGAACATACCCAGGATTCTGCCTGGCAAGCATCAGCAGATGCAGATTTAGGCACACAGTTTGCAGATTTAGGAAAATGACACAGTCTCTTTTTATCCTTTGCAGTGTGGGGGATTTCCTCTACCATCACAGAAAGGAGGTAGAATTCCTTTCCTAAAAGAAATAGCTTTGATTTTCTAGAGCCTGGTGGTAAAGAGCCCTTTCTGAAGATAGAAAAAAAATCTCAAAAGCAAATTTTTCAAGCTTTGATCTGGACGTCTTCATTTCAAAAGCCTTAGCAGTACATAATTAGCAGTAAGATATGACTGAAAAAACAACAAAGGCTATACTAAAAAATGATAATTGCAGATTAATGTAAATATTGTAGATTATTTTTATTAAATGAGAATGATTTCCAAGTTGAAAACATTTGTAAGGAAGCAAGCAGCCAATTCAGCTTTGGTCTGAATGGATTCCTCAGTAAAGTCAGCTAGACATTTTGCTGCCAGAACTAACCTGAAGTGGCAAGTATCCATGTTAACTTCTTAAAGTTTAACCTTTGAGATCAAATATTTAGGTTGTGCTATATGAAAAAAAATCACAGATCAGTTCAAAATCAAGTCAGGTCCTACTGTATTTCCATGCCTACATTCAAACATAAGACTGTATTATGCCTATATAACTCCCTCATCTTATATTAATTGCAGCGTAAAGGTCAGTCACACAGTTCAACTTCCTAGTCACTGACAGGCTGCAATGTGTTCAGCAGTGCTTCAGAAAACAATGTAGTCAGCGACCATGTCTATCAGAGCACCAAATGAAATCTCTGAACAAACTGCTTACGAAATCAAGAAGGATGTTAAAAGATTTGACTGTCAATAGGACCATTCAAATCTCTGGCACAGGGAAAAAAGAGGACCTTTGTCTGTGGCAACAGCAGATACAATACTCATTTTAAACAAATACAGTAAAAAGACAAATATTTTTCAAACAATTTTTAAATTTCCTAAGACTTCCCGCCCCTCCACCATGCACTAAACAAGGCAACAAACAGGCTGGCTCAAGTCCTGGCTGCATTTTGGAAGACAAACAGGAGGAATATATGGATATCATAGATGCAAGGACAAGTCAGCTTTTCGACCAGCCACCTTGGACAGTTTCTCTTTAAATACTGAGTTAGGCAACCACGTTTCCTGGAGTGCGGCCACATACCTGTTACTGGTAGCCTACCCGGCAGCCAGAGAGACTTAATTTCTCTTCTGAACTATACAAGTCACAAGAACACAAGTGAGATAGCTGTCTTTCTGAAATGGGCTGTGTGACAGTCACGGCTGCAACTCTGTTACTAAAGAAGGACGACAGCTGAGGGTAGTTACCTCGGCCGGACCACACACACACACAAGAGAGCCAATGAGGCTCCGAAAGGGGTATAAGAATGCGAGGAAGACAGAAGGAAGTTGCCTTCGGGCACCTCTACACTGTGAGAGAAGCGGGCGAGAAGCCTGGAGTCCAAGAACCCGTGGGAAGGTCAAGAGATTGGGACTCACTCCACAGACAGCGAAAGGTGGATCGACGTCCTTGGAGTCACAGTCAGCCCGAATAAACTGTTGCGGTGAGTCCCGGGAGACAGAGGAGTGACATGGTGAAAGCCGCGGCTCCGAGTCAGGGCGCAGCAGGACTACCTGAGAGAGAAGGGCGTGGGGAAGGAACTCCCTATCCGGTCCGGCAGAAGCAGGGACCCGACCCCTCATCCCGAGAGAGAGTGAAAAGGAAAGCGAAAAGAAGAAAAAACAGGAGAGAACAGAGAACAGCGATACGCGAGCCGACAGAACGAAGCCAGGGAAGCCCGTTATCTGCATTAATCAGTCGCTAATGAGGCAATTGGCGGCTGATCGCGGAACCCGCCTCTGATGTTTTGACTGCTGAGCCAGAGCCTAGGTACTCCAGATAAGCCCCGGGCGGGGGTCTGGCAACTTTTTAAATTTGGGAGGGGGGGGGGAAACAACCTCGTGCTCCCCACGAGAGAGAGAGAGGGGAGAACATATTAAGAGTAATAAAGCACCTAAATCAGAACTCGAGCTTGCCTGGTCATTAGCGTGGGTACCCGCGATACCACTTCCTTCACCCCAATTTTGTTAAAGATCGAAGTCGTGGCAGGCGAGAATAGCGGGGTATGGGGGTACCCAACTCGAACCCTCTGACAGGCTGCTTAATGTTTTGGTCACCCAGTAGATTAGGAACGTTGGTAAATGTTTCAGTTATCTCATTATTTAGAAATTAAATGGAAGAAGACAAGAAAATATTACACTTCTACTTTCCATCATTTATAAAGGAACGCATCATGTTTGCTGATGGCTGTTTGCTCCAAATGAAAACCACAATGTTTCATTAACAAGTCCATAGTAAGATGACTTCCCTTTCCTCAGGACAAACATGTGAGCTATTTAAAACATGGGTGCAGGTACCTTTTATTGCATGTCATGCAAATACAGTCTCAAGTTTTTCTAACATTACAGTTATTACCAAAGTCTTACTTCTAGGAGAGGTATGAAAGACTAGGTTCTGCAATTCTTAGCCATACTCAATAGCACTTATGCAATAAAAGTAATCTCAATGAAGTTAAGCTAGAGTCTTAGAGGAGGAGCTTTCTGCATGAAAGTATATAGGTTTTGGAATCAGACAAACAGTGCATTTAACTTGCACAAATTCAACTACATGCAGGTGGGGGGGCGGAGCTTGAGTCTGCACTCAGCACTGCCGCTTACCTGTGTCAGAGCAGAGCTTAGTGGTTGAGTGCCTCGGCACAGTGGAACTTTCTAGCACAAGGCACAGTGAGATTTTTGTATAAGGGAATTTCTCGGCACAGTGGAGATTATTGGCCGGTTCTAAATTAGTCCTACATAGCGACTAGCAATTGGCTCGCTAGCTGTATAAAAGGTTGGAGCAGTTTCCGCCCAAGTGGGAGAACTCCGCGTCCATCTCGGAGTTAACGTGGCGGACTGATCAACCGCTGACGACTCCCCGTCGCTGACCGACCCCGACGTATCCCCCATGTCCTGCATGCTCATATCAAAGATATCTCGTCGAATTAGAGCTCTCGGTTAAACTGAAACTGAAGTTTGAAGTTAACTTTCTTCCTACGCTGTACATCTCGACAGCGTAAGTAAAGCCATCTTTGTTTGAACCAGTACGTGTTTGTGCCTAATTCTACTCCAGCGGTCGAAAGTACCCATCTGTACATGCCGGGTTTGTGGCCACAACCCAGCCAACCCTTTCCCGGATCCCCCTTGGCCCCCACAACCTGGAGGCCTGGCCACCACCACGCTGTTAGCGGTGACTGCCTCTGCCTCCAAAACCTCCCGCTGCCGCCATGGAGCCGTGCCTGGACCTCTGTGGCTGGCCGCCGGGCGTGGTGGTGGCCAGGCGGTACACAGCCATCCCCACGCTGCACAGCTCTAAGCGCGGCTCCACAGCAGCAACGGGAGGTTTTGGAGGCAGAGGCAGTCGCCTCTGGCACAGTAATATGTGATTTCACTATAAGAGATTTTTCGCCTTTACGCGCTGCCTTTAGAACGTAACCCCCGCGTGAGATGCCTGTATATGACAAGTCTGTTCGGGTTGAGGGTCCTCTCAACCCAAAGTTTATAACTATTACAAAGGTAGATTACTGTTGCTAAATTATTCCATTTTCGGGCAAAAATGTATTTTAGTTAAGACAGAACAAGTACTCTGATTTTTACAATAGCAAATTCAGTAGACTGTGTGCACACAATTTGATGCGTGTCCAATGCGTCAATCTACTTTTTGTAGCTCAAGGACTCTTTCTATAAACATTTTAAAGAGCGAAAGGAATTTTATTTTGTTCTAAGCTTTGCAGAATAAAGACAGTTACAGAGACATGGCAGAAGCATTTTTTTAAAAGTAGTATAAACAAGACAGTTAGCAAGGAAATAAATTTATATTTTGAGGCGTTACGAAAACAAGACTAAAAATAAAAACAGAAATATCTGACTGCACCCTCAGGAATTCTGTCTTGTACGCAAGTTAAGAATGGTGGAATAGGGTAGCAATGGCTAGCAATGGGGTGCCTACGTGTTGCAGCAGGAATAAGGGGAATTGAACCATTATGATGCATCTGCTTTCGTGTGTAATGGGGGCAGGGTGCAGAGGGCAGCAGTGGGGAAAGCCTAGTGCAGAGGTGGAGGAGAGAGTGGGAGCATCCATACTTCGCATGGCTTGATGGATCATGGCTTATTGGTGCAGCCCACACAGCATGAGTGACTGGTGCATTCTGAGTCAGGGGGAGCACTTGCCCCCCCAGTGGCCAGTCAGCAACTGGGAAGGGTCCCCCCACAGCCGATCCCACCAACCTGCAAGTGGCAGTGGTGTGCCGCTGGCACTTCCGGGTGCACTGCTGACACTTCAGGGTGAGCGTAACCAGCCACAGGGGGACCGCAGGGATCGCTTCTCTTGACGCCCCAGCCAGCGCTCTCAGGGGGGGCACCAATGCTCGCCTGCCCTCTTCCGCGCGCCCCCCCCACCCCGTGCCCAGGAACACTGGCTGTCAAGGGGTGCACCAGCACTCTCGGGGGGGGGGGGGGAAGGGGCGTATATGCACCCCCATGCACCTCCTACATGTCACCACTGCCACATAACATGCAGTCTCCACTGCTATGGCCCCCAAAGGCTTAGAAGTTGTCCCTGTCCCATGTCATGTCTGATAGGGCAGGAACGATTTCAACAGAGCTCAGGCTGCGTGGCAAAACCCCCAGTTTTTTTTTTTTTTCTTCTTTTTCTTTTAAAATGCATTCCCTCCCCTTCCCCAACCATTTCTGACTCTTTTTTTTTTTTTTTTTTTTTTTGTCTCTCCCTTTCTATTCCCTATAGATATATATAAGTCATATAAGACATAGAATAAGCTTCAGCACTTTATTTTGGTAGCAAGTTCTATTTGTGTTGTTTTTTCTCCTTCTTTATATTGATTTTTACTGTTCTATATTGCTGTTTTACTGATATATGATTTAGGTTTACGTATGTAATGTCAAGTTTCCATCTTGTAATGTTAAGCCTCCATCTTATGTCCCCTGATGTTCTGTAACCTATGACTCGCACCTACCCCTCCTATGTAACTTAGTTCCTGAATGAATGGGGATGAATGACGGTGCTTGAAACTATGGCAGTAGGTCTAAAAATAGCTCCCTCTGAATGACCAAACCAACAACACCAATACCTGGACCAACGACCCAGCCATTGGAACCACCCTCCACTTTCAAGAAACAAAAGATGAGGCAACCCACCATTGGGCCCAGGCTACACATGCTCAGTAAGAACACCTGCCACCTCTAACACCTGTCCTGAGCTCCTCTCTGCCTGCAAAGCCCATTTCTTTGCCACTGTCTTATCCCCACTGCCTTTGCCCCGGATCTCTGCCACTGTTATTGCCTTGTCCCCTCTGCCTCTTCCCCTGAGCAACCAGGTTTCTGCCTCGGTTTCTTTCCTAGCTGTCTCCTCCTTGCCACCACTTATCTGACTCCCACCCTGCCCCAATATCTCGGGTGTCTGCCTCAGTTTCCAGCCCCAAGCTCCCAGGTTTTTGCCCCTCTCTCTCTTTCCTGGCTGTCTCCTTCTTGCTACCTGGCTTTTCCCCTTGCACTGGTGACCTCAAGTAACCCTGGGGCCACTTGACCTTAAGTAACCCCAAGCCTCAGTTCCTCAGCAATGTTCTCTCTAGTCCACCAGTTCTAATCCCAGTTCTGGCAATTTTCACTCCCTACACTAACTCACTCTCACCTTAACCTTCCCCCATATCCCAGGTACCCCAAGCATACACATATATAGCGTACCATCCAAGTTAGGAACTAACCTATGTGTAGGTGGGTTGTATGTGTGTGAACTAGTGAGTGTATGCGTGTGTATATATGTCATTGTGTGCATGATATATGAATTAGTAATCCATGTGTGGGTATCAACAACTGATTTTTGTCAAACTTTTGGTGTGTGTAGGTGCTTGAATTGGTGATAAGTATGCATGCCTAGGCTGGTTTGGATGTGTAGGTGCCTGAGTTGGTTGTGTGTGTGTGTGTGTGTGTGTGTAGGCACCTAACTGATTTGTGTGTTTGTACACATGCAATTGTGTCACACCCTCCTGTCTAACTGTACAATATTGAGATCCTGGGAGTTGGCCTGACCCCACAGGGCAACAGCTGCTCACTATTACCAGACTGGTAGTAAGATGTTGTTATTACAGCAGGCATCCCAACTTCCATAATAAAAGAAAAAAAAGATTTGTGGGCAGGGAAGTGTCTAAACCCAATGATTCTCAACTATGGTGCCAGGAGATGCCACATAAATGTTAACACTGTTAGGCGTGCAAACATGATTTGCAAGATAAACCCAGAGTTTTCAAACTGCTTTCTACCCTGTATATTGCTCTCTCACCTGTTGCTGTCTTTCTAAATTTGTAATTTTTCTGTAGTCAAAAAAATAAGTGAAAAATAATTGCTGACATTTTCCAAGGTGGTGCCTTTAGAGTCTAACCAGAGGTGCCTTGAATCTACAAAGGTTGACAACTGGTCTAGTGAATGTGAAAAACCTCTATGTAAGGGGGAAAGCTTATACTGAAAAGAAAAGATGGTCTTGTGGGAATGTCAGAAGATATTGGTTCAATCCTTGGCTCTGCTACAGACTCACTATGTGACCCTCATCTACACATCTCTCTACTCAGATTTCTGTAAAGTGCCTTGTCTGCTTCCTCTTTGCAGTAGGTGGTATTCTGAGTATGCACTGCTTAATACAATGATCCTGATCTTGGGCATCTAGGTACTGGCAAGTAATTATACTCTTTCTATTTTATATCTAACAAGTATAACAATTACTGCTGACAGCAGTTGTTTTCTTTAAACAACTCAGCATCCCAGAGACTTAACAGATAGCCAGATGTGGCCACCACTTTTCCTTTCTGCTTCTCATGCCACTGTTATTTCAAGTCTCCCACTAGAAACTGCTTCTGACTGAAGAGAATGCACTCCAATTAGCACTGCTGCCATTCCCACAGGTGCCCAATCCAATTCTCAGTGGTGGCATGACCACACAGATTTTGTGTGTTCAGACTGCCCAGCACAGACAACTGAAAAACACAACAAACTCAAGTAAGTTATGGTTACCAGTAGCCGAACAAAGCCCTGAAGAGTATATACAAAGTAGAGCAGAATGCCCTAAACTGGTGCTTTTTAGCCACTGAGCCCTTAAAACAACACTTTTTTTTTTTTTTTTTTTAACAGCTAGAGAGTCCCTTACCTGACCACTTGGAAGAATTGCTTAAATGTGATTATTTAAAAATCCAAGTGTTTATCACAAATAGTAGGTGGACAGTAACCCAAGGCAATTATTCAACCTTTTTGAATCATATGAAAGTGCTGACACTATGCAGAGCAAATAATTCCATTTCAAAAGTTCCTAGGAGTAAATGAACACCTAGTTTCTGTGGTAGAATGGCCTAACATAAACAGCATGCATTTCCTGTTCTCTTTTCAACATGGGTTTGGTTTTGGGGTTTTCTTTTTCAATAATATATTTTTAGACTATAATAATTTTTATATAGGAACAAACAAATGTGCAGTTCCATAGTGTAAGTACATATTAAATATCCTTAAGGCAGACAGGGTCCTTGTTAACTTAGCTTCAATAAAAAGCTTCCTAAATCCTGCTTCCTTTTTGTTCCTTTGAGAAAACGGTGAAGCAATTCGCATTTACAGCTTAGTTCCTGTTTCCAAAATACCCCTCTAACTTTGTCTTTTCTCTCTTTATGGCGGATATAACTGGCACCAAACTGTCAAATCACAGCTATTTTGTGTGCTACCTCTACAAATAGGTCTGATTTCTGACAAGTCATAAAACAATTACTGCTCAATTCCTGTAGCCCTTTGATATCCTAGCTTGCCTGCAGGGCTCCAAAGTCATCCTCCAGCACTTGTCTTGGAGCACTGCTAAAAAAGTCTGAACAGACATTGAGGGAAGATGAAACATCCCCATTCCTACACATACAAACAGAAATAATTACCCCAGTGTTAGACTTTGGTTTATTTCTGAAGCAAAACGTAACTTCTAGTACTGTAGGCAAAAGAAAATTGAAGTCAACATACCATGTTACCATTTCCCCTATTCTTGCCTCCCACTAATCAGGTTAAAAAAAAAACAAACAAACAAACAAAAAAAACCCACACACAAAACACCCAAGTTGGCTTTTATGGAGAAAAGTTCTCTGCTTTACTAGGCCAGCTTTCTTGTTGCAGTTTAATAGGAGTCAATCTTAATTCAGCTGCTTGGGTGCTATTTATACCAGCCAGAATAAATTACTGCTTTTATCCAGGAAGATTCTTACCAATTTATTACCCAATGTCAACACCATTTAAAAAAGCTAATTTTAGAAGACAGATGGAAGATGGGAACAAATACTACACACAAAAAAACATGTTCTAACCAGGAATTTTAAAAAGAAATTGGGGAGATACAGGAAGGAAAAGAGGGGGTGAAAGAAAAAAGAAAAAAAAGGAAGAAAGAATTATTCTAGGTATTCCACCTGCCTCTGAATTCCCACCAGTTTTTGTGGGTTGGGAAACACATTTTTTTTCCTTAAGCATTCCTCACTCCTTAACTGTTGTCTGAAAGCAAAGAAAGGGATTTGGGAAAATATCCCAAGGGTAAAAGATAAATTGGCTATGTACAAAGTAATATGAAGTGCACAAAACAAACACCCTGAAAAGAAATAACTGAAAGAATGGAAAAAAAAGTTATTGTCATTTAGATGTTACTTGTAGCAAGAAGGAAGAATAACTTAATCTCTGCAACCACAGATATAGCAAAAGTGAGATCGTGTAGGTAACCATCACTATATTTAATTATTGTGCTGTTATCTTCTCAGATGTCTTGTAGTCTCCCCTTTATCTTAGGCAAAAAGAGAGAGGGAAAAAAAGAGAGGAGGAAAAAAGAGAAGGAAAACAATTTTAAAAATTACTTTTTACTTCTGGCAATACCACCGCAACATATGATATGCACTTAATGCATGCCAGAGAGAGAAGCTGGTGGCCAGATTTTCACTCCCTCTATATAAATCACACAAATGCTCTCACCCCCCCCCCAATGTATCCATGGACATGTAGAAGAATACACATGTGAACAAACTAAGAAATGATAAAAAGAGAAATTTGCCTTGTCAAATCAGGAGATATGTGATTTACAGATCCCACGTTATTTTAAGGATTAAAACGAAATCCAACCCCCCCCACCCAAAAAAACAAAACCCCAAACAAACAACCACCCAACTTTGAACTTTTTCCTTGGTTTGAGGGTCACTGGCATTTTCCTCCTCCTAGTCCCAAACTGTCACAACCTTTTTTCCTGTCTCCCACCCTGTCCCCTGCACTATATGGATTAAAACATGTGGTACACATTGTTTATTTAGATTATAAATTGATGTGTGCTTTCCATTGGTACTATTCTATTATTCGTAAAGTAATGATTTATGCAGTTCAAAAGCTTGCCCACACTTTGAGTACATAGTTTTGCCCCACACACATCCTGTTTTGGTAATACATGTACCAAGTAAAATCAATATAAACTTTTTAAGATTGCTAGGTTTTATCCAGTCTAAAAAGGAGGAAAATATTCTTCTGTAGAACTGTCAAACTATTTACAAATATTAAGAAACCCATAAAAATGAATGCCAAAAAGAGAGAGAGAGAAAAATCAATGTTTTTATTGATTTTCATACTCTTGTGGTACTTTTGAATAAATCTCATCTAGGGATTGGTTAGGCCATTACTTTTAGCTTGGCAAGACAAGAGTTGCAAACCATAATAACTGCATAGCTGACTATGGGTGGAAAGCCCTTTAGTACTTATTGTGCCCATAATTTACAATAAGTCTTTGGGCTCCCACACTAGCTTTGCAAAACCAGTTTATTGCTTAAATCTTTTAAAGACTGTTTAATTTATATTAATAAAAATACATATTACATAAAGTGTTGTTGTTTGAAAGGAATAAACACACTGATGTATGTGTGCACGCGCACACACACTACTGAAAACTTACCTTCAGCTTCTGACTGCATGACAAAATTTGACCACTGCTAATTTGCTTCAGCCTTTTTCATGCAAAGATACAGAGGCCAGTCGTCATTTATCAAGAGTATTATTTTCAAATAAAAAACATGTCAGAAATTTTCAGTAGAGTCTTGAGTTTAGATTGAATGACTAGAGCCCTGAGGCAAACACACTGATCTAATCACAGCAAAAGATTTCAAAATCATATCTTGTTCAAGCCAAAAAAAATAATGTCAGCTGTTCTAAAACTACAATATGCATGAAAACTTTCATAACATACAAAAATAGTTATGTTGGCTACATTAGTTTGACCTTAAAACTTTAATGGTAACATTTTGTGTATGTACACCTCCCACCCAAAATATAATTGTGGAAAATAAATTTAAGCATTGAAAAATAATTTAAATTTAAAAACACTAACTCCTTGACTCATGTAGACTACAGAACAGGCCATGAAGAAAGCAATCAAAACTAAAGCCTTAAACTATCCAACTGTCTAGACGCACAATTTGATACCTTCCAAGATTCAAGCTAGTTATAAAAAATAAGTGCTATTCCTGCATATAACATTTGAAATAATATCTAAAATACATAAAAGTGAATAAAGAACTTTATCTATATATAAAGTTGCACTGTATAATCATAGGTTGATAGCATTATTCCTGAAATCTGCAATTCAAGTGTTAACATGGAAATATATCTATCCCAGCAAAGATCCAACCAAAATAGAAGTATCAAAAAAGTAGTAGGGTTAGGCTCCTTTTGTTTTGTTGGGGGTTTTTTTTTTGGGGGGGGGGGGGGGAAGGAGGGGAGTTAGGAACTAACAAAATCTACAGCAGCTGTTTAACTTTGCCTTTAACTAAAATATCAAAAACTCAAGGAAGTGATCTAATGCAGCATTGCTTCATGGAAACCAAATCGTTTCTATTTAATTTCCAGCAAATGGCATGGATAATGAAAACAAAATTATTCCACAGTCGGCCTGTTTATTTGTCAATCTAATTTTTGTCAAATATTAATTTTTATTCTCGTGGACAACCTACAGAGTCATTTATTTTGTCTACAGAAAACATCCAGAGGTGAAAACTAAACTTTCTAGTATGTAATAACTAAACATTTGACCAAAAAAAGTGTGTAATGAATAATAAAGCATGTAAACCATTCATAATTCAAACTTTTGTACAACTGCAAGTTTCTGTTACTAGTGCTACAGAATGCTGTGAAGTCCCTGCTGTTCCTTACTGTAGGAATTCCCCTTCCCCCTCATCAGAATCCAGGTTATATTTTTTACAAAGGAAACTGGTCAATATTTAAAAAAATCTACACTTAATTTCCTCTACAGAGATTTATTACTAATATTGGTCTCAGTCCTGCAACCAGATCTGCATTAACAGACCTTAAAATGAATGCAGAATCCCAATAAGGCAACTGGCTCTAATTACAGATTCACACAAATCAACTCAAATTTTACTGGAATTATCCTTGATTTCACTGCAGAATATTACTAAATTTTTAGTAAAGATTCACCTAATTTATACTATCCTCTTCCACTGAAATCTTAATATATTCCATTTGCCCTTTAAAAGGGAATTGATGGGAATGAACAACAGCAATATTTAAAAGCAAATTAAGTTTGTTGTTTATATTGTTAATGGGCTACTTGATTTACTTTGAAGTTAGAGACTGACAATCTTGTATAAATACATGAAACAGATCAAAGGTACCCCCTAAAAAATTCCTTTATTGCAATTTAGTGGCATGCAACATTTATTTTTATTTATATGATTTTTTTGCCAGGCAATGGCTTGTTGAAAGAGTAATTAGAAAAGGCTGCAAAGGGAAGACAATACTAGGTAAATACTGGGGGCCAATATAAGCTAGAATCTATAATAAAAATGAATAAAATGTCATTTAAAAATTAAAATATCTAAGGTGTTTGTTAGACAAATGCAAGGGCTAGCTGCAATACCACTGACTTCCACAATTTTCAGTAATGTGACAGAGAAGATTCAAACCCAGAAAAATCCTTAGCTATGTTATTTATAGGAAAAGCCCTAAACCTCAAAACAAAACTACCTTGAAGTTGCTCATAAACTAAGGAATAAAACTTTCAAAGTCAATGCATTAATACTGGGGATATAGGATTGATAACTCCTTTCAGTGTACTTCCTACTAGCCAAACGCTGGCAGCACATATTGCTGAGAAGAGTGCTTTCTACTTTAAGGAATCACCAGTAGAGCTGCAAGAAATGGCTGTGTTTCGATTCGGTTTTGGATTCGGCCATTTCGGAGGACAGCAATTTGTATCAGTGTTTCGGATCACTGTCTTGTTTCGTTTCGGCTGAATCTCCTCCGAATATGTTTCAAACGGGCTGCAAGTTTCACACAGCCCTACCCAGCCAGGTGGGGCTTGGGGCCAGGGGCTTGGGGCCCCAGCGGGAAGCAGGACGGGGCCGTGAGTGGCTTGTCTGGGGGAGGGCTGCTGCCCTCCATGCAGGCAAGGAGACCCCTGCACAGATATCTGATCCCTGTCAGGCCGGGTCGCGAGACAGGGAAACAGCACAGAGCAGCGAGCAAGCCTCCTGGTCCCTGCCACACGACTTGGATCCACAGGGAGCAGAAATCCACACCAGGGTCTCCTCACCACCACTGCTGCCTGCCCTGTGCAGCCCCGGATCTCTGCCCCCTGTGGAGCCAGATCATGTGGCAGGGACCAGCACTGCACCCTGCAGAGCCAGGTCATGCACCAGAGCAGCAGCATACAGCTTTTTCCCTGCAAGCCTGGCTCCAAAACTCCGAAATTTTCCGAAACATTTCCAAAATGTTTAAAATGCCTCATTTTGGAGATGTTTCTGAGCATTCCGTTTCAATTCAGATTCAGTGTTTAGGGTGCTGAAACAGCCCAAAACACCACCAAAATGAAAGGGCTGCCAAAATTTTGCACAGCCGTAGCCACCAGCGATAAGCATTTGCCCACCAGGCTGACATTCTGGCATGATCAAAGGTATGGACCCTGGGTATCTGGAGCTGTTTCAAAAGGGGAGCTGCTAAACTGGAGCATAAAGCTGCTGTTAGGATCTAACAGTTACCTGTGGAAAAGCTGGGAGTGATACAATGTAGCAAAACAGGTCTTTTAACTTTGCTCATCCAGGGTTAAAGTTGGAGTTACTTTGCTACTACATTTTTACCCTTCCAAGCTTGTCTGCATATAGCTGTTCGAATATTGTACAGTTCAGAGGAAGAGACCCCCTCCCCTTTGAAATGGCTCCAAATGTACCTGTGTCCATATCCTGACCATCAGCATTCAATGGAGTCAGAAATTTCACTCCAGATCTTGCCAGATGTAAAGGAGGTCTGGACAATACCCTGCACACATTTAAGCAGCACTCTGATAGAGCAATCAGCAAATGCTTAATCAGCGGCCTGGTAAATATATTCTCTATAATTTTAAACCATAAAAAGCCAGAAATTTAACCCTACACACATTTTATGGCATAAGAAAGTGGAGATATATGAAACACCTGCTCCGTTTTAAAAGCAGCAACATTAAAATGAGTATTGAACCTTGACATATGACAAGAGAATTCAATATTTGGCCTACAAGCTTTACAAGTTGGACCGAATAAAGAAACTTGCTTTAATCTCCCATTAAAATAGCATTCTTGACTAGAGATAGCTCAAACCAAAGACACACACAATATGAGGGTTGGTTTTCAAGTCAATTAACACCTCTGCTCAAAGGATCATGCTTTCTAGGCATTACTGGGCAAAATGTGCTTTCTGTTTTGATGCCCAACTCCTGCTAGCTAATTTCAAGTTGATCAGTAGTTATCCATAAATTTTATTAAATAAATTCCTGAACCACACAACTCTATAGCCCATCCACCATAAAGAAAGCTTCTCTTCCTGAAATAGTGAATGCTTTCTTTTAATTGCAGGCCTAAGAGCATGAGAAACAAGACAATGAAAACACCATGTATGCTGGTCTCCAGTCAACCCTTGTCACCCCTCCAACATCAAGGAGTTCTCTTTCTGTTAGATTTCAAGATTATCCTTTTTGTATTATTTCCCTTCAAAATTTGCATATGAAAGGTTTAATAGTGTCTCCCTACAGCACATAAAGAAAACCTTGATTTCCTTTACAAGCCTGAAAAAACATAGAACACCTTGTCCTTCAGCCCTTGTTTCATAGCTATACACAACTCTCCTGCAATTTGTTCAATAAACAAACCAACCAATGAACCAACAGCAAAAGCAAAAATGATTGAGTGCCTCTGACTGAACATAGGATTTGCTTTTGGGTTTTTTTGGGCACTGGTCCTTATAATAATAACCAGCCAATGCAAACAATGCATTTAGGCTTCCTACAAACTGTTCAGTCTTAACAATGAATGGCAATAGCTATCTATCAGTAGGCAACAGAAGATGTTTTTCGTTTAGATCTGTACTTCCGTTCTCCCTTCTGTCTCTGCCATGCCAACAGTTTAAAACCAGCACATTTGCCTTGCTGTTCTATCCTTCTGTGAGGTTATTTAAAAGGGAAAAAAAACCCACCCTCACTGTATAAAGTTATGCTTGTTTGTAGAAAATTATGGAATAAGAAAAATAAAAGACATGAAAAGGCAATTCGTATGCACCAACAACTCAGAATAGGCTTAGTTAGATAAGTCAATCATTTACATGCAGTTGTGGAAGTTAAGACATTTGGGGCCGTAGCATGCTATTGATTTTAGAACAGACGCTTCCACCACCACCCAGATTTCTCTAGGGAATTCAAAGAAACAAATCTGAACTCCCCAGTAGAGCCAGTGGGGAGTTCTGCCCTTTGTTGGCAATTAATGGAAATAGTTAAGCATTAATACTATATATGGGAACACTGCCACAATATTAACATGACTGCAGTTTCTAACTGGTGCTAAGCAGAATCCCATTTCCTAACCCCTTACAAAAATTAGAGAGAGAGAGAGAGAGAGAGAGAGAGAGAGGTTTGTGGCAAGATAGTAAATTTATACTGATGCAATAAGCTTTATTCAGAAGTTTACAAACCTTCTGAAATTAGTGAATTACATCCTACAACCTTGATGATTGACACAGTGCTGTGTCACTGAAATATGACACAGAACATAAATTTTCAGTAAGATGTCTACATAAACATTTGAGTAAGCATAAGCCACTTCTACATCCCTCTCCTCAAATCACGCTGCACAGTTAAGCAAAAATACAGACACAATTAATGTAGTAGGAAACAATTAACAAAAATGTTTTTACCTAGAACACAATGTATTTTGCAACCAAAAACGCCACCATTTTTGTACAAATCACATGTTGAGTATTAACACATCTATATACATACGTTTCTTTATTTTCACATTCCTCTAATTATATAATTCAAAACAGCTGCATATGCAAGTACACTCATCCCCATATACCAAAAAGTATATTGTAGTGCAAGAGTGATGCTGTAGCCTTAATGGTCCAGAAATTGTAAAAAAAAAATAAATAATAATAATAATAATAATAATCAACTTCTTAAAGTAACTCATTAGACCAGACACAGGTAGTAAAAAGTTGACATGCCACAAACATTAGGGATTATGCCCTCCTCTCCAACCTGTTGTTTCCAAGAAATGTTATTTAGATTCCACTAAAAGCAAAAGACAGAGGTACTATTTGTTCCCCAGGACAAATGTTGTATATCCAAGATTTCTTTTGCAGATGTTTTGACCCTGTTGGAAAAGATTTATTCAGTTTTAAAATGTCAAACCTAATGTAGAGAAATGAAACTAGATGTCTACATCAGATATCTAGTTAGATTCTGTACTAGCAAACTCAGTATGAGAAATTTCTTTTGCATCTTGTATTTTTCCTAAGGAAAAAAAAAAAAGGTACACAAAAAAATCCTGCTCGTGGAATAAACTCCTCTAATGCTAAAGGAAAAAAAAATTCTATCACTTTCAAAGGAGTCTAGAATTCTAGCATGTTTCAGAAGTATGCTAAACAAGAAACACACACAGACACTGATCACACATGTACTTAACTAAAGTATTTTACCCCTTTAAAGTGCATCTCAAATGTGATACAAGGTAATGTAATTTTCCCCTCTAGGTTAGCACCAAAAGATTTAAATAACTAATATGTATCAACCAAATTTTTCTAGATCTGCAAAATGATTTTTTTAAAGCTAGAAATACTGTATTAACCCTGAAATATTGTTTAGCAGGCACAATACATTTCCATTGAGATTATTTTATCCATATTGCTCTGTTATTACATGCTAAGCATCTCCAAGGCTTTTATGCTACCTTCTCCTATCTTCATCCAACTTTTTAAGAAATGTCAGATAAGTATCTAGACTGAATTATTTAAATTCCTAGATTGCAGTTACTTTATTGCAGGTTAAGTTCAACAGTTGCACGTAATTTTACCGGGGGGGGAGGAGGGGGGGGACCCCCACATAAATGGTATATTTGGCAGAAACTAAGTGGTTCAATGACAACAGATTTATATTAAAGATTACTAGATAAACATAAACTGCTCTAAAAAGGTAGAGTTGTTGACTGAACTGAGATATTGTGATGTTCCAGTCCTATGAGAAACACTACACGCTCACATGCTTCAATCCAGCAGCTAAAAGCTCAATAGTCTTGGGTAACTCTGGGTAAACTTTGACATTGACACTACTAACTATGAAAGTTTAGCCTGAAGTGGCATGCCAAAGACTTGAAAATGCCTCTTAAAAATGCAGTTCCCAAAATGATCAAGAATAAGTGATAAATATTACAAATACAACCTAGATAAGCATAACAAGATAACTAAATATTAACTAGATAAACATTTTAAGTTCCAATATGGCACATAAATTATTACAGGGGAGGAGAAAACAAAAGCCTCAAGGTTTATGAAACACTTCCAATACAATACACATTTGATAGAATCACAAGCCACACTTAACTTTTTTGTACTCTCAAGTTATACCTATTTTATTAATTCATTAGTGATTTTCACCTTCATAATTTTCTAGCTAATTACTATATTGTCCTCTGAGTGCTAGAGAAAAATCACATCAGACCTTAGTCAAAATCCATTGGTGGGGAATGGGAACTAACTGTTCTGTATATGAAAAGGCAGTACCATGAAGGCATCAAGCCTGATATTTTATGAACACCATTTTAAACATACATATTCCATTACTAAGACACCCACAAACTTTGAATATATCGCGGGGGGGAGGTCGTCAGTTTACTTCTAAAAAGGGAGAAAGATGCAGCCACAATAGACTTAGACTTACAAGTAGCAGAAGTCCTTCTTAGTATTTAATTTTCCCTCTTCTAGATTATCTGCTAATATTATTATAGGAAGCACACAAAGTAGACAAGTCAGACAGCATCTGTTCCCAGGTTCCAATCCTGTTACTACAATCAGTAAGTACTCGCTTCTCAACTCAACAGGTGTTCTGCCACTGACTTTAAGGCAGAAGCAGCCAATCTTTGAATTCTTAATCTCCAAAATAGAGCCAGGGTGATGGGACACACAATATTTACCTCAAATGATTTCGTTGTAGCATTTCTGAGACACCTGAACACCAAAAAACAAACGTACTATATGGTGGAGCCAACAAATGAAGATAACTGGCCTACTGAGAGAGTAGGAAGACAGAAAGAGACTTTCAGAGGGGCAGGAGTGGAGGAGAGTAACAGTAACAAGGAAAAAAAAATCTGTATTTTCAACAGCATTATATTTATTCTATTAAGCTATTTAATTGACCCTTCTTATTATAAGCCCATTCATGGCAAATGCTTTTGCATACTGTATTTGAAAAAATATTGTCAAACAATTTTAAAAGGAAAAAAATGTAGATTATTAGAAGCTACTATAAAGCCTAGTAATGGACGTGCTTTTTCGAAAGCATTACATTGTTAATGTAAACCATTTTACCTGAAGTCAAACATTCGGTTTAATTGACAGCCTAAACACTATTTGTGATGGTAGGGAAGGCCTGGCCTGTACCAGTCTGCACCACTGAGACTATGCTAATCCAACTACACCAATCGAAAGACTGATGGAGTTAAAAAAAAAAAAAAAAAAAAAGAAAAAAAAATACAGTGCGCTTTCTACAGGGTCTTCATAAAAAGTCGTTGTGCACGTTTAAACTTTAACAATTTAGGTTGTAGGTATGATAGAAACAATGTGTAAATGGCATTTAAAAGCAAATGCATTAACGTTTTAGGACAACTAGAGTACACTATGCTAGACTTTATAAATAATAACAAATTTATGCTTATTTCAGATCCTTTGCCAAAAAAAATGGATACTGTCGATGAGAAGGTAAACTGTCCTAGGGCTAGCAGAATTAAATCCATATCAGGTGTGAGAAGAAAATGGTGGTTATGTTGAAGTCTAGCATTGTGTACTGTAGTTGTCCTAAAACTTTAATAAATTTGCTTTTAAATGCCGTTTACAGATTGTTTCTATCATACCTACAACCTAAGTTAAAGTTTGAAAGTACACAAGGACTTGATGAAGACCCTGTATATAAAAACAAGGAGAAAAGCCTGAAAGTGAAGCTGACAAAGCTCTTTTGTATCTACATAATCAGGAAAAAGCGAACAGCAACTAAGATTTTCTTTAAGATTGTTTATTGCTCCAAACATTATCAGTAAAGCAGAGCTGTATGAAAGCTACCAGAAACCAGGGCTATATTTTCTTTACTAAGTAATTTTGAGTCAGAAAGACTCGCCCATAACTTCTGCCCTTGGAGGCAATATATTATTTGTTTAGGTAATGTACAAATTGATGAAAAATCCTAATGCAATGATGGAAGGATTCTATGCATGTACATCTGTGTATGCCAGTGCTCCCTAACCTGTGCTCCCAAAAAGCCCCCCTGATGTTGCTTGAGACAACAGGAAATTAAAGTTCAAACTGAGCCTAACAAGAAGACCAAAATTAAGATATTGTCCATGGCACATCCATTGCTCAGTACTGTTGCCTATGGGCCAGTAATACAGAGGACTCTACTGTAGACAGAGGGATTAGAGCCAAAACCAGGTGACAATCATACAGTACATGCCATGCCATGCCATACAATGATTTGTTAGAGTTCTATGTTTGTGCAGACATGAAAAGCAGCACATCTCAAATCATTAGCGCCATGTTTCCTATAAAAGATTCTTATTATAAATCAGGTATAGCTTTTGCCTTGGTAAAGCTCTCTTTGCAATTAATGGAAACAAGAACTGCAGAATTCAGTTCTGTAAGGAAAAATAAATACTATAGGTTCTTTCAGGATTAGTCATGACTCTCTTGAAGGAGACTTCGTAAAACAGCAGCTTAGAACATGATTATTGGGCAAGACATATTAAAATAAGTCTACTTCAGAATGGTATACTTGGTATAAACTTTCATACAAAATGAGAAGGCATCTTAACACAAATCAAGCTAAGGTAGAAAACTGCAATAAGTCCAATGCATGGTAGGTCAGCGGAAAAGTTCACTGCACTTTTAAGGAGGTCAGCTGTAAATTTAGACCATCACCACCACTACCATAAATTAATATTTTGGACCAAACACAGCTTATATGTTTCCATATACATCAGAGCAAGTTATTCTGTCTCTCTAAGTGAGATATGCCAGTGGCCAAAGTGACCCAGACTCTCATACTTTCAACAGTACAAAAACATGCATCTAGTACTCCCTTAAACAAAAGCGAGGAAAGGGTGAGGGGGGCAAAGAGAAGAAACACATTGTGGGGGGGGACACCCCATGACATTGTCTGAAAAAGAACAGGTTCTTTCTTAAAATGACACAGCTTTCAAAACTTATCCAAGAACATTAGTCATACTAGTACCAACACATGGTTTTTATATAAATACCATTTAAAAAAAAAAAAAAAAGACACCTGAAGCACTGAATAGGTGATTTCTTATCTAAATGAAGTACAGAAAAGCAACAGCAGACAAATCAACAAATATTATGCCAGTGTACCAATAGCCATCAGATTTTAAAGAAAAAAGATTAAAATCTTCATGAACCATTTCATACAACAGAAATCCAATACAATCACAGAGCAACAGCTCTTCCTTTGAAGATACCTCAGTAGTACTGCAGCAAAGCGACAGGAAACACCCTGGGATTTTAATAAAACAAAGTCAGCGGAATCACATGATCCTGCACATCTATATGAATGATTAGCTTCCCAACTATGTGAAGAGAGTGGAAGAAAGACACTTTATTATAACAGTGTTCTGTGCTATACGTCAGATGATACCTGTCACTTGTCTTGGTGCCACAAACTAAAAAGTGATCCCAGAACTAATCCTTTTAAAATAATTGTATGGCCTGGTAGTAGTACCACTGTTTCAAAAAGCCCCTTTCATGCAAGCTGTATCCCAAAATACAAAATCTGGACAGGAGCCTACCATCTTTAGACAAAGTGGTAGTCCCATGGTGTTCAGAGGATCCCCTCATGGGAATCAGATGGCAAGATGAGGCCATTAAAAAAGGAAAGTATAGAGAACATGTTACTGTGCACTTTTGATGCAAAACTAGTATCTAGTGATTGTAAGATGAGTAACAGAGGAAGAAAATTCAGTTATAAGTAAAAGGTTTTAGGATGAGGTTTGATGAAAGATGGAGAGGTAGGCAGGTTGCTTGTAAGAGGCAGCAGCTGTGTGTGGAAAGACAGAAAAGGACTGTGAAAAAGAGAATGTTTCTATAGGTAACTCTAAAGTGCTTTTAAAAAACAAGCAAACAAAAAAAACCCCACTAGAAAATATTCATAACTACATCTCCATGGTAAATTATTGTTTGTACAGTGGTTCCAATTAACAGAATGAGTGTTAAATAAACAGAATCTGGGCATACCTTTGCTTTTAAAACTGACCAACCCTTATTAGTTGTAATATTATCAATGAGGGCAAAGTGTCAGAAGTGACAGGTGACATAGCTGTATGAAGTGTTTTGACCATATACCCTTTTTGTAAGATAGTTGTGTGTAAACATAGTTTTAACATGTAGGGGCTTGAAGTTTCAGAATGTTTTCTTATAAAAGAAAATCCTTTTACTGTCATTTAATTGCAGTAAGTGTGCCAGTAGTGGAAATTTATCTGATAATGAAATAAGATTAAATATATTTAATATTCTCAAATCATTTTGAAGACTGCAAATAGTTTCTAGTATGCATGTTAAAGCACTTTTAGAGTGCTTTAACATGAGTTTATGGAAACACCATACAAAAACCACCTATGCAAAAACTAAAGAAAAATCTTTTAAACAGGCAGTCCATGAAGCAACACTGATTTTAATTGTACTCCCACTTCCTTCCTGCTAAACCAGGATTCAAGGCTCACCTGAGAAGTTATCTTACACCAAAAGCCAACAAACTGAGACACTAGTTGATAACATTCATCTTACTGAAAGCATACCGTTTATATTTAACATGTAATATTTGGGATAAAAGAGTGAAGACCATCTGAGATCAAATCAAACTCATCATTTACAAAGAAAGAAAATGAAAAAACAAACAAACAGGGCTTCACCATCTTATAAGACAAAAAGATGAAAACAAAACTTTCCACCATTAAACAACAAAGGACACACAAGACAATACTATCAGAAGAGAATCTTTTCTGAGGCTTTTGAACAGATAAATACTGAATTGTTAAAAACAAATGCAAAAATGTCCTTAATACCATGACAGTGATCTAGTGCACTTTGAAGGATTAGGTCCAAAATGACTATGAAATTTCTACTGTATCTTTTCTATACTCGTTACCAGGGATCCAGGTTTTCCGCTTTCCATGGAAAAATGGAGAAAACCATGGATTCCCTGTTTTTAATCAGAGAAAACACGGATTTCTCTTTTTAGAATCCGTGGATTCTCTGCTTTTGCAATGAGCTCTTGCAGGCTGGCACAACTCCAGCCTGCAAGAGCCAATTGCAAAAAGGGCAGGAAACCCCCAGCCCTGGCTGGAGGAGGAGGGAAAGGGGGGAGGGAGGAGCCTGAGCCTCTAAGGCAGCCAAGGCTGGGCTTAGGCTCAGGCTTGCCCTTCGCCCCTGGAGCATGGAGGTAAGTGGGGCTGTAGGGCAGGGCTAGGGAAGATGGTTGGGGGCTGAGGGAGCAGGGGGTGCTGCCGGCTCCAGGTGGCACACAGCAGCTTGAAGCAAGGCCAGGGGTTGAGGGCAGGGGTGCCCCTCTGTGGGGGGCCTTTGTTGGAAAGCACATGCCGCCCGGCCAGCTGCCCAGGGGAGGGGGAGAGGGAGGCTGGCATGCAGCTGGAGCAGAGATCTGCAGCCACGGCGAGAGATGGGTGCATGGGGTGGGGTAGGCTGGGGCTTGGGCTTGCACGGAACGGCCACTGCCACTTACTTGCAGGGCCGTGATGGAAGTGACGGCCACTGCCTCCAAAACCTTCCACTGCCACCACAGAGCCGTGCCTGGAGCTGTGCGTCCAGCCACTGGGCAGCAGCGGCAGCGTGGTCGTGGCTGGGTGGCACGCAGCTATCCCAACACCACCCCACAGCGCGCCGCTGCCGCCAGCCGCACAGCTCCAAGCACGGCTCCGTGGCAGAAGTGGGAGGTTGCGGAGGCAGCGGCAGTCACCACTGGCATGGGCAGCCGCTGCCACTTGCCTGTGGGGCTTCCCGTGCCAGCGGTGGCAGCCACTGCCTCCACCACCTCCTGCTGCCACTGCGGAGCTGTGCGGCCAGCAGCAGCGGCACAGTGGTGGAGCTGGGAATAGCTGCATGCCGCCCAGCCACCACCACCCCACGCTGCTGCCACCAGCCACACAGCTCCAGGCACGGCTCCACGGCAGCAGTGGGAGGTTTTGGAGGCAGTGGCCGTCACCGCCATCACAGGCCTCCAAGTAAGTGGCAGTGGCCGCTGCATGCAAGCCTAAGCCCCAGCCACCCCTGTGCCCCCATCCCTCACCGTGGCTTCAGCCACATGCCAGCCTCCCTCTTCCCTGGGCAGCTGGGTACATGGTGGGCACCACCACACTTTCCCCCGTATCACTTGCCTGCAAAGTGTCCTGCAGAGGGGCACCCTGCCCTCACCCCCTGGCCTTGCTCCCAGCTGCGATGTGCCACCTAGGACTGGCAGCACACCCTGCTCCCTCAGCCCCCAACCATCTTCCCCAGCTCTGCCCCACAGCCCTCAAGCCCCACTTACCTCTAGGATCCAGGGGCGAAGGGCATGGCTCTGCAGTGGCAGTGCTTGCCCACAAAGCCCCCCCACCCTGCATGCAGCCGCCACCACCCCACCACTGCAGAGCTGTGCAGCCGGTTGTTGGTCATGCCACTGCATGCAAGCCCCCCATTTCACCTCCTGGCTGGGCAGCACATATGTGGCCCACACACAGTGGCTGCCACCACACTGCTGCTGCCGCGCCCTGCAACACTTGCCCACAAAGCCATTCAGGTGGCCGTGGGATGGTAGCGCAGGGTGCAGTGGCAGAGTTGTAGTGGCAGCCTCCGTGTGCGAACCTCCTGTCAGGCTGGCCGGCATGCGTGTGGCCCACAGTGTGACACCCATGCCCTCACTCCCTGGCCCTGCTCCTGGGAGTGGGCACAGGGGCACACTCCCCCAGTTCTTGATCTACCCCTCCAGCACCTTCCCTTTCCCCCCACACTGCCCCGCCCCTTCCCCCCCACACACTTTACCTGCTGGGGTGGGTGTCAGTGTCTGTGGGTCTGGTCTGGGGGGCTGTTGCGAGGGGCATCAGGAGGGCTGTTGAGACTGTGGGGGGCGGAGTGCAGGGCCTTTAATTTTTATCACAGATTTTGGGTTAACTAGAGAATTTGCAATTTTTAATCAGAGAAAACCAGGATCCCTGCTCATTACTGTAAATATGAAAGGCCCAGAAAGCTGAAGTAAAACAACAGGAGTAAGTGGAGGGTTGAGCATTGCTTGAGCTTACAACAAGCTGCTCTCAAAGAAGAGAAAATGTTCCCTTCCAATCCGAGCTATGTGTAATTACAGTATGAAGAATGCTCTCTCCCTGGCTATACAAACTGGCATTTTTCCCAGCAGGTGTCACATCATGGAAAACACATATACAAATAAAAATCCAAAATAAATATTTTTAAACAATAGTTTAAACGGCTGCATAAACATAACTCAATAGCCTAACATACACAACAAAACACTCCCAGAAGCAACCTTCTTTCTTGCACTAGCAAAATCCTAAAATACATCCCCATTAACCAGCTCTACACCACACCTAGCAACAATCCCCAAGTCTGGGCTACAGAGTCATGTTCCCTCAGGCTTGCAGGGACTGTCCCTCAGACAATCATTAAGCATGAGGAATAAAGGCAATGCGTCACAGAACAGCATACATTATGATATGGAACGTATTTTCTACCATTGATTTCAGCATATCCATCAGTTCACTTGATGTAGATTTTAAAAAAAGACAGACTATCTCAATTATTTAAACTACACTCAGGATGGGTTTCCCTGTTTTGTCAGGTGTTTACACAAATTACTGTTTTTATTTAAATCAAATGTCTTTCTGTACAATTAACAGAAGAAAATAGAAAGCAATGAAGAAAAACAAATTCTTACAAAGAGATATCTATTTTGTTTAAAGTATGGTAGCAATAAAATAACTGAAAACTGCTCTGTACGCTTCTGCACAATAGTTATATCTCGACAAGAGCGCACTGCACAACTGTTTCAGGAATGTGAGCAAAAAACAGGCTTTATGATGAGCGAAAGCTAGCTAGTGGCATGTACTCTAGAGAAGCATCATTTAAATTCTATTTCCTCCCGACTACACATCTTTCACCTCAAAGATCAAATAAGTACAGATTAAGCAAAATTAAGTGGCAAAAGAAATACATAAAAGTCAACCTAAAAAGAAATTTGGAAAACTGAATGCACGTAAACATGCTGAACTTAATAATAACCATAATAAGAATTTTGCTATCTCCAAACTCACCACTGAAATGTCCCTCTCTCTATTCACTCCCTACAAGCTCAATAATTCCCACATAGCTCTAAGCAGAATGGATTTATTATGATGTTGTTCTAAGGAACTGCAGCAGTTCTAGATGCCAATAAAAATTACAGATCAAATGGGAGATAACTACTAACCACTGTGTCTACTTAGATAAATAAACCTGCACACAAACAAAGCACCTTATTGTATTTGTACTGTTAACTCCACTAAGCCAACTAAAACAATCAGACAGCAGCTCTAAAGGAATCAAAACTGAATAAAGGCTTTTTATTTTCTTTTTTTGAACTTCCTGAAATCAAATAAAACGGCATCTCCCTTCCTCCTTCCCCCCCACCTTTTTTTTTTTTTTTTTTTTTTTAATAGCATCTCCCTTTCTCTCTCCCTTTTTTTAAAACATCCTCACGCATTGCAAAATTAAAACATTGCATGGAGACTGTCCGGCAAACTCAAAAACATAAAAATAAAACAAATCCAAACCCTCTCAGAAAATGTAACTGTAGCAAAGAAACAAGTGAAGCACATATCCATACAAAAAACTTGGCAGCAACACTTCCACCTACTTCCCTCCAGCCCATTCATCCCATAGACTGAAGGGAAAGGTGAAGACCAAGGAGATAATGCAATGTGTATGGGGGGAACCCCGTCCCCCCATAGAGCTGATTTACAGCACAGAGAATTGCCAACACCATTAAAAAAGCAAGGAAGATGCTCTGGGGGAAAATGGCATATAAATGCAAGCTTTGTCCCAGGTATCCAGATTCATAGATGTTTGGGTTGGAAGAGATCTCAGTAGATCAAGTCTGACCCCCTACCCTGTGCAGAAAAGAGCAATGGGGTTAGATGACCCCAGCCAGGTGCATGTTGACTAATACAGTTGTAGCTGTATTGGTCTAGCAGCAAAAGGAATTAGGACTCATGGTAGAGGTGATATCTTTTATTAGACCAACTAGATTATTGCAAAGAAAATTTAAACAAAAATTTTCCCAAAAATCTAGTTGGTCTAATAAAAGATATCACCTCTACCATGAGCTTTGTCCCAGGCACCAGTGATTAAAAGATCATTGCTGCAGCCACTGATTTGAGTGATTGTGTGCGTGTGTGGGGGAGGGGGGCGGAGATGCAGAAATAAATGACACTGATAACCCAAATTGCAGTAAAAGGATTGGCAAAGCCTGTAAGAAGAAGAGATGGCTGCTTTTGTTCCCCACCTCAGCCTGCACAAACCCATCCGCTGCCAACTCTCTGCTCAATCAGCTGGGTTAGGGTTTGGAGGAAAAATAATAATAATAATTTTTTAAAACCCACGGTACACCTGATGGTGCTTTGTAGGCAGGGAGCTGTGTTGCAGCCAGAAGCCGGTCTGTCGTCTGTGTGCAGCAGCAAGCAGCAGCCTCTGCTGCCGCAGCCTCCCAGCACTCAGAGCATGCCGAGGAAGCCGATTGTTCCTCTCCCCCTAAGCAAACAACACTCAAGCCATATTTCTCGAGACACCTCGGAGTGGGGCCCTACCTCTTTTTGGCCGGGGGAAGCTCTCGTGCAGGTGAAAGACGACTTTCTCCACAAAGTGCTGAATGTTACTGTGCTCAGGGCCCCTCACGAACACCATCCAGTCATGGGTGAAGCCCTCCACAGTGGGTTTCTTCCTCACCTGGGCTCGGTGGCCCAGCTCCAGTTTCACCTGAACGGCACACTAGAGAGAGACACACACAACCGTGAGGCGAAGGCAGAGCTAGGGCTGCATGGGGGGGCGAGGGGGCATAAACCCCACTGCACAAAAAGAAGAAGAGGGCAGGGAAGGGAAGAGCCCCGCAGGGCGAAGCGCTGGGCGCGCATTGCAACGGAATGCGGGCGGACACACGAGCTGGGCCGGGCGATAAAGAGGGGAGCCCGTGGGGTTGGAAATGAGAAAGTAAGTCAGTCCCCTTTGCTGGGGAGGGTGGAGGGAAGGGGGGGGGGGCTGCACCTCCCCGGCAGCGTATGCAACAATTCAAGGGAGAGCAGGATTCAAGAGAAAGAAATACAATCTTCCCCCTCCACTGATGCACGAATAAGTCATCATAACTACCCCCCCGCCCCCCCCCCCCCAAACGGGCTTGCCAGGGTGGTAGGATAGAGAGCAGCCAGGATCCCTTACCTTCCCCGCTGTTGGTAGGAAAGCAGGGGTCCGAGGGAGGGGGGCATCAATAGCTGCGCGCACACACACATACACACGAGGATCACGCACCCCTACACACATAGGGGCATGCATGGGGGCCACACAGGCGCGCACACGGAGGCACAGGGGCATGCAGGAGGGTGAAGCTCCTGGGGTGCCCCCGGCTGTCAGAGCCCGCCGAGAGAACGCACCATCCTACAGCGGTGCCTCCTGCGCAGAGTCCCCTGTACTGTACTCACTGCTCCCCTGGCTGCTGCTGCAGCTGCAGAAATATGGCTGGGTTATTATTCGCCTCCACCGTCTCTGTGTCTCCCTGGATGTGTGTGCGTGTGCGCTGTGCTTCATGCAATTGCAAAGAGAGGCAAGGAGGGGAGGGAGGGAGAGGAAAAGCTACACACACACAAAAAAAATCCCCAACACACCAACCTTTCTCTAATTGGAAGCACTAAACTGTGTCTGGGCAGCGCAGGGTGAAGGAGGAGGAGAAAGAGCAGAGGGAAGGGAAGGTAGAGAGGGGGGTTGTATGTACTTACCGAGCTGGCCATGCTGGGGGCCCTGGGGTTTGCACTTCCCCCCGCCCCCCGAGCTCTAATTCATGAAGAAGCGGCTATCACTGGAAGTGCGCCCAGGAGAGGAGGGGAGATGGCGGACATTCTCTTTCTTTCTTTTTCCCCCTGTCTCTTTCTCTCGCTCTTATTAAACTGAGCCCCCAGCAGCAGCTCCAGCTCCAGCTCCAGCGCCTGGAGCGCAGCTGTTAGAGCATGCGCCCTGCACATCCAGCCTGACACCGAGACACAGACATAACAGTGCAAAGGAGGGAGACTGCCGGAGCCAATCACACGCCACAACTAAATCACTTCGCCCCTCAGGGGCTGATCCGGGCTAGCGCAGCCCCAGCGCGGGGCTTAAAGCAACAGGTTACTGTGGGGCAGGGGGAAACCGCCCCTCCCCAGAGGAAACTGCTCAGATCTGACAATAAAAAACGGATTAAAACTGCTGGAATGTAACCAATGCCTGCAGTCTCCCCTCCCCAGCTGTAGGGAATGAGGAGGTGGCACTGCCTGCCGGCTCCAGCTTGCCTGTCTGGAGGGATCTGGGCAGACAAGGTTTTTTGGGAAAACGTTTTCTCTAATCAGACCAACTAAAGAGTTGGGGGTGTTCTCCGCAAGCTTTCGGGCACAAACACCCTTCTTCAGGCAAAGGGGGAGTCTGTATTGTGTTGGACGGATCTGTGCTTTCCAGTACGAGAAAAGGGAAAGATCTTTTTTAAGGCACCTCCCCAAATAAAAGCAAACTACACTTGGAATTTACATGGTTGGGGAGAGCAGATGAAAGAGAGGGGGGGTTGTTTGTTTGTTTGGGCTTTTTTGTAAAGAAAAAGAAGTGATTTCCACTCCTCACCCAGTGCCTCTAGGAAACCCTCCAGCTGACTGCAAGGAGTCTGGCCCCAGCAATCATCAGGGCTGAATGACACTGTCTCCTAAGTGCCTGGCAATAGCAAAAGTAATCAGAACTGGTGGCAGAGGTGATATCTTTTATGAGAACAACTATATTTGCAAAAAAAAAAAAAATCTTTATTTGCAACCTTTTGGGCACGTGCGCCCTTCTTCAGGCATAGAAGAGAGTAAAGATTGTAAAAGTTCTCCTAGGCAGAAATGAAAATTCATTACCTGGATACCCGAGGATAGCTACTCTGGCAGCTAGCAGTGCGTGAGAGGGTGCCACCTGAAGGTGTTTCTGTGGTGAAGCCTGGCAGGTACACTGCAGCAGAGCTGGGTAGAAGCCTGCCAGCACACCCAGGATGCAACCCTCTACCCAATCGAGAAAGAGATCGGGTAACCATTACCACACTGTAACAGGCACGCAGCAGAATAAGTGATTGAGCGTGGCAGAAAGTGGAACCCTTTGTCCTTATATTTTGCGGAAGGAAGAGAGCACAGAAGACAGTTTCCTAGAGTCAGCAACTCAAGATCCATAAATATCCCCAAATTGATTCCACAGATATATAGTTATAGACCTATATGTATATTATATATATATCTATATGGGAGAGAAAAAGTTCATATATGTGTGTGTGTGTATTTCCTCACAATAGATATAGGTCCATGTATATATCTATAGATATAGGTCCATATATATATCTATATGTATATGTATAGATATATAGAAAAAAGGTCCCTACACACACACACACATTCATATACATACATATATACATATATGTATGTGTATGTACATACACATATACAGGGACCTTTTTTCTCTCCAGTGTTTTTTCTTGTTTTTCTTCTTTCTTTTTTCTTCTGTTTATTTAGAGAGAGAGAGAGAGAGAGAGAAGAAGAAGGTCCCTATCTGTCTCTGTCATATATAAGACCTCTCTCTCTCATATATATATACATATATATGAGAGAGAGAGGTCTTACACACACACACACACACATACTGTATATAAAATAGAGAAGAAAAAAGAAATAAAAATATTGGAGAAAAAAGGTCCGTGTGTGTGTGTGTAAGTACATATACATACATACACGTATATGTACACACACACGCATTCATACACACACACACACACACACACACACACACAAACATACATAAATATAGATATAGATATTTATTATTTAGAAATCATCCTGGACTGATTTGCAATTCATGCCTTTTAAAAGCAAATAAATTTTTTCCCAGAGTTTCATAAAGCAAACAATGGAGCCCTGTAGGAGGCGGAAATGAACTGGACTAGGAAAGAACTTGGAACAAAAGTGAAACTCACCAATGTCTTTTCTTTGCCTGAGAAATGCAAAAGGCAAACAGGAGGCATTCCTGACAGGCAGCATGCTCAGATCTGTCCCATCAACTTCAGATGTAACAACCCAAGAGCCCAATCCTGCAAAAATACTAACAAGCTTTCCTACCTGCACTGAGACCAATGGGCCCTTTGAAGTCAGTGGAGCTGCTCAACTATGTAAAGCTCTCCCTTGCTTGCAGGATCTGGCCCCAAAGTATTATTTGTGATAATAGGTAGCAAACTTCTTTTCCAATAGCATTTTTTATCCTACTGGACAGGATAGCTTTACACTCTTCAAATGGCAGTGTGCTTGGGGTGGTGAGGGTGGGGGAGTTCACCTTTTCCATTGATGGGGTCTCCAAGCCTTGCCTTCTATAAGATCCGCAATGCAAATAAACAGGAGAGCACTGCATATCAAATATACCAGCACAGAAAATAATAAAAAAAAGAAGCAACTTTCAAAGCCCAAGCCTCTGCCTTAGCTATTCAAACAAACCCATGTTCCTGGAGAACCAGAAAAGTCCTTTTAGCAAGCATTGGGCAGGAAATATGCATTAATTGAGCAAGCATGACAAGTGAGGATGGGCAGTGGAAAGGAAATGACATATAAGTTTATTTCAGTATACACAAGTAGCACTCTGAACTGGTTGAAAGCATCTGAAAAAGCACCCGAACCAAAACTGTAGATCTATTCTACAGATGGAGTAATGCTGAATCAGGGGCATGTGGACATAACAAGAAGAAACTAGGTATAATTGATTTATGGTGGGCTTCTGGGTCACTCTGCCTTGTTGCAATAAGAGTAATGTTTGAAATCTACAAGGATAATGCTTTTGCCACATGTAAGATTGTCCTGTTTGAGTAAAAAGAATGACAACTGACTTGGTCAATAATAACCAAAAAATCATCCCCTTTAAGTAACAAGTATTGTTAATATACTGTCCTTAAAGCTGTGAAATAGCCTCTGGAAATTCTGTCTTTTACCAACAGATGGCACAATGAGTACTTGAGCTGATGTCCTCATTTGACCCCTTAAATATGCACTAAATAACTCCAGAGGGGTTTTTTTAATCTTCTTTACATTCAATTTGAGAGTAAAGAGCAAATGTATCATTAACATGATTTTAAAATTAATTCATCTGGGTTTACTAGTGCAATTTAAACCATACTGAAAAAATAGCTGATTTTTTCTACCTATATCCTTCACTTTAAATTAAGCTCTGTTTGTTTTCACCCACATTTAGAAGAACATGCATAAACAACCGTTTTTTGCTAGCTTCTCTCTAAAATCTGCCTATAAGATCTTTCAGGCATATAACTAATAATGAAACTGGTACTAACCAGTCATGGGCAAGAAGGAAATAAAAATCATATAAAAAGCACAAGTCATGATGTAAAATAATATAACAACATTCATCCATCAAGGATACATATATATTTAAAATAAGCACCACTTCAGTATTGCTTGCCTGGAGGGAACCAGAAAGCCATCGTAGACAAAAAAGTTTGTAGAATCAGCCCCTAAGGTCCTATAACCTTTCTGTCATGCAAGTACCTCTTAAATATGCATGGAGTCCCAGTTAAGACAATGGAGCTATTAACGTAAGTAAGAATTACTGCTATGGGGAAGGGTTGCAAGTTTAGACCCCTATTCCAGTGTGTAACAGGGTCTCTCTCGGGAACCTGGTTACATGGAGAAACACCTGGGGGCTGTTAATGATGACACCCAGCCAGGTGGGGGAGAATTCCCCACATTGCTCAAGATTGGCTAATAAGATGTAGCTTCTGGGGATAAAATCAGAGGGAGGATCCAGAGAGAATGCCTGCAGGCATGCAAAGGATGGTGGATTATGCAGGTCAGACTCTTACCCAGGGATGTAACTGTGGCGGTGAGTTCAAAGGGGCTGAGGCCCCTCTCCATGAATGGAAGGGGGAATCTGGTGAAGATAAGTAGGGTCCTAGCTTAAGAGAGGCTATGCCTAGCTGCAAGTAACAGCCAGGGATGCTCCCACTCATGAGGAGGGGATTAGGAAGTAGGCTTTAACGAGCGCAGTCACAAAACCGATCAGGGAGCGGCAGCGGGGGTAAAAGAAGAAAAGAAAAGCCGGGGAAAGCCTTGGTAACACAAGGGAGACTGAGCACCAGCTATACTGCTCAGCCTCAGATAAACCTAGTCGGGTAACTGTGAAAAAGGGTTGCCCGGGGTTTTATACCAGCAAGAGGGAAAGAGACTGTAATGAGTTTAATTAGTGCCTCAGAACACCAGCAGAGACTTACCTTAAGGTATCTGGAGGCAGGGATCACTTCCAAAGCTGATGAGTGGTTCAGGGAGAAAGCTGAGTAGGCTGCTGCCTGCAACCTGGGCCGCTCTAAAAGAAAAGAGAATAAAAATACCTGGAGTGACTTAACGTGTCAGGGGAAGTTATTCTGCAAGTACCAATTAACATCATACCAATCGCTTTCCTTCCCTCATAAGATCAAAGTCATGGCAGGTGAGAACCAGAGGAAACAGGCGGTATTACACAATCCCGATAACGCAGTTCAAGGGGACTTTGTGTGAGTTCAAGGGTCCACCTTGAATTCTGAGTCCCAGAGGCTCAGAGTCCTAGACCACAGGATCTTCTGAAGCAGAATGTCACTTTGCCATGGTGTTAAGCCTTTGTTCCATGTGTCCAACATGGAGTTGAAGAACCTCCCAGACATTCCGTGTTGCTTTGATTCTTATGTTGTCTTCTAAGTTTGTGCAGAAGTGAAAATGTATTCTGCACTCAATAAATAACAAGGGATAATACATTGCACCAATATATTATATTTTAGTCAAGGATTTCAGATTGCTTTTGAATATTAAAATATCATCCTTAGGTGATAGGCACATATTATCATAGCTGTTGTACAGATGGAGGAAAAATTAAGCCCAGAAGCTGTGAGATGCATGGTATAGTGGCAAACTGGGTTTAGGATTTTTTAGTCTTGGTCAGGATTTCAAAAACTGGGATTGTAGGTACCTCAGTTTGAAACAACTTGAAGGTCTTAAAGGAGGAATGTTTAATAGACTACTACTTTGAAAACCAGTGAATAGAGCACTTCTGGAATGTAAGAGTACTTGAAACTGGACACCCAAAGACTGAGATGTCCAAATAACTAGTAACCTTGAAAAATTTTGCTTGACTCTTCCATTACTCTAAGCCAGTATATCTCAAAATTTGGGGGGGGGGGGTCACATGCCCCTTTTTAAATGTTACACTCATGTGTACCCCTATAATGCCATGTTACGATAACAAAAACAAAGTAACACTTTTGGTCACCACAACAATATTGGAATCTCTCCCACCTTCATTCTTTTTTTTTTTTTTCCTATTTCTCCCAGTCCCTCTATTTATGTCCCCGTCCCCCCCTTCCCTCTTCCTGCTTTCTGTTCCTTCCTCTCATATACATTCTCAAAGCTTGCTGCATGCCTGCAGGGTACACATACCCCAGCTACACAAACTTACTCTAAGCACCAGCCAATTCTAGAATAGTAAGATGATTGCCATATTTAAACAAATCAGAATTCCCTTTATTTCCCTTCTCCCCCACCTCCAATTATTTTCTAACTACACATTACTCACAAATCTCATTGCAGGAAACAATTTTCAGTGAAGAAAAGGACGACTCTTGCTAAACAAAACACATTCTTAGTGCATTACATACAGTGTATACCAAGGAAATCTTTATTTGCATGTCACTTCTTTAAAACCTTTTTTTAATTATTATATTTAGTGAATTCCATTGTGCTTTCTGTGCTGTCCTTGAGAGTGAAAGCACACCTTAGTGTAGATAGGCAAGGCCATAATTATGACACTTGGATACTTGCAGTTGGATATCTAAATGAATATTTAAAATCTTAGTATTTTCCCTTTCAGAGGTGTTAGACATGTATTGTCTCAAACTATGGCTTCAGAATCGGGCCCTAAGAATCTTTTTCCATTCCTTATGTGCCCCAAATCCCAAATAATGTCAGGAATGCAGGACTGGGCCTTAAATATGAAGAAAGAGACATTATTTTATTAAGGGAATTTACACTGGAATATTTGCAGCTTAAAATCCTGTTATATTTGAACTCCTGTCCTCAATAAATGTTACTAGCTAGACAGGAAATCCATTTACAGTACCTTTCTATATTTCTGGGCAACTCTTCAAAGATCTTGGCTGCCTGTTTGTGTTTTTCTTCCTTATTTACACAGTTGTTTGACATCATGAGGAACATATTTCCTTCTCTGCAATACCACCAAGTGTTTGTGGGCACCATTCTGTTAATCTTATTTGACCCTAATGCATTAATGACCAATCTCTGGACGGCATATTAGGATAAAACAAACAAGTTGTTCATAATCTTAGCCTAAAGAGGAAAACAAATTACATGAGTCAATTTTTTGTGAACCCCACTACATTCTTCTGGTTGGAAAGAAATATAGGAGAAAAATAAAGGAGTGAAAAAGAGAAATCATGTTATACACTGATGCTCTTCTTGCTTACCTTCTTCAGTCTTCTCTTCCTCCCCAAGATATCTTGAATCATTCTTCCCACATTTATTTTGGAAGCTGGTTTTACCTTTATATCTATTTATATCTCTCCTTCTGTATAAGAACCAAAGCTATCTCAGCATGTCTGTGAAGGTACTGACCACCTGGAAGAATGTGATCTCAGATAACTTATTTCTAGACATAATATACTTTTGCATATGCAAAGCTATTCAGCCATGGTTTTCTTTAGCAGGTGACAATGGTAGATTTTGATTTTTCCCTTCTCATTTCAACTATAACTTTCTGAATCATGAGGGTCTTAGGGTCTGCCATTATCACAAGAGACATGTATATTATTTAAAAAGTTAATCGATCAGTTGATCAATGAGGAAAGTCTGTGTTCTTCCTGTGTTACAATGAAGTTTGTTGAGAAGCTAAAGATCAGGTTTGAATCTGATAGTGTTGTTCCTGAGGGCCATAAAACTATAAACACATTAATGGCAGTTTGTCTGCTGCTTGTTTTATGTCTTTGGTTGTTCTGTTTTATTAGAAATAGAATGTAGAGTTAAAGAGCAGCTTTTTATACTCAGGATGCTTTACAAAATAATGAGTTGAAATCAGCTGATACCGTGACTGTATAGCTAAACAGAGCAGCTTTTAGGCATTCAGCAATAGGCTTCATGCAGCCTTAAATATTTAAACCTCTTTACTTGAAAAGGACATGTGTCCCAGGCATAAGGGATGTCTCTCACACTTTTTGAACTTAGCCATTTGATCTTTTTTCTCCACCTGTGTAAGCAGGAGGAAAGTAAAAATGGGATCTGAGCATGTTTTATGTTCAAGGTGGTACTTTTGGTTTCTTTTTTCTTTCATGGTTACAGTTATTTGTTGTGCATCTTCTACCATGACCAGCTTGAGTTCTTGTAGAGAAGGAACTGAAGTAAAGTTAAAGTGCATTGGGAAAGCAGTAAATGAAAAATCTGTGCATTTTTAATGGGGATCAGTGATAGTCTTCTTTTTATGGGGATTCCTTTAAAGTTACATTTTGTACTTTGATTCAGATTCCGCCTCTTAACCCCACAAAAGAAGATTCCAGGGGAAGGTCTTTGTGAATGGGTCTAGATAGCTTTGGATTTTTTTCTGAGCCAGGTTTGTTCTTTTTATATTTGGCCAACAGTATTAGATGCTAGTCTTAGAATGAAATTTAAAGTGAGTTTTGTTTTTCTAGCTTGTGCCTTAGCAAAATTCTGCAAAAGATGTCATAACTTGACAACGCAAAACCTTCTCATAGGAATAAGTATCTTTCTTTGGGTAGAAGGCAGGGTAGCGTGCACCTTATAGACTAACTAAAACAGATATGCATAAGCTTTTATGAGCCTGGGCTCACTTCATCAAACCCTGTCTTTTTAACTGCTCAAATGAAACCACTTGACTGCAAAGTGATTACTCAGGTAAGACATGCAGGATAATACCTATATTTTGGGAGATTCCACACTAACTCCAGTTTATTAAATAAATATCTATTGTGAATCAGTGGCTTAAAAACCCTGTTACTAAATAACTTGAAGTTTTTCTTGATATGATTACTTCCATGAAGAAAACACATTGCCCTGACATACATGTGCAGTTATGATAAAAGTGAACATATTCAGGAAGGAAATATGGTATAGTGCCTTTGCAAAGCTATCATAATTCTGAATTTTACTTAATTTGAGATCTTTAAATCCCTCTTTCAGACACGTATAAAGCCATGTCCTACTCTAGCTACAAGCCAGACATTTTGATCAGAGAACTAGGACACTGGTCTGAATATGAGCCAAAACTTAAAAGGAGCCTAAACAGCTTATTATATACACATGACAAGAAATGGGTATAAATTGTCTTGTAATGTCACTTGGGCTGCCAGGAAGTAATGACAAAATATTCTAACTGAACTGGCTCTTCCTTGAATCAATGACATTTATTTATAGATACTGAGCTGAGCTAAAACCAAATAGCACAAACTGAACATGGGTCTGTTGTGAGGTTTTATTGGTTTGTACTCATCTAATCAGAAGTAAAATGGACAATGAGCCCTTTAGTTGGTAAGATATTTAAACCATGAGTCAATAGTAAAGATCTTTAAAAGTGATGTCTGGACACTTTAGAAAACAATATAAAGTTGTTTACAACTCACCACCAACCACCTCAATGATAGGGATAAAGATTGTTTAAAAAGGGAGTCCTGGCTACATACAATACTACAGTATGAAAGGTAAAAAATAAAATCTTTAGAGGCCTCTAGAGACACATAAGGAAACCTGTTCAGAGTGAAAAGTCCTGTTGCAAAACCTACAAGGAAATACTTAGTTTCTGATTTCCTCACAATGATATATTCCCTGGAGGGAATATTCTTGTTAACCAAATAAAGAAAATGCAGTTAAAATGATTCTCAGTTTAAGCCAGTGTAATGTATTAATTTAGTGTAGTCTCACTAAATTCTTCACCAGTGTAACTGGGACTGAGTGAAATTCTTCACTCAGTCTTCACCAGTGTAACTGGGACTGATTCAGATCACACTTTCACTGGAGTTAAAGAATAACTTTACTGAAATCAGTGCTTCCATGACTTTTCTTGTTTGGAGATGTCATCAGTGCTGAAGAGAGGAAAGAAGGGATTGGTTATAGTTCCCTGACTGTGCTCATACATCTATGCCAGCCCATGCCCTGGCATGGAGTACAACAGGCTTGGGGCTTTTTTAAGGTACACCAAGTCGCAGTGGTTCATACTTGACAGTACAAGAGTGAACAGCATGAGCATGCTCTAGCCCTAGCTCCAACAGTCCTCTGTACTAGGATGTGCTTGGGGGATGTCAGGAGGCATGGTGCAAAGTCTCTATAGCTTATGAAATCTCCTCAGTTCCTTGGTAGAATTCACAGCTGGCCATACTAGTTAAAATCAGTCTGGGAGATCAGAATTATTTCTTTATCAGTGTAGTATTGAGTACCTCCCAAATGGTAAGGCATTTACATATATTTATTATCCTTATAATACTTCTGGTGTAGGTGAATATTTTTATCCTAATTTTTCAGATGGGGAACTGAAGAAATAAGACTCAATGGCTTGCCCAAAGTCACAAAAAACATCTATGGTAGAGCAATGACTTTGGTCCATTGAGAGCAGAATTTGTCCCTAAAAAGAACAAAAATCAAGGAAAATGAACAATAAAAAAGAGTGTTGGAGGGAGCAGAGGTTGATAACTCACAGTTAGGTGGGCAATTAAAAACACATTTGTCAAATACTGGATTCTGAGAACATGACAAGATACGGTTTAATCATTGTGTTTTCAGGATTCAGGCCTTGTAGGTTACATAGGCATATTTCAGAAATCTAAACATAACTCAGCAGAAAACCAAGCTGCATTTACAGGAGAAAGCTGTAAAGCAAGACTGCTCAGCACATGGGCATTTAGGAGCCAGCTTCCAATAACAGCATTACAAGGGAGCTGGAGGTAATTTTATGGAGACACAGAGGGGGGCATGGCAGAATAATATGAGGTGGAAATTAGGGCTGTGCAAGGCTTCGGACAGAGCTTCAGATATGTAGAAGCTTTGGACACTTTGGCATCCAAAGCAGCATGTCCAAATTGAAGCACTGGCTTTGTTAGGCTTCCGAAGCACTTCAGAAAAGCTTCGGTGCTGCCTGGGAGATCCGGCCATAGGGTATAATGGGGAAAAAATGAAATATCTGTAACCTTGTTGTTTTATGTCTGATTTGGATGAAATTTGCAGAGATTGTAGTCTCTGCTAAGAGCATGACACAGGCCAAGTTTCAAGAAGATCGGTGCAGGGGTTCGGAGGAAATTGCACCCCAAATTCTTGAAAGCAAAACTGATGTTATGTCTTATGTCTGACAACACAGGGGGGTGAAAACTGCAGGGGTGGTGGCTGCTGGTGAGGCCACAAAGCCTGCCAAGTTTCAAGAAGATCAGTGCAAAGGTTTGGGGGGAACTGCACCTCAAGCTGCAGACAAGCAAAACTCGTGACATGGGTGACACAGTGTGTGTTAAGGCGCAGCAGGGTGAAAGCTGCAGGGATGGTAGCCCTTGCTGTGGCTACAAAGCCTGCCAGCTGTCAAGCAGATTGGTACAGGGGTTCTGGGGCCCTGTACCCCTAGCTGCTGACAGACAAAACTTGTGACATGGGTGCTTGTGCAACTGACTGTCTCAATCTTGGGGCATGGGAGACACTACAGTAGGCCTGGCTGCTAAGCTACTGTGTTACCAGTTACCAATCAATCATGATTCACTCGGGGACCAGCTCAATACACAGTACCTAGCTAATGTAGCCAGTTAATTACCATCAATTAACACCTACAAAATCAGAGACTAAGGAGAGGAAATAATCAATACAGACAATCAACTGCCTCAAGACAGAGTCAGTCAGTTGCACAAGCACCCATGTCACGAGTTTTGTCTGTCAGCAGCTAGGGGTGCAAGGCCCCAGAACCCTCCTGCACTGATCTCCGCAACAGCTGGCAGGCTCTGTGGCCACAGCAGGGGCCACCACCCCTGCAGCTTTCACCCTGCTGCGCATTAACACATACAGGGTCACCCATGTCATGAGTTTTGCTTGTCTGCAGCTTGAGGTGCAGTTCCCCCCCCCCCCCAAACTCCTATACCGATCTTCTTGAAACTTGGCAGGCTTTTTGGCCTCACCAGGAACTACCACCCCTGCAATTTTGACCCCCCCTGTGTTGTAACACCTAGACATGAGTTTTTTGCTTTCAAGAATTTGGGGTACAAGTCTCCCAAAACCCTTGCACTGATCTTCTTGAAACTTGGCAGACTTCATGCTGTCAGCAGGGGCTACCAGACCTGCAAGGTTCATCCAAATCAGACATAAAAACAACCAAGTTATCAATATTTAATTGATTCCCCATTATACCCTTTGGCCAGATCTCTGAGGCAGCTCCGAAGCTTCGGAGCTGCTTTGGCTGAATCGAAGCAGAAACCCGGTCCAGAGCTTCGGATCAGATTGCTGGCATCCGGAGCAGCCGGATCCGAAGCTGGATTGGATTGCTGCTGACTCACACAGGCCTAGCAGAAATGCCTTGCAAACTGTGGGGGAATTAAAGTAGCTTTGTAGCATACGTATTTGTCACTCTCACAGATTTTTACAAACCCTTCCCCAAAAGTTCTGTGTGGTCCACTGAATCTAACAAGTTTCTGTAGAAGCAGCTGTGCTCAGTTTACACTCCTTCTAATAGTATGCACGTATCAACACCCAGCAGATTTCTCATTAGAAACACTTTGCCACTACATGACCTTAATGCCAGACACTTTTCCACACAGTGGTATATTAAAATAATACACTGAAACTAACAATATACAAATGTAACAAGCCCTTTTATCATTACCTCTCTCCACGGTAATTCTCCTCCTCAGATCCCTCATTCAATCTTCCTTTGTCATCTCTCTCTCAAACATCAGCTGCAGATTTAAACTGCTGAGAGCAGGAACCTACTGCAGTTATTTATCTGCTAAATGCCACAAATGTTATGACATGATAACAATAGTAATGATTAATCAAGCGCCATTCATTCCTCTTTTTGCACCTGCATACTTCTTGGAGATGGTGATTCTGAACAGTGGTAGTTTCAGAGGCCAAAAGGAGCACCACTCCTAACATATCCGGGCTGCCAGAGTGAAGAAGACAAAATGGGAAAAAGGTGGCAAGCACTTTCTCATGGATAGATGCTGGGATGTATAAAATCTGCTTCTGCAGTCCAGAACTCTAGGCAGGAAGAGTTTACAGACTGTATGATCTATCTCAGGGATAGGCAATGTTTTAGGCTGGCATGCTAAAAAAAAAAAAACAACACCACAACGCCTACCTCGGAAGGTGCTGGAGTGCTGGCATGGCAGAAAAACAAAATGAGCGCAAGGGGTACATGGCAGGATGCCCTGCTTGTGCCCCTTGCCCTCCACCCAAAGCCCCTGCCCCCCCAGCCCTACTGCCCCACAACCCAGGCTCTGTGGCTGCCAGCAGCTACCCCAGCTCTGGGTAGCTGCTGGAGCCTGGGCTGCTCCCAGCAGGGCTTGCAGCCTCCCAGCTGCCTGCTGGGAGCAGCCCAGGCTCCTGGCTGGCAGCAGCTCCTCAGAGCTGGGAGGCTCCAAACAGCTGTGCCAGGCTCTGGGCTCAGGCATTAACCACGCATTGGAGAAGGCAGTGAGAGGGGCCTGAGGCAGCGCAGCACCAGTCTCTCCTCTGCTCCCGGCACAGAGGTGATGGTAGGGTTCTGGAGCTCGGTGCAGCTGTTTGTAGCCAGCCCAGGCTCTGGGCAGCTGCAGCAAGCAGCGGGCAGGCTACAAACAGCTCCACCAGGCTCTACAGCTCTGGCATCAGCTCTGTGATGGCAGTGACTGCACGTGCACCTTGGGGTGGGCTGCACTGCCCTGTTGTCTGTCCCGAGGTGCACATGTGCTCAGCAGCAAACATGGAAGTAGACTGGAAGTACTTCTGGTCCACTTCATAGTATCATAGTAACTAGGGTCAGGAAGGACCTGAACAGATCATCTAGCCTGACCCCCTGCCACAGGCAGGAATGAATGCTGGGTTCACAAGACCCCAGACAGGTGATCGTCCAACCTCCTCTTGAATATGCCCAAGGTAGGGGCAAGGACCACCTCTCTGGGAAGTTTGGTTCCAGATTTTGGCCACCATAACTGCAAAATATTACCTTCTGATCTCCAACCTAAACCTGTTCTCCATCAGCTTATGACCATTGTTCCTCGTCACCCTAGGTGGTGCTGGGGAGAAAAGAGCTCTGCCTATTTGCTGTTGATTCCCCCCTGATGAGCTTGTAGGCAGCCACCAGGTCCCCCCTCAGCCTCCTCTTGCTGAGGCTGAACAGGTTCAGGTCCTTCAGCCTCTCCTGCTGCCCTCTCACCAAGCAGGTGGTCCTCCTCTGAACCCTCTCCAGGCTGGCCACATCCCTTTTGAAGTGCGGTGCCCAGTACTGGATGCAGTACTCCAACTGCGGCCTGACCAAAGTCGCATAGAGGGGGAGTATCACCTCTCTGGACTGGCTTGAGATGCACCTTTGGATGCATGACAAGGTATGGGTGGCCTTGCTGGCTGCAGTCTGGCATTGGCGGCTCATGTTCATCTTGGAGTCAATAATGACTGCAAGATCCCTTTCCGCCTCTGTGCTTTCAAGAAGGGAACTCCCCAGCCTGTATGTATGCTGTGGATTCTTCTCCCAAGGTGCAGCACCCTGCATTTGTCTACGTTGAACCCCATCCTAGTCTCATCTGCCCACTTCTGTAGTCTGTCTAATTCTAGCTGCAGTCTCTCTCTCCCCTACACGTGTGTCCACCTCGCCCCACATCTTAGTGTAATCAGCAAACTTGGACAGCGTGCTTTCCACCCCCTCGTCCAAGTCGCTGATGAAGATGTTAAACTGTGCGGGCCTGAGGACCGAACCCTGGGTACCCCACTGCTCACATCTTGCCAGGTTGAGTACAACCCATCCACCACTACTCTCTGGCTGCACCCCATCAGCCAATTTTTTTTACCCATCCAACTGTGCAGGCATCAATGCTGCAGTCGCTTAATTTATCGATGAGGATGGGGTAAGACAGTGTCAAAGGCCTTCTTAAAGTCTAGAAAGACTATGTCCACAGCGACACCACCATCCAAGGATTTAGTTACTTGGTCGTAAAAGGCAATCAGGTTGGTCTGGCAGGACCTGCCTTTGGTGAAGCCATGCTGATTGTCCCTGAGCATGATCTCCCCTGCAGGCCCCCCACAGATATGCTCCTTGATGATCCTCTCCAAGAGCTTCCCGAGCACCAAGGTGAGGCTTGCAGGCCTATAATTACTTGGGTCCTCCTTCCTCCCCTTCTTGAAAATAGGGACCACATTAGCCAGTTTCCAATCCCCCGGCACCTGGCCAGATGACCACGAATACTCATACAGCCGGGCCAAAGGCTCCGCAATGACCCCTGCCAGCTCCCTCAACACCCTTGGGTGGAGGGCATCTGGACCTGAAGATTTAAAAATGTCTAGCCCTTCCAGAAGATCCCTAATTAAATCTGCACTGACTGAAGGCTTGATAGAGCTATCCCCAAGAATGTCCCTACCTCTGGTAGGTGGGATATCCCGGTCCCTGCTCAGGAAAACAGAGGCAAAGAAACTGTTAAAAATATCAGCTTTCTTGTCTGGCGTGGCCACCAGATTACCGTTCGTGTCTTGCAGGGGCCCTGCATTGCCTGGTGCCCTCTTCTTGCTCCCAATGTATTTGAAAAAGGACTTTTTGTTGTCCTTAATCCTGGACACTAGCCTGGGTTCCATCTCTACCTTGCCCTTCCTAATAGCCCTCCTACACTTCCGGGCCGAGGAGGAGTACTCCTCCTTGGTGATAGTTCCTCCCTTCCACTGGTTGTATGTCTCCCTTTTAGTCCTTAGGCATTGCTGAATGCCCTTGTTGAGCCAAGGGGGTTTCTGAGCACTTTTACCCCCCTTGCTTCTCTTAGGGACTGTTATCCTTTAGGCCTGGAGGATCGCCGCCTTAAGGTATGGCCATTCCTCATGGGCTCCCATCTCCTCTACCTTCTGGGCCCTTAGTGCCTCCCCCACTAGTCTCCTAAGCTCATTGAAGTTGGCCCTTCTGAAGTCAAGGGCTTTAGGCTTGGTGTAAGCCCTAGACGCCCTGCATTGGATAGTGAAATCCAGCAGGTGATGATCGCTATTGCCCAGGTGGTCAAGGACCTGCAGTCCCCTCACCAGGTCATCCGCCGTGGCCAGGACCAGGTCCAGCAAGGTATTACCCCTAGTAGTGCTGTGCACTTCCTGGATAAGGTGAAGGTCCTGTAATACAGCCAGGAACCTATGCGAGCGGTCAGACCTGGCTGTCTGCTCCTCCCAGCAAATGTCTGGGTAGCTTAGGTCACCCATGACAATAACACCTCTTGACCTAATTGCCTCCATAAGCCAACTGGAGGAGTCCTGGTCTAGCTCTTCCCCTTGGTTGGGTGGTCTGTAGTAGACACCCACTGTAAGGTCCCTTTTGCCTTGCCCCCCTTGTAGTTTGACCCATAGTGTCTCTACCCGACCCTCCTCTAACCCGAAGCTAATCCTTGATGATATGAGGTGCTCTTTGACATAGAGCGCAACCCCCTGACCTTTCTTCTCTGTCCTGTCTCTTCTATATAGGGTGTACCCCCAAATGCTCACCACCCAGTCATAGGTAGGGTCCCACCAGGTTTCTGTGAGCCCTACTAAGTCTGGGTTCTTACTTGCAATCTGGAGGCATAGTTCTTCCTGCTTACACCCCATACTACGAGCATTAGTGTAGAGGCACCTGAGGCCTCTGCTTCTGGGTCTGCAGGGGAGCATGCACGGGGGGGGCTCTAGACCCCTTCAGCTCAGATTGGCCATGGGGGAGGCCCCAAGTACTCTCCCAGACCCAGGAGGCACCAGTCACTGAGCTGGGGGGAGGGGTCCTGTGTGCTCCCTGGAAGATCCGGAAATGCTTCTGGTCCACTTCCGGGTCTGCTGTTGAGCGCACTAGGGAGCCCCCTGTGCTTCTGTGGGATGCTCCATCTGCCCTACCATCGCAGCATTCACAAGCCTCCTGGTACCTTGAGGTATGTAGAAAAAACATTTAAAGCTGTGTCTATGCCTGAATCTCTCTCTGTCGGAGGGTTCCAATTTCTTTCAGAGAGATGAAAGGGGTCTACTGATTCGGAGATTTGGCCTCTGAGTCAGGCCAGATCTCCGTCGAATTGGATCGGGGACCAAAGTTTCGCATAGCCCTAGTGTTCAGCCCAAGAAATGCTTTTTGTTTGTCTATATCCAGTTCAACTGATGTTAGCCCTTGTATGAGATAGCTTGTAAATACAAGTGGTTGAGTTAGAAATGGAAGAAATACAGAGGGTTCCAAAAAGCAGAATCCTAAGTTGCCTCAAAAGAGCTGTTACTTAAATGAGCAACAGAAAAATAAGACTTTAGCAACATAGTTCCAAAAGAGCACTGAAGAATATAATGGGAAATGAGCAACTAAGAATATCAGAAAGTAATTCTGATCCATTAGGAAAATGAAGAAGCATAAGACCTCTCAGATAACAGCAAAACCAGACTTAGTTTCATCAAATGAGTTTTCTCAATTAATAAATGGTATTGATAGCAAATTTACTCATTTGAGTTGTCATTTCTCACACTGCTGGTATCTTCAATATGAGTAGCACTACCTGTATCAAGTAGTGGTTGTGAGCAATGCATTACAGAAATGAACCCCCCTAAAAGCTATGCTTACTCTGGCTACTTTTCATTCCAAACTGATGGTCCAATTTAGATGACTTTACTGGCTTGAACTCTCACTGAGTTCAATGGGAGTCTGAAAAAGTTAAAACTGAGGGCACAGCCCTACAAAGAACCTAAGTATTCAGTAACTTGAAATACAAAAGTAGTCTTATTGATTTACTGCTGACATTACCTGGAATGATCATATGTTTAAAATTAGTCTCTGAAGGCAACTTCTTGCAAGATTTGGTTTTGAAATAATGCCCAGTGAAGTCCATGAAAGAGGTCCCACTGACTTCAACAGGTCTGGGAGGAGGTTGTCATTCCCTCAGGCCTCCTTTACCTGTGTGATATGGTAATTCATTCTCATGCTAATTACGATGGCAGTTTGTGACATGGATACTTGTACACTCATATTTCACATAAGTCGTATTACTGCTATTAGATGTCAATGACACTAAGACTAGAAACCTGGGTCATGTTCTTATTGGTAAACTAGAAAGAAAAAGGCTCGCTTGCTAATACTTATGTAGCCCCACAAATGAAACATCCTATAAAGTAAAACAAAGTATAATTTTTAAACATATCAGGACAAAAGCCATGCATAATATACTTGGAATTTTTTTCTACCTTATGTCTACTATTCAACTGCTGCTTCAATCTGCTTGCAAAGCTCATGGAACCTTGTTGCTCCTAGAAGGGGAAAATCACAGGACATCTTTCTGATTCCTAGAATGCCTGCACTGACACAGACAATGTTTTCCTTCTTTCTGACACTTCTCCACATTCATAATTTTACAAAACTGTGAATGTATACTGCTCCAGATGACCTGTCTGAGGATGAGAGGCTGCAATGTGAGTATCAGGCATTAGGCAATTGGACTGCAATTCTAAGCAATTCTATCCCCAGGGAGGCTGGTATGTGAATGACCTCAATTTGAATTAGAGGCACTTCAATCTCACAAAGGTTTATAACACAACCAGAAAAATGCCCACCACTAAGACCTAAAAGGACAAAATCAAGATGAAAATTGTGGGCCAAATGGCATCCTCAGTTACCTCCATATAATCCCCTTAGCTTTCATTATACTGTATTATGTGAAATGAAAAAAGCAGAATGTGCTGCCACTTACTTTTATACTTACTATTGTTATTTAAGTAATATCATAATCTTGTGATCTAGTGTTATTATTTATGAGTTGTCAATCTCTTGTCCTGAGCTTGGGGCCAGCTATTTTCTTAGAGCTTAAGGATGCGTGTATCTGACACGCGCTCTTCATTAACAGCCCCCAAAACTTTAACACGGCTTTTATTTTTTTTTTTTTTTTTTTTTTATTTTTTTTGTGCGGTGCGTTTGTGTTTGCATGACACGGCATTCATGCTTGCACAAACAGTACTTTTGAGCAAGTGGTGTCATTTTAAGCCTCATGTGTCATTTCCCGCAGATTTCACTAGGGGGAGTCAAATACCAATTTACCCCCTATAACATCTCTTCTAACCTATTATAGCAGGAGGTGCATGTAAACTACCCTGCCTCCCCAGTCCTCATCCCTGGGCCCTCACTGGGAGTCTCCCCTGGGCACGGGCACCCCAAAACCCTTGTCACTTGTGCTCACCTATGCTTGGTCAGTCTGGTCTCTCTCTGTCAGTACACAGTCCCAAAGACAAGCCGCGTGAATCCTCCCCTCCCGTTCTTTTCCCTTCCCATCCCACTATGTTACAAATGTGTTTTTTGAGCTAGGGGCTCATTCAGATGTAGGTGACAGTGACTAATGCCCCCCTCCCCAACCACTGACAGTCTGGAAGCAGCAAGCCCCTAGCCCAGTCCACATTTCCTCCTCCTTTCCCTGACCATCTTCCCCTCTGCCCCCCATCCATGCCACCGCACTCCCTTATATACTACCACAGATTTGAAGTATAAATGAATTTATTTTAACATAATCAAGAGAAAGCACTCCTAGGTGCTGTTGTCAGCAATATATCCTGCCAGACAATCATGCACAAGGGCCGTCTGACCAGCATCTCCTTGAGGATATTTCCTTGGTCCCTGTGCTGCTGCTGCTACCCAGACTCATCTTTTTTTTGTGTGTGGCCACTGCCTGTCGCGCTGCTTCTTCCCATGACTTGAAAACCTTTCCACATCTCTCATAGATATTGTGCAGCATGCAGGCTGCCACTACAAAGGCTGTGACATTTTCTGGCTCCATCTTGAGCAGGCATGTAAGTGCCCTCCATCATCTTTCAGTCGGCCAAATGCACATTTCACGGCCATCCTGCAACTGCTCAGAGGAAAGTTAAAAACCAGCTTTTGCAGGTTGGTGACGTTCCCTCCATAAGGCTTCATGAGCCAGGGCTTTAGGGGCTAGGCAGCGTCTGCTAAAATAACCAGGGAAATGGCAACACTGTAGATTAGGGCTGTGCAAAGCTTCAGACTGCAATTTGGATTTGGAAAAGATTCGGATGCTGAGTCAGCATGTCCAAATTGAATCGCTGATTGTTTTAGGCTTTCCGAATGTATTTGGAACTCCCGAATCAATTTAGAAAAGATTTGATGATTCAGAGGGCTGTCTGTATGGGGAAACAGAAACGTAGAAGAGGGAGGGGGAGCGGGGGGAAGAGAAGGGGAGTAGGGGGAGGAAAGACTGACATGTCTAGGTAGCCAGTGAGCAAAATTTCTCTCTGACTGCCTTTCCAATTACAGTGTCTGAGGGGAGGGCCATAGAAACAGCATAAAAGCCTCTGTTTGCAGGCTTGCTGTGCTTTCTGTAAACTGGTTCTGTCTGGGGAACAGTGTGACAAAGGTATTGTGCACTGCCTAGTTTGCTTTATAGTCAGCAATTGAACTTGCCAGCTCCTTTCTGTTGTTAGAAAGGATTGGGTAGGATTTAGCTTAACTTAGCATCTTAAATTGAAATAAATGAATTGACTAGTATTATATTTGCTCTCTTTTTTGTGGACTTTGAAAAAAGAAAGCTGTGTTTTTTCCCTGCCAGCGTGATCCACCACTGTGCAGGGAGGCGCACAGTGTGTGTGTGTGTGTGTGTGTGTGTGTGTGTGTGTGTGCGCACACACACACAGAAGAAGAAAAATCAGATATTCATAGGAGAAGAGAGTCATATCATATATAGTAGTCATTAGTTTACATAGAGACTGAAGACAACACAGAAGTCAGATTCAGATTGAGACTAACACAAAACTCAGGGTCTTAGAAGAAGGAGATGCATCATTTTAGGTACACATTACAACACACAAGAAGAACAAGAAGTACAGTAGTAGTCACACATTCACATTAATGGAACATCACAGAAGTTGACACCATATATAGTTATTAATAATCAAAGAAGAGTCCAGTGCACGCATGCAAGAGAGGGAATAACAGAATAAAATAGACAACAGAGTCACACTTCACATTCATAATTCATACTAAATAAACACATCACAGCAGAGAAGACAGACAGCACACATTTTTTTTACATAGTTCTTAACACTTATTATTACTGAATCAAACAATCAAAGAGTCCACTGCATGCACACAACACAGAAGAAATAAAACAACACAAAAGGAATCTTTCTCACACACACACACCCCTTTTGCAGCGCAGGGAAGTTTAATATGAAGTGTGCTGGAAAGGCAGGTGCCGGGTCTTCTGGCAGGGGAGGGAGAGGGGGTAGAGAAAGAGCTATAGCTGCAAGTCGCACCCTCCCAAAAATAGATACATTCTCTTCCCAAGCAGCCATGACACTTGTGCTGCCAGTAGAAGCAAGGAGGTGGGAGCCGTGTCTGCACCCGACATCCCTGCATCTGCACCATCTCCCTGCAGTCCAGAAATAGGCACCAGCAGCTGAATCACTGTCTCCACCATCCCAATATCATCTCTCAGGGTAAGCCTCCCACTGCCAGAGGAGGAGCTTGAGCTGGAACCAGGGAAGCTGAGCATCCTGGTTCAAGCAATTCTGGGGACTGAGGGGGAATCAGAGTTTGTGTTCCACACCCCTCAAATTTCCCCTACACCCAGGTCTTCTCTGGAAAGCAACACCTTGGAGGAGGTTGAGGCTGTGGAGGCAAGTGGTTCAGCTAAGGCAGCTCCTCCTGCTGTTCAGCCTCGGCCGGCTGGGAAGTGGGATAAGGTAGGATCCTCACCCTCAACCCAGAAGTGGGTGAGTAGCATAGTGTAAGAGCATTTTGAGGTGGCAGATAATCCCAGGTTTGCCATCTGCCAGCACTGCCGAAGGCACATCAGGCAGGGCAAGGATGTGAAACACTTTTTCATCATAGCAATCCTGCTGCATCTGAGGACGCACCACTCCCTTGCCATTCTTGCTGCTGCTCAGCCTGGCATCAGTGCAAGTATGCTGATAGGGAAGTCCCCCACTCTCACCAAAGACCCCTATTCTCCAAAAGCAGAGGCAGGCCACCCTGGACCAGTGGAGGAAAGGTGGACAGAAAGGGGGGTGAGTTGCAAAGGCAAGCGAGATCACCCAGACTATTGGAGAGATGCTTGCTCTGGATAGCCAGCCCTTCTCCCTAGTTGAGCGGCCAGGGTTCAGGTGGCTTGTAGCACTTTTGGCCCCATCTTACAAAGTACCTGCATGCACCACCTTTAGCCGGGTGGGGGTGCCCTCCCTGTATTAGGCATGCAGGGAGTACTTGAGGGAGGAGTCACGAAAGGCAGAGCCGGAGGTAGCCTTGCACTTCACCTCTAACATCTGGAGCAGCCGGGGTGGCAATCATGACTACCTTTCCCTCCCAGGACACTGGTGTGCTCAGTCAGGCCATCAGTGGGCTCTACTGCAAGTTGACGTGCTGGATGAGTCCCACACAGCAAAGGGAGATCATGGGGGCCATGAACCGCATGGTGCAGGTGTGGCTCATTAGGCAGGCTGAGCTCACCTGTGGCTTCATGGTCACTGACAAAGGGACCAACACGGTGAAGGCTGTCCATGATGCCAACTTTGTTTGCATCCACTCTGTGGCACACAGGCTGCATCTCATAGTGAGGGATGCTTCGGAGGGGGACAGGGCTGCCAGTGATGGCACCACCACCAGTACTGGTATAAGCCAGCTGATTTCAAAATGCAGGAAAGTGGCAGGGTACTTCCACTGCAGCATCAAGGGGGGCAAGATGCTGCAGGACAAACGAGCAGAGCTGAGCATCCCACGGCACAAAATCATGCAGGATGTGGAGCCTCGGTGGAACTCCACATACCTGATGCTCAAAGGGATGGTGGAGCAACAGAAGGCCATCCATGAGACGGTCTTGTTTGGGGAGATTGGGATCAGCAGCCCACTGAACAGAGCTGAGTGGGGTACCATCTCTCAGATCTTGGTGGTCCTCAAGCCCTCCTTGAGGCCACCGAGACCCTTAGTGCTGGCAATGCCCTCCTCAGCCAGATGATCCCCCTAGTGAGGGAACTGGAGAACTAAATGGAGAAGATCCAGGGGATCAATGTTACTGACTGGGCAGACTCTGCTGTCACTAGACATGCAGGCACCGGGTGAGGCGGCTGAAGGAGGGCATCAGGAGATGGCTGGATCCCTTGTGGTCCAGTACGGTCTACTTGATGGCAGGCATATGAGACCTCAGGGTGAAGGGGAGCATGTCAGTCTCACCTCCATCCTTGGTAAAGTCTTTGAAAAAATCATCAAGGCTCACATTTGTGAGAGCCTGGCAGGGCAAATTATGCTGAGGGGAAACCAGCATGGGTTTGTGGCGGGCAGATCGTGCCTGACCAACCTAGTCTCTTTCTATGACCAGGTTACAAAACGCCTGGACACAGGAGGAGGGGTGGATGTCGTATACCTGGACTTCAGGAAGGCCTTCGATACGGCATCCCACCCCATACTGGTGAACAAATTAAGAGGCTGTGATGTGGATGACTGCACAGTCCGGTGGGTGGCGAATTGGCTAGAGGGTCGCACCCAAAGAGTCGTGGTAGATGGGTCGGTCTCGACCTGGAAGGGTGTGGGCAGTGGGGTCCCGCAGGGTTCGGTCCTTGGACCGATACTCTTTAATGTCTTCATCAATGACTTGGACATGGGAGTGAAATGTACTCTGTCCAAGTTTGCAGATGACACAAAGCTATGGGGAGAAGTGGACACGCCGGAGGGCAGGGAACAGCTGCAGGCAGACCTGGATAGGCTGGACAAGTGGGCAGAAAACAACAGGATGCAGTTCAACAAGGAGAAATGCAAAGTGCTGCACCTAGGGAGGAAAAATGTCCAGCACACCTACAGCCTAGGGAATGACCTGCTGGGTGGCACAGAGGTGGAAAGGGATCTTGGAGTCCTAGTGGACTCCAAGATGAACATGAGCCGGCAGTGTGACGAAGCCATCAGAAAAGCCAATGGCACTTTATCGTGCATCAGCAGATGCATGACAAATAGGTCCAGGGAGGTGATACTTCCCCTCTATAGGGCGTTGGTCAGACCGCAGTTGGAGTACTGCGTGCAATTCTAGGCGCCACACTTCAAGAAGGATGCGGATAACCTGGAGAGGGTACAGCGAAGGGCAACTCGTATGGTCAAGGGCCTGCAGACCAAGCCCTACGAGGAGAGACTAGAGAAACTGGACCTTTTCAGCCTCCGCAAGAGAAGGTTGAGAGGCGACCTTGTGGCTGCCTATAAGTTCATCACGGGGGCACAGAAGGGAATTGGTGAGGATTTATTCACCAAGGCGCCCCCGGGGGTTACAAGAAACAATGGCCACAAGCTAGCAGAGAGCAGATTCAGACTGGACATTAGGAAGAACTTCTTCACAGTTCGAGTGGCCAAGGTCTGGAACGGGCTCCCAAGGGAGGTGGTGCTCTCCCCTACCCTGGGGGTCTTCAAGAGGAGGTTAGACGAGTATCTAGCTGGGGTCATTTAGACCCAGCACTCTTTCCTGCTTATGCAGGGGGTCGGACTTGATGATCTACTGAGGTCCCTTCCGACCCTAACATCTATGAATCTATAAGCAGAGACTGCAGTGAATTCTGGGACCACAGAAGCAGGAGAGCGCTGCATGATGGGGAATCTATGCTTCCAATGTTAATCAACCCATGTTCACACACACCCAGCTCAGCATTTATCAGACCAGTTCTAATCTGGATTTACTAAGGACTCCCTCCCCCCCCCCCCCCCCCCCCCCCCAGACACACACACACAGCTCTAAGTTTAATAGGCATCTCGGGCCGTACATTCCCCGGTCCCACTATGGGAGGCCTATTTAAACTTGATTGACTAAAACTCGGTTGCCGGGTTAGGGAATGCTGAGGCAAGAGTCTGAGTCAGAGGGGGTATGGGCAACATTGGAACAACGGTTAAGGGTTCATCACAGCATCCAGCCTGCTGGAGCCCTAATCCCATGTGTTGTCATATCTTTCCCGAGACGACTGATGGAAGTCCTCTCCACAAAAGGTTATGAGCACCCCAATAATATAATAAGATCTGGAAAAGTCATGCTAAGCTGAGGCTTGTGCACAACAAGTAAGAATCCAAAATCCTGATGCTGCAAGCTATCTATTGTTCCTGAAGAAACCATGAGATATCCCATCAGTATATCTGCCATCCATAGGAATTTCAAGCTGGCTCCCAAGTATTTGGGTTACTCCCTAATCTTAAGTGTTTCCTGATTATCAATCAGTTTCCTGAGATGGTCCAAACCAGATAACCCCTTGTCAATAGAAAAGACAATGATTTACACTACTGAGGGTGCTTCGAAGCAGCTGAACTGAGGGTATAAAAATCTGTAAGTGTGTGTGCTGAAAGAAGAGAAAAAAAAGCAGCAGGAGGAAAGGAGAAGGAGAGGAAAAGGAAAGAAGAAGAAAACTCCTGTGCTGACACCATCCCCTGTCATTCTTGGGACACTGGAAGAACAGATCGTCTCTCTCTTCAAGGATTGTGCTATGGACTGTGCCTGTCAGCTTTGCAGCCTGAGTACCGTGGACTAGGTGAGATCCCAGCGTTCTCTCTTCTTTCTAGGCATAAATTTCTGAACCTGAACTGTATCAGTTAAGCTTGAGCTAAGTTTCCCCAAATACTTAGTGAAACCAGGGTAGTATTGTCATTGTTTGTGTTTGTTTTTCTTTTGCATGTCTATTACTACTAGTACTATTATATATTTCATATGCTCAGCAATAAATAACTTTTATAGTCAAACTGGTAGTAATTGGGTATATTTTTCCTTCTCTGCTTCTTTTTCTTCCTGTGCTCTGCAGCAACGCTTCTTTTACCTATGCTAAAGATCCCTGTGAAGCCCAAATTATTGTGGGGTCTGCTCATCAAGAGGCCAAACATTGGGACGTGCTGAGTTTGAAACACATAAGGGGATCAGCTTGTACAGGCTGATTGACCCAGTTTGACTCAGATGTGCCCTTATGAACTGAATGCTGGCCCATGAGGGTGTCAGCTGGACACCCAGCCGGATTCAGAGGGATTCTGTTCACCTGTGTGCTTGTGTTTGACTGCATTTTATTGTTGCTCTTATGAACTGATTCTTGGCATATGAGGGTGTCAGCCTGTCCATGCTGATCAGCCCGGCCAGGTCAGGCGTGTCACGTTAATTTGTGTGTGTTTGTGTGTATGACTGATTTGGTGACTGGAGGAACCCAGTCCCATTGAGATTGAGTCCTGCAAGATAGCTCCACTGGGGGTGAGGGCTTGCAGAAGGGAGAAATACAGCTCCGTATAGTAACACAAGCAGCACATTGACAGAATCACCAAGACCCTAGAAACTATCCTTTAAAAAATGAGCACACCCCAAAGTAATGGGCAAATTTGGTAACAGTGAGGACATTTCATGCCGTGACTTGCTCTAAATTAGTTGAAAAATTATACATACAAAGTCAGGTATCCACATTTTGCGTGGAATATGGCTAAATATCCATTGAAAGCTGAAATTCAAGCTAATTCAAGTCACAGGATTGCAATGCTGTGACACAAACTCTGTAATATTGTGGCATTTCACATCTCTGTGACTCTCCACAGCTCTTCCTTAATTTAAGGTATTATACCTAAGCATTGTGAATTTCCTTAACCGCATCTCCTATCTTATTTCCTCTGCCCTTTTTCATATTTTCATAGAAATTTATGGTTGGAAGGGACCTCGGGAGGTCATCTAGTCCAACCCTGTACTCAAAGCAGGACCATCTCCAACTAGATCATTCCAGCCAGGAATTTGTCAAGCCAGGCCTTAAAAAAACTTCCAAGGATGGAGATTGTACCACCTCTCTAGGTAAATTGTTCCAGTGCTTTACCACCTTCCTAGTGAGAAAGTTTTGCCTAATATCCAACCTAAACCTCCCTTGCTGCCACTTGAGACCATTGCTCCTTGTTCTGTCATCACCAAGGATCCAGGTTTTTCCGTTTCCCACGGAAAAATGGAGAAAACCACAGATTTCCTGGTTTAATCAGAAAAAACATGGATTTTCCCTTTCAGCAGGGAAACCCAGGGATTTCCCCCTTCTGCAAAGAGCTCTGCAGGCTGGCTGAGTTCCAGTCTGCAAGAGCTGTTTGCAAAAGCGGCAGGAAAGGCCCAACCCTGCCTGGAGGGAGAGGAAGAGGGGGAAAGGGCAGGACCCGAAGTTCTCACTTACCGGAGGCTGCCTTAGGATCAGTCTTCTTTATTTCTGGAGGTATGTGGGGCTTAGGGGTTGTGGGGCAGGGCTGCGGAGAAGCTGGCTAGGGGCTGAGGGAGTGAGGATGTGTTGGGGGAAGACATGAAGTGTCTGTGGGCTGGTGGGCACTCCTGGTGAGGCTTTCCCCAAAACTTTCCCCTCCCTCAGCCTGGCCAGGCAGGTGGGCAGATGGGGAAAAGGGGGGGGAGGAACAGAGTGCGCACCAGTGGACGGGCAAGAGGCACTGCCAGCCCCCCACCTCACATTCTGTGCCTGCTCCCAGGAGGAGAGCCAGGGAGGTGAGGGCAGCAGTGCCCCTCTGCAGGCCAGATGTGCAGCCTGGCCAGAGGGGGAGGGGGAGCTTGCACGCAGCAGCTACCACCACCACTGCACCACCACCATCAAACTTTGCACTGCTTGCCTATGGCCGGTGGCAGAAAAGCTGCATGGGACACAGGGTGCAGTGGTGTGGTGGCAGCTGCCGTGTGCAAGCCTTGCCCGGCTGAGCAGGCATGTGAGGCCCTCAAAGGGGCACTGCTGCCCTTATTCCTGCTTTGGGCAAGCGATGTGGGGTACAGCAGTGGCAGTGCACTGGTGCAGGGTACTGGTGGCTGTCACCATGTGTGAACACAGGAGAGGTGTGGGGGCAGCTGCCAACGGTGGTACGATGGCAGCAGCAGTGTGGTGGCGATGGCAGTCACCATGTACCAACACCACTGCACCGCTCCACCATGCGCCGCACAGCCCGGGGGCTAAGGGCAGCAGTGCCCCTCAATGAGTTGCACATGCCTGCCTGGATGGAGGGAACAGGGGCTCACTCACAGCAGCCGCCACCACACCACTGAGTCCCGTGCAGCTTTCCTGCTGCCAGCTGCGGGCAAGAGGTGCAAGGTGCAGTGGTGGCAGTGCAGTGGTGGTGGTGGCCGCTGCGTGCATCCCCCACAAGCTGGGCAGTGCATGTGAGGCCTAGAGAGAGGCACTGCTGCTCTCGTCCCCCCAGCCCTGTTCCTTGGAGCAGGCACAGAGTGAGCCGAGGTGGAGGGTGGGGACACCATGGTGTGTTGTGTGGGGCCAGCAGTGCCCCTTACCTCTCCGCTGCCATGCCCCGGGTTGCACTCTGTTTCCCACGCCCCACCTGTTCACCCACCTGCGCTGAAGGAGGGGAAGGTGTTGGGGAAAGCCCCACCAGGAGTGCCTGCTGGCCGGCAGGCACTTCATGTCTTCCCCCAACACATCCTCACCCCGTCACCCCCCAGCCAGCTTCCCCCCCAGTGGCAGTGGTGTGGTGGTGGCCACTGCGTGTGAACTTCCCTCCTCCCCGGCTGGGCGGTGCATGTGTGGCCTGCAGAGGGGCACTGCTGCCCTTACCCCCTGCCCTCCTGGGAGCAGGCACAAAGATACACTCCTCTTCCCCCATTCTCAATCTGCCCCCCAAACCCTTCCTTTCTCCCCATCCCCACACACACACCTACCTGCTGGGGGTTTGTGTTTGTTTGTGTATCTGTGTCTGCATGTGTGGGGCTACGGGGCTGTTCTGGGGGGCATAGGGGTACAAGCAGGACTCAGGAGGCTGTGGGGGGGAGTAAGGGGCCTTTAATTTTTATCATGGATTTTGGGTTTTTTAATCAGAGAATTTGCAATTTTTTATCACAAAATTCGTAATTTTTTATTAGATAATTTGTAATTTTTTATCAGGGAAAACCCTGATAAATCCCTGGTTATCACTGAGAACAGTTTAGCTCCATCTTCTTTGGAAACCACCCTTCAGGTGGTTAAAAGCTGCTATCAAATCCCCTATGTCTTCTCTTCTCCAAGCTAAATTAACCCAGTTCCCTCAGCCTCTCCTCGTAAGTTATGTGCCCCAGTCCCTGAACCATTTTTGCTGCTCTCTACTGTACTCTCTCCAAGTTGTCCACATCCTTTTTATAGTGGGGGGCCCAAAACTGAACACAGTACTCCAGATGTGGCCTCACCAGTGCAGAATAGAGCAGAATAATTACTACCCTCAATATGCTGATAGCGCTTCTACTAATGCAGCTCAGTATGATGTTAGCCTTCTTGGCAACAAGGCCACACATTTTGTTCTGCTTCTTTTCTTTTTTTACTTACATTGGAATGGCCCAAGTAATTTGCTTCTCCACTGACTTGTCATTTACTTTGGGATTGATGGAGTTAGATTATCATTAATATTTTAAAGCTGGGCACTTTATATGCACAGAAGTTACTTTTCATGCCATTATTATCCACTCTGAGAATGACATCAGTGGCATGTTATGGTGACCATAGTATTGATTTAGACTGAAGTATCACAATATACATTATACTTAATAGCAAAATCAAGGAAATTGTTGATAGAGTGAAAAGAAAAGCTATAATGACTCCAAGGAAATTGTTTTGGGTCCATTGGCCTTTATGACCTAATACATTTTTAGTGGAATTATTTTAGAGCACATTGTTTCTTAATAGCAAAATACAGAAGAATAGGATTATTTTCAATGTGCAATATTATTACCAGACACTACATGGCAAAAGGTTCAGAACTATTATAGCACTGATGAAAGGAGTGTACCTATTTATTCCAGTTTCTTCACTGAGGGCCAAATACAGAATCTGAGTATTTCTAGGCTGGACATAAGCCAGGTACATTAGTGTGGGCCCATATTCTGACAGGCCGCAGTCCCTTCTCTGCTGATTGTGCCAGGTGCAGAAATAATGATGTGTGAGAAGTGGGATAGCCAGATAAGAACTATAATTGCTAACATGTGAAAAACATCTCTTTGAAATGCTTTCTTTATGACTTTGAGCACTCTGCAGATTTTGGGGCAGCACAGACGAGGCACAGAGGAAATATATGACTTACCCAGTCAAAAGGCTAAATGTAATCCATTGTTTTGGATACTCAATGTTATGTCAGTGCTGAGCATCTAATTGTATGTGTGTGGGTTGTATATAGTAAAAAACCAAAACAAATCTATGTTAGAGAGACATAGTATTGTTATTAAAAATGTAGGGATAGGATGAACCATTTGAAAAACTATTAAAAACCTATTTTGCTAAAAAATTCTTTATGTTCTTATTAAAGCATTATTAAACTTCCCATTACATTAAACTTCACATTTTGCCAATAGGAACTATCTGACCAATGTTGTAATAGTTGATCAGAAAAATGAAGTTCAAATTTGCATGGTTTTCCCATGGTTTTCATTGAAAAGTTGACACCAGTATTCTGAGGAGCTTTTAGGAAAGCTGTGAAAACTCCTTCCTTCTAACATCTCCTAGTGTGGACACAGACATTGGCTTTGTGCCACCACAAAACATTTTATGGTGCCACAAAGTGAAGCCACATAGACGTCCCTATCTTCTGTTATGCTACAAATACTTAAATTTGTGGTCATGATAGGGTTACCATATTTTCAGTTTCCAAAAAGAGGACACCGGGGGGGGGGGGGGGGGGAAGGGGTATATGATTGTGGGGGGGCAATGATATGGCCATGCCCTAGCCCTGCCCCTCACTCCCAAGCCATAGCCTCCCTGTTCCTGCTGATACCCCTCACTTCTGACTCACAGGCCCCTGCCCCACCCAGTCCTGCAGGTATCCCTCAATCCCGACCTGCAGCCCTCTGCCCCACAGCCCACGCAGATTTCTCTCTCACCTGCCTGCAGCTGCTGGGGTCCACGCACAGAGCATATGATGCTCCTGCTTCCAATCACCTTCCTCCACTGCCTCCAGCCCCAGGCTCCTTCTTGCTAGGGCAAGCAGGAAGTGCTGGGAAAAAGCAGAGGCAGAGCAAAAACCTGGACATTTGCTTGCATTTCAAAAACCCACCCAGAGAGAGGACCAAAAAAGAGGACATGTCCAGGAAAACTTGTATGCATGGTAACCCTAGCCATGACAGAAGGCAGTGATAAACTATGCTGCTTTATTGCAGCCAATGTCTGTTTGCTTAAAGCGAGGGAATACAGGCAGACTGAAGATGCCTTCACTCTCCAATGACCCCTGGCAGGGGCTCAGTGGGCTTGATGGGCTCAGTTCTGGGCATCCTAGCAATTCCCAGGCAGGATTGGGCCCCTCAGGACCTGGGAGCTCCAGCCTTGCTGCTTTCCCTGCTTACCCAGACTCCAGGGATGTGTCTTTGTAAGCAGGAAAAGTCTGGGTTTTTTTCACTTACTCAGACATATCCTCGGGGTCTCCAGAGCACTCTGGGAAATTTCGGGCTTCACCCCAACTTGGGGCATGTGTCTACAAACAGGGGGGAAACTCCCATAGGAGGTTCCTCTTCTGTGCTTGCAGATGCATGCCAGGGAAATCCTCTTCCAAAGGATTCACGCAGCACATGTATTTGGAACCTGACACAGGAGGCCCAGCTGCAAGTGGGGGATTTTTCTGTGCTTACAGATCCAGCAGCATCTGTGGAGCATGGTAGGCTGTGCTGTAACTTAACTATTTCCAACCTTAGGGTGTGGATACATGAAATTTGAAGCTCTTCTAATTGTTGTGTGTGAACAAGCTGAAAATGATTCAAATGTAGCAAAACCGAATCAACTTTAACCCTGGATGAAGAAGTGTTAAAGCTGGAATAGTTTTGCTACTTCTGAATTATTCTCAGCTTGTTCACACATAACAATTAGAATGTTCCAGCTGCTTCACTTCTGAAACATTCCCCTTTTGAAAGGGATACAAGCATTCATGTGTTCATACCCTAGTGTTCATTCCTTAGAGATTTTTTTCTGAAAGATCCTTTAGGGGTCAGAAGAAGAATATCTTAACTGAAAACTGATTGCATTTACCTAAATCCAAGACAACTTTGATTTTAAGATGATCCTCCAGTAATTAAATTGTATACTTGGCAAATGTATGAATTATAATTTTTCATGTATAGGATCTAACTATTGGAGGGTCATTTTAAATTTGTCCCACTCACCTCTGCAGCATTGCAAGCAGTGGTAGGGGGTCAGGTGGCAAGGGAGTCAACTGGCCTGCCCTCTGCACCTTTCCCCTTACAGTCTATCTCCCATACCACTTTCCCCCAACCTCCTTCCCCTCCATCACTTGTCTCCCATACACTTCCTGGCACATGCTCCACTGCCACTTGCCCCTCCTCTCATCTGTCCCATCCTGTGGTACCTGTGCCCCTGATGCCTGCTCCCTCTCCCTCAATGCCATTGCAGCTTTGGCTTCAGCCCTGCCTGGGCATGGGGCATGGGGCACAAGGTCACTTCATTCCCTGCCTGGCCACAGTGGTTGTGGTGGTAGCAGCAGCAGCTCCAGCTGGAGCAGGAGCCAGAGATCCTGCTACCTCTGCTGCTGCTGCATGGCCAGGTGGGGAGCAGAGCTCCAGCTCCAGCTCCAGCTCCAGTCCTGAGTGCTCCAGCCCTGGATGTAGTCAAGTCCAAGATGAGGGGCTTCCAAGCATATTGAATGGCGATATAACTTTGTCTTGGATTTGAGTAAAAACCAAAAACAATTCATCAGAATTTTCCTGTCTATAAAGTGTTCCCCAGGAAAAAAAAAAAATTGGGTAATACTTCAGCTAATGATTTAAATGGAAATGTTGCTAAATTCCCAATTAGTTTGAATACTAGCCCCAAAATACCTGGGAGTTCTGATCAAAACCCAGGTTTCTGAGATGAGAATTCCTGAAGTTCTAATTCTTGCCTTTCTTATTGTAGATTCAAGTGAAACCATGGCAACTGCTAACCAACCTTATCTCACTTTTCCCATCTGCAAAATGGGAATAAGGCATTTACATTTGTAAAGTGCTTTGAAGATAAGTATAATTATCACTATTATTATTATCATCATCATCTCACAGTTCACTCACCAAACATAGCTCTGCCTTTTTTACTATACACAATAGAGGCCTATTACAGTAAACAGTAAGAATGTTTATGTCAGCTACCAAGTAAAGTTCTTCATGACATGAACTCACACATGCAATAGTAAAAAATACTGCAGATGCACACCTAAAGATAAGGGGAAAAAAGGAAGGCCTGACACAATAAGCACTCAGTTTTGTATTATACTACCCAGATATTTGATCAGCTAGAGAAGGACCTTTTTTATAATTAGGCTGGGAGAACCTAAAAATTTAGGTCAGATAATGTTAAGATCCTTAAATCAGGTGTATTCAAAACTTATCTTCTGTGGCCTGATTCTCCACTGCTTCTGCTCTCAGGACTCCTTCTGAAGTCATTGGAAATTTTGTGTGTAGGAATGCTCAAGCCTGGTGGTAATTTTCAAGGAGAAGGAACCTCAAAATGAAGAAAACAATATTCAAAGTGAGAAATCTTTTTATGGCATTAAAACCTTCCTGAGATCCCATTATTTTATATGCAGTCATGCCTCACCAATCCAAATCTGTTTGCAATCTCCATTTTTATGTGCTCAAAAATAAAATTAGATTAACAACACAGCAATGAGTAAGTGCTGTAAGACTGCTTAGCCAGGTAAATGGACAAATCATTTATAGATTAACTATGTCCAAGGACAATAAAATCAGAGGACAAACACAATCAACCAAGAATGTGTGCTTACAAAGACTTCCTGCCTGGACGTTGCTGTGTCACAAAGAATAAAAGACTTTATTTCAACAAATTAAGGATTTGATCCCATACGGCATTAAGCACCTTTAATTCCCACAGAACTCAACAGGGAATAAGGATACTCAGCCTCTCGCAAGATTAGTCTCAGAACGTGTTCAGGCCTTCTGGCTGTGAAGATAGTTTTCTTACTGCAATTCCATTTACTGCTGTCCTGTTAGTGCTCCAATAAAGAAAAAAATGCAGCACCAGATATGTGAATCCTCTATTTATCTCATATAAAAATTATCTTCTTGGACCAGTTTAAATTATTTGAATATATATGCAATTAAATCTGTTTATTCAAAACAGAAACTTCAGTTTCTAGTTGTGATGAGACCAATGCATCACAGTTATGGAGGATACTGGCTCAAGAAAAGTAGCAATAAGGAGTGATGAAGACCCTTTGATAAGGGTCCTGCACCCAATAGTAGATGCAGAACTTTGCAGCACAAAGATTACTTGCTTCCTGCCCCAAGCCCCAGAAGTGAAGACATATCATACTGTAGGACTGGGTAGGGACTGGACTGGTGAATCTGTGAGTTGGCAGATTCACTAGCTGTTTTCCACCCTGGAGTATAAGCTAGGCCTCAAAGCAGCTGCTGCAGCTCTCTACTGCTTTTCTGTGGACTTGGAGGAAAAGAACTTTGTAACAGGGCTGTCTAGCCCTTCAGTAGGCAGCATACAGCCCTGTTGTAGAAGCCCAGCTGTGGACATGTAGCTAATGAGGGAGTGTTCCATTAGCAGTTACAACCCCACAGCAGAGAGAGCAGAGAGCTGGGGGAAGGAGGAACTGGAACCCAGTTAAGTTTGCTATCTGGAAGGGGCCTCTCATTGCCTGGAGAACATCTAAGAGTTTTATTTCAAGGTTTATTTTCTGCAAGGATTGTGTTGTACAGTATTTAAAGGCATGGCTGAGGAGCTACCAAGGGAGCCAAGCCAGCCTGCAACACGACAAGCTTACCAACTCACAAGTTTCCTTTCCCTGAGCCCAGTAGTGGTCTTGACCTTGCAGTCCATTTTAAAAGTTAGTATAAGTACTGTTCACTATAGAAAGAAAAGGGAATCAGAGCCTAACACCATTAGCAGATGCACGATAAACAGGTCCAGGGAGGTGATGCTTTCCCTTTATGCAGCACTGATCAGGCCACAGTTGGAGTACTGCATCCAGGTTTGGGTGCCACACTTTAAGAGGGATGTGGAGAATCTTGAGAGGGTTCAGAGGAGGCCACTCGTATGGTCAGAGGCCTGCAAGCAAGGCCCTATGAGGAGAGACTGAGGGAGCTAGATCTTTGCAAGAGAAGGCTGAGAGGTGACCTTGTGGCTGCCTATAAATTCATCAGGGGAGGGCAGCAGGGAATAGGAGATGCTCTGTTTACTAGGGCACCCCCTGGAGTAACTAGGAACAACAGCCACAAATTGATGGAGAGCAGATTTAGCTTGGACATTAGGAAGAACTTCTTCACAGTAAGGGTAGCCAGAATCTGGAATGGGCTTCCAAGGGAGGTGATGCTCTTCCCTACCTTGGGGTTCTTCAAGAGGAGACTGGACAAGCACCTAACTGGGGTCATCTGACCCCAGTGCTCTTTCCTACCCAGGGCAGGGGGTCAGACTTGATGACCTACTGAGGTCCCTTCCAACCCTAATATCTATAAATCTATGAACCATTCTTCTATCCCCAAGTCCAAGGACTATGACCCTATTCACATAGACAATGTTTGAAAATCTCTGGGTTTTTGTTGGAAAGGCTAACCAAAAGGAGGGGGCAAATTATTCAGGGGAAAAGAATTCTCTGGTCATGTTTATTCTGTAATAAAGAGATGCATTATTAATTTTGTGCTGGCTAACCCAAGTTAGCTAAGTATGGTTAAAATCACAGAAAAATAAGACTGGAAGAGATCTCAAGAACTCTTCCAGTCCATGCACCTGCTCAAGAGATGCCTGCCCAGATAAACATTTATTTCATCTGTACTTAAATACTTCCACTGATGAAGATTCCACAGTCTTTCTAGGTCACCTGTTCCACTTCTTTACCACCCTCACAGTTAGAATGTATTTTCTAATATCTAAGATAATTATCCTTTGTTGCAATTTAAGCCCATTACTTATAGTCAAAATAGATTACTGATGATAACACAAATTAGGTTATCATCTTGTTCTAGAACGGAAAATTCAAGAGACTTTGGGTAGCACACTGGCCTCTCTCTGCAATCAATGGGATCTGGGCTGCATTCAGGTAAAAAACCCTATTTACTCCTCTTTTTAATAAATACATTTTGAAAGCCCCATATTGCCAGGACTTTGTAAATTGTACACAACTCTGAAGTCATTGTGTATGTCACACTCCCAGTAAAGTCAGTGGGAGTTTTCCATGTGTTTACTGCTGGATCATGCTCTTGAAGTGATTTCAGGGCCAGTTTACACATTGTGGCATGCCGCCTAGAAAATTCTAAGCAGCCTTAGTTCCCATAGACCTCAACCGGCCTTGAGGATATATGCATAGGCAAATCTAGGATTTTAAAGAGGAAGAGCTGAACTGGTGTTGCAGCTCAACCATGTGGGGAATGGGAGTGAAGTATGGCTGGGGCCGTAAGGCCTGCAGGGGCCACAGGGGCAACCAGGGAGCACTGTTTGCTGCCATCACTGTCCCCAGCCAAGCATGGCTCCCTCTGGCTGGTAAGGGAAACTCAGCAGGGGAAGCAGGGAGTGGGCACAGGAAGGAGGACTGCCTGCTGCTGCCACAGTGCCTGGCTGAGCCTCCAGCCCCAGCTGGAGCAGGGCAGGAGTGACCTGCACCTGAGTCAGCCAGAGACAGTAGAGTTAGTAGGCAGATCCCCCCTCTTCAAGTTCCTGTTCCCAGTTGCTTCAGCTGTGTGGAGTAGGTATGTGTGGTCTAGGCTCAGCTGGGAATGATGGCAGTGGCAGGCAGGTCACTGCTCTGTGGCTGCCCTCCCACCCCATGTTTCTTCTGCAAACCCAGAGGCTCCAGCTGTGAGAAGCAACTGCACAGGGTGCTGGGCTTGGCCAGGGTCAGGGTCAGCAAGGTGTCCCCTGCCAGCCTTGGGGTTGGAGAGCTCACTGTGCTACACAGCAGAAGGGGAGGGAGATGACCACACCCCTGCATCCCCCACTCTACCCCAAATATGTTTCTGCCCTGTATGAGAGATTTACAGCTATGCCTTGTCATTATTTTACTCACTAAACTTTGATTAAAGTCCATGGAAATTTTGTATATAGGAGAATGGCCCTTGAGAGCCCATCACTATGTGCTGTAAAACATGCTGCTTCTAGAAGTTTAATGCATTTTAGATCACTCTTAATCTTAGCAATGATGGCTAAAGTTATAGCTGACTGGGCTCATTTGTTAAAATATATATTTTATTATCCAGCTTAAGAGATTTTAAACAAATGCATTTTAAAGGTGACAGGTTTTGCTGTTAATGATTTCTGTAATAAATTCTAAGCTGTAAACCCCTCATTTCATTCTTTATTTTTTAAATTAGAGTTCCTTCCTAGATGCCATATATGTCTATGTAAGAAATGAGAAATCTAATCATGTTCTTACATGACTTTCATTTACACAGATTTTTTGTAAGAAGAATACAGAGGACTTCACAATAGCTGGAAAGAAAAGTTACCACTATCTGTATTTAGTTGAGTAAGCTGCCTCCACATCTTCCCACTGTTGGAGCATAAGCTTGGAACTTCCTACACAATAGTATAGAAGAGGTCCTTATCTTTCTCCCTCTGTAACAGAATTCTTAGACTATTAAAAAGGGCAGTTTTCTTAAACTAGTTCACTGCAGAATTAGTACAGACTGTTGACTCATGCTTTAGAGAATAACAGGTTTATCTGACAGCCAACTATATCCTAACAAATTGAAGGAAAGACAGCTTTTACCATTTCAAGAGTAAAAGTCCAAATAAAAAAAAGTATAGGACCATCATGGGTCTGTTCTCCAGAGCAGTGAGTTTTGTTTGAATCAGAATAGTACAAGAAGATTTCCGGGCATCATTTTCACCTGCCTTAGTATAGAGGCAGGCCCAGATCTATTTATGACCTTGGCAGTCAAGCTGTTGTTTTAAAAGACTCCAATGGCTTTGTTTAACCTACACACAAGGGCTTGGGAGGTACAGAAAGTCTGTTGTGCCCTTTCAGAGAACAACATTCTAAGCTTTGAAAAGCCTTTAGCCAAGACACCCGACAATCAAAGGTAACACTTTGACAGCAGATTATGCATCTGTTAAGAGTTTTCCTACTACTTCTGTGTTGCTCCCTTTAGCCAGGCAAGGAAAATAATGGATGCTAGCACAGAGACCTTAGCACAATAAACAGGTTTCACACAAAGGAGATACCCATAAGGATCTGTGTTTTTGATGAAATGTGAAAGCCCTTAATAACATTTTTTTAAAAGTGCATTTGGGATAGGATTCCCCCCATATTGATGGTATTATGCCCCTGGCATTGTACTTGGTTGACATAAATGAGATCCAGGACCTCAGACTACCAAGGCTGGGTAAAAAGGCCTCTGGAATAAGTACCACCCCGATGAAAAGTGTATGGAAGCAAGATGCCCTTCCACAGCAGATAGGGCAAAGGTTAATAAAGCCAGGTACCTCACTGCCACTACCACCTGGGAGAAAGCCCGATTAGTAAATGAACAGAGCTAGATTTTCAGTGCTGCACTCATTTGACCTGGCTGATGGTGAGGGAAGTCTCCAAGAACAGAGCCCTTCCGAGGAAGAGTGCTTGGGAAATGATTGTGCTGGAGCCTTTGCCAACCTAGAAACCTCCAAGGACTCCAGTACTGCTTGCTGCAGATATAGTGGTGAGCAGATTTCCAAATCTGAGGAGACTTCCTTGTCAGTAGGCTTTTGAGAGACAGGTACAACCACACTTCACCAGCCTAGTGAAAAGTGAGGAAGGATATCAAATATGCTTAGAGTTCACTACTGTTAGCTTGCTAGTTCCTATGCTGCACATGCCTCAGCCCAGCTGTTGGGTATGGTAGACAGCTCAGAGGCATCCTGAGTACATGCCCCACTGTTGCTTTCAGGCTCTTCTGCTACCGAGGGCCTGAGAACAGTACTGGGGCATGAGGTTATGGCTATGTAGCAGGTTTGGTCCCTGATGTTGGCTGTGGCAACCCCTGTTGGCCACATAAAGCCTGCCCCACTCCAGCTGCCTGCCCCACCATGATGTATATGAAATGGGAGGCTACTCTGAGTCCTGGACTGATCCTGGTCATCTTTAATTGACCTAGCCAGACTCTTGGTCCTATTGATTGCTGGTCTCTGGACCCTTACTTTGCCACCCAATTTTTCTATGTTCTCCTGGATTTTGTCCTGTCCTATGGGCACCAGTCATGGCCCTTTCCATGCCTCAGAGCACTAAATTGCCTTAGAGATGTTAATCATGGCTTCCCCCATAGCCACACCCAAGCTTCATAGGAATTAGTCACTACTAGTTAGCAATTCCATCCACCCCCTTAGACCTTGGCCTTTACAACCTTGACTCCTTTCTTCTGGAGGTCACCTTTGGCCCTTGCCCACTCATCCCAGCTATGGGCCTCAGCATTAGTTACTGTTCAGTTCCCAGCCATGGCCCGTCTGGCCTCAACCTTCTCTTTAGACTCCTAGCCCCGTTGTGGCTTCAATCCCTCTGCCTTAGCTCTAATTATCACAGCCTTAGCCCACCTCTGTTCAGGCTTCAGCTTTCCCAGCCTTAGCCCAGTCATACTCCTGCTCAGTGCAGAGATTGCCACCCACAGTGCCCCAGACACTTTGCTACATGGCCTCCTGTCCAACCTGATAGCCACAGCTCAGTCCTCCTGTGTTTAACAGCCCACAATAATAAAAAAACACAATCAACAACATCAACGGGGGCTGAATGCCTCTCTCCAGCTCCTATACTGTTTGCGTGGCTTCTCCCAGCTCTGGTTCTCCTGAGCCTACTCACAGTTTCACTTCTACCCAAGTGTGTGTCATATTGAAGGTAGTAATCTAAAGGCTTGTAATAAATGCCCATTAGCCAGTTTAGAAAAAAGACAAGATTCATCTTCTTATCTAAGTCATTGTTTGTGTAGCCTGGCCTTGCTCAACATCTTAATTCTTGAATTTTATCTCTAGAAGCCTTTAACAAGGTTAACATAAAAACAACCCTTAAGCAAACATCCCACATTCCAAGAAATCAAACCCCAGGGGCCTTCGAAAGGAGGTTGTAAAGAAGGGTCACTGCAGTAGTGTGGAAATTCCCCAAAGCTGTTAAGAGAGATCCGAGCCCAAATTTGGGAGTAGTGACAGGTTTGGGTAGGAGGGGCCCAAGACAGCAACTCACTCAATAAAAACTGTAACCTACTGTCTCAATTTGGAGGTAACCTCACTTGCAGAACAATGAAGGAAGAATCGCAAGTGTAGGCCGGATCAGACTGATCACCTGAACCACCCTCTCTGTGAACACGAATCTCTTAGTTCACGCTGAAGCCGTGGAGTGCCCGAAAGGGACTGAAGGAAGGGGACTTGTTCCTATCACTGCTGAGGCCAACCCATTGAACCGTACTACTGAGGCCAGCCCATTAAATTGTACTACTGAAGAATGAAACCATATTTAGGTGTTTGGCTTCTTGGAATTCTGGAATTGTAAGTATATTATGAAAAATAATAGTATTAACTCAAATTTAACGTTTAGTTGTAATTGTAGTTGTTTTTGTAATATTAATTCTTATAACATTGTTTGGGAAGGAAGTGCATTTGGAGCATTGTTTCTGATATACGTAGTTATTGTGTTCTCAATGTTTGTGGTATTTCTTAAAGCTAAGCAGTGTTATATGCGTAGCAAAGAAATTTAAAATAAAATTGTGTTGTATGAATTAAGTGTGCAATCTTTGTGAAGTTGTGCGATCAACTAAATACTCCCCCATCCAGGCACATCAAACAAATCAGTAAGTTGTGTGGGACCTTTCTCTATTCCATAACCCACTAAAGAGTCTGCACCAAAGCCACCTTCTTTTAGCACAGTCTAAGATAGGCTAGCTCTTGTGGCTCAGGAGCTTAAATCTTTCAGAACTCCACCTCTTCTGGTCAAGTGATCCCTTGACCACGTATAGGTGTCTTCCCTCAACTTAAAGGGCAGCCTGCCTTCATCTGCTACAGTTTGCCCATCTACTTCTCTGGAGATCTGCCCTTTTGTCTTGCAGCTGGCTCCTATATAGCTACACTACAGCATTTTTTTTAAAGGTCCTGATCCAAAGTGTACTGAAGTCAATGGAAGTCTTTCTATTGATAACTATGCTTTGTATCGGGCTCTTAAACTGGTATAGGCATTTTATACTTTGCGGAAGTCCCTGACTCCACAAAGTACAAAGCTGTGAAGAATCAGACATTTCATCAGAGCAAGATTGTTGCATCACAAATATCTTATCAGACTTCAAGGGCAAAGTATGGATAGAGCTGAGGCATTCCACAAAGTATCTGCGATCAAAGGGACATAAATTACAATAATTAGAAACAAGAATAGCTGGAAAAAATCAGTTTCTTTTTCACTTACCTATTGCTAGTTCAAGGAAGGATTAAATGAGAACCTCCTGGGGACTATGAGAAAAGCTTGCAGTTAAAACATTCATTATTGCTAGGAAGCCTTCTAGTCCAAAATATTTGGATAAAGTCTTTGTAGTGGCATAAAACGGTGTCTTTTACTTGATGCAAGAATGCCTATGCCTTGGTTCTTGGGGCTGCATCTTAGCCCAGACCCACAAGGAAGTAAGTAGATCTCTCTACCCTAACAAGTAGGTTAAAATATTCCACTGGATGGCTTCTGTTTACAATACATAACTCCCTGAAAACCTACCTTGAAAACTCAGCCTGACCTGAAGTCCCCTACTCCAAAGAATGGGCTTTTAAGGCCTGTTAACAAAGGACTTGCCAGAGCGGCTGGTCTAGTCCACTAGTTTTTCTGTGACAGTGGCCAGCATGAGGTGTGCATTAGAGGAAAATGTCAAGACCATAGGGAATAATCAACCCCTGCAGCATAAAATTTGCTATCTGTTCCAAACAAAATTGCTATTCAGGAATACGGGCCTTCAACAACTTTGTGGAATCCTACCAAAATACTGATTTCCGGTGAATGTTGTAAAGGAACAAAGCTACTCCTATCCTTTTGTTTAGGATGTTTTGTTTGTCTGAGTGAAACAAAAACCCCAAATGGCCTCAAACCTTGGGGAACACAAAACTTAGCTCTGTAAGTCACAGTCAAGTTATGAGGTCTCATCACAGCCCCAAACGAAGCCCTGGGTCCAAAACGCTCGCTGTCAACCCTTTTATTTTGGCATTATTCTTAAAGTCTACACTTTGGGATATATATACATTTTAGGGACATTTGGATCTGATCGCCACTTGCAGGGCGCGGGACCAGCTACGTTCCAGCGCCAAAGACAAGCGGGACGTAAAGCGGCGAGAGCGCGTGCGCCTTTTTGCGGGCAGAGGCTTCACAGCTGAGAGAGCGCATGCTCCCCCACTCCGGGCATGCGCAGTAGCGCCGTAGGGGGAAGACTCTTACGGGGACTTCCTTTGGCAGCTCGGGGAGGAAGAAGCCGCTGTAGTGCGTAACTGCGCTTGGCAGAAAGCGTCGCCGCGGCAGGTGAGTGGCGCAGTAGGGCATCGAGAATCGCTGGGTGGGGGTGGTTGGCTCTCTCCTCCCAGGTTGACGCGTCACACCGGTTTGGGCACCGTGGGGGGTCCCGTGTGAACCCGCTGCTGAAGGCTTGATTCGCATTGGGACCGGAGCGAGCGGGGAAACACTCCCCACAGCCCTGCGCCTGGGGGCAATGGCGGCTGCGTGTCAAGGGGGTTCTGAGTGCGATCGCTCCTATTGGAAAAAGCTCCGTGTGCGACGACCAATCAGATGCGCTTCCCACAGCGAGGCGGGCTACATCAGGCCAGTGCGGGCGGTAGGGGGAGGGGGAAGGTTTGTTTGATCTTGATTGCGGCCAGGTGTACGGTAATAATTACCGTGTTTACACGATCATTTCGACCCTTGTAGGGTGTATCATCAATAATAGCAAACGTGTTCAAAATGTACCATGTTTCAGGGGTATGTATCATATGGTATGTACCATAATTTTTGAGGCATTTCATGGATACAATATGTGCAAAACCCAAGTCACTCAGGGAAACTTAACTGACTTAGGTTTGCTGTCAGCACTTTCTTATGACAGCTAGCCAGGAAATAAATAAGTGCTTCAGCTCTGATGACCCAGTTCTCACTCAGTCACTGCAAAGTTACAGTGAGCAATATAAAGTAAGAAGATGACTTATTTGCATATTTTTTCAGTGTACGTTGTTTTTCAGTGAATATAATCATTTGGAGCTTCCAGTACAATAATTTAATATTTAAGACCTGGCAACGCTGCCTGTCTTTTCTGTTCAGGTTGTGGGTGAATGACGCATGTCATGGCCTTCCATGCCAAGGTAGAAGAAGAGGGCTGGGATAGCCAAGACAGGCTAGAAGCCCAGCCAGAGAGGCGGAGGTTTTGCAGGGTGATTCCGCTAGAGAGGTGAGGGTTTTGCAGGGTGATACCGCAAGCCAGACTTGCGATGGTGCTGTTTTTGGGATGACGTTAGACAAGCTTTCGATGAAGAGCATCTGGCAGGCCTTGGAAATGCTTGTCTAACTTTATCCCACCTCTACTGAGTTGTTTGGGATGATATACTGCCCCATGGGCCCTGCCAATATTACATATTGCACCAGTGAACTGCGCAGTATACATTGAGACCAGCCAAACATGCAAAGGAATGAGCATGCAATTCACTGGTCAGTCATGCAGTAAATTAAGACTGGCCTAGCGTGCACAGGAACCATCAAGCAGTTCATTGATTGGTCACACAATAAGTGGACTGGATGTGCAAAGTACTGAGCACACAATAAAAATGACTCTCCAGTGGGCCTGCGCGAGTTGGTAATGATCCGATCCAGCTTCGGATCCAGCCGCTTCGGATGGCTGCGATCCTATCCAGAGCCCCGGATCGGTTTGCCACTTCGATCTGGCTGAAGTGGCACCGAAGCTTTGGAGCTGCCTTGGCTATCTGGCTATAGGTTATAATGGGGGATAAATTAAATATCTATAACTTTGTTATTTTAGTTCCGATTTGGGTGCAACTTGTAGCCTAGCCTGCCAGGTTTCAAGAAGATCGGTGCAGGGGCTTGGGGGGGAACTGTGCCCCAAATTCTTGAAAGCAAAACTTTTGTCATATCTGCGTGTTACATCACACGGCCCTGAAAACTGCAGGGGTGGTAGCCCCGGGTGAGGCCACAAAGCCTGCCAAGTTTCAAGAAGATCAGTGCCGGGGTTTGGGGGGAATTGCACCCCAAGCTGCTGACAGGCAAAACTTGTCATGTGGGTGGGTGCTTGGGCGACTGTGTCTGTCTTGGGGCACAGGGGAGTTAAATCTAGTGCAGGCTTGATTGCTGGGCTCTGCCAGGCCACAAAGCTTGCCTGATGTGTGCGTCTCGCTGGGAGACAGGCTGGGGTGGGGGGAAAGGGGATGTAGCAGCTCAGGTAAAAGTGCAGAGGTGCCTGGGGTGTCAGATATCCGGCAGGTCGCAGTGTGCCAGAATTCCACTGTCTATATTGAGTCCATGAGTCTGTGTACTTACTACCTAGGAGACTGATGAACTGCAGTTCATAGGCCCAGCTCTGAAAAGTGGTTTGTACATTCAAACAAGCGCCTAACCTCATCACCAGAACTGAAGCCAACTTCCTACAGCTCAAAACACAAAACCTGCCAACTATCTCCAGTGTTTTTTTGGTGAGGAATGTGCCCCCACAGGTAGTTGGGTTTTGTTGTTTTTGATAAGATTCTGGTGTGCAGTTTGTGGACCCCCACAAACTGCACACCAGAATCTTATCAAAAACAACAAAACCCAACTACCTGTGGGGGCACATTCCTCATCAAAAAAACACTCTGCCTCCACTCTCTCAGGCCTGATCCTGAGAAGGAAGAAATTACAATGCAAACCACTTTTCATAGCCGGGCCTATGAACTGCACTTCATCAGCCTCCTAGGTAGTAAGTACACAAACTCATGGACTTCATATAGACAGTGGAGTTCTGGCACACTGCGACCTGCCGGATATCTGACACCCCAGGCACCTCTGCACTTTTAGCTGTGTTGTGACATCCGCCTTTCCCCCCTCCTCCCCACATAACTTGTCTCTCCCCCCATGATGCCTCTATTTCCATTTTCACTGACTGGCTTTCTTGCCTGCACTGTGCGCCAGGCCAGCCTCTGGCTTTACTATTCCTTCCATCCAGGACCACCTGCTGGTACATCCTCAGCCTAACAAAGAGGTTTGCAACCCTAAAGCTGGTGTTCCGGGCAGCTAAGCTGAGCTCACCAGGAGTCTCGCAACTGCACTGCAACCAGCAAGTGTCAAGCTTGTCAAAGATGTGACAGGTCTGGGCTTTCCCCAGCCAGGACATTGTGTGTGAGTACATTAGCTAGAGGTTATGATGCCTCCTCCCCGCCTTTCACGAGGGGATTGTTGGTCCTGGCATTTACGGGGCTGCCATGCTGCCAGCAGTTTGTCCCACCAGGCCTCCCTACCCTGGCAGGGTGCAGTTTTAGTGGTCATGCCCAGGACCTGGGGCCTCCTCTTTCTCCATAGCCCCAATCCCATACCTCCAAGTTCATCCTGGCAGGGGAATGAGCTCAGCAGGGGCATGTTCTTCCCCTGCTGGCTGGTGATGCAGTCAGTGCCCCCCTCCAGCTGAAAGCGGGGCATTACTTGGCTTTTCAAAAACTCAAAAAAGGAAATTGGTACAGACAGAGTGAGGAGGGTGGCACTTGGTCTGTCTGTAGGTGGAGCTTGGGGAACCCCAGCAGTGGGAGGTTCACCTTTAGGAACACCAGTTGCTCCACCAACGTAAGATCCAAGCAGGTGCAGTGGGGTGTCACAACATCCCCAGCAATGCTGAACACCCTTTCGCTTGGAACACTGGTCGGTGGAGAGGACAGGTGTTGCCCGGCAACTGTGGCCAGATCTTGCCACACCTGCCTGTGGTTTGCCCAGTAGGCCAAGGGGTTGCAGTCCAAAGGCTCCACATTCTCAGTGAGATAGGTAGCTACTGAATCCTCGGCGCTACCTGCCCGATGCTGGGGTCTGGTGCGTTTGCGTTTGGACCCCAGCATTGAAGTCATGCCCATGGCCCACATTGACAGTGGCTGGTGTGGAGGAGATTGGCTGGTGCTGGTACTGGTGCTGGTGTTAGGAGTGCTGGCACGGAAAAGTGGATCCCCCTCTTCCACATTCCCTCGTCTCTGCACTTCAGCCTCCTGGACTTTGTTCACCAGTACCTGTGTCCAGTGATCAAGGGTTTTGGGGCTGCCAGTGCACATGCTCCCCTTCACCCTCAGGTCACACATGCCCGCCATCATGTGGACTGTACTGGACCGCAAGGGATCCAGCCATCTCCTGATGCCCTCCTTCAGCCGCCTCACCAGTGCCTGCATGCCTAGTGACAGTGGCCTGCCCCAGCCAGCAACATTGATCCTCTGGAACTTCTCCATTTGGTTCTCCAGTTCCCTCACTAGGGGGATCACCTGGCTGAGCAGGGAAGGCCAGCACTAAGGGTCTTGGTGGCCTCGAGGAAGGTCTTGAGGACCACCAACATCTGGGAAATGGTATCCCGCTCAGCTCTGTTCAGCGGGCCGCTGATCCCGATCTCCCCAAAGAAGGCCATCTCATGGATGGCCTTCTGTTGCTCCACCAGCCTCTCGAGCGTATGTGGAGTTCCACTGAGGTTCCACATCCCACATGATTCTGTGCTGCGGGATGCTCAGCTCTGGCTCTTTCTCCTGCAGCATCTTGCCCCCCGTGATGCTGCGGTGGAAGTAGCCTGCCACCTTCCTGCATTTTGAAATCAGCTGGCTTGTAGCAGTACTGGTCTCAGTGCCGTCACCAGCAGCCCTGTCCCTTTCCAAGGCATCCCTCACTATTAGGTGCAGCCTGTGTGCCACACAGAGGATGCCAACAAAATTGGCAACATGGACAGCCTTCACCATATTGGCCCCATTGTCAGTGACCATGAAGCCGCGGGTGAGCTCAGCCTGCCCAATGAGCCACCCCTGTACCATGCGGTTCATGGCCCCCATGATCTCCCTTGCCGTGTGGGACTCATCCAGCACGTCGACTTGCAGTAGAGCCCACCGACGACCTGACTGAGTGCACCAGTGCCCTGTGAGGGAGAAGTAAGCGTGATCACCACCCTGGTTGCTCCAGATGTCAGAAGTGAAGTGCAAGGCTACCTGCGGCTCTGCCTTGTGTAGCTACTCCCTCAAGTACTCCCTGCATGCCTGATACAGGGAGGGCACCCCCATCCGGCTAAAGGTGGTGCATGCAGGCACTTTGTAAGATGGGGCCAAAAGTGCTACAAACTGCCTGAACCCTGGCCGCTCAACTAGGGAGAAGGGCTGGCTATCCAGAGCAAGCATCTCTCCAATAGTCTGGGTGATCTCGCTTGCCTTTGCAACTCACCCCCCTTTCTGTCCACCTTTCCTCCACTGGTCCAGGGTGGCCTGCCTCTGCTTTTGGGGGATATGGGTTTTTGGTGTGAGTGGGGGACTTCCCTATCAGCATACTCGCACTGGTGCCAGGCTGAGCAGCAGCAAGAAGGGCAAGGGGGTGTTGCCTCCTCAGATGCAGCAGCATGGCCGTGGTGAAGTGTCTCACGTCTTTGCCATGGCTCATGTGCCTTCGGCAGTGCTGGCAGATGGCAAACCTGGGATCATCTGCCACCTCAAAATGATCCCACACTACACCACTCCCCTGCTTCTGGGTTGAGGGTGAGGATTCTGCCTTTTCCTCCTTCTCAGCAGGCTGAGGCTAAACAGCAGGAGGAGCTGCCTTAGCTGAGCCATTTGCCTCTACAAGCTCAGCCTCCTCCGAGGTGCTGCTTTCCAGAGGGGACCTGGGTTTAGGGGAAACTTGAGGGGTGTGGAGCACAAACTCTGATTCCTCCTCAGTCCCCAGAATTGCCTGAGCCAGCGCGCTCAGTATCCCTGGTTCCAGCTCCTCCTCTGGCAGTGGGAGATTCACACTGAGAACTGAAATTGGGGTGGAGGAGGTAGTGATTCCACTGCTGGTGCCCACTTTTGGACTGAGTGGAGGTGGTGCAGGTACAGGGACGGCAGGTGCAGACACTGCTCCCACTGCCTTGGCTTCCACCTGCAGCACTCTTGTCATGGCTGCTTGGGAATAGAATGTGTATGTGTTTGGGATGGGGGCCTTGCAGCTGTAGCTCTCTCCCTACCCCCTCTCCCTCCCCTGCTAGAAGACCTGGCACCTGCCTTTCCAGCACGCTTCATATTGATCTTTCCTGTGCTGCAAAAGGTCGCTGTGTGAGTGAATCCTTTTGTATATCTGTCTGTCTTGTTCTCCTGTGAATATCTGTGTCTTGTTCTCCTGTGAATATATTATCTGTGTCTCTTTGTGCACTCAGGATATGATCTGTGTGTCTTGTTCTGTTGTGAATATCTGTCTGTCTTGTGCTGTGATTTTTTTTTTTTTTTTTTTTCTATATTGTGGGTCTCTGTGTTTGCATGCGTGGAAGCAATCTATGCCTCCCTGCACAGTGATAGTTAACACGGGCTGGGAAAACACTCCTTTCTTTTTGCAAAGTTTCCAAGAAAAAAAGAGAAAATACAAATTCAAAGAAATAAATTGAATTGTAATACTAATAATAATTGAATAGAATAGCTAAGCTAAGCTAAATCCTAACTACTCCTTCATAACAAGAAAAAGGAGCAAGCAAGTCTCAGTCTGAGTGCTCCTCTCTCACACAGTTGCTGACAGGGAACGAGCTGCAAAAGGTACTGAAGGGCTGGAAACAGAGGCTTTTATGCTGTTTCTAGTCCCACCCCACAGATGCTGCCATTAGAAAGGTAGCTAGGGAGAAATCCTTCTCACTGGCTCCCTACAGACATCAGTCTTCGCTCCCCCTCCTTTCCCCCTCCCACTCTCCGTCCGTCCCCCACTCCCCCTCCCTCTTCTAATTGTGCCTCAAAATGGCCGAAGCGGGTCCGAAGCAGATCCAAAGCACTTTGGATGCCCCTGACCCACTCTGGATACCATTGCTGGAACCCTGCTTCAATTCGGACATGCCGCTTCGGACCCGAAGCATCTGAAGCAGCTCCGGATCTGAAGCGGGATCTGAAGACTCGTACAGCCCTACTCTCCAGCTATAAAAAGAGCTGACCAACTAGAAAGTTAGTGCTTGAAAATGTCTAACAACTCTATAGCTGGTTTCTATTCACCTTTATTTTGAAAGTGTAGCAGGGCCCTAAGAAAACCTTGCCTCTTGCATAATTTTTGGACAGTCACTGCTGCAACATGGCTCTAATGCTACATTTAAGGGGAAGAATAGACAACCAGCTTGGTGTGAGACATTTTGGCTCTGTCCATGACTCCCCCTAGAACAGGTGTGGTCCACCTGTTTATTCACTCGGCTTAAATGGAAGTTAAGTTATATAAATTTTAGGGACGTTTGGATCTGATCCCATTTGCAGAGCACGAGAGTGCGGGACCACTCCAGTGACAGGAACAGGCTAAAATGGGTGGGCGACACAGCAGGGAGAGCCCATGCTCCTTTTCTGTGGGCAGAGGCTTCACAGCTGAGAGAGCGCGTGCTCCCCCGCTCCAGGCATGCACTTGGATTGTTCCAAGGCAAAGTGTTAATTCCAGTAATTCAGTGGGGCTTAACAGGGTACATTGAGCTTGTTTGTCTGGATTTGGTGTGTCCCAAAACCCTCTGGTGCGAATGAAACTAGTTGCCTGTTTTTAGCCTAAGCCTTGTGTGTAAGCATATGGGCTGTGTCTGCTTTGGTGCGAGTCATATCCCAGCCTTGTTGGAGCCACATCAGACTGGTTGTTTATTTTTAGCCTCTGAGTCTGTCTTGAAAATCACCAGCAGGTGTCTGCATCTCAAGGGGCTAATTTTGGTGACATCCTTAAAAGGTTTGTGTAGCTATTTGCTGCATCCCTCTAGCTGAGACCCCCTGCTCTGACCTAAACAAAGAGCAGAAAGCCCTGATGCTCTGAGGAAGGGACCTCTTGGATTCTATGCTCCTTCCTCCCTCTTCTTCCCAGAGCTGGTTGTCAAAGCCAGGGATATTTACCAACCTCATCATTGCAGAGGGAAATAGCACCAGTCCTTCAGCATTTGGGACCTAATCTGACCATTCCCTGTGTGGGTCAGCTTTCTCCTTCTTAATTTTGTGTCATGGTGGAAGTGAGGGCCTTGTTACATGTTAATTTTAAGTGGCTCCTGAAGCTCTTAACACCTGGGTTGTCCTCACATTAACACCTGAAACTGGTGTTACTCACTTGTTGTGCAGCTCAAAGTTATGTCACTCCAGGGAACGATTATCTGTGATCTGTGTTATCCAGCTCCTGCTATAGGTGTACACCTTATATCAGGGGTGGGCAAAATGCGGCCCACCAAGCCATTCTGTCCAGCCCCTGGGGCCCCTAAAAAATTTACAAAATTAATATTTATCTGCCCTGGGCTGCCTGTCATGCAGCCCTCAATGGCTTGCCAAAACTCAGTAAGCGGCCCTCTGCCCAAAATGATTGCCTGCCCCTGCCTTATATAAACCGTGTTAACCCTTCTCTGCCTGCTCCTCTGGGACAGACAGCATTGGCAGCCACAAATAAGTGGGTGGGTGGGTGGGTGGGAGAGCCAGGGGACATGGGGGAGGGGTTTGTTACCTTCAGTCCTCCAGCCCGCTGCCGGTCTAGATATGTGACTGCTCCAAAGTCAAGCTAGTACTAATACTAATCAACATTTGTGCTGCTCAGAGTGGTTAAGTACAAATATTCGGGGGCATTAGGGGGAGGTGAAATTGATTCAAAATGGCTGTCCAATATCAGGTAAGTCAGGATGGGGGGCTAGCTGAGGGGTTGGGGGTCCAGTAGGCTGGAGGGGATCATGGGTCTGCCAGGGGATGGGCAGGTATGACACACAAAGGACAGGGGGAGCAGGTACAACCTGCAGGGGGGGCAGGTGTGACCCATGAGGGCTGCAGCTGCCCTGCACTGCATGGGGCGGGGGCTCTGCCACAAGCCCCCAGATGCCCTACTAGCTGCTGCATAGCCGGTGAGTGCTTCCAACCATAGGTCTTTCTGAGCTGGAATTGGAAATAGCTGAACTGCTAGTGTATAGACCAGACTAAAACCATGACTGAGATTTGGAGCTGGGTCCTCCGGTGTGATCTGGGTACATTATGCCATTCTGCTGGTAAGCCATTTTAATGAATTACCCAGGGACTTCCTAAGTATAAGGGAAATCCATGACTGGCATACACCTAGCATAATGTTCCATTTCTGTTACACTTGCAGACTATTGTCAGCACTGGCATTTACAAAGAAAAGGGAGGATGGCTGGAGCCTCTTGGAGGAAGCTTTAGTTATGATTTTTTGGTGGGAGGGGGTAGAGTGGGATTAAAGAGCTGGATAAAATTTATCACAGCTTTTGGACTTTTCTTGGCTATTCCAATGATCAATATTCAGATCCTGGCTGAATCTAGAGTGTGGGGAGACTGCAAATGGTACAAATACATCTTTGCAGTCCCCTCCTACTGCACCATTTAAGGCTGGGAAGCACCTGGCACAGGTTGAGAATTTGATTGCACTGTGAGAGTATAATTGACTCTGACTGGTTGTGTGTCAAAGGCCCTGCACTGTTAGTAGTTACTGGAAACATTGCTTTGGGTCAGCAGAACTTTGATTTACATTCTTTAACTGTGTTTATTCCTCCTAGAATTTGCTCTAACTTTAACTGTGTTAACTCCTAGATTTGCTCTATATATGTTTATGGTTAATATATGGTAGTAAGTAGTCAACTTATTAGAGATGCATCTAATACATAAAATAAATCATCTTCAACATCTCTGTTTTTTTCCATTGCTTTCTGAAAAAATGAACTTTCTCTTGCCAGAAGTAGCAATGAGATTATTATAAGTGGAAGAGATTGGGAAGAAAATCTTTCTTCTCTGATTCTTCTACATTTACTTTGTGCATTTGACAGTAAATGTTCTGGATACAGTCTGTGTTCTTAATTTCTCTTTATGTGTGCGTTGGGTAGTTTTGGGGCGTGGTCTTGCATATAGTGACAGGCATGAGAAAAAACATTTAACAAAGGGAAAAGGGTGGTTGTAAGACCATAACTGGTCAGGAGAACTTGGGAACTCAGTTTTGCTCAGTGGTTAGTAAAAAGCAGCATTAGATATGTGGGAACTCTTATTTGAATGGTGTAAAGAGTATTTTTCCATAAGGTGTCAATTAGCTTCATTCAATTTAGATGCAATATACAGCATACTATAGGTAAGTATGTAGCTTGGGAATGGGAAAAAAAGGCTGCGCACTTACCCAAGGCACTTAGAGCCTTGTCTTGAGCTTTTCATACTGTCTTAAGACACCTTGTGCCTCCTAGTAGCAGCCTTGAAGTTGATAGGACTTGTCAGTTCAGGGCTGCTTCAGAGGCTTTGAAATTGACAGCTATTAGTCAGTTTTACTAATTATGCACTAAAACAAAATGCATTTGCCTTACAGAGTAGACTAGACTTTCTCAACCTTTTTAGACCCAAGGCACTCCTCAGAAAATGCCAGCTTTTTTTTTTTTTTTTTTGTCCATAGAAAAATAATAGAGCATTCTATTTCTGTTGCAAAGAGCTCAGAAAGACCATAGCAGGTCAGACTGTTTGTTACGCTAAGGATTCCTGTATGAAATCTCTGGATTTATCTTGTGAATCATGTATATACATTTGCGCACCTAACTGTTAATATTGTGCAATACTGTGTGGCCCCCTTAAATAGGTCTTATGGTACATCAGAGTGGCACCCTGGTTGAAAATTTCTGCAGTAGACAGTGGGGCAGAAAGCTCTATCCACTTACTGATATGCAAATAACCCATGTCTGTTACAGTGGAAGCATAAGACTGGTGGTATATTATGCAATTAAGCAAATTATCTGCTTATTCAGTATTCATCAAAGTGGAGTATGCTGTAATGCTTCCTTCTGCTCCCTGGAAAATGACTCGTTAAAAATCCTAAATTGAATGATGGGATATGCTAAGGTTATACTAATATTGTTGTCTCACTGTTTTACTGGTTTGCAGATAGGTTGAGTATCAAGCCACTGCTCATGCAAATTGGCTGGGTTGGGAAAAACAAACAAAGGAGTCTTATGGTCTTTATTTATCCTTTGTGTGTTTTTTCCTTTTTCCTGCTCTCTAGGTGGCTGATTTTTGTAAAGTACCTCTTTAGCAGTCATGGTAGGAAAATGCTATTGTCTCAACGCTGTTGTCTCAGGACAAACAAAAACCTAGTCGTGGTATGTGAAATGTAATTACTTAATGCTTAACAAGGCAAGCTGCTAACCTGCATTCAACACACTCCCAAGCTTCTTGAGTGGGAGATGTGTCTAAATTGAGATGAGCAATTTGGACCTTAACAACTTCAGTGTTCTTACAGATAAAAATTATTTACTATATAACCTACTCTTGTGTAGTAGGTAGACTAATGGGCAGAGTAGTAGAAGGGATTTTCTGGAGGAAGTAACTTCCAACCTGGAGTTTGATGGTTTATTTGCGGAGAGAGGTAGTTAGCTATGTTAGTCTGAAGTCAGGCAGAAGGTGGGGTAGAGGTACATGTACACCATCTTAGACTAACTGAATCAGAGATGCATAAACTTCCATGAGGGACTTACATTTGTTTTATGGGAATGCGGGTCCCTTCTGGAAAGGAATCTTTTATAAAATGGTAGTGATTTAGGATCAGTTGTAGTGAGGTTGTGAATTTATATAAACATTTTTTTTAAAGATTTAAAACACCTTTCCAGTTATTCATTTGAAGTCAATTTCTGTTCCAAATGCATGGGCTGGAATCTGTTAGGACAGAGGTTCTTAAACTGTGCTTTAGAGTAGCTTGCATGGCGCTTATGGGTAATAGAAAAACCTTATCACTTACATGGCACTGACAAGCTTCCTTGTTTCCACAGCTAAACACAGTTGTATTCTGCATTCTTGCACAGCAACAACAAATTAATTATTTTTTGGTATTTTTCCATATGACCAATTGCTGTAGCCATTGCCACATAGATGTTTTGTGGAATGGAGTAAAATGTGTACATACGTACATATGAGTCAGTCTTTCTGATTAAATGAAGTCAAATGTAATCAAATGATGAAGAACCCAAGTGTCAGCAGCATAGCTCCCCTGCAGAACACCTGTTTTCTTTAAGGGATGCTGTTGTCCCTGTGGTTGCAGCATAGGACCGGAGGGGACCTGCAAGATCATCAAGTCTGGTCCCCTGCCACGGGTAGGAAGTTATTGGGCTCAGACAAGCTCAATAAAATGCCTGTCCAGCCTCATCTTGAACACCTTCAAGGATGGTGACTACACCGCCTCTGCTGGGAGTGTGTTCCAGATTCTGCTGACCCTTTAAGAGAAGTTGTTTTTTCTTATGTCCAGTCTGAATTTACCTTCTGTTAGCTTATGCCCATTTGTCCTCATCCTCCCTTGAGGTGCCTTCCTGAAGAGTTGCTCCCCTAGATCTTGATGCTCACCCCGATGTACTTGTAGGCGGCTATCGAGTCACCTCTCAGCCTTCACTTACTCAGACTGAACAGGCCCAGTTCCCAGAGTCTCTCCTCATAGGGCCTCCCCTCCATGCCCTTGAACGTACAGGTGGCCCTTCTTTGTACCCTCTCAAGCTTATCCACATCCTTCTTGAAGTGCGGTGCCCAGAACTGGACACTACTCCAGCTTTGGCCTCACGAACACTGAATAGAGAGGGAGGAGCACCTCCCTGGATCTGTTGGCCACGCATCGGCTGATACATGCCAGAGTTCTATTTGCCCTTCTGGCAACCTCATTGCAGTTTTGGCTCATGTTCATCTTCCAGTCTATTGTGACCCCCAGGTCCCATTCAGATGCTGTGCCAGCCAGTGGACTACCACCCATTGGGTAGTTATGGTGAAGGTCCTTCCTACCCAGATGAAGAACCCAGCACTCCTCCTTGTTAAACCTCATCTGATTCTGTTCAGCCCATAAATCCAGTCTGCCTAAATCCAGTCTGGCTAAGTCATCCTATATCTTTACGCTATCCTCTGATGTGCCTACATTTCCCCACAGCTTGGTATCATCTGCAAACTTAATCATTGAGCTTTCCACCCCCTCATCCAAGTCATTAGTAAATATGTTAAAGAGCATGGGTCCAAGCACCAATCCCTGGGGGACATCACGGGAGATGGCCTTCCAGGATGAGGCCATGCTATCAATTACAACTCTCTGGGATTGGTTTCTAAGCCAGTTGTCTACCTGCCTCCCTGGAGACTGGTCCAGCCCCATACTCTCCAATTTGGTTGAAAGAATCCTGTGGGAAACAGAATTAAAGGCTATACTGAAGTCTAAGTAAATAACATCAACCTCATGTCCCTCATCCAGATGGCTAGTTACCTGGTTGTAGAAGGGCACCAGGTTTGTCAGACATGATCTATCCTCAACAAAGCCATGCTGGCTGCTTCTTAACACCCTATTTGCTAGCAGCTTGTAATTGATGGCCTCCTTAACAAATTTTTCAAAAATTTTACCCAGGACTGAAGTCAGACTGACTAGTCTGTAGTTTGCAGGGTCAGCCCTCTTCCCTTTCTTGAAGATGGACACCATGTTGGCCCTCTTCCAGCCATCAGGGACCACTCCTGAGTTTTACGACTCTTCAAACAATTTTGCCAGTGGTGCTGCTATAAGCCCAGCCAGTTCTTTCAGGACTCTCAGGTGCAGGTCATCTGGCCTGGCACACATGAAAACGTCCGAGTGTTGTAGGAGATCCCTCACCTGTTTAGGAATGATTTCATGTAGTTTGTTGTCTTCCCTATATTCCCTGGGCCTCTGGTCAGATGAACAGCCCCCATTTGATTTAAGGAATACTGATGTGAAGTAGGTATTAAGTAGTTCTGCCTTTTTGCAGGGATTGACTGTGGGCTGTTCCTGAGTATTCAGTAGGGGGTCCCCACAGTGGAGCCTGACTTTTTTCTTGCTCCCTATGTATCTATAAAATGACTTTTTGTTGTCCTTCATTCTGGCTGCCAGCTTGGCTTTTTGTGTTTCGTATCTGCAGGCCCTGGTGATATGGGTGTACTCCTCTCTGGCTGCTGAACCATTCTTCTGTTACTTGTGTATTTCTTCTTTCAATAGTTCCCTAACATCCCCACTGAGCCAAGGGGGTCTCTTGGCTCCTTTCCTGCTTTTTGTCCGTGTGGGGATGGCTTGTTTTTGGGCAGCAAGAATTGTCTCCTTAAAGAAGCACCACTGTTCCTGAACTCCCAAATTGTCCAGTCGCTGGTTACAGAGGGCCTCTCCAACTGCCAGCAGATGGGTAAGAGAAAAAGTATGATGCATATACTGTAGTTGCCACTTAAGTACAAGAGCACTCTAGGATTCTTGTGGGAAAATGGCAGAGTTCTATGTCATAGAGATGAGGTAGTACTTTGGTGTTGTACATTATATTTTAGTGGTAGTCCTTTGAATTAGCAAATGTGTGGTGGACTTACCAGAACAGCCTGGCAGCCTCCCCCAACTGGCTTAGGGACTGCACCCAGAGAGTGGTGGTGGATGGTTCCTTCTCGGCCTGGAGGGAGGCGGGCAGTGGGGTCCCGCAGGGTTTGGTCCTCGGACCGATATTATTTAATATCTTCATCAGCGATTTGGACAAGGGCGTGGAGAGCACCCTCTCCAAGTTCACTGATGTTACCAAGTTATGGGGCAAAGATAGTAAACTGGAGGGCAGGGAGCAGATTCAGGCCGACCTGGACAGGTTGGATCAATGGGCAGAGATAGGATGCAATTTAATAAAGAAAAATGTAAGGTACTCCACCTGGGAAGGAGGACCCAGCACACCTATAGGTTGGGGAGTGTCCTTCTCAGCAGCTTGGAGGCAGAGAGGGATCTTGGAGTCATAATTGACTCCAAGATGAACATGAGCCAGCAGTGTAATGAGGCTATCAACAAGGCCAATTGCACCTTGTCTGCATTAGCAGGTGTATGACTAATAGATCAAAGGAGATGATGCTCCCCCTCTATGCGGCACTGGTCAGGCTGCAGTTGGAGTACTGTGTTCAGTTTTGGGCGCCACACTTCAAGAGGGACGCGGAGAATCTGGAGAGGGTCCAGAGGAGGGCCACTTGCATGATTAGTGGCCTTCGTGATAGATCGTATGGGGGGAGGTTGAGAGAGCTGAATCTCTTCAGCCTTCACAAGAGATGGCTGAGGGGAGATCTTGTGGCTGTCTATAAATTTATTAGGGGAGGTCAATGCGGAATAGGTGACGCGCTGTTTACTAGGGCGCCCCAGGAAGTGACTAGGAATAACAGGTATAAACTAGTTGAGAGTGGATTTAGGTTAGATATTAGGAAGAAATTTTTCACAGTAAGGGTGGCCAGGATCTGGAATGGGCTTCCAAGAGAGGTGGTGCTATCACCTACCTTGGAAGTCTTCAGGAAGAGGCTAGATAGTCACCTGGCTGGGGGCATCTGACCTCGGTCCTCTTTCCTGCTGGGGCAGGGGGTCGTACATGATCCATTGTGGTCCCTTCCGACTCTACAATCTATGAATCCGCATCGGGATTGGTGGAGCCCATCCACCAATTGAGGGAAAGGCAGGTAGGAGCTTGCCTTGCCCCTGCTCAGGGCGAAGCAGGAAAAAGTCCTGAACCTGGTTCGAGACCCTGCTCTACCAGGTCTGACAGAAACCAGTGGGCAGAGCCTCCGAGGTGAATAAAATAAATTGCATGCTCAGCATGAGGGAGATGCACCAAGGGACAAAATGGAGCGGAGCTAGGAAGAGCTACCCACTGGGGGTGGTTCCTGTTGCCCCTGAAGAGCTCCAGAAAACTGCCCACGGCGGTGGGGAGCAGAAGTCGGCTCCGACTCCAGTACACGGTGCGCAGAGCGGTGCACAGGGATTTGGTGCAGGCAGTGCTGCACGGAGCTAGACCTTGGGAGCAAGGGGCTCAGGTCTGTAACCCCTGGTGTGCGGCCAGGTTGCATTGCAGGCACTGCTGCATGGAGCTGGACCCTGGGAGCCACGAAAGGCAGCTTGCGTTTGTAACCTCTGGTGAATGGCCAGGGCCTTGGTGCACAGGTACGGTGCACAGTGGAATCCAGACCCTGGGAGCGGATAGCAGTGGCTTGGGTCTCTAAGCCCTGGCACGGGGCCAGGGCATGGGGCCAATTGCTACATGAAGGGTTCAGAGTGGACAGAGCCCCAGCATCACGTGAGGCAGCCCGGGCCTCCAGCCCCAAGGAGAAGGCAGTAGCCTCCAGGAGCACGTGACTGCTTGGGACCACTAGCAGGCAGGCAGCTGGGATGGAGCCAGGACCTGAGAGGCTTGTCAGCAAAGAGCAGTTTAGCTGGAAGAGCACTGATCCCCCTTTATGGCCCTGGAGTCATGAGTTATTGGGCAAGGGTTTCCCACAGGGGAGGAAACCCCTTGGAAGAGGGGGTGGGAACTGTGAAAGGGCCCTGAAGGATAAGGGTCCTGGCTGTGCCTTGGAGGGCGGGGAGGTATTGAGGACCTTGCCCTTTCCCTCTTTTTCAGGAGCTGGGCCCATGTTCTTTTCCCCTAGGGGAGATTCTAATAATCACAGTGATATTGATACTGTGAAGGAGGGTATGCGCCTTATATTTTGTATCCATTGCCTCATATTTTGTCATTAATAACCATTTTTTTATTTGTGGGATGTGTGTATATGTATATATCTTGTTGAAACCCCCTTGTTGACACGTCCCTCTGATTGCCAGTATTTATCTGGGTGTGCCTATGTGTGTTTGCTGATTACCTGAACTTGCTTGTATTTGCCTGTTCCAGATTCCTTACTTACATGTATAGGTTCAAGGCCCTTCAGAGCAATCCCCCAGAAGTAAATTATAGATGTATAGCAATTTACATATGTATAAATAATGTGTTGAGTATATATGTGTGTGTGTGTGTGTGTGTGTGTGTATACATTGTTATGAATTTTATTCCTTTCCTTCTGTACGTTGTACATACATTAATACATTTGTACATAGTTAAATTCCCTAACTGTCCTGGCCTGGTTCTATAGGGACAGGTGGGAATTGTGAGTGGTCTGCAGTTTGTCCTACAGCACACCTGTCAGCTAACAATTCCCCTTCAGTTTGGTAGGAGTACTTATTTGAGTATACCTGGGATACATCTGTAAATTCAAATGCTTGGAACTAAGTGGGGTTTTTTGTTTGTTTGTTTGTTTTTAAAGCACCTTTTATGTTCTTGTTCCTGATTGCAGAAGCTGGGTGAAAACTTCGAGTCCATGTTAATTATGCCATTGCACTTGGGTAGGAAGAATGAACAAAGTGAAAGTATACTTCCCCTATCGTGGTAATATAGCTTTTCCAACTGATGAGACTATCTCTTTTTTTTGATTACTAAAGGAAGGTACTTACTAGGACACTATATGTTTGCATGCTCATAGCATTGGGGTCAGTGGTGTAGGGTGACTGCATAATTTTTGTCAAGCAATAACAGCACAGTAGTTTGAGTGTAGATTTTAGTGTTCTACATGCGAAGAAGGGAAACTGCACGCATATGTGTGTATTACATTAATTTTTTATCTGCATTGTTCGAGTGGTGCCTTGAGTCTAAAAATGTTGAGAATCACTGACCTACGCATTTTTTGAGGTTATCTGAGAGAGAACCATTTGTTCCCATTTACTGAATTTTGATTTGTAACCTGGACTTGTTTTGTTTGTTTGCTTGTTTTTTGCAGAATGAGGCCATTACCTAAATTCCTACCTAGGACCTGTACTTCTACTCCTAGCCTTTCCCTTTGCTACTCTGAAAGGCAGCAGACATTCTGTCTTGCATAATGTAGGTCCCAGAGAGGTCCAACACTTGGTTGTCAAAGCCCTTTGCATGTTGCATGGCAGTACCTGTGTGGGAAGACCAAAATTAGAACTAATAGACATACTGAAAGCCAGGATGTATGTGAATTGGCTGCATGATTGAAGAGTTGCCTGACTCAAAGCTCCTTAGACCTTCTTTATAATGAGTAAATATGGTATTACATGCTGAGTGTCAAGGCTAGATTTGCAATCGTCAGTGGTCCCTTGAAGTCCAGGATGACGTTCTTCAGGCTTGATGGGTTCTCTGGTGACAGAGGAGCCTGATTCTGGATGTACACCTTCAGCAATGGGGGCATGTTTTTTGCACGGGGGAGTGGGATTTGCAGCCCCGGGTTGGTCTCCTTCTTTCTCTGCCATTCCCGTTCCACCTCAGTATCGAGTCATTGGGCCTTAAAGTGATCGGTGCCTTGGTGGACCAGGTGGTGCCACGCCGAACGGTCAGCAGCTTGCTCCTTCCAGCCATTGGTGTGGATGCTTCTGTGCTTGAGGACAACCTTGAGCATGTCCTTGTACTGTTTCCTTTGGCTTTCCTTTGAGTGTTGGCCAACAGAGAGCTGAGAGAAGAGAATCTGATGAGGGAGGTGGTTCTCGGACATTCGGATGCAGCGGCCTGTCCATTGGAGTTGATTCCTCAAGAGCAAGGCTTCAATGCTGATGGACGCAGCTTCATGGAGGACACTTGTGCTGGTCCCGCGGTCCTCCCATTTGATTCCTAGGATTTGACACAAGCACTGCTGGTGAAAGCTCTCAAGGGTCTTAATGTGGTGTTGGTAGGTGGTCCAGGCTTTACAGCAGTAGATGAGGGTGGTTAGTGTGATGGTCTTATAAACCAGGACCTTCGTAAACTTCCGCAGATCTCTATTTTCAAAGACATATTGTTGCAGCTTGAAGAAGGTGGCACTGGTGAAGTTGACCCAGTGCTGGACTTCTTCATTGATAGTAGTCCATTGAGAGAGGTGGCTGCTGAGATATGGAAAATGCTCCACGTACTCCAGAACCTCCTTGTCTATGTAGAGAGTGTGAGGGATGTTCACCTGGCCCAGGGAGGGTTGGTGGAGAACCTTTGTCTTGGCAACGTTCAAGGACAGGCCAAGTCTCTTATACAAAGCATTGAAGAGATCTAGGGTCGCTTGCACATCCTGTACAGTGATCCATTACACAGCAGTCATCTGCAAACTGAAGGTCGTGGATGTCCTTGGTGGTGAATTTCATTTTTGCCCGGAAGCACCCAAGATTGAAAAACTTCCTGCCCAGTTGATACTGGATACTGACACCAGATGGTAGATCATGTCGGATGAGGTGGATGATGACGATCAGATAGATGGTGAACAGAGTGGGGGCGATCACGTAACCTTGTTTGACCCTGGTCCGAATGTGGAAGGTGTTGGTTTCAGATCTCCAGTCAGGACAGTGGCATTCATATTGCCATGTAGGAGTGACAAACTTCAGTGGGCAGCCAAGGCATTGGAGGATGATCCATAGAGCTTCATGTTTTAAGGAATCCAACACCTTGGTCAGGTCAATGAAGGCGAGGAACAGTTCTTGATTTTGCTCCCAACATTTTTCTTGGATCTGCCTGGCAACGAAAACCATGTCCACAGTGCCCTGGGATGGTCAGAAGCTGCCCTAGGTTTCCGGAAGGATCTTCTCAGTGATGGGATGAAGGCGGTTCAAGAGGATGCGGGCTAGGATCTCATCTGCAATGGACAGGAGGGAAATACCCCTGTAGTTCCCACAGTCAGATTTGTCCCCCTTCTTGTAGATGGTCACAGTGGTCATGTTCTTGAGATCCCCGGGGATGTCTTCTTCATCCGAAAGGCAGAGGATAAGCTGGTGGAGTTGTGATGTGAGCTGGAAGCCGCCTGCATGGTAGACCTCTGCGGGTATACCACCTGGCCCGCAGGCTTTGTTGGTTTTCATCTGTTGGATGGCGTACTTCAGCTCTCTGATGTTTGGTGGATCACTGAGGGAATCCACCACAGGGTGTTGCGGGATGGCTTGCAGGGTCTCTTCTGATATAGTGGACTCCTGGTTCAGAATGCTCGTTCCAGCACAGACAGGTGGCATCATCATCCTTGAGGAGCTGGGAGCTGTCCTGTGATCAGAGGGGGTTTTGTACAATGGAGCGGGGTCCAAAGGTTGTCTTGGTAGCCTGGAAGAAGTTACGCATGTCATGCTGGTTGGCATAGCCCTGGATTGTGCACACCGTCTCCACCCACCAGTTGTTCTTTATGTCATGGATGCATTGTTGGACCTCAGCCTTCAGCTGGTGGTACAATGCTTATCTTTTTCTGAGTTTGTGGATTTCTTTGCCAGGTGGTGGATGGCTTTGCCAGGTGATGAAGGCTGCATGCTTCTGCTCGAGGAGATTGTGAATCTGAGTGTCATTGTCATTAAACCAGTCCTGGTTCCGTTGCAATGTGAACCCAATAGTCTGGGCGCAAGCGTCTTGAACAGCGGACTTGAGTTGCTCCCAGTGTGCCTGGATGGAGATGTCACCATTGGTAGGGATGTGCTCCAGTGCACCATGCAACTGGGCCTGGAACTCCTCCCACTATCTAGAGTCCTTCAGAGCTGCGATGTTCAGCCATCTCCGGGCGGCCTTCTGGGTCTTCCGGTGTCTTGGCACCAGGTGGGTGTTCATCACCGAGCGCACAAGTCGGTGATCCATCCAGCAGTCTTTAGACCCCTTCGTGGCCCTTGTGGCAAGCACGTCCCTCAGGTCTCTACCTCAGATGATGTAGCCCAAGAGGTGCCAGTGCTCCGACCTCAGATGCCTCCACATGGTCTTGAGCCGGTCTTTCTGGTGGAGTCCTGAAACACTGGAGGTTGGGACGGGGTGTTGCTGGGCCCCCAACATTGGGGCTAGGGACAGATATTCAAAAAGTGTGAGCCTGAATTAATTCAATCTTTTCAGGTTAATCTAACCTGGGTAGGGTAAACCAGTTTGTAACTGTACAGACATCTCCTTTGAACTGAGGAAATTTAGGCATGTGTCTGCAGTGGCTCAGGCTAGAAGTGGGAGGAGGAGGGGTGCTAGAGCAGCCCTCTCTTCCATTCCATGATGCTGAGCTGAGGGGCCAGGCCATGGCAAGGTGCTCTGATTAGGGAGGGTGGGAGGGTCCCTCCCCCCCCCCCCCCCCCCCTTAATAACAGAGCATTTATCATCTCTGTTATCAGCATTTTACACCCCATCAGGAAAAGCCCCTCATTAGTTTAAGCTCTTAAACAACTTTTTGCAAGGAAACATTCTAAGTAGGGACATTGCCAGCTGCCTATAGATTAGCTCCAAAAAGCCCTAAATATACTGTCCTGTCTGCCTTACACAGACACCTCTCAGCATTAGCTAGTATACCACATGATGGCTACTGTCTGTGCTGTGGGGGGGAGGAGGGAGGGATTCCTGCTTGAGAAGTGGGTGTGGGGGGAGTACCAGGAGGAAGCCAGGCTCTGTGCCTGCAAATCTTTGCTAGAGCTCCAGCAAGGGAGTAGAGGGGAGGGGCCAGCTCAGCTCTTTGGAGCAGAGAGAGCATGCCAGGATGGGGGAGTCTGGTTTAAATTAAACCAGGAAGGGGTCTGGGGCAGACATTCCATACCGGTTTGACCCAAATCAGTTGTCTGATACTACATTCAACCCAGTTTATCTCAAACCGGTTTCAGCCGTTTTCAAACTGGTTTATGTACACTGAATGTCTGTTCTGTTACAAGTTTAAACCAGTTTCTGATCGCTTAAACTGGTTTATGTGTAATGTTTGTTTCTATCCTTGGGGACAGGAGGGGTAGTACCTGGCCCAAGTTCTTTTTTTCCTGTGCAGAAGTGGTAAGTATTTGGCATCTCAGAATTGGGCTCATAGGGATTTTGCAACATGCAAATACTTTGGGTAATGAAGCATGATCCATCAAGGTTAAGTTTGCAAATGGTTGTTTTGTAGGCAAGTTGTTTATGCAGGAAATTGCCTCTGCTGGTTATTCAAGATCTTCATAAGAATTTGGGACAATCAGTTAACTTTTTTGGGGTGAGGGGGGTGCTTTTTACTCATGTGCAGGATGACCATATATTTGGTCAGTGCTTGTAGGCTTAGATTTTGTTCTTCAAGTGTATCGTAATAAATCTTCAGTACTGCATTTTCCTGGTATGTAATTTTCTGTAACAGGTTATGGCTGCACCCAGCTGATTACCTGTTAGTGAACCCCGGCAGGAAGTTCTGGCCCTACTTCCAGACTTGCCCACCATGACTTCATGTTAAATTTTAGAATTCTTCCACTGGGGCCCTACTGCTCTGCCGGGGTGGTAGTGCTGGCCAGCCTGGTCCATTTTAATGTATATAGCCACTGCTGTCATACAAGTGCGGCATCGCTGTCTTTATGATGCCCAGTCTGATGTTGATGTATCCTCCCTCTTTGGGCATGATAGCCCACAGGAGGTGGCCCTGTCTCCGCTACCAATGGACACCAACCTGATTGAGGACCACAGGGCCTATTGGGGGCTCCTCCACCCATACACTCCCTCCACAAACCTTCAAGTTGTCTGGTCAGTCCTTGGGCCCTGTGTCAGGCTGGGAGTGCTTCAGACTGCATGCAATCTCCAGGCTGGAGTCAGAGTGCTTTCTTACGTACTCAATCCTAGTCTTCCTGCTTGGGTTGCTTCACCAGTTCTCGGTTTTCACTCAGCTTCTCATTCAGGGTTCCTCACTCTCACTCGTGTCCCAGTCTTTGAGCTGCCTCTGTGGTGCTCCAGCTGGCCAGGGTCGAGTACTTCCAGTGTGTCTGTGTTTCTGGCTCCTGCAGTTGAAGGGGAACCTGCTCACTGGGGAAAGCTTTCAGTGGAGCCAGAACTCCCCGGCTTTCGCAGTGTCCTGCACAGGGCTTCCCTGGTGCTGTCAGCAGGGCTTCTTCTCCACTTTCCAGTGGAGCTGGTTATAAGGATGGACTGGTTTGCTTTTTGCCCCAGAAAAGGACAGCCTCCACTCTGGGTTGACTCAGGCCGTGCTCAGGCAGGGGTGGGAGTACTGGCCTCACCCCCTGCCCTCTGCTGCAGAGGGGCAAAAGACCTGATCTTTGCCAGCTTGGGCAGTGAGTCTGCACACTAGCAGGTCAACGTGTTCGCTCCGGTAAGGGGGAGGGTGCGAATAAGCTTGTTCCCTTGCCCTATCACATATACCTTCTTAGTTTGCACTAAACAACATGTTTGTGTTTTTTCCTAATCTTTGTTGCAGGACTTGAATTAGTAGCATTTGAAAGACGTAAAAATGTCAGAAGATATCAAGAAGCGATTTGAATTTCCTAACACGCTCATTCAGACACAGGTAATTCTCCTTTGTCAAACAAACATTTGGCCCAAAGACCTACTGTGCTACTTCAGTAGAGGAGACCAAAAGAATGTTTTCCCTCACTTTCCCCATAGTCATAGATGGCATTACAGCTAGCAGAGTTTTCTTAAGTAGTGAATATTGGTTATTCAATTTGCCGCTAACTGAACCATTGGGCACCATCACCCACCATTCTACAAATAAAAATAACAGGAACTCTCTAAGAGAGAAAACATTAAATTAAGCCAGCAGGCACTGAATCATCTATTGCCACCCTGTGAACACAGATCTGAGAGGGTTCAACTCAAAGCGATACAAATTCTAGTTCTTGAAGTCCACCTATAAAAGATCCCTGTCCTTCCTGCTAGGTGAGAGTTGATGACAAACAGCTGCATCCATCAGGTCTCTTTCATCATATCAAAACCATGAACTCACTCCCAGAAGTGAACAGTTTCTTTATTTACATAACATATTTCTACCACCATTATTTTTAATTGGTCATAGAGAAAAGAGAGATGCCTAAAATGATTTAAAAGTCCATTGAGTTTTTCTGCTGTACAGGCATTTAATCCTATGACCAACTTCCCCTTTTCTCCATCTCTCCCTGTCTTGCCTACCTACTGCAGCAATTTCTTAATCTGCCTTAAGAACTGAAATGTCATAAAAATCCTCTTTAATTCAGTGCTGTTCTTATGGCAATCTGCCTGTGCAACACCATGGTTCATTGTGAACATCATTTGCTTAACCTGTGCATTGCTTCCATGTTAACCTCAGCTATGGAAATGTGGAAAAGCTAATCCAGTGTGGAAAAGATAGACATAGGTCTCAGTGGCCAAATCCACATTTGGCAGGAAGAGATGGAGCATTTCTATCAAGCTGGAGGGGGAAGGAGGGTGGGGTTTTGTTTTTTTTACCACAAAGGGGACCAGATCATTTATGTTTTAAGAGTAATCAAACAAAATCCTGATGGTTTGAATCACTTTGAACCAGTAGCCGTTTTCATTAATTGAAAGAGAGCCACTCTCAAATAACACTGAAATGTGTCCTCTCCCACTCAGTCCACTGGCATGAATGGTCAGCCTTGAGGGCTTCCATTGCTGTGTTTGTGCTGTGCTCTAGTAGCTCCACTAACTCTTGCTTTGCTTCTGTTCAAGGACTCACCCTGCTCTTCAGAGGCATCAGTGGCAAAATCCAACCGCAAAAATTGTCACATTTATTTATGATGCCCCAAACAGAATACCCAATGTAAAGAGTGAGAGAGCCATAGGTACAGTGTTCTTGGTCAGAAGGTTTTGCTGGTGAAATGAGGTTAGAATAGAAGAGATTGCAGCCAGCTTCTGGGTCATTTTATAGCGTAGTACCCTGCTATTTTAATGAAAGTTTCCCACCCAAATGAATAGTTGCAGGGATGGGAGTGTACATCTGTCTGAAATGGGGTCCTTACAATCAGGAAAAGAAAGGGAAGAAAGTTAATTTAGGTCCACTAAGGCTGTACCATGTAAATCTAATTTGCCTGGGAAATGGTTATAGAAACCCCTAAGATAAATATCTGACTCTGTCCCATTATCTTTCTTGAGTCGTACACTAATAAGACATTTGCATAATTGTTATTTTTTTAGGAAAATGTGTCTGAATTCTTGTCATTTTGGATTGCGTGAATTGTTTCCAATTTGACAAAGTATTTATGTTATGCTAAATGTAATTTAGTTCCAGTGAGCTGTAATCTAGAGGAAGTTGTAATTAGTTTATAAAAGAAGGAACCTGGAAAGGTTTAAATAATTTATGCTCTTCTCCATATGTCTGTACATCTTAATGAAATGTATTGAGCTTTCACACTCTTGTCTTATACTAAACTCTCTTGACGTTAAAGAGCTAACTTAGCCAGTAATGAGTACATTTGGTTTTTCTTTTGAATATAGCCATGTTCCTAAGTACCATCATTTCATAGACATTAGACATTAGGGCTGGAAGGGACCTCAGAAGATCATCGAGTCCAGCCCCCATATTTTTATTGTGAGAGGATCTGCCTCTTATAGAGGATTTTTTTGTTTGAAGATAATGCATAAATATGAGAGAGAGCAAGGTGAGCCAAGAAACAAAACTCTGAATCAAAACACCTCGTGCATCTTTTAGGCTGTTTAAAATCTAAGCTGGGGTAGAAATTTTAAATGAAGTCCTTGTAACTGAGATGCATCTTCCTTTAAACCAGAATGAACATCTCAGTCCTGGGTCTGGGTTTTTGGTTTTAGCTGTGTTGGCCTAAGAGCATAGTCCTGGATCTAAATTTGGCAAATTTCCTCCCTCAGTTTCTCCACTTTTGCAAATATTTATTAGATCCAATATGTTAAAGTAACTGCTTATGGGTTAAGGCCCTAATTTTGCAGGTTGTTTCAGTTGTGCAGACACTTATGTATATGTGGAGCCCTTTTTACTCTGTAAGATAGCAAGTATTATGGCTGCAGGCAAGAGATTGTTGGTTCTAGAAGATGCTTCAGTGCTCAAATTATTTGGCTCCTGTTTGTGTCCAGATGTTGCATTAACAAACTATTTGGCCATCCTCTTGATGCAGATGCAGCTGCAGCTTGACTTCTTGTTTCTTTCTGCGTGTGAAATGATCAGTTTTTTACCACCTCTATTAATTGGTTCTATTGTATTTTATAGGCAGTGGGTCATCTAATTGCTGCAGTACTAAGAGAAAAAGTTTCATCAGCCAAGATCAATCAGTCCTCTAACCAGGTCTGTATTACTTTGCTTCCAGTTTTTTTCTCTTGCATTGGATTCTAAGCTTCTTCTGAAGTCTCTATATCTTATGTTCCACTTTTAATAAAATTACAATTACAGTGCTGAATAAGGTACCCTGCAACATGTTTCTGAGAATACAATCAGAAACTGGAAATCTATAATCAGAAGATAAATTTATTTTCCCATGTAGAGACCAAATGGCTAATAAGTAACAGACTGCAGAATGTCTGTTAGTTTACTGTCTGTCAGATTCCAGCTAATGTGTTTTTTGGTTTTTTAAGATTTATATTGTAGCAGATAGGGATTCCTCAACATGGCAAACTAATGCCAAAGACAAGGATATTTGTGGGTAATATTTTTTTTTATTGGGCCAACTGCATGGTAGGGGTAAGATTAGACAAGCTTTTGAATGCAAGGCATTCCTCATCAGGTTTGAGCGAAGAAGCAGGCACAGGGATGATTAAGAAGAGTGTTTAAGGCTGTGAAAGTGGAGGAGAGAGAGATTCCCAGGAGCAGCATACAGAACCTTGATTAATGAGAGATCAAGTCCTATCAAAATCTTTGCTTCTCAGATGATTCCTGGACCATCAGGGCTATAACATCACTCCAGCACTACTAAATTAATGCTAGTAAACTAGTTGTTCAAGCAGATCACCACCACATTATGATCCTGCAACAATCATTGCTGTTCTACATATAAACATCTTTCAAGTTAGCTCTCACAGTTAAAATAGGACTTGGATTTCAATTAGATTTCAAATCTGTTACAAAATATTTCCTTTTTGCATCAGCAAATTGGGGTTCATGTTTCCTTACAAGCCAGTGCAGCTTGAAGCTTTAATTTACTTTTTCAGTTTGTCCAAGCATTGTTAATTGAGATGAGTATAAATGAATGACACAGAGCAGCAGTAGGCATTTCTTTTTTTTTTTTTTCATTTAATTCTTTAAAAGGTGATCTGTAAAATGGGGAAGAAATCTGGTTGGGGTCACCTCTGCACTTCCCCAGTGTATTTAACCAAGCAAAAAAAGAAACCTGAAAGATCTTTTTAAATTCCTTTTAAAATATCAAGCATATTCTTGTGCGGTTTTTAAACTACTGCAACACTTTTTAGTTAAATGAGTAGTAAGACAGAGCAAACAAAACTCCAGAAGTTTAACAACTGGAAAGAAAATGACTTTCTTTGTCTGAGGCCCTGTTTCAGGAAGTTCCTTCAGCCGTGTATAATATTAAGCGTACAGATAGTTACTGGAGATGTATGTGTATTTAAAATCATGCAGTCTTGTTAAATTAGGGTCTAATGGAGAAGAGGAGTACTTCTCTGGACCGGAATCTCCATAGAGTTTTATTTCTTCAGTGAAATGTTCTTATTAGTGCTTTTGTCATCTATAAAATGTGTTATTGTAGGCAGTTAAGTTCTAATGGGAAAAAAATCAAACTCCTGTATAGGAGGGAAAAGAAATTTTGTTTGCAAGATCTTATATTTTATTTTTAAAATCAAAATAAACACCTTTCCCAAGGGGCATAAGCTATGATTTCTTTTTTCTTTTTTTTTTTTTTTCAGTCAACTGGATTTAGACACCTATGTTTTAATTTCAATTGAAGATATGCATCTTAATTACTTCAACTCAGTTGCTTCTAAAACATCTCGATTTTATATTTCCTACCTATTATAGACTGGTCACTGGTGTAAGTTTATTGATCTCGGCTTCAGGAAGGACTGAGTTTAGATGTAAGCAACACTTGAAAGTATTTAGGACCTGAAACTAAAACTCCTGTAATACTGAGGAGGATAGTTTAAGCATCCTATATGGATGCAATTTCCCAGACTCCCCCCCCCCCCCCCCCCACACACACACACACACACACACACACGAGAGATTGAATTGAAACAGGGTGGCATGTTTTGGTCTAGCAGTAAATCATCAGTTATGTAGTAGTTTCACTCGACATGCTTCGTGTTCTTTTTGTGTAAAAATTTTAGAACGTTGATTTGTTAGTTTTCCTGGTACCTTCATTCATATATTGTCATGATGAACAAACATAAACTTCATAACAGAAATGTAGCATCGAAATTAAATGTGAGCCTGATCCAAAACACAGTAAAGCCAGTGAAGTTTGGATTAGGTTCCTTTATTTTTAAAAGCAAAAAATGCTCTTTATATGGAATTAAGGTCAAATGAATCTTGCAACTGCTTCACTGTAAAATAGGAATTATTGTCATTGTTATATAAAATATTCATACCTTGGATAAAGTAAAAATTTGTAACAGAACACAGGTCAAATTTTGCCTCACTGTTGAGCATAACTAAACCTAGTAGAAAGTAAATGTGATTGACTACTTCTCCTTTTCCAGTGGGCAGATGCAGGTTGGAAAAGTTCAGCCAACTCTACTGCTTAAATACTTGAAGTTTTTTTAACTGGACGTTTTATTTGTGGGAAATGATACATTGAAATTTTGAACAGATTTTTGTATCATTTTCTTAGCAGCTCTTGTAAACAAACAGGACCAGTACCAAAGTACATTATAGAGGTTTCTGAAAAAACCTCCAGAGTTAGTGATCTAAAATTTTAGTAATAATAAAGACTGAGGACTCTTTAAATACTGAATGCCAGTGCTGGTTTGAGTTCTAACCTTTTCCTCTTTGTTAAAGCTACAGAAACTTAAAAATCCCAACGAGAACTGAATTATGTTGGTGGCTTCCTTAGGCAACTGGGATTTGATTTCTGTTTTTCTCTGTGGTTACTATGGAGTGCAAAGAACTTGATTTCTAGTTTTATCCTTTTGTTGCTTTAAACAGCAGCAGCCCTATCTGGAAGCAGATACAGAACACAATATTTTTGTATAAGAGAATGCTCAAAATGACTGGTACTGAAATTCTGTCTCTACACTAATTCTTGGTCCTTGTGCTTTGGATTTCAGACGCCTGCATTAAACTTGCTTTGGGAGAAATGCTGCAGTGAGAATGTGACTGTGTGGACAGCATGCTGTGAGAGCCTTGTGGCACTTGTGGCACAGGAACATGCAGAGTTCAGTTATGTCCTTAATGGAGCTCTCAATCTGATTCCCTCTGCCAGGTAATGTTCTCTGTCACTACTTTGTACCTATTGCTGGCTGATTATCCCTAGTGTTTTAGGTCTTGTCCTAAATTGTGAACTCTGTGGACTTGTGGACCATATTTGTGTGACCAGAGTCTAATTCCAACACATCCTGGTCCATGACTGGGGCTCCTACTCACTACCACAGTGTGAAAAATAATAGTCCCACTTAATCTCAAAGGTGTATTTTATGCAGTGCAAGTCATTTTATTGACTTCACTGGGATCTCTTTTCATAAAGTTAAGTATATATCCAAGATTTTGCCTTCCTGATTAGCCTAAAATACCTGTTTAAATCACCATCTAATTCCATTTAATATATGTTGTACTTTTTCTCCTATTCCAGTTCAACTGAATTTTACTTACAGAGTCCAGTTAGGCAGTTACAAAGGTTTAGGTGGTCTCTAGTGGTTAATAAACAGTTAAGTAAAAGAAAATAGGGGAACAATTGCAAAGCAGTTTTGGCATAATGTGCTAGAGGCAAGAATTAATGTAAGATCCTTGGTGATGTGGACAAGATAAGGTGGGGTAAGTACAAATGGTATGAGAGAGGCTTGCCTTAGACATTGGTTTTAGTCCTGCGAATGCTGAAACAAGTGCCTAATTTCATGCATATGTATGGCCCTATTGGTTGAGATACAGTAGAGTTGCTCACTTGTAGAATAACTCTCTTGTATTGAGCTTGCAGGAATAAGTGCTAAAATTACCCTGCCGAGTTCTGTTATGTTTTTAATGGAGCTCTTGAACTGATTTCCTCTGTCAGGTAACAGATGTGAACAGTATTTGTGACCTTTTTCTGCTAATGTTTTAGGCTCTTTTCCTTATCCAGTGCTTAAATTCTAAGCTCTACAGGAGCACAAGAGATTTGTGGTTATGGTCCTAAAAGGGGCTCAGAAATGTTGGGTTCTATCCCCTGTTCTGCTATAAATTCAGTGTCACTAAAGGCAAATCATTTTACCTTTTAATGTTCTGGTATACCCTCTGTAAAACAAGGATAATAAAGCATAGTTATATCACCTGTGTGTTTTCAGATAAATCTATTGTGAGCTTCTGAGAGATCCTGAGAGAGTCTAACCTTACAGGCATGTAAATGTGGGGAAGTACATTAGAATAATGTTGTTTGAAGATGTTTTCTTTCCTAAACTTGTAAAATTGGTGGAGCTGCTGCGTATCTCCTGACTTCTGGCAAGTGTTTGAGTTTTTCTGCTAAGCCTTCCTACTTTCTTTATACAGAACACTACTATATTATCTTGCTCAAGGTCACTTATTGGTCCTACACTTTGGTAGTATTATGGGATCATGGAAATGACTCTACACTCAAGGTTGCAGGAGCCATGCCATTCAAAACTCTTTTCACCTTCTAATTTGCACAGTTAGTTTTTAGGCTGACATTTTTTCAGGGAGGATTTGATTTAAATCAAATTGATTTAAACCACAATTAAAATCACTGGTCAGGAAACCTCAATTTAATCATTTTTTTTTTTATTTTTTTTTTTTTAAAGAAAACAAAAAAAAAAAAGGTACAGTCTTGTTGTTTGTTGTCCTGTATTCATTTAACTTCATGAAACTTTGCACTTTTAGAGCGGATCCACACATGCAGGCACGTGAGCCTGCAGCAACTCAAACAGAAGTGGTACAAATTTGAGCTGGGGCTTTTTGCCTCAGCACACATGCCCGAACTTGGTGTGGTGCAAGTTGTACCACTTGGGGCAAAATAACCCTGCCTGGCTCCTCCCAGATCTGCAGCCAGGGGAAGCTAGAGCTAGAGTCAGCAGGGTGCCGCATGTCTCTGCACGCTGTCGGGCAACTGAGGCAGCTGTGGCTGTCACCCAGGGTCCAGCACTGCTCTAACTGAGCTGCCCCAGCTGCCTGATGGTGTGTGGAGCTGCGCAGTACCCTGCCGACCCTGGCTGCACCCATGCAATGGGACAGTGGCAGCACGGGTGCCAGGTGGCTGGGATGGATCCCTGCTGCCCTGTGCTGTGCAGGTGGGCTTTCCCAGGAGGCCCCAGTGACCCTGGTGGCAGATGCTACTGCTGGTGAGTGCGGGACCTTTTTAATTGCCAGGATGCTGGGGCCAGGTGGAGCAGTGATTAGGGGGGTGGGGGTAGGTGGGGGATGGGGCCAGGTGGGGCAGCGATTGCGGGGGGTAGGGGGGATGGGGCCGGGCAGGGCAGTGATTGGGGGGGGAGGGGGGCAGGTGGGGGCTGGGGCTGGGCGGGGCAGTGATCAGGGGGGAATTGGGGGGCGGGGAAAGGCAGGGGATGGGGACAGGCAGGGCAGCCGGGGGATGGATACGGAGGGCTCAGGGAGTGGGCAAGGGATGGGGCCGGTGGGGGGTCCCCCCCCCCCCTTTCTCTCCCCCACTTACCAGTATGGAGCCTGGGTGCAGCTCCTTGCAGCTGGCCCGTGCCCTGCCTGTGCAAAGCAGGCAGTGTGCTTCAGCACCAGGGTGAGGGCCAGCCATAGAGACCCTCTGGCTGGCTACCAGATAATCTCCGTGGGGGACCCAAGCCTCTAGTTGCCTGGTCCTGGACTGTGCCCTGTCCCGCTTTTTTTGCCCGGGGTATTTTTATTGACCCCTGGATATCCAGGGTTCTAATTTTGCCCCCCGTTGCAAATTTGCAGCGTGGGGAACATTTTTATTTGTTCCCACACGTGCCTTTTGTAGCGTCCCAAAGCCCTTTGGGACGCTGCAAGAGGTACATGTGCGCTTGTCTGGACGTACCCTTAGAGAAAGGTAAGGGCTTGACTCTCTGTACATAAACTTGCAGATGGACAATAGGGCTATCATTGCTCATCTCCCTATACTGCTGTTGACAAGGACATTATCTCTGGAGACAAATCCAGTTTGAGAACTGAAACTAAGCATCACAGAAATGCTTAATGGGATCTCCTAGAGAGCACTGAGTCGTATTGTGTAGAGTGGTTTTCTTTACTAATCGATAGAGAAACCTCTGGGAACCTGGTAAGATTTGACCCCTAATATAGTCTATGGCTGGTTGTGACCTATTTATAAAACTTTTCTAAAAAGGTTACATGAATATATTGTCTTAAATAGTATATACTTAGAAGTTAAAATCCCTATTCCTTGATGATATCTTTTAACTTTGACATAAATTAAAACTATATATAAATTTATTTTTTTAAAAGTGTCTTAAAAATAAAAAAAAAAGATTAAATAAAAATCTGATTTAAATTGAAAAAAATCCAATGTTTAAAATAAAAAAAAATCATTTTTATCTACCCTGCATTTTTTTCATGCTGAATTTTTGGCATGCGGTGAATGAGAGAGAGACATCTTGCAATAGCCAGATAGGATACCAAATTTTAATTCCAGTATTTTGGATGTTTCATACAAATGGTGTAGATATGCTTTGTAGCTAACTGGCTGGCATGTGCACACTACTGCTCCCTGCAAGATGGAATCAGGACTGCTCAGCTGTGAATAAGAGCTTCCTTATTGGTCGCAAAGGGTGCTTTTGAAGCATGATAATCTGAATCCTATTTCTGTTGCTGCCACAAAGCTTTTACTTGCTGCAATTTGCAGCGTAGGAAGAAGTGTGAAATCCCTTAAATAACTAAGGGTTCATTTCAGTATCTGTAATTTACAGGGAATATTTTAACCTAATGTTGCACTTCAGAAAAATATATAAAACAGGGCATTCAAAGTTTAGGTTAACCTTAAAAATAAAGACGTGGTAAAGCAAAGGTAATGTATTATGAAAACTTTAATTTGACCTCCATTTTTGCACTGCTCTGTGCACTGTCATTGTGAAACCAGTTCATGTCTCTGACTGATATTGCATCTGCTTGATATGTTAAACTGCGGCTGTGTTGACAGTTTACCCAGAAGCTCTTTTTCAAATATGTAAATTGTTTAATATCATTGGCATTTTTCCTCCAATTCCATAGTTCAAACCACGTCCACTATAATTTTGCAAAACAGGGTTTATGGAGCCTACCCACAAGAATGCATAAGTTTTTAAAATACCTGCAGCCACAGGCAGTTAAATAATTTAGTTTTTTTCTCATTGGTTTGCTTCAGTGTTGGTCTCATTTACACCCTCTTAGAACCTTGGCTAGGAGTTCCTTCATCTTGTTCCCTGCCAAGGTTTCATTCAAATTTGCTCTGGGGCTTTGCAGCACTACGTGCGCCAGGTCTTTAAAAGCATGTAGATACAAAATTGTCAATCAATGAAACACCTGCTAAAAGGTCAGCAGAACTTATGAACTCTTACCTGTTCTGCTTAAGGTCACTGTGCATTTTGACAGGAGAAGACTATTCACTATTTGCTCCTAATTACCTTCCTACTTTTACAATAACCTTGGCCCTTGCTTGATATACCCAGTGGATTTTCTGCCAAGTCATGTTTTTCATATTCCATATATGCCGGGAAAGACTTTCTTTATTGTGTGATATCCATGTCCTCAGCTCATGTGGCTTGCTTTTTGCATGTGCCAACTAATGATTTTTCATTGTAGTAATCCTCTTCACTGATGTCTTGTTCCTTTGTTCCATTGTCTAATGACTATTTTTCTTTTATCAGTTGCACAACTCTGATTCCCTCTCATCCTCCAAGCTCCCTACACTTATAGAAAACTGCTATAAAATTTTATCTTCTGTGGGATTTTTTTTAAATGGCCCTTTTTACATGCACGAATGAAATGACCAAGTATATTTTAGAGAGCACTATTGGGAGAGACTGATAGATGTATGACAAAGCAAACAATAGGAGACTCTACTTGTTTAGGAAAAAGATAATTGTTTGGAACCTAAAGGCATGTCTACATGGCCTCCATGTCATGCTTGGGAGTGCTGCTGTGGAGCATGTACCACCCATTCATTCCCATTCTGGGTGTGCCAAACCCTGGAAGTCAGGCAATGGTAGCAGCTTTGGGCATGTCAAGTGCGATTCTGGGAATGTACTCATGGCTACTTCTAGATGATAGCTATATTGCCTCATTTTGGAGAGTCGGCATGAACAGGAGTTAAGGGTCCTTTACAATGATATTCCAGGTACAACTATGGGTGGATCCAGGGTTTTGTAAAGTGGGGTGTGGGAGCAGTGACCAGTGCTGTAGGGGTGGTTGTACTCACACTTTCAGTCTCCTCCCTGGGCTGGGCAGACTGTGCCATGGGGGAAATATTTGGCAAGTTTAAGGCCCTGAATTGAGTAAGAATCCAGCTCTCCTTTCCTTTCCAGCTCTCAGCACTCACTCCCCTACCATCTCTGCTTAGCGGCATCCTATTCCCTCCCTAGTATGGGGGGAGCTCCTGAGCTGCTTCTGCCCTGCAGCTGGGCTGTGCCCCTGCATCTTCTGGATCCACCTTTGGGTGAAGCATTGAGGTCCTAAACACATATGGAGTATATCTTTAGGTTGCTTAAAAGAACAACTCCTGTACAATAATTTTTTTTTTTAAATCCCATGTTTACCATGACCTGTGTTTTAGCATAAAGACAATGGAGCAGATCCTAAGCTTGTGTAAACTGTCATAGCTCCACCTGCCCTAAGAAAGGGTAAAATTCTACAGCCTGTTATACAGGGTATTGGATTAGATGATCAACATCATCCTTGTAACGTTTCTAGGATGCTATTTTCAAAAGTATTTTTGGTTATATTCTTTCATAGTTTCATAGTGTCATAATAGCTAGGGTCAGGAGGGACCTGAACAGATCATCTAGCTTGACCCCCTGCCACCAGCAGGAATGAATGCTGGGATCACAAGACCCCAGACAAGAGATTGTCCAATCTCCTCTTGAATTTGCCCAAGGTAGGGGCGAGGACCACTTCCCTGGGAAGTTGGTTCCAGATTTTGGCCACCCTAACTGTAAAATATTGCCTTCTCTAACCTAAACCTATTCTCCATCAGCTTATTACCATTGTTCCTTGTCACCCCAGGTGGTGCTAGGGAGAAAAGGGCTCTACCTGTTCGCTGTTGATCTCCCCTGATGAGTTTATAGGCAGCCACCAGGTCTCCCCTCGGTCTCCTCTTGCTGATGCTGAACAGGTTCAGGTCCCTCAGTCTCTCCTCATAGGGCCTGTCCTGCTGCCCTCTCACCAAGCGGGTGGCCCTCCTCTGAACCCTCTCCAGGCTGGCCACATCCCTTTTGAAGTGCGGCACCCAGTACTGGACACAGTACTCTAACTGCGGTCTGACCAAAGTCACATAGAGGGGGAGTATCACCTCTTTGGACCAGCTTGAGATGCATCTTTGGATGCATGACAAGGTATGGGTGGCCTTGCTGGCTGCAGTCTGGCATTGGTGGCACATGTTAATCTTGGAGTCAATAATGACTCCAAGATCCCTTTCCAGCTTGGGAGATTCCTTCTCCCAAGGTGCAGCACCCTGCATTTATTTATATTGAACCCCATCCTATTCTCATCTACCCACTTTTGTAGTCTGTGTAAATCTAGTTGCAGCCTCTCTCTCCCTTCAAGTGTGTCCACCTTGCCCCACATCTTAGTGTCATCAGCAAACTTGGGCAGCGTGCTTTTCCACCCCCTCGTCCAAGTTGCTGATGAAGATGTTAAACAGTGCGGGCCCTAGGACCAAGCCCTGGGGTACCCCACTGCTCACATCTCGTCAGGTTGAGTACAACCTGTCCACCACTACTCTCTGGGTGCACCCCGTCAGCCAATTTTTTACCCATCCAACTGTTATCCAACAGTCGTTTAATTTATTGATGAGGAGAGACAGTGTCAAAGGCCTTCTTAAAGTCTAGAAAGACTACATCCACGGCGACACCATCATCCAAGGATTTAGTTACTTGGTCATAAAAGGCAATCAGGTTGGTCTGGCAGGACCTACCTTTGATAAACCCATGCTGATTGCTGCTGAGCATGATCTCCCGTGCAGGCCCCCCACAGATGTGCTCCTTGATGATTCTGTCCAAGATCTTCCCGAGCACTGAGGTGAGGCTTACAGGCCTATTGTTACTTGGGTCCTCCTTCCTCCCTTTCTTGAAAATTGGGACCACATTAGCCAGTTTCCAATCCCCCGGCACCTGGCCAGATGACCACGAATGCTCATACAGCTAGGCCAAGGGCTCCGCGATGACCCCTGCCAGCTCCCTCAACACCCTTGGGTGGAGGGCATCTGGACCTGCAGATTTAAAAATGTCTAGCCCTTCCAGAAGAACCCTAATTACATCTGCACTGACTGAAGGCCTAACAGACCTATCCCTGAGGTTGTCCCTCCCTCTGGAAGGTGGGATGTCCCGGTCCCTGTTCAAGAAAACAGAGGCGAAGAAACTGTTAAAAATATCAGCTTTCTCATCTGGCATAGCCACCAGATTACTGTTTGTGTCTTGCAGGGGCCCTACATTGCCTGGTGCCCTCTTGCTCCCAGTGTACTTGCAAGAGGACTTTTTGTTGTCCTTAATCCTGGACACTAGCCTGGGTTCCATCTCTACCTTGGCCTTCCTAATAGCCCTCCTACACTCCCGGGCCGAGGAGGAGTACTCCTCCTTGGTGATAGTTCCTCCCTTCCACTGGTTGTACGCCTCCCTTTTAGTCCTCAGGCATTGCTGAATGCCCTTGCTGAGCCAAGGGGGTTTCTGAGCACTCTTACCCCCCTTGCTTCTCTCAGGGACTGTTATCCTTTAGGCCTGGAGGATCGCCCCCTTAAGGTACGGCCATCCCTCGTGGGCTCCCATCTCCTCTACCTTCTGGGCCCTTAGTGCCTCCCCCACTAGTCTCCTAAGCTCATTGAAGTTGGCCCTTCTGAAGTCAAGGGCTTTAGCCTTGGTGTAAGCCCTAGACACCCTGCGTTGTATAGTGAAATCCAGCAGGTGATGATCGCTATTGCCCAGGTGGTCAAGGGCCTGCAGTCCCCTCACCAGGTCATCCCCTGTGGCCAGGACCAGGTCCAGAAACGCGTTACTCCTAGTGGGGCTGTGCACTTCCTGGATAAGGTGAAGGTCCTATAATACAGCCAGGAACCTATGTTAGCGGTCAGACCTGGCTGTCTGCTCCTCCCAGCAAATGTCTGGGTACTTTAGGTCACCCATGACAATAACATCTCTTGACCTAACCACCTCCATAAGCTGTCTGGAGAAGTCCTGGTCGAGCTCTTCCCCCTGGTTGGGTGGTCTGTAGTAGACACCCACTGTAAGGTCCCTTTCCCCACGCCCCCCTTGTAGTTTGACCCAAAGTGTCTCTGCCCGACCCTCCTCTAACCCGAAGCTAATCCTTGATGAAGTGAGGTGCTCTTTGACATAGAACGCAACCTCCTGACCTTTCCTCTCTGTCCTGTCTCTTCCATATAGGGTGATATCTCTCATGTTAGCATTAATGCCTGTGGGTGAGCAGGTCCTTAATCCATGTGATAGTTTATAATGAGGACATTTTGCTTAGTTCCAAAGTTGTATGTAAACCTGAAAGTAACTAAAATCCTAAAATAAGCCCCTCAAAATCTGAAGCGGGAATTAGGACAGACTATTATTGGTGTTTCTTAGAAACAAGGAGTTCTACATAGCTGGTTTTGAGGTCCCCCATCCCCCTTTCCTCAGTTCATAGTTGCTTTATTTTGATTCAGTGACATGTTATTAGGGTTAGTGGTAACTGCCTTTTCACATGCCCTGAATATCCCCTAAGGTCAAACATTCCAAAAAAGGACCTTCTCTCTTTCTCCATCTCTTCCATTTAGTTCACCAATATCTAGAAGCCTATTGTACTCACTTTTTTTTTTTACAGCTGTTGCTTGGCAACATGATTGTGAATAAAACTGTAATCTCTCATATAGTAAGGCTTTTAGTGTTTTGATGCTCAGGTATCATGACAGCGTGTAATTTTAGTGATTACACTAAAGAAGAACATTTGGAACTGGACTTTTTTAATTAAAGGAAACCTTTAGCAGCAGTATTCTACCCCTAATGAACTTTGCCAGTGTTCAGTAGTACTTTTATATAAGAGTGTAAAAGGATCATGTATAGGGAGAAAAGAACAACTCTCTCTACCCTATATCATGGATGTTGGTGTTAGCTGTTGACTAACATTGGGGAAAATTCACTGAATTTTTAAAATCTTCTGCTACTTGTATAAAGTTATACAAGTCATGCCTTTTGATTAGGCTGTGGTGGTAAAGTGATGAAGTTGCAGCAATCTCCAATTATTTTTGTCTGTTTTTGGTTGTTTTTTTTGTTTGTTTTTGTTTTTTTGTTTTTAATGAATTACATGGATTTAGCATTATGGCACTGTAGATAAAGATAATGGAGATGCTTTTGCTCTTTATGTAGTTCTTGTTTTCATGAATAGGAAAGCACTGTACAGGCATTCAGTCCCAAAATATTCCTTTGGTGAATGGCATTTTTTTTTCTTTGAGGAAAAATTCCTTTAAGGTATTGTCTACATAAAAAAACTTATACTGATTTAATTAAATTGGTGCAACCCTCAGATGTGAATTTCTAGTTCATTTCAATAGTGTCCACACAGCAAGTTGCAGTGACTGATTCATTCACTTGATAAGTTTGCTCAATTACTGTTATATAGGTGGCCTGAGCATGTCCAGATTAAACTGGTATGTAGGGTTCCATCCAGAACTAATCCACTAAAGATTAATATAATGCATAATGTACTTTGTGCATGTCACTTCATGTTGTACCTCAGTTTCCCCATTAGTTAAATGGGAATAATAAAGTTTACTTGGCTTTTGAAATGTGTGTGCGAGTACCATATAAATGTTAATCTGATTCTTTTGACCAATTCTGCTTGGTGGTTAGGAGCTGCCAGTGTTTCACATTTCACTGATGAGGGAATTCATTTCACTGAAGATACAGGCTAAGTGACTTGGATCTGACGAATTGCTGCCAAGGGACAAGAGGAGAATGGAAAAAAGCACTCTAATATGTATACTTGGGGTTTTTTTTCTTTACCCATCCCTTTATTAATGTTAAAAGGAATTTTTCCCCTGTGTCTTGATGTCGTTTCATTACTGTTTTATTTTTGTTATGCTTTTAATTGATATGATTGTTTTGCCTTACATTTCTCCTGAGCATGAGGAACAAACCTTATATCATTTTTCTTTTTTCAACAACATAATACCTGAAAGTTGTTTTTGCCCCCCTCTTCCTTTCCCCCGCACACCCCTCTACCTTTTTTAACTGAGGACTTGATTGTAGAATTCAAGCCATTTATCTGAGGTGGTGTCATGTTATTATACAACTGCTGTAGTTTTGAAAGATTTGAAATATTTAATAAAAAAAAAAATAAATCCAATCATCAGAACGACCCCTCCACTGAAACCAGACAATGAATTGTTGAAATCATGGTCTGTATAAGGTTTCTGATTGGCTGGCAGACTCTAGACTGCACAACATTCTCTTAGACTCTGTTTTGAAGATAATAAAGAATCCTGTAATGCTGCCAGAAATCCTATTGCTACTCAGTAGATTTCATGAATAGTCAACAAAGTGAGGTGGGTGGAATGAGAGCTGTTTGGCAAGGCTCCTTCAGCTGCAATCCAAACTTGGAAGGACAAGCCAGTTGTCCAGAGTCTGTCTTGGGATTTAGTTTCAGTTTGAGGGATTTAAGCATATGATTCTAGTAATCATGGTTAAATCGCTGCTGAATATTTGTGCTTAATCTTTCATTCATTTCGGAGTCCAGGTTTGGTTTTAACATGATAAAAAAATTTGTGTTCAGTTATTAACTGAAGGGTTTCCTTCCTCAGAGTTCTTTGTAGATATTAACTGGTGCATTATTTTTCTCTTAACTCTTCTGTGGCACAGGTAACTGAGCTCTCTTTTGCATATGAGGAAGCTAAAATAAGCCCTGTCTTCCTTCTTTTACTTCACATACTCCAGACTTGGAACTGTGGCAGCAAGGATGCTCCCAACCACAGAATAAATAGTTCATCCTAATTGTTCTCAGTGCCTCTCTTCTGAGTTTGGAACAGCTGGCCTAGAGCATTTTCAGCAACAGTCTTAGGAAGAGTGAGATTGTTTTGGCCCAAGACCTGTAATAATTCACTTTACCAAATAAAACTGATGAGCATCATCATTGGGCATTTGGCTCATCCCACAGTTCCAAATCTGCTTGCTAAAAGTGGCCCAGTAGAACTGGGCCTCTTACTCATTTAAAGTTTGAGAATAGGTTGAGATCAGTCTTGGGAAGAGTGTGGATTCAGTTCAGATGAGCCCATAATCACGAAGGCAGTTGGTACAAATGCAGAGCAGTGCTCAAGAGTTCCTGGATCACAGTTCTGCTTGGATCATGACACCCTTCCTCTAATAGTCAACTAATTCAACTACCCTTTGGATGGTAATGCTATTTTGTATTCATTGTTTTGACAGGAATGTGCATGGTTTGATAAAAACAATTGGGAAATTGCTACAGATGCAAGCCCTTACCGTGGGAAAAAACGGAGATGAGGCTGTTCGAAATTTGTATGCAATCAGGTGAGCCTCATGTTAATTAGTTTGTTTTTTAAATATTCTCCTTTTATAAATAATAGATTACAGATAAACATCCCCTAAGACTTTCACTGGTCCCAAATGCACCCAGTTTGTTACTGAAGCTAAAGGAGAGCTTATACTACTACCTAATCAGTAGTAATAGTTCTATTTGCATCCTCTAGCTGAGGTTTCAGCATTCACTCAGATCTTTAAATAACATGATTCCCTTCCTTTTTGTAGGGGAAAAACCAAAGTAGAGGTCCTGGATTAATATATGCACAGTAATTGTTGATACAATAGGAAGTATATAGAGGAGATATTAGATGCTCTGGAGAGAACCCTGGGGTGGAAGGGGAACCCTTTTTAACCCACTAGTTGGGGTACAGGCTTGGAAGGGATATTGAGGGGTGGTGGAGGGATATCCTTTTGGGGGTTAAATGGGAGTGGGTGGGTAAGGAGTGGGGGAAGTGGAAAGAGGTTTCTCGTATCTGGGTGTAAATGGTGACAGGGAAGCATGGTTGGAATTAGCCAGTGGGCTTGCATATGTGAAGCAGCAGTTGCGGGGGTGGGGAGGGGAGTTGGTGGTCTCAAGTTTTGGGGTGTTATTTAGGAAATCCTGTTTGTGGGTTGTATGTTTATTGTAAGCCCCCCTTTTGGATAAGCAAGATATATACATCTAAATAAATGAACAATAGTCAATAAGTGGTGTGAGAGTAAGAAGACGTTATTTGCTGAGTGCTTTCAGAATTAGAGATTTTCAAGACACCTGAAACATGGTCTCACAGTAATAATGAAGTAAGTATAAGGGCTATTTATATAAATGCATAGTTTGCTTAACTGCATAACACAATGGCAATGCCAATTTGGTACTTAATGCTTACATTGGTTAATTATGTATTGGTTAAGTGTATTCACTGCTTAAGTGCCTACCCTATTTCAACCCAACTGTCTTTGAAATGTAATTGCACTCTGGTTAACTGCATAGCAATGGTGGTGGGAAAGTAGCTGTAAAAGGCTGTTTTTAGAAAAGGAAACTTATTTTCAAGGCTTCAGGGGTGTAATTAAAAGCCTTGAAGAGTATGGGAATTAGCCTATTTGAAGGCTGCTGTTTGAAAATGAGGGGACACAGCAGCCCCAAAAATGTCTAGTTCCCATAATTTTTAAGGCTTCTTATGGTAGCCCGGAAACTCATTAATAGATTACAGGGGAAACTGACTAGTTGACAATTACAGGAGCTAATGGGAGTACTATGTACTCAGCTGAGTATTGTTTATGTTGTACTGGAAAAATTCACGCTCCAGGTAAAGGCATACTTTCTTCAGTCCAAATACTATGAACTTAAATGTAGTACACTGTAACAGTTTACATTTACAGAACCCCTCTGATCCCCAAAGCCCTCCACTAGTTCCGCCTCTTGGGCAAATGAAAATTTGCATTCTTGTCAACACGTGATGGTTTTAGCATAAGGAATAAAAAATATTGAAAAACAAGTAATGTTACCAGCAAGTCTAAGCAGTTGCCAGAATATAACTGCCTGATTGATGTTAAACCAGGGTCCTTATTCCAGTTGTAGAACTATTTCAGGGTCTTTGTTATGTCTTTTAAAGACCTGAGTGGGCTGGGTCTGGAATATATCAGTTTGTCCATCTTTTGGTCGTGTGCCGTGACAGGTACATCCAGTGGGGATGGTGAAGCTGAGACCAATTTTAGGAAAGCCCCAAGTAATTAGAGGAAGACATTTTTTTGGTGGAAGGTCTTATGCCATGGATTTACCTACAATTAGAAATCTGAAGCCAAATCTTGCTACTTTTGGGAGAGATGGATAGGCTTTCCTTTTGCTTTGTATAGACTTTCTCTTATAGACTTGGATTGTGGCTAGCTAGGCTATGTGCTCTTTTGAAGGCAACCAGCAAATAGATCACAACAGTCACAGTAAGAACCAAGACAGCAGTGAGGAATTTAGTCCTAATTTGTGTATTTAAATAAATTGCATCTCAGTTGTATGAAGTGATAGGTTCTTTAACAGTGCTTGGCTGAATAAAAACTAGGTTGTCTCCCCTCCCCCCCCATTCACAATCATAGAATCAGTGGACGGAAAGGGACCTGGAAAATCACCAAGGACATCCAGTCCTCTGCTGTAGGCATGAGGCTAATGAGCTCAAAGTAGCTCAATGAGGTGCTTATGCAGCCTCCTTTTGAACACCTCCAAGTATGGTGACTGCACCACCTCTGCTGGGAGTGTGTTCCAGGTTTTAGTTAACTATACGGAGAAGTTCTTCCTTATGTCCAGTCTAAATCTTCCCTTTGTTAGTTTGTGTCCATTGGTCCTCATCCTCCCAAAGGATGCCTTCCTGAAGAGTTGCTTCCCCAGATCTTGGTACTTCCCCATGACGTACTTGTAGGCGGCGATCAAGTCACCTCTCAGCCTCCTCTTACTCAGACTGAACAAGCCTAGTTCCCAGAGTCTCTTCTTATATGGCCTTTCCTCCAGGTCCCTGATCATGCAAGTGACCTTTCTCTGCACCCTCTGGAGCTTATCCATATCCTTCTTGAAGTGTGATACCCAAAACTGGGCACAGTACTCCAGCTGCAGCCTCACCAGTGCTAGTAGAGAGGGAGAAGCCCCTCTCTGGATCTGTTGGCAACACATTAGCTGATATCTGCCAGAATTCTGTTTGACCTGCTGGCGACTTCATCACACTGTTGATTCATTCATCTTCTGGTAGATTGTGACCCCCCAGGTCCTGTTCAGATGTGCCAGTGAGTGGTCTTCCACCTATCCTGTAGTTATGGTGAAGGTTCTTCCTACCCAGATGGAGGACCCAGTACTTTTCCTTGTTGAACCTCATCTGATTCTGATCAGCATATAGAACCAGTCTGTTTGGGTGTCCTGGATCCTTACCCTATCCCCTGGTGTGCCCGCATTTCCCTACAGCTTGGTATCATCGGTAAACTTAATCATAGAGCATTCCACCCATTCATCCAAGTCATTAATAAATATGTTAAAAAGCATGGGTCCAAGCACCAATCCCTGTGGGACACCACCAGAGACAGCCCTCCAAAACGAGGCAGGCTCATTGACTACAACGCTCTGGGGTTGGCTTCTAAGCCAGTTATCCACCCACCTCACCATAGGCTGATCTAGGCCAGTACCCTCCAGTTTAATTGAGAGAATTTCGTGGGAGACCGAGTCAAAGGCCTTACTGAAGTCTAGGTAAATGATGCCTACTTCATGTCCCTTGTCCAGCTGGTTAGTTGCCTGGTCGTAAAAGGGCACTAGGTTTGTTAGGCATGATCTACCCTCCACAAAGCCAGGATGGTTGCTTCTTAATACCCTGTCAGTTACAAGCTTGTAATTGATGGCCTACTTAACAATTTTTTCAAAAGTATTTCCTAGGACTGAAGTCAGACTGACCAGTTTATAGTTTGCAGGATCATCCCTCCTCCCTTTCTTAAAGATGGGTACTACATTGGCCCTTTTCCAGTCATCTGGTACCACTCCCGAGTTCCATGACTTTTTTCAAATGTTTTCGCCAAAGGACCTGCAATGAGTTCAGCCAGTTCTTTAAGGACTCTTGGGTGTAAGTCATTTGGCCCAGAGAACTTGAAAATGTCCAGTTGTTCTAAGAGGACCCTCGCTTAGTCGGGGCTGATTTTATATTGACTGTTGACTTCCCCATATTCCCTGGGCCTGTGGACAGGTGCATAGTTCCTGTTAGCTTTCTGGAATACCAGCGTGAAGTAACCATTTAGGACTGCTGCCTTTTCATGGGGCTCTATTGTGGGCTGCCTTTCTGTATTCAGTAGGGGTCCCACATTGGAGCTCGATGTATTTATTTTCCCAGCTCTCCATGTACATGTAGAAGGACTTTTTGTTGTCCTTAATTTTGGATGCTAGCTTGATCTCCATGCCTGGTTTGGCTTTCCGTATCTCATACCTGCAGACCCTGGTTACATGAGTGAACTCTTCTCAGGGTGCTGATCCTTTTTTCCGTTGCCTATATGTGTCCTTTTTCTTTTTCAAAAGTTCTCTGATATCCCTGTTGAGCCAAGGAGTCTCTTGGCTCCTTTCCCTCTTTTTGATCTCATAGAAATGGCCTCTTTTTGAGCAGAGAGGACAGGTCTCTTGAGGAGGCACCATTGTTCCTGAGCCCCCAAATCCTTCAGTTGGTGGTTGCAGAGGCCTTTTTAACAAGACTTCTTAGTTTTTTAAAGTCTTCCCTTCTGAAATTGAGGACCTCTGTTCTACTAGTTGAAATCCTAGCCTTCCGGTGGATGGTGAACCTAATCAGATCATGGTCACTGTCACCCAGGGTACCACCAATCTTCAGGTCCCCTACCATGCCCTCCCATTTGGTAAGCACAAAGTACAGAGTGGCTTCCCCCCTAGTTGGTCCTTTGACAACCTGTGATAGAAACAGGTCATCATTACTTACCAAGAAATTGGCTGACCTGCTGAAGCTGGCCCAATGATCCCCCCCAACAGATGTCAGGGTAGTTGAAGTCACCCATGACAGTCAGGTCTTTAGTGCTGGCTGCATCAGCCAGTTCCCTTGAGAATGCCTGATTGTTCTCCTCTTTTTGGGAGGGAGGCCTGTAGTAGACTCCCACCATCAGGTCTCCCTCTCCTGAACCCCCATGTATCTTGACCCGGAGGGTCTCAAGGGACCTCTCCCTGCTATCAGACCTGACCTGCAGGGAGGGGTACCGCTGTTTCACATAGCGGGCTACCCCTCCTTGTTTCTTCCCAATGTGATCCTTCCTGTAGAGCCTATAGCTATCAGTATCCACTGCCCAATCATGCGTGTCATCCCACCAGGTCTCTGTCAATCATATGAGGTTAAATTCCTCATCTGTCAGGAGAGCCAGTTCCTTCTGTTTGTTGTCCATGGTTCTGGCATTCGCATAAAGGCACCTGAGTTCCCCTCTGGTCGTCTCAGGTTTTCTGTCACCTATACAAGCATCTTGGGGTGTTGGTGCGCATCTGGGTGTCCTCTACATCAATGCCCTCTCCTGGGCCACAATCCCAAACTTCTGTCAGAAACTTTTTTTTTTGCTATATTTTGTTACATTTGTATGTCATCTGATTGTTAAAGTGGTTGCCATATAAAAAGAAAGTCAAAATGTATGCACAACTAGTAATGCTCATTTCTCTGTGATGCTATAGTCATTTTAATTGAGGAAAATCTTTGACATATCAGTTAGATCTTGAGGAACTCTTGACTAGACATTGACTTGTTATTTGCTGTCCCTGCAATCTGTTTTCAAGGCATGAATATAATTTTGATAACTCCCACAATTCTTTGTTCTGTATAAGTGGCCTGCACAGTAAGGTATTGACATAGCAGTTTTTACCAACTGGGTAGGCTAGACTTTGGAAAGAATGTAGCTTTAAGCTTAGTGGTAGCTAGGGCTTCAGCATACAAGTATGAAACTTTCAGTTTTCAGTCTTTTCTCTTAGCCATCTAGAGTGTCGTAATTGAGTCCTGAAATCCATGTCAGACTTCCTCTCCTTAGGAGAGAAAATGACTTCCAAAGAATAACTGCTGACAGGATAACAGTATGGTTTAATAGTAAATTGGAGCTGTTTGAAACTGGGCCTTATGACATATTTAGATCTTGTTCTAGTCTTGAGCAGTGTCTGACTTCTGATGGTGCCAGTTTAATGTGTTAGAGAGATGGATTTGGACTGTAAAATGTGGACGTGCTCTTTCAATGTGTACTTGGTCAGGTTACTAAGATTCTGGCACATGGTTTGCACCTTTTTCTGCATTAGGAACATTTCTTTGTTCAAGACTTGTCAGGTTACATTTTTAGTTGCATAGTTTTATCAAATGCTGTATTGTGTTTCTAGCTTGTAATTACTGTGTTACACCTGAGGGTTATTGTGAAGTTGTCACAAGACTTGCTCTCATTTTTCCTCAGGAAATTATACCCTGAGGACTGTTCAAGCAACTCATGAACAGTAATATCCTATTACAATATTCATAACTTGAACTGTCAGATATGCAAAAATATTCAAGGCAAAATCATTATTGGAGGATTGATAAAGCACCAAAAGTTGTGTACTGAAATAAGCAATTATTGTAATCTTTTCTGGAATCATTTTAAAGCGGTGCTAAAAGCTTATTTGTTAACTTGCATTTGCAGGATAGAGATTTTATGTCAAGTAACTGCAATGTAACATGGTTTCTTTGCTGCGATGACATTGACAATGAAGAACTTTTGGAAGGAGATTGTGAGCCATCAGGTTCTTCAACACCTTGTGTGTGGTGGGGAAGGGAGAGTGCTACTTAAAGTCTGCCTTGAAGCTTGCTTTTTTTAAGGACTGGTATTGAGAAGAGTGAGGCAAGGGAACTCTGGCACCTTCCATTTTCTACACAGTTATAAATGAATCCTTTTTTTCTGGAAGGAAGAAAAATAATTATAATGTTCTCATCTTTGAATATATGATTGGTATTCATTTGACCCCCTTTTAAGTATGTGGATTCTTGCACTCATTACCAGGACAGTGTTGATTTGGGTTCACTTCCTTTTTTCAGCTTTAGATGACCCTGGTCTCTGGTCAGTGTTGCTTTCTAGTAATGGACAGATACCAAAGCAGACTTAAATATAAACTGTAAAGTTTAGGTACATTTTTTTTTTAAAGATACCTAAAATAAGTGATGTGAGTTACTATGTGTTCAACAGTTCAGAAGTTGGGATCAGCTGCGACTCTTCAGCTGGTTGTCCCTAGACTGTTACATGTATTTGTGGTCCAGGTTAGTCATTCCCAGCAGGGGGCTCTCAGTTCTCAAATTTTCTGCTTCTCTTTTGTCCAACATGGCCAGCTTTTGGTGGCTTTAGGTTGTGTCATGTGCCTCATCTATAACTTGGGTATGAGTTGAGTTAAATGTGGGGAAGAGTTTCTTCTGGTGGGAATTGAGAATTTTTGTGGGGACCGCTAGTGACAATGGTTCAGGTGAGCAAATGGTAAAATGTTGATAACTGGGGATGTGATAGGCATTAGTTACTGTGGAAACATACATTTCCCATACAGATGCTTTGAACTTAGTTTAGAACAGAATTTGAATAACTCATGATTTATTGTGAAGGTGAGTAATTCATATTTCTAGACTGGTAATCTGTGATAAGGCTAGAAGATTTTTGATGTATGAGAGATGTATTTAGGAATACTTTTTTATTATTCTTGGGGTTGATAGAACACCTGTGGTGGTAACATTTGTGGTTAATGTAGTTCAAGATAGCTAACTTGCATCTTCTATTGTAGCCAGATGGTCCACTGCTTTGAGGTTGTATATCCTATGTGGGATGGATATATAGTTTAATCTTTTGACCATTAAACAGATGTGAACACAAAAAAATTCTAATTTTGTGTGTGATCTCCATGAAATGAATTTCATGAGATTTCTGTTAAATCTTCAACACTTGAAGTGCATTAATAATAGGTGAATGCAGTGAGTATGTTCATAAAGACAGCTTTAAAATAAAATGGAACAATTTCAGCAGCAAAATCAACACAATAGAGAGAGAAACTTGGCTTTAACATTTTGCTAAGAGTCCCTTTCTTGCCACTCATTTCACTAATATTTTCTGACTATTTTGTATTTTCCATAATTATTCACCATGTATGTTTTTGTTGTGTGAAAGTGCTGAAGAACTGACACCCCCCATGTCTTTTTTGGATTCCAACCAGCACTCTGAAATCAAAATTCAGAGCAGGTAGAAAAATGCTTTTAGAATGCATATTTGATATAGTAAAGTGCTGTGCCGTGTTTCTGAAAGAGCCAGGGTCACAGCTGCATACATGAAAATGCATGGTGACTGCAGACACTGTTTCTTCATACAGAAAAAGCAATCTGTCTGTCACTGAATTTATGACGTAAATCAAGTTGTAGCTCTCCTGTGTTCAGAGATGTAACAAAAAGGATGACGTGACCTAAAGGTTGCATCAAACTTTTGCAGTCATTGTTGTCTACCATAAGACTAATTTTTATTTCCCTTGACATTGGGTTGTATTTACACTTGGATAGTTGAATCAGGTTGCATATCCTGCTTTATCTTTTGGTCTTGCCAGTGAAATCAAAAAGCATAGCATTTTAACTTCTTTTACATTATGTGTATATATTAGAGCACTGTTAGAACTGTGTAATGTAAGGTAGGATGCCTCCTTTCAGCCATGTCTGCCTTTCTCTAATTGAATTGTTTGGTGCTGCATCTCTAAATGTTTAGTTTTCAAATCACTGTTAGAAACGAGATATTTTGGTCAGTTTGGTGTGTTGTCATTTAGATACTTGAATTTTAAGAATCCAAAGTTGGATTTTTTTTCTTTCTTTTTTATGTTTTTAACTTAGCAGCTTTTTTTTTTTTTTTTAGTTTGGTGCTTAGTAATTACAAGAAAAAATATTTTAAAAATAACTGAAATCTAGGAATATGCAGGGGACTGAGGCATATATGGCAGTGCAAGATCTTCATCATGTATAAATAGTATATCTCACTTGACAGCCAGAGAAATATCCAGTTTCCCTGTGTTTATGATCCTGTTTGATTCTGGTGCCAGTATAGGGCATAAACTGAAATTTAAATTTTAGCACAAAGGTGCATTTCAGTGAACTATATATATGTCTATATATAGAGGTCACCTCAAACCAAATAGCTGTATCAAAGGAGGCTTATAAGAACAGAAGGACTGAAGAGGACAGATGTAGTATGTGTGTATATAACAAGGACGTACATATTTGGAAACCGATTGTAGATGAGGAAGGGACAGGCTGCAACTGTGGGGTGTTTTAGTTCTTTTTGACCCCTGAAGACCTATGCCAGCCATGTATAGTTTGTCATCTTTCTCCTGTGGTGATCAGAGAACATATTTTTGGTAATGGGCAACTTGGTCAGATGAAGTTCTCTGTAGTATGTACGGCTGATTTGAATACCTCAGAATGGGAAAAATCATTTTGTCAGATGACAGAATTGGGGGTTTTCTTTTAAGAGCCTGGCACGCAGATTCCAGTGTGTGGACTAGGACCTTAAGATGTCCTCTTCCTCTTAGTTCCCTAGACTCTCAGCACTGAATAGTTGCTTTTAAAATCTGCATAGTAATGAGTACTGTCCCCGCTCTCCCCAAGGCAAAATACAAAGTCCTTGTCATGGGAGACTCCATCTTGAGGGGGACTGAGGGGGCAATTTGCTGCTCCGACCCCTTAGCCCGGGAAGCAGTCTGCTGCTTCCTGGGAGCCCGTATCTGAGACATTGAGGAGAAGATCCCTGGGCTCCTCTGGCCCATTGACCACTACCCTATGCTCCTTATCCATGTGTGCACCCATGACATGGCTTGGAGCAATCCCAGCCGGGTCATGAAGCATTACAGGGATTTGGGATCAGGGCTTAAGGGGTTGGGGGTGCAGGTGGTGTTCTTTTTGATCCTCCCAGTCTCAGGCTACGGGCTGTGGAGGGAGAGGAGGATTGAGGTAGCAAACCAATGACTGCGGCGCTGGTGTTATCAGGAAGGCTTTGACTTCCATGACCACAGTCCGCTCTTTGATGAGAGAGGCAGTGAGTTGCTGGGAAGGGATGGCCTCCACTTCTCTCCGCTGGGGAGGAGGCTCTTCTCAGCCAGACTGGCTGACCTGCTCCACCAGCCTTTAAACTAAGCCCGCCAGGGGATAGGGGCACTACTGCCACTGCTGGGCCACTGAGCAACCCTTGCAAAGCCAGAAGGCCAAGGCACTCTAGGGGGCCCACCCCTGCCCCACCTCTGGAACGTTCTGCGGGCAAGCCAGGGGCCCCCAAAGGGACACTTGCCTGCTTGTATGCAAATGCAAGGAGCTTGGGGAATAAACAGGAGGAACTTGTCCTCCTACTAAACACAAATAAATATGATGTCATAGGGATAACGGAGACCTGGTGGATTTCCACCCATGACTGGGCCACAGGTATACACGGCTGTACCTTGTACAGGAGCGATCGTGTGGACAGAAGGGGCGTGGGTGTAGCTCTCTATGTCAAGGAAAGCTACACGACCCTGCAAGCCAACACTGGCGCCCAGGGTGGACAACTGGAGACCCTCTGGGTGAAAATCCGTGGGGAACACGGCACAGGGGACACAATGGTGGGAGTCAATTACAGACCTCCTACCCAGGATCAAGAGCTTGACCAGGAGTTCGCCGGGGAATTGGCTGAGGCTGCATGCTCCTGGTCCACGGTTGTCATGGGAGAATTTAACTACCGGACATCTCATGGGAAGAGCGCTCGGCCATATTCGAATGGTCACAAAGTTTTGTCATGTGTGTGGATGACCTCTATCTGATGCAAGAAGTCTACGGGCTGACGAGAGGTAGAGCACTGCTCGACCTTGTACTGGCAACGGAGGATGACCTTATCGGCAACCTAACAGTAGAGGGGAAGCTGGGTGACAGTGACCACGAGCTGATCACCTTCACCATCCTCCGTAAAGCTGGCAAGTCAGTCAGCAATATAGAAGTCCTCGACTTCAGGAAAGCTGACTTTGACAAGCTCAGGAAGCTTGTCAGTGAGGCCCTAAATGGCCTTAGCCCAAAGGGGAGTTGAGGATGAGTGGCTGTTCCTCAAGGGAGCGATCCTCCATGCACAAGCAAAGTCTATCCCATCTCAGAGGAAAGGCAGCAAAAGGGCACAGCAGCCCCCTTGGCTCTCCAGGGAACTAGCGAACCTCCTGCGTCTAAAAAGAGAGGCCTGCAAAGGATGGGGGACGGGATCCATCTCCAAGGAGGAATATTCTGCGCTGGTTTGAACCTGCAGAGACCAAACAAGGAAAGCCAAGGCTTTGACGGAACTCCAACTGGCTACAAGTATCAAGGACAATAAAAAGTCCTTTTTTAGATATGTGGGGAGCTGGAGGAAAAGCAAGGGCAACATTGGAACCCTGCTAAACCAGATGGGACATCTGACAACCGACACCCATGAAAAAGCCAACTTGCTAAATGGGTACTTTGTGTTGGTCTTTCACCAGTCCCAAAGGACACCCCTGCCCATTACGGGACAGGAAGGCTTGGATGAGGGAGATGCCTTACCCTCCATCAGTGCTGACCTAGTGAAGGAACACCTTGAGAGGCTGGATACCTTCAAGTCAGCTGGCCCTGACAACTTACACCCCAGGGTACTCGAGGATTTGGCGAGCATCATAGCCCAGCCCCTGGCATGGATCTTTAAGAACTCCTGGTGCTCTGGTGAAGTGCCCGAAGATTGGAAGAAGGCCAGTGTGGTGTCTGTCTTCAAGAAGGGGAGGAAAGTGGATCCAGCAAACTACAGGCCTCTCAGCCTGACCTCTATCCCGGGGAAGGTCCTAGAAAAGATTATCAAAAAGACCATTCTCAACAGACTGGCTGATGGCAAAATCCTGAGGGATAGTCATCACGGGTTTGCTGTGGGTAGGTCTTGCTTGACCAATCTTATTTCCTTTTATGACCAGGTGACCTATCACTTGGACAAGGGGGAAGAGATTGATATCTTATATCTTGACTTCAAAAAAGCCTTCTATCTGGTATCCCATGATCACCTCTTGGCTAAAGTGGCCAACTGCGGCTTCAGCTTCTCCACAATCCGCTGGCTGGGGAATTGGCTATGTGGTTGGACCCAGAGAGCGGTGGTTGATGGAACTCGATCATCGTGTTGCCCTGTGACCAGTGGGGTCCCTCAAGGCTTGGTTCTTGGGCCTGTGTTGTTCAACATCATCATTAATGATGTGGACATTGGCATCAGAAGCGGACTGGCCAAGTTCGCCGACAAAACCAAATTTTGGGGTAAAGTGTCCACACCTGAGGACAGGAGGGCAATCCAGGTTGACCTCGACAGGCTCAAGAAATGGGTAGACGAGAATCTGATGGCATTTAACACTGAAAAATGCAAGGTTCTCTACCTTGGGAGGAGAAGCCTGCAGCATGCTTATAGGCTCAGCGGTGCTACACTGACTAGCACTTCGGACGAAAGGGACTTGGGGGTGATGATTGACCACAAGATGAACACGAGCCTTCAATGTGATGCTGTAGCTAGTAAAGCAAACAAAACGTTTTGGGCTCCACAATTCAAAAAGGACATGGAGAAGCTTGAGAGAGTCCAGAGGAGAGCCACGTGCATGATCAGAGGCCAGGAAAACAGACCTTATGATGAGACGCTGAGCTCTGGGGCTCTTTAGCCTGGAAAAGCTCAGGCTCAGGGGTGATCTGATGGCCACTTAAAAGTTTATCAGGGGTGCTCACCAGGATCTGAGGGAACATTTGTTCACCAGAGCGCCCCAAGGGATAGTTCATAGTTCATAGAGTTCATAGATGTTAGGGTTGGAAGGGACCTCAATAGATCATCGAGTCCGACCCCCTGCATAAGCAGGAAAGAGTGCTGGGTCTAGATGACCCCAGCTAGATACTCATCTAACCTCCTCTTGAAGACCCCCAGGGTAGGGGAGATCACCACCTCCCTTGGGAGCCCGTTCCAGACCTTGGCCACTCGAACTGTGAAGAAGTTCTTCCTAATGTCCAATCTAAACCTGCTCTCTGCTAGCTTGTGGCCATTGTTTCTTGTAACCCCCAGGGGCGCCTTGGTGAATAAATACTCACCAATTCCCTTCTGTTCCCCCGTGATGAACTTATAGGCAGCCACAAGGTCGCCTCTCAACCTTCTCTTGCGGAGGCTGAAAAGGTCCAGTTTCTCTAGTCTCTCCTCGTAGGGCTTGGTCTGCAGGCCTTTGACCATACGAGTTGCTCTTCTCTGGACCCTCTCCAGGTTGTCCGCATCCTTCTTGAAGTGTGGCGCCCAGAATTGCACACAGTACTCCAACTGCGGTCTGACCAGCGTCCGATAGAGGGGAAGTATCACCTCCTTGGACCTATTCGTCATGCATCTGCTGATGCATGATAAAGTGCCATTGGCTTTTTTGATGGCTTCGTCACACTGCCGGCTCATGTTCATCTTGGAGTCCACTAGGACTCCAAGATCCCTTTCCACCTCTGTGCCACCCAGCAGGTCATTCCCTAGGCTGTAGGTGTGCTGGACATTTTTCCTCCCTAGGTGCAGCACTTTGCATTTCTCCTTGTTGAACTGCATCCTGTTGTTTTCTTCCCACTTGTCCAACTTATCCAGGTCTGCCTGCAGCTGTTCCCTGCCCTCTGGCGTGTCCACTTTTCCCCATAGCTTTGTGTCATCTGCAAACTTGGACAGGAGTACATTTGACTCCCTCGTCCAAGTCACTGATGAAGACATTAAAGAGTATCGGTCCAAGGACCGAGCCCTGCGGGACCCCACTGCCCACACCCTTCCAGGTCTAGACCGACCCATCTACCACGACTCTCTGGGTGTGGCCCTCTAGCCAGTTCACCACCCGGACTGTGTAGTCATCCATGTCACAGCCTCTTAACTTGTTCACCAGTATGGGGTGGGATACCGTATCGAAGGCCTTCCTGAAGTCTAAGTATACGACATCCACCCCTCCTCCTGTGTCCACGCGTTTCGTAACCTGGTCATAGAAAGAGACTAGATTGGTCAGGCACGATCTGCCTGCCACGAACCCGTGCTGGTTTCCCCTCAGCATAATTTGCCCTGCTGGGCTCTCACAAGTGTGAGCCTTGATAATTTTTTCAAAGACTTTACCAAGGATGGAGGTGAGACTGACTGGCCTATAGTTGCCCGGGTCCTCCTTCCTCCCCTTTTTGAAAATGGGGACCACGTTAGCCCTTTTCCAGTCCTCCGGGACTTGGCCCGTGCGCCACGAGCGTTCGAATATTCCTGCCAGTGGCTCTGCAATGATGTTGGCCAGTGCCTTCAGCACCCTCGGATGGAGCTCATCAGGGCCTGCTGACTTAAAGGCATCCAGTTCTTCCAAGTGACTCTGCACCACCTCAGGATCTAGTATGGAAGTCTGGCGCCTTGCTGCTGCCTCTCTACAACCCCAGTGAGAGACTTGTCGTGTCCCTCGCTTAGGAACACTGAGGCAAAGAACTCGTTGAGGAGTTCAGCCTTGTCCCCCCTGTCTGTCACCAATTGTTTCTGCCCATTTAGCAGGGGTCCTATTCCTCCCTGGGCCTTCCTTTTACTCCCAATATATCTAAAAAACAATTTCTTGTTGTCTTTTACTTGGGTTGCCATCCTCAGCTCCATGGTAGCTTTGGCCTGTCTAACTGCCTCCCTACAAGCACGAGCAGAGGAGGTATATTCATCTTTAGTGATCTCACCTTGGGAGCACATAAAAAGTGGAAACCTTTTGGCCCTTAGGCTGCCCTGGATTTCTTTGGTCAGCCATGGAAGCCTCCTGGCCCCTTTCCCTCTTTTGCCTCTCTCGGGGATTGTCTTGATTTGTGCCCGAAGGATCGTTTCCTTAAGGCACAGCCACCCTTCTTGGGCTCCCATCCCTTCAAAACTCCTACTCTGCAGTGCGTCCTTGACTAATCGCCTGAGTTCATTGAGATCAGCTTTCCTAAAGTCTAGCACTTTCACCCTACTAGTTACCTTACCCACTCAACGTCTTATGTTGAATTCTATTATTAGGTGATCACTGTCTCCCAAATGGCTACTGATCTGGAGGTCCCCTATCATGTCATCCCCTGTTGCCAATACCAGATCCAGTATGGCATTCCCCCTAGTGGGACCATGTACCTCCTGTGTCAGGTGGAGGTCCTGTATACAGGTTAGAAACCTGCGTGAGCGGTGGGACTTTGCTGTTTGCGTCTCCCAGCAGATGTCCGGCTAGTTTAGGTCCCCCATGACTACCGCCTCTTTAGCTTTTATGGTCTCCGAGAGTTGCCTCAGGAGCCCCGCATCTATTTCTTCCCCTTGGTGTGGGGGTCTGTAGCAGACCCCTACCACCAAATCCCTTTCTCCTTGCCCCCCATGTAGCCTAACCCACAATCTTTCTACTTCCTCAACCTTGGATTCTGTCTTGATGAGGGTTGATATATATTGCTCACTGACATAAAGTGCAACCCCCCCCCCCCCCCTTCTTCCCCGACCTGTCCTTTCTGTACAATCTATAGCCCTGAATATGTACCGCCCAGTCATGGGATGAATCCCACCAGTCATAGCCCCACTAAGTCATAGGTGTTTAGTGCAAGCAGGAGCGCTAGTTCATTCTGCTTGTTCCCCATGTTCCTAGCATTAGTATATAGGCACTTGAGCCCTGCGACTGGTGCCTTTGCTGCCCCCCTGCTCCGAGTCCCAAGGGGCCCATTGTTTCTTACCTTCTTGATTCTTACCTGTTCTGTAGTGCTGGTCTCCCCATGGCTTTCAGGTTTCCAATGCTCTCTTTCTTCAGGCTGGGCTGTCCTTGTGGGTGCCACATGGTTTGGTGGTCCACAGCTTCCCCTGCCCTCGTACTTTCCTCCCCCCGACGAGCCTAGTTTAAAGCCTGCCGGAGGAGATCCGCCAACCTAGAAGAAAACACATGCTTACCTTTGGGGGACAGGTGAAGCCCATCCCAGCTGAGCATGTCCCTCGTCGTGATGTGCGGGTCATTGTCCAGGAAGCCGAAGCCTGCCTCGAGACACCACTGCCGAAGCCGCCAGTTGGTTTCTCGGATGCAGTTCTCCTGCCGTCTTCCTCGTCCGGTCACTGGTAGGATGGAAGAGAATACCACCTGTGCACCGAACTCCTTCAGCATGCCGCCCAGAGCACTGTAGTCCGCCATCAGGTGATCGGGGGTTCTCCTGGCCGTATCATTAGTACCCACGTGGACTAGGACCATGGGGTAATAATCGGTGGGCTTGATCCTGGCCTGGATTACCTCCGTCACATCCCGAATCTTTGCTCCAGGGAGGCAGCATACCTCTCATGCTGAGGGGTCCTGGCAACAGATGGGTCCTTCCATACCTCTCAGGATGGAGTCGCCTATGACGAGCACTCGATGATGACAAGATCGAACGGTCACAAACTCCTCCATGACCCTTTTAGGCTGAACGTAAGAAAGAACTTCTTTACTGTCTGAGCCCCCAAGGTTTGGAATAGACTGCTGCCGGAGGTAGTTCAAGCACCTACCTTGAACGCCTTCAAGAGACATTTGGATGTCTATCTTGCTGGGATCCTATGACCCCTGCTGACTTCCTGCCCTTTCGGCAGGGGACTGGACTCGATGATCTTCCGAGGTCCCTTCCAGCCCTAATGTCTATGAAATCTATGAGTATGCTGAATGGCATGTGGAGGAGGCTGCTGAGAGGTTAACTCTTATGACAAAAAAAGACAAGAAGTCTCAGCTACAGAACTCACATCATGAAGAACACATCATTTCTTACATAAGCTCTGGAAGTAGAAGCTAAGGCATGTTTGTTAATGGAATTTTGCCTAGGTGCCCAAAGAATCTCAGATAAATTTTATATTCTTTATTCCCAAGTCCTAAGAGTTTGTAAAGATGAGAGAGAAAAATAAAACTTCAAAATGCAAATCTTATCTGTAGCCATCCCATATTGGAGCGGCATGCATATGCTTCTTTAGATGTGGGGTGAACTAAAATAAACCTGAGAAGCAGCTAGTCTCTGAGTTTTTCAAATATAGCTGTAAATAGATTTACTTAAGATATTTAAAGTTCTAAGCCTTGACCCCTCTTTCCATCGCAATGACTTAGTTGGTTGACACATCCAATCAAAAACTACCCTATCACCTCATGTTTTAAACGAGGATAGCAAGGTGCAGTTTCATAGTGCTTAGGGTTGGAAGGGACCTAAACAGATCATCAGGTCTGACCCCCTGCCCTGGGCAGGAACGAGTGCTGGGGTCATAACACCCCAGCCATATATCTATTCAGCCTCCTCCTGAAAACCCCCAAGGTAGGAGAGAGCGTCACCTCCCTTGGGAGTCTATTCCAGAGCCTGGCGGCCCTAACCGTAAAGTAATGCCTCCTGATATCCAGCCTGAACCTTCTCGCTAATAATTTCTGGCTGTTATTCCTAGTAACTCCTGGTGGTGCCCAATGGAACAGAGCCGCACCCAGTTTCCGCTGGTCCACCCTGGTGAGTTTGTAAATGGCCACTAGATCCCCTCTCAGCCTTCTCTTGTGGAGGCTGAATAGATTTAGGCCCTTTAGCCTCTCTTCGTAGGGCCTGACTCCCTGCCCCTTCAAGGGCCCATTGGCTCCTGTCTCCAGCTGGGGGTGAACCACTGCCAGGACAGTCATGGGGACCGGGTCCCCACAGCTGCAGGAAACAGTGTGGCTGTCTATGGTTTTCCACAAGCAGGAGATGATGGCTGTAGAAGAGCGAAGGGAGTTAGAGGAAAAAAATATATGTTCGCTCCCTTCCCCTCAGCATCAGTAAGGAAACCGGCCTCCCAAGTGAGGGGCCTAGCTGCAGAGCAGCTGAAACAGGGCAGCTGTAGCCCCTGTCCCAAAGCAGCAAACCCAGGATTCCCCAAGACAAGTCTGGGAGCACCAGGGAAACAAATCCCTTACCTCCAGAGGTCTACCTAGCTGAGGTGCCAACTGCCATAGCAGGAAAAGCACGGGCTACAGGGAGGTTCCAGGGGGCAGAGCAATACAGGCTTCAGAATCTATAGTAGGCTATAAAACAAAACACTTAAACGAGAGCAACTCTCTTGTATACTTGTATCTGCAAAGAACATTAGTACTTGTATGTATTACAGTCTTGCAGAATCACTAACTGGCATGATAGAAATTGATGCAGTTTTACAATTAAGATGTCACAGCACTATCAAATAGCAGAGGGAAGGCTGCTATTATAGGTTTTCCTCATTTTATGCTGTACATGTGTTCCTGGAAAATGGCACATAACTCAAATTCGCATAAAGGGAACACACTTTACAATGTAACAAATAGGGATATGTTCCAAGACCTTGACTGTACTGATCCCCAGACCCATTTCTACCACTTTTTTACAAGACAATTTTGGTAATTGCCAACAGCAGATAGTACAAACAAGCACAGGGCACTATCATAATGGGGATGGCAACTACAGAAACAAGTGCTTCAGACAATGAGCGAGGAGCACAGATCCACACAAGAGACTATATTTTGGTGTGTGTCACTCCCATAATGCACCGGACAAACCACACTGATTGCATAAGAGTGAATTTACCTTGCATATAATGAAGTTTTGGTATAAAAAGGGTAATTGCATAAGAGCAAATTTGCACATATAGAACCTGCATAAAGTAAGGGAAACCTGTAGTGCTTTTGTAAAAAACACAGGTGGCCAAATTTTCAAAAGGGTTCCCAGTGTTTGGAGCCTTAGGTCTTGGGCATGTTACTTCTACAAGGGTGTCTGTAGTGCTACAACACTACAAGCAGGAAGTATGCAGATGTTCATGCCGTCTGTAGTAACCCCCTCAAATAGTGGATTTCTCATCTTTCCCAAAATGGCTCTTTGGCAGTGTCAAGGAGAGTAGGGGGTTGGTTGTGGGCTGCAGCCACAAGTACCAACCACAGCCCGTAGCCACCCACAGGGCCATTGGTGACACGTAGGAGGTGCCCACGGGTGTATTGTGCATCTCCTGAGATTGGCGGTGCACTCCCTGAGAGAAGTGCCGCTGCTGCTGCCAGTGGTGCCTGCAGGCAGTTGCCACTTGCCCCCCCCCCCCACTGCCAACACTGCTGGTGGTGCCTGCAGGTGGTTGCCACTCGTCCCCCCTCCCCCCGCCCACCCCACTGCTTGCTGCCGCCACTGTTGCCTATGGGCTGTCACTGCCCCCCCAGCCTCCAGGGGCATGTATCAGTCATGCACAGGGCTGCTGGGAGTGAGGAGAGTATGCCATGTCACCCCCACAGGCAGCTGGTGGTCTCTGCCACCACTGTCTTCTGAGGCAGCTTCTGTCCTGTGGTAGCAGGGGAAGTAAAAGCCTGGTGCCCCCCTAGCTGGAGAATGTGCCTTTGCGGTGACTGCCCTAGCCAGCCAGCCAGCCAGCCATCACATTCTATTTTGTAGGCATTTGTTCATTGTACAAATGAATGAATGTTCAAGGCCTTATGATACCTCCATTTTAAGGCCAGAAGGATTCATTGTGGTTGTGTAGTTTGTAACAGGGACTCAGACAAGAGCCCTGTTACTTAGGATAGCTCTGGAAGGAGTGACCCCTGGATGTACCCTGCCAGGTGGAAAGGATTTCACACCTGGGGGAAGATTGGGTGATTTGCCTGCGAAAACCGGAGATAAAACCAGCAGTGGGAAAGCTACTGATTGCCTTCAGGCACAAGACGATGAGTGTGGGGGTAACTGAGACCCTGGAGACACGAGAGAGACAGGAAAGTTCTGATCTGCAGCTTGGAAGGATGTTGGAAACCCGGACTTCTTGGAAATGACACAGGTCAGACCCAAATGGACGTGGCTGCTGAGGATCGTGCCACTGGATGAGTGCAGGAAGGCACTGAGGCTCTGGGAACCGGCCTGGTGGGGAGCCAAGTTAAAAACAGTGCCTCGAGAGCGGAGCACAGGGAAGTACAGTCTCAGCCTGGCCCTTACCTCCTGGGACTACAAGTGCGGAGGGATAGCCAGAGAGCCTGCAGGGGAGCAGCAGTCAATGAGTGACAGATGCAGAGACCACGTCCTGCTAATAAGGCAATTAGTGGTTTAGTTTACTTTAAACAATGTAACTTTAACAACTACCTGCTTAAGGTTTTTCCTCTCCTCCAACACAGATTACCCTGGCCAATGAAGAAATTGGCAGGGTTACACTTACTGTATCTGTTGCATTGTAAAATAAACCTACAAGTTGAGCGGGATAATATCTGGGTGATATTTATTGATCGCAGACATCGAGAACTCACAGATCTCCTCCCTTTTCTTATTACATCTAAGTCGTGGCAGACGAGTACAGGAAGAAGTCTAATTTCTTACATAAAATAGACAGTGGAATATTTGTGAATGAACTCCAGCTTCTAAAAGGTCTACAAGCTGTCTTTGAACTGTATCATAGATATTTGAGAAAAAAACTTCTATCTTGATTTATAGATATTCATTGATATGCTGGTGATAGATTGTTTAGCCTTCTTAAAAGCTTTTCATTTATGCATCTAGATAGAGATGTAGGCATCCAGTTTTGAAAATTTGAGCCCAGTATATCCCCCATATTTATTCAAATATAAGATGATCCCCTCCCCCTAAATTAGATTATTTATGAGGAAAACTTATAAATTCCTTATAATTTTTAGGGTATAGAATCTAATTGCTGGTGATTTTGCTTTGATATTATTCCCCTCCCACTGTTACAGCAGGCAAAATAAATTTGGGTGGTGGTCAGGTAGCCCTCTTTCCCTCTGCCCCCCAACTTCTTTGCCCTGTAGCCCCTTCCCCCTTTACTATCAGACCCTGCTTTCTCTGAGCACATGGAAGTGAGGGGCAAATTTGAAAACACTGACAGATGAATTGATACTTTTTTTTTCTTTTGAAATTGCTGCAAGTTTTAGTGCAGGTATTCCACAAGCATACTTGTAAGCAACACTTTTGTACTTACTTATACAGTATAGAGCACAATCTTTTCCTTTAAAAATAAAAAAAAAATTGTGTTCCAAGTCAAATCAGCCAAATCAATTCCAATTCCGTGAGTCAGTCAAGAACTACTACTGTGGCCCTGCTACTGGCAAACATCCTCCACCACCTCCTAGGGCTTCAGATGCTTCCAAGTCCTTTGGTCAGCATCCTATGTGCAGGCTTGGGGTTCAGATGCCCCTGAGTTTTGTTTACTCTCAGCGTATGGCCACAGGAGCCAGGCTAGGGAGAACTCTCCCATTTCCATAAAGTTGGCATATAGCCAGTATCTTCCCACTAGAAGTGAAAGTGGGAGACTAACTGTGCCTTACCTTGGTCAAGGTACTGCTCCCTGCCAAGAAAGTGGTTTTCCCCTGCCAGTAGGAAAACTGCCTTAGTGGTCATGGTATTTCCCCTGCCAGTACAAACTATGCATGATATTAGTCTAGAGCAAAAAGGCTCATGATTTACCATATAGTTCATTGGCATGTTCCCCAGCAGAGTTGGCAGCATTTCAAGCCATGCCAACCCCATTGCTCAGCATTGCTCAGTACATGTGTGTACTCCAGGTGTCATTTCCCCCCCCCCAGGATTCGTATGCAAATTAGCCTCAGACTCAAGAACTGGATGTTCTTGTCGTGAGTCCTGGGATCCTCCAAATATTTATATGCAGATGAGGTCCAGGGCAACCTGGTCTGGTTCTACTTCATGTAGCATAGGGCCACACCAATCGCATTCAACAGGCTGGAGGGGTGACAGAGAGGTCTGGGTGAACTGTGACAAGACATATACTTGCAAGTTAGATGAGTATCCCTCTTCTGAGCTTCACTGAAGTTTGAACCCTTTAGCAAGAAATGAAACTTGCTTTCACTTTGGATGCCACAACATTTTTCTTAGGAAGAGAAGGGTATTGCAGGTCCTTGAAGTCCTGCAGCTGTGCACTATCAGTTGAACTCCACAACTGCAGAGTTCAGTGGGTCATGTTCAACTATTGTCACTTTTTGAAGTAGATGCAGTAATATTTGTAATTTGCTTGGCTGTTTGTTTTCCTCTGACACACTCCTAAAGAAAACAAGGGGCATTAGGTATGAAAAGTTATTTTACAGTGAGCTTGTGTAACCCATCAGCCCGTTCATTTTGGTAGCTGACATTTATTAAGCTTTAAGGAAACTGAAACCCAACCAGCTGCCCAGAATTCTGATAAGGTCACCAAGAGTGCTAAAGGAGCATAATAGTATGGCATATTATAGAGCATCTCCTCTTGTTCTACACATGTATCCATTTGATAAGGTTTCAAAAATATTAAAATAAGAATAATACTATACAGCATTTCTTTCTATAGAGTCATATTTATATCAGGTGGAGATTGTCTTGCTAGTTCAGTGAGACCCTAAAGGTACACTCATATTATTTAATCTCTCTGTGTTGCATAATGGAGAAAAGAATTATATGTTGTGTAATGTTAAAAGGAACTATTAGCTTGATTTTTCTTACCTCCCTCTCTCCACTCTGAAGGTCCCTCCTCCACTGCCTCCCGACAAGCTGTGCCTCTGTCCCATGCCTGCCCCAGCCCCGGCTGGGTGGCCCCTTCCCCAGTGCCAACCCCACAGCTTTCCTCACCACGGGGACCTTGATTTGCCCCCCCCAATGCCCTTCCCCCTTCCCTTTTCTCTTCCACCAAAACAGACTTACCAGCTGCACGCAGCACTCCACACTGCCGGCTCTGCTCCTCATTGCCTATGTGCTGTGCTGCAGCTGCGTGTGCACATGGGCATTAATTGAACAAATTATCGGCCACATTGGGCCAATTTCCAATACAGAAAACTTTATTTATATTGTTGCTGATCCAATATCAGACCGATGTATCGGTGCATCTCTACTTATTTGCAAAGGTGAGAAGGGTAGTGATTCCAAAATGTGTTGGGATTTCTGCTCAGGCACTAAGAGCAATTATGGCAGCTTCTCTCATGGGTGAGAACTTCTTAGATTGATAATTCCCAGATCATTTAGTGCTTTACAGGTCGAAACATTTACTCTAGTGATCAGAGAGAGACTTTTTGAAGCCCTTCATGTGACCCTGTAGCATATTGCTACAGGGGTCATGTGACCCCTGGAGCATATTGCTCCATGCATCCCAAACTATTGCTCCTCACTACCACCTCCTCCCTTCTCCTACTGTAACTGGTGCTAAGAAATGCAGCCAGAATTCTACTGCATGTCTTCCTTTTTTTTTTAAATGCCCTTTTGTTGGTGCTTTATCAGTGAACTTCCTTAGACTGCCTGTTCAGTACAAATTTTATTGTTACTCCTTACTCCACTTCACCCCTAGGGAAACTGAAAACATAGGTTTTCAGTTGGCACTAGCCCCTTCTCCTATACTCCCAATTGCTCCAGGCACCCCAAGTCAGACAAATACCTTGCAGAGTTCAGTACAGTGCAAGCTGTAGAACTTTACTGAACTCATGTTTAGAGAGAAGAGGAAAGCAAAAGTGCTCCTATTCACAATTCATCTACCCTTAGGACCCCCAAAGCATGTGTGGAAGCAATCCCCACTTCCCTCCCTCTGCCTGGGTAAACCAGTCACTGTGGACAGCCTCTGGTGGTTAAACATCTCCTAAGAGATGGGTGACTGGCGGATCCAAATTCTCATCTGAGTACTACTTACTATATTTTTGTAGTGTATAGACCGACACAGTGTATAAGTCAACCCCATTTTTCTGATGCAAAAAGTTAAGAATTTCGTAGATCCGGTGTATAAGTCAACTTAACTTTTTGGATCAGAACAATGAGGTCGACCTATACTGGCCCCTGCATGTCCTCATTGTGGGCTAGGCATGTGGGGGATGGATACGTGCTGCAGTGCTGCTGGCAAGGGATGGGTCCGGGCTTGGCACTTGGCTGGTGTGGCCCCATCCCCTGCGAGTGGCATGGCCTGAGCTGCACCAGCTGAGCATTGAACCTGGCGCCACTCGCAGGGATTGGGGCTGTGCGAGCCGAGTGATAAGCTTGGCCCTGTCTGGAGTGAGTGGCACTTCTGAGCCCATCCCCGTCCCCTGTCAGTGGCACCAGGCTTGGCACTTGGCTGGCACGGCCCAGGCAGCACCACTCATAGGAGGTGGGGCCAAGTCCCAAGCCCGGTGCCGCTTGCAGAGTATGGGGCTGGGCTCAGTGCTTGGCAGTGCTGCTCACAGGAGACAGAACCAAGCTTGGCACTTGGCTGGCGGGGCCCAGGCAGTGCTGCTATAGGGGATGGGGCCACATCAGCCAAGCCTGGCCCCATCCCCTGCAAGCAGCACTGCAACATATGTCCACCCCCTGCGTGTCTGGCCCATAGCGAGGGTGTGCAGGAGTCGATATTAGTCAAGTGCCAAGCCTGACGCCACTTGCAGGGGACAGTGATATGGTATATAGGTCAAGGTTGAATTTTAAGAGTTAAAAATTTGGCTTCAAAACTTGACTTGTACACTGTGAAATATGGTAATAGCTAGTAAATACCGATTTGTGTCCTAGTTGTTTATTAAACAATATGTTTCTGGTTTGAGCTGAAAAGTATCTGTGGCTTTTCTAATGATTTAGGACTAGTTCCTTCACTGGAGAGAGGATTTAATAACTTGCCCTGTGAACTAAGCTCCTTTCATTTTGTTATAAAATATGTTCTGATGTGCTAGGCTGTGTGTGAAACTTAGTGCTGAGCAGACCAAGGCTCCTTTGGTGGGTTAATTGATTGGTATGTTTTTTGGAATCCAAGCTAATTGCTTTAAACAGTTTTTAGGAATATCTTATTATGAAAGGTGCTCCATGAATACCAAGACCCAAGCTTCTAAAACTAGGAACTTAAAACTAAGATGCTGAAGAGAAACTTTCAAAGGTGTAAAGGGCCCAACTCCTATTCACTTTCAGTGGGAGTTGGGCACTTGGCTTACCTTTTTGCCATTGAAAATTATTTCCCTAGTGTATGTTTAAACAACTGTTATAAATGAAGTACCTGGTTTTTAAAATGCTGACTGTAAAGCAGCAACCCTTAATTTAAGATAGGTCACACATTTGGGAATCTTTATTAGCTTAATTATAGGCAAGACTGTAAAATTAAATATTTTATCTTAGATTCTTTTCTGATAAAAAGTAGGCTTAATTCTTGTTTTCAGAGAACCCCAGAAGAGACATTGTTTTGACATATAATTGTCTTGATAAAACTAGTGAAGGAGACTGGAAAAGGCAAGGGTTAAATAGTTTACTTCTGTACTGGTTTTATTTTGAAGGTAGTTACTGTACAAATTTGTCTTACCTTGCTGATGCAAATATTATTTCTATTTTTCAGGAACCCTCCTCATCCACTAATCAGTGTACTTGAAAACAGACCTGTTTGCTGGCCAGTTGTCCTGCAGCAGATAACAGTATTCTTCCAACAGTGCCAAGAGAGGTAACCCCCCCTCTCCCCCCTCTATATAAATACCTGGATTATGTCTGTGGAATGCACTCAAAAAAGTGTTTGATGCACTGTGAGAGAAATGTACGTAAATAGGAATAGTTGTCTGTTTTTTGTTTAAAAAAAAAATCTTAGACTTCCTTGAATGATATACATTGTAGACTAGACCTAGTTGAAAAATCAAAAAGTAGTTTAGCCAAAATGTAAAATGTTACAGTGACTTGTAAAGTATTGGGTGTGGAGAATTTATTTGCTAAATTCCATAATGAAAAATGTTATGATAAAGTCTATTGAAAATGCTGTGGAATTGGTTATCAAAGGTTTTCATTGATAATGTTTTGGAAAATGTATTTGGTTTTAAAAAGTCACTAACTTCTACATGGAAAATAAAATGTTTCAACAAACTTGATAATCTGAACCCCCCCCCCCCCCACAAATTTTTAAAAATGTTTTTTAATTACAATTTTTTAAATTGTAATTAAAATAGTTTCTCATTATAGCTTCATTCACCCTTTTTAGACTATTTTGGCGTGACCAGACGAGCACAGTTGTGCGGTACATGGCACTGCGAACACGTTTGCAGTGCCACATACCACTCAGTCCTGTGTTCTCCATGCTACAAGGGTCTGCTGCATGAGTGTGCTCTGTGCCATTTTTTCTTCTGTAGGTTTTTTGACCCTTGGATATCCAGGGGTCCAAAAAAACCATGGAAAGCACCCCCGGAGCAATGCACGCTTGGCCAGCATGTCGCTGAAAAGCAGAACTGGCCCTCCCAGAGGTGTGCTCTGCTGCCAGCCAGGCTTAGTGGCAGAATCACCGCAGCTGCAGCCCCGGGAGGCTCCCAGCCTCCCCCACCCCACCTGGGGTAACAAGCCACTCACCAAAGTGCACATGGCACAGGCATTCCCTGGTGACAAGAAGCAGTGGTGCAAGGTGCACCGCCACTACTTGTCCCCGGGGAACCAAATGTCCATGCACGTCTGGACACACCTTTAGAGTCCATTCATAGCATATGATGAAGTAGGCTGTCTCCTGCAAAAGCTCATGCTTTTCTGAACAAGTTAGTCACAAGGGCCCCCTCTACACATGCAGGTAAAGGTACAGTTGAATCTAATGCATGATTCACACAATTGCGTCATGCTACACATGCATGGCAGGAGGTGCAATTATGGGATTGTGCGTTAGATCTAATTGTGCCTTATTGTTTGTGTAGAGGGAGTCTGATCCCGGGTTCCCTCTGCATTGACAAGAAGCAGGCTCCTATGGCTGGGAGACCTCTTTGCTGAGGGGGCTCTCAGCTGCAGGGGCCATACAAAGCCGGGAGAGAGTGCCTTGTCAGGTGCAGGTCTCTTGGTCCTAGCGGCACGTGTGGACCTGGGGGTTTCATGCGCATCAGAGTCTCGGGGCAGCTGCGATCATCAGGGCTTGAGGGTTTCACACTGAGCATGGTACACCCCTGCAGCTGGGAGCCCTGTCAATTGATGGGGCTCCCAGCTGCGGGGAAGACCCTGCTACACCTGCTCTTTAAAGCTGAGTAGCAACCAATACACATTTTTGAGGTCTGCCTTTATAGCTGTTTGGAGCTTTTTATCATGTGATAGCTACTTTGCAAGTGTAGCTGGCCTTAAGGTAATTGCACAATAAACCAGTTAATTGCTTCATACCTGTAATGTGTAGAGGGGGCTTAAGGTACAGAGTAGATAAATGTTATTTATCCTTTTCCACAACATAACGCTATATGGCAGGGGTTGGAAACGTTTTTAGCCAGAGTGCCAAATACACCCCAACTTTGACCCATGCTTTGACTTGGCATGCCAGAGGGAGAAGGCAGGGGAGCTGTGAGAGGCCTCATCCTTGTTGTTGGCAGCAGGTGCATGTGTGCCTCCAGGGAGATGGTAAGGGAACGGCTGGAGATGCGCTGTCCCAGGCCCCTTTCCCACCATGCACCCTGAGGTGCACGTATATCCACCAGTGCTGGGGCTTTGGACCCCAGTGCAGCTGTTTGCAGCTTGCCTACCTGCTGCAGCTGCCCAGAGCTTGGGCCAACTGTGGCAGGCATCCAGGAGGCTGCAAACAGCTGCATTGGGTTCTTTGGGGGCAGTAGTGGCTGCATGCACACCTCAGGATGCATCACAACCCCAGGCATTCTGCGCTGTCTGTCTGAAGATGCACAGCAGCTGCTGCTGCCGCCATGGAGCCTGACCAGAGCCCCGGTGCAACTGTTTCCAGCCTCCTGGCTATTTGCCACAGCCACCCCAGGCTCTGGACAGCTGCTTCCTGCCACAGAGCCTGGGGTGCTTGCAGCAGGACTTGTAGGCTCCTGGCCTCCTGCTGAGAACATCCCAGGCTTCCTGGCCAGTGGCAGCTGCCCAGAGCCTGGGCTGGCTGTGACGTGCCGAGCAAAATGTTCTTGCATGCCTTGCTCTGGCACATGCATCAGGGGTTACCAACCTCTGCTATAGGGTTTTTCAGTGAAATTTAAAATATAACCAATTTAAAACTGGTAAGAGGAAATGTTTATACATAAAAGGTCTCTGGAACTTTCAGCCCAAGACATCGTCACTGAGACCCTGATCACCTCTTGGCAAAAATGGCCAATTGTGGCCTTGGGTCCACCACAATCCGCTGGCTGGGAAATTGGCTCTGTGGTCGGACCCAGAGGGTGGTAATTGATGGAAGTCAATTGTCATGGTGCCCTGTGACTGGTGGGGTCCCCCAAGGCTCTGTCCTTGGACCCATATTGTTCAACATCTTCATTAATGATGTAGACATTGGAGTCAGAAGTGGACTTGCCAAGTTCGCCAATGACACCAAACTTTGGGGCAAAGCATCCACACCTGAAGACAGGAGGGCGATCCAGGCTGACCTGGACAGGCTCAGCAAATGGCGGACGAGAACCTGATGGTGTTTAAAACTGAAAAATGCAAGGTTCTCCACCATGGGAGGAAAAACCTGCAGCATCCTCATAGGCTCGGCAATGCTACGTTGGCTAGCACTACGGAAAAAGAGACTTGGGGGTCATCATTCACCACAAGATGAACATGAGCCTTCAATGCGATGCTGTGGCTAGTAAAGTGAGCAAAACGCTGCCTTGCATCCATAGATGCTTCTCAAGCAAATCCCGGGACGTCATTCTCCCCTTGTACTTGGCCTTGGTGAGGCCACAGCTGGAGTACTGCATCCAAGTTTTGGGCCTCACAATTCAAAAAGGACATGGAGAAGCTTAAGAGTCCAGAGAAGAGCCACGCGCATGATCAGAGGTCAGGAAAACAGATCTTATGACAACAGGCTGAGAGCCATGGGGCTCTTTAGCTTGGAAAAGCGTAGGCTCAGGGATGATCTGATGGCCACCTATAAGTTTTATCTGGGGTGCTCACCAGGATCTGGGGAACGTTTGTTCACCTGAGCGCCCCAAGGGATGACGAGGTCGAACGGTTATAAACTCCAGCAAGACAGTTTCAGGCTGGAGATAAGGAAGAATTTCTTTACTGTCCAAGCTCCCAAGGTCTGGAATAGCCTGCCATCGGAGGTGGTTCAAGCACTTGCATTGAACACCTTCAAGAGAAAATTGGATGCTTATCTTGCTGGGATCCTATGACCCCAGCTGACTTCCTGCCCCTTGGGCGGGGGGCTGAACTCGATCTTCTGAGGTCCCTTCCAGCCCTAATTTCTATGAAATCTATGAATGTCAAAGATGAAGTTTCATATACTTCTTTCGAAGGGACTTGGTATTGTTGTCAGACATCAGATTTTGAATGAAATAAAGTGTTGGCATGATCTGGCATGGAAAGTCTTGTGTTTCTAAGAAAATTCTGATTTCTTCCATGCGAATCTCTTGCTTCCTCTCTGTTCAGCAGTGAAATGGCATTGCTGAACAGAAGCCATTTAAAAGTCAACATTTGCATAGCATAACCATGCAAGTATCCGAAGTGTCTGCTAATACGTGGCTTGGGAGAAATGATATTAATCTTAAATGCCACCATGTGAAAATTGTTGGCAAATCCTGGTATTTTAATAGACTGCTGTATAACATCACAGTTCCATAATGAAATGATTCTTGAAAAATCTTTTAAATGTGAATGTCTTTTTATTGCTGGATACTAGAGTGTGTTTGAGAGAGAGATACAGGTTGTAGCTGTATTGATCTACAGGCAAAAGGAATTGGAACTCTTGGCAGAAGTGAAGATAACACCTCTGCCAAAAGTTCCGATTCTTTATGAGAGCTAGAGAAATAAGTAAGTCTGATGCATAGATTTTTGGTGGTATTTCAAACCATATTATGTCTAGTACTTCAGTAAGTAGAAAACTTTCACCTTGAATACCATTCCTTTTTTTTTCATTTTCAATTTTATGAGATCTAACTTATGAGATGTATTTTATGCTTCATAATTTTTACCGGTAAGGAGTCATTTCAGTTCCCTTAGTTGGCTTAGTTATCTCTCCTCCAACCAGCAGAAGAAAAAAATCTCTGCTTTTCTAGTTGGAAAATGTGAAACAGTGTTTCTTTCTTAATACTTGATACTTCATTTTTATAGGAAAAAATGTCTCTTTAAATAAAAGCGTTTTTGTGCAAAGGGTAATTTGGGGTAGATGAAATGAGATCTTGGGGGTCAGGGGGAACTCCCTTACTTGTTTGTACAGTGAAGGCCGTAGGATAGATTGCCTGGGGAGGTTGTAGAATCTCTATCAGTGGAGGTTTTAAAAAAGAAGCAGGATAAACATCTGACAGGGATGGTTTAGAAGTAGTTTCCCAGGAAGGTGGATTTGATTTAATCAATTTAATCAAATCAATTTAAATCATGATTTTAAATTGCAACATATATCACTGGTCAGGGAGCCTCGATTTAATAAGTGTTTTTTTACAAAAAGCACATACTTGTTGTTTGATATAACCCTCGTACATATTATTCATAACTCAGATGTAGGTTTCATTTTTAGAAGGTACATACTATACACTTTAAAACAGTGATTTATTTTGATATTTTTTCAGATTTATTTTGCAGCTACATCAGAAAACTGAATTATGATTCGGTTATTTTATTTACCAAAGCTAGAAGTTATAATCCCTATTCCATGATGATATCTATGAGCTCTAACGTACCTTAAATTAAAACTATATAGGTTTATTAAAAAAAAAAAGCACATTTTAACAAAAAAAAGAAATAAAAAGATCTGATTTAAATTTTTTTAAAATCTATTTTTTTTATTTAATTGTTGATTTTTATCTATCCTGCTTTCCAGTGTTCACAGTGTTCTTGGTCCTATCCAACCCTATGATTCTCTTATATTGTTTTTCTGAGATTGTTTAATAATCAAGTATCATAGTTAAAAGCCATTTCTCTTCTGAATAAATGGTGTCACAATTTTTTAATTTAAAAATTTGAACTGAAAATCCTTGTAATATAAATGATCATATATAAACAAGAACTGAATCGCATACCAGTTTCATATGTGTGATGACCAGGGATCCTGGTTTTCTGATTTAAAAATTGCAAATTCTCTGCTTAAAAACCCAAAATCCGTGATAAAAATTAAAGGCCCCACACTCCCCCTCCCCCCCCCCCCACAGTCTCAACAGCGCTCCTGATGCCCCTCGCAACAGCCCCCCAGACCAGACCCACAGACACTGACATCCACCCCAGCAGGTAAAGTGTGGGGGGAAAGGGGTGGGGCGAGGGGAAAGGGAAGGTGCTGTGTGGGTAAATCAAGAAGTGGGGAGTGTGCCCCTGTGCCCAGTCCCAGGAGCAGGGCCGGGGGTGAGGGCAGGGGTGCCACTCTGTGGGCCACACACATGCCGGCCAGCCTGACAGGAGGTTCGCACACGGAGGCTGCCACCGCAACTCCGCCACTGCACCCTGTGCTACCATCCCACGGCCACCTGAATGGCTTTGTGGGCAAGTGTCGCAGGGTGCGGCAGCAGCAGTGTGGTGGCAGCCATCGTGTGCAGACCACATGTGCCGCCTGGCTGGGGGGTGGAATGTGGGGCTTGCATGCAGCGGCATGACTGACAACCAGCTGCACAGCTCCATGGTGGTGTGGAGTGGTGGCAGCTGCATGCAGGGTGGTGGGGCTTTGTGGGCAAGCGCTGCCACCGTGGAGCCATGCCCTTCGCCCCTAGATCCTAGAGGTAAGTGGGGCTTGGGGGCTGTGGGGCATGGCTGGGGAAGATGGTTGGGGGTTGAGGGAGCGGGGGGTGCTGCCAGTCCCAGGCGGCACGTTGCAGCTGGGAGCAGGGCCAGGGGGTGAGGGCAGGGTGCCCCTCTGCAGGGCACTTTGTGGGCAAGTGATACAGGGGGCAGTGGAGTGGTGCCTGCCGTGTGCGGGTCACACATGCTGCCCGGCCAGCTGCCCAGGGGAGGGGGAGAGTGAGGATGGCATGCAGCCAGAGCACAGTTCCGTGGCCGATGCTGCAGCCACAGCGAAGGATGGGGGCATGGGGGCTGGAGCTGGGGCTTGGGCTAGCGTGCAGGAGCCGCTGCCACTTACTTGGAGGGCTGTGATGGCAGTGATGGCTGCTGCCTCCACAACCTCCCGCTGCCGCTGTGGAGCCACGCCCGGAGGTGTGCGGCCAGTCGCTGGGTGGCAGCAGCAGTGTGGTGGTGGCCAGGCAGCACGTGTCACCACACCCTGCGCTGCGTTTCTGCCGCCGGCTGCACAGCTCCATGGCGGCAGCGGGAGATTGTGGAGGCAGTGGCCATGACCGCTGGTGCGAGCGGCAGCTGCTGCTTGCCTGTGGGGCTGCCTGTGCGAGCAGTGATGGCCGCTGCATAGAAAACCTCCTGCTGCTGCTATGGAACCGTGCTTGGAGCTGCAGTCGGCAGTGCAGCGTGATGGTGGCCGGGCGGCATGTGGCCATTCAGAGCCCCACCACCGCTCTGCGCCACTGCCGCCGGCCGCACAGCTCCGAGCATGGCTCCGCGGTGGCAGCGGGAGGTTTTGTACACAGCGGCTGTCACCACTGGCACAGGTGGTCCCACAGGCAAGTGGCAGCGGGCACCCGTGCCAGCGGTGACGGCCGTTACCTCCACAACCTCCTGCTGCCGCCATGGAGCCGTGCTCGGAGCTGTGTGGCGGGTGGCAGTGGTGCAGCACGGAACGATGGGGGTGGCTGCGTGCCGCCCCGCCACCACCACGCTGCCGCCCAGTGGCCGGCCGCATAGCTCCAGGCATGGCTCTGCGGCGGCAGCAGGAGGTTTTGGAGGCAGCAGCTGTGACCACCATCACGGACCTCCAAGTAAGCGGGAGCGGCCGCTGCGTGCTAGCCCAAGCCTCCGCTCTCCCACCTCCATCCCTCGCTGTGGCTGCAGCATCAGTCCCAGAGCTGTGCTCTGGCTGCTTGCCAGCTGTTAGAAATTGTGCGCAGAGAAAGGGGTTTCCTTTGGCAATACAGGAAGCACAGCCTATACCTTCAGGGGCCCACAACTTCCCCCATAGTAACTAAGCATGATAGACAAGCTTAACGGCAGACCTGTGCCTTATTTGGTCTTACCCTGCAGGTTGAAGAAGAGTCATGCAATACTAGTAATTTTCCGCTAAAGCTTTGCGCATGCGAAATATCATGTAACCAGAGAATATAAATACGTGTGTGAGAGTGCAACGGGGGCCCCCTCTGCCTTTCTAAGGTCAGGGGACCTTCGGCCGAATAAACTGAAAAGACCACACCCTCGTTTCCTGCTTATTTGGGTCTCAGCTGGGAAACGAGCCCCATTGGGGTCAGGAGTATTCGCAGGTGTTCCCTTTCCAGGTTGGGAGCTTAAGCGAATAATTTCTCCGACAAATTTGACGAGCCAGCCAGGAGCACCCAGCTCGTCACGTCGCCGCTGCTGCCTGAACCCAACCCCCAGCTGGCCATAACAGTGGTGAGTTCACCATGGGAGTCTTGGGTTGAGGCTGCAGACACGGTGGGACGATAAGGTGACTCCTTCAATTTTATCGGCATGGTGTGGTCTTTTATATGTTGTGTATGTCTTGTCTAATGTGTTATAGGCCAGTCTGCTCTCCGGTTCCTCAAACCTGGGCACACAGGCAATTTTAGATAATTGCCCGTTTGACTCTTTTGAGCCAATAAATCTGTGTGGCGCATTTTATGTTTCTATTTGCGCACTGAGTAACCGTCTCTGTCTCTGACCTTCTAACTGGATAAGTCCTCCAACCTGTTTGAGGCATCCTAGAACCTGCCTTTCCAGATTGGTTATGTTTAGGGTAGCCAAGAAAGCAGGGTCCTTGGGGAGATTTATAATGTATCAGGTTATCTGGGAAAAGGGACGTCTGCCAAGAGTGACGATGGGACAGAAACGGTCAATTCCTGGTAGGAGTCCTCTTGGAGAATTGTTAAGTAACTGGAATAAGTTATCTGGACATGGCCAATTGAGTAAGAAGCGCGCTACAGCCTTATGCACTAGTGTCTGGCCCGGCTACACTTATGAAAACCCCGAACTCCAGTGGCCAGTACTGGGATCCCTCAGTGTAAATAAATTAAGGTACCTCAAGGGGTTCCTAGAGGAACCCCATCCCCGACAAATGGATTATTGGTATCCCAAATTGGGAAATAAACAGAGATAATCATGAAAGAGAAAGATTACAATTAGCTAGACAAACCTTGTTAGAAAAAATAAACAGGGCAGGACGCAAAACTACTGACTAAACCAAGGTAACTTCTGTAGTACAAGGTCCAAACGAGCATCCGCAACATTTCTACAACAGGCTGCTGAAAGCCATTGCAATCCATGGAGGAAGTTTCAACATACAGGCTCCGCAAAATCAAACCATTGTAACATCTACTTTTGTAGCGGGTTGTGTAACAGATACTAAAAAAAAAACAAACCATAGTCAAATATAACCCTGATTGAAACACGAAAACTATACAACAATTAGTAGACTTAGCTAATCACGCCTTCGATCGGAGACCGGAAGTTCAAAAAAAGCTGAAAAAAAATTAAAAATGAAACAACAAGAAGCTAAATTTTTGGCTGCTGCTCTCAGCTCTCAGTTCCAGTCAAAGGAAAGAAGAAGAGGCAGAGGAAGTTATAGGGAGGCCTAATACCTCAAGGGAACTGGCCCCTGATGATATGTGTAATTATTGCAAACAATTAGGGCATTAGAAACGAGAGTACCCAAACCGCCCTAGGGGACCCCCCCCCTTATGGAGGGAAAAAAAGCGGGGAACCCAGGGAAATAACGGGGCTCCAAGCACCGATCCTACAGACCCCTGGATCCAAGGCTTGCAACAGGACATAGATGACTCCCAATGAAATGAAGGGGGGCTCTTCCACATGATATATCTGGGGGAATCTTCTAGTGCTGAGCCTGGGGGTGCACTGGGCTGAGGGGGGAGTAGGCCTCAGACTGATGTGTGCCAACCTCAGCAGCAGTTGGACAGGGAGAGGAAGGTCCCAGGTACTGCCCTCTATGCAGCTGTGTGCCTCGCTGGCATTATCACCCATGAGGGTATGGATACTTATAATGAATGGAGCAAGTCAGGATCCAAAGTATAAGGGTCCACCCTGGGTGTATTAGCTGTGGCACAGAGGGTGGGGATGCCAGCTCGGGTGCCCACAGCCTGCAGTCTGGATGCATGGGTAACACTACCACAATGTGCTGTGTTAGCATGAATGTAAAAGCCAGGTAGGACTTCAGACTCCTCAACCAGAGTAGAAGGACTTGTGGGGAAGCTGGGGGCTGTGTTGAAAAAACAGTGTGCAGTGGTAAAGGGCTGTAGTCCTGCCTGTGTGCCCCAGGTGCTGGGGGACGGGCAGGCTCGACCCTAGCTGCCTGGTGAAGTTTATTTTCTTCTCCCTTTTGTTAGTGGGATAAGGGAGGTTCTGTAAATAGTGTCACATACAGGAAGGGGGTTCTGTTAATAAGCAGGCTGGCTGGAAGCCCTCCAGAGCTCTATCCGGCTTGGCCGGCATGTGGAGCGAGCAGGGCTGAAGAAATATGCTGCCTCACACGCTGCTGTGGGCTCCTCAGCCTGCAACCCTTGGAGCTGCTGTTGCTCACCTCTGCCAAGGGGGCCTGGGAGCACAGGGCTATTGCTGCCTGGCCAGGAGCATGGAGACAGCCTAGAAGTCTCCAGAGGGGCAGGGGGTTCCATACACAGAAGAGTTGAACCAGAAGTGTCATGGGGGAATGGAATCTCAAAGGGAGATGCCAGCCTCTATGAAGCCAAAGATGTTGGTAACCTTAACATTGGGACTGTGTATGCTAGTACAGTGCTGTGCTTGGCATCATGGCAGCTCACCCCTGACAGATGTCAGCAGCAGCTCTCTAGTAATAGGTCCCTGGGGTGGCAAGATCCCTAAGGAGCTATGGTACTCTGCTGCTGTCAAAGCTAGATCCAGGACAACCTTTACCTTGTGTACCTTCCACTGGTGAGGGAAGGAGCTAGGTATACTGGCCACCCACAAGCCCAGGGCCACCCAGAGCTATTCACATACACTGTAAGAGCAGTATTCCCAGTGTGTTGCCCCCCTCAGCAGCAGCGGGTTTTTTGGGGCTCCTCACACTCCTCCTTGCAGCCCTACACCCTGGCTTGCCCCTGCTCTGTAACGTACAGAAAGGGCCTCTGGTTGTCACGCTCTTTCCTGCCTATGCAGGGGGTCGGACTCGATGATCTGTTGAGGTCCCTTCTGACCTTAACATCTATGAATCTATAAATCTTTTGAGTATACCTGTGCCCCTTCATCCCCTTATGTCCCACTTCAAGTAGCAGGAAAAATGTATGTGTCTTATAGATACGGGAGCAGATTTATCCTCACTGGGAGAATCTCCAAAAAGGGCGGGAATTGCAGTCTCAGGAACTGAAAAAATTATGGGAGTAACTGGGAAATCTATGCGAGTGCCCCGTGGCGCTGAGACGCAAGTGCAGATAGGACCCTTTACCTTATTCACTCATGAGAATCGAGGCATTGCTTCATGTGTCTTAACTCAGCCGTGGGAAATTTCCAACCATCCCATAGCATACTATGCTCAGCTAGATCTTGTAGCGAGGGCAGCAGTTCTCTGTCTCAGAGTGTTAGGACACCCTCTTGTGGTTCAAGTGCCTCATACGATAAAAGCTCTCCTATTACAACACAACACCCAACATTTTTCTAACCAGTGTCTGAACAGATATGAAGTACTGCTGTTAGCAGCAGAAAATGTGCAACTTCAGTGATGTACAGTTCTAAATCCAGCCACTTTACTTCCGAATCCTGAGGATGGGGACCCTCATCATGACTGCTGTCAGTTGGTGGAGGCCCAAGAGAAACCTCGTTCTGATTTATTAGACGTCCCCTTAAGTAATCCTGATTATGTGCTTTTCACTGATGGCTTTTCATTCGTTCGAGAAGGAATTCAGCACGCAGGATATGCAGTTGTTACCCATCATTGGGTGTGGGAAGCGCAACCTTTGCCAGCAGGGACCAGCGCCCAGGCCGCTGAGCTAGTGGCACTCCGATGTGCATGCGAATTGGCCACAGCCTCCCGGCTCACTATCTATACTGACTCTAAATATGCTTTTGGGATCTGTCATGCAATAGGACAGTTGTGGCGACAAAGAGGTTTTATCACGTCCTCTGGTCGTGCAATCGGTAATGCTACTGAAGTCCAAGAACTACTAAAGGCTATCATGTTACTGGCTGAAATAGCGGTAATACACTGTCCCGGACATTCCAGAGAGGACTCCGAAATTGCTAAAGGAAACCATCTTGCAGATGCTGCCGCTAGAGCCACTGCACTACAGACTAAAGAAAGCCTCCGCGGATCTCAGGTTGTTCTTCCACCCTTGTCTGTTGTTTATGACAAAATCCCAGCAGATGAAATTTCCACAGGGACCCAAAAGTGGCAAGCTGTGCAAGGAAAAGATGGAGTGTGGCGTGTGCCAGACGGCAGATCAATTGCTCCTCGCACCTTGCTCCGAACTCTGGCTCAAGATGCCCACAGATACAGCCACTTGGGAAAAGAAAAAATAGCAGAACAGGTCCTATCCACCTGGTTTGCCCCAGGTATACATTTAGAAGCTGCTCAAATAACTTTGCAATGTTCAGAGTGCAGAGCCTTCAACAAGTACAGAGGGCACAAAAAACTAGGAGGGGCCCGACCATGGGCATATTTACCCTTTGAAAAACTGCAAATTGACTACATGGATTTGTCCAAGGCTGCATATTTCAAGCACTGTCTAGTAGTGGTAGATCAACTAACAGAATGGCCAGAAGCTTCCCCCACTCGAAAAACAGATTCAGTGGCAGTAGTTAAACACTTATTAAAAGAGATAATTCCACGTTTCGGCATTCTAGAAGAGATAAACTCTGACCGAGGAACTCACTTTACAGAAACTGTTTTAAAAGAAGTCTACAGAGTTCTTGGAATAGCAGCGCACTTCCACACACCCTATCACCCCCAGTCCTCGGGTCAGGTAGAGCGTATGAATCGGAGTATAAAATCCCTTTTAGGAAAGATCTGCTCCCAAACCAAATTAAAGTGGCCAGATGCTTTACCAATAGGGTTGTTCGCTATAAGAACCAAGCCCAAGCGACCTTTCAACCTTTCCCCCTATGAGTTATTGTTTGGTCATGCTCCTATTACATATAAAAAAATGGGAAAATCCACATGTTAGTCTACTCAGCAGAGATGAAGCTTTAACTAGTTATGTTTTATCCTTACAGGAGTCTCTCCAGTATTACACAGGTCAGCTGCTTTAGCTCAGCCAGTACCTTTAAACTGTAATCTTCACCCGTATCAACCAGGAAGTTAAGTTTGAGTAAAACAACATTGGCGAAAAAACACCTTGGCTCCAGTCTGGGAAGGTCCATATCAAGTTCTCCTTACTACGCACACTGCTGTGAAAATTGCCGAGGAAAAAAAGCTGGATTCATCACAGTCACCTCAAACCTGGCACCGAACCCAGTTCTGAAAACGAGACATTAGCAAGTCACGACCAACCGACCTCTGTTCTGCCCCTGTGGCTAAAAAGAATCGGAAAATCTTGGACTGTCCAGACTCCTTAACAAGAATGCAAGAACATTTAATATCTGTGTTTTTAGGATTGCTTTGTATTACCTTTCTTGTCATATTTTGTGTTTGTATTTCACTGTGGAAGCAGGGGAAATTATAAGTTAATAATGGCATTTCAGTAGGTTATCCTGACAGGATTATTGCTCGGGGCGCATAGGACAAACACCTGTTTGTGGGAAAGTGATACAGAACAGGAAGGTCAGTGGAAAGATAATAGTTACCTGATTTCCACTATAGCCATAGCGCAGGCCCTAAATTTATCTGATTGCTGGATATGTGGCAAACAGCCCCCCTCCACTAACTTTCCACCCTATCTTTTAATCCCCTGGGAAAGAAACTTCTCTAGTCCAGAATGAGCTGATACAGATAGGATTAGAGTGAGTACCTGGCAAAGTAACCCTTACTTTAAAGTAGTGCTCTCAGATGCCGTGTTATCGGCCCAAGTGCGTTGGGAAAATCCTTGTAGAAGAGGAAAGATTTTTAGAATGGCAGCCAGGTTGTAAACTAACCATTAACACCACACACCTAATATGGCCAAACAATACTGCGGTAGGGGCCAAGGAAGCTGAAAGAAAAGGGTACCGCCCCTGGAATGTCTCTGCCCCCTGCAGCTCCTTACAGCTTCCTTATGTATGGTGGTTTATGAAAGATTCTATAGGATGCTCCACTTCTAATAAAACTTGGAGCTTATTACCATTACCACAGCAGAGAGCATTGAATTATTGCAAGGACAGGCTTCTGCCAACCGTGCTATGACTTTAGAAAATCGCCTAGCATTAGACTATTTGTTAGCTAGAGAAAGAGGGGTATATGCTTTAATCACAGGAGGACCCTGCTGCACCTACATTCCTGACCACACTGACAATATAACTGCCGTAGTAAAAACAATTCGAGACACAGCACGATGGGTAAACTCTTTGGGAAGTTGGTCAGTAATGGAATGGATCGCCTTAAGTCTAGGAATGTGGGGAAGGTATATCTTAGAATACATTTTGTGGGGATTAGGAATTTTCTTAGTTATTATTTTAGTAATTGCTGTAATTAAAGCATGTGTAGTTCACGTTATGCAAAAAGTATTTCATCTCAATGTCATGCAAGCCTGGGAAATGGCCAGCAGGCCATAGGCCTTTGGCCATAAGGGGGGATTGGTAGAAATTGTGCGCAGAGAAAGGGGTTTCCTTTGGCAATACGGGAAGCACAGCCTATACCTTCAGGGGCCCACAACTTCCCCCATATTAACTAAGCATGATAGACAAGCTTAACGGCAGACCTGTGCCTTATTTGGTCTTACCCTGCAGGTTGAAGAAGAGTCATGCAATACTAGTAATTTTCCGCTAAAGCTTTGCGCGTGCGAAATATCATGTAACCAGAGAATATAAATACGTGTGTGAGAGTGCAACGGGGGCCCCCTCTGCCTTTCTAAGGTCAGGGGACCTTCGGCCGAATAAACTGAAAAGACCACACCCTCGTTTCCTGCTTATTTGGGTCTCAGCTGGGAAACGAGCCCCATTGGGGTCAGGAGTATTCGCAGGTGTTCCCTTTCCAGGTTGGGAGCTTAAGCGAATAATTTCTCTGATACAGCCTTGCTGTCCCCTCCCCTGGGAAGGTGGCTGGGCGGCATGTGTGTGGCCCACGCATGGTGGGCACCACCATACTGCCTCCTGTATCACTTGCCCGCAAAGCCCCTCTGCAGAGGGGCACCCCTGCCCTCACCTCCTGGCCCTGCTCCCAGCTGTGGTGTGCCGCCTGGGGCCAGCAGCACGTCCGGCTTCCTCAGCCACCAACTATCTTCCCCAGCCCTGCCCCAAACCCCACTTATCTCTATGCTCCAGGGGCGAAGGGCGAGTGTGAGCCTGAGCTTGGCCTTGGCTGCCTCAGAGGCTCAGGCCCTGCCCTCGCCCCTCTCCGTCCCCCTCCAGCCAGGGCTGGGGGTTTCCTGCCCTTTTTGCAATTAGCTCTTGCAGGCTGGAGCTGTGCCAGCCTGCAAGAACTCTTTGCAAAAGTGGAGAATCCGCAGATTTCTCTGCTAAGAAGAGACATCCGCGTTTTCTCTGATAAAAACCGTGATCCGTGGTTTTCTCCATTTTTCTGTGGGAAACGGAAAACCTGGATCCCTGGTGATGACCTAATGGATTCTATCAACCTACCAACTCTTGTGCTTTTGCAACCAGTTTTCTGTAGGTTTTTTTTTAAATGTCTTTATTTTTCTCTGTCCTAAAACAAATAGGGAAAACTGACTAACCGTTATAATACTATATTCTGTAGAGCAGATAATTAAAAGAAATGTTTGTTTAATTTATTGTGGTCCCAAGTGGAGTGATGAAAGAGAGAGAGACATTTTTTAGCAGAGGTGTATTTTTCATTTAATTCATTTTCTTTAGTACGTTTCAGAGGTGTAATTTCATAATGTCACATTAAAAAGTCAGTTTCATTTAAAAGTAAAATATTTAGAAGCCTGTTTCTCCAGTCACCTAGCAAGTCCAGAGTTCTGTGTTCTCCCATATTCTTGTCCAAAGTGGGCATGGGTATAATCTAAAGCTAAATGGACAGTGCACAAATCCAGGGTGAAATCTGAAGCTCATTGAAATCAAAAGCAAACTCCTCTTGACTTCAGGATTTTATGTAGGCCTTGTGCCTTCAAGTATGACCCTGTAAGAACTTATCCATGTTGAGGTGAATAACTTCATTTGCTCACAAAATTAAGCAGGCAGTGTTGGGGCCTTAATTTGTACTTTGTTATGCTTTCTTATTATTTGTTTCATAATGATATGGCCAATGGGAACATGTGTATATATATGGAATGGGAAGATTTGCTGGGTTTTTGGGAGTTCAGTTGATGTTGATCCATTAAAATGCTAATGGATGTTTTCATAATTAATAGATCTTGTCAGAAAGCAGGGATGTGCTTTTAAAAAAAATCACATCACTTTGTTTCTGTTTTTCATGCAGACTTTTTCCTCACAAAACTGAAATTCTGCAAGTAATCATACGATGTGTTTAAATTTAGTTATTTCAATTTTGGGCTCAATCCTCACTTAAGTGAATCTCCTACAGAAATGGTACCTGAGCAGGGTGCGTTCTTCAGGAAATATAAATCTTTATTTTCCACAATTGAAGTCATAAAAAAGTGTTTTAAAAACTGACTTTTAAAATTTTGGTAGAAAGAGTGTTCCCTATTTAGGCTTTCATAAACAGTATCAGACAGTGACCATTCTTTATGGAGTTGGGGACCTGATTCTCACAGCCTTTCTTTGAAGTCATTGAAGAAACTCCCTTTAACTTCTTTGAAGTTTGGTTTAAATACAGAATAATTATGGTCCTGATTCTGCTCCCCCTGAAGTAAAACTTACCTTGACAAAACCCCCTGACAAAACTTACCTTGACTCTAGAGCATCGTGCCCCATGGGCTGGACCTGGTAAGTGGAGCCACATCATCTGTCCTGCAGGGCACCCTATAGGTCTGAATTTGATGGTAGGATAAATGGCAGCAGCATAAATTGCCATAGCTCTAGAAGCCACAGCAATTAATGTTGCCATCCTGCCCCTACCACCAAATTTCTGGTCCCATGGGGAGCCCTGCTGGCCATATTTGGTCACCCCTGCTCTAGAGGGTTTAGAATTATGCTCCTATTCATAGATACTAGGGTCAGAAGGGACCTCAACAGACCATCGAGTCCGACCCCCTGCCTAAGCAGGAAAGAGTGCTAGGGTCAGATGACCCCAGCCAGATGCCTATCCAGCCTTCTCTTAAAGACCCCTGAGGTAGGGGAGAGCACCACATCCCTTGGAAGCCCATTCCAAATTTTGGCCACCCTTGCCATGAAGACGTTTTTCCTGATATCTAGCCCAAATCTGCTCTCTGTCAGTTTGTGACCATTGTTTCTTGCCTATCTACGAACCCATTAGGAGACTTATCTTGAACCCTGTTCAGGAACACCGAGGCAAAAAGCTCATTGAATAGCTCAGCCTTGTCCCCCCTGTTTGTCACTAATTGCTCCTTCTTGTTTAGTAGGAGACCTATGCTCCCCTGCGCCTTCCTTTTACTCCCTGCATACCTAAAATAAGACTTTTTGTTGTCTTTAATTTGTGTTGCCAGCCTCAGCTCTGTAGTCGCTTTGGCCTTTGTAACTGCCTCCCTGCAAGTGTGGGACAAGTAGGTATACTCCTTGGTAGCTTCCCCCTGCTTCCACTGCCTATATGCCTTCTTTTTTGCCCTTAGGCTCCCCTGGATCTCCCTGTTTAGCCAAGGAAGTTTTTTGGCTCCTTTCCCCCTTTTCCCTCATACTGGGATCGTCTCCCTCTGTACCTGAAGGATCGCTTCCTTTAGAACTGACCACCTTTCCTGGACTCCCATCTCGCCAATACTCTTCTCCTGCAGTGTGTCATTGACTAGACTCTTAAGCATACTGAAGTTAGCCTTCCTAAATTCAAGCACTTCTACCCTACTAGTTATCTTACCCACCCTACGCCATGTGATGAATTTGATTGATTGGTGGTCACTGTCCCCAAGGTGACCATGAATCTGCAGCTCTCCTACCAGGTCCTCCCCCGTAGCCAACACCAAGTCCAGTAAGGCATTCCCACCAATGGGACCGTATACCTCCTGTGTTAGCTGAAGATCTTGCACGCAGGTTAAGAACCTATGTGAATGGCTGGATTTGGCTGACTGCTCCTCCCAGCAGATGTCAGGGTAGCTTAGCTCGCCCATGACAACCACATCCCTAGACTGTACAGCCTCTGACAGCTGCCTCAAGAATTCCAAGTCTAGCTTTTCCTCTTGGTGTAGTAGTCGGTAGCAGACCTCCCCCCCCCCCCCCCCCCCCCCCCCCAGTCGCTTTCCCCTCGACCTCCATGTATCCTAATCCACAATGCCTCAACTTTCTCTTCCTCTGATCCCATTCTGATTAGGGTAGATGTATAATGCTCCTTTACATAGAGAGCAACACCGCCCCCTTTCTTCCCTGTTCTGTCCCTTCTGTACAAACTGTAGCCCTCAATGTGTAGTGCCCAGTCATGGGTAGGGTCCCACCAGGTTTCCATTAGCCCCACTAAATCAAAGTTATTATCTGCAAGCAGAAGTGTGAGTTCTTCCTGCTTGTTCCCCCTGCTCCTAGCATTAGTATAGAGGCACTTGAGCCCTCCAAATGGTGCCTTTGGTACCCCCCCCCGTTCTGATGACCAAAGGGCCTCTTGGTACTTACCTGGGGTGTAGTGCTGCATGTCTTGCAGTTTGTAAGTTCTAGACTCTCTCCATCTCCTGCCTCCCTGTCCCCTGCTATACTTAGTTTAAAGTACAAAGTAGTTTAAAGCTGCTGTAGCTTTCTGGGTACTGCTCAGCTCCCCCTGCCTTTAACAGCTCCTCCTCCACTTCCTGCCCCTGCTTTGTTGCTCTGGGAAGCAGCAGTGGCAGCCATGGGGACTAAGTGTGCTGGGCACTACATGCCCAGCTGGGTGTGGGGGAAGCTGCAACTGGATGGGTCCTGCCCCAGTGTGTGGGGCTCCAGCTCTAGTCCCTGTCCATCTTCCACCTACTCTGCCTGCCTGGTGCAATGAGCAGCCAGGTATAGGTGGCTGAGTGAGTGGAAGGCAGCTGTAGCAGCACAGCAGGGGCAGGAGGAGGAGGAGGGGCCGGTGGGGCAGGGGAGGGAGCTGAGCAGTATCCTGGTGGCTGCAGCAGCTCTGGCTGGGGCGGTGGTGGTGCTGTTAGGAGTGTGGCGTGGGTGGGGGTTGGCCCCATGCAGAGAGCTGCAGGGGAAGCTGTGGCCTGAATGTGCTGTGGGGAGGAGGGAGCTGACTGCACCTGCACTACACCTGGTGCAGCTCTGCTGCATGCGCCCCCTGCTCTTTCCCACAAGAGTAAGACTATTTTGATGTACTAATTTGAACTGTACTATTGACATATAAGATCACGTGATACTATTTTGTGTTAGTAACTCAAATTGTTGTTTATTTGACACTTTAACAGTGACTCCTGGTGCCAACACCCTCAAAGTTGATACCTGAATTCATCTTACTGTTGTGCAATTTTTTTATTTTTTTTTTAACTAATAAAAATGATCTTGGTGATCTTATTTCTTGAGCTGCAGGGCACAGAGTTCATGTGTCTGCATAATGGAGCCATTTCTAAGATACCTGTATTGTGAACCAGCCCAGTTGCGGGAACATGCTGAACTGCGAATGGGTCTACTTAAAATACTACTTCAACCGCGAAGTCCAGAGAACAAAGAGGCACCTTCTGTGCTAGAACACCATATTCTTCAGTTACTCTGCGACTTGATTCCATATTTTCAGGTAAAAGTTATTTCCTGCCTGGCCCTGTCTTCTGAAAATACCATTGTCAAAGCAGCTTTGTTGCCATATTGCTTGTGTGTGTGTGTATGTGTGTGTGCAAATGCATCGCTGCTTTTGTATTCTCGCAAATTATATTTGGTCACCAGCTCAGAAATATAAGATAAATGTGCCTTTCTCAGGGAAGGCAATGCTTTTTTGAAGTGATCAAATCTGATTGTATGAGGTCTAATTAGACATATGTATTGTATTTGCACTACTAACAACACTAGTTGCCTTGTATGTAATAAAGCTAGGAGAGCATTATGTGAAAGACAGTGTTGTTGTCCTGCATTATTCACTCTCTGCTGTTACTGCTTTTTGTCAACGTAACAAGCTGTTTTAGAAAACATGCAATGCTTGAGTTTGGGTGGATTTTTAATGTGAAGTTAGTTCCTGATTTAATACAAAAAATGCACTGAAAAATGTTGCTATTCGTTTTACAGGCATGACTCATTGAAACAGGGAAACTGCATAACTGAATCCTGTTTGTATAGACTGAGATTTTCAGCTGTGCTTGAAAGTGCCTATCTCTTGTTGAAACTCTTGAGCTGAGGCCAGTAAAGTCAAGTGCTCTTTCAAAATCCCTGCCATTAAGTAATTTAGGGCAGCAGTGTCCATCAGACAGCCCCTGGGCTCCTGGTCTATGCAGTGCTCCCTTCTTCACCTTCCAGCCTCTGCCACTGGAGTCTTTGGGTTCCCCCTTCTCCTACTTTCACTGCCTGCCCCTGAAGGTTCTAGGGACAGGGTGGGGCCACATGGTGCAGAACAGCCTGGAGCTGAGGGAGGCTGTGGCTGGGGAGTTGGAGGAAACCTGGGGACCTCTGGTGGTGCAACACAGTACAGTGCAGTACAGCCCGGGGAGCATGCATGGTGCAATTCGGGACATGGGATGTGGCATGGTGTAATGCAGTGGAGAGGGCATGTGACCTGCATGGTGTGTGACTGGTAGTCTGTATCCCTTGGCTTATCAGAATTTGGACAGCCCTGATTTAGGATGTAGACAGATGTAACATTTACATTGGTATAATCTGCATTAAATCATTAAATCAAAAGAAAATCTCCCTAAACCAGGGTAAATTTGCCCAATCCTGTAAAGATTTCCCCCTTGTAAAAATCAAGTATATAAAACTAGAGATGTAAGTTATTTAGATTTCAAATATCTGATTGTTTATATCTGATTGTGTACACCTCTGGGTAATTGTTTGCTAAAAGCAGATTGCCAGCTGCTCCCCAGATCATGCAGGCTAAGTACAGACATTTGGGTAGGTTGAAATCGGGTTCAGACTGGCTGCCTGATTTAAACTTGACTCATCCCAGTCCCAACCTTACACTTATAGACCTGGTCTGTAAGTGTAAACCTGTAACTGTACAGAAGTTCCATGCACATAAACCTGTCTAAAAATTGCAGAACCTGTTTTAAGATAAACCTAGATCTGTGTAATATCCAACTTATTCGATTTACGTCAAACCAGTGCATGGAACTTCTGTACATTTTCTATGTGCATCTCTGGGGCTGGGAAGACACAGCCGCTGGCCCCAGTCTTGGGGCTGCTTTTTTTACTCTTCCCTCCCCCTGCACTGGGCTATTTTTTTTTTGTCATCCAGCCCATTGCTCTCTTCCCCCCAACCAGTCAGCCCTTTCAATCCGCAAGCTGCTCGGGGTGCAGTTACGTTTATCATTGTTTGTCGCTGCTGGACCTGAGCAAGTCAGTCCTAGTGCAGGGAGGGGTGGGAGGGATGGGGGTATAGGTTCAGTGGGGGGTAACCCACCCCACCTTCCCTCCATCCCCCAGCAGGCCCCAAACCCCCTTGCTATCCAACCCCCCAATGCTGACTTACCTGATATTGGGAAGCTGTTTCGAGTTGATTTAACCTCCCCCTAAAGCCCCCAAATGTCTGTACTTAGCCCCAGTCACAAGGCACCATACTAGCCATCTTCTGTGAGAGCTAACCTTGGAGAGCTGTGTCTCTTGGTTCCTGACTTTGGTGTAAGTTACATAAGGATACAAAACTAAACAATAGAAATTTCACTAGGGTATGTGTATGTTTCTCCATGACCTCATTGATGGAAAGGGTGTTCCAGTAGTTAAGGTGCAAGTTTGGGACTTGGGATATAATATGTTCCCTTCCCTGCTCTGGACTGCCTGCCAATTGGACAGGTTACTGAAGGTTCATCTGCACAGCACAATGCAGTGTCAATTAAGGCATCATTGTGTGAAGTTATCTGAGTTATCTCTGCACATGCCAGATGTGGAACTAAGAGCTGTAGAGGCATGGTGCTGTACTTGGATTACCGCTTTTTCTTGACAAAACTAGTTAGCCTGGGCAAAGTACCACATGAGTGTGGCTGTACTTATTTTGGTTCTAGATCTAACGTGCAGAATTGTCTTGGGTATCTCAGTAAGTTGCAGTTTTGTGTCTTTTATAGACCAGCCCTTTGTTTCCCTGTGCCTTGATTTCCCCTCCCTTACTTCCTCCTCCAGTGTCTAAAATGGGGATAATAGAATCTCCTTAACTAATAAGGGCATTTCAAGGATGAATACATTAAAGACTGTGAGATGCTAAGATATAATGATACTGGGGATCATTTGAGAGAGGGAGACAGATTTTCATAATGTAACAAAAAACGGTGTAAAGATGATTAATATTTTTTTCCTCAGGTCTTTTAGTACCATAGCATACTTTTTTCTAGTTGTTGCCTCTTTATTGTAGTTTGGATACAATAGTTTGTGTTATATAAATGTAACTGAATTCAGAAGATTCTCAAATATGAGTTTTAAGGGGTAAAATATTGCTTTTTTGGCATTCAAACAATTACAGCTTCTGTTTATTGCATCCTTGCCTCAGGGTAACTTACCTCTGCTTGCTGAGTATGTCACTAAGTCCCATGTATCCAATATAGTAGACATAGACACAAAAAGGGAGACTGGACAATTCGCAATGAAATACAGTTCTGATCCTGCTTTCATTCCTCTCTGTCCATACATGGACATGTAAAAAAAGCTATAGATGTGTACTATAGTTTGCTAGAAATCACTTTTTTTCTTATTTGCACAAAGGTTCATGGTTTCTTTGTTGTGCTTTTTTGACTTGTCCAGATAGTGTTTCTCAGTATTGTAAAATAAATTTTTGTACCAAGAACTTCCAAGCTTATTACCATACTTTCCTTCCTCCTGCCTCCAAACCCAGAACCCTTTTTATCCTTTCTTTATCTAAGCACTTACTTAGTCCAGTTGCTCTGTATTGCATAAATGCTTTCAGAATCATTTTGGTGTATTATGGTGGCAACCACTGGTGAAAGGTACAGCTGGTTACCTGCAGACTTTTATCTTGATGAATTCAGCAAACACAAGGCTTCTGATTAGAGCAGATGGGTTCGTTGTTCTTAATCCCTTGGAATAAATGCCAACATGGGTGAGATCAGGACCTTAACACCAGCTCCAGAATTTTGATAAGAACATCTGGCTTTGGCTGGAATTGGAGTTTTTCAAGGGCAGAACATCTCTCGTAATGGGTACATCAGACTGTGGAGGCAACCTGCCACCTCACTTCTTTTTTCTGTACTGCTTCCAAATGTAGAAACAACACTTTAACCTAGGGAGTTTTCATTTGTTTGTTTGTTTTTTTAATAGATTAACTGCATTGTGCATGGGGAAAAGTAAGAGACAGACTTGCTACTTCAAGGATTAAGTTGAAATCTTGGATTAGATTGTTGTTATGTAGAGCCAGGCCAACTCTCAGAATCTCAAAATCGTGCTGTTAGACAGGAGGGTGTGACACAATTGAACATGCACGCACAAACACACCCCCCTCCCCACCCACCCCCCTCCCAGCTAGGCGCATACACATACACTAGGTGCATACATACGCACTACCAACTCGGGCACATACACATCCAAGATTACCAGTCTAAGCACATGCACACCTATCACCAACTCAACCACATACACACTACGCACACCAAAAATTAGACAAAAATCAGTTGTCAATACCCGCACACCCAATACATGGATTACTAATTTGTATACCATGCACGCAATGATATATTTGTATATGTATTTGTCAGTTCTCTCACACACACACACACACACACACACACACACACACACACACACACACACACACACACACACACGTGAGTTCCTAACTTGGGTGGTATGGTGTGTATGTGTGTACTTGAGGTACCTAGGGTGCTTGGTGACAATAGGAGGGGGAATCAAGGGTCAAAGATTTCTGGAAGGAGGGAGATGGATGGAGGTTAAGATGAGGGAAAAATAAGAGAGTGAAAGTGCCAGGAGTGAAAGTTGCTGGGGCTGGGATTAGAACCGGCTGACTGGAGGGGAGCTGGGGTTACTTAAGGTCAAGTTCCCCAGGGTTACTTAGGGGCAATGGGCCCCAGGGTTACTGGGGGTCACCTGGTGCTGGGGTGGAAGCAAGGGGAAAAGCCTGGTGGCAAGGAGGAGATGACCAGGAAACAGAGAAGCAGAAAACTGGGAAATTGGGGCTGGAAACTGGGAGGTAGAAAGCTGGGAGATAGCCGGGAAATCAAGGAGGGGGGTCGGGAGGTGAATAAGACAAAAACTCACCTCAGGGTTTCAGAATAACAGGTCTGTTAAACAGACAACACACTACACAGCCCCATGAAGTTATTGGTTCTTACACATACACAGGCACTCACATACGCATCCACACAATGGTAGCAGAAGAGAAAAAGGCTTGGTGGAGGGATTGAAGTCAAGGTGTGTAGGGACAGAGTCCAGGTCCTTTGCTTGGGAAAGGAAGGTGGGTGATAGTTACCTATCCTGGGTTGTGAGTTGATCCTCGATGGCCAGTTGGGGTCTTCTCCAGCAAGGTGTTGTCCAGAGGGGGTTGCCGGCTGGGCCTCTGGGTGGATACGTGATGTGGCATGGTGCTGGCCCAGATGGAGAGGGCATCCCACTGGGTCTGTCTTCACTACCTCTTTTTATAGGGGCAGACCTTCTATGACCCTAGTGGCAGGGACATGCCCAGGCAAGGATCATCCCTGGTGTAATGAGCATGTGCAATGTAGACGAGGACATGCAGTTCCAGGTGCCTGCGTTGCAATAGTGGGTCAACTGATTTCTGTAGGGTCTTTGTCTTTCAGATGCTGGGTCCGTGGTTCCTGGGCGAGTCAATGGAAGGCAATGGTCCAATCATTGAGCTGATGGTCCAGTCGTTGAGTTGATTATTCAGTAGACACCTGCTACCATTGTATCTTAAGCACCCTCATTCATCCCCATTAATTCAGAAACCAATTTACATGAGACTGGTTAGGCATGAGTCATAGGTTACACCTGGGCAGAGGACACAAGATAGAGGCTTGACATTCAAAATGGAAACTTGACATTACTTATGCTAACTTACACATGTAGGCCTAAATCATATAGTATCAATTAAAAAAAACAATAAAAATCAGTAAAACAGTATAAACATAATAATTATACAACATAAAACAGTGGATCAAAGAAGGAGGGAGAAAGGAAAAAAAAAGCTTGCTATAAAAATGCTAAAGCTTATCCTGTATCTTAACTTACTCATACATATCTATAGGGAATAGAAAGGGATAGAAGAAATCAGAAAAAGTTGGGGAAGGGTGGGAATGCATTTCAAAAGGAAAAAAAAAAGAAACTGGGAGTTTTGCTAAAAGAGCACAAGAAAAATGAGTTTTGGAGATTCAGTATTTACCCTTTAAGAATCTCTTGCAGAGCTTGATTCATTGGTAATCCCTCACCCAGGAATTCAACTATATGCTGTAGCAAATCACAACCCCAAGCAACTGATGTTTCCTTGTCACCTTTTTAAGAGGATAAGGACAATTTTTTTTTTAATTTTGAAAGTGTTTTGTCTAATTTTACTTATTGACTTCCAACTTTGCAGTTAATCATCTTGTTTAAAGACTGCTCTGACCTGGAGCTCTTGTTGCTGGCATTGGCATTCCTTGTGAAGTTCTACAAAGATTAGCAGTGAGGAAAAAATCATGCTACTATTTGTCTGACTATAGAAATGTCTTCACCCTTTTCAGAAGGCAAATTAACTTATGTGTCATATCTTTTCCCCATATGTCTTCTGCCTACAGATAAAAGATTTGCCACAAATTACAGAAGTATTGTTGTTTCTAGAAGACTTATTCCAGAGTCTACTGCGCTACCCAGTATTTTGGAAACTCCAGTTGTCCCAGCTTTGTCTGCAGGTTTTATGCTTCTGTGAGGTGTGTCTGGACATAACGGGGGAGTGTTCATCTTTGATTGGCCTACTAGAACAGAATGTTGAGCTTTTGCAAGAGGTAAGATTTGGGAAGAAAATACAAAACCTAGTCAAATGGAAGGATGGTTGCCACTTTAGCAGTGGTGTATTTGCCACTTCAGCAGTGCTCTGTCAAAAGAGAGATATACACAGCGTTCACCCAGATCTAATTGTTTTGCCTTGGAAAACACTGGGAATAGCAGTTTCCTGTGGTATAAAACAACTGCTTTCAGGCTTTCAGAGTCTGAGAAATTGAGGTCAGGGCACTTGGAATTTTGACACCCCATCCTGTTTGCTATTCCGCTTTTCCATTTGATTCGTGACCTGATTTTGGTGGGAGTTGGAAGCTCTTTGGGAAACTATGCATTTATGCTCTCTGGATTTGTAAAATCCTTTGTTTTCCAATGGTATGAAGCATTATCAGCTAGTTGTGTGAGTTCCTGTATGTATTGGCTGGTATCTCTTTCATGTTGGAATTATCTGGATCTGGGTTAAAGTAAAACATCAACTGGAAAAAAATATTGTAAAGACTAGGTAGGTACCTATTAATATTTTAATTTCCAAACTTTTGTTAGGTAACTTTTTCACCTTTACAGAAAACTTCAAGGAACTACATAATATCTGCTTCAGATTTTTGTCTTTGCCATCAAGGCCCAGTTAATTTAAATTAAACAGTTCTTGGATTCTCACCTTTTTATTGCATTCTGAACTTTATTGCTTTTTGTGATTGGCCAAAATTTTGGCATCTAGCTACAACCTGTGGAAATCCTTGGAAGGCTCAAAAGAAAAGCTACTTTTGGTAGAACTGTGTGTGTATAGCACAGTTTGCATGTTTAGAAAGTAAGGTGAATTAAAAGTCAAGATTTGTTTTTCTAAATTAAAATATTTTTTAAAATAGCTTTTCTAATGTTAGAATATATATATAAAACACCCAGCCTACCCTTGTAGGGTTTTTACCCTGACAAGAGAGAAGCAACACAGGCTTGAGTTCTATGAAGTCTCTGTTGGTACTGATTTCTATATGAAAAGCACTCAGTTACTGCAAGGATTTGGTGGCAGTATAAAATCTTAAGATAGGATATATTTTTAATTGTAGTTGATTTTTTTTTCTAATTTTAAATAAAAAATTTTGTATTTTATACTTACTTTTTCAGTCATAAATTATTACATTTGTACTTGACTCTTTAGTCACCAAGTCAAGATCTACTTTGACCTTTGGATAAGTCCTCAGTCAATGTTAGTATTTCCAGTGAATGGGATGTGTCTAAATCATTTAATCAACTTCTATAATCTCAACATCCAAAGCTTAACTTTAGACTAGATAATTTTGAAAAAAAATGGCTTCTGTGTATGTGTGTGTGTGTGTGTGTACATTTATATACATATTTTTCAAATTTTGTATACAAGTTCCCAGTAACTGTTAGTGTACTAACATAACTAAATAACGTTTCTGTATTAACACTGGAAGTTTTCTTTTGATATGTGATGGATGTCATGCCTTCAAAGAATAATAGTTGATAGTGCTGCTGACAGCCATGACAAGACCTGCCCTGGGCAAAAGCCAATGTTCTGGCTGGGGGTCCCCTGGGAACAGCTCCAGGTCCTGCAGGGTACAGGACAGCTCCCAGAGCAGCTCCCTGCTTGTAGAAACCATGGGAAAATCTCCAGTTTCTGTAGGATGAGCAGCATCTACTAGAGCTGCTCCCCTCTCTGCAGGAAACCTGTGAACAGGGGTTGTTTCTCAGGGCTGTTCCCATGGTTCCTGGAGGTGGGTTGGGGGGAGGAAAACAGGAGGCAGCTCTGGATTGTAGCAGCGTTCTCCCTCTCGAGCTGCCTGGGAATCCTTTAAAGTTTCTAGCTGGCAGGCAGCTGGAGAATGCCTGCTGCAGCAGAACTGTCTGCCAGCTGGGAACTTTAAAGGACTCTAGGCAGCATCAGACCAGCTTGGGCCAGCTGTCAAGCTACCCTGGAGTAGGAAACTTTAAAGGGCTCCTGTGCAGCCCAAGACTAAGGAAGGCCACTGCAGTGGCAGTTTCTAGTCTCAATCAGCTGCTGCCAAAGCAAGAACAGCTGATTAGACAAGCCTGTCAGTGAGCATGTCCTGCTCGCTGGGGAGGGGGGAGTGGGGAGAGAGTAGCGGCTTATCACCCCCTGATTGGAGAGCATGCCTTTGTGGCAACTTTGTTGTGCTCCAGTCAGGGGGCTTTTCATGTGTGTCCGCCCATAGTACTCTTGTTTTTTGTAGTGCTACAATCTTTGTATTAGAACGAAAATGTCTGTCAGAGTCCTTAATTTACAGGTTTTGAGCAGGCAGAGTGTGTTCAGTATGCTGTGGATGGAAACAAATCATACCCTAATATCATGGCTGTTTATTTCTACCTCTCACCCTTCCCAAATACAGAAGTCTTAAAACATTTTTTTCCCCTTTAGGATTTTCCTGTTGAACAGACCATAATTGGATTAGGATTGCTTTTGCTACAGACTCCAGCAAGTCAGCAAAAACCCATTTTAAATCTAGGTAAAGGTCCACTTGTTGTATCTAGTATTTAAGACTGTAGCTTCCTGTTTGTTTCTTTTAATTAAATTTCAGGTATTGCCTTTTGCAGTTTGTCTTCTCAGAAGTTAGATGAGGTGGTTGATATATTCTTTGTGTTAGGCTGGAAATCTTCTTTATTAACCAGTAGAAGTTAGATATGCTGAAGCCTAAGGCAACAAGAGATTTTTTTCCACCTCTGTGAGACAGTTTGCATTTTTTTAAGCCAGCAGCAGTGTGTTCTTTACAGAACCTGGTACTTCAGAGCTAGTTGTTGGGGATCTTTCGAGGCACAGTGGAAAGACTTTTTTTTGTTTGACTGGACTTTCAACTTCTTGTTTTAGTGATAGGGAATGGACTCTAGTAATTTTATTAACAAGCAGGGGTTTTTGTAGAGTCCATTATTGCATTTCTTGGAAGTTGGGTTTCTTGGTATAAAGCAGAGGTGTAAAACATTTGGCTCATGAAGCTGTTTCATCCATCCTGCAGACCTCCTGGAGGTGCAAGGAATTTGGGAGTGGAGCCCACCAGTGAATTTTGGGGTACAGATCCCCTTTGGGGATGTTTTTTAGGGGTGGTAGCATGGGCGATGGCTGCATTAACTCAATGGTACTTCCATTGCCACTGGAAGTGGGTCCAGATTCAGCCTGGGGAGCCCAATGAGTTTGCTTTTCATGTAAAGGAAAGGAATGGTAGTGTTACCACACAATAGTTTGTACTGTGGCACAGTATGTACATTGTAACTATTTGGGACTGGTGCCGTGCTAGACCAGTGTGTTTCTTAGAAAATGCACGTCATGCTGAAAACTATAACTGCTTTTTCCCATCTACATTTTTTCTCTTGTTCTAATAGCCTGCAAGCTCCTTTCCTGTTCAGAAACACAGAAAATTCCAACCACATCCCTTGTCTTGGTGATGCCAGCACTGCAGATCTTATCTTCTACAGCAGTTGAGGACTGCATATCACAGGAAGATGCTGGCTCCACTAGGCAACAGTTGGCTATAAATCTTTTGGAAATAGTACAGCAGGAAGGCATGAAAGATGGAAAGCAATTGGTAAAGTTTTGCATTCAAGCTTTTATCCTTCTTTGGGGCAGGCAGAGGGAGAATTTAACAGTTTTATTATGTTGTTACATGTAGTCATTTACATTTAAAGGATGAGAGAGGCTGCGTGTGCTATCATTTCTGTTTGGAAACTGCCAAAATGTTTGTTAAAGATTAGTAAAAAATATAAAGTACAAAGGAAATGGTTTATAATAATAATAATAATAATTATTATTATTATTGGTATCAGTTCTATCTGTGAAAATACTTTTCTACAGAATTTTATGGCTCTTGAATTGGCCCCTTTCTTTGCCACAGTTACAGTCTACTATTTTCTCCTCTTTGTTGAAGGATGGAAGAGAACAACAACAAAGACAAAAGGGAAATTAAAAATAGCACACTTGGAACTATCGTGTGCTACCTGTGTGCTCTTATTTATTTACGAGTAGGCATTTGAGAAATCTTACCCATATCCTGAGGGTACATGATAGCTGCCCATTCTCTGATCCTTGTGATCCAGGCTTCTTCAACATTTAGGACTTTTCTTCATGTGGCTCTTTACAGTCCTTTTTCAGTTGGTACTGGAGTCTACTAAGAGTGATAGTACAGTTGAATTAGCAAAACATTTCTGCTTCTGTGTCTAATATTCCCTTCTCCTAGGCCTTGTCTCTCCAGAAGTTCATAGAAGTAATAGCTGCGAATGCAGCCAATATGCCAGGTTAACAGAAGACTTATAAACTTCCAGGTTATTGGGAGCCCCTATATCAAGAAATAGAATCTTAAAGATTAACTTAACTTGAAACTTAAATGGTCCTCTCTCCATTGTAGAACACAGACACTCCCGAAGGCCTGTGTCAGTGGGCACTGAGTGAAAAAATAATGTCTATAATTGAAGTCTTTTGGAGCATATTTTCTGTGCCTCACCCAGTACCTAGTCCAGAGTTGCTCAACCCTCAGTTTGTGGACCAAATCCAGCCTACAGAGCCATGGCATTCAGTCAAGAAAGTTGGTGGCCTTGGAGCAGTGCCATTAATACTGCCACCCTCCCCTGCTGCCCAATTACCAAGCCCCGCATAGCTGGATTGCAGCTGGGCTGGTGTAGGCAGTTGCCATGCAACCAAACTGGGGCCAGGCCCACCTACCCTGCACACTGGATTGGGCACCCACTGGCTGGATCCAGTCTGTGGATGGACTGGGCACTGCCCATCTGGCCTTCAGGGTAAAAATGTTGGGCACCACTGACCTAGTGTAATCGCTGCAGGTCATCACAGGACACAGGGAATAAAATGCTATATATTTTTTTATGAAGAGAGTTTTGCTATTTAGCTGCTGCAGTGTTCTCCCTACCTCCAAACAGGAGGTTTCTCTTCCGTTAATGTAGAAGTTTCTGTTGTCTGTAGCTTTTTAAATATTCAGCCTCTAAGCACTTCATGTTGGCAAGATTGGTCAAGATCAGTCTTGAGAAAAATCTGTGCTTTAGTAATGCATGTCAAGAGATGCAAAGTAGAATCTGTAGGCTGTAGCAGATGTGTGCTATTGTCTGTTGTCAGTGTGATATCCTGTGGTTCTACAACCAAAAATTCAGCATCCTGTGATTCTGGGTTTTATACTATTCCAACACACTTGCTCAGTGAATTTGTGCATCAGGGACAAATTGCTAAGAGGAAATCCTTTGTAATGGACACTTCTCACATGAACTTTCACAGCTCTGTGCTCTTACTTCCTGCTTATTGGTGAGAAAAGTGAGCATGCTTCTACAAACATGTCTCTGAGTTACAGGATTCATTAGCAGATGTAAAGGATCTATCCCTTGTAGTTCAGTTGTGTGGCTCCCTCCCCTCACTTCCCCCTGCCAAAAGCAGTAATAATAAAACTGAAATCTGTAGTTCTGCCAGTAAAGACTGTATTTTCTGTCATTGCTCATGCACTTAAGTTTGTATCCAGTGGAAGTTACCCAGCTAGATTTGTGCAAAGCAGTGTTTAAGCTGGCATGGAAGTTTGAATCTGCCAGCCCTCCACTCCCTACGAAGACTCAATATACTTCAGCTTCTTCAGTCTTTCCTTAATTCAACCTGAAGCAGTGAAAACTAGTGGCATAAACATGCTTCCCAGTCCCAGTCCTAGCAGCTGTTCTGTGTTGAAAAACTCCCTGAGGCCTGATCCCAGTTTTCTCCAAGCTCCAGAGGGAGCTTAAGCCATTCAGAATTTTGTAGGAGCGGACATGTTTACATTAACACCAAAAGATCCCAAACCCTTTAGGCCACAGTCTGCTCTTAGAAAAGCCTATGCAAAAACAGGTGGAGTCAGTAAAAGCCCTGGATACATTGAGGGGAGAATTGAGCTGTAAATTATCTTATTGGACAGAGGGACGGTGTTCTGGTGGTTTAATTTTTCGTATATGGTAGCTATAATGGAATAAATATTAGATCGAGTTAATTTTAATTTAAATGCTGTTCTAAAAAAGGTCAGTTAAAGTACAGGGGCATTATCCTTGCCATTATCCCAAATGAATTTACATTACATTAAACAATGTGATTAAAATGAAACTGTCATTTTTGGCAGAATGGCTATAGCTGCTCATTGAAAATATCTCTTCCACTTGGAACTTCAAGGGTGAATAGGTCTTACCCCCACCTGGGGCTGAAATACTTGAGATGGACCAGCTTTTAATCTCCAGCTGGAAAACTTCTTTCAAATGCTATCTTGATCTCCTTAATATTGAATGTGTGGTGCACCTAAATGTTCCCTCTCAATATGATTTTTAGATTGGATTTGGAAGAACATTTAAAAATGTTTCCTTTTATACGAGCATGTGGTATTGGTGTGATGTGAATGTCTAATTTAGATAAATGACTAATTTAATGGTTTGTTTCCTTTAAAACACAAATAGAACTTTCCATGAACTTCAGAACAGGGTAAGCATAGTTAACAATTCCTTGTTGGGTTTTTAACTTTTTCCTGCTGTTTCCCAGCCTTACACAATGCAATCTGCCCTGGAACCTGAGAAGGTAGCATGACTAGTTTCATTGCCCAGATCTGGGTAAAATACAGAAGGTAAATCAAAAAAGTGAAATTGGTCAAAAACAGTTATATCAGCCATGATTATTTACGGTGTTTTTAATAAGAGTTAAGGGAATTCCTTTTTAAACTGTATCTATCATTCATAATCTGCCAGTTTAAAGCACCATGGGTCAGTCTCCAAAATGAGTGGTATTTTGCAGAAGCAGATACTCTTAATAAATTCCAGTTGTATTGTGTCCATTTCAGTTTGGAGGTAGAACCATAATTATCAGTTGGGATAAGGATAATTGCTACCAAATAAAAAGGCAACTTCAGGGCAGGGAACTGGCATCATGTTGTTCATTAGTCCCAGAACCCACAAACTTGGATATAAAGAAAATATAGTGATTATTTTTATAGTGTTGGAAACCTCAGATGAAAGATTTGCTTAGGCACTTTGCCTACTTTTCAAGATTAGAACTTTCACTTTCATGGTACTAATCTGGATTTTTTTTCCAGTCATCCTGCAAGCTTGTCTTCCCTATTACCAGTATTTACAGTTCATTGTATACAACCTGGAAGATCTTAGAGCTTATGAAAGAGAGGTCTACAGTGTCTGATTGGCTGTCTTCCCTTAAATCACTGCTACCTGTTATTACTCAAGTCCCCACTCATGCTTTTCTTCTACTGGCTTATCTCTTGGTTCAAGAAAATGGAGACAGTCTTCGTGCAGTACTAAGTGCCACTACAGAAACAGCCAAAGCAGATTACTCTCAGGTAAGATCTTCCTACTAATGGATTACTTTTATTTATTTGTTTACATTGTATATGTGGTGCGGTGAAATCTGTGCTTAAGAAAAAAAATCCCTGGTCTTTTCTATTTACTGTTGGTGTAGCTGGAAATTTTTGATGCCTGTTCTGTAAATTTTAATTGAGAATTAAAATTTACTACTGTAAATTATATCACTGTATCTATGAAATATCACTTGTTATTGGGAAGATAAATATCTTTCACAGTGCAGAGTGAAATAACATGCAAGACTGAGGGGTGGGGGCGCTTTTTTGTTTTTTTATTTAAATACATTGAAAATAGTACTCTAAAAATGATTTGTGGTCTTCTCATTTTGCTGGCTGCTCAGTGGCTGCCATCTTGAACGTGCCCTTCTGAAGTATCAGATCACTGAATCTAAAAAAGCTTTGAGTTTACTCCAGTGTGACTCAGTTGAAAACTGTACAGTTTCAAACCTAAAACTGGTATGGCAGAATGGATGGGGGTTGAGTGTGCTGGCTGGTTGGAGGGGGCAAAAAAATAGCTCCGTGCAAGTGGGGGTGTGAAAAGAGCAGCCCCAGGGCTGGGGCCAGTGGCTGGGTTTTCCAAGCCCCAGGGCTGCGTAGGGAAAGCGTACAGAAGTTTCATGCACTGGTTTGATATAAATCATATGAGTTTGATACTGTGTAGATCTGGGTTTATCTTAAACTGGGTTCTGCAATTTTTGACTGGTTTATATGCATGGAGCTTCTGTACAGTTACAGGTTTAGACTGACTGCTGGTCACTGAGACTGGGTTTGTAAGTGTAAGATTGGTTGTAGGATGAGCTAAGTGCAAATCAGGTGGGCATTTTGAACCTGATTTAACCTCCCCAAATGTGTGCAGGCCTCACTGTTCATAGCCTTTTAAATGGTGTTAATGCCTTTGTGGTGGAGCACAGTTGGGTTGCTTATCATGTCAGGGGCTGCAGCAGACTGTGTTGCCCTGGGGGGTCAGGCTAACTCTCAGGATCTCAATATTGCACTGTTAGACAGGAGGGTGTAACACAATTTCACATATGCAAATGCACAAATCAATTAGGTGCATATACACACACACTACCAGCTCAGGCACATACACATTCAGACCAACCTAGGCACATCCATACCTATCAGCAATTCAAGCACATACACTATACACCCCAAAAGTTAGACACAGATCACTAATTTGTATATCACGCACACAATGACACACACACACACACACACACACACACACACACACACACACCCCCTCAGATACACACATGTTCAAAATAATTAGTCTAGGTTCACGCACACCTATCACCAGTTTAAGCCCATACATGCTACGCACCAAATTTAGATAGAATCAGTTACCAGTTATTAACACCTGCACATCCAATACACATATGTGGATTACTAATTCATATACCACACACACACAATGATATCTAGATATGTATATATATATGTATTCACTAATTCACACACATACCACCCACCTACACATACACATCACAACACCCAACTTAGGAACTCACCTGTGTGTATGTATGTATGTGTGTGGTGTACTTGGGATACCTGGAGAAAGGTTAAGGTAAGAAAGTAGAAGTGTAGGGAGTTAAAGTTACCAGGACTGGGATTAGAACTGGTAGACTACAGGGGCCTGGGCTGAAGAACTGAGGCTCAGGGGTAACTTTAGGTTAATTGATTAAAAGACAACGCCCAAAGCCTGCAGAACAGTGAAGTGATGCTGGCACAGAAGTTGAGGTTGGGACTGGAGCCAGAGCTACGGGGGAGCTGAAAAGGTAGGTGGGGAGAGGGAAAATGGGACTAAGAGAAAGTGTGGGTGTTAAAGGGGGGTTCTGGATGTGGGGAGCCAGAGGATGGCTCCAGGGCAGCTAGAGAAGTTGCAGGGAGCGGCAGTAGGTGCTGGGAGCTGGAGAAAGGCTTCAACTGTTAGAGAAAACTGCAGGACAGCCAAGAGGAACTAGGAAGCTGCAAAGGAGTGGGGTGGGGGAGGACTACAGAAGGTGCGGGGGAAGCCTGAAAACAGAGACGGACAGCAGAAAATCACAGGAAAAGCAGCAGGAGAGACTGAAAGGTGGCAGGGGCAGCAGGAAAGCAGAGAAAGGCAGCAGAAAGTCACAGGGAAAAGGCAGTAGGAGCGTGGAAAGCAAGGGGACAGCAGAAAATCACAGAAAAAGTGGCAGGAGAGACTGAAAGGCAACAGGGACAACAGGAAAGCAGAGAAAGGCAGCAGAAAGTTGCAGGAAAAAGGCAGTAGGAATTGAGAGGAGATTGGGAAACTAGTGGAGAGGGGTGGGGGCTGGAATTGAGAGAGAGAGAGAGAGAGAGAGAATGAAGCTGGAATTTTAGATAAGGAAGGGACTGGGATTCAGTAAAACATGACCCAACTTGGGGTTGCAAATGTCAGTGGTTTTATTGAACAGGGGAGATGGTGACACAATGTCTTATTGTTTCCCTTGTACCCCCCCCCCACACACACACACAATGGCAGCAGGGGTTAGAGAGGCTTGGTGCAGGGGCTGAAGTCTACTGAAGTCCAGGAGGAGAGAGAGAGACGGGGAGAGAGTCCAAATTGTAGGAGGAGGTGTGCAGGTAATATCTACCTATCCAGGCTGGAAAGGGGTCCTTGTCCAATAGGTGTTGTCCAGAGTGGGGTCGCCGGCAGGGCCTCTGGGTGGATAGGTGGTGTGGCATGGTGCTGGTCCAGATGGAAAGGGCGTCCCACTGGATCTGTCTTCACTGCCCCTTTTTATAGGGGCAGACCTTGTGACCCTAGTGACAGGAGGCATGCCCAGGCAAGGGTCAGCCCCTGGCATACCGAGCATGATTGCTGCATGTAGGGATGTGCAGTTTTGGGTGTCTGTAATGGTGGGGTACAATGGTAGAGTTGCTGGCTCTGCAGGGTCTTTTGTCTTTCGAATGCTGGTCTTGTCTCTGTTCCTGGGTGAGGTTCGTGGTTCCTGGATGAATCAATGCGAGGTGATGGCCCAGTCATTACAGGCCATTCAGTAGAGGCCTGCTACCATTGTATTTCAGTCATTCCCAATCATTCTCATTCATCGGGAAACCAATTTACATGGGAGGGGTACAATGAATCATAGTGTTGCAATATGGGATGCCCAGGCAGAGGACAGAAGATGGAGGCTTACAATATAAAACAGTGGATATTCAAAACCAAAAACTTGCTACCAAAATAAAAATGTTTAAACTTATCTTAAGTCTGAGCTCACTTATCTATAGGGAATAGATAGGGAGAGAAAAAGTCAGAAATGGGAAAGTGGGAGGGAATGCATTTTAAAATAAAAGAAAGAAAAACTGGGGGTTTTGCTACAACTGGGACTAAGCCAGCAGACAAGGCAGCCAAGTGAAGCCCCTGAATGTAATTTTTAAGGGGGAAGGTATGTGGCAGAGCACCTTTGGTGTCTGCCACTTTAAGACTGTGAAGAGGTAACCAACAGGTGCAGCCCCAGCTCTCATGAGTGGCCATTTTAAGATTCAGGCCAGCAGAGCTGAGGCAGCAATGTGCTGCCTGGCACCGAGGAAACAACATCTCCAGATGGACCTGCTGCTCCAGTAACACTAGAGGTAAAGGCAAGAGCTTATGGGGATGGCTAGGAGGCTCTTGGTCCTGGACATGACTTGAAACACTACCCTGTCAGGGAAGGGTGGCCTGGTGGGGCTCCTAGTGGTGAGAGAGCACCAGGAAATGCCAGGCCAGTTACCTCCCCAGTGAAAGATGAGGAAGGGTGCCTTAACCGCAGCCCCCACCTTCAGGTGGGTTTATTTAACACTAGAAGCAGTAGCAGGCCAGGCACGTCTAGGTGACTGGCACCTGAGCCCAGTGGGTGCAAGGCCCCGGAGAGTGAGTACTGGGGCCAGGCATGGCTGCAGTCACCTGAGCCCATGTGGAATGCAGGACACCGGAGAGTGAGAGTTGTGGGCCAGGCATGCCCAGGGTGTCACATGAGCTTTTTGGGGCATAAGGCCCGGAGAATGGGTGGTGGGGCCAGACGGTGTAGGACCCTGGCGAGTGAGGTGAAGTCCTGAGAGCAAGGGGATGAGTGTGAGTTCCAGGTAAGCCTTTGGGCGCCTGAGGCCAAAGGTGGGACAGAGGCTGAGGAGAGGCCCTGAGAGCAAGGGGCATTAGTAGGGGCCTGAGGAAGGGGCATTATGTTCTGGTGTGGAGCCAGGGCTAAAGTAGGCCCACAGTTGAGCAATCGCTCAGTCAATACACAGTGAGGTAGCGGGAGATGCCCGGCTGACTGAAGAGTGAAGACCTAAGCCCAAGGATCTCACAGAGTAGGGCGGGATGAGTGGGGCAGTATGCAAGGGACCGGGTGAGAGCTGCTGGAGTGTAAGAGGCCCCGGTGAGAGAGAGGTGGTATGAATGTGGCTTGTAATACAGCAGTGCAAGAGAGAGACAGCTGTGTTCCTTGAGCCGGCAACTGAACAGCAGGTTATCTGCGAGGCTTGGGATGCAGTACAGGGGTGGTTGGAGCTGCATACCTAGGCCCAGGAGAACTGGGCATACAAAGGGCAGCCTCCTGCTTAATTAAGACCCTGATTATTTAACAACAAGGCATGGCAGGCGATAGAGGAGGGTGGCGTGCCCAGAGGCAGGTGGGAGACTAGCACTGTGGCTGGTCGGGGAGTTCCCATGTTGCCACAGTCTTATGGGGTATTCTTGAGGATTAAATAGTAAAATATTGAGACCTTCAATAGAAGCTGCTGTTGAGGTGTTATGTAGTACTAAATGCTTTGACTATAGTCCTCTGAATCTTTGGAGGAGTACATTCAACAAATTAATATGGTAGTCTTTGAAACTATTCATTACAAAAGCAGCTTTTCCAGATTCTTAGAGGTTTATACTTTAGCTGTTAGAAAAAACAATGCAGTTTAGATTTCTTTTAGTTTTGGTTGTGCACGGTTAGAAAAATGACTTTTATTTGTATTCTTGCCTAGTAAATATGACTCTCACAATTCAAGAAATTTGAAGATGAAGATTGACAAACCATTTCTAGCTTCTGGTGACCTCATAAATCATTCTCCCTGTGACCTTGTGGTGACCAGGATGACCTCAGAATCCCTTGATGTCTGTAGACTTGCATCTCAAAATTATCTAAATAGTCTTTACTATCTTTGTGTGCTTCACGTTTCCTAAATTCAGTCCAGACTTATAGAATATGTATTTACATAGCAGTGTAAGTTGAAACACAAAGAAAGATACCAGGCTGCTTAGTTTAGAAATCATGATGCCTGGTTGTCTTTTTTGTGAATTAGGGTAGGACCTGTGGCATTAAACAAAGACATTCCAAATTTTTTTGAGGGGGAGGGTCATGGAGGGTGGTGGAAATTTCCAAATCCATGTTTTTATTTTGGGAGGAAAGAGTTATTAATGAATTTGAGATGTTTCATAAAGAGGTTTATTTCAAATAGTAGTTTTTATACCTCCTTGGAACAGAAGGGGGCTTGTGTAGTATAGGCTCAGTCCTGCCATATGCTAAGCTTTATAGTTGTGCTCCAATTAAGTGCTTAGGATGTGCTTACAGTTGAGCTTGTGCTTAAGAGCTTTGGCAGATCGCAGTCATAAGACAGTACTCTCCAAGGGAACTATGCTGTATAGGCAGGGAAAGTTGAAAGTGGATGATCGGATTCTTTCTGCTATTGAACGCCTACAGTTTACCTTCCTCTTTTTTTTTAAAGGCTTTTTGAGCTTGTATGTTGTTTTTTTTGGGGGGGGGGAGGGGGCAGGTTTCTTGTACATATGTGCTAGCTTTGTGTATGTGTTAATTTGGAGAGGACAAGAAATTTCTCTTGTTGTTAGGTTGGTTGTTTTTTTTTTGGCTTGGATTTTTGTTAGTTTGTTGCTTTTGTTTTTTTGGTCATGTTTCTATTTTAATTTTATTTTATAAAGCCTTTTTCTTTATCGATTGAAATTAAAAACAGTTTCCTTTGAATTTTTATCACTTCTGAAATTTGCATTTTCGAAGTATTTTCTTTAAAGGTTTCTACTTTTTTGTATCACATTCAGACATTCTAAGTGTTTTTTGAAAGATTTAAAGCCACTTAACCCTCCAACTGTTCTACAGGTCATACAGAAATATCAGTCTTGATCCACTTGTAAAGACATATAACGTCAAATTTTAAAATTCAGTCTGGAAAATATTTTGGACTCCTGCACTTGAGTTACTCGTTAAGTCTACAAGCATTGTGTATGCATGGAAGAATTTACAGAATGTGTTAATTTTCATGAGCTGTAAGATCACTGCTGTGGAAAAAAAGGATAAAATGTATTATTTATGTCTAAGCTAGACCAACAAAAAGCTCTGGGAATGCATTGTTCTGTACTGTAGCCTAGTTTCTAGGAATTGGATAACTCCTTGAAGTCATTTTGCTTCTTGTGTTTCTCAACAAGCGGAAACCCTAACAAACAGTAGTTTGAAAAAAGATCTCTGTGCATACGGTGAGGATGGCTCTCTGCAGCGCCTGTACTCATTGTGTTGATTATGTCTCAAAGCCAACAATGGATATAGCACTTCATTAAGAGACATGACAATAAAAAGACAAAATTGCAAACGAGAGCTGAGGGATATAGCTACCTCAATCTGTCTGTAGCCCATCTCTTGTGCCTGTCAACCCTCCCCAAAAAGTAGAGTGGAAAGAGGTTATCTGTTAATTCACTCTTATAATGTTTCCATGCATTTATGGCAATTAAATACAGTTGCTGTCCTTTGTTCATGTTTTTGTCATTTGAAGTCGTGCTTCATGCTATATACAAAATTTATATAACTAGCATGGTGCTAATTTGGGAGGGGGGAAGGTATTGTCTTGATCTGGTGAGTGTACAGGTGGTCATGCATTCAAGGTAAAACTTTGCACAGAATCTGGACAGTCCTTGATGTTTGCAGAATTCTTAGAATAAACAGTATAATGTTGCAAGCTCTTGAGAGTTTTGAATAGAGCAGGCTCCCTTTGGACAGGGATTTGGCTCATTGCTTTTTGTTATTTGAGTGCTTTCAATAAGTTTATTGTTAAGCAGAAAACAGGACACAAGTTTCCAGGGGGAAGGAGGGGGTTTACATTTTAAGATTCTCATTCTAACTTTCAGCAGCCATGTAGTTCCGTTATCTTTACAGTTAATCATCTAAGAGAGACATACAATACAAAGCACTCTTCTTTTTCCCCAGCTGTTTTTCTCCTTTCTTCGCTACATCCATTTTGTTCATATTTTCTATTTTATGGCAGTTGTGATTCCTTTGCACACCAGTGGCTCCCTCCTGTTTTAACTCAAGTTCAAAGTTCTCCTCCTCCATTATATCTTTTCGCTGCTGTTTACTTTTAGAGAGCAAACAAAGCAAAGACAAAAAGGGAAGTCAAAGCCTCACAATAGTGTTCTCAGACAGAAGGGAACTGTTTCAGACTTCTCTGGCAATAAGGCATATTGGAAATTGTCTCTGCTACCTCATATAGTTTGTGATTCATACCTCTTCTGCCTACACTTTCTAACCCCAGTTCAGCATAAAATACTCTATTTTATTTAATTACCGCTAGTTCTCCTACATTATATAATGTCTGATTTCAAAGACCCTGGATATATAGTAGAACATAAAACAATTATTGGGAATTCAACCACTAGACTTATTTTCCTGATTCATTGTTTGTGTTTGAAAAAGCTCAACATAAGAAATGCAAAGCAATACTTGTTAGACCTCCCAAAATGTTGGTGCTGCTGCTGGTGTACAGCTTAACATAGCAATCTGTAAAGGTTTTCCTGAAGAGGTTTTTACTGTGTTTTGATTCTGACCAGATAAATGCATACTGTTCTGAAAGAAATGAGAATCTGTGTATGTGCAGGTGCATGCATGGTGTTTTTTCCAAGCCTTTCTTCTTCCAATGGCTTTATCTAAAAGGTGGATAAAAATGTATGCACCAAAAATAATATGAAAACTCAAAGATGTGGACGTGGTGTGTGCAGTGGTACTGCACAGTGTTGTAAATTATTTGCATAGTTGTAGATTATGATACAGCTAAACTCCTGGGCTAAGTACAGCCAGTCAAAAAGCCCAAGGATTTTAGTCTAAAATGCAGAAATTAAACTGAGAAACCGCTGGACAGACATTTACTTTTCATTCAGGAATTGCAGCCACTGTATGCAGTGGCTAAGGCCAGAAGCCAGGGGGCTTTAGAGCATAGCCCTCTGGCATGTAGCCAGCATGAGCGTGCATTTGTTTCTTCTTCCTGCTGCTCACAAGGTCTCTGGGATTTGTAGTCCACAGTCACAGCCAGCAGAAAGTTTAACAGGGAAGGACATCTCTGTACTTGGGTGAAGGGGGTTTAACCCTCCTCCCTAGCCCAGACCTCAGCTGGGGTTTGCCTGGGGGGACAGTCCTTGCTTCTCCTCCCCCACCCCTTCTCTGCTGGAGCAAACAGCATAGCCCAGCCCAGGGCTGGGAAGCATGCTGGGGGACTGTGATTTAACTTGAACCAGGAAGGGATCTGGCACAGAAGTCTCGTAAACTCATTTGACCCAAATCAGTTAAGTCTGATGCTACACTCAACCAGGTTTATCCTAAAACAGTTTCAGCCATTTTGAAATTGGTTTATGTGGACTGAACCTCTGTTCTTTTACAGGTTTATATCAGTTTCTGATGACTTAAACTGGATTATGTGTAACTTCTGTCCCTAGTCCTGGTTATTCATAGATTCATAGTAGTTAGGGGCTGGAAGGGACCTCAGAGATCATCAGGTCCAGTCCCCCTGCTCAAGGCAGGAAAGACTGCTGAGGTCAGATGACCCCAGCAAGGTGTTCGTTCACTCATCTTTTGAAGATCCTGGTTGGGAGACATTGGTGCCGAGAACTCCTTGACAGGTGCCGAGAACTCTTGACTCTCTCACATGGAATCCCCAGCTCCTTGGCCCCCAGGGCCATGTCTTCCCTTTTGAGGACCATGCACCTGTGGCCCTCACCAATGCCTGGGGGTCATGTCAGGCAGCCGACCCCCAACAGGGGACTGCCTATCCTTGCCAAGGCTATGCCACTCTCCCACAGTGGGACCTGGGCCAGGAGTGGTGCCACGGGGAGCAGAAGAACTCCCTCTTAGACCTCCTGACTGGTGGGTGAACAAACTGGGGCCACCAGGCTCTGCTGCTAGGAGCTGTACCAGTGACTGCCTGGCCTGGCAGGCCAGTAGGCCATGCTCTCCCCTGCTTTTCTGAGTGTTCCTACACCCCTTCAAGACTGACCTAGAACCTCTTGGGAAGCACCTTTTTGGATTGATAAAATTGGTATTTGTTAGGGCTCTGTGAAATTTTGACAGGTGTTTTTTTTCAAAGCTGTTTCGATGCATTTCGAGCTTGAACCAATGAAATCAAAACAAAAGAAAAGGCTTTGAACCAGCTTCAAAATGAAATGAGGGCACTCAAAACATTTTGAAAGCTTCAAAATGTTTTGAGTTTTGAAGCAGCCTTGTGGTGGGAGTCAGGGGAGAGTCAGGGCTACGCTCCAAGTGGCTCTGTGAGCCCCATGGAGCTCACCCTGGCAGCGGGAGAGCCAGCGGTGGAGCCACTTGGAGTGCAGCCCTGGACAGTGGCTGTTCCCCTGCCTCCCACCACCAGGTTCAGCTTCATGAGGCTGTGGAGCCTCCTACCACCAGGCTGTGCTTGCTGGGGCTGCGCTCCAAGCAGCTCCACCACTGGCTCTTCCGCTGCTGAGCTGAGCTCTGTGGAGCTGGTGGAGCCGCGTGGAGTGCAGCCCTGGCAAGCACAGGCTGGAGACCACGCAGCCCCACAGAGCTGAGCCTGGCAGCAGGAGGCGGGGGAGGGCCACTGGCCAGGGCTGCGCTCAGAGCCAGGGCTATGCTCTGGGTGGCTCTGCCACTGACTCTCCCACCGCCTCCCGCCACCGGGCTCAGCTCCGTGGGGCTGGCAGAGCCACTTGGAGTGCAGCCCTGGCTCTCCCCCGCCTCCAGCCACTGGGCTGAGCTCCATGGGTTGCCCTGGCTCTCCCCCGCCTCCAGCCACTGGGCTGAGCTCCAAGTGGCTCTTTCAGCCCCATGGAGCTGAGTCTGGCGGTGGGAGGGGGGAGAGCCACTGGCCAGGGCTGCACTTGGAGCCAGGGCTGTGCTCCTGCCGTCTCCCGCTGCCAGGGTCAGCTCCACGGGGCTGCGGAGCCTCCAGCCACTGAGCTGTGCTTGCCAGGGCTGTGCTCGGAGCCAGGTCTCTGCTCCATCAGCTCTGCCAGCCCCATGGAGCTCAGCCTGGAGGCAGGATGTGGCAGGAGAGTCAGTGGCGGATCCTCTCAGACCGCAGTCCTGGCTCCAATTGCAGCCCTGGCCAGTGGCTGTTCTCCACCTCCCGCTGCCAGGCTCAGCTCCGTGGGGCTGTGGAGCTGGGCTGTGTTCTCCAGAGCTGCACTCCAAGTGGCTCCACCACTGGCTTTTCCGCTGCCAGGCTGAGCTCCATGAGGCTGGCAGAGCCACTCAGAGTGCAGCCTAGCAGTGGGAGGCAGGGAGAGCCAGGGCTGCGCTCTGAGCAGCTGCGCCAGCCCCACAGAGCTCAAGCTGCCCTCCTAGCACTGCCGGACTCCTCCCGGGGGTGTGGGCCCCCAGATCTGTGTGCGGGATGACAGGAGGCTGCTGCAGTCTTCCCGGCACTGGGTGCGGGCTGCACCCATCGGTGGTCTGAAGCGGTGGTGACAGCAGCCTCCTGTCATCCTGTGTGCAGATCTAGAGGCCCACACCCCTGGGAGGAGTCTGGCACAGCCTTCCTGGGGGTGCAGGCCCCTGGATCTGCGTGCAGGATCACAGGAGGCTGCCGCTGCTGCCTGGGGCCAGCGGCAGCAACAGTTTTTCCGGTGTTGGGCACGGGCTGTGCCCAGTGCTGGTCCCAGGTGGCAGCAGCAGCCCCCTGTCATCCCACATGCGGATCCGGGGGTCCGCACCCCCAGGAGGTGTCCAGCACAACCCCACAGCCCTCCCAGGGGTGCGGGCCCCTAGCTCTATGCGCGGGATGACAAGAGGCTGCCACTGCCGGGAAGTGACATGAGTTTTGCTTTTAGCAGTTTGAGCTTCAGTTTACCAGAAACCCCTGCACCTATCTCCTTGAAATATTTGGATACTTAAAATACCGTGGAAACTGTAATTTAATTGAGGGGACTTCCATTGGGGGAAAAATGAAAGTGCAAATTACAGAAGCTTATGTGGGCAATGGGTGTGGGTTCCCAGATCCTACATAGTGATCTTCAATCACTGCTGGATAAATTTGCAAGGCATTGTATCTGGGGGTGTTTCTTGCTACAATTGTATGATTTGTTTTAGTGCATGAGAGAAGGTAATGCAAATGACTTCCACTTGTTTAGCTTAGCCATGTTGGCAACAGTTATCTGGTTAATGGAAATCTATTTCTAAAGAAAATCATGGGTTTATAATATACCTTGAATAGAATATGAACCATAAATGCATAAATACATTGGACGGATAGGGTAAGCAGCGCTAACTAAACTGTTAGACATGTTGTGTCTGGTGGTGGGAAATAGATCAAGGGTGAAATGGAGTTGATTTGAAGCATTGTCTTCTACTTAATCATTAGCCCTGGGTTTTTTTTTCCAATTAATGTATTAAGTTTAAGAATTTAGGTCTCATGCTAATATCATACACTTTCACTGACTGGTACAACATGTGCGGACCAAAGAGAAGTTAAAATCCCGGACACATGACATATTAGCAGACTGACTTAGATGCAGTCTAAATTCTGTGTGTGGTAAATTATAAGACCATTTCAGAATTTAAAATAGTGACTGTTAGTGCCTCACTACTTACACGTATTTAAAAAGCTTTCTTTCTCCCCCCTTTCCTCTCCCCCCAAATGTGATAAAAATATCAATTTAAAAGAGAAAAGAGAACTAACTTCCAGGACTGTAGCAATGCAGTACCTACCTGGTATGAGCTGAGATGATGCTATATGGAGACATTCTGCTCTTAGTTACATTAATATGAATCTAGAATAATTCTGACTTCATAGTAAGATGCAGAAAGAAATTAAATGTGTAAATCTCATCAGTTACACAAGATTTCATTTAGGTGTAACTGAGCAGAACTGGACCCAGAATGTCAGTCTTAGCATGAAGTGCTTGGTTTGTGTTGTGTGATATTTACCTTTAATAATTGGCTTTTATAAACTAATATATTATACAAAGGTTGTCTAAAACATCACCAGTTTATTAAACCTGGTGGTGTCTCTACCTTGTACTCTGTTTGTGTCCAGAGTGATGAATTTTAAAATCCGATAAACTTTTTTTTCCCCCAGATGACCAGTAGCAGGCATGCAACCTGAAACTCAAACTATATATTTTTTTTATCCTTTAATTGGGTCACATTTGGCTTTTTAGCTGGGACTGTACACAGTGATATTTTTGTTTTAAAACATTGGTAATTTGAAAATGTTTTTGTCAAGAATGTGAAGTATCTTTTTCCAGGTATCTTCTTACTGATACCACATAATAAAGCAATTGTTTAAATAGTAATGCAGTTGTCATTCTTGTAGGTAATCTTCCAAAAATTGGAACAAGTAGAATACTGTGTTAAATTTTCTGAGGGCATATCCCCTCTCAGTCTCTAGATGAGTACTGCTGAGAAGACTTCAATATGCTTCACAGAGGGTGGCATAATAATACCACCCTAAACCTTTATATAGCTCTTTTAATCTCAGAACTTCCCAAAGCTTTTTACAGAATGAGAGATTGTCTTGTCTGGTTGAGCTGTGCAATGTACAATGTTATTTGGTTGGAGAGCAAATCAGAGGTGGTTTTAAGCCACTGTTCTGCCTCCCGAATCCAGAGACCATCTGGCTGCACTCCTCTGCATGTAGTAGAGCAGCCCTAAAGCTGCTCTAATCTATGCCAGCTGTCAATGGCTCCAACAAGTTACTTTATAGTTAGGCATCATTCTCCTAAAGGATTATTCCATGGTTTTTAACTGCAAAACCTGCAGCACCAGGGCTAGAGGGGGAGGTATCTAGGAGATGTCATAGCTGATGTATGTAAACCAAGCATTTACCCTATCTGAAATGATGTCAAACTAAAGGGGCTGGACCACAGAATCAGGCTGTGCCTGTCCGTAGCCCTGGAATTTCTCTCCCACTGGGATGCCCACACTTTTAAAACAGACAATGGAAGCCAGTTAGATGTCTGCTACATCGTATAAGGATATTATACCGCAATGCGCATTTGGGATCAGTAGCATAACTTGGAGGGTGGAGGAGCACCCTCTTCCTGTCCTGGCTGCTATAGCAGCAACTACTGGAATAAGGTGACTGCACCATGGAAGCGGCAGTCAAGGCCTTTTTTTGATTTCCCAGAGCTGGTAAGACTCCCCACCTCCAAGGTGCTGTTAGCATCCCCTCCTGTGCAGCGCTCAGCAGCACCCTCCCCCCTGTCCAGTTACTAACCTTGCTAGTTATGGTTCTGTGTGGTAGGACATTTTACTTAGGAGAAATATCCCAGGATTTTCCTGAAAACCAAGAGTGAGTAAGACTTCGTTTTTAAAGGTCTCATCTGAAACTTGCCTACAGACTGAACTGTGGAGAACTCTTCTGGTTTTTTTTGTCTGACAACAGTGAAGGAACAAGTCGACTTGGTTGACATTTGAAACAAGTAGAGTTCATATTTGAGAAGTTAGGTGTTTACCGCAGAGCCAGCTCCTCCATTATCATTGTTTTGTATTTGCATAAAATGTTTCCTGTACTGCATGGCTTTACAGAAGGCTATCTGATACCCAAAGCTGTGAGATTACTACATTTTCATTCCATTCAATAAGTCATCTCCTTCTACACCCCAATTAATATGTTTTGTATCCCCAAATAAAATCTGGACTTTCTACTATCCTGCCTGGCTGTATTTATTCTGTGCCTGCCATCTCTTAATAGGGGTCCTTCTACTCCCATTCCTGTTTTCCTAGTTGCATAAGAATTTTTTTCCCCTAGGTCCCTTTTATCTCTCCATTTTGCTTGCTCTTCCCCATTTTTTTCCACTCCTGAGAGGTAGCTGTTGGCTTCCCTGTCCCTCTTGTCCATTGTGAGTCTCTAAATATGGGATTTTCATGTGTTAAAGTTGATAAGCGATGCTTGAAGGGAAGAAGAAATAACTTACCTTGGAATTAAAAATTTTAATAGAGAATGTTTTCTGGACCATCTTGATGAGTGAAACAGCAGGTATACAGCTAGCACAATTTTTTACAAACAATTGCATTATGGTAACTTAGAATATCTGTAAAGAAACTGTGTAATATTGAGGGGGTAGCTATTACAATTATGTTTGATAAAGTATCACATTTACTTGATTCTAAAATGGGGCTCCCCCCCCACTTCACATGGGGAGGCCTTGTCTTGAAATCAAGTACGAGATGATTAGAGGGCAGGCAGCAGCTGTGCCTCTTGCAGGCCTCCCTGCAGTCACTCCCTCCCTCCCTCCCTTCCTCCTCACTCCCCCTGTTGCTGCTTACCCATGCTCCATCACTGGCAAGGTCTGTACCCGCTCCATCCTGGAGCATAAAGCACATGATTTCCTCGGCCCCAGTCCTGGCCCAGAGCTGCTCCATCACTGCTCCCAGGCTGCGCTGGAGCAGGAGCAAGGGTGAGTGTGGAACATGCGAAAGCAGGGTGGGTGGGGGGGAAGGAAGGGAGGGAGGTGGTAACAGTAGATTCCAAAGCTGGCGGGGGGGAGAGATGCAGGAGGGAGGCACTGGGGAGGCAGGCAGCAATAGGGGCAAGTGTGGGGGGGGGCACAGACACTAGGGAGCAAGATGGGGGCAAGGTTCAGGAGTCGAGCTGCTTGATCCCCCTCCCTCCCCCCGCCACAAATTTACCCCCCAACTGCTACAGCAATAAAAGTTAAGACCCCTCCAATAATTAGATTCTGTACATGGAAAATTGTAACAAATGTATAAATTTTCCATGTATAGAATCTAATTATTGGGAAGTCTTCTTGGAATCAGGTAAGTACTGTATATAATATAGTATAACAGGTAATATCAGCAAAATGATATATGGCGTTCAGCACTTTTATGTTAGGGGTATCTTATTAAAAAACAAACAACCTCTTCCCCCAAAACAGCCAAACCCATGATAAAAGCACAAAAGTAGTTTTTCTGAATACTCTTCCTTTATTTCTCAGGACCTTTTGAAAGATGTTGTGGAAGGTGGCATATAATATAATAATAAAAATGTCATTCTAAGAGAAGTATGCCAGAAAGTCTCAAGTTCTGAGTCATGTAGTGTCACGTGTAGACATGCCCTATGGGTTCCTATTTGAAATCTCTGGGTAAATTTCTTGTGAATCTCATGGGTGTTTCTACATCTAACAGTGATAATATTGCAAGACACTCTGTGGTACCCTTAAAATGATCTCACATCACCCAGATTGAGGAACAACACCTTAGACCAGAATTTGTGGAAGTGCCCTGATGTTCTGGTGGCAAAGGGAAAAAGCTGACCTGCTTTAAGAAAAGATATTTGAAACTTTATACAATACATTTTAGCAACCGAGATAATACTGTAGCTCTGATGATGAAATTCCATTTTTTGTGATGCTAATAGTTGTTTTGAAGTCTTGTGGATATTCAGTTGCAAAGGTAGAAATGCTTGCAATGGGGAGTTAGTTCTGAGTGGGAGAACGATGTGTTGCAAGATGAGAGGCTGAGAAAGAGGCAGTCAGTGAGTAGAACTATTGTTTTATTACTTGAATTTAGCCTTTTAGACTTCACATCTTTTCCTTTGTTTTTGCATTTTTTACAACTCTATATCATGAGAGTAGCTGGGGTTTAGAAACAGACACTTAAATCCTGAAATGTCCTTTTCACACAAAAGCCATAGGATCTATAATAAATTAATGGGGTATTGCAGAAGTCTTGTGAAGCATAAAAATAGTTGCAATAGCTGGTTGTGCGCACAGTGCCCTTCTGTCTCTCCCCCCCCCCCCCCGTTTTAATGATGTCTGTGGAGGGCTTTTGCTTCAGGCCCCTCTCCACCTCCCCCCCCCCCCCAAAAAAAAAAAAAAAGAAAAAGCTAGTGTAGGAGCATAACAGCCTTTTAAAGGTTCAGAATGAGTGATTATATACGATCATTTTTTTTGCTACTTTCCCAGCTGAGGAATTTTGAAGTAATGAACTGAAACATTCTGGAACAAAGTCCAGAAATCTTTCTAAAAGGCCAAACAATTAAGATCAGTGCATATGTTATTAGGCTGTCTTAAATCAAATCATTGCTGAAGCTTCAGTGATGCATGCTGTTCATGAAAGACTTAATGCAGTCCTTCTAATCAGATGAATTCTCTTGTTGTGCAAAAACTGTTATTACATTGTGTGTGAAACCAACCATGCTGCAAGGGGGAAAAATTAAATAGTCTGACTGAGAGGTCACTTGTGAATAGTAACACAAGATCTATTACCATTATTAGAGGATTATGAGGCTCTAGAGGACATGCATTCTGGTCTTTCAACTCCTGGAATGAAATATTTTAGTGGTAAATTACATCCTTCTTGGAAATCCATCTGAAGATGCATTATCTTTCATTCTTTGGGAGGAAGAAAAGAATGCATCGTGGAACAAAAGGCAAAATATGTTCTTATTCAGGTAGAAGTCATGGGTAAGGATCCACTGAAGTTGGCTGAAAAGAGTCTTAAGTAATACTTGGTGGCACTGTAGATCAGTGTAAATCTGCTGATATTAATACCAGACAATGGAGTTAGGGGAATGGGATATTATCACACATTTCTGTGGCTAGATTGTTGGTGGGGTGTTTGGGACAGATTTATTGGCTAAGGTGCTACTTGACATGAAATTGTATGGAGAATATCACTAGATATTCAGGAGAACGATGCATCTACTTTTTTCATAGGTTCATAGATGCTAGGGCCAAAAGGGACCTCAACAGATCATTTAGTCTGACCCCCTGCCTAGGCAGGAAGGAGTGCTAGGGTCAGATGACCCCAGCCAGATGCCTATCCAGCATTCTATTAAAGAGCCCCAAGGTAGGGGAAAGCACCACCTCCCTTGGAAGCCCATTCCAAATTTTGGCCACCCTCACCATGAAGAAGTTTCTCCTGATATCTAGCCTAAATCTACTCTGTCAGTTTGTGACCATTGTGTCTTGTTACCCCAAGAGGCGCCCTGGTAAACAGAGCATCTCCGATCCCTTGCTGCATTCCCCTAATGAATTTGTAGGCGACCACAAGATCACCTCCCAGCCTTCTCTTGCGGAGGCTGAAGTGGTCCAGGTCCCTCAGTCTCTCCTCATACGGCTTGTCCTGTAGCCCCTAACCATACGAATGGCCCTTTTTGGGACCCTCTCAAGTCTATCAACATCCTTCTTCAAGTACGGCACCTAAAACTGGATGCAGTACTCCAACTGCAGTCTGACCAATGCCGCATAGAGGGGAAGTATCACCTCCTTCTATTTGTTATGCACCTGCTGATGCATGATAAAGTGTGGTTAGCTTTGCTGATGATTTTGTCACACTGACGACTCATGTTTATCTTGGAGTCCACTATGGCTTCGAGATCACTTTCTGCTTCTGTGCTGCTGGGAGGGTTACTTCCCAGCCTGTAGGTGTGCTGGATATTTTTACGCTCTAGGTGCAGCAGTCTGCACTTATCCTTGTTGTACTGCATCCTATTGTGTACTGTCCACTTTTCCAATCTGTCCAGGTCTGCCTGCAATCATTCCCTACCCTCCGAAGTGTGCTCTTCACCCCACAATTTACTATCATCCGCAAACTTGGGCAGAGTACACTTCACACCCACATCTAAGTCACTGATGAAGATATTGAAGAGTACAGGTCTAAGGACACCGAACCCTGCGGGACCTCACTACCCACATCCTTCCAGCTTGATACCGACCCATCTCCTGCCACTCTCTGGGTGCAACTGCTAAGCCAATCTGCCATCCACTGGACCATGTAAACATCTAAGTCACAGCATCTTAGTTTATTTTTGAGAATGGGATGAGATACCATATTGAAAGCCTTGCTAAAATCCAAAAAAACAACATCCACCTCTACTTCTGTGGCTAAGTGTTTTGTGACCCTGTCATAAAACCAAACTGGATTGGTTAGGCATGATCTACCTACTACGAATCCATGCTGGTTTCCCTGCTGCATTATTTTTCCCTCTGGACTCCCACAGATTTGATCCTCAATAATTTTTTCAAAGACCTTTCCAAGGATGGAGGTGAGACTGCCTGGTCTCTAATTACTCAGATCCTCCTTCCTCCCCTTCTTGAAAATAGGGACTACATTGGCCCTTTTCCAGTCCTCTGGGACCTGTCCTGAGCGCCATGAGCGCTCAAATCACAGTGCCAGTGGTTCTCCAATGACACCGGCCAATTCCTTCAGTACTCTCGGATGCAGCTCATCCGGGCCTGCTGACTTGAACACATCCAGTCCATCCAGGTGACTGTGCCAAGTCAGTATCAACAGTTGGTGGGCTGGTGTCCCTCTGATGCCCATTTACAGACCCATTAGGAGACTTATTTTAAGCCCTGTTCAAGAACGCTGAGGCAAAAAACTCATTGAAGTTTGTTACAACCTTGTCCCCCCGTCTGTTACTAATTGCTCCTTGTTCAGCAGGGGTCTTATGCTGCCCTACATACCTACAAAAAAGACTTTTGGCTCCTTTCCCCCTTTTCCCTTGTACTAGGATCATCTCCCTCTGTTCCCGAAGGATCACTTCCTTTAGAACTGACCACCCTTCCTGGACTCCTATCTTGCCAATATTATTATCCTGCAGTGCGTCATTGACTAGACACTTAAGCACACTAAAGTTAGCCTTCCTAAAGTCAAGCACTTCCACCCTACTTGTTATCTTGCCCATCCTATGGTCACCATGGTTACCCTATGCCGTATGGTAAATTTGTTTGATTGGTGGTCACTGTCCCCAAGGTGACCACGAATCTGCAGCTCCCCTACCAGGTCCTCCCCCATAGCCAACACCAAGTCCAGTAAGGTATTCCCCCCAGTGGGACCGTATACCTCCTGTGTTAGCTGAAGATCCTGCACGCAGGTTAAGAACCTATGTGAATGGTTGGATTTGGCTGACTACTCCTCCCAGCAGTTGTCAGGGTATTTTAGGTCCCCCATGACAACCACTTCTGGCTCTTTATTAAAAAAAAAAAATTTGCTGCAGCTGTTATATAAGCATCAGAAAGAAGTGACAAGTTTTTCAACAGTTCTGATCCACTGGAAACTGCCACAAGCCAACAATCTTTTGAAAAACAGTGAATTCCTTTAGGTGTCGAAATGGGAACTGGCAAAATGCAGGGCAGGGTGCCACGTTATAAATGGACTAGTTCAGAGAGACATAAGCTGTCATAAGTGACAGCCTACTCTGTCAGATGTTATCACTTATGAAAGCTTTTGCCTTTCTGAACCATTTAGTCTCTAAGGTGCCACCTTGTCTTGCCACCTTCTTGCCTAGAGGCAAATGTGGCTAACTACCTCTCTCTAATAAATGGGAACATTTTTTGTAACCCAAAACTTTGGGTTACAATTTTTTTGTAACCCAAAACCCAACGCTGTGTATCTCGCATTATAAATGTTTGAAGTAACGCTTAGAAAATTCTTAATGCAGTTACATTTGCTTTTCTGGTTTTGTTTAGGGTTCTGCAAGGACCTCTATTCCATACTTTATTATGACTAACACAGATAAATTCTTTGTCACGTGTCTTTTAAGCTATGAAAGTCAGGTGTAAATGAGGAGATATTCATCTGAAGTCAAGTTCTACAACCACACTTTTTAAAATGCCAAATTTAGATTTTTATTTATTTGTATTTGACAATAGCTTTTTTTAATATGGTTTCTGTTGACACTGGATTTTAGGAACCCAGCCCTTATACCTTTGTTCTGGGTGGGCACACCCCTCAGACTGACCACAACACCTGCTAGTTGATAATAGGTGAGTTATTGACACAGAGTGATAACAAAAAAGCAACAATACAAACAATCCTATATCTACCAATCCTAGGGCTGTCATCAGAGACGAAGTACATCTGGTCAGGATGCAGGCTCCACTCTGAGGCTCTTTCTCTTAGATGTCAGCAGTGTGGAGGTGGGATGCTGAGGCCCACAGCCCCACTCCAGTGGGGTGCATAAGATGGGCTGCTAGTGTGCCCTCAGTCCATGGTGGCCTCAGGGACCCTTCCTGGGGAATAGGGATGGGAACCCCTCTCAAAGAGGGACCCTTTGTTAATCTCAAGTCTGCTTTTGTATTCTCTTTCCCCCTTGATGATTCCTGATGATTCTTCATTCATGGCCATCTCTGATTGGTTGTCTCTCTGTGGTCACATGTCTACGTAACCTTCCGGGCCTTCTCTTAATTTGGTCTGTTCCCCCAAAACCAGGGCTTAGGCCCCCTTCTCTCTGAGGACAGTATGATACATACTTCTTTGGTTCCCAGGCTGTGTGTCCTTGTTGTATTAGAAAACCTGTCTGCCTTGAAGGCTGTGATCTCATGTTATGGCATGCCCCGCTCAATTCTCAGGCTGTCTATCTGTTGGCCTTGTTGTGCTAGACAGCCTGTCTGCTTTCAGGGCCCTGAGAAGCTGTGTGTATGTCTCCCAAGCTCTTTAGAAATCCATTTAATCCCTGCTGCTTATCTTGACCCCTTATAATGCATATATCTATACCTATAAGCCAATTTGCAAAAAACAGGCCTTTAAATGCCATTTTTAAGCCAACAGTTTCATGATCTCAAGCTGATATTTTATTAGCAGCAGCACGAGCTGTATAGGGGAGAAATACTCCTTTTAAAAACATGTAGGGAGATGACGAAGAATGAAAGTGGGGAAGGGATAAATTATTATTCTCCTTTCTATCAGTTAATTACATCCTCTGCTTTTTAAAAGACTAATTGTTTTATAGCTAAAACATCATAAAATTGTAGGAGGGCCGTGACTGGGCATATAAATCCTGCTGGAATGGATAGTAGCATCTTTTATTACATTTGGGTCTTTGTTTAGCATATTGAAACTTATTTTTAAGGAGATTTTTTGGGGATACTGTATTTGAGTATGATTTTAAAATACAAATAATTATTTTTAAAAATCCTGTAAACCCTTTGTTGGGTTGCTAATGAGAGGTTTGACCTAACCACTGCATCTTGGGGGATGATGAGGGATATAGAATGCACTGTTGCTAGGCAACACATTTGTTTGCCTTCTGAGCAGGTTCATATACACTAAAAGCTAATGAATCTTCATGTTGGCTTTTTGAAACTGTTCAACAACTGATGTAAACTTAATATTCCTTTTAGCATTGATATGTACAGGGGACAGAAGTGTTTATCCATGAAATAAGGGAGTTGGATATATTATATGAAAGCATTATTCTGTTTCTGCAATTAGAAAAAGAAACTTTTTTTTTTTTTTTTTGCAATGTAGAAGTTTAGAAGAAAGTACTGGTAGGATAATGTACTACTGCTAGTTAAACATGTTTATTAGCAAGTGTTTAATATTTCCTGTGTAGCTTCAGATGATGTTTCAGTGGCTAGTCTTCCTGGGAAGATTCTAATTGTTGCAGAGCACCATGTAACCTTCCCATTGGCAGACAAAACCATCAAATAATGAACTAACACAGACACCAGATTTCAAAGTCAGCTTCTGATTACTGCATATGAAGCATGGGACTGGAGAAGGTGACCTTTCGGGACTTGAAGAGGGCTGTAACCAAAAATCTGTCATGCTTTTATAAGCATCTAGGTAGTTTTTAAATGCAGTTCCATCCGATATCAATAATGCTTGCTTTGATTAAAATAAGATCCAACTTTCAAGAGCAGAAGGTTAACTTGGTGAGTAGGCCACTAGCAGTGGAGTAACAGATTGGCACCTAGGGCAAAAACCCTATATAGGAAGGGGAGGGGAGTTGGCCCATGGTTCCAAGAACTGGGGGAAATGGTTGTGGCTTTGGGGGGCACAGGTTAATGGGGAGCAGTGGGCTATGGGCCCTGAGTGTGGGGGAGGCTGGGTTCCAAGAGCAGGAGTGGGGCAGGGACAGCTACTGGGGCACAGAGTTCGTAGGGGAGCAGGGTGATTCCAACACCACTCCTAACTTGGCACTCAGAGTGGGTGCCTCTCTCGCTCACTCTTAGTTATGCTACTAGGCACTAGCGTAGGACTTGGGATAGCTGGATTCAAGTCACTTGTCCTGCAGAAATTTCCTGCGTGACTTTGGGGGAGTCATTTAAGTTGTCTTTATTGCAGACTTACCATGGCTAGTCACTGCATCCTCAGGCATGCCAAATAGCTCCACATGTACTGCTGGTTGGAGCAGAAATAATGTGACTGCACTTGTGTGGTGGTGGGGATGAGATGTTAGTGCTAACCAGTGGGAATGATAGGATTAACAAACAGGGGTGTTGTAAGCATGAGCATATTATAAAACAGGGGTGGGCAACCTCTGGTGTGGGTGCTGCAAGTGAAACAGGCAGCCCCTATATGTTGCACACAGTGGTTTTGGGGTGGGGGGGGAATTGGGCAGGAAGCATAAAACAAAGCAGCAGATAGGGCAGGGAGCAAAGATTAGGAATCAGAAAGCAGGGTGGCTGATCAGGCAGGAGAAGTGGGTAGAGTGGCACTTGGGGAGGGTGTGGGGTTAATCTGTGGAGTGCCTGCCAAAAAAGTTGGCTTCCACTGTTATGTAAGATGCAAGGCAATGCGCATCATGTAAGCATGCTAGAACTTTAGCTCTTACTCTCTATTTTCAGTTTCTCATAGCTTCTTTAAACAGATCTTTTTTAAGTTGGAAGTTTTCCTTCATTGGTGTCAGCCCAAATGTGACTTTCACAAATGTTTATGTGGATTCCTGGCTCTGCTGACCTTATTCGTTGCCATTAACTTCAATGGAGACAGGATTTCAGTCCTAAAGTCTGTAGCACTGTAGCCTGTTTCAGGATCATGGAAATTCCAAGCTTTGGTGTTACAGCCACTGAATCTTGTATGCTTTCAAAATTAAGGAACTCAAGACTTGTTTATCTCTTCCTTTTCCTCCTTTTAAAGGAAATGGATGTAAAAAGTCTAGATTTAATAGAATATTTTAATGGTAGAATCAAAATGTATAAATTTAAGAAATCCCAAACACTTAAATTGCGGACACTAATTCAGCCACGCTTCACAGACCTGTAATATTCTTTTTTCCTTGCTAAAGATAGTCTCTTAAAAGGACACTATATAGACAGGCCAAGGTAATACTGTGCTAGCAGCTTAATCCTTTTGAATAGCTTGAGTTTTCTGAACTTGCTTTTTCTTACTCTTTAGTTAATTGAGAAAGTTAAAGCACCTCAGGACCACAAAGAAAAGAGTCTGTTGGGGGAGGGGTCTAAGAGAACTGAAAATTTCTGCATTATCCAGTTCTAATAAATTAGTCACTAATTTTACTGAAGGCCAGTAATCTGAAAAGGAAGATCCATGTTACAAAATTAAAAGCAGCATTTTTTCGGTGCTTTTAAAATATCATCTGGAGTTTTTGTTTTTCCTCCAAAGTCTTGGCTTTACATGTATCATGTAATTCGGCATTTGTATTTCAGACAAATTATCATCTTTAAGCAGCAACTTTATTTGTTCATAACTTATTGATTTCAGTCTCTAGTTTTTCTCTACAATTTTAAAAAACTAGCTAGGTTTTGATCTGGAAATTTATGCTACTCGTATAACAGGGTTACCATAGTCATTTCTCCAGTCCCATTACAGAGGCAGAATGGTTTTGCTGAAGTCAAATGATAAAAGGGAGGTCAGATAGCCGTGTGTAGTATCTTGCTTAGCTATGTTGAAAATTGAAAAAGATATGTAAATCTTACAGGCACTAGAAGAAGCAAACAGCTTTTTATTACCTTCTGTTAATTGGCTGTCAGGTTAAGGTGACCATATTTCCAAAAGGAAAAAAATGGGGATACTAGCACCAGTGTTTGAGGCTGTGAAATAGTTCAGCAAAAGACAAAAGGGAACAGATACATATATCTGTTACTGCTTGTTTCTGGATCAACCATAATTTGTGCATATTTCTTGGAAGAGAGGGAGTGTCTTCCTTGGAGTTTAACAACACTTATCTCTGGGCTTTTGTCTCCAGAATAAGTAAAGATCCTGTGGATCTGGACAAAAGCGTAGTAAGGGGATGCAAGAGCAGAGAACCCTTAGTAATGCTGCCAGGGAGAGGACAGGACAGTTGGTTACATACCTCAAATGTTTATATACTAATGCAAGAAGTATAGGGAACAAACAGGAAGAATTGCAGGTCCTAGTACAAGCACAGATTTATGATGCAAGTGGGATTATGGAGAATTTGGGAGATAATTCACATGACTGGAGAATGGTCATGGATGGGTATAGGTTGTTCAGGAAGGATAGGCAGAGGAAAAATAGAGGAGGTTTTGCCCTATATATAAACATGATATACATATGTTCTGAGATGCAGTACGAAGTGAAAGGTAGGCCTGTTGAAAGTCTTTGGGCAAAGGTCAGAGAGGAGAGCAATGTGGGGGATGTCATGGAGGTCTCCAAATCAGGAGGAAGAGGTACATGAGGCCTTCTTTAAACAGCTGACAGAAGCATCCAAATTACAATAATTGGTTCTTCTCATGGGGTACCTTAATTATTGGGATGTCTGGTGGGAGAAAAACACAGCAATGCACAAGCAATTCGGCAAATTCATTGTGTGTGTTAGGGATATGTTGGGTGACAGTTTAAGTCTGCTTTTATGAAGTCAGTGCCCTTATTCTGCTGTTCCTCTTCCTTCTTCCACTTAGGATCTTGAACACTATAAGTTTACAATCACTAGGGGAACTGGTGGGCAGAATCCCCTTGGAGTCAAGCCTGACGGGAAAAGGAGTACAGGAGAACTAGCTGTACTTTACTTTAAGAAGGTCCTTTTAAGGGTACAGAAGCAAGCTATCCCAAAGTGATAGAAGAATGGGAAGTGCAACAGGAGGTCAGCCTGGCTGGACAGCAATCTCTTCAGTGAGTTGAAACAAAAAAAGTGGAAACTTGGTCATAATACTTGGGAAGAGTATCAGAGCATCGCCTGGGCTTTCAGGGGCAAAATTAGAAAGGCCAAAGCACAATTTGAGATGCAGCTGGCAAGGGACATAAAAGGCAATAAAAAGGGATTTTACAAGTAAGTCGAAAGTAAGATGAAGACCAGGGAAACCATAGGTTCCTTATGGAATGCAGAAGGCAGTGTAGTTGCAGCTGATTCAGAGGAGGCTGAAGTATTTAATGCTTCTTTTACTTCATTCTTCACAAATAGAGGCAGCTAACAGATGATAAGTGCAGTTGGCAGTAAAGATAGGGGAGGAGGCAAACATTCAAGAGTAATAGAGGAACAGGATGGAAATTCCTTAGAAACAAAAGTTAGATGCCTTTAAGCTGGTAGGGCTAGATGCGATGAACCCTAGGGTACTGAAAGAATTCTCTGAGATAACTTCAGAGCCATTGGCTAACCTCTTTGAGAATTCATGGAGGTCAGGTGGAAAAGGGCACGTATAGTCCTCATCTTTAAGAAAGGGAAGCAGGAGGATATGGAGAACTACCGACCAGTCAGCCTGACCTTGATACCTGGAAAGATCAGGGAGCAGGTCTTCAAGGATTCTGTTGTGAAGCATCCAGAGGAGAATAAGGGGATCAGGAACAGCCAGCATGGATTCACCAAGAGCAAGTTATGCCTGACCAGTTTGATTTCCTTCTCTGATAAGGTGATAGGCTCTGTGGTTGGGGGGAGAGCAGTGGATGTGATATACTTGGATTTTAGCAGGTCTTTTGATGCCGTCTCCCATGACATTCTCATGTAATAGGCCAGGGAAATACAGATTAGATAAGTACTGTAAGGTGAATATGTAACTGGTTGAATCATTGTACTTGATGAGTATGGCTCAATGTCTAGTTGGGAGGAGGTATCAAGTGAGGTTCTCCAAGTGTCTGTCCTGTGCCCAGTATTGTTCAGCATCTTCACTAATGATTTGGATGATGGGATCAAGTGCACATTTAGCAAATTTGCAGACATCAAGGTGGATGGAGTTGCAGATATTCCAGAGTGTTAGAGCTGTGATGCAAAATAATCTGAATAGATTGGCGAAATAGTCTGTGTTCAATGAGATGAGATGCACCAAGAACAAGTAAAGGGCTGCACTTGGGATGGAATAATTGCATGCCCAAATACAAACTGGGGAATGACTGGCTAGGCTTCAGTACTGCAGAGAAGCATCTGGGGGTTAGAGTAGACCATAAACTGAATATGAAGTAACAGTGTGCTCTTGTTGCAAAAAAGAAAAAAAAGCCACCAGCATCCTGGGTTGTATTAACAGGAGTGTCACTTACTAATCAAAGGAAGTGATTATTTTGCTCTACTCAACACTAACGAGGCTTTATGTGGAGTACTATGTCTTCAAGATGGATTTGAACAGTTTGGAAAGAGTTCAGTGCAGAGCAAAAAAAAAAAAAGATTAGGGTCCTGGGAGGCAAGACTTGCAAGAAAAGGCTGAAAGAATGAAGGTTTTAGTCTGGAGAAGACTGAAGGGGGATTTGATAGTCTTCAAGTACCTGAAAGGTGATTATGGAGAGGATGGAAACGGACTTTTCTCTAAATGTGCACCGATATATTGGTCCCATATTGGACTGGCACCAATAAAAGGAAAATTAACATTATTGGCTATCGGCTTTTTTTTGGCTGGTATAGCTGGTAATGTACTGATAAATATAATGTGCCTTCTGACTGGGGCCCCGGAAACCGTGTGGATGCATGCAGCCACAGCATGCATGTGACCAGGAATGCAGCCAGGAAGTGTGGAAGGTAGAGCCTTGCAGGTAAGTCTGTGGAAAGGAAGGAGCATGGGGGAAGGAAGGGATATGGGGGGTGCAGATTGAGGCCTGCATGGTGTGGAAGCATCCCTGTGCTTAAAAATGGTGGTGGCAGTGTTTGAACTAAAGCTTTTTTGACCAGGCTTAGTTAACGCACCCCCACCACTACTTTTAAGTGCCAGGATGCTGATCCCCCGAACGAGTTGCCCATGACTCCGTCCCACTCCCTGCCCCGGCCCCAAGGTCCCATTCACCACCCTGGCTGGGCAATGACCCCGGTCCCAGCCCCTGCCCGTCCCACTCCCTGCCTCACCATGGGGGCCTTGATCTGTGCCCCCATGCACCTTCCCCTCCACAGACTTACCTGCAGGGTGCTGCTCTCCACACTGCCCAGCTGCATTCCTGTAAATCGGGTATCAGAACAGTATTGGCCGGTATGGCTAGTTAATAATCGGCTATTGGTATCCGCCAAGAAAATCTTTGTCGGTGCACCCCTACCTTTCTCTGCAGTTATAGAGCATGGGACTAGGAGCAATGCCTAGGGGCAAGGGAAATTCAAGAGACCAGGAGGTACTGTACTGACTGTGAACATGCCAAGCGTTAGAACATGCTACTTGGGGAAACTGTGGAATCTTCACTTAGGAAGTTTTTAAGAGCAGGTTAGCCAGATGCTTTCTGGTATGGTTTATTCAGGGATGATCCAGCCATGAGCAGGGGCCTAGATTAAATGATCTTGGGAGGTTCCTTCTAGCCCTACCCTCGTGTGATCCTATAACTGTATGATTTCCCATTCCTTATTTGACTAAAACGTTCAATTTTGATAGCATCTGTTCATTCTGTTTCGCTCTTCTATTCAAATTTTGTTTATTAAACATTTGTTCTATAGAATTGCTTGTTACTGGAGCAGATTCTAGTCACCATAGAAATAGGTCTTGAGCAACAATTTAGTAGTTACAAAAATGTACTGGGATACACTGGTCTTACCAGTGAAGTACCAGAGTTGTCCTGGTAGAAGTGGGGTTCACGGTCAATTTAATATTAAAATATTAGAAGTGAATTAATCTTGTTTGAGACCTTGACATTACCTTGCATGGCTGTGAGGAGTTCAAAACTACCAAGTCAGGCTTTGTTCATGGCCCTTCTCAGTAGGTGACTTACATGTAAATGCAGCTAACTAGACTTGGGACAGAGTTTATGGGACCTAGAGATAAAGCAGTCTTGGTTAAGAACATTCAGTTTTGGAACAACTCCTTTGAGAATATAAAATGAAACTGAAATTTTACAATTTACAGAATGCTATATCTCACCTATCTATTTTACAGACCTTTATACCTTACTGTAGTGAGAGCATTAATATAGAGTTGAGAGAAAAAAAGTTTAGAAAAATATCTGACAGAGTTGAAGAGTTGAATCTACTTTTAAGTCTGCCACAGGCAGGAGCTTTCACACTTTTTCAAGCATTTGGTTTGTAAAAATAGTAAATCCTACATTACTTTTGAAATGAAACTCTAAAATCACCTTACATTTCATTCTTATTATATTATCAATTTGCCTGTTCATCTCTGCGTTAAAATTTAAATGTAAAATGAATATTTAAAACATTTGTCTGAAAACTAACCTGAAGGATGAAGCTTTCAAACTGTAGCCCATATGGAGCCTTGTTTGCAGAAACAATTACAATACACGTGAAATCAGAGAATGAGCCCATATCATATGGGAAATGTAGCCTAAAGAATTACTTATTTTTGCATAAAATCAATTCAGTTTTAGCTTCATATCAACTTTCATCATCTTTCTACCCATTTCTTTTTCCTTTGCTTCTTTTTGCCACCTTTTGTTCAAGGTCAAATATATTTTTTAAAAACATAATGCTAATAAATGACCATAAGCTTTCTACTTTATCTGTAATTGGTTGAAACCATACAACATGGGATAAGCAAAATGAACTCTTCTTGTTTGACAAAGAAGACATTTCTCAGTGAGACTTTAGTTAAAAGTGTCTTTTGTTGAAATTCTTTTTGTCTGTGCCTTGCCTTAAACTATTGTTCTGTTATATGATAGTATCACAAAAGCTTTTACTAGACTTATATCAAAGCTGCTTATACTTCTAGATCTATTTAAGGGTTGCTTCCTATATGAATGGTGGACCACCTTCTTGGGAAATGGGGGTGAAGAAAATGGGGCCTGAATAACTTCCAGTCTCAAATAGTGAAGGAATTGGTACACAAAATAGCAATTTCTCTAGCACAAATCTTCATGGAATTTGCTAACTCAAGGAGAGAATCATAGAAAATTAGTGCTCAAAAGGACCTCAGGAGGTCATCTAGTCCAACCCCCATCTCAAAGCAGGACCATCCCCAACTAAATTATCCCCACCCAGTGCTTTGTCTAGTCACGTCTTAAAAACCTTCAAGGATGGCGATTCCACAGCCTCTCTGGGTAACTTGTTCCAGTGCTTTACTACCCACCTACTGAGAAAGTTATTCCTAATATTTAACCTAAACTTCCCTTGCTGGAACTTGAGACCATTCCTCCTTGTTCTGTATCTTATTTAGTCTGGAGAAGAGAAGACTGAGGGGAGATTTAATAGTAGACTGTTCTGTCATCTGGTACCATTGAATATAGTTTAGCTCCATCCTGTTTATACCTTACTAAATAAGAAATAAGTTCAGCTGCCTTAGCCTTTCCTAAGTCATGTGCCCTGCCCCCTTAACCATTTTTGTTGCTCTTCGCTGGACTCTCTCCAATTTGTCCACATCCTTTCTGTAGTGGGGCCCCCAAAACTAGACACAGTACTCCAGATGCTGAGTGGAGGGGAATAATCACTTCCCTTGATTTGCTGGCAATGCTTCAACTGATGCAGCCCGATTATGCCATTAGCTTTCTTCACAAGGGCACACTGGCTCATATTCAGCTTATTGTTCACTGGAACCCCCAGGTCCTTATCTGCAGAACTGCCCAGCTAGTCAGCCCGCAGCCTGTACTGGTACATGGGATTGTTCCATCCTAAGTGCAGGGCTTTGCACTTGTCTTTGTTAAACCTCACGAGATTCCTTTCGGCCCAGTCCTCCAATATGTCAAAGTCTCTCTGAATCCAAGCCCTACTCTCCAATGTAACTGCTACTCCCTCTAGCTTGGTGTCATCTGCAAATTGGGTGAGGGTGCATTCCATCCCATTTTCCAGGTTGTTGATGAAAATATTGAACAAGACAGGACCCAGTGTTGGCTATAAAGGACTAACTCACAGGATTGTCATAAATTCTAGATTATTAGATGGGATGTGAAGTTTTAATAAAATTATAAATGCAAACTCCAGGAGGTTATGATCGGTACTGGTTACCTTGGTGTGCGTGCGCACACACACACACTCATTCAAACCTATGTAGAATAGTATATAGTAGCTGCTGTAGTGATTGTGAGAGCACTGGGGTTAATATGTCTACCTATCAAGACCCTACGGATCTGCTGTTGATGGTTAGCTTCCTCCAAGGTGGTGTCTTCTCCAGAAGGGGGTCACCTGCTTGTCCTTCTGTCTCAGTAGGTTGGGTGCTGGAAGAGAGGGTGCCATTGAGGGTCACACTTCCTTGCCTTTTATCCCTTTCTGGCAGACTTGTGCGATTCCCCCAGCATAATCTTGGCTGTCCAGTCTGGATGTTGCTGTCCCATGTGGGTCTGGAGTAGTACATGACAGATATCAGTCACAATCATTGGGGTTCTGCCCGCTGGTATGTGCAGTTTCAGGAGTCCACCCTTGACTTATTGACTTAATGGCTGTATTGCCATGAGTTACAAGAATAGTCAGTAGGGTGGGTGCTGAGCTCCAGGAATCAGTTTCTTGGCTTGATTAGCCTAAAATGGCTTGTAGAGTAGAGTTTTGTAATGGTAAGTTTCTCTGGTTAGGCTGTTGTCAATTAACAGCCAGAGGCTCTTGTTTTGTCATTCAGTTATCTGTTGATTCATACATACTTGAATTCACTTGGGAGGACCAGCCCAATAAAGCATTATAATTCCAGTGATTACAATTCCAATGCATTCTTATAATAATAATTTTAGTAATACAAGGTATGACTTGAAAGAAAGATACATTTGTTAAAAGTTAAAAAGGTGTAAAATACAGAATGCCAGGTAACGATAAGACAGATGAAATATAAAAAGAAATATATCTTCAATAAATGCAAATGGGAGGTAGTGAGGATCAAACACTGGGGACAGTAAGTGTGTTAGGTTAGATGCAGTAGACCAGGCTTGTCCAACATGCAGCCCGTGGGCCGCCACGCGGCCCACCAAGCTGTTTTCTGAGGCCCGAGGTCCTTTGCTTGGGAGAGGCAGGTGGGGGAGGGGAGCTGCTCACCCCTGCAGGGCCGGGCTCGCGTAACCTCCCACGGCACGTGAGCCGGGTCCCACTGCCGCCCTAAGGGCTGTGCAGTGTGGGGCTGTCCCGGCCACACCTGATGGGATGAGCTGGGGACAGCACCCACTTTTACTTGTCTCCGGTTCAGCCTCTCACCCCTGGCGTCCTACACGTCTCCCAGGACCTGCCGGGCTCAGCGGCTGTGGGGCGGGGCAGGAATGGGGCATGGCACCTGGTGTAGGCAGTTGGCAGGGCAGCCCCGGGGGTGGCCTCAGCAGGCGGGGTCCTGGCATGACCTCTGGGGGGGGAGGCGGCGGGAGCTGGCATCTGCTGGGCCCCGCGCTCCAGGCTCACAGCACTGAGGCTGCCGGGGCTGCGTGCGCGGGTGACCGGGCACCATGGTGAGCGGGGCCGTGCGGGTGGGTGGGTGAGGGGCTGTGGTGCAGTGGCCACCTCGCTCTGGGCCCCCTCGGGCAGCGCTGGCTCATGGGGCTGTGCTGCTCGGGGGCAGCCCGGAGGGGGAAGGGGGATTGTCACTCCTTGGGCCGGGCGCTGCTTTCCTGCCGTGGCGGCTGCCTGCACCCTCCCAGGGGCCATTTGCCTTCACCTCAGGGAAGTACGGAGGAGTGGAGCAGCCCGTGTTCCCCCGAGGCCTTCCTCTGCCAGGAGCTGCCCTGGGCAGACCAGGCCTGAGACCCTGCCAGGCTGAGAACTGGCTTTGTTCCCGCAGTTCCGCTGTCCCCGGTCTCACGCATTGGCTGGGCCCCAGTCGTGTCTGTCCGAGTGCTGCCAAGACTTTGGGCAGTGGTGTTGCTGGTGTGGGCAAGGCCTGGGGAAACAGTGGCATAGGCGGCCCCTTGGCCTGCGTGAGAGCACCGGCTACATTGGTTTGGTCATGTATTTTAACACGGCTGTCAAATATCTTCTGGTGCTGCCTTCAAATGGTGGTTGTAGTAGGTAGAATATGGCTCACTGGCCTACTGGGTGATAAAAAGTTCATGATCCGGCCCCACATTCAAAAAGGTTGGACACCCCTGCAGTAGACTGATTTAGCATAAACTTCAGACAGATATGGGAAGTTTGCTTTGGAAAATAGGCTTTAATCAAAGGGGGAATGTGTTAACCAGGATATATTTACAGTCATGTAAACCCATGCTGACTGACTGTTTCTAATCACCTTCTTCTCCCCCAAGTGCTTAGAAATGGATTCCTTGAGGATCTGCTCCATGATTTTTCCAGGGACTGAGGTGAGGCTGACTAGTTTGCAGTTCTGTGGAACCTCCTTTTTCCCTTTCTTAATGATGAGTGCTACATTTTCCCTTTTCCAATCATCCAGGACCTCACCCAATGTCCACAGATTTTTCAAAGATTTTCTACAGTCACATCAGCCACCTCCCTCAACACCCTCGGGTGCATTGCATCGAGCCCCATGGATGCATCCAGCTTTCTTTTTCTAAACAGTCCCTAACCCAGGTTTGGGCAAAATACAGCCCACTAACAGGTTTGATCCAGTCTGGGGGTGGATGGCCACCAACTCATTGTCTCTGGCTCTCAGACAGCTTGCAGCTCTGGCTGCTACGTAGTGCTGAGCAGGCAGGCAGGACTGCTTTCACTCAACAACATCAGCTCTTGATGTGGCGGCATCAGCTGTTGACCTTGGCAGAGCTTCCAGTGCAGGAGGCGGGTGGTGGGATCAGTTGTGACACCGCCGGCAGGTTCTACGTCAGGGCCCCGAAACCTGCTGGCTGCACCTGCAGCTAAAACTGCTGTTCACCTGCTGCGATGGAGGTCTCTGTCTGGGTCTACAGCTGAGCTTTGGGACTCTTGGTGAACTACAGCTTTTTGCTGGGTTCTGGGGTTAGGGAGAAGAATGGAGGGGAGGGGCATATGGTCCTTGACAGGTTCCCAAAACTCATTAAGTGGCTCTCCACCTGAAATAATTGCACCCCCCTGCCCTAACCTGTTCTTTCACCACTGTCAGCTGTTCACCTCCTCCCCAAACTTCTGCCAAGTGCAGTAGCCTGGGAGCTGTCCTTTCCTGTGAAGACTGACGTAAAAAAGGCAATGAGTACTCCAGTCTTTTCCATATTATCTGTCACTAGATTGCCTCCCCCATTTAGTAAGGGACCCACACTTTTCCTGATCTTCCTCTTGTTGCTGACATATTTGTAGAAACTTTTAGTTACTCTTCATGTCCCTTGCTAGCTGTAGTTCCAATTACGCTTTGACCTTCCTGATTTCATCCCTGCATGCCCAAGCAATACCCTTATACTCCTTAGTTTTGTCCAAGTTTTCACCTCTAATCTTCTTTTTTCTGTTTTAGCACACTAAAGTGTTTCCCACTAAGCTAAGCTGGCCTTCTGCCATAGTCTTTCTGTGCATCAGGATAGTTGGTTCCTGTGCCCTCAGTAAGGTTTCTTTAAAATACAACCAGCTCTCCTGGACTCCTTTCCTCCCCAGACAGGCCTCCCAGGGGATCCTGCCCATCCCTTCCTTGAGTGAGTTGAAGTCTGCTTTTCTGAAGCCCAAGGTCCTTACTCTGCTGCTCTCCATCCTTCCTTTCTTTAGGACCCTGAACTCAATCATTTCTTGGTGGCTGCTGCTGAAGTTACCATTTACTACTACATTCCCCACCAATACTTCAAGTTTTCCCCATCTTTCTCCAAGAACTTTCTGGCTTGCCTATGCACTGCTGTATTGCCTTCCCAGGAGATGTCAGGGTGCTAAGAAGCCCCTCATGTCACAGGGCCTGTGATTGGTAAACTTCTGTTAGGTGTTTGAAGAAAACCTCATCTTCCTGGTCTGGTGGTTTGTAGCAGACACCCACCATGACATCACCCTTGTTTCTTTCCACTCTGACCTGAACCCAGAGACTTTCAACAGGCCTACCTCCAGTTTCATACTGGAGCTCTGAGCAGTTATACAGATAGTTTACATAAAGTGGAACTCCACCTCCTCCTCTCCTCTGCCTGTCCTTCCTGAACAGTTTATATCCATCCATGACAGTGCGTCAGTCTTATAAGCTATCCCATCAAGTCTCTGTTATTCCAATCATATAATAGTACTGTGACTGTGCAGTGACTTCCAGTTCCTCCTGCTTGCTTCCCAGGCTCTGTGCATTCATGTACAGATGCCTGAGGTAACCAACTTATGGCTCTTCTTTCTCAGGAAGAATGAGGCAGTCTCCCCTGTTTCCTGCTCCTGCTTGTGCTTCCTCCAGGTCACCCACTTCTCTTACCTCAGGATTTGATTTCCATCCCCTGGTGAACCTAGTTTAAAGCCCTCATCACTAGGCTAGCTAACCTATGTGTAAAGATGAGCTCTCTCTTCATCAGGTGGATCCCATCTCTTCCTAGCAATCCTTCTTGGAACAACATCCCATGGTCGAAAAAGTCAAACCCTTGCTGTTGATACCGTCTGCACAGCCATGCATTGATCTACAGGATGCATCCTCTCCTGCTAGGTCCCTTCCTCTTGACTGGAAAGATTGAGGAGAACACCACCTGAGTCCCTGTCTCCTTCACTCTTGGACCCAGAATCCTGTAGTCACTTTTGATCTGGCAGTATTATTGGTGCCCACATGGATGAGCAATATGGGATAGTAGAAAGAGGGTGGGTTGCGTCTTGGTAATCCTTCTGTGATATCTTGGATCTGGACAGTGGGCAAGCAGCAGACTTTCCAAGACAACAGATCAGGGCACCAAATGGACACCTCCATCCCTCACAGAAGGGAGTTTCCAGTTGCCACCAACTGTAGCTTCCTTTTTGTGGCAGTGGTCTCAATCCTCCTAGCCTTGGTGATGCCTGGCCTGGCCTCCATCAATGGAACATGCTCCTGCTCCTCCTCCTCTGTTGTTAGGGCTTCATATCTGTTCTCCAGATAAACACAACTGCTTATTGTGAGAGGTCACAAGCATCCAGCTTCCACCTTCCTGGGAGTCTGTCCTCTTCCTTCTCTTGAACTGCCTCTGGCAATTCTTCTTCCACAGTCCTAGATGTCTCTTCCAGCATTGAATCAATGAACTTCTCATGGCGGAAGATGGTTTGGAGCCTCACCACCTCTTCCTGTAGCTCTCTTGCTTGCTTTAGGAGGCACTGCTCACATTGCAGGCATTCCCCTACCTGGCTGTCGCTGAAAGGAATCTGCAAACTGCAGTCTCCACAGCATCAACTAGGACTTGGGTGGAAGCCTCGATGGTGAGTGTCCTGCCTGGACAGACAACTCACAGGTGCAGAGGATGAGCTGGCAATGGCAATCACTCTGGTGTTGCAACATCCTCCAGCCATTTCTCTGGGTCCCTTAATCTGTTGCCTCCCTTTTCCTGCTCTTCTTTCTAAGCAGACCTTCTCTACCAAACTCTCCTGTTATCTGGCTTGTTCACTGCCTCTTGGTCCCAAAAGGTTCCCTTTTTTCCTGATAACTTGCTGCCTCTCACCAAGTTTATGGTGAAGTAATGTGAGAGAGTTTTCAGACAAACTCCCTAGAGAACTCCCCCTTGCTCTGGACTCCAGTTAAACCAGAGGTTTAAGTATTGGTCCAACTGATGAGTTTTAGCTACTAGAAGATGAGGTTCTTTGGGTAAATTGGGTATCTTTTATTAGACCAACTCAAAATTTGAGTTGGTCTAATAAAAGATATCCAATTTACCCAAAGAACCTTGTCTGCCTATGTCCTTAGTACACCCTTTTTAGCTACTGGAGTGCATGGCCAGGCTGGGTCAAACTGATGAATGTGGGGCTCCCCCTCCCCTGGCACCAGCTGTGGCTCACGAGTCTCTGATCCCCAGCATGGGTAGGGGCAACCCACCAGTTACCTGCTACTTCAGGTAGACAGCCTGAGCAGCTGCTGGTGGTGAGGGGGAGAGGTGCTGTGTGGCTGCACAGTGCTGGTTGGTGGAGGCCAACGGGGTGCTACACAGGGGCTGCTCCCAGCTGGGTCCAGCCTCTGCACACTGGGAATGGAATCTGGCTGCAGACCTCTATGCTGACCTGCCCTGCCATCAGGGCTCCTGGAGTGCGCACGCACACACCCTGATCCCCTGGCTCCCAGGAGCCTTGATGGCAGGGTGGGATAGGACAGGACAGCATGGAGGCCCGCAGCCAAGCTCCTTCCCCTGTGGGCAGAGGCTGGAGGAGCCATGCTCAGGCTCCAGCTCTGACCTCTGCTGGCACCATTGGGGATGTTTAGTGGAAACGGCCCTGCCCACCTGCCTGGCTCCACTGGTATTGGATGAGCACGGCTACTTTTATCCTGCATCCCCCACAGTGCTTGAGAGAAGGAGTCTGGTCTTGCAGGCCCTAGGTGCCTCCTGCCAACAGAGGCCTGGGTCCATGCATGGCACATCCAGGGTATGCTGTGTGGTGCTGCCACCCGCCTGCATGTGGGCTGGATAAAAATCAGTTGGCAGGCTGGATCTTGCCCACCCTTGGCTTGGCTTAGCTTGTTTAGTGTAATAAAATGGAGTTTGAGACGGGACGTGATCACTCTATTAAAGGATATACATGGGGTGAATTTTTGGGAGAGTGAAGAATGTTCTAGGCTGAAAAACAGCATGGGCACAAGGTCAAATGAGTAGAAATTGATTATGATAAATTTAGATTGGAAATTAGAAAAAGATTTCTAATGATCAGAAATCTATATTACACTCTCTCTCTAGTAGGGACAAGGAACCTGAATCTCTTTTAACATTGAACTAGATACATTTATGGAAGGGATGGTATGATAGGACAACGTGTTCTGACACACCATTTGTTTTTATGATGTAGAATCATATAATTGCCGTCTCCAGGTTAGGTTAACAAGGTAGCAGTGTAGTGTGTGGGAGATTGGTAATCCCAGATTTCAGGGTTTTTCTGGTTGCCAAGGAGTGTCAGGAAGGAATTTTTTTCTTCTCGTAAAAACTACTGGTTTCTGCAAGTTTTGTTTTTTGGGTGTTTGTTTTTTTTCCCAACCTTCCTCTCAAGCCTTGTGATGTTGGCCGTAGCTAGGGCTGGTGACTTTTTTAAATGAGATGTCTTGGTGTTTTGTTTCTACCAGCACTGGAAACTCAGAGGTTCCTGGCTAGATGGTCTCACTCTTTCACTTATGGTCATACTGACAATGGAATTTTGTGTTGCAAAGGAAATTTTACTTTGTTGGATTGGTACATAGGGGGTCTTCCTCTGTAGTATGAGGCGCCATGGTCCTTTTTCTCGGATCTTCTATCATATATTAACTGTCTACTTCCTTATGTGGTTGTAGGGCATTTATAGTGCTTTTATCTATCTCAGATTTTAGGGTGATCTTGGTGGTGTTATTCCTTTTTGTTTCAGGGGAGGGCTTGAAGTGACAGATTCCTTAGGTTAATGATATCCTGTGGAAGTGGGGGACTAGACTTAGTGGCCCAAGAGGCCTGTTACAATCTAATGTTCACATGAGTCCCTTCTCCAAAAAATTGGTAGGGAGAGAATCTTTTTACTTTAAAGAACTCTTTTCACTAGGTCAGTGGTTGTCAACCAGGGATACACATACCTCTTTGGGTACTTGGGAAGGCCCTAAGGAGTACATGCAGGTGGGCAGGGATGGAGCGCCACCACCCCGTATTGCTGCCTCCCGTGGAGTGGTGGGGTGGAGGTGTCCCTCTGTGGGCTGTGTAGGTCCAGCCGTGTGCCACCTGCCCTCATCCTCCCTCCTCCCCATCCCCACCCCCAGCTCTGCATTTGGCCGCTGGGGGTACACTTATTAAAAAAGGTTGAAAACCCCTGCACTAGGGGATTCAAAAAAAGAAGAGAAAGCCTATAAGAATTGTCTTTCAAACTTAAGTTAATTGTATAAATATTGTATGCGATTCCCAGATGCAAATTTTGGAATTTGGATCTATGCTTCAGACTTAACAAATGTGCGAAAGTTCCTATCTGGACTTTTAATTTAATCCATTATGGAGATAATGATGATTTGCAAAATAAGCTGAGGTCCTGTTTGGGATCCTGTCTAAACTTTGCACATGGAAATTTGCAATCTGGTGGTTGTGAAAATCCCAGAGCTCACTTAATAGAAATTGCCTTCCTATTACTAGATAAGTTATTTTTGTGAGATAGAAAGGGATCTTCTACATGTTGTCAGGTTAAGCTACATTAGAGTGAGCTGTCGCTATGGTGGTCCAGGAATTATGCAAGAGGCAAGGATTTCTTAGGGTATCTTTTATTGAACCAGTTGCACAGCTGAGATGGACAAGCTTTTAAATACAAGATATTCATGTTCGGGTCTGAGGATAAGGCATACCATTGTATGCATGGGTTACTGGGAGAAAGCTACTGTGGAATCCTACAGTAATGGTCAAAAGTACTACTTCCTACACGTGTTAAAGGTTGTCTACACTGTGCTGAATTTTTCAGAGAGGTTTGGGATCTATTTGGCTTACAGCTGTTTTGAGGGATTTAGGTTGATGGCCTCTGTCTCTTATATGAGCCAGTCTAATCATTGCAAATAAGTATGGGGTTTCTTTGAATTTATCCTCCTGTTTCGAAGCCACACAAAATTGCCCAATCTTGTGCTCTTTGAATAAGTTCTAAAGTTACAGTTGTTTAAGATAATAGAAAAACACTTGAAAGAGATCCACTCAGGAAGCAAATCCTATGACTGAAATGGAGAACTCTGCAGACCTGGCTGACAGCATAATGAAAATAATTGTATAAAATCTAGAGGATGTGGAAATAAGCATAGTCACATATTACTAAATACTGAATTTCCTAGCATGCTTTACTTCTCTGTAAGAGAATGACAGGATCCTTTGATACATTATTTTAAATGAGAGATTCATTTTCGTGATAGTATAATTTTGTGAAAACAATAGCTAAAAGAAAGACAAACTGGGAGTTAAATGACATGCCACTTCCATCCGTTTCATTTTGTGGTGGCAATACTTCAGAAAAATGCTGTTGTCTATTAAAAATTCAATAAATAATCATTTACATTAATACTATATGGTGAAAATTGTAACAGTGGTATTAGAATTCTAGTGTAATGGTGCATCTGCATTTGAATTCTTTCTTCACTGACATGGAATGGGAATTGTTCTTGGGGATCTTCTTTGCCTGTCTGCTCCTTTCAGAATGTCTAAAATTAATTATGGAAATTAGATTCAGAAGAAAGTGAGAACTTTGTAAATGTTCAAGGTGTTGAAACAATTTTATTGTAAGCAGACAGTGAGAAAACCTTATATTTCTTTACATATTAAAATGACACTGAAAATCTGTATTTATTATTATGAAACCAGTAAAAAGTTAATATGTATACATTTATTTTAAATAATAGCTATATGGAATATTGCAAATACTCTGAGGCAGTCATTAGGTTTTTGGGCTTGAACAGTATGAAGTGTTAAGCTCTTGGAACAAATCTTCTGACACAACTTCCAAAATGAAAGCTCAGCTGAAATATGTGCTATATGAGTAGCATTGCCCAGGGTTAGAACATGTGACTGGGAATTAAAAAAAAAAAAAAAAAGCATGGCTTCGATTTCTTTCACTGATTTTTATATTTTATGACTGTGAGCATGTCCCTTTTAATCTTTTGCTGATTCAGTTTTCCTGTCCATGGAGTAAGGCTAATTTGTTACTGATTATTTGTGCTGAAAACTGCTATGTAAAGTTTCTTGTCACTTTTATTTTGGTGCATATTACTTCATTTCTTACATTAATAAAATATTTATTATAAAAATTGTAATAGATTTTCCCCCATGATTGTAGGTGGCTCTAAAGGATATGTCAATTCTAAGAGAACAACTGAGAGGAGGAAAAAAAGCAATAAATGAGTCTTCTGATATGTCAGTTTTTTATTCCTCCCTCTTTCATGAGTACACATTTTAATGCAACAAGAGTGACGTGTTGGGTGTTCTCATGGGTTCATTGCTGGTCTTCCCGTCGGCCATTTACCATGTCAATAACATCTGGTTTCCTTGATGCCAGCAGTAAATGCTTTTGAATAAATACTTTCCATGTATTTTTTAGGTCCCAAATCTAATCCCAGTTTTGATGTTTAAACTGGGAAGGCCACTGGAGCCTGTGCTGTATCGCGATATTTTGTATGCTTTGCCTACTCTGGGTGTGCATAAGGTCAGTATGAAGAGAAATTCAACTTCCTTTGAAATATTTTTTTAATGAAACAAGTGTACCTGTAACGAGTAGTTAAATTGCATGCAATAGCAGATGCAGAAATATATATATATAAATATATAAATATAACTTGCTCATAATTTTAAATTTATTTGTAAGTGTCTACATAGCATGTTAATATTTATGATGGGATCTGACATTTGTTTTAAAGGATGAAGTATGTCTTGTGCTTCAGCTATCAACATTATATCATTATTGTATCTATATGGACATTTTCATTGGATTTTAAAATCAGTATGAATTTACAATTTATCAGAAAATGACTCTGTTTCTTCCTGACACTGCAGTAGGCTTAATTATTTACTTATGGTATTCACGGCAAGTGAAGATTTATAGACACCTTCTTGTTCAAGGATATTAACATAACCATGTCCTAAAAAATCTCTTTCAGATTTGTGTTGCTCAAATTCTACGTGTAATACAGGTTCTGGGGAACACACCAAAGCTTAGAGCTGTTTCTTTACGCCTGATGACATCTTTATGGGAGAGACAGGTTAGAAAAATTGTGCAGTATAAGATAAATTGCTGAAGAAACTATTTTAACATGCTTCTTCTAACTAGAGAAGGCTTTGGATAATTGTTTATGCTAGGGCCTAATTGTTAGCAGTGGAAAGCAAGTGGTGTCAGTGATATACTTATTAATTCTCATGTACTGAACAACTTCTAAAGTTGGCCTTTCATGGAACCTATTATGCATCACATTGAGCCTTGGAATAAAATTATGAAATAATTTTGTGTGTAAAAGACATCATTTTGCTTTTTGCATAATGCACCAAAAGTACCAGAGATGAGTGATAAGTCATTTACATTTGGTTATGTCATAGTAGCTTGCTGCTTAGTTTACGGTAAAAAGCCAAACAATGTGGATTCTGTTCACAGAAGCTACTTACATCCCATCATAGCATTCATCTCCACTGCTGAAGAAAAATATACTATGATTTGCAATATAAATGTTCATTTAGGAAGCTGTGCACAGGTTTTAGCAGCATACAATCCTGTCACTAATGTACAGAAAATTAATTACATATTATTTTAAAAGTCAGTTTTTTCCTAGGATCGGGTTTACCCAGAACTGCAGCGGTTTATGGCAATGTCTGACATGCCCTCTTTGTCTGTTGGCAAGGATATTCAGTGGGAAAAGCTAATTGCTAAAGCTGCGTCTATCAGAGATATATGTAGACAGAGGTAAGAAGAAGAGTTAATTACACAACATTTTGTTATCCAGCCTGTTTCAGTGCAGAGATGGTGCATGATGTTTAAAGGAAAGTTATGCTAATGGCTTCTAAGTAGCCTGTTGTTATAATTGTGGGATATGTACTTTTTCATAGCTGTAATAGATGCAATATCTTGGTAACTGGTAAGTATAATACACATTGCATGCATTTTGTTCTGAACAAAGTAGAAATATGAAAAAGACAAATGGTAAGAACATATACATTGATTTATTTTTTTTTAAAGCGATGCTTCAAAACAAACTTGAGAAGGAATTTTAATTCCTCAGGATCTTTTTAAAAAGAACTTTGTAATTTTGGCTCATTTTCCAAAATGTACTTGGTGTTTATTATAAAGTAAGAACTAGATTACTGATTCCACTGTTTTGTCCTGCATTCACATGCTGATGTGGAACCACTGTTTAAAGGGATTTTGGTGTATGTAAAGAACAATGTACCCAACTGACATGTTGAGGGCTTGTCTACATCATCTTGGTATTGTGTCATGGCTGCTGCAAAAAGGCACACAACATCCCTTCTTTATGTATTGTCTGTGCAGCTGCTTTGTTGGCTAGGGACAGAGGTTACACATAAACCGGTTTAAATGATCAGAAACTTGTTTGAACCTGTAACAGGACATAAATTCAGTGCATTTAAACAAGTTTCAAAATGGCTGAAACTGGTTTAAGATAACCTGGTTGAATGTAGTATCACACTTAACTGATTTATGTCAAATCAGTTTATGACATTTCTGTCCCAGACCCCTTCCTGGTTTAAGTTAAACCAATGTCCCCCAACATCTCAGCATGCTTTCCAGCCCTGGGCCGAGTTGTGGTATCTGCTCCAGAGAGCAGAGTTGGCCCCACTCTCTTTAGCCTGAGCAGGGGCAGGGACTTGGCCGGACTAGAGATGTAAAATTTCCAGAAATTTTGAAGCCGTGGGGGGAAAAAAAAAGGTTTTTTTCCTGGTTTTTTTTTTTTGGAAAAAAATTGAATTTTTGGGAAAATTTAAATATATGCAATATTTAATTTCTTAGGACCCTTTACAGATCTAAATTCACTTTGCTGCTTTAAGAACATAAAATGTATTATGTATAACTTGGTTTGCTCATAAAATTATCATGTTTGGTATATTTATTAAATTTAAAAGTATAGATCATTCAGACAATTACAAATTTACTAATTAAATTTACTTTAAAATGTTTTTAATTTTTGTTACAACATTTTTGTTACATCTGCTGAACTATAAGGAACCTAGGATCGCTTAGTTTTTGCCAGTTTATAAGAAGCAGGCAAAAATTAAAGCTCAAATTAGAAGGCACCATCAACATTATAGTAAAACAAAGGAAGTTATTATGTATTCTGGACTTAGTCTCCTCCACAGTGTCAAACAGATACAGAAAGCACTCATTTTTAGAAAAAGGGCTGAGGGAAAAAAAAGGAAAAAAACCCCAAGAATCATTTAATAAAAGTTTTGCTACATTAAACTTCTTCTAATCAGTCTCATTTTCTGAGCTATCAGTGTCAGCAGTTTCTGCTTCTTCTGATCCTTCATTTTCATCATCTTCATGGACTTCCGAAAACTGACAGTTTGTCTGGACTGAGACAAGCTTCTCTGCTCTGCACATGTTAGTTTATTTCTTGATTTGGTGTATTTCCAAACATAGATCAGTTTCTTTCACATACTGCAGAAGATGGAGGAATCTGAAGCAGGTGAGAGCCAAGAGGAGTCAGAAGCTGTGTTGTGCAAAGGCCTTGCTACCATGTTGCAGGAGGGATATGCTTGGCAGAGTCCCAGACTGCATTCCTGGACCAAATACCTGAAGATGTTCTGTATTCTCCAACATTTGAAAGTACATTTCCAACATCAAGTCCTAAGCGTGTTGCTTGTTTTGTAATCAAGTGCAAATGCAGTTAATCATCACTAACACTTCTTCCTTTGAATCTTGGATCCAAGAGATTTGCAGCAGCATGAATTGATTGACAACAAAATTCTTCCCATCTGTTAATAAAGTCTTTCACTTTTCTTTCTTCTGTACTTGTAAGCAGCACATAGATTCTCAAAGACAGTTGATTTTATCTGGGCCATGTGGTAAGGAATGTCTGACAAAAGTGCACTGTCTGATTCAGATGCAGTGACTGCTGAAGAAATTGGCTTTAGAATCTTCAGGGAGTTCTGCAGCTAAACTCAGAAGACATCCTCATTGAGGACAGTGTTCTTTACACTTTTGGGTACTTTAAGATCCTCTATTACTGTTTATTGAAGAGCTACTTTGTTTCTTAGTAAACTTTCAAATGAGATCACCACTCCACCCCATCTAATTTTTACTACAGAGTTTGAGAGTCACTATTTTATTCCTTGCATTCTTTTCTTCCTGCTGCTTCTTAAAGACTACAGCTACAATATGAGTAGCTTTTACATGTTTTATAACTTCTTTTGCTCTTCTGTAGATCTTTTGCAGAGTGTCCAACTTAACGATGTCATTAAGAAGCAAGTTTACCTCATGGGATGCACATTCTATTGTAGTAATATGTGGATATTTATCCATTATGATCTTCCATGCTTTTTTCATGTTACTTGCCTTGTCAGTCAGCAAAGCAAATACTTTACCACTCCCAATCTTCTGTAGGACTTCACATATTTTATTACTGATATACTCTGCAGTATGCCTGTTTTCTCCTGTTTCAATGCTTCTATAAAAGACTGGTTGAGGTGTTGTTATCACAAAGTTCATGATTGCTTCTCCCCACACATTTGTCTATCCAGTAAGTACTGCAAGACATGGTGCTTCATTGATTCTTTCCTTGCACAGATTGCATTACACGTTCATATTCTGATTTTAAAAGAGGCTTCCTCAAAGAGTATCTGGTGGGTAAACAGTATGATGGTCTTAGTAATTTAAAAGTTTCCTGCCAGTAGCATTTTCAGTTATTGACAACGGCGTCCCAGAATATATTGGTCTTGCAAGAGCTTGGTCAGTTTTTTCCTTGATCTTCAGGTGTCATCTTGTCTACAAATGAAGCTATTTGGAGAGTCTTTTATATACAGGTGTTTGAAATATTTGGTTTCTTGAGGATGTTGGTTGGGCAACCCCTTGTGATGCTGATATTATAGAAGAAAAAGAAGCAGCAGTAGGAGGACTTCTGGACCAAGAACGTTGGAAATAGCTACTTGCATCATGATCTACCTTCATGTACACCCATGAGGGATTTTTTAATACCTTCATAGATTCATAGATTCATAGATGTTAGGGTCGGAAGGGACCTCAATAGATCATCAAGTCCGACCCCCTGCATAAGCAGGAAAGAGTGCTGGGTCTAGATGACCCCAGCTAGATACTTGTCTAACCTCCTCTTGAAGACCCCCAGGGTAGGGGAGAGCACCACCTCCCTTGGGAGCCCGTTCCAGACCTTGGCCACTCGAACTGTGAAGAAGTTCTTCCTTATGTCCAATCTAAATCTGCTCTCTACTAGCTTGTGGCCATTGTTTCTTGTAACCCCCAGGGGCGCCTTGGTGAATAAATCCTCACCAATTCCCTTCTGTGCCCCTGTGATGAACTTATAGGCAGCCACAAGGTCGCCTCTCAACCTTCTCTTGCGGAGGCTGAAAAGGTCCAGTTTCTCTAGTCTCTCCTCGTAGGGCTTGGTCTGCAGGCCCTTGACCATACGAGTTGCCCTTCGCTGTACCCTCTCCAGGTTATCCGCATCCTTCTTGAAGTGTGGCGCCCAGAATTGCACGCAGTACTCCAACTGCGGTCTGACCAACGCCCTATAGAGGGGAAGTATCACCTCCCTGGACCTATTTGTCATGCATCTGCTGATGCACGATAAAGTGCCATTGGCTTTTCTGATGGCTTCGTCACACTGCCGGCTCATGTTCAACTTGGAGTCCACTAGGACTCCAAGATCCCTTTCCACCTCTGTGCCACCCAGCAGGTCATTCCCTAGGCTGTAGGTGTGCTGGACATTTTTCCTCCCTAGGTGCAGCACTTTGCATTTCTCCTTGTTGAACTGCATCCTGTTGTTTTCTGCCCACTTGTCCAGCCTATCCAGGTCTGCCTGCAGCTGTTCCCTGCCCTCCGGCGTGTCCACTTCTCCCCATAGCTTTGTGTCATCTGCAAACTTGGACAGAGTACATTTCACTCCCTCGTCCAAGTCACTGATGAAGACATTAAAGAGTATCGGTCCAAGGACCGAGCCCTGCGGGACCCCACTGCCCACACCCTTCCAGGTCTAGACCGACCCATCTACCACGACTCTTTGGGTGCGACCCTCTAGCCAATTCGCCACCCACCGGACTGTGCAGTCATCCACATCACAGCCTCTTAACTTGTTCACCAGTATGGGGTGGGATACCGTATCGAAGGCCTTCCTGAAGTCTAAGTATACGACATCCACCCCTCCTCCTGTGTTCAGGATGCTTCTTACATACAAGGATTTTTTTGGTTGCTGTAGTAGCATTTGGAAATGCATATTTCATTTGATAGTATTTGCAAATCACATATTTTTATCAGAATAACTTGCAGTGTGGAAATGTTTCCACATGCTAGAAGTTGGTTGCACCATTTTGCTGAGGAAGAAAAGAGAAAAATGTAATTTAGTGGCTAGCTTGCATATATAAACACCAAGCTACAGCATGTACAAATTTAGTAATGGATGGAGGAGAGGCCTCCTCAGAGTTAACTGTGAACAACTTCCCTGCCCTTCAGGCCTCACTTCACTGCTAAGGTTGGGTGATTTGTCATAAAACATCAGATTAGTAGGAATTCAATTATGAATTACATAAGTTATGAAAAAATATACTAATGCAACTAAAATATAGTTTAATATACTGAATTTAGAGCAGTTTAAGCTCTTACCTTTCAATAAAGAAGTATACTTTTCTTTCAGCTCCTTTGTGCTGCTTCTGTACTTCTGTGGATCTCAAGGTCATAGGGCCAGGAGGAAGCAGGTTTTTTCCAACTCTAGAGCTGGCCAGCGTGAATCTGCTGTCCACCTCCCTTGCCTGTGGCTGGGGGCTGAGCCGAGCTGACCCACGGGCATTGCTGAAGGTGGATGCGGAGGGGCCAGCTTAGGCTGGACCACAGTGGCAGGGCCCTTTCCAGCTGGCTGCGGCTCAGGCTGGAACTGTGGGAGCTGTGCAGCGGGATTGCTCCCAGATACCCACGCACAGGCCAGGAACTGCTGGCATGGAGCTGCAGTTGGCTGGTAAAGGCCTAGTGGGGCTGTCCTGGGGCAAGGCCTTTCCCAGTCAGCTGTCGCTCTGTGACAGCCTGGTAGAATGGCCTGGTAGAATGGCCTGGGCAGCCACAGGGCTTATATGTCTGCAACCGCCACTGCACCCCCTGTCCTGTGCAACACCCTGTCTTCTGCAGCCTCACCACAAACTGTGTGCTGGCTGGGGTCAGCAGGGCTGTTCTGCCTCCCTGACCTCCAGTTTTCACTGCTACACCTGACCCTGCCACTCTGGGTGCCTGGGTGGGAAGCACGGTGCTCTGGCTCCAGGTCCCGGATACCTTCCATCTACTCATCATATCAGGCAGGCAGAGCAGCCCCTGCAGGTAGGTGGAGCAGGTGGAAGGCATCCGAGAACTGGAGCCAGAGCTCCATGTGCTGGGCAGAAGCTGCCAGGTTGAAGCTTCCACCCTAGAGCAGCGCAGCATGAGCAGGAGCTGCTGCTGGAGGTGAGGGGAGCAGAACAGCCCTGCTGGCCCCAGCCAGCACACAGCTTCTGGTGTAGCTGTTCCCCATGCTGCTCTGCTCCCCTTGCCTCCAGTGGTTCCTTTTGCTGTCACTCCTGCCCCTGCTGCACCTTGCCAGGTGGCAGGGGGTGGGGGGAAGCTTCAGCCTGGCAGCTTCTGCTAGCCTGAGCCATTGTAGGCATGTGCCTGCATTTCTAGAATCAAGTGAATATCTATTCACTTGCAAATCAATTCAGTCTACATAGGTTAGACTAACCTGCAAAGATTGAATCAATTCAGGCTTGGGCTTTTTGAATGTCTGTCTCTAGCCATTGTTGCTCTTGGCATGTCTGTGCTACTGTTTTAGATGTTGTCTGCACATAGCATGTGCTTGCTAGAATGATAGTGAGATTGTGTAGACATGCACTGACTGTCCTCACTTAGCATCTGTGGGATGAGATTTTGGGGAGAACACTAAATATTGCACACCTCTTCATCAAATCATGAGATTTGGCAAAATGAAAGTTCTTTAATATATTCCCAGGGTGATATCCTGGTCCAGTTGAAGTCAAAGAGAATTGTGCTGTTGATTTTGATGGAACCAAGCTTTCATCTAGAGATTATAAATTCATAAGAAACTATTGGGCATCCGTAGATGAAACGAGGGGCAGCATGTGCACGACACTTTAAAGTGGGTTAAATGCTTTTGCACCACTTTAATGGTGTTGGTGTTTGCATGTGTCAACAGTGTATTGTGTATTAATTCCAGCTGCTGTAGCACATTCGGTGGTGTAATGTGCCTTAAATGACTTTGGGGCTCAGCAAACTAAAACACCTCTGAGGAGTTTTAGTTTACTGCCCTACAGCCGCAGCACAAAGCACTGGGCTCCGTGTGGCTCAGGGACTGCAGGCAGCCTGGCAGCAGCCCTGGAAGGCAGGCTCCATTGAAGAGAAAAAAGCAATGAGCCTGATCTTCTTCTTTTCCACCCCCACCCTGGAGTTTGCCTTTCTGTATGAGCTGTGTGAGGACCCAGTCTTTCCCTGTGTGGCTGTGGTGCCGCACCCCCCCCCCCCCCCCCCCCCCCCCGGATCACCTGAAATTGGTGCCTGCTTACAGGTGCTGCCTGGACAGCAGGAGCGCTGCTGCCACGGAGGGAAACACCAGCCCACCTCTCTCCTGGCACCCCCCCCCCAGCCCAGGGACCGTTTCGCTTACCCTCCCCTCCCCACTGCCAGGTGTACATGACAGAGGGGTTTACTTCACCCTAAATTGAAGCAGTGTTTTTAAAAACCTACCACTTCAGTGTAGGGCCCCTGTTTCATCTACACATGCCCATTATGATCAAGAGGTTTGAACATCTGCATAGTGCAAGTCAGTCACCAAGTGATTCCTGGATTTACCACGGTAACGTGTAACTAAACTTATTTTTTAAGTCAAAATTTTAAGTAAAAATTAGATCTCTTTTTTTAAGACTCCAAGTAATAAATCCACTTGAACAGCATAATTCATCATTTAGAACACTCCCTATATATGCAGTGCGAATGAGTGAAGGATATTGTAAGAACCAGCATTTTTTCATTTCCTGACTTCATAGAATCATAGAAGTAGGGTCGGAAGGGAACTTGTAGATCTTCAGGTCTGCCCCCCTGCTTGGGCAGGAAGAAAACTGGGCTCAAATGACCCCAGCCAGGTAGGCAACAAGCCACTTCTTAAAGACCCCCAGGGTAGGAGCCAGCACCACTTCCCTTGGAAGTCGGTTCCGGATCCTAGCCGCCCTAACTGTGAAGTAGTTCTTACGGATGTCTAATCTAAACCTACTCTCCAACAACTTGTGGCTGTTATTCCTTGTTATCCTGGGGGGCACTAGGGGAAACAATGTTATCATTGGTTGGTGTGCAAGCATGATGTGCAAGATGAACCCAGAGATTTCAGATAGAAATCCATGATGTTAAAAACTATTCTCACCTGTTGTGCCCTTTCTGAGTTCTTTGCAACAGAAGAATTAGTCTGTTATTTTTCTGTGGTCAAAAAACAAGTGAAAACTAAGAGCCAACATATTTTCTAAGGGGGTACCATGAGTCTACACAAGATGTTTACTAAGCATTTGCTTAATTAACTGTGCAGTAAATGTCTCAGTGTCTACATGTGTACCCTTATTAGGGTGCATGAAACTAATGAACTCCACAGCAGGCTAGGACTTGTATTTACAGGTCCTAGCCTGCTGTGGAGTTTTTTCATGCATAACACTGCATATGTAGATGCTGATCCAGCTGGCAGGGGTATGAGGGTATTTCAGTGTGTGGGCTGCCTGCCAGCTAGCCGCATGCTAAAGTACCCTTGTGCCCCAGCCAGCCCCTTCACAGCACATTGAGCTCAGATGGAGCAGCCCCAGGCTGGCAAGCTGATCCCCTGGGCCCTCTGCCAGCCAGGGCTTCTGCGATTCAGCTCAACGTGCTGTTCTTGGGTGCATGTGTAAACCGTGTGCCTGGGAACTTCCTAGGAGCAGTATACTGTGGAGGCGGAGCAATATACTATGGAGGCAGAGCAATAAACCCCAAAGTTTATTGCTGCCTATTAGTGGCACATGTAGAAGTTCCTCTTGAGTCTAAAAATGTTAAGAACAACTGTTTTAGTCAAATGCAAGATTTTAGACTTGATACAGAAGTAACTAGGTGAAATTCTGTGGCTGGTATTATAAAGGAGGTCAGACTTTATGGAAAGTATTCTGGTTGTATCTATGAACATCAGGTGCTACATAGTTCTCATCAGTACTGTTTTAAAACCTAATGCAGATTCCTTTCTCTACTGATGCAAAACTTTAAAAAAAAAGTTGTTTTTTTTTTCTCACCAGCTCTGTAGTTTCTTTCTCTTCCACTAACTCAGTGGGGGCCAAACTTTTTGTCAGGTATATCACAAGCTAAGCCCCATATCCTTTTCCAAGTGTTACTTGGTTCCCTTGCCTGATTTGCTGCTGTGCATTCTGCTGATTGCCCTTTGCTGCCTCCTTAATTTAATGCTTTGCTTTCTGTTCCCTGTTCTGTCTGCTGCTGTTCTCCCTGCTCTGTTCCCAACCTGTCACATGACACACACACATACTGACCATGCCACTTGTGGCACATGTACCACAGGTTGGCAACTCCTGCACTAAGTTTTTTGGAGGCCAATTCTCAGTGAAGACGATAAACCTGGGAAGTTTCTTGCCACATACCTTGCATGTACACAAAAGCAACTTTAGAAAACAACTTTACTTTTTTGGGTACAAGAAATATGATCAATTTTGTTCATTCAAAAAATTTTTTTTCAGGAAGTGGCAAGCAAATTTTGCAGGAAACTGAAAATTGGTTAAGGGAAATGTCAATGGAACAGTAACTACAACATTTGCTGCCAAACAAACACTATAATTAGAGCTAAAAGTTCAAAGGAGACTATATGTAAGACAGTAGAAATGACTTAATGGATAGTGAAAGAAAACATAGAAAGCATAAACATTCTGTATATATCATGGCCAGAAAGTATTTATACAAAGTTTTTAAAGAATTAACAAGGGGAATTGCCAAAGTAGTAGCATTCATTTTTTAAAAACAGGATATTGAGAGATGAAAAGATTGGATAAAAACAGAGTCACTGAAGATTAAACAGGAGTTATTTCTGTGCAGAAAAATATATGCTTGAAAATATTTTTTATGTCAAGAAGCTTTGGGCTATCAAGCCGATTTTTTTTAAAAATACGCTTGTACCTTCATATAATGTTGATTTTCCTCTAGGCCCTACCAGCATGGAGCAGATATGTTGGCTGCGATTTCCCAGGTACTGAATGAATGCACAAAGCCTGATCAAGCTACTCCTGCTGCCTTAGTATTACAAGGTCTTCATGCACTTTGCCAGGCTGAGGTAAGGTTGATTGAAACGGTTTTCTCAGTGTTGCACATTTCCTTTTTGCTTTGTTTTCTTTCTAGGAGGCATTTCTGTAGAATGCTCTGAAACATTTCCTTCTGTTAAATTAAACTTTATTTCTACCTATTCATTCATCAGCTATTTCTTTCAGTGGTTATTTGTTTAAATTTTCAGAGAAATGCATACATGTAGGCTGGTACATAATCCTGATTACTAAGAAATGTATGCATCCTATTACTTTAGTATCATCTTCCTGACCTGGCCAAACGACTGTTTCGTTCAAATCTTATATCTTTCACTGTGGTGTTTGCTGATTATGACTGTAAGCTCTTTTGGGCAAGGACTGTTATTTTCCTGTGTGTTATTTCATTGTGCCTAGCCTGAGGATTTGAGGTGTTATCAGAGTATAAATAAATAATGCCAGTGTTTAACTTGGTTACCAGGCTCCAGAATGATAGTTCCTGAGAAACCTGTAATATTGCATGATTTTTTTTTATATTGTACACAACATTGGGCTTACTTTTATGTCTTTTATCAAGAGAACAACATTTTTCTTTTGCGTTTCTCTGTAATGACTACCATTTAATAAGAGTGTCATGTGTATTGACTTGTATGTCAGAATTGTAAAATAGAGACAGTAGTTGTAGCCAGGCTACATTTCCTAATTCTGGGCAAATCTTTTGGGGTTTTTTGCCAGCATGATTTTAACAGAAGCCAGCATGTTTTCTATGAGGCCATCTATCTTAGTTTCTAATTGATTTAATGTGGAAAGTGTTGTATGCAGGCCAAGAAAAATTAAAGAATGAAATTGAAGCTGCTTAGCATAGTGTTTTAAACCCCTTTGTAAGCTGTTTCTGGAAATGGTTTCTTGCTGTTTACTCCATCATTCCACATTTAGCTTTGGTCATAGACCAAAAAAGAAAAGGGTGAAACAAAGTAGTATAATGAAATAAAATTATGTATAAAACAAATTACTTTGACAAAATTTGATGTTCATTAGCAGTTTTAATATTTGTTCTTAAAACAATGTACATTATAAATTGGCTATTAAAACTAAAGTTAAACTTTGTTTTCATACGTAATCCATTGAAAAGCTAATTTTGTCGTCTTTTTCTCCTTGGGTTAAGTTTTTCCCTGCATCCCTTATTAAACCTAGTCTCTTTCTTAACACCAGTCAGTTATATCTCCAGCCCCATGAAGCCCTGCATTACTGACATATTTGTTAAGGCCCCTCAGCCTGGAGTACATATACCATTTTTTTTAATCATCCAGAAGGGCTGCTATTGAAAGGTTTTCCTGCTTGGTGAATGAAATATGTAGGAAGGCACTGTCTAGTCTATAACATATCTGTTGGAGCAGGGGTTGTCAACCAGGGGTATGCATACCCCTCAAGGTACTTGCACCAGTCCTAGGTGGTACGTGCAGGTGGGCAGAGATGGAGTGCCGCTATGTTCCAGGACCAGGGCCGGGGCAGGTTGAGGGCAGTGGCACCCCTCTGTAGGGTGGGGAAGCTCACATGCACTGGCCATCTGGCCGCAGCCGCCCCCCCCTCCCCCCCCCCCGTCTGGCTGCCTTCGTACCAGGGGTACTTAGATTAAAAAAGGTTGAAAACCCCTGTGTCCTGGGAGGATAGTCACTGGTAGACGCTGCCCCCCCCCCCTCCCCGGTGGTGAGACAGGGAATGGGACAGCTCACCTGTGCACAAAAAGCCCTGAAACTAGGGTTACCTTACCCCTTTCAGGAGATGAAGAGGCAGCCACGCTGCGCTGGCTCCAAACGGCCATGCGGTTTGTAAGCCGCGTCTACTTCCGGCTTGAGCTGGCATGGGCAGGTGATGTCATCCTTGGACGCTGCCCAGCCGGAATAAAAGCCAGCACTGAGGGAGATGCCGGGGGAGCACCAAAGGGGATGCACTCCAAGGGTTCTTTGCACGCTGATCATTCACAATCCTGGTGTGCAGCAAGGGACACAGAGCTGGAGCATCAGAGAAGGCCTCCAGCGGGAGCGAGGATGCTGGATGATGTCAAGGGACAACGAAGACCATAATCCAAAGGGGCCATGAGTCAGAAAGAGGCAGACCAGACCCTACTCTGGATTACGGGCAAAATCCTTTTCTTTACACTTTTTCTTCTATGTTTTGTCCTTTTGCACGTGGTTCTCCTTGTAACTCCTTTGATGAGGATCAGCCCCGAGAGGCCCTGAGGCAAGGGCAGGAGTGCCTCTAGAGGTCCTGAAGGTAAGGGCAGGGACAAAGGCGGCACTCCAAAGGCAGGAGTTCAGCCAGTGACTGGGCTTAGCCAAAGGTCCGTTGGGTGGCCTTGAGCAACTCCAGAAGGAAGGGGTGACGTTGGAGGGTGAGCCTTAGGAACATCGAGGGACATCTTAGAGGCTGGCGCATGGATGGGGTATAGGGGAGGTGGAGCCCCACGAAGACCCGTCCAGGGTTGCAGCCAATCCAAGTGAGTCCACTGAAGGTATCCTTGAAGTCATGGCAGGCGAGTCTCTGGGTTTCCCCCCAGGTGATTGTGGATTCGTTCCAAGGTCGGTGACACCCACTTCACAGCCACTTTCGGGCGCATGTGCCAAGGCGGCTCACGAATGCATACTTGAGACCAGGCGGGCACAAAGTGGTGCATTGGCTGGGAAGTACCAAGGAGACCCGGCAGAGACAGATCAGCACAATGCAACTGGCAGTGACAGCCCCTCCGGGTGTGCTCAGCCCAGCAGCAAATGATGGACCACCAGTAAAACTGGCTATGCTATAGTCTGGCTACATTTAAAATGCCAAAGATGACCCGGGAGGATGACCTGGAGGCATACATAGAAGCCTTTGAGTGCCATGCAATTATGACAGGGTTAGACAAAGGGTATTGAGGTAGCCAATTGTGGGTGCTTGTCGTTGGTAAAGCCCAAACGGCCTACTGGGCTCTTCCTTGGGATGAAGCCTGGGACTATGATCAAGTCAAAGCAGCGATCCTGTATAGGCTCGAGATCAACCCAGAGCATTATCAGAAGCTGTTCTGGGCTAGGAAAGGGCCGGACGAGTGATGACCCAGGATTCTGTTGCAGCTTTTGCAGAATCTCTTGAATAAGTGGCTGAGCCCCACAGTCTATGACCAGGATGCCTTAGCGGACCAAGTATTGCTGGGACAGTTCCAGAATGATCTGGAGGAATGAACTCCGTGCTGGGTCCTTCAGCACTCCCCTCACAGTTGTGAAAAGGCCTTGAAGCTGGCCGAAGCATTTGCTGCATCAAAGGCGGGGTACAGCCGGGAGAAGCGAACCACTTTTCAGGTGACTCCACCCCCTAGAGAGGTAGAACAAAGGTTACCCTTTTCCAAGGGCAATCTGAAGGACACAGTCTGTTTCCAATGTGGAAGAACAAGTCACTTCTCCCGAGAATGCCCGGGTGGTCTCAGCGAATGATGGTGCCCCAACAATTCCTCAAGGGGACAAACAGAGACACAAAGAGGCAGATGCAAGCGAGCCAGTGGATTGTAGCTACACCTCGGGAGCAGATAACGCCATCTGGGGGCACCCGGTCGTGGACGCATGGGTAGAAAATCGCCCCGTCGAAGCCACAGTGGATTCTGGTTGCGCGCAATCGTTAGTACGGGCTGACATCATCACATCCTGGAGGAACCGCCAGGCAAATCCTGTGAGGGTGGCATGTATGCATGGAAAAGCTGAGCAAATCATGCACCAATGGGTCCAGCTCTGGGTAATGAAATACCAGGGGGAGCTGTTAGCGGGCGTGGCACCCTGGCTGGCATGTGATATGTTGATCAGATGAGATTGGGCGCCCATTTATGACACACTAGAGCGGATCCGAGACATTGAAGTAGAGCGTTGAAGAATCAAAGACCATGAAGGATAGGCAGGAGAACTTAATGAGGAAGAGGGATCAACGGGCAACGCTGATGAAGTCAACCCGCACGATGTGGCCAGTAGCCCGCAGTTTAGGGAAGCACAGGAGGAAGACCCAGAGCTCCAGACACTCAGGACTCAATCCCTCGATGCCAGGGATGGCCAGACAGGGACGCTGGTTGGAAACTCATATTTTGAGGTAAGGAATCACCTTCTGTACCGGGCTCAGAGAAGGAATATGGCAGAACAGCAGGGAATGCACTTAGTAGTCCCTACCCGGTTCTGCCAAATAATATGGAGACTCGCCCCATGGGGGGACATCTTGGTCATGATAAGACCATTGCCAGGGTGACCAAGTGGTTCTTCTGGCCAGGGTTGGGAGAAGAGGTTGCTTTCCAGTGTACAGCGTATCCTGAATGCCAGAAGGCAAGAGAAGACCGCCCAGCACGGGCCCCGCTCCAGCCCCTACCCGTCATTGATACACTATTCTCCAGGGTAGCAATAGATGTAGTCGGACCCTTGCCCCATAGTAGTGCAGGACACCTGTACATACAGGTGTTCATCGATTATGCCACTCACTACCCTGAGGCAACACCACTTTGGGTTGTGACCGTGCTCTGGATAGTGGAGGAACTCATGAAATGGATTGCAAGGATGGAGATACCGAAAGAAATCCTCACCAACCAAGGGCAGAATTTTATGTCGGGAGTATTACGAGTCGTATGCCACACCCCTCTGCATTAGGCAGCTCTGGACCTCCATATACCATCTCCAGACCAGCGGCCTGGTCGAGCGTCTTAATGGCACCATAAAATGTATGCTTCGACGGTGTATACAGGGTGATCCGTGGAAGTGGGATTTGCTTCTCCCATTGGTATTATTCATGATCTGGGACACCCTCCAAGAGGCAACAAAGCATTCACTGTTTGACCTCATACTGGGCCACTGCCTTAGGGGTCTGCTGAAAATACTGTGGGAGGACTAAAAGCAGGATACCGAAGGGGTGAGGAACCTTACTGCCCACCAACAAGAATTTCAGCAATGGGTCCAGGTCACCCAGGACCTCGCCAGGCATAACGTGTGTGAAGCACAGTGCTGGCAAAAGGAAAAGTACATCACCCATGCCAGAGAAAGGGAGTTTGAGCCCGGACAGAGGGTTCTAGTGCTTCTAGCTACATTCGCATGAACCTGGCACGATCCTGAGGGGTGGGCTGTGTTCTCAGAAGGTGATCTGGAGGACTTTGGTCCTCAAGGAGTGACACTAGGAGCTGCAGTCAAAGGCAGAAGACTTATTGATGCTCCAGAAATATGAAATGCAAACAATGGTGCATGAATTCAAGGACATTTTCCGCAGAGTCTGGTTGGGTCCAGGATGTCTGTCACACGATAATAACGCCTCCTGGAGTGATAGTACAAGAGAAATGGCACCCAATACCACATCATCTTCATGGGGGAATCCATAAGGAAATCCTAAAGATGCTCGAACAAGGCGTAATTCATCTGCCTGTAAACCAGGCAGCCTTCCTTTGGTCAGGCAGCAGATCATCGTAGCGAGGGGCCCATGAGGCGAGTGGAGTGGGCAAGGTTGCAACAGGTAACAAATCCGGTCCACCTTCCACTGGTGCTGGCAGGGTAGTTATTTCTTCATGAAGTTTGCTTACACCATTTGCGCACTCTTGTACGTACCACTTCATTTGATAATGCAGGACTCTTGGGCTCTCCCTATTCTGTTAGAGATGGAGTCCTGCATGACCCACTGCATTATGGGAATTTCTGGTCTAACACAAATCTCATGCCCCTCAGTTATTCATTCCATATCAACCAATACCCAATAGCACACCAGCAACTGCCGTTCAAAAGGGGTATAATTACTGTCTGCGTCAGATAATTTCCAAGTCCAAAAGCCTAATGGGCGCTTCTGATGTGTCCCTATGGGAGTCTGCCACAAACTCCATGATGCATGATCTTGATATACTGACACTTCTAATGTAATAGGGTCAGACTCTGAATAGGGGCCCAGGGGCAGAGCAGTCTGTACAGTTGCTTTTACAGCATTGAAAGCCTGGCGTTGTTCTTCTCCCCATTCAAAAGCAGCAGCTTTACGTGTTACTTTATACAGGGGCTGCATCAATATCCCAAGGTAAGCTATGGGTGCGCCAGAATCCAAAAAGCCCGATCAGTCTTTATGCTTCTTTTTTGGTAGTAGGGTCGGGGAGAGAGAGTAGTTTATCCTTTATTTTCTGTGGAATATCTCTAGTAGGTCCTGACCACTGAACTCCCAGAAATTTTACATTTTGGGCTGGACCTTGAATTTTCTGTGGATTTATCTCCCACCACCTCTCCCGCGTATGTTTCACCACACATTCTAGAGCTTCGGCCACAGGATTCAGGGTGTTGCCTATTAGCATTACATCATCAATATAATGTTTGGCTAACACTCCTTCAGGCAAAGAAATCTCACTTAAATCACGTCTGACCATATTGTAACAATAAGCAGGGGAGTTTAAATACCCTTGTGGAAGCACAGTGAAAGTGTATTGCTGTCCCTCCCAAGTAAAAGCAAACTGAGCTCGATGATCTGCATGCAGAGGGATAGAGAAAAAGGCATTAGGCAAGTCAATCACAGCGTACCGTTCGCCGGAGGCAGCACTCTAACATAGAAACCATATCTGGTACCGCAACTGAAATCGGGTCTACTACTTTGTTAAGCTCCCGATAATCTACTGTCAATCTCCACGACCCATCGAGTTTGCGAACTGGCCAGACAGGAGAACTGAACGGCGAGTTAACGGGCACCGGTACATCCGCCTCCTGCAAGCATTTGATCGTCTTGGTAATGTCTTCCTTCCTACCCAGAATTCGATATTGCTTAAGATTAACAATTTGGTGGGGAATCGGTAGTTCCAGGGGTTCCCACTTAGCATGACCCACCAATAAGCGTCTGATATTGTTCGGAGTGCCTACTTGGATATTTTCCCATTCCCCTAGAACATCAATCCCTACAATACATTCAGGAATAGGTGATACCACTACCCACATTAATCTGCGTTTGGTGGGTCCCACAGTAATATACACAGTCACCAGACACCCAGTCACAGACGCATTCCCATATCCTCCTAAAAGCATCTTTTCTCCTTTCAAGTTAGTTAGGTCTCCTGGTATATTGGTAATTTCAGAGCCAGTATCTAATAGTCCTAGAAAAGTTTGAACTCCTCCAGCTGGCCATTCCTCCGTCACTCAGGCATATGGTGTGCGGTCCCCCTGCCGGGGGAGGCTCGCACTCTGGCAGAAGGGACCTTGGCCATTATGTCATTGTGGCTGGGGAGTACGAAACTGCTTCAAATCAGGGTATAACGGGGAGGGGGGGGGAATGAGGGTTGGACTCCCTCTGCAAGAGCCCTCTGTCTACTTAAAAGCTGATACTTCTGCACCAAAACCTTCGTGGGTTGCCCATCAATTTCTTCCTTGGGCACCCCGTGGCTTATGAGCCAGATCCATAAATCCCGTTGAGTTAACAGCTTTTTATTCCCTCCCTGCTCCTTGTCTGCTTGCTTCTGAACCGCCCGCATTTGTGAACCCCCAGCCTCCACATGAGGAGTATTCTGTAACAATTTAGCAGCTATGTCCCCGACCGTTTTCCCCTGTTGTTCCGCCAATAGGAGGGATATATGGGCACGCAAATGGGAAGGAGCAGTATTGATTAACAAATTCTTAATCTGAGATGTAAAAGGCATATTCTCTAGACCATTCCCTACCCGCCCCCCATACATCCAATTTTGCATTGCTTCTTCCTGCAAAATCCCCAGTCCCTCCTCCATGGTCTGCCAAGACTGTGGCCCTGAGTCATCATGATCTCCCCTCTCTGGCCACCTATCCATCCAGCATTCTATACACCAATCTAATAGTAGAACATAGGTGCTCGCTGGGACTTGTGCAGTATGCATTGTAGCATTGTATAGAGTGTCTCTTGTCAGATTTTCTAATGCCTTCAATTCCCCTACAGTGACACTTACATGTGCACCACCTTCATCAAGTACCCTTAATATCCATGCTTTCAGTCCCTCTTTCAGCCCTTGTCGAAATTTCTCTGCCAAGGTACCCAATTCTGCTGTTGTGTACCCCCTGATCTCCTAGGATCTGCTGACTCCCGCAGGTCCCTGAGTGGTACAATCATAATGTACTGGTCGTGCAAATGCACGTTGGCCCTCCCCACTAGCCAGACTCTCAGCATGTTCACCCTCATCACTCCATATATTCTCATCCCACTCTTCCGGATCTATCCACCGACCTGTGATCCTCCTAGCATCCCGTAAAGGTATCCCTGTCGTCGCTGGAGCTGCCTCCAGCTTAGACGCCTGGGAGACCAGCTCTGGCGGGGAGGAGGAATGGTTAGGGGAGGCAGAATCAAGTTGTTTAGAACATAACTCATGCAATATTGCTTCATTTAAATTCAGAGGTGTCTGCCAACAGACAGCTTGATCAAGCTGTTCCTGCAGACGAGCATTTTGTGTACTCAGAAGTTCAAGCACTGTAAGGAGCAGCCAAGGGACAGTGCATCTAGCACCACTCTCCCCCTCAGACTTAAGCTCCTTCTCAACCCACTGTTGTACCTCAGCAGGAGTTACAGGGCACTCCTCCTTACTCCAATAAACAGATGGACTCAATTTACAGAGTGCCTTTGCTACCCCATACCACAACCCAATATCTGGCCAACCCGGCATCCTTCTTTCCGATCCCTCTTCCTTCCCCCTCCGTAGCCTCTTAAATAGGTCCAGGTCAAACGTCAGGGGAATCCTACTCTGACACCAGTTGTCTTGGAATGAACTACTGGGTTCAGAAGATTCCCCGTGCTTGAACAAAGGACGTACTCACGGTTCTCACTCTTGCAAAGCTTTATTTAAGGATACTCGCAGAGGCAGGCAATAGGACAGAGTAGAGAGGATGATCACTTCACATCAGCTCTAGGCAGCCACCCTGCATAGTTCCCCTGGCCCTGGAATGTCCTGATCCTGGGGATGCAATAGCCTGTGCCGGGCTCTGCGCAAGTCAGGATTCTTGCCAGAGTTGAGGAACTCCCCGTAATTTAAGAATGTACAGCTTATATAGTCTGGAGTAAATAACGTTATCTTGAACTAGGGATTTGGTTGATCTCAAGCTAAGAATTTGGGGATGAGTCGTGATCCAACACACCTGGTGTTTACCACATTCTGCTGTATTACAACATTCTACTATCTAGGTTCATGGTCCAGTCACGCTTACAGAGCAAGAAGCTACGTGCTATAATGCCTACTATGGAGTCAGCATACAAAACTCTTGCTATGAGCACTTAGCAAAGCCCTTACTATTACACGGATGTATCAGAAGAATTCTTCTAGCTCTCCACATTTAAGTATTTTAGTAGGGTATTTTTCTGGACAGAAGTTTAGGCCTTTCGAAAGGACAGATTTTCAGTTTTGGTAAGCGTGTGTGTGGAGAGAGTGATGATATTTGAGGATTGGTTGCTGCTTTCAGTTTCATCAGGTCTGAGGTTGGAATGTTGTAAGGTGTTGGTGTTGTTCCGTTCTCTTTGCCTCTGTCTCTGTGCAAAATTCCTCTGCTCTTCTGCACATTGCTTGGTTGTCCACACATTTTTAATTGTGGTTTTTAATTTTTTTAAGTTGCATATTCACAATTTTATGCTTTTTACCTTTCCAAGTACAATACATTTTGTATAGTTAGCCATAAGTGCTCCACATACTTTTGAATAAATACAGCCCTTTAAAATAAAGGGCACATCTGGTAGGATTTGCTGTAGTTGCCTCTTCTAAAAATCAGTTCTAATAGGATCTCTCCTACCTGTATTTTAGTGTAGAATCTGAACATTTTGGTTGTCCTGTAAATGGCACAAACCTGCTAAATGATAAATTGTGAATGCTGTATGTAACTTAGGCTGACAGATATTTTCTAGGGGTTTCTGAAGAATGGAGGCATATCTAGACTCCAGTCACAGCACAGCAGGACTTTTAGAATGGGTAGATGTGGATGTAGAATATTTTGTTTTAAAATTCCATTTCTCTTATTTTTTGTTCCAACTGTGAAAATAGACATTACTTTGGTTTTAAGAAGGCTGTCTTGGCAATTATATAAGCTATTGGTCCAAACTCCTGAGGAGAACCACTATAGGTGCCAAATGTAGCCAGACCTGCTGGGTGAGTGCTGCTTTTACACGGAGCATTGTAGCCCAGGATCCCAGGTAGGGGAATTAGAAAATTTCACCTCAGGGCATAGTCACAGCAGAAAGCCCAAAACCTAAGTGGATTTACTGATGCACCCAGAGAGACGAGCAAAACAGGTAGAGGTTCAGCTAATCTTGCAACTATGGGACCCACTATTTTTATCCTTATGAACTAGGTTCCTGATAAGAGTACAAGCAGCCACACTGAGGCTGGGGATAAATAGTGTGGTACTTGTAGCAAGGAAGATATTTCCTTCAAATGCCATGTTTCTCTCTGCCCCTTTCCCCTCCATTCAAGATTGACATTTAGTTAAAACACTAACAGTGCTCCTTCTATCCTTGAGATCAGCAGGGCTGAATATTTAAGACGTTTCTTTCCAGCAAATATTTTTCCAGTCAGTGTTCTCTCAGTAAGCTATTAATTTAAAAATAAAAAATACTGACTATATCAGAAACCCTAAAAGCCCATAAGTTATAAGGTTGTTAATGTTTCAAGATGGAAATGATCTGTCAATCTAAAAAGAATGAACAATGAATATAAAGTTGAAAACAAACTACAAAAAAATTGCACTAAAAGCCCTCGATTAGTGTACCTAGATTTATCAAAGCACTCTTTTCTGATCAGGAATGATTCTGTTGTAGTAAAAATTAATAGTCATCTCCGCATCATGAAGCAAAAGTCTTCCATCTTTCCTAGTTTCTAGAGCAGGGGTGGGCAAAATGTGGCTCGGGGGCTGGATGCGGCTCGCCAGGCCACTCTATCCAGCCCATGGGGCCCCCCCAAAAATTAGAAAATTAATATTAAATTGCCCTGGGCCGCCTGTCATGCGGCCCTTGATGGCTTGCCGAAAGTTAGTAAGCAACCCTCTGCCCAAAATAATTACCCGCCCCTGTTCAAGAGGGTGTTGTATTTTCGCAGAACAGCAGTGTACAATTCAGCAATCACTATCGAGGCACAGGGCATTTCCTTGGGATTCACAGCCAGTGGAGTAAGTTCACTTCAGGCTCTTTATCGCAGACAGTTAGCTATTCCTCTGGAAATGCGCCATGCCAAGGTCATTACTGCTATTACAACCTCTGTGTTTATTTACTTTTTGAAAATAAAGTATGTGTGTAAGGGGGAAAATACTTCTCCCCTTACCCATGGCTTCTTCACAACTCTACAGGGTAGATTATTTTCAACGGGTCTGCTGCTGTCAGACAATTCTAGGGAATTAATTCTTTATGAAAGTATGCAATCGGAACCCTGCATTTTAATATTTTCAAGGGTTATAAAAATAATTTATTTTCAGAATTGGTTGGCATAGTTGAAAGCCAGTAAATGCCTGGCCAGCTGCGTGTACAGTAAAGGGTTTTTGAGCAGTGTGTGACTTTTGTGTTTGTTACATTCAGGACAGTCTTTTGTTCGGTTGAACTGTGTTTCTTTTTAGATCAATTTTAAAGTTTATTTAATGTTATTTCTAAAGAGAAGATGCAGTAGGTCTGCTGCAGCCAAGGCAAAATCTCTAGTGAAAAGTGTTTATGCACAGACAAGACTTATTATCAATTCTAATCTTACTGAAAATGTTGCAGGGTTGGTTGGTTGGTTGGTTTATTTGTTAGTGAATTCTTCTTTCGTATTCCACTTTTTTTTTTTATGATCATGCCTGACTTAATTTATGTAAGACTTTGCATCTGTACATTATGATAACCTTAAAATGAGTGCAACTCATTTCGCCACCTAGATAGGCTTGATATTGTTTTTATTGCAAGTTTTAGTCAGATGGTTTGTATTTCCTGCCTTGTTATCAGCACCAAGAAGTTTAAAACAGAAAAAATTATCTTTTTGTTAGTCATAGAAGAAACTGATCTGCAGATGCAGACTACAGATGATGCATACATGCAACATGCTGTTTGTGTGGGAGGCATAGAAAGTAGAATTAAAGTGTACTCCACTTACAGCAGATAAATCCACAGTTTAACTGCAGAGCACAGTGTCAGTCCCAATTTGATGAGTATTTTTTAATACTAACAAATTTAGGTTATCTGTTTGTCAGTGAAATGCATAAACTGCTTAAGGCAGACAAGGTTCCTTGGGTGAATCTGATATCTTTTATTAGACCAACCCAAATAGTTGGAGAATAGTTATTAAGCAAGCTTTCGGGTTCAAAAACCCTTCATCAGGCTTAGGAAGTTTCAGCAGTTGGTGTGTGCTCTTCCTGGATGGAATGAAAAGTAAAGAAGCCAGGGGCTGGGCTGGGGAGTCAGTTGTCAGGCAGATTATAATGTGTCAAAAATCCAGTGTCTATATTTAGTCCATGATTTTTAGTATCCAGGAGGTTGATGAAATGGAGTTTATAGGCTCGTCTCTGGGAACTGTTGTGTAAGTTTCCTTTGAGGATCAGGACTGAGAGATTGGAGAGAGAGTGGTTTTCTTGTGAGAAATGTGCCCCCACCGGTAATTGGGTATTTCTGTCTTTGATAGATTTCCAGTGTTCATTCATTCTGGTGTACAGTTGTTTTTTGGTCTCTCCTACGTATTTTCCATCAGGGCATTTGGTGCATTGGATGAGGTATATTACATTTCTGGAGGTGCAGCTGTAAGATGCAGGGATGCTGATGGCTCTGTTGTGGGGTGTAGTAATTGTGGGGGTGGTGGAGATGTGTTGGCAGGTTTTGCATTTCTTGTCATGGCACGGTCTGGATCCTTTCGGTGTGTTCTGGGCTTGAGGAAGTTTGCTTTTGGTGATGAGGTTAGCGAGGTTCGGTGCTTGTTTGAAGGCTAGGATGGGTGGCTCTGGGAAGATCTTTTTAAGAATAGGGTCTTTTTCTAATATGGGTTGCAATTTTTTGAGGATTTTCCGTACAGGTTCAAGGGATGGGTGATAGGTCATAACCAGCGGTGTGAGATTTGTGGGTGTTTTTCTTGTGTACTGCAGCAGTTCTTCACGTGGTATCCGGGTGGCTCTTTCAAACGTGCGTTCTATCTCTCTGGACGAGTGTCCTTGTTGGGTGGAAGCCTTTTTAAGATTGGTGAGGTGGCAATCCCAGGTGTTCTCTTCAGTACAAATGCGATGGTATCTGAGGGCTTGGCTGTATATCACAGCTTTTTTGGTGTGTTTAGGGTGATTGCTGGTTCTGTGCAGATATGTATGTTGGTCTGTGGGTTTCTTGTATAACGTGGTCTGTATTTTATCATTCTGGATACTGATCATCGTGGCTAAAAAGGAGATGTTGGTGCTGGAGTATTCTAGAGAAAGTTGGATGGAGGGATGGTGATTGTTGAATTTCTGATGGAACTCAATCAGAGATTGTAGGTTTTCAGTCCAAATGATGAAGATGTCATCAATATATCTTAAGTATAGCAAGGGTTTGATGGTGCAGTTCTTGAGGAAGTCTTCTTCCAGGTGGCTCATAAAAAGGTTGGTATACTGTGGAGCCATTTTAGTCCCATAGCTGTTCCCATCATCTGGAGGAAGTGTTGATTATTAAAAGTGAAATTGTTGTGTGTGAGGATGAAGTGTATAAGGTCAGTAATATCTTTGGGTCTGTATTCTGAGTTGTAATCTTGTTCCTGTAGATATGTAAGGCAGGCTTGGATGCCATCCTGGTGTGGGATATTGGTATATAGGCTGGTAATGTCCATGGTGGCTAGGAGTGTGTTGCTGGGAAGGTGGTCTATGTTTTTAAGTTTCCGTAGAAAGTCTGTGGTGTCTTGTACAAAACTTGCTCTGTGGGTGACGAGCGGTTTTAGGATTGATTCAACGAAACCTGATATTTCCTCAGTTAGGGTCCCATGGTTGGATATGATAGGTCTGCCAGGGTTCCCTTGTTTGTGGATTTTAGGGAGCATGTAAAAAATCCCCGAGTTAGGTAGTGGAGGGGGATCAAGGTCTGTAGTTTTTCTTGTAGTCTTGATGGAAATGATTTGATGGTATTGTTAAGTTTTTTGGTGAAAAGGGGAGTAGGATCTTCTTGTAGTTCTTTGTAGTAGGTGGTGTCAGAGAGCTGTCTGTTGGCTTCCTTTATGTAATCTTCACGGTTTAGGATGACTATGGCTCCTCCTTTTTCTGCTGGTTTTATTACTATTTGATGGTTAGATCTTAGAGATTCTATGGCCTTTTTCTCTGGTAGAGAGGGGTTGTTATGGTGGCATGTGTTGCTGATTATTTCATTGTTCATTCTTTCCCTGAAGCAGTCAATGTAGCGGTCAAGGTTAGGGTTTCGTCTACTGTGAGGTGTCCAATCTGATGGTTTTTTGGGCTTTTTGGCGTTGATCTTTTCCTGAATGTTGTCAGAGGATGAGTTGTTGTTGGGAGTGGGTTCAGTTTGGTCGTGGAAATATTCTTTGAGGCGCAGGCGTCGGAAGAATTCTTCTAGTTCTCCACATTGAAGTATTTTATTAGGGTATTTTTCTGGACAGAAATTTAGGTCTTTAGAAAGGACAGATTTTTCAGTTTTGGTCAGCGTGTGTGTGGAGAGATTGAAAATATTTGTGGGTTGGTTGCTACTTTCAGTTTCATCAAGTCTGAGGTTGGAATGTTGTAAGGTGTTGGTGTTGTTCCTCTGATGGTTGTTTTGTGGCTGGGGAGCTTGTTCTTGGAATAATATGTTCCATTTCTTCTTTTTATGTAGGATGAATGCTGTAGAAAGTTTTTTGTAGTCTCTTTGTATCCATTGTATATTATCAGGGAAAATGCATGGATTTCTGTCTTTTAAGTTGTTGTAGTATATGGTGATTTCCTTCCTGAGTTGGTCTCTTTTGGAGTAGAGTAGGTAAAGTAGATGATTTCTAATTTTCTCTGAAGTTCTTCTGCATAGCTGTGAAGCATATTTGGAGTTGTGTGTAGTAGTCAGGGGATTGTAGATGTTTAGTCCTCGGGGAATGAAGTTGTGTTTTTTGCAAAGGCTTAGAAAATATGTCGCTGTTGAGTTTGGCTTCTTTCTTTTTCATGTAGTACAGTTTCCATTTCAGACGGCTGAATTTGATATCTTCCGTGTTGCAGGGGTGTAGGTTGTAGCCGTGTTGGTCTAAGGACATAAGCAGACAAGGTTCCTTGGGTGAATCTGATATCTTTTATTAGACCAACCCAAATAGTTGGAGAATAGTTATTAAGCAAGCTTTCGGGTTCAAAAACCCTTCGTCAGGCTAAGGAAGTTTCAGCAGTTGGTGTGTGCTCTTCCTGGATGGAACTGCTTAAGTGCATAGTCCTTCTTACCCTACTGCCTGCTCTGTAACTTAATTATATTCCATTTAACTGCATAGTAACCGTAATTGTGTCCTTCCACTTTGTAACTAATTGTACTCCAGCACAGTATAGTTAGTTGCATCTAGTTCTAATAGTTTCATGGCTGCTATTGGAAACCTTAAAAATAAAGGGAGCTGGTCAGCCTAGGGCAGGGATCGGCAACCTCTGGTACATATGCTGAGACTGACACGCAAGGCCATTTGCCTTGGCATGTGTTGGGGCCAGAGGAGGGAGGAAGCAGCTGTTTGCAGCCTCTCTGCTGCAGCCGGCCCTGGCTCTGGGTAGCTGCTGCCAGCTGGGGCTGCTCCCAGCAGGTGGCTAGGAGGCTGCAAGCCCCACTGCAAGCAGCCCAGGCACCATGGCTGGCAGCAGCTACTCCAGAGCCTGGGCCAGCTGCAGCCAGGTGGCTGCAAGCAGCTGCTGCCTCCCTACCCCGGCTCCAGCCCCAACTGGTGCAGTGCCAGCATCTGCTGCCTTCCTGGAGCAGCAGCTGTTTGCAGCATCCCGGCTGCAACTGGCTCTGTGTAGCTGCTGATAGCCACAGAGCCCTGGCTGCTTCCAGCAGCTGTCTGGTGTCGGGGTTGAGGGGCTGTGGCCAGCAGCCCGGGCACGTGGGCCGGGGAAGTCGGCACGGCGAACTAGAATTAGGCACTGACGCGTGGAGGTTGATTAAAGATTATTTTACTTACACCGTAGATGGTCGCGGTGCAGGCAGGAAAACTTGCTTGAGTTGCAGTTACAGACAAACACAAGTGGAGTTTGCTAGGCTCCACCGAATACACATGAGCGGAGTTGGCTAGGCTCCGCAAAACAAACACGATGAGAGCTCTCTGAACCCATAAGAGAGTCCGAGCTGTGACTCTCAACGAGCGTGCAGGGCAGGGGTTCGTCAAGGATCGTCCGGTGACGGGGAGAGATTCTTGATGGGTGATCAAATCACCATTCGGTCTGAGATATACGTAGAAATCCACGAGATAATCGTGGACTGCTTGCCGGAATTCTCTCGGATTTCTCCCGGAATTCTTGGAATCGGGGTTCTCAGGATCCTCCTGAGATTCTCGGAGATCTCCGACTTGGGCAGAAACTGCTCAAGCCTCTTATACGGCTAGCAAGCCAATTGCTAGCTGCCACGTGGGAATAATTTAGAAACGGCCAATAATGGGACACAAATTTGCATGCGAGCAGCGGGAACTCCTTTGCACCGGGGTTTTCTCTCTGCAGCTGAGACTTGCACCGTGCAAAGAAAGCTCCATGTGGCGGGAAATAATTCTGCAGTGCCGAAGCGCGCACACAATCATTGGGTAATGACATCCCCCCTTGCTGAAGGCACAGCTGAATTATACCACATGCTCGTCACTCGGGTCGTCGGAAGCTCTCACAACTGGTTGCTGAACTAAACGGGTAAAAACAAAATTAGCTAACATAAAAAGTTCGTTTTCTAGGTATCGAATTAAATAATAGTCGGCACATACACATGCGCACACAACCAGATTCATAACAAAAAACTGCATGATCAGGGCTTCAGTGGGCGTCATGGCGAAGGCGCGCGTCAAGCCCTCGCTTTTGCCGATGATGTTGTCCCTCTGTTTCTCAGGGCTTCTCTCCGCCACGCACTCTGAGTCCTGAACCTGTATACAAAACTCTCAGAAAATAAGTTAACGTATATCAAAATATTTACAAAAACCCGCACACAATAGGGTGGTTAGTTAAATGCGCTACCACTTTCCCAAAACATATAATACAGGTGTTCAAACATGGCTAGAGTGGAGCCAACTCTCTCTTGCATGATCAGCTAGATGAAATCGTCGAGGAGCCGTCGTCTAGCTCTTCCAAATAATGAAAACCCAACTCATAGGCCAGTCGCCATTGGCCTGCGTCTCCCAAAATCCGAAGTTGCCGTTTACTGAGTCCAGAACGCTGTAGGAGGAATCCAAACATGAATCGCTCCTCTGGTGTTCTCTGTGGCAACGGTGGAAGATCGGATTCACGATGTTTTGTGCCTTGAGCCTCGGTCGGGTGTCGATATTCCCGATCATTGGATATTCTTGGCTCCATCAGGATATGCAGTCGTGACAACTGACGCAGAAGATTACTCACGGGTTGGTTCACCATTGGGTTAAGCAGAATCCAGAGGACAGCGATGTTCTTTTGTACATAAACCTCAAGACAACTATCTATGCTGTGGATGGTCACTGGAACGGTTCCAGGGTTATGTAGATGACGGTGAGGCCGTGGTCTTATTTGCTGGAGTGGTGTCAGTCCCAGTGTACATGTTTGGGGGTTCCAGGCACAGTATGATACTCCGATGATCGCTAACATAAGATGTTCTACGCTGGTATGTTCTGGCCGTCCGTCATGCCATGCGTGGGCTTTCTGGCTTATCTGTCCTGCAACAAGCGCTGGAAGTGGAATAGGCCAGTGAGCGTTAAACGTCACCATGTCGATGTCAGTGACATGTCCTCTACTCCACGATGCTTGTCTGACCAAGAAGCTTGCTTCTTCCCGATTCAGCAGGTCAGACCCAAGTTCCACAACCAGACGTCCCAACCACACAGCTAGAGTTTCCTGGGGTTGGATTCTTGATTCTCTACACAACTCCTGTAGTTCAGTTCTGGTGCAAGCGTAATAGGCAGTAGCGACGTGGCTGGTTGTTGCTACAGGTTGAGGCGTTGCTGCTGTGGGAGTCATTGCTGTTATTGCTTCTGGTAGGAGGGGCGGATGCACTCCTCCACTCGATTCTCCCTTCCGTCGACAAGAAGGCGTGGTTGCCGGAAGCGACGCTGCGTCGGTGGGCGGGGTCGCTGGCCGAACTCTCGTGAGTTCCTCCGAAGCTCCACCCTTCTCTTCCGGTTCTTCTATGCGGTCTCTCTCCTGCTCGGCTCCATCTTGGCGTGGCGTCTCAAGATTTTCTTTCGCAGCCGCTTCTTTGACCGCTTGAACGGCCATATGCAGCTGGGCTCTTAAACTTGCATTTTTCTGCATCAAATCAGTTATGGTACGAAATGTTGCAGTTAACATTCTCCCCTTGTCGTACTTTGGGGCCACCCTCTCATCTGCAGCGCGTCCCTCCGTCTCCAGATCTTCACGGAGCTCGGATAGATGCTCGCAACCCCTCAATTTAGACACCACCATAAAGGGGGGGAACCAGTCAATCGGCACCGGTTCTTCACTCTCCCGAGCACATCTTAGGCAACGGGCACACTCCTGGGTGAGGGTCGGGTTTACTGCACCTGCCGGGCTGACTCTGGCGAGGGACACAGTGTCGAGGGGACTAAACAGGACCCGTTCATTATTCATTATACACCCGAATGCCGCAGGGTGAAGATACACTTCCCTCTCTCTTGGGGCTCCGTCTTCAGAAGCTCCCTCTTCTCCCTTCAGCGAAAGGCGTCCGCTGATAAACCTTTCACCCATTCTGCCCGCCTGGTGGTAAGTGATATGCGCCTCCAGTTCCACAACGCTTGCTACATCGCGTTTCCCACTTCGTCAGGGGCAGTTCTCAACTAATTCTAGTTCTATCATGCTTTCCCCGTATCCCATCCTCGTTGCCATGTCGGGGCCGAGGGGCTGTGGCTAGCAGCCCGGGCACATGGGCTGGGGAAGTCGGCACGGTGAACTAGAATTAGGCACTGACGCGTGGAGGTTGATTAAAGATTATTTTACTTGCACCGTAGGTGGTCGCGGTGCAGGCAGGAAAACTTGCTTGAGTTGCAGTTACAGACAAACACAAGTGGAGTTTGCTAGGCTCCACTGAAGACACATGAGCGGAGTTGGCTAGGCTCCACAAAACAAACACGATGAGAGCTCTCTGAACCGATACGAGAGTCCGAGCTGTGACTCTCAATGAGCGCACAGGGCAGAGTATGTCAAGGATCGTTTGGTGACAGGGAGAGATTCTTGATGGGTGATCAAACCACCATTCGGTTTGAGATATACGTAGAAATCCACGAGATAATCGTGGACTGCTTGCCGGAATTCTCTCGGATTTCTCCCGGAATTCTTGGAATCGGGGTTCTCAGGATCCTCCTGAGATTCTCGGAGATCTCCGACTTGGGCAGAAACTGCTCAAGCCTCTTATACGGCTAGCAAGCCAATCGCTAGCCGCCACGTGGGAATAATTTAGAAACGGCCAATAATGGGACACAAATTTGCATGCGAGCAGCAGGAACTCCTTTGCACCGGGGTTTTCTCTCTGCAGCTGAGACTTGCACCGTGCAAAGAAAGCTCCATGTGGCAGGAAATAATTCTGCAGTGCCGAAGCGCACGCACAATCATTGGGTAATGACATCTGGGAGGATGAAAACCCTGTGGGGTGGGCATGAGCAGGGCTGAGGGGCTGTTGTGGGGGGACCCACACAAAACAAATACACAAGATCAAAGGGAGTATCAGAAGTTTTATTTATTGTCACCAGGTTTAGAATTTTTAGAAAATCTGGTATTTACTGTAAAAAAGGGCAACGTTTACGATTATTAACTATACTAATATGCAGTGCATCCTGCCACGTGCCCCCTGCCCTTGTTTTGTTTTTCTGGCATGCCAGCACTCTGGCACCTTCCGAGGTAGACATTGTGGTTTTTTTCAGCACTTCAGCCGAATGTTGCCTACCCCTGGTCTAGGAAGAAGTTCTAGTTAATACTATGCTATTAGCATCAATATGAACTTAACAAGCATTGTTTACATTAAGTTGGAGTAAGTGCAGAAATGCATAGGATTTTTTTGGTTTGTTTTCTCTCTTTTTGGGGGGGGTGGGGGTGGGGGTTGTGTGCTTAAGTCCTGAGGCTGTGCACTTAAATGGAGTATTTGATTTTGGGGGAGAATCCTTGATATATTACAAAAATAAATAAATAAAACCAGAAGATCTGATAGCAATTAAAAAAAAAAGTTACGTATCTTGTAAATTTTATTCTGTGTTTTAAAATGTTGTCATTCAGAAGTATTATGGTACTCCATGAGCTTTGGAAGCAGTGTTACGAAAATACATTTTCACTTTATTTTTTTAATCAAGGGCCAGATTTTCAGCTGCTTACACTTATTTACCAATGCCCCTAGCCCTGGGTCTAAAGATTGTTAGAATGAACTGATTTGGGTGTGAGTTGACCCTTTTAGCTCAGTGTGCTATCAGTGTTCTGTTGGGCCCTCTAGTTTTGATTAGAAAATTCTGTTGCAGAACACATACATTATTGTGCTGAGCACCGGAGAGTTTCTGGATTTCAATCAAGCTCTGAGGGCACTCTTAGAAAACAACAGCATCACACACTGGGAGGGTTTAAATTTTATCGCTTAATAACAAAAGGAGGTTTACTCAGTAGCTGGAAATTATGACAATCTGAATGGATGGCACTGAACTAGAAATAATATAATGACTCTATTATAATTGTCTGTGCAAGTGTGCTTTTGCAGCAAATAGAGCATTGATATAACTGCACCTTTTTTTTGTTACCGTGTTATGTTAAATTTGGAATGAGGTTTGACTTAAGAACACTGAGCCCCAATGCCACCATGATAGGTGACCTGTAAATGTGAACATATCTTAAATATAGACCTTTTAAATTAGTTACTAGAGTATTATGTGCCTTGCTAATTTGAGGGAATGTTGGCAGTTGACAATTCCATTGATATTTAAGCTGTGGTATACAGTGTCATGCACAGCTGTTTAACTGAGGCATTGAAAGAGATCCTCTTCAGTAGAGCTCAAGAATGCCACATGTTGAGAAGTAGAGAGCCTATCTGTTAAATACAAGAGCATCCTTATGGATAAAGAGCCCTTGTACATATCAGTCCTGCTGACGTTTCTGTGTTCCACAGGACTGAAGCTTCAATCCTGCTGAGCTTGTAGGCTCTGTAAGAGTGGATCTGTGAAGTCAACAAGCTTTGGGGAAGCAACTAATTTCTTAGAATGAAGGGGTTGGCTTATCACCTGGATGGTCTTTTCAACTAATTATCTGACTCCCTGATTCTCTGATGATTTGCCGTGTCTATTTAACTTTGAGAGCATTGGTGCATAAAGGACAGGGTCATGGGAGATCTGATCTAGTGCTTAAGCCATGGGGCGAGAGCAGGAATCAAACCACAAGCCCGGAGGCAGAAATGTGAGACCAAGTTACTGGATCCAGTGGGAAATCTTGAGGTAGAGCCTGAAATGCAGGCAGGGGCAACACAGGAGTCAGACGCTGGGTTATCAGTTTCAGGGGGGAATCTAGGGCCAGGGTCCAAGTCTATGAGCCAAGTCAGGGTTCAGGAGGAGGCAGAAACCAAATTAGTAGACCCAAGGGGAAATCCAAAAGCCAGGGTCTAGGAACAAAGCCAAACTGGGGTCAGAAAACAGGAAACCCTGAGTTAACAGATCACAGAGACTTGCCAGAGTAGACCTTCAGCAGACCATATTGGCTAGCCTGGAGTCTGTTGCTGCTGCTGGAGCTAAATGGGGAAGCAGCAGACCATCGGGAGGTGCAGATAGTGACCAGTTAGAGTAATCAGCAGGCTTAGGGCTTCTGGTCAAAGCCCCAGGCAGGTGTTCCCCACTGGGCAATTGTTCCAGGCTGGGCTGCCTGTAACGGCCCCTGACATAATGTTTTCTTACAGTGAAGTAACGTATGCTATTAAAAGCAACGTTAGGGAAACCTCTAAACTCCCCCAGCAAAATTATCTGTAGAGACTGATTACATGGTGTTTTTTAGTTAGTTCCCCAACTCAGTAAAATGCACAGATGTCCTTTAAAAACTGAAATTGAAATGTAAAGCACATTCACAAATGTGCTTTACCTAATTGAACATGAAGTACCAAGTAAAGGTGTGTATACCTTTGCTCAGCCTGTGCGTGCGTGCCTGCCTACGCGCACACCTGTGTGCCTTCTGATACATGTTGCTAATCTCTTAAATCTGCATAATACAAGTTTTTGGTGACTTTAGGTAAGGCACACATATAGTTGTGTTGCATTGTGCTTGGCGTGATCTGTGAATGTCAGTTATGTGAATATTATGCTTAAAAGCTCCAATTCAGCAAAATACTTCAGCATCTCTTCAACTTCAGGCAAGTGAGTGAGTAGCATTACTGAGTACAAAATTAAGGAAACCAAGTACAGTAAATATGAATTGACGATTTAAAATCCATCAGTGAGATCTAGTGTATTTTACTGTGAGGACAGTACACTTCTAAAGTACACTCAAGCCCTTAACAAAGGACAGTACACACAGTTTCTCTTTTAACTTGTGCAAAAATCAGTTTCTGGTTGACTGGTACTTCTGGATCAGAAATAATCCTACATTTAAAATGATTAACATACTCTTATAAAGTCTATATACAACATTCATATGTAAACTAAAGAGGCATATGTACAATATTTTAATGAAAATAAATCCTTAATATTTGTTTGAGAGCATGACTAAAATCTCCCACTTCCTACATTAATACATGTATACTGAACTACTAAAATAATTTGAGTCAAAGTAAAAAAGATACTGGTTCATATCTGATTGTGAAATTTCTGGAAGTGCATAAAATGTTCCTATGCAGCATATTGCACAAAGATTGACTGGAGAATAACTGGCCAAGCTGCAGTACTAGAGAACACCATTTGGGGTTACAATGAACCATAAACTGAATATGTGCCAATAGTGTGCTCTTGTTGTAATAAAAGCTGGTAGTATACTGGTTTCTATTAGGGCTAGAGTGTCACTTGCAAATCAGTGAAAGCGATCCTTCTTCTCTATTGAACACTGCTGAGCCCTCACCTGGAGGTTTGTGTCCAGTTTTGAGCCCTGCACTTCAAGAACAATATGGACAGATTGGCAAGAGTCCAGTGAAGATGAACACTAACGATTAGAGGTCTGGGAAACAGTTTACAGGGAAAGGCTGAAAGAACTGGTATTATATAGTTTGGAGAGAAGAGAAGACTGGGGGGTTGATAAGTCTTCAGATACCTAAAGAGTGATTATAAAGAGAATGATTATAGACTATTCTCTGTGGCCACAGGAGACAGAAATAGGAACAATGATCTCAAGCTACAACAGTAGAAATTTAGATTGGATATTAAGAAGAACTTTTTCACCATGAGGGTAGGTAAACACTGGAACCAACTACCCAAAGCGTTTGTGGAATATCTATTCTTGGACTTTTTCAAAAGTAAGACAGTTTAGTCCAGGAGAATCCTGCCTTGAGCAAGTGTTAGACTAGATGATCTCCATGAGGTTACCTTCCAGCACTACGTTGCCATAATTTGATCTGTGTAGAAAACATTACATCATATAAGTTTATTGTTTGAAAAATGGTATCTGTTCATGTAGTTAAAAACTGTACTCTGTCAGATGCTAACTACTGAAGATTATAAGTAGATGAATATATGTTAGGCTTTTTGCTTTCCAAACACCTCATCACTGTCTGTATATAATGTTATGGCTAGTTCTGACATTTTCCTTTCTTATGACAGAAATATAAACTACTAAATATACCTTTATTACATACTCTGCAACTAATATTCCTGCGTATCTCTTGGTCTTTTTCTTTGGTGGTGGCTGCATTCTTCAGTGAATTTTTTTTTTGTAGTTTTTATTTTACAAATATTTATACAGGTTAGAAGTTATGCAGCTGGTATGTGCTTAGAAGTAAAAGACACTGAAATAAAAAAGCACTTATGATATTTTATATTTTATAAAATGCTATACAAACACTAGTGAATGAATTGATTCCCTTTGAAGTTACATAAGATTTGCAATGGATTTTACACTCTGCTTCAGCCAAAAGGATAGATTTTAAAACCTGTTTTTCTTAATGGGGTAAATGCAAAGAACTAATCGAGCAAATCAAGAACTGATCATTTACAAAAATACAATAATACCTGATTGATGAAGAGTGCAGGGGGAAGTTGCATTTTACCTACATTATGGTATTCAGAGCTCCAGTAAAACAGTCTTACATTAGTTTTCTGGGTATATTGCAAACTAGGCTCACCTGCTATGCAAAACTCAACATCAAACCACTGGTCCCAGCTACAGGATAAGCTGTAGTGCATGGTTTTTTTCTCTCTTGTCATCCTTTTCTGGCTCACCTGAGTGCATAGGCTAATGCATCATGTCATGGGTCTTTCTTGGTTGAATTTTGCAAGTCTTCTGCTCTTAGACCAGGCTCTGGACTAGAGCATGCTGCTTATCCATTGTCTTTACCTGGAACCTTCAACTGGGTGGTGCACATAGGTTCTTCCTTTTTGGAATTGGTGACCATTGGACATTTTCAAACAAGATGATTGTTTCTTCTAGCAGTAAGAGTTTTCTAGAGAAAAAGAATCCTAAAACAACATAATGCCAACTTGCATATCTGTCTTACTTAAAGGTTGGTATCCTACAGTCCAACTTTATCCAGGCGTACCATTGAAGTCTTTGAATTTGAATCGGGTTCCTCTGAATATGATAAATTAAAAATGGCTGTTAGGAAGAACTTTCTAACCCTGATGGTGGTTGATCACAAGAATGAGTTAACTTGTAAAAGTTCCATCACTGGAAGTTTTTAGGTGCAGGTTAGACAAACACTTGGCTGGGATGATGTAGACAGGAGTGATCCTGCCTAGAACAGGGGATTGGACTAAATGACCTTATGAGGTCCCTGCTAGCCTCATCTTTTCTATGATTCTGTGAACTTCCTAAGAAGAGGATATCTTCAAATACCATTTGACTTTTTTATTATTATTTTGTCCTCTGGTCCTCATCTTTGAGTGGTTAGGTTTTTTGTTTTTGTTTTGTTTTGTGTTTTTTTTTAAAGATCTTTTAGGCTTAGAATTGAGCTATGGTTTTCAAAACCAGTGGTCCCTTACCCAACTGAAGTAACTACTGAGAGTTGGTTTAACTTGAACTATTCTTTTCTTTTCCATCTGCTTTTTCACACACAGCTACAGGGTTAACTCAATATATTTATAAAATAAACAGCCTGTTAACCAGGTTACCATCATAATTGCAGCTCAAGGTCAACCTCAAATCCATCACCACCTTTCCCCAATCACATGAATTCATTTTCTTTTTCAGTGCCCACAATAGTCTGGCCTATAACTGAGTCTTCTGTGTCCAGCTGCTCTATAACAAAAAAAGAAGCTTGCTGAGGTTTAACAGATACAAATACTTTAGTTTCAGTTCTAGGTATCCAAGAACAATTGCAAACTTTTTTTAGCATCAATGTGTTCTTGAGTATGTTAATGTCTGTGTCTATGCTAGGAAAAAGAAAAGGTGAAGGTTAGGCTTCATCTGAGCATGTGGAGACATATACACTTGGTTTTTGCCAGTCTCAGATATTTCAGTTCAAAATTTTTAGTACATAGATTTCATAGATTTTAGGGTCAGAAGGGACCTATTAGATCATCAAGTCCGACCCCCTGCCCTTGGCAGGAAAGAGTGCTGGGGTCAGATGACCCCAGCCAGGTGTTTGTCCAATCTCCTCTTAAATACCTCCAAGGAAGGGGACAGCACCACCTCTCTTGGAAGCGTATTCCATATTTTGGCAACCCTCACTGTAAAGAATTTTTTCCTGATGTCCAGTCTAAATTTGCTGTCCTTCAGTTTGTGGCCATTGTTTGTAGTTACCCCGATGGGCACACTGGTAAACATTGTATCACCCATTTCCTGCTGTCCCCCCCCAGTGAGTTTGTAGACAGCCACAAGATCACCTCTTAGCCTTTTCTTGCGGAGGCTGAAAAGATTCAGGTCCCTCGATCAGTTCTTGTAGGGTTTTTCCTGCAGGCCTTTTGTGGCCCTCCTCTGAACCCTTTCCAGGTTATCTACATCACTCCTGAAGTGCGGCGCCCAAAACTGGACACAGTACTCCAGCTGCGGCCTGACCAATGCCAAATAAAGGGGAAGTATCACCTCCCTAGACCTATTTGTGATGCACCTACTTACGCAAGAAAGAGTGCAGTTAGCTTTACTTATTACTTCATCACATTCCTGACTCACGTTCATTTTGGAGTCGACTGTGACTCCGAGATCACTTTCCGCAGTTGTGCTACTTAGAATGGTACCTCCCAAGCTATAGGAGTGTTGATGATTCTTCCTCCCTAGATGCAACACATGGCACTTACCTTTGTTAAACTCCTATTCTGTTCTGCCCACTTCCCCAGTCTGTCCAAATCCACCTGGATTCATTCCCTGCCTTCTAGTTTGTTTACCTTTCCCCATAGTTTGGTGTTGTCTGCAAACTTGGACAGCGTGCTTTCTACTCCCTCGTCCAAGTCACTAATGAAGATATTGAACAGAGCCTTGGGGAACTCTGCTGCCTACATTTCTCCAGGTAGAAACTGACCCATCCACCACCACTCTCTGGGTGCATCCCATAAGCCAATTTTCCACCCACTAAACTGTGTAATAATCTACATTGCATCTGTTTAGTTTATTTATAAGAATTACGCGCGACACTGTGTCAAAGGCTTTTTAAAATCTAAGTAAATAACATCTACCTCTGTTCCTTCATCCAAGCATTTTGTGACTCAGTCATAAAAAGAAACCAGGTTAGTCGGGCAGGATCTGCCTGCTATGAACCCATGCTGATTGCCCCTTAGCATTATTTTACCTGTTGGTCCCCCACATATGTGATCCTTAACAATTTTCTCAAAGGTCTTGCCAAGGATAGAGGTGAGGCTAACCAGCCTATAGTTACGTGTTTTCTCCTTCCTCCCCTTCTTGAAAATAGGGACCATGTTAGCCCTTTTCTAGTCCTCCAGGACCTGCCTTGAGTGCCATGAGTGCTCAAACAGTTGCGCCAGCAGATCTGCTATGACTCCAGCTAATTCCCTAAGTACCCTAGGATGAAGATCATCAGGGCCTGTTGACTTAAATACATTCAACCCCTCCAGGTGCCCCTTTACTAGGTCAGCACTAACAGTTGGAGGGGTGGTATCTGTCTTGCGCTTACCTAAAGTCCCATTGGGATGCATGTTTGTATTCATGTCCAGGACCACAGATGCAAAGAAATCATTTAGAAGCTCTGCTTTGGCCATCCTATCTGTTACCAGTTGCCCTAGTCCATCTTGAAGGGGTCCTATGTTACCCTGTGCTTTCTTTTTGCATCCTGTGAATTTAAGAATGGCTTTCTATTATCCTTAACTTTTGCTGCCAGCCTAAGCTCCATTTCTGCTTTGGGTGTCCTCACTGCTTCCCTGCAAGCTCGAGCCAAGCAGGTATACTCCTCATTGGTGGCTGCCCCCTGCCTTCACAGCCTGTAGACCTCTCTTTTCCCCTCCAGGCTCTCCTGGATTGCCCTCCTCAACCAAGAGGGTTTCTTGCTTTTTTGCCCCCCTTTATGTGTACTGGGATGGGCCCTTTCTGTGCCTGCAGGATCAGACCCTTGAGAAACACCCACCCTTCTTGGACTCTCATCTCTCTGATGCTTTTTCCCGTCAGTCCCTCCCCAACTAATCTCCCGAGTTTGTTGAAGTTGGCCTTCCTGAAATCTGGCATTTCAGCCCTACTAGTTATCCTCCCCACCTTTCACCAGATAGTGAACTCTATCAATAGGTGGTCACTATCCCCTAGGTTATCTTGTACCTGCAGATCCCCCACCAGGTCATCACCTGTGGCCAGCACCATGTCTAGTAAGGCATTTCCCCTAGTGGAAACATTTACCTCCTGTGATAGGTGAAGGTCCTGTAAGCAGGTTGGAAACTTATGTGAACGGGCAGACCTGGCCACCTGTTCTTCCCAGCAGATGTCTGGGAAGTTTAGGTCACCCATGACAATCAGATCCTTTGAGCGCACTGCCTCTGAGAGCTGTCCCAAGAATTCTAGGTCTAACTCATCCCCCTGGTGTGGGGGTCTGTAATTCGTATTGTAAGATCTTTGACTACAGTACATTTATGCTAAAACAAGGGTGTCCAACCCCAAAGGGCTGGATGAGAGCCATGGGGTTAGTTTGTGTGTGTCAACTCCAGTCTCACAAACCACATGCAGCACATGCTAGTCCCAGCTCAGCATTCGGCATGCAGGCCCATGGGCCAGTTTGGATTGTGTTACATACGACACTTGGGGCTAGTGTGGAGTGCATGTTGCATGTGGTGCTACTCCAGGCCCATCCTTTACATTGGATCTGGCATGTGAGGCTAATCTGTGTGCCTGATCTGGACTTCTCCTGGATGTAGCGTGCAGGGCTGGTCTGGTATAGGCACCAAATGCAGTGCATGTCCTGGACCAGCCCACATGCTGCATGCAGCATGTTCTGACTCCTGTCCCTGAACACTGCATGCAGCATACATTGGCCGTAGCTCAGCACAGTACATGGGGCCAGTCCAGGGTGCCTGCTGCATGTGACACCCATGCCATACCAGCTCCACGTAGTGTTTTGGTCCCTGGATCCAGTGTGTGGGTGCTGCATGGCAGCATGTACCCTAGAACAGCGCTTCTCAAAGCGGTGGTCCGCAGACCGGTGCCAGTCCGCGAGCCTCTGGTCTCCGGTCCGCAGCGAGTTGCCAGAAAAGAAGGAAATATATTTTCAGAAGCATAACATTGATATGTCATAGTGCCACAGTTCGTACATTCCAACACTTCAGGTGACATCGTGTCGTGCGAGGTGAGGAAAGAGAAAGAAACAGCCGGTCGTGCATTTGTGTAGCGCTGTTACATGCAGTTGCTGCCACTGGCTGAACTGGGCACTGGTCCCTGGCCCACTGGAAAAAAAATTGCTGGTCTGCCACATCAGATAGTTTGAGAAGCACTGCCCTAGAATGGCTCCATGTGCTGCCTGCAATGCATGCTGGCTTCAGCCCCTGTGCCAGCTCCAGACTAAGTCAGACGAGCTGTGCCTACCACATGCAGCATACAGACCCATGGCCAACTTGTACTGCTTGCAGCATATTGGTCCTAGACTTCCATGCAGGCTGGATCTGGCCCATGGGCTGGATCTTTGACCCTCCTCCCCATGCTAAAATATTGAGGTATGCAGATCTAGGTAACAAGAATCATCCTGCTGCTGGTTGTAAAGCAAGGCTTGGGAATAGGTTGCAGACATTATGCAGAAAGGTGGGAGATAGGTGCAAGAATTAATGCCATAGACAAAACATCCATATGTGGTGAGACTTGCCTTCTTTCTGCTCTCTTGGTCTGCGTTGAGTGTAGATTTGAAACACAACTCATTCTTTTTATCATGGTAGACAGCTTTGTATTTGGAACTTACATTGGAGTATGAGACGCCATCCAACTTTGAGATCTAGATTACAGATTTCAGCATCACTCAGAATTGATTAAATCTCACTTTTTCTTTTATGTGTTGAGATACTGACACAGAACCCAAACTTCTGTGTATTAGATCCTGAAGACCTTAACTGCTGTTGACTAAATTTCCCTTCCAGAACCTTCACCTCCAATGCTAAGTGATAAAGAGCGACTGTATTTTAGTTTCTGTTAACTACTTTTCATACACAATAAAATAGAACCTCTTTGATGGTAGGGTAAGGACAGATGCAACTTAATTTCCCCCATTCTAGCTCTTTCTCGCCATTCCCTTAGGACAGGGATGTCAAACTCATCCAGCCTCCTGGACTAGACAAGTGGGGTAAGGCAGGTCTGCAGGTCAGAACAGACCCCAGACTTGCCCTGCATTCCAGAGGATGTCGTGGAGCAGACAGAGTGGGTGCAATATGCGGCCCAGTCCTGCTCCAGCCTCTTCAGGGCTGTGCTGCACAGCTCCAGAGCTGCTGCTACATACAGCATGGCCCCGTAGTGGCATGTGACTACTCTAGGGCTATGCTGTATTTGGTGGCCACTCTGCAGCTCTGGACATGAGCTGGAGTAGGCACTGTATACAGTGCACGGGACTATCCAGCCTGTGAGTCAGATGTGTGGCTTGGTGGGCTGGATCTGGCCCACAGGCCGTATCTTTGACACTCCTGTCTTAGGATATGTAAACAGTAAAAGAATATCCATGAAATTTAAAGTATCCTTCAGGTTTCTGAGTTGTGCTTTTAAGTACATTTGTGCTATGGAGCCCAGAAAGCATGCCATCCTTCTCCACACACCTTAAGCCTTTTCACAATGGATATTTTCCTGCAATAAAATATAATGCGTTCTGTCATGTCAGCATTTATTCTGGTAGCTATATTGATGTTGGAAGTTTAAACACAAAGTCTAAGTAACTTGCATCTGGTCATTGCATATGATCTGTGACTGTACATGAATGTGTAACGTATGGGAGCTACACTTGAAGCTGTGACGGTTTAGCAGTTGGATATCTGAAGCTGGAGGGTTTAAATGATTCTTAGAAAAGTCATGAAAGTGCCCTTTGCTACACTTTACTACCTATGTACTTTTCCTAAACACACTAGTTGATCAAACTCTACAATAGTATAGATTTGTTTTTATTTAATTTGTTTCCTCTCATGATAAATCAAGATGTATCATATCTCCATATGACCAGCTTATTACTTTTTTTTCTAAAGTTATAACCTCTTCAGATTGTAGAAGATGTGTGTTTTTGTGAACACTGAAGGGGTATTGTTCTTTCTAATTCTTGAGAAATGGTATTTTTAATAGCAAGGGCAAATGGGTGTCATTTTCACTGAATATGTAATCAGATTAAGTTTCAGTAGCTGTCAACATTAGGTACCATAGAAATGTATTCACAGATTTGCCTATTTCTAAAATGGATTTAACTCAATAGGCATTCCTAAAAGCTTCATCTTCACAGGTTTTGAAATTGCTCTCTAAAGTGTTTTCACAGTCACTGAAGTGACTGTTTAATTCAGCAATTACTTTTGATACTCAGCATGCTGATTTTTCAATATAAAGTATCACTAAACTGAACGCTCAGTCCCTTTATGGAATGCGTTCATAGAAGTCCCTTCAGTTCATGCTGTAGCATTGATGGATATTTGATTCTCCTTGTTGACTGAGCCTTCTTTTGCTTTGCTTGTAATTATGTATACATCAGAAAAACGTTCGTAATGTTTATTTTGTTGATTTAAAGAAAATATTTAGACTTTCAATCGCAGCATAATTTAGCCCTTAATACTCAGACTTTTATTTAGTTGTACTGTGTTATAGCAGACGTTATTTTTATGAGCTTCTGTAATTTCTGTTTTCTTTTTAATTTTTTTTTTTTAACATTTATCTTGCTTTTTTTATCCTCTCTTGTTGTAGCAGAGACCTAAAGGATGAATAGCAATAACAGATAATTAATCCAAGCAGGATAGTATAGATATGGTAGCAAAATCTGAGGAGTGGAATTGTCTGCAGTGAGCTCTGTGAGGTTCTATCAGATGCTTCAGAGAAATTATTGATGTCTTCATTAAAATACATTGCTACGTGCGGAGACACAACTTGAGGAACCTGCAGAATCTCACTGGGGAAAACAGGCAGCTTTTTATCACCAGTCACCACTGTAGAGTCTAGTCCTGCAAGGGACTCAACAGCCTAAGCCTGATTTTTTTTATGTCTCGTCTTTATGACATGGCTGAGCATATGAGTGTGTTCAGCAGTCCATTAAGCTAGCTCAGCAGTCCATTCAGCTGCCAATGTCCTCCCAAAGAGTACTCTTTGCCCTGGCAGTACAGCTGCTATAGTGGGGTCACATGGAATCACCAGAAGCATGCATATATGCATGCACTTTTGTGGCATGGTGGTGGTAGTTGCTGCTTGCTGCCGGAAGTCCTGGTGACAAAGTACTCTTTGTATGTAGTAGCTCATGGGAGGATCCAGGACTTTGTGACGGGGAGTACAGGGAAAGTGACCAGTGCTTCAGGGGTGGCTGCACCCCCCTTTCCATGAGGAGTGGGTACAGCATACCACAGGAGCAGCAGCAGGGACATTATGTCCTCAGAAAGGTAAGGATCCCATCCCCACTCTGCTCTCAGCATTTGCTCTTTCCCATTTTGTCATCAGCAATACGTCCTTTCCCCTTCTCTCCCATTTTCCACCTTCCTGCCAGCTCTTTCATTGCCTCTGCTGATCTGGGAGTGGGTGGGGAGGGGAAGGTGCTCGAGAACCATTGCAGTCATGTTCAGCAGGGAAAGCAGCAGCAGTGGGTGGGTTCCCTCCCCCCTAGGCTTGTTCTTGGGCTGGCAGGGAGTACCTGGGGAGACTAGGTAGAGGGGAGGAACCCACCCATTGCTGTCCTGATTTTGCCTGGAGTGTGGCAGGAGCGACTTGGAGTCCCCTGCCCTTCTCATCCCACTCCCAGATCTGTTGAGGACAGCCGAAACTGCAGCGATGGCAGGCAGGGGTGGGAAGGAACGGGAGGAGGTGTGAGATTTTTACCTTTTTGGGGACTACAAAAAACCAAGTCCCTGGCTGCTGCTGCCACAGTGGAGTCAGAAAGGGGAGGTGCATCCACACTACTGCACCTCCTAAGGATCTGCCCTTGTAGTATTCTCTTAGGAGGCCCTTTTCTTGCACCAGAAGCCCATTATACCTTGTTCTATACACGTACAGAGCGAAGAGATGGTCACTGTTCCAGAGAACTGTAAGGCATCAGATGGTACTGACAGATGGGCGGAGCATAAGGAAACAAAGGATGATACTGCTTAGTATGATCCAAGACATTTGTAGCATGTCAGCAGCTGTGCTAAATTTAGAAATTATATCTAAGTGTTATTTAAAGAGGAATCTAAAGGAGCTCAATGAAGTGCCTTTGTGGGAGACTGTGAAAGGGTTTGAATGCAAAAATAAACAGTGTGTGTTCAATGTGGTTAAGAAGGGAGAACACGTTGAGGGACTTTCATAGATTCATAGATGCTAGGGTCGGAAGGGACCTCAATAGATCATCGAGTCCGACCCCCTACATAGGCAGGAAAGAGTGCTGGGTCTAGATGACTCCAGCTAGATGCTTATCTAACCTCCTCTTGAAGACCCCCAGAGTAGGGGAGAGCACCACCTCCCTTGGGAGCCCATTCCAGACCTTGGCCACTCTAACTGTGAAGAAGTTCTTCCTAATGTCTAGTCTAAATCTGCTCTCTGCTAGCTTGTGGCCATTATTTCTTGTAACCCCCAGGGGCACCTTGGTGAATAAAACCTCACCAATTCCCTTCTGTGCCCCCGTGATGAACTTATAGGCAGTCACAAGGTCGCCTCTCAACTTTCTCTTGCGGAGGCTGAAGAGGTCCAGGTGCCCCAGTCTCTCCTCATAGGGCTTGGCCTGCAAGCCCTTAACCATACGAGTGGCCCTTCTCCGGACCCTCTCCAGGTTATCCACATCTCTCTTGAAGTTTGGCGCCCAAAACTGCACGCAGTATTCCAACTGCGGTCTGACCAGTGCCCGATAGAGGGGAAGTATCACCTCCTTGGATCTGTTCGTCATGCATCCGCTGATGCACGATAAAGTGCCATTAGCTTTTCTGATGGCTTCATCATGCTGACAACTCATGTTCATCTTGGAGTCCACTAGGACTCCAAGATCCCTTTCCGCTTCCGTGCCACCAAGCAGGTCATTTCCTAGGCAGTAGGTATGCTGGACATTTTTCCTCCCTAGGTGCAGTACTTTGCATTTCTCCTTGTTGAATTGCATTCTGTTGTTTTCTGCCCATTTGTCCAACATGTCCAGGTCTGCTTGTAGTTGTTCCCTGCCCTCTGGCCTGTCTGTTTCTCCCCACATTTTTGTGTCATCTGCAAACTTGGACAGAGTACACTTCACTCCCTCGTCCAAGTCGCTGATGAAGACATTGAAGAGTATCAGTCCTAGGACCGAGCCCTGTGGGACTCCACTGCCCACACCCTTCCAGGTCGATACCGACCCATCCACTACGACTCTCTGGGTGCGACCCTCTAGCCAATTCGCCACCCACCGGACTGTGTAGTCATCCAAGTCACAGCCTCTTAACTTGTTCAGCAGTATGGTGTGGGATACCGTATCAAAGGCCTTCCTGAAATCTAAGTATATGCCGTCAACCCCTACTCCTGCGTCCAGGCGTTTTGTAACCTGGTCATAAAAAGAGACTAGATTAGTCAGGTATGATCTACCTGCTACGAACCTGTGCTGGTTTCCCCTCAGCATAATTTTTCCTGCCTTAGAAATGATTGCCATGGTCAAGTTAATGATCTTTCTCACTTTCTAACTAGATGCTCAAGAAATATTCCCACAAAATTTCCAAGGGATGTACAAATATGCAAGTTATTTTCAGACTCCTTTCAAGCAGAAGCCCAAGTAGAGGCCAAAGTTCAGTTAGTATTGTTCCAGTCTACCACTGTATAAAGAAACTGAAAGAATCTGTTTCTGTCATGTGACAGATATTATAGGTTTGTATGAGAGAGAATTGCTGCTTGTAAAGACCTTGGTGGAAGTACTTACATTTGTAAGCAGATCATTTCTTTGACCCTGAATAAGTGAATACTGCAGTTGCCTAAGATTTGAATCTTATTTACTGATTTGTGCGTTAGCACTGGAAACCAAGCTGAACATCAAGAACTTTTGGGTTAAGTGGAATGGTACCAGTCACTTAATTTATATGACATCCCTTGCAGCTCTCCACGTTCTGTATTTAGCTCCTTTATAAAGTGCTACATCCACTTGCAGCACTTAAAAACAAAGAATAAATTAGGCAGACAAGGTTCTTTGGGTAAATTTGATATCTTTTATTAGACCAACCCAAATGGTTGGAGAATAGTTCTTAAGCAAGCTTTCGGGTTCAAAAACCCTTCGTCAGGCTAAGGAAGCTTCAGCAGTTGGTGTGTGCTTTTCCTGGATGGAATCTGCGCAGAATCAGCAATCACCCGAAATGCACCAAAAAAGCTGTGATATACAGCCAAGCCCTCAGATACCACTGCACCTGTACTGAAGAGAACACCCGGGATTGCCACCTCACCAATCTTAAAAAGGCTTTTACCCAGCAAGGATACTCCTCCAGAGAGGTAGATCGCACGTTTGAAAGAGCCACCTGGATACCACGTGAAGAACTGCTGCAGTACAGAAGAAAAACACCCACAAATCTCACACTGTTGGTTATGACCTATCACCCATCCCTTGAACCTGTATGGAAAATCCTTAAAAAATTGCAACCCATATTAGAAAAAGACCCTATTCTTAAAAAGATCTTCCCAGAGCCACCCATCTTAGCCTTCAGACAAGCACCAAACCTCGCCAACCTCACCACCAGAAGCAAACTTTCTCAAGCCCAGAACACACCGAAAGGATCCAGACCGTGCCATGACAAGAAATGCAAAACCTGCCCCCACATCTCCACCACCTCCACTATTACTACACCCCGCAACAGAGCCATCAGCATCCCAGCATCTTACAGCTGCACCTCCAAGAATGTAGTTATACCTCATCCAATGTACCAAATGCCCTGATGGAAGATATGTAGGAGAGACCAGACAACAACTGCGCACCAGAATGAACGCACACCGGAAATCCATCAAAGACGGAAACACCCAATTACCGGTGGGGGCACATTTCTCACAGGAGGGCCACTCTCTCTCCAATCTCTCAGTCCTGATCCTCAAGGGAAACTTACACAACACTTCCCAGAGACGAGCCTATGAGCTCCATTTCATCAACCTGCTGGATACTAGAGATCATGGACTAAACATAGACATTGGATTTTTGATACATTACAATCTGCCTGGCAACTGACTCCCCAGCCCAGCCCAGCTCCTGGCTTGTTTACTTTTCATTCCATCCAGGAAGAGCACACACCAACTGCTGAAGCTTCCTTAGACTTACGAAGGGTTTTTGAACCCGAAAGCTTGCTTAAGAACTATTCTCCAACCATTTGGGTTGGTCTAATAAAAGATATGAAATTCACCCAAGGAACCTTGTCTGCCTACATCCTTAGACCAACACGGCTACAACCTAAAACCCTGCAACAAGAATAAATTATGCACTTACTCCTAAATGACTACAAACCAGTAACACTTTTTCACTTTAAGAGTGATTTCCATCAAATTTGTTTTTGTAAACATTTAATTAAGCTGCATAACAACTCCGTGAGTTAAGATTTCATAGACATTAGGGCTGGAAGGGACCTCGGAAGATCATCGAGTCCAGCCCCCTGCCCAAAGGGCAGGAAGTTAGCTGGGGTCATAGGATCCCAGCAAGATAAGCATCCAGTTTGCTCTTGAAGGTGTTCAATGTAGGTGCTTGAACCACCTCCGGTGGCAGGCTGTTCCAGACCTTGGGGGCTTGGACAGTAAAGAAATTCTTCCTTATGTCCAGCCTAAAACGGTCTTGTCGTAGTTTATGACCATTCAACCTAGTCGTCATCCCTTGGTGTGCTCTGGTGAACAAACGTTCCCCCAGATACTGGTGGTCACCCCTGATAAACTTATAGGTGGCCATCAGATCACCCCTGAGCCTGCGCTTTTCCAGGCTAAAGAGCCCCAAGGCTCTCAGCCTGTCATCATAGGGTCTGCTTCCCTGACCTCTGATCATGCGCGTGGCTCTTCTCTGGGCTCTCTCAAGCTTCTCCACATCCTTTTTGAATTGTGGAGCCCAAAACTGGACGCAGTACTCCAGCTGCGGCCTCACCAAAGCTGAGTACAAGGGGAGAATGACGTCCCGGGATTTACTTGAGAAGCATCTATGGATGCAAGCCAGCGTTTTGGTCGCTTTACTAGCCGCAGCATCGCACTGCAGGCTCATGTTCATCTTGTGGTCAGTGATGACCCCCAAGTCTCTTTCTTCCATAGTGCTAACCAACATAGCACTGCCGAGCCTATAAGGATGCTGCGGGTTTTTCTTCCCAAGGTGGAGGACCTTGCATTTATCGGCGTTGAACACCATCAGATTCTCATCCGCCCACTTGCTGAGCCTGTCCAGGTCAGCCTGGATCACCTGCCTGTCTTCTGGTGTGGATGCTTTGCCCCAAAGTTTGGTGTCATCGGCGAACTTGGCCAGTCCGCTTCTGACTCCAGTGTCCACATCATTAATGAAGATGTTGAACAGTATGGGTCCAAGGACAGAGCCTTGGGGGACCCCACTGGTCACAGGACACCATGATGAGTGACTTCCATCAATTACTACCCTCTGGGTCTGACCACGGAGCCAATTTTCCAGCCAGTGGATCGTGGAGGACCCAAGGTGACAATTGGCCAGTTTCTCCAAGAGGTGATCATGGGAAACCAGATCAAAGGCTTTTTTGAAGTCAAGGTATATGACATCAGTCTCTTCTCCCTTGTCCAGGTGTTAGGTCACCTGGTCGTAGAAGGAAATGAGATTGGTCAAGCAAGACCTACCCGCAACAAACCCGTGCTGGCTATCCCTTAAGGTGTTGGCGTTGGCCAGTCCATTAAGGGTGGTCTCTTTAATAAACTTTTCTAAGATCTTCCCCGGGATAGAAGTCAGGCTGATGGGCATATAGTTAGCCGGATCCACTTTCCTCCCTTTCTTGAAGATAGGCACCACATTGGCCTTCTTCCAGTCTTCGGGCACTTCACCAGAGCGCCAAGAGTTTTCAAAGATCCGTGCTAGAGCCTGGGCTATGATGCTCGCCAGCTCCTTGAGTACCCTGTGGTGAAGATTGTCGGGGCCGGCTGTCTTGAAGGTATCCAGCTTCTCAAGATGTTCCTTCATGAAGTCAGCATCAATGGAGGGCAGGGGATCACCCTCACCTGGACTTCCCTGTCCCGTAGCGGGCATGGGCGTCCTGTGGGACTGATGAAAGACCTTAATAATACTTAAGGAAGTATTATTTCATTTTCCATGTGGGAAAAACTAAAGCATAGGAAAGTTTAGTGAGGGTCTCAGATGAAATAGCCTTAATGTTTCCTTCCCAGTGTCCTATTCTGTTACATGCAAAACCCCCTTCCTCTTTAACTATAAAATTATATGTTAATTTGCCTGGAACCTGAGTACTGCACTTAATTATCAACATGGGCTTTAGCGCAGCAAAATGTTGCCACCACTCACGTTAGGACTTTAATTGTGAAAGCATTTTTTTCTAGGCCTTGTTAGGAAAAGATGAGAGGTCTGGACTCTGAATTCAGACATGTCATAATTCTTCATTTGTTGCATAAGACAAGGAGAAAGAAAAACTTTCCTGGGCTTCTAGGAAAAGATTTTTTAAGTATCAAGATTCTTTGGCAAATATTTGAGGGACTAATTGTCCCTCTCTGTAAGTACAAAGCCATATATAGAGCTGCCCATGGATTGGAAGCTAGGAGACACGTTTTTTTTCCCATAGTCATTTAACTTTCTTTTTTAAGAGATGCATTTCATTCTTCATATCAAGTAAGTTTTATTAAATATGCTTTATGAGACTGTTTCCTGGCGTATTAACTCAGCCAGCATCTTGCACTTTTCTCACTCCTTTCCTTAAGAAATGGTGATGTCATGACATTGTGCATGAGTTTGGTACTTCTCTAGTTGAAGTTTCAGATTAGAATCCCATTTTCATGAATTTTTGTAACTAAGAGCTTTACAAGTGTCTTTGCAAGATCTTTTAAAATCACTCTTACTTTTTATATTTTTACTGGAAAAAATATGTTCAAATTTGGATATGTTTTAATCTGTGAATGTGTACATGTTTCATAGCAACAAGGCCTTATTGGGAAAATTGCATATGAAATGCTATGACAGAAAATTAATTTCCAAAATGGCACTCAAATCAGGAGCTGGTTTAATTGTTTTGTTGAAACTTTTTTGGACAAAATATAATTTCCTAATTAAAAAAAAAAAAAGAGAGATTTTTTTTTTTTAGGTAAATGTCTATTTTTTACAGTTTCCCAGGTCCCAAAAGCTTGTCCAGCAGTTTTCCCAACTATACGGTTGGTCCACTAAAAGATATCACAAAAGATCCTTGTCTCATTACATTAGTAGAAAGATTACAATGGACGTTTTAATTTTTGCCAGTGTGTTTCTTCAGTGGGAGGGGCTAATTCCCAGTTCCTTACTCAAGTTCTTGCTTTTACTAACATCTTCTGAATGGTAAGCATTTTGTTTTTGCTGAACAGATTAAAGTTGAGAATGTGTGCTGTGCCCTGCCTCTTAGTGTTAGACTGCTCAGCAGCTTGATAGTCAATTAACTACTTTTAGTGAAGACCTGGTGCAGCAAGGTATTTAAATACATTCATAATTTTAAGCACATGTATAATAATGTTCATTAATATTAAGGATAAAGTTGTATATCATTTTGAATGTGGGTCTACATGCATTTGAAGTGAATTATTAAAAGCTTCCAGAGTCAACCTTTCAAACAATTGCCATGAGATTTCACCATGTATTACTTGATAAATAGAGTTAATATTTTCATGATGTTTTGTAATATAGTGGCTATTATAAATATTTCTAACAGCACCTTCACTTTTTGTTTTTATTGGATTTCTTGTTTATAATCCTCAAGAGGCGTATCTAAGAGGCAAAAAAGTCAACAGTTTCAATTTGGTGATTGTGAAATAGTAAATTTGAGAGGCATTAACAGAAGGAAGATGAACATAGTGCTCTGGCATCAATAATTCCATTCCAGTCTAAAAAAAACAAACTGGAAGAAACATCTTAGTTTTCTCTCTCAGGTGGCATAATTTTGCCTGGGCTTGACTGTCAGCTATTACCAGGCATAAAACTTTGTTTTCCTTGTTTTTCTGAAGAAATGGCTTGCATTCTTAACTTTCAGAATGCAATGTTCAGAACTTTCTCTTTTTTATCTGCAGACAGTAAAGACTGGGGCAAGAGTAGCTTGTTTTTGTTGATTTCTAACCAGTTTTTAAAAAATCTTAACATTTATTCCTAGGCTTCTGAAAGCATGCAGGACCTTGCAGAGGAACTTTACACTAACTTTTAGAGGTACTTGCCTTCGTTGCCATATCAGGCCCTTGGGTTAGTTACTGAATTGGCATCTTTTTTCCATTAAAGATTATGTTCTTTACCTGACACAGCATCCGACTCTTAGAATGTTTGGTGCTTTTCTTAAGGTCCCAGTGACTGGAACAAAGAGATTTTATTTAAATGGATGCTGAGATTCGAATGCAGAATGAGTATCCACCCTCACGGCTAATCATAGTAAGAAGTTTGAAAAAGTAAAACTATTGCATCATAAGGACTCATAAACCACCCCCCCCCAACAAACTCCCCGCCCCAACCTCCCCCCCCCCCACAACTAAGTAGAACCCCAGATGTACTAAAAAAAAGAAAAAAAAAACCCTGATTTTTAAGCTAGCTGCATCACATTGCAGGGCCAGACTCATAATTTTTGATGACATAAGAATGGAAGTGTGGTTGGTAATGTTTCATAAAATACAGTCCGAATTGTTGTTTCCAAGACATAACCTGTTGGAATGGTCTCCATTGCAGTGAAGTTGGTGGTGGGAAGTTGATCTATTTGTTGCTGGGTATGAATGAAAGAGCTTTGTTTTGGGGTTTTTTTGTTTTTTTTAAGTTTCTCACCTTGACATTTCTGTGTGTGTGAGTGGTTGGTTTGGTTGATTGCTTTAAAGGTATTAGACCCAGCAGCTTGCTGTTTTATTTTTTCCTCTTCCCTGGAAATTTGCTAAGAGATTTGTTGGGGTTATTTATTCATAGATTCATAGATGTTAGGGTCGGAAGGGACCTCAATAGATCATTGAGTCCGACCCCTTGCATAGGCAGGAAAGAGTGCTGGGTCTAGATGACCCCAGCTAGATGCATATCTAACCTCCTCTTGAAGACCCCCAGGGTAGGGGAGAGCACCACCTCCCTTGGGAGCCCATTCCAGACCTTGGCCACTCGAACTGTGAAGAAGTTCTTCCTAATGTCCAGTCTAAATCTGCTCTCTGCTAGCTTGTGGCCATTATTTCTTGTAACCCCCAGGGGTGCCTTGGTGAATAAATACTCACCAATTCCCTTCTGTGCCCCTGTGATGGACTTATAGGCAGCCACAAGGTCGCCTCTCAACCTTCTCTTGTGGAGGCTGAAAAGGTCCAGTTTCTCTAGTCTCTCCTCGTAGGGCTTGGTCTGCAGGCCCTTAACCATATGAGTGGCCCTTCTCTGGACCCTCTCCAGGTTATCCGCATCCCTCTTGAAGTGCGGCGCCCAGAATTGCACGCAGTACTCCAACTGCGGTCTGACCAGCACCCGATAGAGGGGAAGTATCACCTCCTTGGACCTATTCGTCATGCATCTGCTGATGCACGATAAAGTGCCATTGGCTTTTCTGATGGCTTCGTCACACTGCCGACTCATGTTCATCTTGGAGTCCACTAGGACTCCAAGATCCCTTTCCACTTCCGTGCCACCCAGCAGGTCATTCCCTAGGCTGTAGGTGTGCTGGACATTTTTCCTCCCTAGGTGCAGCACTTTGCATTTCTCCTTGTTGAACTGCATCTTGTTGTTTTCTTCCCACTTGTCCAACCTATCCAGGTCTGCCTGCAGCTGTTCCCTGCCCTCCGGCGTGTCCACTTCTCCCCATAGCTTTGTGTCATCTGCAAACTTGGACAGAGTACATTTGACTCCCTTGTCCAAGTCGCTGATGAAGACATTAAAGAGTATCGGTCCAAGGACCGAGCCCTGCGGGACCCCACTGCCCACACCCTTCCAAGTCGAGACCGACCCATCCACCACAACTCTCTGGGTGTGACCCTCCAGCCAATTCTCCACCCACCGGACTGTGTAGTCATCCAAGTCACAGCCTCTTAACTTGTTCAGCAGTATGGTGTGGGCTACCATATCGAAGGCCTTCCTGAAGTATAAATATACGACATCCACCCCTCCTCCTGTGTCCAGGTGTTATGTGCATTTTGTTCTGCATGGTGACTGCTCATGCTCGCATCCTGCTGCAGTCCCATTGCAATTTGTTTTTAAACTACTTTAAGCAAATAAAGCAGTGTAATTTATTAAGTCCCCTGTTCAAGCCAGGATCATTTCTACCTAAATCAACATAGACAAGTGCCTGTCTAACCTGCTCTTAAAAACATCTAAGGGTGGATATTCTGCAAGTTTGGGGGGTCACCTGTTCTAGTACTTTACCATTGACATAGTGAGAAAGATCTTAGTAATATTCAGCCTAAATTTCCCTTGCTGCAATTTTAAGACCATTACTCCTTGTCCTGTTCCATGCAGCCACAGTTTATCTCCATCCTCCATATAAACCCCCTTCAGGAATGTGAAAACCAAATCATAGAATCATAGAATTAGGGTCGGAAGGGACCTTGTAGATCTTCAGGTCCGACCCCCTGCCTGGGCAGGAAGAAAACTGGGCTCAAATGACCCCAGCCACGTAGGCATCAAGCCGCTTCTTAAAGACCCCCAGGGTAGGAGCCAGCACCACTTCACTTGGAAGTCGGTTCCAGATCCTAGCCGCCCTAACTATGAAGTAGTTCTTACGGATGTCTAATCTAAACCTACTCTCCAACAACTTGTGGCCATTATTCCTTGTTATCCCGGGAGGCGTTAGGGGAAACAAGGTCTCCCCCAACCCCTTCTGGTCCCCCCCCTAGTGAGTTTATAGACAGTCACCAGGTCCCCCTTCAGCCTTCTCTTGTGAAGGCTGAACAGGTTCAGGTCCCATGGCCTCTCATTGTAGGGTCTGCCCTGCTGTCCCCGGATCATGCGGGTGGCCTTCCTCTGGACCCTCTCAATGTTGTCCACATCCCTCTTGAAGTGGGGTGCCCAGAACTGGACACAGTACTCCAGCTGCGGCCCAGTGTTGCGTAGAGGGGGAGGATCAACCTCCTTGGCCCTACTTGAGATGCACCTGTTGATGCACGATAGGGTCCGGTTAGCCCTGCCGACCGTGACCTCACATTGTCGGCCCATGTTCATCTTGGGATCAGTGATGACTCCAAGATCCCTTTCTGCCTCCGTGCTCTCAAGAAGGGAGTTTCCCATCTTATAAGTGTGCTGCTGGTTACTACTGCCCAAGTGCAGCACCCTGCACTTGTCAGTATTGAAACGCATCCTGTTTTTGTTAGCCCACCCCTGCAACTTATCCAGGTCTTTCTGCAGTCTTTCCCTCCCTGCTAACGTGCCCACCTCTCCCCAAATTTTGGTATCATCAGCAAATTTGAACAGGCTGCTTTTCACCCCGTCGTCCAAATCGCTGATAAAGAAATTGAACAGTGTGGACCCAAGGATCGAGCCCTGGGGGACTCCGCTGCCCACTTCCCCTCAGGTCGAATATGACCCGTCCACCACCACCCTATGAGTACGACCCTTCAGCCAATTAGCAATCCATCTGACCGTGTAGGCATCAATGCCACAGTTGCCTAGTTTTTTAATGAGGATGGGGTGGGAGACAGTGTTAAAGGCCTTGCTGAAGTCCAGAAAGACTACATCCACGGTGACACCTGCATCCAATGCTTTTGTGACCTGATCGTAAAAGGCAGTCAGGTTGGTCTGACATGACCTGCCTCTAATGAAATTGTGCTAGTTGCCCTTGAGCATCATCCCCAATGCCGGGCCATCACAGATGTGCTCCTTGATGATCTTCTCAAAGAGTTTCCGCAGGATTGAGGTAAGACTGGCGGGCCTATAGTTGCCCGCGTCCTCCCTCCTCCCTTTTTTAAAGATGGGGACCACATTGGCTATCTTCCAGTCATCTGGCACCTGGCCTGAGCACCATGAGTGCTCGTAAAGCTGTGCCAAGGGCCCTGCAATAACCCCTGCTAGCTCCCTCAACACCCTGGGATGGAGAGCATCTGGACCTGCTGATATGAACACGTCCAGCCCCTCCAGAAGCACTCTAACCCAGTCCTCCTCAACCTTAGGTCTTGAGGCATTCCCCTCTAGTCTGTCTTGAATCACGGTGGCGGAGTCGCAGTCCCTGCACAAGAAAACGGAGGTGAAGAATTTGTTAGAGGTCTGCTTTCTCCTCTGGCGCAACAACCAGATTGCCCAGCGTATCTTGCAGGGGCCCCACATTTCCCGGCGCCTTCTTCATCCTCCCTATATATTTGAAAAAGGACTTTTTATTATCTTTGATCTTGGACGCTAGTCCTAGTTCTATGTCCGCCTTAGCTTTCCTAACAGCCCCCCTACAGGCCCAAGCAGTGGAGGTATACTCCTCTTTGGAGATCTCCCCCCTCTTTCACCTGGTGTACGCCACCTTTTTGGCAACCTGGCATTCCCAGACGTCCTTGATGAGCCAGGGAGGCTTTTGGGCACTCTTACCCAAAATTCCCTCAGTCTTCTCTTCTACAGGATAAATAATTTTCGTTCTTCCAACCTTTCCTCATAAATCATGTTTCCTAGACCTGTAATCATTTTGTAAGTCTGTGGTGCCCAAAACTGGATGTAGTTTTCCACACATACTTCTTCCTCCTGACCAAGTGAGGGTCTGGAAAACAGAAGGGTTTTTTGTGTTTCTTTCGTTCTATAAAGTTACTTCATTTGGAACAGTGAAGCAGCTGCTTTATCTGGAGAAATGCCATTTATTGTTATGACATTCCTTTGTGTGCTGTCAGGCTGTTAATATAACAGAATTTTTCATGTTAACATTCTTCTTTAATGTGCTCTGTATTAATTTGCTGCTTCAGAGCAGAGAAACAGGAAAGTGCTCCAGATCAACAACCTGCCATGCAGGTTGGGCTCTCCCACTCTAGTGATACCTCTCATTTTCCTTCCAGGTCGTTTGTATTCGTTCTACATGGAACGCGCTTTCGCCAAAGCTGAGTTGTGACAGGCGTCCGCTCATTTTGAAAACACTGAACGAACTGTTTGCCTTGGTTCCCTCATTAACGGTGAATACAAATGACTATGAGGTACGTCTCTTAAGTCTGAAGTGGATATTTCTGCATGTGAGTTTTCAATGTGTTACCTCATTTTAGAGACATCTCTAGTCTGATTGTAACAGTTCATGGTACCCTTATAGTTGCACAGCATTTTCAAAGTGCTTTTATATGCATTAACTAGTTGAACCTGTGAGTTCAGGTAAGAACACGCCTATTCATCTCCCACAGGTGCAGTGTTGGCAATAGACTTCGTATCTCAAGAACCCCTGGCATATGGGAAAAGATACTCTTCTCTTATTACAAATAATTCTGCAGTTTTTGGGTGCCCTCTTTTGCGCGAAGTTGAGATGGGTTTTGGGTGCCCTCATTTTTCCCTTGTTCATTGAGTGAATGTGGAGTTGGAAGCCATTTCCTTTGTACAGGCAGACAACTGAAGTGGCTTTTGTTTTCACTTTCATGGTCACACAGATTGAGGCGCAAGGGGTGGCTTGGCTTTCTGTCTATTTTCTTCTCTTTCTCCCAGGAAAAAAGGTGGGATATGGAGAAAGAAGATGCATATATGCACTCTGTTCATTGTTTCCTTTTCCGACATGAAGCACATGGGGAGGAGCAGGATTGCCACCAAGATCCCTGTGCAGGGTTTGAAATACAGGTTTGGGGGGGCCTGAGCCCCCCTATAAGAAACAAGAGCCCCCATAAGCCCTCTTATAAGAGATGAGAGCCCCAAACCGCCCCACGCCTTTCTAAGCAGCTCAAGCACAAAACCTTCCCAAAGAGTTGGAGTGTAATTCCTATCCCTGTGGTTGGATATGGGATGCAGTATAATCAGCATTTGCATACCAATGTGATAGGTGCCCTAGATAGATAGATGAATGTTCTGATGTTTTTCAAACATGTATCTCTTGCGCTGCAAATTATGCTAGCTGCATCTTTAACCCTGAAAGCCATGCTGTGATTCTGCCATGCAGATATATCAAACTATATCACCATTATAGCCCTAAACAGAAAGACATTTCAATAATGGGTGCAGTTTATTTGTAAGGTTGTGGGGAGGGAGGGGAAATTTTTCCTCCACACAAGCAGAATTCAGGAGCAGATTACCAGACTAAGTGTTTTTGGTACGTATTTTCAACCTACCAGCAATATACAGAAAGACACCTGTGTTGTTTTAAGGACTGAGCCTTAGTGTTTTAATTCCCTCGTAACAAGGCTTTTAGCAGATCTTTTTGGCTGCTTTTTTTCTTTCATAATGCAGTAATTCTGTCTTTAGGTTTCAGGTTAGCAGGTGACTCTGCTGTTGCTGTTGTGGTTTTTAGACTGTGGAACTCTTATCCCTTTAATCTGTCTCATTTCTTCTCTTTCTTCTTTGTCTTTTTTTTAATCTCTCTCCGCCAGAGGCAACGCTTTATTTTAAGCACAGTTGGGTAGTGCATAGAGAACCTTTTACACTTTTTTCCTTCCTGTTTTGGAATACTTGCTTTGTCTGGTTATGGTTAGAGCGTATATTTTTATTATACTTTCATTACGCTTTTATATATTTTTATTATATTTTTATTATTACTTTCATTGTAGTTTGTTTGTTTTTTTTCTTGTACTAATTAAGTGTTTTGCATTCCTCACACCATATCTGAGTGCCTAGTGCTGGAAATCAAAGGCTGGTTCTGGGAATTGTAACCTCTTAAGATGACATATTTAACTGAAGTACTTTTGCTGGAATGCAGCTTCTCTTCCCTTCCACAAACTTTAAAAGATTTGAACTTCAGTCCTGTACATCCTGAATTCATTATGACTACTTGTATGCTTAACATTAAGCGTGTGCATCAGTGTTGCAAAACCCAGCCCTGGAGAAGGGAAGTTGCCTCTGTGTGTGTGTGTGTGTGTGTGTGTACTGAACCAGATAAATGAAGGTCACTTGCACTACAGTATCAAGGTATTTATACTAGACTAATCACTGGGGTATCCAATACTAGGGCTTTGCAAAATGGCAACATTTCATTTCGATTTCAGATTCGCTGTTTTGAAGGGACAGTGTTTCATTTCACTATCTCGAAGCACTATTCTGTTCCATTTCACCAAAACTGTTTTGCTGTTTCAAAGCTGTTTCAACACGTTTTGGTGTTTTGCCCATAGGCTATAATGGGGAATCACAAAAATCCCTATAACTTTGTCATTTTATGCCTGATTTGGATGAAAACAGCTGGGATGCTAGCCCCTTCTCAGGCAATGAAGCCTGCCAGCTTTCAAGGAGATAGGTGCAGGATTTTCTGGGAAACTACACTTTGTCATGGAGTAGGGTCCCTAGTGATGGCTGTGATACCCCTAGGGTCATGTGACCATGCTAGCTCCGCCCTGCTGGTGCCTTCTCTTCTCACCTGCCGCCACGTCTTGTTGGAAAAGATAACAGATAGGGAGGCTGCCCTTGAGCTTCAGCTCAGTCACAGTCCTAATGGACCCCACTAAACCCTGTAGGTTCTTGATCTCCTTGCTGGGACCCACTCTAATTAGGTACCTCAAGGGGACACCCTAAACCTTATGGGCTAGATGCATGGCTCCTACAATCCCTTACCATGCCCCATGACTCGCAGATAGTATATCAGTATCGTCCTTGTAATGAGCTCTCGGTCTCACTCTACTTTTGTTGTTGCTGGGCACTCTATGCCCCTGTTGCTGTGCTCGCACTGGCATTGGGGCCTCTACACGACAGTAGTGTGCCCCAATGAGACCTCTCTTCCCCTAAAGCCTCAGTCCACCACTTTTAATAACAACAGGTAAGCAGCGCACTAGCATCTCAGGCAGCCAAACTGTTACAGAGCCTTTCTTTCCTTTCCTGCAGGAGCTTCTTCTCCAGCAGCTGCCAGCCCCAGCCCTGGGGCTTAGATGTGCCCAGGGCCATGCCTCCTTCCGGTCAGCTAACCAGAGACAGGTGCTAGGGGTATAGGTTGTAGCCGTGTTGGTCTAAGGACATGGCACTGGCACACAAGGTTCTTTGGGTCAATCTGATATCTTTTAGTAGACTAATGGAATAGTTATAGAAATATATCTTAGCAAGCTTTTGGGTTGAAAACACTTACTCAGGCTGAGGAAGCACCTGCAGTTGGTGTATGTGCTCTTCCTGGATGGAAGGAATAGTAAAGAAGCCAGAGGCTGGCATGCAATGCAGGCAAGAAAGGCAGTCAGTGAAAATGGAAAAGGAGGTGTCAGGGGGTGAGGGACAGGTTAGGGTAGAGGGGAAGGGGGATGTAGCAGGTAAAAGTGGTGGAGAGGTACCTGGACTGGCTGGTGGGTGGCATGTTGGCACAGGAAAATGGATCCCCCTCTTCCACGTCTCCTCACCTGTGCTCTTCTACCTCCCAGACTCTGTTCACCAGGACCACCATCCAGTGATCCAGGGTTTTGCTGCTGCATACGCTCCCCTTCACCCTTGGGTTACACACAGCCACCAGCACATGGACCGTACTGGACCGCAACAGATCTAGCCATTTCTTGATGCCCTCCTTCAGCTGCTTCACCAGTGCCTGCACCTGTGGTGACGGTGGCTTGCCCCAGCCAAGAACATCAATCCCCTGGAACTTCTGCATTTCGTTTTCAAGTTCCGTCACTACAGGGAACACCTGGCTCAGGAGGGCAACAGCTCTGCCCCCCCCCCCCCCCCAACTAGTGTTCCTAGGTGGGGACACAAGGTGTCCCTCACTATGAGGTGCAGCTTTTGTGCCAAACAGATGGCCTTGACCATATTGGCCCCATTGTCAGTGACCATGAACCTGTGGGTGAGCTCACCCTGCCCAATGAGCCACCCCTGCACCATGCGGTTCATGGCCCCCATGATCTCTGTTGCCATGTGGGATTTATCCATCACCTCGGCTTGAAGGAGAGCCCACCAGTGACCTGACTGGTTACACCAGTGCCCTGTGAGGGAGAGGTAGGCGTGATCTTCTCCCTGGCTGCTTCAGATGTCCAAGTTGAAATGTAAGGCCACCTGTGGACCTGCCTTGCGCAGCTTCTCCCTCAAGTACTCCCTGTATGGCTCATACAGGGTGGGCACCAGCATCCTGCTGAAGGTGGCACATGTGGCCCATGCATTTTGTACGGTGGGGCCACAAGTGCCATGAGCCACCTGAACCCTGGCCGCTCAACTAAGGAGAAGGGCTGGCCATTGACTGCAAGCACCTCCCCAATGCTTTGGATGACGTTGCTCACCTTGGGAACACCCCCCCCCCCCCCCGTGTGCCCACTTTTCCCCCACTGTTCCAGGGTGGCTTACCTCGGCTTTGGGGGGATGATTCCCCCTTCTTGGGCTTTGGAGGGAGAGGGGGAATTCTTTTTGAGCACACTCCCACTGGTGCCAGGCTGAGGAGGGGCAAGGGCGTCGTGCCTGCGGAGATGCTCATGATGCTTATGCTTTTCGCTCCCTTGCCCCATTTGGTTTTGGCTCAGCAGTGCAGGCAGGTAGCATATGTGAAGTTATCTGCCAGCTCAAAATGATCCCAGACCACGCTACCTGCTCACTTCTAGGGTGTGGGTGCGTGTGCGGATGTTGCCTTTGCCCCCTCCTCAGCAGGCAGAGGCGCAGCAACAGGAGGAGCGAACTCAGCTGAGCCACTTGCCTCCACAACCTGTACCTCAGCTTCCTCTGAAGTGCCTTCTGGGGAAGGAGACCTGGCTGTAGGGGAAACTTGAGGGGTGTGGAGCACAAACTCAGATTAAACTCAGATGATTCCCCCTCCTTCCTCAGAATTTCCCTTGCTGTGGCACTCAGATCCAGATCCAGTTCCAGTTCTTCCTCTGGCACTGGAAGGATCAGCTTGGGAATTGAAATTGGGGTGGAGGAGATTGGGGTGCTGGTGCTACTTGTTGTTGTTATGGTGGTAGTGCTCAGGGTTGTCGTTATTATGGCAGGTGTTATTGGAGGGGATGCAGACACTGCTCCCATCTCCTTGGTGCTGCTAGCAGCGGAAGTGGGATGGCTGCTAGTTGTTGGAAAGAGGCTGCATTTAAGTTTTGGGGCAGGAGGGCACTTAGAGCTCTCCCTCTGCCCCCTCTTTCACCCTGGCCAGAAGAGTGGCCACCTGCCTTTTCAGCACACTTTATGTTTGATGTGCTGGAAAATCTGTGTGTTTCTGTAATGCAATGTATATATTTACGTAATATATAAACATATATTCTGTAATATATGTTGTGCTTTTCTGAACAGTCAATGCAGACTGGCAGGGAAAACATAGATTTCTTTTATGTGGAGAAAGAATTACAGAGAATAACAAAAACAAAAAGTTGATTTAAGGGGGAGGAATAAATTGAAAGGAACAAATTAGGAAAGGGTATTGGGGTATTTCGGAAAGGATTGGATACCACTTGCTAGGAACAGACTAACAAGTAGGAAGTGAGAGCCTTCCTGATGCTCTTGATGGTGCTGGAGGACACAGCTCAGTAAGCTGACAAAGCTCATTTCAAACAATACTTTTATGCTCCTTCTCCATCCCTCCCCCAGAGCACTGGGCTTGGAAGGGACCTCAGGGAAGGATCACGGTCAGTGTCCAGCAACACATGTCAATATCAGAGCAATCCTTCCCTCCTCTTCTCCTTAGTTTGTATTTCCCTGCAAACCCAGCTTCGAAACTGGAAACTGTTCAAAATTTTCAAAATGTTTCAAGTGCCCTCATTTCACTTCAAAGCTGTTTCAAAGCTTTGCGTTTCGATTCAGTTTTGGTGTTTCAAGCTTGAAACGCATCAAAACACCTTCGAAATTGAATGTCCATTGAAATTTTGCACAACCCTAGTATCCACATGTTACTCTGAAAAATATGTAATGTCCCTGATCCTTTGTATGCTTTAAGTTTGTCTGTTACTTGAAATTAAAGGTTTTTTTTGTTGTTTTTTGTTAATTTTATAGAAATTTAAAGTTCAAGTTGTCAGCTTCCTTTGGAGTCATACTCAGAACAAGGTAAATGAAGGATCAGAAAATGTTAAAACGTTCAGTTTATATGTTAAAGATACTTTCCCCTCCCTCTGAAAATATTACTGTCAGTGTCAGGTACCTATTTTCTGATATATTTTCTTTCCTGTCCGTGCTACTGACTGACTGTTTCCCCCTCACCCCTCCACTGACTGAGCTTGGTGCCTGTCAGGGGTGTGAGATTTAGAGCCTTACGTATCTTTTCTGCTCCTCATCAGCACAAGAATATAGTGCAGGCAAGTACAGCTCAAGGTGACAGAAGTATCTTCAGCGTAGACCAAGAAATGGCCCGCAGGCTGGATTCTGTCCATGGGGCCACATCACCTGGCCCACAAGGCTTGCCACAGATCTGGAAATTTGATGGTGGCAGTATTAATTATCACAGTTTCAGTGGCACTCTGTACAGTGAAAGGATGGGTCAGTTTTCATTAATTTTACCCTTTGCAGTTGAGGATGCCTATATGGATATTACTTTTGATCTTCCCCAGGTGTACGTTACTATCTAAAGGAAATAATTAGGGCTGTGCTTCCTGGGAGACTTCATTACACATTAAAAAAGAAAGTCACAGAAGAATTTGACGCTCAGCTGCTAGTACATAAACTCATTTGGCATTAATGGATAGCCAGAGGGTTTCTGTCCCATTTTGCAGCTAATGTTTGCTTTGCTTGTGATATTATTGTCTCCTAGGATCCTGATGTAGGAATTTCAGCATACAAATCTCTGTCTGAATTTGGTTCTGAGGAACACACCATCCTTCATCTTCCTGAACAGGTATGTAACAGGGGACCAAAGCCCTGTTATGGAGAAAAGGCTGATGGGCAGGAGAAAATGACATGGCACCTTTTTAAAAGCAGAACTTTTGTGGCCCAGAGGGGTAAGGACTAACAGGAGAAGTGCTGCGAAAGAGCACAGTAAGAGGCCTTAGTCCTGGACCCTATAGAGAAAAGAACCCTGATCAGGGGAAGAAGGAAACCATGGCAGATGTACTCCAACAAACTGCTTCATCAGATGCTGCACTGAAGTTGAGCTCTGGGCTAAAACTGACTTCCAGACTGCTAACTGATGGAGCTGCAAATGGTCCAGGCCTACCTTTGGCAGAGATGGCCAGAGGCAAAAATGTTAAAGGGATAATAAAAAAACCCTTTGTCAGAGCTGCCTATCAGGGCCCAGATGATTGGTGAGGGTGGGACTGGACCACTATACAAGCTGGGCCAGGAAAGCAGGGGCATGGTGACCTGGAGTGGCAGGGAGGAAGGAGCTCTATGGCTGAGTGAGTAAGCTCTGGCCCAGAAGAGAAATGGAAGGGACACTATCAGAGGGCAGAGAAGTCACCCTCCTGCAGTGGGGGAGTGTGCCTAGATGGTTAAAATTTTGTTGAAAGTTATTTTTGTTCACTCAGCATAGTGTGTTTTGAGTTAGAGCTTTTGCTAGGAATGTACTGAGTTTGACCAGTGGTTTGGAAGTGGTTGAGAAGGGTGTTTGGAGGCCACACAGTAGGATGCTTCGGCACTCTGCAGCTGGAGCCCTGGCAAGGGGCAGGGATGCGAGGAGGGCTGTGGCTGAGAAGCTGAGACCCAGTTAGTGGGCAAAGTCTGAAGGCTACAACCAGAAGAAGAGGGCTAAGGCTGGGAAGACCTGAAGCCTGGACAGCAAGGCTGGCTTGAGTGGAGTGATTCAAGGAAAGGAAACCGAGTAAAACCTGTGAGGCATGGTGGTGGCTATGGGGAGGCTGAAGGCCACAGTTAATGCCTGTAAGGCCATAATTGGGAAAATGGAGGGGGGTGGGGATGGCTTGAGAGGCAATCAGTTTCACATAAAGGGAAAGTAGTACAGGAGGAAGATAGGAGTATGGGCAGATGCTGCTGTCTTCATGGCTGCTCACCCCAGGCAGCAGTAATGGCTCCTGTCCTGGGCCTGGGTTGAGGCCAGGGCCAGGGCCAGAGCTGCAGGAGCTGGCTGCCCTGGGCTGGTACTAATGTTCAAGTTGAGGCTTTTTTTCCTGATGTTGAATGGGGGGAAAAGCCCTCATCTTGGATTCTAGTAAATACAATAAATACTTCAGAGCAAGAACAGGTGCTACCTCCTCAGAAATGAAACAGAAAAGGAAAGGGCAAGACCACGCACAAGGTGGGAAATACTTGCTAGGTAGATAGGATCTGCCTGAGGAAAAATGAGCCACATTGGCTCCTAAGAGAGTTATAAATGAATTGATGGCCTGTTTTGGTGAGCATGGGTCATTGATTTATAGCTTCTGAAAGTGTTTGGGAGTGGGTTTTGATTTGTCTGGGAGTAGTTGTGGACATCAGCTCTGGAGGGCTGTCTCTCAGAGAATGGCCCACTGAACTCATGTTTAAAGTTTCTGTTGGGAAACTAACTTGCTTCTTAGATACTTTATGCTTGTTTTGAATACAGGTGCTATCTTGTGTGCTTCTGTGTTCCTAAATTTCAAGATATATGGTACTTAGCCTTCCCCAAAAAGGAGGCAAGGTAAAAAGAAAGTGATGTTAGTTGTTTAATGCATATATAGAGAACTGTTTCCTCTTAAATTTCTTCCTCAAAAATGTAAATCTGTACCCTTATGGAATGGAAGACTATAGAGTGCCACATGTCAGGTAATCTCTCCTAGTTATTTTTTTAAATAACCTTGTGAGAAACTGAGTGGACAATAATGGGTAATCACTGCTACTTCATGGCTATGCTAAATACTTCTGTATGTTTTGATTTCCTGCAGTATTGCAAAATTGCCTCCATATGGGTGCTACAACTGTGTATTATGAAAAGATTTTTAAATATCACAAATAACTTTAAAATTAAAATCCATACTTTACAGAAACTTATAAAGCAGTGTCTAGTGGAAACTTGGGTATAAACAAAATTTATTTTTTATCTGAAAACCGAAGAGACTGATTAAGGGTAAACCTCTAACCACTGATACAATAATAAATAATTGTGTGCTGGCATATAGTGATCACTGAACTCTGTGTACTGTTCCCTTTACATCAGAAAGAGAATCCATTTGTTTATTTAAAAGTATGATCCACTAAAAACTACTGCAGTCTTCAATGTACCGAAAAAAAAGACATTCCTGTGAGCCTTCTCCTTTCAGAAGGTGCTTTACAGGTTGAATTCTAATGTAAAATAGATCCTTTTCCTGAGTTGTTACAAAGAAATCAGACTAAGAATCAAATCCAAGACTCACTAGAATGAAGAGTATTACCATTCTGTTCCTAAATTTATTAAGTTTTACCACAAATGGTAGTTCAGATCCATGAGTCTCACTACTTTTGTAAATCTGTTCTGCACCTTCGGTCTGATAGAAGACAGCTGTTTACCTTCTCAGCTTAAAGACTAGTTGTTTGAACTAAAAGGTGATCGCTATCTTCATTATTCTGGACCATGAAGTTATATATGGATTTCAAGTGAGATATTTATTTCTCCTAGTATTTTATTTATGTTTTTTACTATTCAATGTGTTTGACATCACTTAGGCAAGACCAGAAGTTGATCAGCCAGAAGAGATGGATGTCACTGAAGAGGAAGAAGAGAAGGGGATGGACCTTTCTGTTCCTGGCTCTGCTTATATCAAACTTTTGTCCCTAACACCTTCTGTGATTTTACCAGGTAGTTTACATTTAGCGAAGAAACTATGATATAGCTTTATAACCTAAAGCTGCTTGCAGATGTGGAATCCCTCTCCCCTTCTCCCCCCCAATAGCACTTTATTTTAAACTCAGCACACTCCTGTGCCAAGCCCAGCTCATGCCCAGAAGTGGCAGGGTGCTACTTGCACCTGTCTTTTCCAATGTCTGTATGGATCGGGTGCTTTAGTGGGGCTTTTTTTGTGCTTTTGTCTAATAGCTGATTGAATCAACTTTAACTAAAAGCGCCAAAAAGCCATGCTGAAGCGCCCGATCTATACAGATGCTGCAGAGCCGGGTAGAAGTAATGCGCTGCTGCTTCCAGTAAAGTGTGTTATTTTATTTTTTTCCTATGCCTGTCAATACCCCAAATGATTATGTTAGGGGGATCCACTGAAATGGAGACTGTTGTGGGGCTGGGGCCTTATTTGGTTTGTCTTCCATAAAAATAGTATCCCAAAGTAGGTCACAAAGTTAAATAATAGTGTCTTACTTAAAGAAAAAAAAAAAAAAAAAAGCAGGGGTGTGGGGGTGGATACTGCATTTTTACATGTACCTTCTTTCCAAAATCCAGCTGCTGGAAATTAGAGTGTGCATTATATGTGAAGAATATGGCAAGAGCAGTTTCTCCTACTTATCAGGGGAAACTGAAAGTAAAGTCTGCCCATGATCCACAGAGAACAGAGTGGTGAGCGGGTGCTGCTACCTAGCTACTGCTACCCAATTATTTACCACAAGGAAAGATTCCTGCCCCCACCCCAGCTCCCTTCCCTCTTCATTCTGCTTTTCCTAAATAAGGTGTGTATCTTATTCCAGGGCATATTGTGTATGAGGAAATATGGTTTTGATATAGGAGGAAAGGTGCTAATGCTAGAGACAGGTGTTATGATATTACTTAAGAATACTATTTTAGAATTCTATGTTTTTCTCTAATTCCCTAGCTAAGGTTGGCTGCAAGTTACCAACATTGTTCTCTAATTATGATTTAGGCCTAAAGCGGAGAACTAGAGGAATCATGTCTAAAAGGCAGCTCTGTTTTTTCAGACATAAGACTGTACAAAATGGAAAGTTACAGGTTTTGTAAATTTGTTTTTTCTTGTTTGTTTTTTTAATTTTCTCAGTGCTGTTATGGTTTGGAGGTTTGTTTTTTGAATAACGTTTATGAAATGTTTTTCATACCTTAACTAACCTCAGTGTCAGGTGAAGAGATTGGGTGTGTAAAATGATAGACATCCTCTTGGAGTCACTGTATCTCTATAGGGATGGGGCTATGGACTCTGAACTGCTGCTGGATAGTACCAAGATCACGCGCAATTTTCTTACTGTTGGCTGAACTCAGGAACCCAGGTGCATCTAATGGAGGATATAGTTAGGCAGTTAGTATGTCCTGGAGTGTTTCCTAAAATCCCCATTACTGCTACAGCAGGTAAACTGGAACTTCCACAGTGATTGTTTGTGAGTGTTGGCTGAAACTTTACTTTTCCTGACTGAATCCATGACCTTTTTCACTTTTGTTTTGGTTTGATTCTTCCCCCTTCCTGCTGCCCCCGGCCTTCCACGCGCGCCCCCTTCCGCCCCCCCCCCGAAAAAAAGTTTTTAGGATTATCCTAGCTTCCATATCATTGATTTTTAACCAGGGGGCCATGGCACTGTTAGGCTCCCTCTACACATGCAGGTAAAGACACAATTAGATTTCATGCATGATCCACACAATTGCGCCTCCTCCTATGCCACATGTGCATGGCAATAGGCACAATTATGGGATCATACATTAGATCCAATTATACCTTATTGCTGGTACAGGGGGAGACAAATAGTGGGTTCCCCCTGCATTTACAAGAAATAATGGCCACAAGCTAGCAGAGAGCAGATTTAGACTGGACATTAGGAAGAACTTCTTCACAGTTAGAGTGGCCAAGGTCTGGAATGGGCTCCCAAGGGAGGTGGTGCTCTCCCCTACCCTGGGGGTCTTCAAGAGGAGGTTGGATATGCATCTAGCTGGGGTCATCTAGACCCAGCACTCTTTCCTGCCTATGCAGGGGGTCGGACTCGATGATCTATTGAGGTCCCTTCCGGCCCTAACATCTATGAATCTATGCATTGGCAAAAAGTGAGCCCCCATAGCTGAGAGACCACTTTGCTGAGGGGGTTCACAGCTGTGGGGGCCAGGTGTAGCCAGGACTGAGAGTCTCCATAACTGACGAGGCTCCCAGTCCTGGTTGTGCCTCATGGTGATGGTGATGCATCAGTTGCAGGACTCTCAGCCTGGCTGCTTGTACAGAGAGTGAGCCAGGAGTTTCATGCATGTCTGAGCCTTGGGGATCATGGCATCCAATGGAACCACTAGCTGCAGGGGAGGCCCTGCTATATCTGCAAATGAAAGCTCACTAGCAACCAGCTAAAGTTAGTACACAGTTTTGAAGTCTAACTTTATAGCTGGTTGTAGCTTTTTATTGTGTGATAGCTCCTTTGCGCATGTAGCTGGTAATTGCGCAATTAACCAGTTAATTGCATGATATCTGTATTGTGTAGAGGGGCCCTAGGTATGCAAACATGGGCACGTCTACACATGCAATTATGAATAAAATAAATAGTTTGAATAAAATCAGGAGCTTTTTGCTTTGGAGTTTTTTGCTTCTGGATGCACCGTTTGAACATACACCTGGGAGCGAAAAAACTCTGGAGCATATTGTGTTAGACTAGGGACAGACGTTACACACAAACCAGTTTAAGTGATCAGAAACTAGTTTAAACCTGTAACAGAACAGATGTTCAGTGCACGTAAACCAGTTTGAAAATGGTTGAAACCAGTTTGAGATAAACCTGGTTGAATGTAGTATCAGACTTAACTGATTTGGGTCAAACCGGTTTATGCAGTATCTGTCTAGACCCTTTGCTGGTTTAATTTAAATCTGATTCCCCAAGCATTCCAGCATGCTGTCTGGGCTGGGTGGGGCTCTCTGCTCCACAGCAGGGCTGGCCTCCTCCCTGTGCTCCCTGGCTGGAGCTCCGGCAGAGACTTGCAAGCACAGCAAGGTCAACTTGCTTCCCCATGCCCCCCTTGCCACCCCTCACCACTCACTGCTTAAGCAGAGATCCCTTCCTCCTCTCTCCCACAGTGCGAACCATAGCCAGAATGTGGTATGCTAGCTAATGCTGTGTAAGGCAAATAGGACAGTGTCTGCTTAGGGATTTTTGGAGCTAATGAACAGCTCACATGGTTGTCCCTGCATTCCTTCCTTTGGAAAAAGCTGTTTAGGAAGAGCTTGAACTAATGTGTGAGGCTTTGTTTTCTGATAGGGTGCTAAATGCTGATAACAGAGATGATAAATGCTCTGTTATCAAGGGAGGGGAGCCCTGCCTAAACACAGTGTCCTGCCAGGGCCTGCCATGCCCCCCTCAACTCTGCGCTGTGGAAGGGAAGGGAGGGCTTCTCTAGCACCCCCACTTTCTTGCACCCTCAGTTTCTAGCCTGAGCCACTGGAGGCATGTGCTGGCATTTTTTCAGTTCAGAGGGGATATCTGTGCAGTTACAAAGTGATTTAGCCTAGCCAGGTTAGACTAACCTGCAAAGATTGAATCAATTCAGGCTCAGGCTTGAATGTCTATCCCTAGCCTGAGAGTTTATTTGTGCAGGGAGCGGGCTGGCTGAGGCACAAGGGTGCTTCAGCAGGTGGGACTGTACCCTTGTGCCAGAACCAGCCCCCCCTGCTGCACATGGAGCCCAGTTGGAGCAGCCCTGGGGTGGCAAGCTGACCCCCTCAGGTTTCCTGCAAGCCCAGGGCTGCTCTGACCAGTCTCTATATGCTGGGGAAGGGCGGGCGCTGGCTGAGTCATGAAAGTGCTTCATCATGGGGCCTGCGTGCTGGGGCATCAGGGTGCTTCAGTGACAGGCTAGCTCTCAGGCAGCCTCTGCACTGAAGCAACCTCATGCCCCAGCCAGCCTCATTACCATCTACGTGTGTACTCAGACAACTAAAGCAATGCCACCACAGGGTACTACTTGTGTTTAGACGTACTACCTTGCAGTGGCATTTATTAATCTACTGCAACCTAATAGGTTTGGGCATCTAGATGGTGATGTTTTGCTGTGGTGCTAATTAGTCAGCTCTGCAGTAAATGTCTTGTGTAGATGTGCCCACGATTTACAGGATAAATCTAGAATTTTCAAATAGAAATCCATAGTTATGGTTTTTCTGAGTTCTTTGCAACAGAAAAAATGTTCTGTTTTTCTAGTGAAAAAAAATGAGTGAAAACTAAGAGCTGGCATTTTCTGAGGGGTGCCTAAAGTCTATCCAGGGTGCCTCATGTCTAAAAAGGTTGAGAACCGCTGCTCTGTATATTATTTTCTGAAGAGAGAAGCTCTTATTGCTATGGTAACAAGATATAAAATCTAAAGCACCTATCAGAATAGCTTCTATATAGGAATTACTTTTGAGTGAGGGTTTGTCTTCCCTTGCCTTTCAGGAGAAGATGGTGTTGACTCTCAAACCAGCTTGCAAGGGCCAACTCAGCTACATAGCTAAGAATCAAAAATGATATTAAAAAATGAAAGTTAAATATGAACCAAAACAAAGCAAAGACTTTCTGCGACACAAGCTGACTGTAGTTCCCATTTACTCTTATTGTATGGACCATGGGAAACTGGAACTGAGAAATCTTCCCTTGTCTGGGCCCTTTGAAAGAGCATGTTATTTGTTCAGTGGTTCAAAGGAACAGAGCCAGGAAGGGGAATGAAGGGATAATAATTGTCTGCACACATAAGCATCAGGGGTTTCACTAAATCCATTTGTCTCTGGATTGGCATTTGTTGGGCATTGTACATAAGCTGGAAACATACTATCGTATTTTTATTAAAGGTTCTTCCTATATAACAGTTCTAAAGGACAACAGTTAAATCCTTTGTTTTATTGTGGCATACTGTGTGTGCGCCAATATTTTGATTCATGGTAAATGTCAACAGTGGTTGCCTCTGGGATTTTTTGTTTACTTACTGGTCTAAAACTTTATGATGTATTATAATTTTTTTCAGAACCAGATCTTCTTTCATGAAGTTAGCTTGATTTCCAGTGTGATTTATGCCTTATCTATATCTGTAGGTTAGATTTGTTTACCATTATGACTAGAAGTAGCAGAATCATAGTATCTTCAAAATCTCTCTTTTAATTATAATTAATAAGCAATCTTAAAATGTGAGGAAGTACACAAGTAGGCATTACAGTAATGATTAGGCTATAAAACCTGATTTAAACTCCAACAGCAAGTACTGAGATGTTAAAGTAGCAAATATGCTACTAAAGTAGCAAGTATAGCAAGGGTCTTGGAACCAAGATTGAGTGCTCTTTCATCTTAGATGGGCTCTGATTCCTAGGCAAAACAGCATTGCATCTGGTTTGGAAACTTGCATGCCGAAGTTTCAAGCCTAATGTAAAACAGTTGTTATAAATCCCTTTAAAACATGGTTATAAAATGAAAACAGACTCTTAAATCTATCAGTGTTGTCAGGTGCTGGTATGAAGTTTGCTTCATGTTGGGATGCAGTAACACTGCACATGCACATTCGTGTGCACACACACTTCCACCCCAGGCCCGTCCCCTCCCCCAGCTCCAACAATAAAGGCTACTTAAGCTTATTTCACAGCCAAGCAATAACTTTACATTAATTCTTTATAATGTTGAACTCGGCTAGAATATAAAAGACTTAGCTTGAAAGCATACAGCTTTATAAACAGTACCAGAACTGTGTTCACAGAAATTAGAGTACTGGCTTTGTATTTTTCTAATGCTGGAAAGTCCTGCAGAAAAATATCATTTGAGAGAAACTTTTTATTCATTGGTCAATGTAAATTTAATTTCTGATTGTCCCTTTTTTCACTTTGAGCAAACATCAATGGCATAACCATCAAACAAAGAGTACATTGATCGACAGCTTGGAGAACAGTTCAGGCTATTTTTCTTTTGAGTCTGAGCATCTGACATCACTTATTCAGAGCTTCCTGAGCTGAAGTTTGAGTGGAGGTGAACATGGAGTCAGGAAGACTTCAGGAGTTCTAAATCCCTGACCTTGGAGCTTTCATCTGAATATGTACTTGCTGGAAACTTTAGTTAGGCATAACTGCCCTGAAGCACAGCTGTGGTTTTGGGTTTGTTGGAATTTTTTTTTGGTCTGTCTTTCTTTTCAGCCGCTGACCTTTGTCTTTCCCCCTACTTCCTCCAGCATTTGAAGAGTTTGCAGCATCACTTGTGAAACAAGAAATGGCCAACATGCCCCGTGGTGTTTATCATTCTGCACTGAGAAGAGGGGCCACACGCTCAGATCAAGGGAAGACTGTAGCAGGAGTTCCAAACTTCTTGTTGAAAATGTATGAGAGGAACAAGCAACCAGGTCTGAAGCCTGGCCTGGCAGGTGAGCTTTCATTGTTAATGGGTAAGTCACTTCCTTGATTAATGTTTCAAAAAATCTGGGTGCTGTACACTAAATGTTTAAAATCTATTAATGTCTGTGATTCAGGAAAGTTCTTAGACACATACCTAAGTCTAACCCATTTCATGGTAGCACTTAAGCACATGGGTATGTTAGAGTTAAGCGATATGCTTAACTATTGCCCAGAAGAAACTTTTTTTTGAATTTTAGAAAAGGATCAGTTTAAGCAACAGTCATATACTGTTACCTCTAATGCTCCCTTCACTATTTTCTCTGCTTCTTTCAAAAACCATAAGCTCGTTATCTTCATAAGGCTCTTAATACCAGTAGTCTGGGAGCTGTGAATCATGAAGTGATTTCAGAGCTCCTGTCCCACTTCTCAGTGTCACTCTTTGTAGACAAGCTTTTATATCTGTTAGATTTTTAATTGGCTTTAGAGGCATTTTCTTAAGCATTTTATTGCACTGTGTACCTCACATTTTTGCTGTATTCAGCAGTATTTTCTATTGATGCACTTACTTTTTTTTCTCTTTTTAAGCTGGCATGTTGTTATGTTATGATCTTCCAGTCCATATGGGCAAAGATGGCAAACCTATTAATCGATTTTTGGTCAGTAGGGGGCGCAATTTCCAGCAAATGTTAATAGCTCTCATTCATGAGGTAAGTGTTCTTGGCTTTTCTTCCCTTTTCAGAAATAATGTACTGCTTTCCTCTCTGTACTCCCTAAGGAGTCACATTTACTTATTTTAATTAGAAAATACTAGCTACAAGCTATGTAATGTTTTTAATGTACCATAATTAACTAAAGTTGCTGTGAGGGACAATTAACGTGAATAGAATGTGTAAATACATCTAATAAAATGCTCTCTTTGCTGAAAAGCTCCCTCAGAAGATCACTGGAGTAAATTGAAGCTGACATTCCCCCTTTGCCCTCCTCCACTCACCCAGTGGTTGTGTTAATCAGGCTACAGTGCTCTAGAATTGTGGTGTGTCTGTCTGAACAACAACTATGGGATTCTAGCATAGGGAGCAATCTCCACCTCCTCGTCAGAGTAATAACAACACAGCATATCTCTAAATTGTTTCCAACTTCCTGGAATATTATGCTGATGTGGCTGATCTTGTGCAGTGAACTTTGCTAAACTGGAGCTGTAACATGTAAATTTGTGTGGTTTTGGGAAAGGAACAAAATGATATCCAATTAATCATTACAGAAAAAAGAGCTTGTTAAAATCTTTCAGGGAATTTAGAATTATGGTATTATGCTTGATATAAAAACTGCAGAGGCCATTAAAACAAATAAGTGGTTAAGACAGGATATGGGGAAATGAATGTGCCTTTCCCATTTTTATGCCAGCATGAGCTTTTATAAAACCTAGTGCAAATGATAGTCTCTCTTGCACAGTTAATAAAAAAAGAAAAGTTAATGTGACCTGTTTGTTACTGCTGAGGTTTATTATGTGCATCTCAGTTCCCAGGTTGTAAATGAGAACGTCAACATTATATAGGCTTATCCTGGCATGTGTGAGATGGACAGAGTAGCATAGATGAGTATAGAGGTGCCTTGTATAGAAAATCGGAATATTTTTCCACTCCTAGAATAATCCCTGTAGGAATAACAATAAAATGTCCAGTTATCTTTATTTTAAGACTGCTGTCAGGACAGTGCCAGCTATTCTTTTGTTTGTACAACAGCAAAATAAAGGTTTAGGGTGACTATATAGCACAATATGAAATCTGTAACTCTGCCCAAGGCCCCCTTACTCCCCCATCCAGGGAGTCAAAGGCCAGTTAATGACCCCGTTGTTCTTTACTTCGTAAGTGTTAACAGTCACCTGTTTAAGTAACGATTAGTATTAATGTTCATTCCACTAATCAAGCCTAATCTATCTATGGCAATATTGCGATCTGCTAAAGCTTCCTATTTCACAGGTCATACTGCTCTACCTTCATGCCTATGCCTGGGGCACTCATTTTAATTTTCACCAGCTGGCTGGGACCAGCCTTCAAAATCTGGGACTGTTCAAGTCAAACTGAGACATATGGTCACCCTACTTAGATACAAGAGCTCTCATGTTTATAGGCTCAGCACAGCATGCTTATAGGCTTGGCAGTGCTACACTGGCTAGCACTACGGACGAAAGGGACTTGGGCGTCACGATTGGCCACAAGATGGACATGAGCCTTCAATGTGATGCTGCAGCTGGTAAAGCGAGCAAAACACTGGCTTGCATCCATAGATGCTTCTCAAGCAAATCCCATTCCATTGTACTTGGCCTTGGTGAGGCCGCAGCTGGAGTACTGCATCCAGTTTTGGGCTCCACAATTTAAAAAGGATGTGGAGAAGCTTGAGAGAGTCCACAGGAGAGCCATGCATATGATCAGAAGTCAGGAAAACAGACCTTATGATGAAAGGCTGAGAGCTATGGGACTCTTCAGCCTGGAAAAGCGCAGGCTCAGGGTTGATCTGATGGCCACCTATAAGTTTATCAGGGGTGCTCACCAGGATTTGAGGGAACATCTGTTCACCAGAGCACCCCAAGGGATGACAAGATCGAAAGGTCACAAACTCCTCCAGGACCGTTTCACATTGGACATAAGGAAGAACTTCTTTACTGTCCGAGCCCCCAAGTTTTGGAATAGACTGCTGCTGGAGGTGGTTCAAGCACCTACTTTGAACACCTTCAAGAGACATTTGGATGTTTATCTTGCTGGTATCCTATGACCCCTGCTGACTTCGATGGGCTGGACTCGATCTTCCGAGGTCCCTTCCAGCCCTAATGTCTATGAAATTTACGTTTTATTGTGTGGTTCCCTTTTCCTTTATATTAAGAGTAGCCATCCTCCTTTATACAAATAGCAGTTAGAAGTTCTTTTTATAGATGGAATGGGTAGCACCACCTGGAGATAAAATTGTTTGATGCTTTTATTTACAAGACCCTTATAACTTTGTCAGACTTCATCCAGCAGGGCTGAATTTTTCCATGCTGATTGTCTGCTTCAGGGCAAGATTTTTTTTTAATTTTTTTTTTTAAGTTTTTGGTGGAAACAGTTTTAGCTTTTTCTGAGAGTGATTTTCAGGAAAAATATGTTTTGAAAATATTCTTACAGCTGTTTTGTTTAGGAACCTAGCTCCTTTGTGGTTTAGAACAGGAACTTGAGATTTGGCTGGGGGCTTGCCTGGGTGTCAGGTATCTGTATTTTCTTTTGCCTGTGAAATTTGATCAAATGCATGTGCAGAGTTGGCAAATTTGTATGGCTGACCAAAGGCCTTATTTGCTGCTGTTTCTCTCAGTAAGTAGAGGCTGCTGTGGCATTGGGTACAGGAACTGAGACCAGGGAACCAACCTCCCTTGAGGTTGCCAGTGCCCTTTCTGAGCCCAGACATCAAAGAGGAAATAGAAAGTAGCCTGAGTGAAATAGAGCGCTGTGGAACTGAGGATGCATGGGTGGAAGTGGAAATGGAGAGATAAGACTGTCATGGAGTCTGTGCAGGATGTAAGGGAGTTAGGAAGGAAGAATGACTGGCAGGCACCAGATGAAGTGGAGACAGAGTCCAGGGAAGATTTGGGATATGGGAACCAGTTTGTGGGGGGGGAATGACAAATGGTGGGGAGGTGGCAGGGAAGAGTAGAAGCGGGGCAGGAAGACTTACTTGAAACCATAGCTGAAGAGCCTGGGGGAGGGTGGGGGAGTGATTGTCACTTAGGAGGGCTCATCTGGAGATTGGCCAAGGAGTCTGGGATTTCAATAAGGAGTTGACACGTAAAAGAGACAGGTAGGTGGGGTAGCAGAGGTCAAGCTGGAGGGAAAGGTGTTGGGGGGGGGGGGGGGGGGGGGCTTGGGGCAGATCAGTTTTGATCGAAACTATCCTCCAGAACTAGGAAATAAATCCAGGGTTCTCTATTCTCAACTGTCTTTTTTGGTGTCTGAAATCTATGGGTAAAGTGAGTAGTTCAGCTCCCTTTAGTGGCTGGCCACATGAAAGATGACAGCCTATTACAGCTTCTGGTTGCTTTGTTAGCACAAGTGGCAGAGATCTGTGCAGTGAACCCAGAGGTCCCAACACTAGTGATGAGCCATGAGCATTTCAGTATAATACCACATGATGGAGTTTCTGATTTTTTTTTTTCCCCCCCTCAGGTTGCTTTAAAAATAAAAATTGAATATTGATTTAGAGGGAATGCCAAAATGGTGGCTCCAGAGAGCTTCTCCCCACTCTCCAGAATCTCTGCCTAAGGTGCAAAAATTGCTAATTATGCCTCTGCTAAGTGTTGTACAGAGTATGATGATTACCCAGATCCAAGACAAGGTTTTTCCCCCCTTTCAACATTGGGGATGAGGGAGGGGGTGGGAAGGAAACCTCATTTTGGGTTTGTGTATGGTCTGGGGTAGGCAGCTGCTGCTGTGGCTCCAACAGGAGAAAAGGTCATAGCTAGGTCCCAACCCAGCCTGACGGGGAAAGGGGTTGTGGCACAGCCCTAATGGGAGGGAAAAGGGGCACGGTCTGGCCCTGATCCAGAAGCAGGGGTGCCTGGCCTGGCCCTGTGGGTTAAGGGGGCATAGCTTGGCTCCAACCAGCCATACAGGGAATGGGGTTTGGGTATTTGGTAAAGGGGAGGATGTCCATATCAATGGCCACTGCTCCCCTATTGCCAAATTTCTGGACCTGTGAGGAGCCCTGCAGGCCAGATGTGATGGCTCTGTGGGTCTCATTTGACCTATGGACTAGAGCTTGAGCTTGAGCTGCCCTATTATAGAGTGATTCAACCCACGCTTCTTTCTAATAAGTTTTATTTGGAAATAAATCAGTTTTATTACAATGCATGTTGGCCTGCAGTTTTTCAGGTTAAAAACATTATAAGGATTTTGTAATTATTTTCATATGTAAGCTCTACAAATCCAGGCAATTCAGAGTAAAGGGCAAAGTTGAAAGAAAACCAAACATATTTAAGATATAAATGTACAGTAAAGTCTTCTAAATAACTTTAATTCTGCTGTTTAGTTACACCATGAAATAACTATACAATTATTTAGTATATAATTGTTTGTGTAGACTCAGTTTAAAGGTGAGAGTAATTTTTTTCCTTTTTGCATTTTTTCTCATTCTGTTGCTACAGAGTGGAGGTTATTTAGCCATATTTGTGTGAAGTCTGTCAGATAGCAGGGCAGGGTGGCACGTTAGAGACTAACTCATTCAAAGAGGCATAAACTTTCATAGGTGTCAGCTGCCTTTGTCAGATGCTCTGAGTTGGCTCCCATTCTGAGCAAAGTGACCTAATCAGGCTGCTCATTACACTAAGCCCCAGGATCCAAATTCTTACTGATAGAATAATAGGCCTGAAGTTGACATGTACATGTGTTCCATGTACACGCAGCATTTAAAGCATTTAAAGTCTGCAGGGCCATGAACTGAGGCGGGAATCCCCCGGCTTTGCAATCCCTGCCTCTGCTGTCCAGCTGGGGAGGATAGCCTCCCAGAGCCCAATTCCCAGTCCCTGGAGCTTTGCGATTCCTGAGGGACTGGCCAACTTGGGGAAGAAGGAGAAACTGTGAGTGCTGCTCTGCTTCCCACCCAACCCTGTCCCAACCTGGCAGTCCCTGGTTTGGGGAAAAGTCAGGGAGCAGCTGTTGCTGCCCTGGTCCCCTCCGGGACCAGACCAGGAGAGAAGCATACAAGCATTCACTCTTCTGTGAGAAACTCTCAAAACCTGGAAAATCTCCTCCCAGAAACAATCGGGACTCATGGTAGAGGTGATGTCTTTATTACACCAACACACCAACACAAGATATCACCTCTAGCATGAGTCTTGATTCCTTTTTGCCTCTAGACCAATACGGCTACAACCTGAATACCTTCTCCCAAAAGGGGCATTTTTCTCCTGGGGGAAATTTAGTGAACGCTTGAGCACCTATTTTTGTCAGGAAAATGGTGCTTCTCCTGGTATAAATGTAATGTCTGCATGGATTTAGGACTGATTGTTTGTTAAGAGTACTTGGCAAGAAAAGTTTAATGAGCAGTACGGACAGGTCACTTTGCTTGAAACTGAAGTAAATTCCCCAGCTCAACTCATGACTGGATTGCAGGGTTGAGCATTTAGTTAAAATGTTCATTATAAGTGTAAAAAAAAAAAGAAAAGAGAAAAGCTACAAGTTTCATTGCTGAAGCTATCAAATGGCAGCAGGTGGGTGACTGGGGAGCATATTTCTGAATGAAAATTGGGGAGACTTGTAATCAAGTAGCAGTTTTGAAACTTTGTCAAGGATTTTAATCAGTGATATCTTTTATTGGACTATCTGTGTGGTTGGGAGAGATTTAGGCAGTGTTTTTAAGGTTCTTCTTCAGGTCTAGAATTCTTTGCATTCAAAAGCCTGTCTAAGTCTGTCCCAACCCTGCAGTTGGTCCAGTAAAAGATACCACCCAGAAAAATCCTTGCATCCTGTATACTTCCCAGACCAACACAGCTACCACATCACTTTCACAGTTATTCAGTATTCCCTGTTCACAACACAAGGATTCACTAGATACCAGGTTGTTACTAGATTCAGGCACAGTTTTCACTTATATCATGTAGCTGGGTGTTCCTGTCTGGACTTACCTTTGAGTTTTAATACTTTATTTTCTTGTTCTTCCCAATCATTTATTTTGAATATAATTCTTTATACTTATTTCTCCCTGGATGTTTTTCTCTACCTTATGGTGACTGTTGTATTTAAAGTAATTGTAGTTATAGCCTATAAAGAAGGCTTAAAGTCTAACACAACTACTTTATTTTGTATTACTTAGTGTTATAGTTGCAAGTAGACACTGTCTAGCCAAGGTAAGTGTAAACATGAAAACAAAGTGTTAGTTGGAAAAAATTAATTTATTTTATCCTCTACTGAGAAGATCCAGTGAATGTCACTTGGGCAGTAGAGGGTTTGCAGTTATCACAGTGGTACACCCAGGTTTGTCTCTTTGGAGATCTATTGTGTGCTCCCCACAATGGACTTTCGACACCCAAGTTATTTTTTATACATCTAATGGGATATTAACTTGAGCAATTGTATGAAAATAAGCTATGTAATTGAACTTTTATTTTTAATGTGTGTGTTTGTAAATCAGACTGTTGAAAAGTGGGGTTGAAGCCACCAACATTTTGGGGGGCTTTTTGTGAGATTTATCAATGTTCAGAGTTGCCAAACGCTGAGTAAGGAGACTTGAGACTCTCTCTCTTCCCGCGTGCCGCCACCCCCCCCCCCGCCTATTTGGACTTGCCGTATTTTAGTACATTAATTAAAAAATACCTAGGCAGAATTTTTTACCACTGCACTTTTTGTATTAGCATTTTTACTTCATGTAACCTTTTGGATTCTTCTTTTGTTTATTTGATTGTCCTATGATATTGTCTAAGGGCAATAACAGTTCAAAGTCTTTACCTGTAGTTTGACTTATATTTGGGCAAGACGTATTTTTTTCCTAAAATTGAACCTGAAACTTGGGGTCGATTTAGATGCAGTCTACTCATAATAAAAACAACATGGTAAAATGATTATGCAGGAGGGAAGAACATTAAACAACTTTTCTTATTTGTAAATATCTGTAAAATAAAAGCAAGTAAAAAGTATCAGTGTTTACCTGCAGTTTAAATCTAGCAACAACAGTAGCACAAAGGCAATTTGCTATTGAACCTTGAGAGACTAAACTCTTACTGTTCATCTCCTAGGTGCTATTCTAGTTGAAGCATTAGATGCAGGTCTAATATCTGTCAACAAGCGTAGATTAAGATGCACAGGATTTTTTTTCCATGTTATTTGAGCTGGTTTCTCATGGGAGGCAGAACATACCTTCAATAAACAGTGATGTGTTTGAAGGATTGTATTGCTCTTTACTGGTCACTGGTGACTAGCAGGAGCAGCTCATCTCTCCCACAGAAATGCCCACACACAATTTTGTTGTTCGGTAAGCAAAGCATGGCAGTGGGCCTTTGAAAGGACGTTGGAGTTACTGGAGTCACGTAGGTCAGAGGTCACTTAAATCATGTTCTGCTTTAATATTTTCTAAAGGGCCTACCTCCTGATGTATCTGGGATGGTGTTGTGCAAGAAATCTCAGAGTCTTATCACCATCACCTGGGCTAGATTAGCCAGTAATTACCTGCGACTGTTTCAGCAGTTTGGAATCATTTTTGCTCAGGGGTTTAAGGGAATAATCCCTTTTAGGCTTCACTTGTCTTTATTATGAAAATGAATCAGTAGGAACAGTCAGATATATGTTCACATCATGGCCCATATGTTTTGATGGTTCTGTAAATGTAGGTGTTGGGTTAGAGGCTTTAAAGCTGTTAAGAGTTAACCCAGCTACTGATCTTTTTATTTCTTTAATGGAGGTGAAGTGGATTCTGTTTGTTACATGTGAATGGCATTTGAAGCCGTCTGCTTATGGTACAAAAGCACAGCAAACTGGTATCTAAATCCCTGATTCCTGGAGCATCTTTCAAAAGATTACATTTCTGCCAAGTTACTTTACATTTCTGCCTAATTTAATCTTTTTTTTTTTCCATTGGAAAGAAATGAATTTTTAGGATTAATAAAAACAACAATATTTGTATTGTAGTATTGTAGTTGCAATACTGGTCCCATGTAGAAAAGGGGGCCACTTAGATTATCAAGTCTTTGGACCAGGGTGTGAAGGTTTATACAGTGGCCAGCACAATGGCGTCCTTCTCTTTGTACATATGGCCCTATACACACATGTAAAAACATCCCTGCTCCAGAGAATGTACAGTGTAAGCAAGCTGTATTATGATAAAATGACTTTGTGAAACGGGCACATTCCTCTTGCTCATTTCTGGGATGATTTGGTTTTTAATGTAATCACAGGGTTTAAGGATTTATTTGAAATATATAAAAGTGGAAAAATTCAGAACAATGACCAGAGTTCTGTTTTAATGTACTTTTTGTGCCTTGTTATTGTGATAGTGTATAATTTCAGGTTAAGTGCTTTTTAATCCCTATTCCCACAATTGGATGTAGTGGCAAGGAACCCAGCATTATTCAGTAAACTGCATTATTCAGAGTTGAGGCTGTTTCAGCAAAGTTCTTGGACTGTGATTTATGGACGTATCCATGTACAAGAAGGACACTTCAGCATGTTTAAGCACTTTTCTGAATGGGGTCCTATTTGGATGGTTTGTTTAAGGCCAACAGGAAACTCATGGCAGGCTGTAACGGAATATAACTGTGCTAAGAAATTTATGCAATTAAAACCAGAGTTTAATTTACTAATCTCAAAATGTCTTGTGTGCCCTCTACTGGCTATGCATCAGCAGTGACTAAACAAACTTGATTCATTAGAATCAAGTAGCAGAGCCAGGGCAAATTCCAAGAGTGAAAATTTATGCAGATCGCTTTCTCTGGGTCAGGCTTTTATAGAAAGGGATCTTATTTAAACCAAACTGACCTTTGTTTGGCAGAAGCTTGTGGCTGCATTCATGCCACACTGTTTTACAAGCAGTAAACTAATAATTAAAAAAGACCACCCCCCGCGCACACACCCAAACCCCAAATCCAGTAACGTACAAAACCAAGAGAGCAAGTCTCTTGTAACTTTCTTTCCAAATCTCCTTCTCCTGACTTGTGGTCATGCAACTTCTTTGCTTGCTTGTCCTCTGAGAGAAATGCACCATATGCCTTTCAGCTGTATGTAATTATCAGTAGTTTCATCTGTATGTAATTATCTCTCAGCTGGTAGTATTTTCCTGAGTTGCTTCTATACCCAGGTAGGGAATTCTTCTCCAAAATTGTAGGTTGTCATCTTGTATGACAAGGTCTTCTCCTAGGACTACTGCCAGAGCAAGGTGTGGCAGAGTTTCCTGATCCCCTAGAAAGGGTTCTAAAAAACTCCTGTGCCTATCATTAACTTGAATACCAAAAGGACATCAACTTGCCGATATTAACAAATCCATGAAGTTTCAGAGACCACTGAGATGAGGTATCTTATGGCCAGGTTATTGAATCTAGCTTTTTATGAAGCTTTGTCCATCTAATGAGAGAACAAAAACATGTGGCTTGGAACAGCTGTTCCTAAGCTAGAATAAAGAATACCAATAATACCTGACAGATTCTCCAATATTGTGCATTGTTCATTTTCAATTTTTGTTGAACATTCCCAAAAAACCTAATGTTTGAAAAGGACGACTGGTTCATTTTTATTTTTGTTTCCTTACAAAATAACTAAATACTCTTTAACAGTTTTACTATTCAGGGACCTCTGACAACTCCAATTATGTGGGTTGTATGCATTGTGTCACCTACAAGACTGCTGATAACATGGTATGCTCAAATAGTACTTTTGATTCAAAGGTATCAGGGGACTTAAGAAAGAGCATTCCTGCTGTCATGCGAGGACCTGGTAGGCTATAATGACCAGCCCTTGCTCCCAGGAATAGCAATGTGGATTTTGCTTTGGCTTCAGTCAGTATGAGTGACTGCACATACACTTGTTAAAACTGGTTTCAAGATAGAAGGATTGAAATTTCTGTTGAAGGTAAGGGAAAGTAGAAGAGCTGAACAAGATAAATCACAAAGATACAGTAGGTGAAACCATGTCTGAGATGAAAGCAGAGGGAAAGAATGGAAGAATCGATTGACTTGAAAATGAGTAGATAGTCTCTCTTAACTTGTAAGGTGAACAGTTTGAGGATGATTGTATTGAGTAGAGGACAGAAGGATGTCAGCCAAACAAGAAGTCAGAATATGTAATTATTTATAAAGAGTTACACAACCTTTGTAAGTAATGTGTAATTATTGAAAGAGAGTTACAAGAGAAGAAAAAGGCAACAATTCTGATTGTGACGGGAAATGCCAATAGCACCTTGACAAATACTGAGAAAAGGTGCTGTTTAATGGGTTTTGTCAAAGATTGAGGATCTGATTTAAGAGTTAAAAGCTTTTCTGGGTTTTTTTTTTCTCTTTATGGTCTTCTGGTTGAAGTAAATTATCTCCATTTGCTTATTTAAGGCTGTAGGCTGATCAACTTAATTAGTACTTAATTAATATGTCTGGCTGGCTACAGGGAAACTGGCTACAGGGTAGGACCCAGAGAGTTCTTATGAATGGATCTGTCGTCCTGGCACTAAGTGGCCAGTGGTGTCACTCAAGGGTTTGTGCTTGGACCGGTCCTTTTCAACATCTTTATCAATGATTTGGATGGGGGAGTAAAAAGCTCACTGGCCAAGTTCGTGGATGACGGGGATTCGCCGCATAAGGACGTGGCCCACTGCAACCCGATGACATCCAGGAGCCTGCCAAAAGAAAACCCTGGCAACTTAGCCAGACTGGGGTTCCTCCTTGCTTTCACCTGCCATGACTTTGATGTTTTACTGAGTACAAGGAGGGATGGTGTTCACCCAGACTGACCCAGCTGTAGGCATCTCCAGTGGGTTCGGCTCTGGGAGAAAAAAACACAACAATAAAAAGAAGAAAAGGAACAAAAACTTGTCCAGCAGGTTTAGCTGCTACCCTGCCTACAGCCCACCGGCTCTTGCAGCTCTTGTAGCTCCTGCCACACAATCTTTATAGCCAAATCAATTAACTGAAATGCTGCCGCGATAATTGAGAGACTGTGGTGGCGATTAACACCCGTTACGAGTAATGAGCTCCGCTGAACTCTCAGATCAATCGATCTGTTGCCCCATTCCCTGGGAAGTTCTCCACAAATGGAATGTTCAGCCGGTCCATGCTAAGAGCTGGGGGGCTGGACCCGATGATTTGCAAGGTCCCTTCCAGCCCCTAACAATTTATGAATCTATGAATACTACTAATATTAGTATAACAGTACTATTGCTGTGATGTGGTTACTTTAAGCCCAATTATTGACATTCAGAACTCATTTTTTAATGTTAGGAACATTGGAAGATAATTGATGAAGTAAATGAATTCAGCCAATTTTCTTGGTTATGTTTTCTATGTTTAGGAACTAGAAGAAACCACTGGAGGTGTCAGTAGCGTAGGAGCTTGGGTTCATTCAGCACTGGAGTACTTTCCATGTTGAATTGTGCCTGCTGTCTCAGTGTAATAAAAAAGGATAACAACACCCTTCTGGATTAAGCTTAGCAAGATTTGTTACTGAAGGTGAGCTTTAGACCAGATATGACGACAGCAAGAGGGGGAGTTCTATAACTTTGAGAATTTGGCATGTTCTTTTAATTTAAAAATGAAAAGTGTATACCTTAAAAAGTGGATACTGAGACATATCCTGTCTCGCCTGTCACAGGCCAGCTGGGCACTGTGAGTGTATCAATTTTATTACAGGCCAACTGGGCTGTTTGATTCAGTTTCGGATTGAGGCGGCAAAGTTGGGAGTGAAATAAAGACAAATTTATTATAGCTTACACACATACAACAGTTAACAGAAAGATAAATGCGATAAGCAGATAATGTAGTATAAAGAGCTAATAGTAAATAATAACACAATAACAGATAGATAGATCAATCTGTCGCAGGCTAACTGGGCACTGTGAGGGTGTCAGTCACTGGGCTGTTCAACGCAACATATAGACCGACATGGGTTGGCAACTTATCGATAGTCCCTCAATGCCAGGTGCGCGCCAAGTGATTCCAGCGAAGTCAGGCATCCCCGTTCGACTCTGTCAGAGGGATTACTGGGGAAGATGCCTAGGGGAAGGACAGTAGAAATAATTTGACACTAGCAGTAAAAAAAAAAAGAATTCTTTCTGCCTGCTATGGAGTTTTTTGAGACATCAATTCACAGCAGTCATTTTAATTACAGAACTCATTTTTGGTATGGCCCTGAAAACACAGATGTTAAGGAGGGGGAGAGGGGCACACCTCAGGAACTTTCTTTTAATAAAATGTTGCTGTAATTAAATTTCCAAGTGGGGAGGTAGGGGCAGAGGGAGAGTATACTGTTTTGGTTTCTAATATTTGATTAGCTTGGGATGTAATCAGACAATAAACTTCTATACGCTAAATAATAATATGCCATTTCTGTAATACATACAATAAAATTGCTGTTCAAGAGAGACCATGGTTTTTTATGATGGAGTTTCACATTCTTTAGTATCAATATCCCACTTCTCCTAGGCTTTATCTGTTGTAGGTATACACAATTATGGGTATTTAGGCCCAAGTCCATCAAAGTTGTTAAGCACCTTCTTGATCCTGAGTGATTCAGTAGTCCTATTGCTACATACTTGATTACTCTAGGATGTTACAGTATTACATACAGCTATAATAAATGACCTTCGTTTAAGCTTTATGGCCAGGAAAGGGAGACGCGACCAATGGATATGGAGAGCCAAATAATTTACTGGCCGGTAGAAAATTAAATAATTACTAAGTCAGTACATCTTGTATTGTTTTCTGTTGTGAAATTTCCAATTTTAAATACTACAATTTTCAGAGCATGCTGAAAAAGCAAATATGCCTTTGTAAATTAGTATTTGTTGTGAGAGTTAATGCAGGAAAAGGTTTTATGCTTCAGTTTGAGAGTATGCATGTGCATCAGGCTGCAGACTGAGTTCGTCCTTTAACGCTGACCTTTTTGTAAGTTCATTGTGCAGTTGTAACTGGCTATAGACTTTCCTAGAAAATTGTCCAGATTTTTGTAATTTGGAAGAGGTTTTTCCAGAACAAATTATTTCCTGACTGCTACTCATGTTTGAAGAACATGGTTGCGTTGAAAACTGCCTCCTTCCCTCCTTTTATGCTGGAGCTGGTGGTATCTAACATGAAGCCAGAATTTTTTTTTTGTTTATTTAAAAAGAGCTCAATATGTTTGTGTCAGGCTATGTTGCACGACTGCAACTATCCTGACTTACATACCTCAACCTTTGTTTCCAGCTTAAAACTCACTACTTCGGGTTAATCTTCCACAGATGACTTCCTTGTGCCACTTACTTCATTTTTGTGTGTAACAGCACTCCTAAAGTAGTATTTGTGTTTTTAAGGCAGACAAAAGTACTCAAGAGGTATGGTAAACACCAAATTAGTGATGCTTTTTCTTTGTTCTGTTGCATCCTTAAACCCGCCCCCCTACAAACACTTGCTTAGTTTAGGTATCAATCCTGCACACCCTGTCAGTAGTGATTCCACTGATCTCTGTGAGATCATTTAATTGATTGACTCTATTGATCCATCTTGGGGTTTTCTATGATATGCTTCGCTATATTTGAGTGCTGTTGCTCACTAACCACAGTAGTAATTATGGTACTTGGATGTTTCCAGTGTCAGACCATTAAATTGTGAACTGCCTTGAATTCAGACATTCTCTCCTGTTTGTGAAAGAACTATCGTATTTAGGGCACAGCACAAATTATCATTGTTTCCTCTGACCTTTCCCTTCTGTGACCAAAAGCAGTTTAACTTGAAAAACAATTCTAGTTGGCAATATTCAGATGTCTAGATTGATTATCCTTGGCTTTACTATTGGAATTTTTTGTTTTGCGGGGGAGAGGGAGGGCAGGGAGGGAGATAAGAATAGTACAAAGAAAATACAATCATTGAATTATAATGCTAGAGAGCTGGCTGTGAATTACACTTTTGGCAAATTAATTCTAAGAGAGTTGTCCTTTCTGTTTATGTCATACAGGTTAACATACAGCCTTCTGAATGGTACCGCTCTCTCCTGCTCCCTCAGTCTTGGCTTGGATTTATGAGCAGAACATACCATGCAGTTTTACAGGTAGTTGGAGTGATGTGCCCTTTTCTGTATTTTCAGTTTTCCCATCAAGCAATTGAACTGTAAATATCAGCCACAATTCAGTAAAATGAAACCTGCATTTTAACTGTAAAATTTAAAATAACAAAATATAGACAAGTCTCCATATTAAAGGTTTGGTTAGAGTTCAGCCAGTGTTGGAGGTACGTTTTGACAAAGGTGCTGATTTGGCTGAAATACTGGGACTTTCGGAACTGTACTTCTCTGCTGAGATGCTTGTCCCAACTGTGAATAATCCCTTGAGCTGAATTTTAATCAGTTATTCTTTGTGGAAAGAAATTATCTGAAGACGCTGGAGAGTATGACAAACTAGATGATGAGGATGTGAGAACCCTGAACTCCTTCAAAAAAGTATTGCTTAAATTTTTATTTTTTTTCTCCGCTTTTCTGTTTGTTTTATTTGAGTTTTAGTCGGAATTAACAAGAGAGCTGCTGTCATACTCTGAGCGAGAGACCAGACTACTGTTGTTTCTGAGCCATTCCAAGCCAGGGTGAACTGAAAATTTCACCAGAAAGTCTCTTCTGATGAGATTATCTGGTCTAATTTCTTGACCAAAAAGATTCTGATATACTTTGCACACCAAATCATCTATAATATTTAGAGCAACAGTTTTCCTTTGAAAGCAGTGAATAGCTTGCTTTGTCTTGCTATCTTGGATGATTCATGTTTGTCTCCCCACATGTGTCAAGTGATACTGGCCACTTCCACAGTGTCAGCAACTCAGACTGCTGAGCAAATTCCTCAAATTTTAACTTTTCATGGTGGGATAATGTAACAGAATTTTACCTTATGAGAGTTGGCTAGGCAAGAGGCCATTTTCAAAATAAATTGTTTTAGTTAGTAGCAGAATGTCAGATTTAAATGCTTGTTAAAAAACAACCTACTTTTAAAATAACTATTTAAGGTCTGAACTTCAGAGAGTGTCAGTTGGTGCTTTGTTACTCTCTTGTTTCATGCTTCCACTTCTGACTCTATTTCATAAGCACAGCTTTTACTCATCTGGCTACTGAAATCCTCTCTAGGATTGACTGGATTGTTGGAGTTTACCATTGTGACTTTGAAGTTTGCTTCTGTGTATGCATACTTTATGTTTAAAAGATCTATTATTATTATGATTACATTTCAGGCTTCTATAGCCCTGTTCATCTGCAACTGGCAAAAAGCTTTACAAGTATAAATTAATTAGTTCACGTTGCTAACATATCCCTGGGGAGTAGGTAAGTAGTAATATCCCAGTTTACTAACTGGGCACAGAGGCTAAAAGATCCTAAAGACTTAATCGTGCTACCCCCTGATGACCACTTTGTTTTCCCCATTCCAATTTGCCAAAACACTTATGTGCTAACAGCAGGGGTGTCAAAAATATGGCCAAATCCAGATCAGAACCTCATGGGGCATGGTGTACACCTGTAGCACAGGGCTGGTGCAGAGGCCAGATCCAACTCATGGATCTCCTTCCCTTCTGCTCTCTCTTCCCTAGCATACCTGATCTAGCAGCTGCTGCATGTGGTTTGGGACCTGTGCTGTGGAAGTGGGAGGGGAAAGGGAAAGGGGTCCATGGGCCTGGTCCAGCCCAGGGACAAGACTCATCTACCTTGTCGGGCCAGATGAGTTTTACACCCCTGACTTTATGCAAACAAAAAAAACCCCTTGTTGCTTTCAGTGAACCTCTGACATGCTAAAGCAGTTTGCAGAGTTGGGGGCAGCATGCTTAGCTTTCAGGATCAAACCTACCTGACTAAAATCAGACAGATCTAGATTTAATGTGCCTTGGGGAATTGGAATGGACTCCAAACACATCCTTAACTTTAAGCATGTGTTTAACACGTTGCTGAATCCAGACCTTCGTGAGAGTAGTCAAGCTGAGAAAAGAGGAGTGCTGACTCCCAGTCCTCAGGGGAACAAACTTCCTCTTTGCTTAATAGTAGATGAGAGATTCAGATTTTGTGAATGACATCAGGATTTACTCTCAAATTTTCACAAAAACGAATTCCTAACAGTGCTGAATATTCGAAAAAAGATGCTTATGATCTGCTGTTTTTAAGAGCCTTGCTGGAAAAATACATGTCTCAACCCAGTTATGATGACCAATAGTTGCTTTAGGGGTTAAAACTAAACCTGCCCACCCTTACCCAGTCTCCTACTCTGGAGATTTGCCTAACACCTTCAGATCAGTCCTCATCAGATGCCAGAAGCACCCTATAAACCAGCATTTCCCCACCTTATTCACCCTGCGGCACACTTGCATGGCCTCCCCCACCCCACGGCACACTGGCTGAGCAGGGGAAGATGGGCATGGTGAGCGGCCAAACACTGCAGACCAGAGGGGGGTGGAGAGGTGAGCAGCAAAACGCTGCAGAGCAGGGTTGGGGAGAGAGGGGAGGGATCAGGTGGCAAGTGGCTGAATGCCACAGACTGGGAGGAGGTTGTAACGTGCGGTGGGAAGCAGGTGGCACAATTTGAATCACTAGATGAAGCCACAACCCCTGCCTGTCTGGCTGCCCACAGCAGCAGCAGGGGGGGGAGGGGGGGCATGGGTCCAGCCCAAAGTGCTGCAGCACAATGGTTTATAGCAGCGTTCTCCAACCAGTTGGGGAACGCTGCTATAAACCATTGTAGTGAATCTTGGAGTACATCCTTTAAAGTACAGCTACAGCTGTCATCAAGGATTGCAAGGAGAATGGAGTCATTTCAAGTAAAAAGAATGTGAAATTCTGGTTAAAATGATATATTTACTAAATGATGGTTGTTGCTGTCATGTAACCTTGGAGGTAGTTGGATTTCAAAGCTGCTTTCATATGCTGTTCTTTTTGGTCCATGATTAAGAAGGACTTTTTAAGGGTGCAAATGAAGCATGAAGAGGTTGGAAGTTGTTCCCTTTATTTTTCCTGGGGTCGTTTCTGAGGCAGAACTGCTCTATTTGAAGTGCTTCATTGGCTACATGCTTCTGTATCCTCACTTTTTGAAGCACTTTACAGGCACTTGGTGAACTTCAAATATTACATTTGTCCATACCCTAAGTAGCTTTAACCATTTAGCTGCATCTGCAGCTGCCACCCCCATTGCTCAGAATAAAAAAATTACAATGGTTTTGCTTAATATATTATATATTACAGTGGGGTATTATGTCAAGAACAATCGGGTCCAATCATGAAGTGGCCCACAAGGGAAGGGTTACATCCGTTACGCAAGGGTTCCCCACAGAAATCTCATGATTATTACCCTTTTAAGATCTTCTGATTTATGCTGTGCTTTGGCAGGGGAGACAGGCAGAGCTGGAGATGCAGTTAAAACATGGAAAAGAGGATCTTGAAGAGGTGCAGTACAAACAATTTACAGCCTGGCTCTGGTAAGAGAATGACTGTCTGCTCCTCTTCACTTGTAATGTTGAGTGAGGCTGGCAAAGGAGGAGGGGAATACTTCAAAGAATTTAATGTTACCAGTTTAGCTGTCTGTATGAGCACTAATGGAAGAAAAACAGATATGATCTCTAGCTTTCAGGGGGGAAAAAGAAAAAAGAGAGTTTCGGGTAAAAGGTTGCTGGAATACACAGTAGCTATCCCTTTGCAATGCCTGAAAACTTATGACAGTAGCTGGAGGTTTGCATCTAGTTTGTCCAACCTTTGGATGGAAATGATGCCAACTTTAATGAATGACTTGGTACCATATCAGGGCTTACACATCTATTACATTACAAAGGTCTCTATGCACACCAACAATATCCAAAGTAAAAATAGTTCTTGCAATGAGAAGATATAGTTATGGTCAATAGGGAACATGTAATTTGTATCTCTGTCTTATTTAACTAAGGCTGAGCCAGGGGTTATTTAACAAGATGTAAAGTAACTAGATACAATAGAACAGACTGGAGAACCACGTCCATCTGCAATCTGCTTCTATCTTTAGCTTTGTGGGCCAGATCAGGGCTTGTCATGGGCCAGATCTGGACCCACCTAAAGCACTGGGACAAGCAGCAGTAGCATTAATAGGGTCCACGTAGGTTAATGCCACCATTGCTCATCCAGCTACTGCCAAAAAAAATAAGTCCCCAGTGGGGATCCATATCTTGGATTTTGGTGGCAAAGTTAATGATAATGGCATCAATCCGTGCAGCTCCCTAAGTCAGCAAAGTGGGTTAGACAACCATGGGGATTAATGCCACCACTACCCACACCACTACAGAAATCCAGGCACCTCCAGGAATGCTGTGGGCCAAATGACTCAGCTCCATGGGCCAGATCCAGCCTACGGGCCACATATTTTATAACTTATGGTATGAAAAGAAAAGCTTTAGCTTTCACAGAGGTACAGAATCTGCCTTAGCCCCTTATTTCTAGCATAATCCCTCACTCATGTTATCCTAAACTGCACTAACATGAACAATTGAAAATTCATTTTGTACATGTGCATATTTAAAAGGCAGCTTGATAGATGAACTCAATGGCTCAATGGAAGCATGTTAAGTGTCTCCTCAGGCTGCTCCTTGAGCCCAGTCCAAGCAAGGCGCTGAATAACCTCTTTTGACTTTAGAACAAGGCCAGAGGATGGCTTCACACAGAGGGACCTACTAGGCCTTTACCAGCGTTTCCTACTTCTCAGTCTGGCCCTGACTTTGTTCTGACATGAACAAGATAATAGAAGATTTTTACTGTTTGTTGGGGGGAGGGAGGTTTGCATCATTTCTATTTAATGTTCACGTAAAAGATTTCAACTTAAGTGAGTTTTCTAATGACAGTACTCAGAAATAAATATTGTGCTTAAGAATGAAGAATCAATTTAATTTTTTTGAAGTATTATGTGACTGAAAGGTAGATATCTTTCTGCATGGGATGACAGTCATAGTTAAGATTTACTATTTCATATTGTAAATTCTGGAGTGCCCAGTTTATATGTTTATTTTTTAAAAAAAAAGCTTGGCTGTATAAAAGATTTGCTGCAGCCCTGGCTCTGTCTGGAAATGAATGCAAAACTAAACAAATACAGGCAAGTCATGTATTGTAAATTGATTACAGTAACATAAAAGGAATTCTAAGTGCCCCTATAGCTTTCATTTCAATAAATTCAGGCCATAATGCCACCTAATAGCTTAACCATGCATAGTTATGTTCTGAAGTATAGTAAACATTGGATAAATTGTTATAGTTATCCATTGTAGAACATTTTCATTTTATTAGGCTAAGACATAACACATTGATTTGGAAAGCTGTCTGTAACAGCTAGATGAACAGATTTATGGCTGCTGCATGAACTTGAATTTTTACAAGAAAAGAATAAAATATGATAAAAAAGCCCCTTTAGAAAATTATTTCAGTTGGTCCAAGGATATGAAAACGTAAAATGACAGAGGATATGTACATATTTGGTAAATATTTATTTACCATTTTATATCTGTGATGTATTTGCTCTTAAGTCCTATGGAATGGCTATTGGGTTGTGATAGTCTAAGAATGGAAGGACATTTGGAGGGAAGGACTACAGGCAGAAAGTCCCGACTGCCATGATATATATATATATTGTGCTAACTCTCGTTTGTATTGCAGGGTCAGAGACATGCTGACTGATGTTATCAAGGGTGCTTCAAAGTAAGGTTTGCTCATGTAATGAGAGGTTACGGGGAGGGGCAGCCAGTAAGAAGGGAAGGATGATGCAAGCCAGTATTTTCTATTAATAATGGCCCATATTATTCATGCTTTTGCCTGATTACTGCTTAAATGTAAGGAAGGGCGCTTTTCCTTCAAAATCAGCATTTTACAGTTGCCAAGGAGCATTATATGTAGTCTGATTTAAATGTGGAATACAACTCTACTGTTTTGATCCAGTCTGTTATAGAACTCCTTCCCTCCCCCTTTTTTTTTTTTTTGTCTTTAACTCATTCGTTTTAACAATTACTTAGCTGTCTCTGGTGTGGAGCATGACCTCATCACAGCTGGCCCATTATCTATCTTTCATACTTGAAGCTTCCTCCATGTGTCCGTATCTGTCCCCCTTGTGAGGACAGAAAAAAGATGTTTTCAGACTGTTACTCATTTGCTCATCTATCACTGAACTTAGTCCATGGCTTTCAGGGCAGATACAAACATGTTGACCCCACCCACCCTCAGAAACTGCTGAAAAACTTTAGGGATGCTTGGTAGCAGCTTGATGTCACCCCTGCATTCCTCCTCCAACAGATATCACTTTGTTATGGTTGTGGAATCCTGAAAACGACTCCTTATGCTGGACCATATAGAGGTGTCAAAAGTAGCAAATCTGGATAAAAGCCCTTTTGAAAATTCTAGGGTCTGAGGTGGAGGAGAGGAAGAGAACTGAACTGAAGTGGCCTCTATTTATTAAATACCTATGAAAAATTGGATCCATAATTTAGTGTAAAGCCAAATAAAATATATGGATGTCATAAACTCCAGAAAATATTGAATCCTTTCTCTCAGATTGGGAGCCAAGTTTTTATTAATAAAATTCATTCAGTTGTCAAACTATTTCAGTTGGTATCATTTCATTATTGGTTCCTAGGGTTAAACTTTTCCCAGCTAGTAACGAGTATTATCCATTGGCAAGTCATGCTTCCCAACCCTTGTCTATGCAAAATTCAGTGCTGAAACAAGAACATATTTGTTTGTTTCACTGTGCAGTATTTTTCATTTTGAATAATAAGAAATGAGAAATATTATTTTTCAACATAGCATCAAGATGGCTTGTGTGTCAATGGTGGTGATCTTTTTGCTGGAAGGGTTATGCTTTTGCAAATCATAAGGTCATAGGAAAGTAGGGCTGGAAAGGACCCCACATGATCATCATCCTGTCCACCCTCCTGCTCAAAGGGGATCATTTCTGACTAAATCATCCCAGCCAAGTGTCTGTCCAACCCAGAGGCATAACAAGCAAGATTTGTGACCTGGGGAAACCCTGTGGGAGAGTGGAGGGGGAAGTGCTGCTCAATGCTGGGCAGACAAAGAGGGTTCAGAAGTCTTATGTATGGTGGGGACTCAGAAAACAAACCCTGACTGCTGCTGCTGCCAGTGCTGCTTCCATTGCAACTGCAGTGTGCATGGCCTGCTCCAGTTGTTGCTCCTACAGCAACAGTGTGGTATCCATGTACCCACCTGTTGCTGCAAGAACAACTTCATGGGACTACTGCTACTGGGGCACAGACTCCATGGGAGTTGCAGTTCAGTTCTGGTGCCTCTGTAAAGTTTGCACCTGTGGCTGGTTCCCTGCTTGCCCACCCCAAGTTACACTACTGGTCAAACCTGCTCTTGACAATTTCCAGGGTTGGAGATTCTACAATTTCTTTTCCAACACTTAACCATAGTTAGAAAGTTTCTCCTAATCTCCAACTTAAATTTCCCCTGCTGCAGCTTGAGTCTGCAGCTAGTCCTGTCCCCTTCAGCAACAGAGAATAGCCCATCTCAAACCTTTCCATAATTGCCCTTCAGATATTTGAAGATTATTATCAAATCCCTCCTCAGTGTTCTCTTCTCCAGACTTCATCCTTTCCTCATAAGTCTTGCTTCCCAGACTTCTAATAATTTTTGTTGTTCTTTGCTGGACTCTTTCAAATCCATCCACATCTTTCAAATGTAAAGTCTTTGGGTGTCATAGGTACAATATAAAAGTTTTTGACAATCTGAGACCTATCATGACATGCAACCACTATAACTGACACTAGATACCAACATAAATGTCAAAATCAATACATGAGGAAGTGATTTTAAAGCAATGTGAGGATCCTCTAAGAAATGACCTATTGCCTACTTGTAATTATTTTTAGCTATCTCTTATCTAGAGGAGTCTGGATTCAGTGTCCCAGACATGAAAGGTCAGCAACAGTTCATTGAGACACATGTTTGTAGTCTCCAAAAAACTATTTTCAGATGCAAAAAGAAATTGCTGGAGACAGGAGGAAGAGTTTAAAATGGCAGCTGGGGCACTTTAACTAAAGCTCACTGAAGGCTTTTGGAGCCACTGTAATTCAAGCACCCTCTCCCCAGCCCCCCATCCACCTCCAGAGCACATGTAAAGATTCCCTATAGTGCTTATAATTGATCCTGCCTTGAGCAGAGGTTGTATAAGAGACTCTGAATGGAGGTGGTTAGTAATCTTCAAGAAATCATTATGTGCTTAGGTCTAGAAGCCATATGTCTTTCAAAAGTTGGCAGTGCTTAGAGAAGGAGATCCATATTGCAGTAGTGTTAGAAGAGATCAAGAAATAGGAAAATGAAAACTAGAGAGAGTCAAAGCTTAGTTTTTATGCATCTCTGGCTTATGTGAAGACCAAATATGGAATGCTTCTGCAGAGCCAGCAAACAATTTGGGAAAGGTGTTAGATTTTTGCATCTCAGTAAGGTCTCTACTAATACAGATTACCTTTAGCATGTGTTTCCCTGCTTCTCAACTGTGTGTTTTATTGTCCGGACCTCTTTTATGCCTTTTTATTACTGTTTGCTTATTCCAATAGGGAGAGCCCCGTGGTGAAAGGAAACTGTCTCTTAGCTTTAACTGGCCTTGTAGTTGCTGTAGCAAAATATGAAAGCAGCCTGTCCTCAGACATTGAGGGGGGACCAGAGGTGAGTTAAACTTTGGAAAAGTAATTTTGTAATCTTAATGTGATTTTTAGAACAAAACAAAAATAATGGGAGACTGGGTGTTTTGGTAGCTTGGTAACGGAATACAGAGTCTTTAGTACTTTAAATAAATTCATGTCTCATTCTGCTTGGGACTGACCATCTGATAGTGATTCTTGTGCTGTGAGTAAAATGAGCTTGGTAGTTTGTCAGAGGGTAGGTAACGCTCTACCCCTCCAGGCTGGATTTAACTAGATATTTCGAAAGATTATATTGCCATTGTCTGTATTGAACATATCTTGTTCAGAGGATTTCACTTCTAGAAGGGACAATATGATACTTTCCATGGCTAAAAACAGGCATCAGATTTATCTTGGGACAAGGCTTTTTATTTTGGGATTTTACAGACATACAAGCCTGTTGTCCCTATGTTAAGTACCTGGGAAGTACCAAGACAACACTTTTTCCCTAGGACAGTCAGGGCTAAATCAGGTTAATTGCCATTCAAGCTACGTGTGTAGAGGACTTCTGTGTCTGGAGTCTTCAGACCCTGGATAAACCCAACATCTGTTTTTAGCCCATGAGCTCAAAACCCACAAGTGCAAAAGTGGAAATTTGTTTAAGAGTATATAAATATATCCATAGTGTGAATGGCTGATTTATGTATAAGAATAATTATTAATGCATGCACATATATGTAACATTTCTGTCGGTGATTCTTCCATGTCAGTGTGTGAATAGAGAGAGCCTCCTCTCAGAGCTGTTCTTTGTTTCCATTTTGTGTCTTCACCTTCTGACCTCATAATTTTAACCTCAGTGCATTAATTTGGTCAGAGAAGACAACCCATTTTCCTTGAAGACAGCTGTAAATATGGATCTATTTTTCAGCTGGGTAAGGAATGTTAAAAAATTGCAGGTATCAGTGCAGTAAGTACCTTGCACTCAAAGCAGCAGCCTGAAACAATTTGTATAATCATATTAAATATAACTAGAAATATGGAATGCAGTCAATGTGAAAAGTAAAATCATTACACCAAAAATGGCAGATGAGTGGGCTAGCACAGGGCTGCTGTCCAGTTAGCAGTCTGCAGATGCATGCAGTCCATGAAGGGTTTGCAGCTTCCAGGTATCTGTATCTGCTGCTTCCCCCAGTGGTCCTCTGTTGCTACCTCTGGGGTCTCCAGGCTTCTACTCCCTTTTCCAGCTGCATGGGGTATAGTGTGCTTCAGGAGCATGTGGCCCTCAGTGTTCAGAAGTTGCCTGGTCCTGTACCACCATATGAGTGGTCTGATTTAAATATCATTCTACCAAACCAGCTGGTATCAGAAGGATTGCAAAGTGACCTAGCAGCTGAGAATGCCACCTGCTCTTCTGCATTGGGCGCTCTGGCAAGGTCAGGAACACTTTTGATAGGCCCTTGAGAGAAAATAAGCTAACTTTAATTGACCAAAAGCATGGTGAAAGTGCAAAGTTAAAAGTATGTATGTCTCTAAGACTCAGTGGACTTCAGAGGAAGAAGAATGAAGTCTGACTTAATGCATTCAGGTCTTCCAGTCTGCCAGCCTTTACACCAGAAGACAACTCTGCATGTGGTTTCCATAATGTGGCTAGTTTTCAGTTTTCTTGCATCTTGAAAATTCCTTGTAAACCCAGTCTGCACTACTGAGTCAATCTTTAAATTGCAGATATGAATAAATTTGGTGGCTGGATTTGTTTTGTTTTTGCATTTTAAAGGTTTTTTTTTAATTAGCCGGTATGATCCTTTTAAAGACAGGGCATGATATTTTGCCATAGCATGTCTGAGATTTCTAGTAGTGTTTAGGGGATTTTGCCTGTATCCAGATATCAGGAAATCCTACCTATAGAAACTCCAAAAAGGTCAGAATTTGAACATTATTAAATCAATTTATCTTTCTAGAAAGGAAGTCTAATTCTCAGAGGTTCGACATTAGTATCTGTTAGGGACTGATGATACAACTAGAAACCTGTAGAACCTTTCATTTAAAGATCACCAGTTTGATTGTAGTCCAGTTCAGGAGAGATTAAAAACTGCTTTCCTATTAATCAAGATTTTGGTGGTTTCTACAGAAGATATATGGTATGTGTTGCTTCAATCCTCACAATACAAACATATTTCTGTACCTTTCAGTAAATGTTAAGCTCTTTGGGGAAGAAACAGTCTCTTATTCTAATATAGTGCTTACTGCCAGGCCTGTCTGAATTCTCTAGTTAGCACTCCTGCCAGGGGAGAAGGGAATGTAAAATCTCAGTATTTGTAGTAAATTTGCAAGCATCAGTAATGCTATTTGTCATAGTTGCCGGAAGAGTTCAAAAAGAAGATGACAGACCAAAGGCATGATTATATCTTTTCATGTTTTTTAAATGATAGGGGTTGGTAGAACTAAATTTTTGATATGGCTCATTTGGAGGAGCCTTGCCAACCAATTCTATCAAGAAACGAAGCAATGAAGTATTAGTTAGAGGTCCCTTTAGAGAACTGACTTCCAAATTGTAGGGGGAAAAATCTATAATTTCAGTATATTGATTTATCTGGGTCTATAAACAAATCATATCAGGTTAATTAGCAAAAATACTATGACTTCTGTTCCCTTTGTAAGTTTCTAGGTCAGATGATGGTGGTCATTCTCGGTAGTCATTCTCAGTAGCAGGTTCTGGAGAACAAATCTGACCAAGTAAATTCATAAAATATTTATATGTTAAATGCTTACAGCTACTGAACACAAACGCATACTAACATGATTCTTTACCGAAAAGACTATTGAAATAAGCCTCTGTGACCGCCTAACCTAACTTCACACTAGGTTTTTTCCCTCCGTCCTTATTAAGATAAAGCTTGTCCTTTGGTTTGTTCTGGGATTTTGTTTCAAGGTCTGCATTTTCAAGGTCTTTGTGGAACCATGAGCAAGTCTCAGTTCATCTATTTTACCTGTAGAATGGGGATAATAATATCTCACAGAAATGATGTAAGGATCCATTAATTTCTGATTGTCAGTCGAGCTACTGAGACAGAGAGCACCACGTAAGCACACAAGATTCATTATTCTTTTGCTGATATCATCGCTGCTGAGGCATTCACTATTACATTTGAGATAATTTTGTCTCCCACTTCTTTTTCTGGAGGAAAAAAGGTAGTTGGGTCTTATTCCTAGTAAGCACATGGTGGTCTGTTTGAAGTGGAGTGGACAAAGGTTTTCCACTTTTAGTGACACCATTCCATTCATGGTACACTGTACTTCACATGTTATTTATTGCATTGGTAAGTTGTAGTTCCTATATCAGAAGGACCACTGCAAGTTGTGTTGTTTTGAGTAGGCCTGCATACTCTCCTGTCCTTATTACATAGAACATTTAAAACTATATGAAAAAAGGCATAATTTGACTTGGACATTTAAATCATGGTTGATCTACCTGTATGTGGTGGTTGCCCATGTAGTTTAAGTTAATTAGTAAAATATTGAATCCTGATTGGAGACAAATTCTCTATTCAAACTAAAATCATGTTTTAATACTTTGTGTTTATGCCTACATTTAATTTGTTAGGCACTGTGATTTGGGGCTACTTGCTTATATTCAACCAGATTGGATCACAGATTGGGGGAAGAAAGGGTGCCTGCTACTGTTACCAGAACTGTCTTAGCCATCTTTGTTTTCATTCGATAGCATTTTAGTCTCCACAGTGGGACCATTTGTAGAATAAAGTGTGAGGCTTACTGTGAGTAAGAGAGGTGGAATTAGACCCTGGGAGCTGGCACATCAACTGATAAATCTATATTCTGTTCTTGGATGGGGCCTGGTTTAAGACGAGATAGCCATGAACATTTAGGTGTATTGTTTTTACTAAAGTACTTATTGTCCTGTGTCACTTCTATCATTTGCAGACTCAGCCTGATTTTCTTCCCACACAGCACTGGATTTCCATGGTGGTAGAGACACTCCTTAGTATTGTGAACAGTCGCTATCGTCCTCAAGGTCAAGTCTTCCCATGGTTCTACCAGGTACATCCAGAAGTTTAAATAAACTTAAAGGAAGGAGTTAAACAGGAAATATTATGGATAAGACATTATGGACATGATTTAATGATCTTAGTATTTGTGATTGCAGGGAATACTTATTTGAACACTGAGTGTTTCCTGCAGCGGCTTGTTCTTGCAGAACATATAGGGACAGGGGCTTCTTTCTTTCTTCCTTTTGTTCTTAGCACTTTTTTTCTTACTTTATTCCAATTTTTTTCCTTCAGCCCTTTTTTTTGAAATTTGATATTCCAGAGTCTCACCTGCTGTTGATATTAGTCCTTTTAATGTTATTTATTTATTTATTTAATGCAATTACTGTAATGTTTCAGGCTGCACAGATAAAACAATACATGTCAAACAGGTCAAACTAAATAAGCTCTTGCCATGTTACAGTTCCAAAATCCTGAGACGAAGTGCCTCCTATATCATGTCCCCTAGGTTGTGAGACACTGGCTTTATTAAAAAGGAATAATTATGGAGGATCTTCCCTTGAAGATGCATCTCAAGAGTTTCAAATCTAGGGACTATTGGCAAAACGATCCTATCTTATTTCAAGCTCATAACCAGGACCTAAAATGTGAGAGGTTTTATGAAATACTACTGATTCTTGAAATGGCACCTGGAGGTGAAATGGGAGTCAATACAGGCACTCCTCACTTAATGACCGAGTTCTGTTCCTGCGACTAGGTCGTTAAGTGAATTGGTCGATATGCGAGGAGCTGCCCCTTGATACTGCGTGCCTTGGCTTGAGACGCCGTGCTGCCACGCTGCCGTTTCCACAATATGTTTTGTACGTATTGTGGAAACGGTCCGGCTCTGAGCAGCAAAGTGCTCCCCTGAAGCCAGGGCTGGTGGGAAGAGGATGCTGAGAGAGGGAAGGAGCTGGCACCAGGGAGCAGGAGGGAAGCTCGGCCCCGGCAGACAGAACTAACCACCGCCCTTAAACCCACCCTCCAGACCCGCGCGCGGGGCTGCTCTGCGCCCTGCCAGCTGTTGTCGCGTGGGGCCGGGGGCATCGCTCCCCCGGCTGCTGTGACCTGGGCTGGGGGTGTCAAGCCTTCCGCGGGGGCACTGGGTACTGGCTGGGCTGGGCTGTGCCAGTGCTCCGGCGGGGTGCGGCCCGGCTGGCGGCCCCAGGGCTGCTCCAGGACCTCCGCCCTGCCGCCCTCGCGCCTGCAGGCAGGTGGGAGCCGGCGGAGCTGCCCAGGCCCCAGCGAGGAAAGCCCGCTCCATGTGCCCCGCCCCGCCCGGGCTGGGAGTGTGGGAGCTGTCCGCCCTGCCGCGCTGAACACACAATGCCGACTGCTCGGAGAGCTGGTTGTAAGTCCGCGCGGTCATTAAACAGGTAAGTCCTTAAGTGAGGAGTACCCGTATAGTCTTCAGGCAACAAATAGAGTATAGATACCATTGCTAATTTTACTGCGGCTGTGATTTTTGTTTGTAAAATCTCCCCTTCTGTGTGATTTTTTGAGTGCTGTCCCTGTTGTAGAATATATTGAAGCAGGAATATAAATTAGCATATGATATTACTTACAAAGAGGGAACAATTCCCCTCCCAGGGAAAGACTCCATATCTGTCGCACTCTAAATACTGCCATCTTTCTAGCAATAAAACTTTATCTTATCTACTCTCATAGTCAGCCTTCTTCCATGTGCCTTTCTCTGGGAAAGCAGAGTTCGGGTCCAATTAACAAGACAAAATGAAGTCAGGCAGAAGGATGGCATGAATTAACCAACTGGTAAAACTACAGCTTTCACTCTTGTGGGCTTATATAAGAGGTCCCTCAATGAGGATGACTGTAACATATCTTGAGAGTCTTCCTGAAAGTAAGGAAAAGGTCCATAAAAGGCTGACTGCAGCTAGTTAGATGAAAAAAAGAAATCAATGATCAGCGGTTTTTAAAGATTACTGAGAGATCTGAAACAGTCAGCTCAGGCTCTTGACCTCTGTTGTCACCAAAAGGAGGTCCTGAAACAGCAAAACCAGTATAGTTTTAACACCTTATCCAAATATAACTCCAGACTGACAGAAGCCAAGGAAATTCAGCGACGACTCTGACCAGAATTGCCATGCTGTAACTTATCGAAAAACCTGCCTCCAAAAATAATATGATTTAAAAAGTATATTCTTGAGATGGAGCTTGGGGGTTTAATTTACACAGTTTTCTCTCCCAAAAATACAATATATATTTTTTTTAATGCTTTTTTTCCCCTTCTTCAGTTTTGTAAATTCCACAACAGCCTGTAGAAATCACTGTCTTTCAAGGTGCCTTGCATTCTCATTTGAATATTGTTCTCTTTCTTCCCACAGTTATGCATATGTTAATGCATAAACATCAAGCGATTACATACAGCTAATCCATAGATCTGTAAGTCATGGAAGTCATGTGGATTTCACCATTTAAAAAAAAAAAATGGAAAGGAATTTAAAGCCTTTGTGGAGAATAATTTTTCTGTTGGAAAGCCTAACCACCAGAAATTTTGCAAGATCTGCCGATACTTTTCTACATTAGACTTGATGCCTCTGAAGCATTATAGCAGCATTTTCTTCTCTCTGAATTTCTCACTTTCTATAATTATAGTTATGTTAACATTGCAGCTGTTTTTATTTACCTATCCAGAGAGTGGATCACTTTGCTGCATATTTTAGTAAGGGTTTCAAATATCAAAACAGATCAATATGTTTATCCCCTTACCAGGTATTGGATTCTGTTTTTTCCCCCCAACCTCATGCATATTTTTTACAGTCCTGTATTGAACAATACTTTTTAAACTCTGGAAAGAATAATATGGAGACTGAAATATAAAGCTAGTTAGGGGTTAAAAAAAAGAAAGGAACATTGCTTTCGGCCAGCCACGAGTACCACTTGCTCCCAAATAGAAATACTAGTATGATACTGTATGCTGTATAATTTTAAATGTCTAAAATTCTGAACATTATCTTTGGTAAAAGAAAATTCATTTTCCATCACCAAAGAGGTGTATAAAACCTAAAATTGTCTTCTTCCCCATCCCCCTTTTCCCTCTGCTATGTATACTAGAAATCATATTCAGGGGAAAACACAGCCAGTGCGATTGCTCGCTCCTGCGCAGCCATTGCTTTATCTCTCTTGGTGCCAGTTTTCATTGTATCCTGCAAGGAGAAGGTTGAGGAAGTCCTGAGCATGCTGACTGCCAGGTTACCTGGGAAACCAAATGCTGATGAGTCTCAAGCTGTTCAAATCCACATGGGCCTTGCTTTGGGGATGTTTATCTCGCGTTTGTGTGAAGAAAAAGTCAGGTATGGATTATAGTATACAGCAGGTGTGTAAATAACTTCCTCCTTTTCCCTGTCTGTGGCATTTTAGTTCTGGAGAGTAGAGTGTTTACATTTTGTAGTCAAATGATTCCCGGCGGCTCTGCATTGTTAGTTAAACACAAGCTTTTTTATTGGTCTTCTCTTTCCTCCCTCCTCCATACTGTATTGAATATGTTTCTTTAAATATAACACCAGCAGAGTCACATAAGGATGTTAAGGAGTGGGTTAGCTTCCCTCATTTGATAATAGTAAAATAGCATTCATAAAGATAAGAACATAATTTTTGTGAATGCAGTACTTTTTGTGTACTCCATAAGTAATGACATACAACAATATATGCAGTTACTTAACTCAAACAAAACATCTTGGACAGACTATGAGCTATGAGTGTACTATGAGTGTACATAGTAGGGGTGTGGTATCTTCTTTGAAGATTTGATGCTGATTCTGAGAATCAGTGATTTGGCCATAGACACAGTTTTTAATGTTTTTTTTTCTGCATACCTTGAGGTACCATGCATGACTCATGAACGTTGCGATGGTGGGGCTGATGGAGCTATATATGTGTAATACTTCTATAATATGTCTGTATATGTAGCAATGGTATGTTTGTTATGGAAGTAAGTAGAATTAGTTTTACATGTATATAGATATAGAGCTAGTTAGATATTGATATTCAAAAGCTAGTTACAGTATATAGATAGTAAAGATCTCTCTCTCTCTATATCTCTCTCTATATATAGATAGACATCTATGTAGATATCTCTCTATCTCTATATGTGTGTGTGTATATACACACATACAAACACAGACACACACAAACATGCACACAGATCTACTATCTATATAACTAGCTTTTCCATATCTATATCTAACTAGCTCTATATCTATAACTATATATATGTAAAACTCTCTCAGTATCTACTTACTTCTATAACAAACATACCATTACTACGTATACAGACTTTTTACACAGGTTTGTCTGGCTATAACTATTATTTATATCCTGTGAAGTTAATGGCTCTGAACCACCTGCCTTTGTTTAAATGTGTTTTGTATCAATATACCATCTTGATGCTAAGGAGCTAGAAGGAAGACAAGACTACTCTTTTTATTATTATTATTTTTAAACCAACCACACAACTGGATGATGCATTGCCTCTTGTCCATAGTGCCAACAGAGCAACAGATAAGCCATAAAAAGCTCCTGAGAAAGCAGAATTAGATTTTTGAAACATGTTAGGGAATTAGAGCCATAGTTGGGTTTTGTTTTGTTTTAAAGAAGAATGGTTTTGAAAGACACATTTTCTCAAAAAAGTAATGTTAAATAATAAAGCAAGTCAGCTTTCATGTTTTGCTCACAAAGTTTCTTTCTAGTCATAGATATTAGGGCTGTGCAAAGCTTCAGTCGCTGATTCAATTCAGTGGAGATACAGTCTGTTTCGGTGGCCGAATCTCTGAATCCAAATTGAACCAGAGAACCCTGTAATCTCTCTGAATCACATTGGAACCCTCCAAATCGATTTGGAGAGATTTGGAAGGATTCGGCAATTCAGAAATAAACACAGCTTCAAATGTTTTTTCTACATATCTCTGAGTAGCAAGTGGCTTGTGAATGTTGCAGTGCTGGGGCGGATAAAGTGCCCCACAGAACCACGGGGGCACCCCACCGCGCTTGGCAGCAGACCCGGGAGCGGACCAGAAGCACTTACGGGTCTACCGGGGAGCATGCGGGGGGGGCCCTCCCCGTGCCCCTCTGGCTCAGCGATTGGTGCCTTCTGGGTCTGGGGGGGGCAACCAGGGTCCCCCCGTGGCCTATTGCCACATTGGGGGAGAACCGCGGGGGGGGGCAGATGTGCCCTGCATGCTCCCCAGCAGACCCAGAAGTGGACCAGAAGAAGTTCTGGTCCACTTCTAGGTTGTCTGCCACACACGTGGAGGTCCCCCCAGCACTCCTGTGGGACGCTCCATCTGCCCTAGCATCACAGCATTCACAAGCCATGCTTGGTACCTCGAGGTACGTAGAAAAAACATTTAAAGCTGTGTCTGTGTCTGATTCGCTGATTCTCCAAATTAGCATTGAATCTTCAGATTTGGATTCGGCTGAATCGAATCAGGCACAGTGATCCAAATCAACTAATTGAATCACTGTCCGTGATTTGGACCGAATCCAAATCGAATAGGGTCCGCTTTGCATACACCTAATAGATATAGCTTAAATACATCTACTAAATTTGAGCTTACCTTGGAAGTATTTGGAAAGTATCCACGTTTAGCCTAGAGATTAATTTAGATCAAAACTTTCCTATTCCGTAAGGGGACTGAAAGTGCATTATTTAACCACAAGGTTTCTTGGGAGTGAGGTGCAGTGTGTGTTCAGACATCTTTTCTCCAAATAAGGCCCAAAGGAGTAGAAAGGAAAGGGAGACAGTTTTTCAAGAGCTTCAGAAAATTAAATCTTTAAAACATCATTTCTCTTCAGCCTATGAACAGCGTGACTATGCTTTACCTGAGGACCTGACCAGTAGTTCCCTTCTTCCCTTTCCCCTTCCCCTTTTTTGTGTTGTGTGCTGTAAAGATCTTCTGTTTCTGTTTGAGAGCTGAAAGGAGTAGGAGCTGTATGGGAGTGGGCATCAAAGTATGTTTAAGTATGTCAGTGGTTAGTCCTGGAATTGTATGCGACTTTAAATAAATTAAGAACCATACAGTTATTATTTATAAACTAATATAAAAACCTAATTTAGCAAATAAAGAACTATCTTAAGTGAGAATTTAATTGCTATCAATGTGGCTAATATCATAAAGTAGTCCAAAAAGTAGAACTGTATTTTTGCTTTCTGTTTTATAGTGATGTATCTGGCCAACAGATGAATCTACTTCTAATGAAGTCCCTGGATGCACTGGAAGCTTGCTGCTTTGATACCAGTCTAGAGTACAAGTAGGTTTATTCTATTCTTGGTGCTAGCATTTATGATGATTACTACCATTCATGTAGGGCCATGAAGCTTTAAAAACTGCATATTCTGAATTTAGAACTACAGCTACCCTGTTGCTAAAAGGAGACTGAACCTGCCCTTGAAAACTTTCACCTGAGCCGTGTCTTATAAACGAATCTTACTGTAATTCTTTTAAACATGCTTGTTAACAGACTGTGGAAAGTCTGGTGAGAGAGCTATGTGAGCACACAAAGGAAAAGAACACCAAGAAACACCATTGGGAATATGGTGGAAGAGAGGTTTAGAAATCCAAATCCGTTGTTCAATGGAGGTGGCATAGCAGGCAGTAGCAACAGTTTTAGGTGAAGCGTTGTCGTTCTCCTTACCTGCACATGTTCATTAATGAAAAGCACTTTTGAAAGTGCCCCCTTGGTGCTCTTCTATAGCTGCCAAGATGTTCAATGGAGTCTAGCTGCTGCTTGGGAGCCTATTACTGGAATGTGCATGTGTGCACAATACAGTCTGAGCCACAGGAGCAGCTGCCTCGCATGGCTCCTTTATCTGGGAGAGCCAGCCTGTTAAATTAACAGCTGTGGATGGCATGTAGAATATGGATGGAGGCAAATGTATTTTATTTTCCCAAGCAGGGTTATGCCTCAAGTGCCCTAAAGAGAGGAGCAGACTACCAGCAGGGTCACAAATTTATTGAGGAATATTACACAGTCACCAGCATAGGCTAACCCAGTAAAACCTACAAAATGAATTTTTTTTGTCTACATTATTTGCCATTAAACAGTACATATGTTCCATAAAGTGACATCCCGTGTGCTAGTTATTTCTTTTTAGAATAGGAATGAATTGTGATATGTCTGGTGCTGGTCTCATTTTCTATCTTTTTTTTTTATGCCAATCATTTCCACATTGATTCTTCTCTCACTGAAGATTGAAGAGCAACAATTTCTGTTCTCTCCCCCACATATTCTGTACCTTGTGAAAAACCCATGAGGGGTCACAGCTGCACTTCATTGGGCTATGAACTTGGAAATCTTACTTTGGATTCAGATCTGAGTTGTTCTGCCCCTTGACTGGCATAGAATAAGGCACATGGTGCACTGGGAACTGTATCAGCTGCATCACTTTGCTGTACTCACTGCTGTGTGTTTGCCTGCCCTATTAGCCAGAGATAAAAGCTTCACAGTAGCAGCCAAAATAGACTCCTCTACCAACACGAGGTAGTAGGTAGACAGAAGTACATGAAACAATGGCAAGGAGGGGAGGGAGGATTCAAGTTTTTTTTGTTTATTTTTTTCCCCTGCTTGACAAAGTTTAACTCTAGGGGTTTTAAAAAAGCTAGGTATAAAATTGGCATGTAATACTTTTTCTTTTTTCAATTGAGCAAGAAAGTAATTTTAAGCTGTGGATGCTGTTGACTCTAGTCTTGTAATGGCAGTAGTCTCCAAGTTGGTGTCCACTATTTTTTTAAAGTAAAGCCTTTTAGTCTGTGCTTTAGAAACTTCTGTTTATGGGAGTTAAATTGCCATACCATAAACTACCTTCATCATCTGCTATAAATTGAAAATGCCGTGCCATTTGTTCTCTTCCTGCCAAAAATAAAAGGTGTCTTACACCAAAAATAGTTTCCTTTCTCATTACAGGCATCATATTTAGCATGCCTCTGAAATCTGACTGTGGTGATAGCTCACCCACAGCAAATTCATTGTGCTGGCTTGATTTAAAAGGTGTGTAGCTTTTATTAAGATCCCTGTCTGTTCAGCTTGCCATGTGGTTGGAGGCAGAATATTTTATACCATGCTGCCATCTAGTGGAAAAGAAATCTGACCATGATTTTTTTCCACTCTTGTACAGTAGTAATTTTGTCTGAGTACAGGTTTCTGATATGTGGCACGCCCCCAGAAGCATTGTGGAAAATCAGTCACTGTGCCAATTAGCAGACATTTAAAGGGTGTTCATTGAGGCTTCCCATCCATTGAAGGGCATTATGGATTCTTGCTTCATGTCTGCTTAAAAGAAAACTTTCACAGACTGTGCCTTACACAAAATAGGAGTTCACACAACTTTGTACACACTTGGCTGATCATGTCAGTCCTGATAACAGTATTGTTCATACCAGTTCTTTGTTTACTCTATTTAATTGGAATAATTCTTTTTTGCATTTTAGTTAAGAAATTCCTTACTAATTTGTTGAAAAAAACAACAAAGACATGGAGTTACTTCAAGAAAAGAATAAGCAACACGATTGCCTATATTTTAGTAGAAAACACCTGCTCACCTAACCAAACAATTAAATAAAGATGGTGTTTTGATATTCCCAAGTTGCTCAGCTGTGGACATGATATAATATGCAGCTAAATCTCTCTCTATGAAAAGCCTGCCTTAAGCACGATACTCAGCATTGATATCCCCTTCCACCTAAAAATCCTCCATCTAACAAACTGGGAACCAGTGAAAGTTGAAGGGGAAATACCTAGAATAAATATAAATTGATAAAACTGTATAAAAATAGAACTATCTGAAACAAAAATTTGCACTAGAAAGGGGAAATGTTAGAGAGACGGAAGTTTACTAGGGACTTAGCTATAGCTGTAGCTATTGATAGATAGTTATAACAGTAGTTATTGATACTATTGATTTTACATAGAAGGCGCTCAGAGGTTATAATGGCAAGACAAGTATAAATCCCTGAGATAGGGATGGGAGAAGAAGGGAGAGGGGAAGAGAGAGAATTAAGTATTGTTGAAATCTATAGATATGCATGGTACTATTGAATATGTGTTAATATGTAAGTATGTATAAAATAGGATGTTTTGGGGGGAGGGTTTTAGACAAATAGTTTAACTTGTAGACGCCTTGATTATGGAAACTACACAACAGTTTCCAGAGAGAAAGAGAGACAGGCAGCTTCAAGATGTATTTATATTTATTACTATTAATCCTTTTTCTGTTATTGATCTAAGTTTTATTAAATATATTATCTTTCTGGAAGCATATCCAAAAGGATTACAGGGAACAGATAGAGAAAAGCAAGTGAAAGACAGCTTTCTAATGATGACCATTTGTTATAAAATTCATGCACAGACAGCAGATATATTATACTGTCTCTGGTCCTTATTTTGTAAATCAGTCTAGAAAGTTTTTCCCTTTCTAAACCAAAGTAAAACACTTAAGCTGTGTCCAGATGAGTGTGGCCGTGCCATACGCAGACACGTCTGCAGTGCCACATACTACATGTTCATGTGTTCTCCACGCTGCAAGGGAGCAGCACGGGGGTGTTTTTTGACCCTTAGATATCCAGGGGTCAACAAAAACTCGCGGGGGAAAAAAAAGCAGAGCAGCTCATGGAAGGGTAGTATGTGCCACTCAAAACTGGAATCAGGCCAGCTGGAGCCACACACTGGCTGTTGGCTAGCCTCTGTGTGGCAGGATCACCACTGCTGCAGCCCCAGGAGGCCCCCAGTACCCCAGGTAAGGCTGCTGGAGCCAGCCTCCCCAGCCACCTGGGGTAACTTGTCACATGGCAGAGCACTTGTGCCACAGGCGTTCCACAGGGACAACTAGCGGCAGCGCAAGGTGGAACCAAACGTCCATGCAAGTGCGGACACATCCTGAGTGTTTAACCCTGACCTCTTCATGGTCAACACATTCACCAAGTTTTGCAGAACACCAAAAAGTGGGATATTTGTGGCTTACCATATATATTTTCCTTACTAAGGGTATATTTTAACTACTCTTGCAGATGTGTTTTTCTGTATAAATCTGTGGCATAGTTGACCTGGTCTACAACTACTAGAAGCAAAAATTAGTGATTGTAGGTGTAAAAAAAATGAAGGTTGATGCTTAAGTGCTTAATATATTTGCAGCCAAAATCTCTCTGAATAATAAGATGCCTTGCCTCTACAAAGCTCTTAATAAGAACAAATAACTGTTTGAAAGCTGGACAGGGTATGACTTCAAGCATTTTTTTACATGACTGTCATTAATTCTTAATAAGAGAACTCTGGTTCCACACAATTCAGTGTAAAAAACCCCCCACTACAGTGGTGTCAGAATTTGACTCTTTAACCATATAACACATTTTTTAAAAAATCATATAATAAATACATGTGTTTTGTTAGGACTGCTTGTGAAACACCTACATACTTCTCTCTAGTACTGTACGCTGAATATTCCACAAGAGAAAAACATTATTGCTGTTATCTTAGAGATACTAAAATAAGGCTACATACATGTACTATGACAGTTAAGGTATTTTATTGTTGAAATGCACTGGAATTTTGATTTGTTTTTTAAGCAGCCATATAGATTGTGCGTGCGTGTGCACACACACACACGTATATATCTATATATATATGTATATATTAAAGACAAAATAGTAAATTGGAGAAGCCCACAAACTCTCCACCCATTCACAAAAATGAGTGTTTGTAACAAAATTTATTCCCTTTCTGTTTGTGTGTATGTTTAAAGTGTTGTCAAACTAAAATTTTGTGTTGGGTAATTAAACTAACTAGGAATATTATTTACCTTCTTATAGACAACCATTGGCATATTTTATCAAGTTTCATAGTATAAAATTGCGTGTAAAGAAAACTTGTGATAATCCATTTAGTTGGTTGATTTGTTACTGCATTTACCTGAATTTAAGACAACCCGCCAACTAGATTCTATACTTGGAAAATTATAAATGTGTTATGATTTTCCATGTTTACAATATAATTAGTGGGAAATTGTATTAATTTCCTGCCTCCCAATCAACTGCTATGCCAGAGAAAGCAATGGCTGGGGGCATGGAGCCAGACCCCTACTTCTTGCCCTTCCTGTCTAATTCCCACTACTTGCCCTCCTGCTGCCTGCCTCTCCATGCCTGGGGTTGTCCCATGGTGTCTGCTCCCCCCTGCAGCCTGCCCTCCAAACTTTGCCTCCCCATATCTCAGCCTTCCTCCTCAACCTGTGCCTGTCCATGCCACCTATCCCCTCCATGTCACTTACCTTCTGCTTCTGCATCTCTGCTCCAACTCCATGGCAGTCAGCAGCAGCAGCAGTCCTGGCCCAGCCAGCCCAGGGAGGAGCAGCTTTATCTCCCAGGTGAGCCAGGTCATGCCTGGAGGGACTGGAGGTGAAGCAGAAGGTAAGGGGAAGAGTGGGTAGCTGTTGCAGGGTAGGGGTGTAGGCTGCATAGTCTCCCCCATGCATCCCCCAAGCTGCACACATGGGTCTTCCCTGTTTCCCCCTTCCCCTACCAAACAAACCATCCTGGTCCTGGGCAGGCAGTGGCTTAGCTCTGGCTTCAGCCCTGAGCCCACGGCCAAAGTTAGAGCTGAGCTGCTGCCTGCCTTGGGCTGCTACTTAAATCCAAGACAAGGCTTTTCCCCTTATGTTGATTGCGGGAGGAAACACCTCATTTTGGATTTGAGTAAATACTCAAATCGTAAGTTCAATAAGCTAAAGAGGATTGTTGCTGCCATATACTACCTCTATTTTATGTTGATAAACAGTGCCTCTATCCATGAAGCTATTGCCAACTCCTTTGGCTGTTGACAAGCATTATACATTCAAAGTTGTGGCTGAAGTATTTTTTATGTTTATTTTTGTTTAATTTATTAAGTATAACTATGAACTCTCCCATTGTTTTTAAAGGATATCTCTAGTTCAAATGAGTCCTCAGGACTTCTGCTGTTGTTGTATTTTACACTAAATTGACTGCTGATGTTTAAAAGCTGATATTGCCATATCTGACATCCATTTACTGCATGAGCTTTACATTTAGAAATGATAGATTCCCAAAGCCATCTTTGCTTATTTAACCCTACACTCCCATTCTGTTTTCCCTCTCTCTTTAAAGCACTGGATGCATCTTGGGAGTAGGACTTGTTCTTTCACTTATGAGTCACACCAGCCAAACAGAGTCACGAGTTCACATCTCTTCCTCACTACAAAAACTCTGCAACTACCTGGATGAAAGTGAGGATCAAAGCAGAACATTCCAGGAGGTAGGATTGTTTAAGCAAAACTTTCTAATTTTCTCTCTTCTCTTACCAGTTCTTCCTGATAACACATCTTTATACTGAAGTCATATCCATATATAGTTTATTACTATTACTTTGAAATTGTCTTCATTCTCTCTGTGCCTTACGTTGACTTGTTTTTTTTTTCTTTTATAGTAACATTCCAGCTTCAATTTTTCCAAACAAAAATAGAATTTAGTAATTTCCAGTAGTGATGTGCAGGTGTAAAGAAAATTAAATCATCGCAGTGCTTTGCCTCTAATCTCTCTCATATACCTAAAATAAACTTGGGCCCAGGTCTCTAAAGATATTTAGGCACCTACCTCTTATCCAAGTGAATAGAAGTTGTGTGCCTAGAAAGGCCTAAATGCCTTTGTGGAGCTAAAACTTTCTTGTTTTGTTTTAGCTCCTTTGCTGCAAAGAGTAGTCTCCCACAAAGTACACAGCAAACTTCAACCCTTCCCCTTGCAAAGGTGGTCTTTGCTACCTTCTTTGAAAATTCCTTTCATTTTGGTAGTGTAAACACAGCAGGAGCACTGCTGTGGCCATGGGTTTTTTCTGTATTTCTTACTATAACAGTTCTCAAGAATTTTAGAAGTCAGGTGTACTAGGTTTAAGAGCAACATTATTTATATAGTGCCAATTGTGCATGGAACTTAACAGACAAATAAGACATGATCCCTGCCCCACAGGATTTCCAGTCTAAGTTGTGAGGTGACTTGAGTAGGGAAGCTGACAAAGCCAGGAAAAGAGTAATGGAGAGCAACAGTAAGAGCATGTGTTTATATTTAAAATGTTATCTGACATGTTTAAGCCCATTGCAAGCTAAACTGTTGAATCATGTAACCCTCTGTTTTTATAAGGGATTTATTATGTATTAATACAGAGTTCCCCCTTTTTTACACAACTTTTAAAAGCTCTTTGTATTTTAATAAACATATAATATTTTGAAGTTAAATTATTGTTGGCAGCTTACAGTTCCTGGATCAATTATTAAAATGATTTATAACTATAAAATCATTTCTGAACCCATAAACTCCTAAAGTGTTTTAGTGAAGTTAAACAGGTGTGCAGACTTTATATAGGGTCATTGCAGCAACTGAGGAGGTAAAATACAGCAGCTGTTTAACATCGCAGAACAGTACAGGATAATAAAGTAAAGCATCCCTTTTATTCCAGGAGGGTGGTATGTAATTTCATCAGTTAGAATTTGCCAAAGAACCTGCCGTTCTTACAAAAAGTCTTATAGGACCTTTAATGAACCAAAGCAATTAGGATCCCAGGCTGTTACAGTTGTACAACCACAACTCCTATTGCTACATATTGTCTGCTAAAAGCTATGCAGAGCATTATTTGTACACAGCTCAATTGTTGCCTGTCCTTGATAGCAGGTGCTGTCTGATTCTCTTGTATTAGTACACCATACTGCTACATACAGTGTGTGGAGAGGAGGCAGGCTCTAAGGAGCTGAGAAGTTTCCTCTCTTGTAGTTGAGTAGGAAGAAGTGGCAGGAGGGGGGAGAATCTTGACTTCACCTTCACAGTGTTACTTGAAAACATAATTATACCATAATCTTGGAGTGTGCACAGTGAAAGGCATAGTCCTTTCACCCTTTGATTCCCTCCCTGTAGCATTAGAGAATATGGTTTAGAGCAAGGGTGTCAAACTCCTTTGGCCCACCTAGGGCAGATGCAGACCATGGGGCTCCTTACAGGCTGGATCCAGATCCACCTCTGGCAGCAGGGCAAGCAGCAGCAGCATTAACTGCTGCAAGTTCTTGAGCCACAGGGATTAATGCACCTGTCGTTTGACTCTTGACTGCCAACACGTGCCCCCAGTAGGGCTACAGCAGTGGGACCCATTTAGCAGTGGTCTTCATCCCCAAATTCCCAGTCCCTCTAGGATCTCTGGAGGCCATACCTTGACAGCCCTGATTAAGAGTCATTGGAGGTGACAGTTTGGAGAGTTATGAGGCTGTTCCCTTAGGCAGTTTCAAAAGCAGTGCAATAATGTTCTGTAGGGGTGTGCAAAGCTTCGGTTGCTGATTTGATTCAGAGAAGATTTGACCCAATTTTGGAGGCTGAATCATCAAATCTGAATTGAATCGGGAGACCCATAAAAACTTCTGAATTGATTCAGAACATCTGAATCGATTCAGAAAAGATTCAGAGAAAGATTTGGTGATTCAGAAGGCAGTCTTGCAGGGAAACAGGAACTAAGAAGAGGGAGGAGGAGTGGGGGGGAAAGACTGACATCTGTAGCTAGCCAGTGACTGTGATCTTTCTCCGAGTTCCCTTCCAATGATAGTGCTCTGGGGAAGGGATATAGAAACAACATACTTCACTTCATCGACCTCCTAGATACAAAACCCCATGGACTCAATATAGACATTGGATATATAACACACTGTAACCTGCCTGACATCTGACTCCCTGAGTACATGTCCACTTTTACCTGCTCCATCTCCCCTCCCCCAGCCTGTCTCTCACCCCCTGACACCTCAGTTTACATTTTCACTGGCTGGCTTTTCTGCCTGCATACCAGCTTCTGGCTTCTTTACTGTTCATTCCACCCAGGAAGACCACACACACCAACTGCATATGCTTCCTCAGCCTGACAAAGGGTTTTTAAACCCAAAAGCTTGCTAAGATATATTTCTCTAACTATTCAGTTGGTCTAATAAAATATATCAGATTGACCCAAAGCACCTTGTCTGCCTGTGTCCTTAGACCAACACAGCTACAACCTACACCCCTTAACACACACGGGATACGAGTTTTGCTTTCAGAATCTTGAGGTGCACTTTCACAGAAACCCCTGCACCTGTTTCCTTGAAACCTGGCAGGCCTCATGCCATCAGAAGGGGCTACCATCTCTGCTATTTTCATCAAATTCCGCCTTAAAATGACAGTTATAGGTATTCCAATGATTCCCCATTATAGTCTATGGCCAAATCACCGAATCTCTCCGAATCGGCACCAAATCTTTCATAGCCGATTTGGCCAAATCAATTTGGGATACTGACCTGAATCACTCCTCCAAATTGGCCGAATCCGAATCCAAATTGAATACTTCCCTATTTGCACAGGCCTAATGATCTGCCCCATATACAGCACAATAATGCTCTGCCCCATATAGTTAGTTAAATCATAAAGTGATGATCCAGCACATGGAGGGAACAGAGTGCCACATACTGCACTGCATACAGCATCGATTCATTAAATATTTCCATAGTACACAGTAGAGCATGCCGACTGGCTATATTTTTGGTATCATTTTATGCAGAAGTTACACATCAGTACACTTAAGGTTAACCAGTAGAAATAGTCCTCTCATTGAATGCTCAGATCCCCTGCATGCCTTGTTTTCTACTGTCCTGACCTGAGGTTAACATAAAAAAAAAAGTGTAGTATGCTTGGAGAATAGCTCCATTAGGGGATGTGGGCATATGTCCATTAAGGATCATATTACTTTGTATGCAGAGAAGTGTGCAGTTACCTTCTCCTGTTTTGATGTACTTTTACTAGACCGATTAAAATTGATGGTGGTGCTCCAGAGCTCTCAGGGATGCAGGGCCATATCGTTATATAACTTTTGTTCCTATTCAGTATGCTGAGTACTAGGGCTGTGCAAAACTTCGGGTGCTGATTTGATTTGGATGAGATTCAGCCCAATTTGGTGGCCAAATCTCCAAATCCAAATTGAATCAGGGGATCAATTATAAGGTTTGATTCGAAGCTCTCCGAATCAATTTGGAAAGGATTCAAAGAGCTTCGGCGATTTGGGTAGTCCCCGCCTGCTGCAGCAGGGAGCTAGGCCCAGATTCCATGCTGGTAAGTAGGGGGTGGGGGAGGGGACCATGGGTAGAACCCCTCCAGGCCCCATCCCCTGCCTGCTCCCCCAGCCCTCCTGAGCACCTCCAACCCCTGCCTGCTTTTCCAGCCCACTCCTCCCCCCCATGGCTGCCCTGCCCAGCCAGCTCCTGGCCCTTTATAAAAAAAACAAAACATAGACCCAACTCGCCTGCTGTTGCAGTGGCATCAGGGCTTCTGCGGGTTTGTGGCAGAGCCCCCCATGCAGCGTGGGACAGTGTGGGGCAGCAAGGATTGCCTGGCAGCAGCCCAGCAGCCGGTGAGTCAGGGCTTTTTTTTTTTTTTAAGGGCTGGGAGTTGGGGCAGGTGAGGCAGCCATGGTGGCGGGGGGGGGGGGGGTCAGGGGGCTCATGGCAGAGCCCCCCATGCAGTGTGGGACAGTGCGGGTAGCAGGGATTGCTCCCCTGCCTGGCAGCAGCAAGTGAGTTGGGGCTTGCTTGTTTTTTTTCAAAGATCTCAGAGCTGGGGTTGGGCGGGGTTGGGAGAACGGGCGGGGGATGGGGCCTGTGCAATTTGGAGATTTGACTAATTCTACAGCAGCCAAATCTGCAAATTGATTTGGGACAATGATTTGCATCGCTATATCAAATCACTGTCCCCCGAATCGGCCAAATCTGAATTCAAAGTGAATATTAGCCACTTCACACAGGCCTACTGAGCACTCCACACCTATCTGCATTGTACAGAGCTGAACACTCTCTCATCAGTACCCTGTCTTTTTGCACCCATGTGTTTCTTAGAAGTCTCATGTAAATGGTAAACTAACCCAAACCCTGTTACATATGGGCACTTACATCACCAAAGCCTGTGCCCCCAAAGTGACTTTCTTTCAGCATATGAGGCCCTGATGGCCATGCTGAGAAGTGTGGGGGAAGTCAAGCAAAATCTTATTATCTGCAATTTAAAAAAAAGTTTGGATTTAAAAGAAGCATCTGCCCAAAAGATGACTCTAAAGAAATGATAAATGCAATTGTAATAACCTTTTCTGTCATAACTGTAATTATTCTAGCACATCACTGTATGTATTTTAAAATGTACTGTTGGTATCCCATGTTACCTAGAAGTATTTATAATCTTCATTGTATGTATTATTACTAGGGGTGTGCAAAGCAGATCCTATTGGATTTGGATTCAGGCCAAATCAGGGACAGTGATTCGATTAGTTGATTTGGATCGCTGTCCCTGATTCGATTCAGGCAAATCCAGATCTGAAGATTCAATGCTGATTTGGAGAATTAGCGATTCGGACACAAACACAGCTTTAAATGTTTTTTCTACGTACCTCGAGGTACCAGCGTGGCTCGTGAATGCTACAATGCTGGGGCAGATGAAGTGCGGGGGGGCCCTCTGGAGTACTTCTGGTCCACTTCCGGGTCCTGTGGGGAGCACACAGGCCCCCCTTCCCCCCCTTGCTCCCCCTCAATGTGGCAATAGGCTGTGGGGGGACCATGGGTGCCACCCCAGACCCAGGAGGCACCAGTCACTGAGCCAAAGGGTCATGGTGGGGGGTCCCCCATGTGCTTCCCGGTAGACCCGGAAGTGGACCAGAAATGCTTCTGGTCCACTTACGGGTTTGCTGCCAAGTGCAGTGGGGAGCCCCCTGCAGTTCTGTGGGGCGCTCCATCTGCGCCAGCCTTGCAGCATCCACGAGCCTCCTGGTACCTTGAGGTATGTAGAAAAAACATTTAAAGCTGTGTCTGAATCACTGAATCTTTCTGAATCAATTCGGAGGGTTCCAATTTGATTCAGAGAGATTAAAGGGTTCTCTGATTTGATTCAGCGGCTGAATCTCTGAATCTGAATTGCGCCGAATCTCCACCGAATCAAATTGGCAACTGAAGCTTCGCACAGCCATAATTATTACCCTTCTCTTGGCTGACACTAAACCAGGGATCTTTTTACCAACTCTGCACTTGTCAATAAATAAATAAAGGTCTTATCTTACCCTTTGGGAAGAGAGAGAAAATCTTGGTATCCTGGCCAGATTTTTTTTTCTCTTAGTATTTTACAGTATTAAAGAATTGAGGTCTTTTTGAGTTCATAATGGCTGTTGATGGAGCTTGCATAGGTTCATACTGTACTACCAGTATGAAACAGTTTTCCTTTATATACTGCTTCTGAGACTATGAAAATGTCCTTATGAACCCATCTTCTGTAATCTTCTGTAAACTTTATTTGCTAGAATCATGAAATTTAGGATATATCATAAAATTTCTCACCTTCTCCAAAAGGACAGTACAGGAGACCCTCACCATTTGCGGCAGATACATTCTAGGGATCCTCACGAGTAGGGAAATCCATGAATACTGTACTGTACCAATAATAGGCTAGGATAAACAGGCTGGAGACAGTAATTCCAATAAAATGCTAACTAGCATTTTATTCCCTGCTCTAATAAAACCTTTAGTTGATACTGCCACGTACTGACTGTAAAAGTATCACCAGAGTGCAGTAATAAGGTGTCATCATGCTGTATGGGAAGAGACCATGGGTTGGTGTGGTGCACCACAAATATTTGAAACCGTGAATCACAGATAGAAAGGGTTTCCTGTAAATACAAACTCTATATCAATGAAGATTTGATTACACATAAATGCATGCAACTAAAGACACCAGAGTTACAGCTAAATCAATATTGTAAGTAGTGGTTTCTCCCTTAAGAACTCACATACCTAACTAACAAACACTTAATTACTAGTAATTGTTAGTTACTAACTCTTTATAACAACTGGTCATGCAGTCTGGGTTGAAGCACTGGGTTGCCACAGCATAAGGTTTTCATACATTTGGAGAGTATCATTAAGTCATGACTTATAGGGTCTCTGACACATGTTACAGTTGAGAAGTAATTAACTGGTTAATCACTTCTTTAGTAATGACATAGCCATGCATTTGTTCAATTCATGGCCTGATAAAACAAGGAATAAGTGAAGAAGTTATTACGTCTATTTTGTGTAATAACAACTTTGTGGTTGGTTCCTATCACACCTTTAATTGTGTGTAACCAGTGGCCTCCAAAGCATGGTCAGTGATTGGAGCTTTCATTTGGGGGATGGGGTGGGGGGGGCACTTGCACTCCTGTAGCTGGGGACCCTGTCAGCTGATCAGAGCTCCCAGCCATGGGAGCGCGTGATGTGCCCCCCATGGCTGAGAGCTCCAGTCAACTGATGGGGCTCCCAGCCACAGAAGCCAAGATTGCCAGTGCAGAGGTGATCTGGGATCATGATCCTAGGTTCCCTTTGCACTGACAGTATGGTATGATGGGGTCTGATGCTCAGTTCCACAGTCATGCCTCTAACCATGCATGTGTGGCATAGCAGGAAGCACAGTTGTTGGGACTGCACATCAGATCCCAACACCTTTTCCCTGTCTGTCAGTGGCCTAATTGTAATACTTCTTGTTAGTGGCCAGCTGTTCTGTTTTGGGTGGTGTTCTACACTTAATACAAAGCATACAGCAGCATTGGAAACCATGTGGAAACTCATTTAGGTTTCATGGTTTTACAGTGCATCTAATAATACAGTGCATCTTCATGGCAGTCTCCACATTTTATTTCTCTTTTTCCTCAAACTAAATCTGGTTGAATTTGAGGGGGGAGTTATTGATTATCCAGGATGGAATAGCTAGGAACCTTGGTGTTCCCAGTAGTAACACCAAGGTTATGAGTAACACCATGTGGAATCTACAGTAGTAAGTAACTGAAACCCTGATCCTACCTGGGGAAATGTTAAGTTTTCTGACTTGTATTTTTTTTAATTGTATCTCCTTTTATTAGATCCTTGCCTATTCCATTGCCTGTTCCTGCATCTCTGCTTTCAGTGTTAGAATCATAGAAGCAGAGGAAGCTGACAAGGTTATGAACAAGTTGCGGACTTTAACAGAAAATAATCAGCAGGTTATATCCACAACGTGGATTCCTTACTTTCTGTTATGCTTTTTAAATGTCCTTTCTTTTGTACCATATACATTACATCCTCTTCCATCTATGCCAGTATTAGATGGAAGTCTCTTAGGACCTCTCAGGTATCTGTTGAAACAGTGTAATTTGAAGATGGTACCTTCAAGGCCATTTGTTTTATTCATGTATTTCTTATAGCAGCAGCTCATACTCTATCACTAAAATATTAAATAAAAACGGAATTTATATATATAAACATGTCTAAAAGAAAAGCTTATACTTTTCCAGTTGCATTCCCAAGGTTTTTTCTTCCTAGGCAAATATCCTTTCTCTGCCTTTCTCTTAGACTTATGGACAACTAAATTTTAATCTTCCTGTAGATATTAAACAGCAGATCATAGTCACAATCCTAACCAATTCAGATTAATGTCTCAAACTCAGATTTCTTTAGGTAGCCTTTTACCCACTTGGTACTACTGAATTTTCCCACTAACAGATGACAGCTCAGCATCTTCCCATTACCTCAGAATCCCTTGGTTGCTCATCAGTCACAATTTGACTCCCTGAGTATCAGTAACCCAGTTTCAGTGTTGCTCCTGTCTGTCCACTATCCACTGATTGACAATGTGGTGTTATACAACCTGTTAGAATCAAAACTGATCTTTGCAATAATCGCAATAATCAGCAGCCTTTTATTTTACTGGGGACGTAAAATTAGGGATCTCTTTTCTAACCATTTTCCTTCATGTTAGAAAACCATTCTCTAATACAGAGGCTTCCATACTGTAGCCTTTGGTTATTGGGTACCCATTGAGCATGTTCAGACAGCTGGCTGGTTCCATGGTGCTGGTTTTTCCTTCTTTCCAACTGCTAACTCGGGGTAAAGAAGCTAATTTGTATGATGTACTTTCCAAATATTACTGTCTTATATGAAAAATTACTGTGGTTGTTATGAGAATGCTGCATAATGGTGAATGAGGATGTTGGCGTTCCATGAAAACATGAATGGGTGAGAACTTGATCCCTGAGACAGTCATAGGATAAAATGTCATCCACCCTGTGAAGACTTGGGGAACACCCTACTCTAAAACACAAAAAATTACTCTAGTGTAGAAATTTTTGTTAAGACTCAATTCTTGTCATGGGAGGTGTCCAGGTATTTCAACTGTTAGATTGTCTCCATCCAGTGGCATCTTCCTCTTCTCTAGTTTCAGAAGACCCCTGATTATTTCCAAATGCTTAACTTCAATTACATCCAAAATCCACTGATTTCAGTAGGATTGTGTATATTCTTAGAGTTTAGCATTTGTTTATATATTTGCAGCATTGGGGTATAATTTCACTCTTGACCTAAATCTTTCTCAGAACTAGAACCCTCGTTCATTACCTTTGAAAAGAGTCTTACTTGACCTCACAAGTTCTGACAGGTAGTAGTAGCAGTCCCTGGAGCCTTTTTTGCTCTCTAGTCATTAGAGGGTGACATCATTCCTTTGTATACACATATATGCACAAACATACATGCTTAATCAGTATACTGCCATACGTAGGAGCCAGTATTTTGTAACTGGCTGCATCAGTTGCACTAGATTTGTACTTGTGGCACTCAACCGTATAGCCTTGTCGGCCAAATGAGTGACACAGGGTCAGCCCACAGGCCAAATCCTGCATGGGGTCATTCCATGGCTGCAATCCAGGATGTAAGCCCAATCCTGTGCATCCAGATTCTGCCACATACTGGCCCTATCCCATGGACCTGGATCTAGCTGCAGACCAGCCCCATCTTGTGCTCCCAGATCCAGCCATGCACCAGCCCTGTCTCATGTGCCTAGATCCAACCATGTGCTGGCCAGATCTGGTGTACGGGACCATGTTATATGGCCTGTGTGATTCACCATAGGTCCAGAAATTTGACAGTAGGGGAGTAGCAATTACCACCACCTCTGCCGCCCTGCTGCCAAATTTCTAGACCCTGGTGAAGCCCTGCAGGCTGAATGATGTAGCCTGATGGGCCAGATCTGGCCTGTGGGGTAGGAGTTAAGCACTTCTAGGTTAAGCCAACTATTTGTTTTAAAAGCACCAGCATTTTGGTTGACAACAGAAATTATGGTATATAGAATATGTCAGTGTGAAGTACTGCTCATGGAAGATGTGAGCTGTTATTTTGGGGAAAAAATGTGTGCGTGTGTGTGGGGGGAGTGTATTCACACACACACACCACCCTGCCTTTGTGGCAGTTGTTTTTACTGTCTTTTCCTTGGTTTTTTTTTTTATAGACATCTGGTTTTGCCTTGGCACTGGGTACCATAGTTCATGGTTTGTCAGTCTTTGGACATGGGAAAGCAGAAGACCTGAGCAACAGACTGTTACCTGCTTGGATAAAGATTGTACTTGCAGAGGTAGAGGAGACTGTCTCTATCCTTTTATAAAGAAATTGCTAAGGAGCTTATTTCATTAAAGGGGAAGAAATGGAGATCAGGAATAGTTTCACTGTTGGAGCAGGTGATTTGATTTGCTTTTAGAAACAGTAATCTCTCTAGTTTGCTTTAAGAAAAAAACGGGGCTTTCTTGATTTACAAAAAAACAATTATTGCTTTTGGTCTGAGAGCTCCATTCTGTTACCTTTACTCATCCTGAGTAGCAACCAAAGCTGCAAGTGCTCAGACTGACATCAGTTTCCTTACTGGAGTGAGGAACTCCATAACAAAAGTTAGACTAGTAGAATCCCGGGATCCTTGTGCTTTGCCATTTTACTGTAAATTTACCCTCTTGAATGGCTTTTTTATTAAATAATTAATGGCTGTAGCTCTGCTTTTATGAGCCAGTAATTGCTATGCCCAGTGAATACAGCAGCTACACTGAGATGTTTTGGCTGCATTTATAGTAGTAGCGGAGCTGAACAATTCTAGGCTTACTGAAGGTAACATTAATCACTGTCACGGTAACAGAATAGAGAACTGAGTGAAATGTATTCATTTGTTATACTTGCAATTCTGTACTAATAATTTAGCCTCTTGTACCAAAAATTACATATAAAATTAATTTTAAAAGCAACCCCTAAATGAATTCTTCAAGATAGGACTATAAGGTAAATATTAACAGCAACACAGAGTTTTAACAGCATGTTTGAAGACTAGGTCATCCCAGCATGTTTCCAGGCATACTTCATGTTAAAGGTATCAGATTAGAATACATAATAGAAAGGTGCTGCATCAATAGGAAATGCCTGCTTGTTTGAGTGAGAGAGAAGAAGGAGGTCCTATATAATGCAGTTCATTTTGCAGTTCATTGCAGGGGTAGCAATGTAATTAGGTTCCTCATCCAGAAGCCTGGCCCAGAAGTCTGTTGGTAGGGAAGGAATAGGTATAATCTTTAGAGTTAACAGTGCCCTCTTTTTGAGAAGAAAATTATTCTGTGCTTTGTCCACCATATTACAGCCCTTTGGGTTGCATTCATTTTGATTTGTGTTTTCAGGGGTCTCCCACAATGCTGCGCCTGGCTGCTGTGAATGGGTTGGTTGCATTGGTGGGTTCTGAAGGAGCCATGATACAGGTAAAAGAAACAAGCACATAAAACTTTCACTTTCTTTTAGAAACAAAGTGTCAAGGTATGACCTGAAAAATATATGAGATCATATCTCTGAGAATTTTTTTGTATGTTTTTGATGGGTAAGTTAATACATAATTAAATAACTAGCATTCATTTAATATCTCCACATTCAGTGTTCTGCAATGTTGGATTAATTGTACAACACTTTAATCTCTGAGAAGGTCTATCAAAACAGAATTTGGCTCTGGTTGCTTTCAAGCATACTTAGAGCTGGTGGCAACAAGAAGTAACCTTATTCCTCCTCCACTAGTTATATATGTCATTGTCTCATTTTCCTTTTCCTTGACAGTTGAAATTGGACACTATTCAGTCTTCCCAGTTTCAAAATAAACTTAATGAAGTCATCAGAACCTTGATTCAGGTGAGTGGGTGGTGTGTCATGTCTGTTTCTGATTCTGCTTTGGTAAACCTAGTGCTATGATACCTTGTGTAAAGGGCCAAATTGATTTTTTTTTTTAAAAAGCATAACTTGCATTTTGTGTTAGTTTGCTTTTGAAGTATTGGATGAGGTAATCAGCATTAATTGCGGCTAGAAATATTAATCCATGTCCTATGATTGTCTCCACAGATTGTCAGTTTTTCTGGACAGATTGCCCTGCAGACGAATGCAGCCTGGCTTTTAGGGCACCTTCATTTATCCAGTTTGTCCTCAGACCAGAGCAGGGCATCTGGTAAGAGGTTTTTGTTGTTAAGAATGCACTGTGGTAGCATCAAAAGGCCTCAATCAGTGGCCTCCTTATGCTAGGTTTGGAACCCACAAAAAGTGAAAGGACAGCCTTTGTGACACAAGAGAGCTCACACTTCACTGCACCACAACATTAAGCTCAAATACAGTTGACATTTATGCTCCAGCAGAGCCCCGTTGGAGTCAGTGCTGCTCAGTGCAAAGTCCACCCACATGCTTCTGTTTGGTGAAACTCTCCATAAAATATGTTCCTATCAAATCTGTGTGTTAAAATAATATCTAAAAAAAGCGAGTGTGTATGCTTGAAACTTATAGAATAATTCACAGTTTTGGTTTAAAATAGTGCAGAAAGGCCTTTCCCTCTGTTTTTGTAAGTAAAATGTGTATTCTGTGCTGAGAGCTAATCAGCTATCTGGTTTGGCCAACTTCATATTTCACGAGTTTCTGCTCTTAAATATGTCAACCATTTGGAAACCAGCCACTGCAAAAAGGAAAACAAGAGTAATTTTTTAAGAACTGTATGTTTGTAAAGAGCTGTTCTGTGATTAGCTGAAGCACACAGTCAGCCTCCGAAGGAAGTGCAGCACTACTATTTACTGAGGATGGAATTTACCCCCAGTAAGAGGGGAAGCTTTAGGACTATATACCACTTTACATGCTATATGAGCCTGCAAAATAGATGTTAAGTGGGCCACAGACTCTCAATCTCCCCTTAGCAAATAGGTGAATTTCATTCTGCTAATGATGATGGATTATCACTGCATGACATATACCAGATAAAATGATTGATGAAATATGTGTTCATTAAAGGGAGCTAATGATCCATGCTGTCAGTGAGTTGGTACTATCAAGTTGACACATGCTCAAACCACAAAAATATCTCATTGACCATGCTGGCAAGCACCAGAGAATGAGTAGGTATGAAGTGTGACTGTGTTATTACTTCCAGGTTGGGGTTGAGGCACATTAGGCCTGTGCATGTGTGTTATGGAGGGGGTCGGAGGGAGGAAGTTTCCATCATCATAGGTTCTCAGTTTATGAACAAACTAATTTTTCAGTGCTGCAGTATGGCAACTTTCACTAACCCTACATGTACTTGGAAAGAAAAGGGCAAGAGGAAGAAGTGATTATATTTGCATTAATCCTTTGGTCTAATAGAAATAATCACTGTAATAGAATGTTGACCAGTGATTAATTTGTAAATATCTCATGCTTGCCTTTTGAATTTAGTTGGAACCAGGAATCTCTTACTTTTCCTGCCACGTTGTTGACATATTTCAAAGTCTTTTCTCTTTCCAGTTCCTCCAGACTTCAGCTACTTGCCTGAAAACAGCTTTATTAGGGCAGCTATTGATTATGTCATTGAAGGAGGCAAGAAAGGTAAGAAAGAAGAAAATTCCCTAATTATGGGAAAAATGCTGCTGCTCTAAATTGACTCTCACATAAATGTTTTTGCTTGTTAGAAATGCTAAGAAAAATAATCACGGATCGATCCTAAAAAAAATCAATTTCAGTTAAGTATATTTCAATAAAAACATTAAATATGTGGGAAATATTTTTACATTGCCAACACTACAGAATACTTACATAAGAAAGCATTATAACTTGATTTTTCTGTTGAATTTTTTTACATTCACTGTTTCTTGAACATCTGTTAGGCTTGATATACTGTCCCAAGAGCAGAAATGAAAGCTACATCATTTGAAACATTCATAACTAGCTTGGACAATACACTCTAAGGAATAATTCAGCAATGGCATTAGCGTTGTTTCTCCCAATTCTTGTTTCTGTGATTTGATCTTTGCCTTCATTTGGATCCTTAAGTGGCATTCTGATGCATGTGATATATAAACTTCCAACTGAAGAAACTGTCCACATCAAGATGTTTAAATTAAGGGAGCTATCTTGTAAAATCTCAGTGGAGATGGGGCGCTGGGTGGTTTTGATATAATTGGCCAACCCTGTAACATTAGCCTGGGTGCACCTCAGTTGGTTACATTGAATTAACAACTCTCCACACCTTGTTTTCATTAGGATTTTACACTGAATTAGCTATTTTGAATCTAAAAAAATCCTACTTTCTTGCCAAAAGGACAAAGAATGGGGGTTAAATGAGAGCTTGGTTTGTAGGGAAGCTCTAATTTTAGTTTCAGTGCTGGTTCCCTCTGAGTCTGAATATACTATCCAATCTCTTTGTCTCTGTTTCCCTGTCTATAAACTAGAAAAGATTGCAAAACTCACGTGTTTGTAAGGACCAATTAATTAACCTATGACATGCTTTGAGGCCCAGGCTTAGAAGGGGCAGTAGAAGTATATTTTTTTTAATTTTAAGGCTTCAGTTTTATAATGGCTCCCCTTCAGCTGTGGTATAACACCACACCCTGAGCGCATGAATTGCTTTGCAATCCACAGTTGCATTTTAAGTGGCTTCCAGCATATTTAGCCAGTGATGTGGTACAGATGGCTGTTGTGTTATCAATAAACCCACGTTTATTGGTTTTTATTCCAGGATAATGCTGTAAACTCCAGGGTCTGTACACTTTCTTTTTTTGTTTAGCTGTTTTGCCTAGTTTATTATGATTTGCCCAATTTATTATTATATAATTCAGGTTGATTGTTCTATTGCAGGCCCTGAATCCATTCCCCCTACCTTGGTGAAGGTAGCCCTGGCACCCATTGCTTTAGTTGGAGAAAGTTACCAGTATCCACCTGTGAATTGGGGATCAATTCTTTCTCCTTTGATGAGACTAAACTTTGGTAAGATAATCCCTTGCATTTTTCTCATATGACTTGTGTACAAAATACCATACTATAAAATTCCAGAGTCTTTTCAAGGATTTAAGCTGGAGTGGGCAATTATTTTGGCTGCCAGGCCACTTAACAAGTTTTGGTGATCTCTCAAGGGCCACACAAACAATCTTTCAGAAGATAACCTTTTAACAAATTTCCCCCCCCCCAAATCTGGCTCATGGCTGCCCCCACAGTGCTCCACATGAGGCCGAGCCCTGCTTGCTTCTGCCTGGGGCAGCCTATGCCATGTTCCCACCCATGCCTGCTGACAGCCCCAGCTAGCACGTGCAGCTTCCTAGCGGGGCTGCTCCTGGTGTGGCTGCAGCTGCCCAGGTACTGCTCAGCTTCCCCTGCCTCTAGTGGCGCCTCCTTCAGTGACTCCATCTCCTGCCCCTGCTGTGCCACTCCAGGAAGCAGGTAGTACAGGGAAGTGCCGACAGCAGTTATGGAGATGTGTGCTAGGCACCACATGCCCAGCCAGGTGGAGGGGAAGCTGCAGCCAGGCAGCTCCTGTCCCAGCACCTGGGGTTTCCAGTTTCAGCTCCCTACCACCTTCTACCCAGTCTGCCCACCTGGCACTGCTTATCCGGCCTCGAGGAAGTTGTACATGCTGGTTGGGGCCAAGGTCATCAGCAGGTGCAGGCAGGAACATGGTGTAGGCTGTTTCTGGCAGGAGCAGGTGTGGCTCAGCCCCATGTGGAATGCTGCAGGGGCAGCCATAGCCGGACACAATCTGTTGGCAGGCAGCCACCCATGGGCAGGCTGGATTTTGCCTACCCCTGATCTACACATTTAATGTGCTCTGAATTATGATTTTATGAGTATCTACTTGCAGATATTCCCATAGGGATGTGAGAATTTCAGTGCTAGAACTGGCTAGAATGAACCAAAGCCAAAAATTTCAGAACTGAATTTGGACTTCTTCAATATTCAGATGAGTCTGAATTCATTTCTATTTGGCCCATTTTAGCAGCAGGCACCTACTGCAAAATGAAAGTCTGTATCCAAACTTCTACAGTGCCTGTGAGGGTGCTGGTGGGTATGTGGGTTTCAAATTCAAATGCCCTCTTTATAATCCTGAGTGTTTCATAGGAAATACTCTCCAACTATAATTAATCTGAACTTTTAGTCCTTTGGTGTTTTTGTTAGGGATTTTATTTTCCCCTCATGCTAGTCAGCAGTCAGTATCTGCCCTTAAACAAGATGTTTGACATATAATGTTTGTAATGTTTTCACTCTTAATATACCTGCTGGTGCTATCTTTATGGCTATAAATGTCTGATTTTTGGATTCTTTCCCTCAAAAATACCTCGGGTGCCAAGTTTTTTTTCCAGTGTTGCTTGATTTTATTTAATTATGTATTTCCTGCTTCAGGAATAGCAATTACTGGCATTTCAGGCTCTTACAGCTGAGCCATGCTAGTTCTTTTGGCTTTAGACTGATTAGCTTCATAGGGCTCAGGTATAGAAAGGCTGCTCTTTCTTGCTGTTATAAATAATATAGCTATGGGGCCTTGTGCCCCAAACAGTGGAAATTATTAAACAATCATTGTATGGGGGCAGAGCCTTTGCCACGTACAGAAAGATCTAGCAATTTACTGCTGGTTTTTACTGATTTTTTTTAATTTCCAGTTCTTACAATCATTTCTCTTAGGTTCATATTAGAAAAAAATGCAAGGATGTCTTGCATATTCAGCCACATTGACCATGTTGCAAATATAGGAACCACATGATGAATAGTAGAAACTTGTTAAACACTTGGGGAATTTTTTATTGCTGGGTTTTTTTTAACCTATGAAGAGGAGTTTCATTTTTGTAAATTATGGGAATTCCAGAAGAAACAGTATATCACTTTAGCGGCTTCACTTCAATTAAATTTCAGTGGCACTGAGAATTGCTCTGTATGATACAGACGTTCCTTGAGCTGTCCCTGTATAACATTATGGAAGTTAAACACATGTATCAAGAAATGAATACATCTCCTTTTATCTTAGTGTATCCTGAATAATTGTGTTGAGGGGCAAATGTATTAAGTTCAGCTCCCTAAGATTTGTTAGATCAGTAGTATTAGTTTTTCATGTCTGGCTGATATGAAAACTGAAAGTTTCACAAATTTCAACAGGAATGATTATTTAGGTGTAAGCAAAAGTAGATCATTCTATTTTAAAAAGGTTTGGGGCTGCACTCCTGGAACAGACTCAAGAATATGTGACAGACAACAAGCACACCTCATAAGTATTAAATAACAAACAGTTGAGGTGAACAGCTTGCAATCAACTAATTATGTGTATATTACTAACCTAAGCCAGCAGATGAATGCAGACAAATACATTTGTAGTAATCCAAATTAGAATGCACTTTGATAACTACTACTAAGACCCTGTTTTTTTCTGTTAGGATATTCAAAACAGTGGCCTAACAATAGGTCTTGAAATCTCTATTTAGATATTGTTTCACAAACAGACCTATTGAAGCCAACTTTCATTTCTGTTTGTCCTAATGAATAGGGCTGTGCGAGTCAGCAGCGATCTGATCCAGCAGTGATCTGATCCAGCTTCGGATCTGGCCACTTCGGATGGCCGCTATCCAATCTGGAGCTCCGGACTGGGTTTCCGGCTTGATCCGGCCGAAGCGGCTCTGAAGCCGCGGAGCCGCCTTGGAGATCCGGCCATAGGGTATAATGGGGAATCAATGGAAGATCTATAACTTTGTTGTTTTTTGTATGATTTGGATGAAACTTACAGGGATGGTAGCCTCTGCTAAGAGCATGAAGCCTGCCAAGTTTGAAGAAGATCAGTGCAGAGGTTTGGGTGGAACTGTACCCCAAATTCTTGAAAGTCAAACTCATGTCACGGCTGTGTGTTACACCACAGGGGGCTGAAAACTGCAGGGATGGTAGCTCTTGCAGAGGCCACAAAGCCTGCCACGTTTCAAGAAGATCGGTGCAGGGGTTGGGGGGAAATGCACCCCGAGCTGCTGACAGGCAAAACTTGTGACACAAATGACCTTGTGTATGTTAAGGCACAGCGGGCTGAAAACTGCAGGGGTGGTAGCTCTTGCCGAGGCCACAAAGCCTTCCAGCTGTGTGTGTCCTAGAGCAGGCCTGAGTGAGTGCTGGGCCCTGCCAGGCTGCGAAGCCTGCCTGCCACCTGTGTGTGTCTCGCTGGGGGAGTCTGTCGTCCAGGGCCCTGCACCCCAAGCTGTTGACAGACAAAACTCATGATGTGGGTAGGTGACACTGTGTGTGTTAAGATGCACCCTTCCTGGTGCTGGGGCCTCTGAACAACATGGCAGTGTGCCCCACTGAGGCCTCCTTCTCCCCTACAGCCTCATGCCCGGTCCTTCACTTTACGTGACAACAGGTAAAATAACTTAGCTGGCTCAACACCGGTAGCATCAGCAGCAGCATCAAGGGTATCCAAACAGAACTGTCACAGAGTCTTTCTTTTTATAAAGGAATTGACAGCAAGAAGTAAAGATGTTGTGTTGTGTTGGACATATGATGTTATCCATGGTGTGTGATGGCTTTTCTTGTGTTTTTATGTCTATATGTGTATTATGAAAAAAAAGGAGTACTTAAAAAATGTATCTTTGGAAGCTTTAGGGTTGAAAACCCCTTTGTCAGGCTGAGGAAGTACCTGCAGTTGGTCCTGGATAGAAGGAATAGTAAAGAAGCCATAGGCTGGCCTGGCACGCAGTGAAGGCAAGAAAGCCAGTCAGTGTGCCAGAACTCCACTGTGTATGTTGAGTCCATGAGTTACTGTACCCACTGCCTAGGAGGCCGATGAAGTGCAGTTCATAGGCCCAGCTCTGAAAAGAGCTTTGTACATTAAAACAAGCACCTAACCCCATCACCAGAACTGAAGCCAGCTTCCTAAAGCTCAAATCACAAAACCTGCCAACTATCTCCAGTACCCCCACAATCTGCACACCAGAATCTATCATAAACAAAAAAAACCCAACTACCTGTGGGGGCACATTCCTCACCAAAAAAACATTCTGCCTCCAGTCTCTCAGGCCTGATCCTGAGAGGGAACAAATTACAATGCAAACCACTTTTCAGAGCTGGGCCTATGAACTACACTTCAGCCTCCTAGGTAGTAGGTACAGAAACTCATGGACTCCGTATACACAGTGGAGTTCTGGCACACTGTGACCTGCCAGACATCTGACACTCCAGGCACTTCTGCACTTTCACCTGAGCTGCTACATCCCCTTTCCCCCCCCCCACCCCAGCATGTCTCTTCCCCTGCCCCGACGCCTCCATTTCCATTTTCACTGACTGGCTTTCTTGCCTGCATTGCGGGCCAGGCTAGCCTCTGGCTTCTTTACTATTCCTTCCATCCAGGACCAACTGCAAGTACTTCCTCAGCCTGACAAAGGGGTTTTCAACCCTAAAGCTGGCATCCTAGGCAGCTAAGCTGAGCTCACCAGGAGTCTCGCAACTGCACTGCAACCAGCAAGTGTCAAGCCTGTCAAAGATGTGACGGGTCTGGGCGTTCCCCAGCCAGGAATTTGTGTGAGAGTGCATTAGCTGGAGGTTATGGCGCCTCCTCCCCGCCTTTCACCAGGGGATCATTGGTCCTGGCATTTACGGGGCTGCTGCGCATCCAGCAGTCCCACCAGGCATCCCTACCCTGTCAGGGTGCAGTTTTAGTGGTCATGCCCAGGGCCGCCTCCTTCCCCGTAGCCTCAATCCCATACCTCCAAGTTCCTCCTGGCAGGGGAATGAGCTCAGCAGGGACATGTTCTTTCCCTGCTGGCTGATGATGCAGTCAGCGCCCCCTCCAGCTGAGAGCAGGCCATTACTTGGCTTTTCAAAACCTCAGAAAAGGAAATTGGTGCAGATGGAGTGAGGAGGGTGGCACTCAGTCCCCAGCAGCGGGAGGTTCACCTTTAGGAACACCAGCTGCTCCACCAATGTAAGATCCAAGCAGGTGCGGTGGTGTGTGACAACATCCCCAGCAATGCTGAACACCCTGTCTCTTGGAACACTAGTCAGTGGACAGGACAGATGTTGCCGGGCAACCATGGCCAGATCCTGCCACATCTGGCTGTGGCTTGCCCAGTAGGCCAAAGGGTCACATTCCAATGGGTCCACATCCTCAGCGAGATAAGCAGCCACCGAAGCTTCGGCGCTACCTGACCGAGGCTGCGGTCTGGTATGTTTGGACCCCAGCATTGAAGCCATGCCCATGGCCCAAATTGGCAGTGGCTGGTGTGGAGGAGACTGACTGGTGCTAGTGCTGGCGCCAGTGCTGGTGCTGGGAGTGCTGGCACGGGAAAGTGGATCCCCCTCTTCCACGTCCCATCGCCTCTGCACTTCAGCCTCCTGGACTTTCTTCAGCAGCACCTGCGTCCAGTGATCAAGGGTTTTGGGGCTGCCAGTGCACATGTTCCCCTACACCCTCAGGTCGCACAAACCCGCCATCATGTGGACCGTACTGGACCACAAGGGATCCAGCCGTCTCCTGATGCCCGCCTTCAGCTGCCTCACCAGTGCCTGCACATCTGGTGACAGTGGCCTGCCCCAGCCAGCAACATTGATCCCCTGGAACTGTTCCATTTGGTTCTCCGGTTCCCTCACTAGGGAGATCACCTGGCTGAGGAGGGCATCACCAGTGCTAAGGGTCTTGGTGGCCTCAAGGAAGGGCTTGAGGACCACCAACATCTTGGAGATGGTACCCCACTCAGCTCTGTTCAGGGGGGTGCTGATCCCAGTTTCCCCAAACAAGGCCATCTCATGGATGGCCTTCTGTTGCTCCACCAGCCTTTTGAGCATCAGGTATGTGGAGTTCCACCGAGTCTCCACATCCTGTATGATTCTGTGCTGCGGGATGCTGAGCTCTGCCGGTTTTTCCCACAGCATCTTGCCCCTCTTGATGCTGTGGTGGAAGTAGCCCGCCACCTTCCTGCATTTCGAAATCAGCTGACTTCTAGCAGTACTGGTGGCGATGCCGTCACTGGCAGCCCTGTCCCCCTTCAAGGCATCCCTCACTATTAGGTGTAGCCTGTGTGCCACACAGCAGATGCCAGCAAAGTTGGCATCACGGACAGTCTTCACCGTATTGGCCCCCTTGTCGATGACCACCAACCCATGGGTGATCTCGGCCTGCCCAACAAGCCACCCCTGCACCATGTAGTTCATGGCCCCCATGATCTCCCTTGCCATGTGGGACTCATCCAGCACCTTGGCTTGCAGTAGAGTGCACCAACAGCCTGACTGCTCACACCAATGCCCCGTGAGGGAGAGGTAGGTGTGATCGCCACCCCAGCTGCTCGAGATATCAGAGGTGAAGTGCAAGGCTACCTGTGGCCCTGCCTTGCACAGCTCCTCCCTCGAGTACTCCCTGCATGCCTGATACAGGGAGGGCACCACCACCCTGCTAAAGGTCGTGCATGTGGGCACTTTGTAAAATGGGGCCAGAAGTGCTACAAACCGCCTGAACCCTGGCCGCTCAACTAGGGAGAAGGGCTGGCTATCCAGAGCAAGCATCACCCCAATGTTCTGGGTGATCTCGCGTGCCTTGGGCATGCACCCCCCTTTCTGTGTACCTTTCCTTCACTGGTCCAGACTGGCCTGCCTCTGGTTTGGGGCTAAGGGGGCTTTGGAGCAAGCGGGGGTCTTCCCTTTTGGCGCACTCACACTGGTGCCAGGCTGAGCAGCGGCAAGAAAGACAAGGGGGTGGTGCCTCCTCAGATGCAGCAGCATGGCTGCGGTGAAGTGTCTTGCATTTTTGCCACAGCTCATGTGCCTTTGGCAGTGCTGGCAGATGGCAAACCTGGGATCATCTGCCACCTCAAAATTATCCCACACTACACTACTCCCCTGCTTCTGGGTTGAGGGTGAGGCTTCTGCCTTTTCCTCCTTCTCAGCAGGCTGAGGCTGAACAGCAGGAGGAGCTGCCTTAGCTGAGCCACTTGCCTCCACAACCTCAGCCTCCTCTGCGGTGCTGCTTTCCAGACGAGACCTGGGTCTAGGGGAAATGTGAGGGGTGTGGAGCACAAACTCTGATTCCCCCCAGTCCCCAGAATTGCCTGAGCCAGCGCGCTCAGCATCCCTGGTTCCAGCTCCAGGTCCTCCTCTGGCAGTGGGAGGCTCACGCTGAGAGCTGAAATTGGGGTGGAGGAGGCAATGATTCCACTGCTGGTGCCCACTTCTGGACTGAGCAGAGGTGGTGCAGGTACAGGGACATCAGGTGCAGACACTGCTCCCACCGCCTGGCTTCCACCGGCAGCACTCTTGTCACGTCTGCTCTGGAATAGAATACGTTTGTGTTTGGGATGGGCTGGGGGGAGGCTTGCAGCTCTAGCTCTGTCCTTACCCTCCCCCTCCCCCCCTTCTCCCCTCCCCCCCGCCAGAAGACCTGGCACCTACCTTTCCAGTACGCTTCATATTGATCTTTCCCTTGCTGCAAAAGGGGCGGGGGTGTGTGTGTGTTGCAAAAGGGGCGGGGGGGGTGTGTGTGTGTGTGTGTTGCAAAAGGGGTGTGTGTGTGTGTGTGTGTGTGTTGCAAAAGGGGTGTGTGTGTGTGAAAATTAATCCTTTTGTATATCTGTCTGTCTTGTTCTCCTGTGAATATCTGTCTACCTTGTGGTGTGAATGAAATTATTTGTGTGTATTCCTGTGTCTCAATATATTATCTGTGTCTTGCTCTTCCGTACATATCTGTCTGTCTGTTTCCACTGTGATTCTTTTTTTCTATATTCTGGGTCTCTGTGTATGTGTGTGTGCATGCATGCAAACAAGTAATCTGTGCCTCCCTGGATAGTGACAGGAAACACTTGCTGGGAAAAAACAACTGTCTTTTGCAAAGTTTCTGAAACAAGTTCCCAAAAAAACAATTCAAAGAAATAAATTGAATTGTTATACTACTAATAATTGAATTGAATAGCTAAGCTAAATTAAGCTAAATCCTAACCACTCCTATGTAACACGAAACAGCAGCAGTCAGGTCTCAGTTGCAGTGTTCCTCTCTCACACAGCTGCTGACAGGGAACGAGCTGCAAAAGGCACAGAAGGGCTGGAAACAGGGGCTTTTATACTTTTTTTTTAGTCCCACCCCACAGCTGCTGCCATTGGAAAGGTAGCCAGGGAGAAATCCTTCTCACTGGCTACCTACAGATGTCAATCTTTGCTCCCGCCCCCCCACCCCCCGCTCCCACTCTCTGTCCCTCCCCCGCTCCCTCTCCCTCTTCTAATTCCCTCAAAATGGCCAATGCGGCTCCAAAGCATCCGAAAGCGTGTCCGAAGCGTTTCGGATGCCCCCGACCCACTCTGGATACCATTACTGGTATCCCACTTCAGACGCCGAAGCATACGAAGCAGGTCCAGATCCAAAGTAGGATCCGAAGACTCGCACAGCCCTACTAATGAATAAGATTCATAACCTAATGGTTCTATTTCCAAATGATCCACAAATGTGTATAAAGCAATGTTGAATTATTTTTAAATGCCAGCAAATGTATGCCTACCCTTTCTTTATTTTTAGAATGGAGTGATATGTCACTCGAGTAATTTCCTTGGGCAGAGAAAACACTTTTCAGATTTTTATTCCTAGTTTTTCCTTATCAAGGGGCAAGCAGCTTGAGATATTTGGGGGATTCTATCAGGGAAAAGTCCCTCACTCATGGAAGGAGTCAAGAAATAATATAAGAATCTTGTAGTCTTTAAATATTTTCTACAGTCAGAACAAAAGAAAAGCTTTGCCCATAATTCAGCAGCAATAATAGTCAGTGACCTGTAATTCTGTGTTGGTGCTGTTGGTGGTTTCACCAATGGGCAGGACACTGAGGAGTATCCATAAATAGAACAGAAACAGACTGAGCTTATCAGTGCCTAAAATCCATGTTAATAGTTTGACTTTTCTCTCTGTTTAGCAAAGAATACTTTGATTCTCCCTCTGTAATGCTCTCATTTTAATGTTTTTCTTCCCTAATACATTTTGTGATGCCACCTACTTGGATTTGGATATATCCATGGCTCATTATGAAGTTATATAAATAGGGAGACAGATCTGCTTAAGTGTCTCTGCAAGAAACGTCATCAGTGTGGTCGTACGAAACTCAAAGTACCTGGTGTTCCTGCTAGAAGTTAAAGTTATCTTCCTTTTATTTTCCCCATGTTCTAAGTTGAGAACAAATTTAAAATTAAAAGAACTGCATCATAAACTCTGCTTTCTTTCCTTTTAGGTGAAGAGATACAACATCTGTGTATTGAACTTGCAGTGACCCAGGTCCAGTCTTCACAAAATGCTGCAATGCTTTTGGGGATGTGGGTAGTACCCCCTCTGATCTTCAGTCTTAGTGTAAGTGTCTGTATTAAGCTCCGAAAGGTTTATGAACCCATTGAACCTAATGTACCCTATATAAACTTCGTCATGTACAACAGGGCTACTTATTCCTAGCTGTCCATATCTAGCATCTCAACTATGCAGTATCCTATAGAAGTTTTGTAATATGAATGAATCTACCTTTTAGTGAATAATTACTCATACCAAGGCCAACTTATGACCATCAGTGACCCATTTATTTATTATATCAATTATGATTCTTTCCTTTCGTTTCATTTTTCTAAATTAATCTTTCTACATTTTAAAAGTGTGACCAGTGCTAAAATGCAAGTTGTTGTTATCCTCTATTAAGTGCAGTTCAGGTTGTGAAAATTGTGTGAGCTCTCCAAGCCCCCTGAAGCACAGCATGAAATCAGTTTATAGAAATCCTACAGAATTCTACATCATCGTTAGCTTATGCAAATATTCTAGAGTAATGTTACTTTGCAATTTCTGAGGATCTGGTCTTGAATAATTCTAAGAAAATCCAGTGGACTTTGGACTTCTGTCTTTGATCCTCCACTTCTCTAGACTTTTTTGTACTCATAATCCTTTAGACTTCACCCTTCTACGATTTGGTAATGGTGTGTGCTGCCAGCAAAAAGAAAATCTAAGCTTTAGCCTGTTATTTCTGAATACAGCAGAGTTTGATGGTCACAAAGACAGTGTTTCAAGGTCATAAAGGCAGTACATTCCGTCAAAGGAAGGGGAGTTTTGCAACATGCTGGGAATCTCCGCTCTGGCCGTTTATGGACAAGCTTGACAAGGTTTTGAGGAAACCATTTTAGCTTCTCTCTGTCAAAAAATCCTACTGCTTTGAATGTTTTGGGTAGGAATGGACCATAAGTTCTGTAGGAAGGCCATAATCATGTCCAGTTTGAAAATGGTTGAAACCGGTTTGACATAAACCTGGTTGAATGTACTATCAGACTAAACTGATTTAGGTCACACTGGTTTATGCAATGTCTGTCCCAGACCCCTTCCTGGTTTAAGTTAAATCAGAGTCCCCCAACATCCTGGCATGCTCTCTGGGCTGGGCAGGGCTCTCTGCTCCAGGAACCTAGGCTGGCCCCTCCCCTCTGCTCCCTGGCTGCAGCTTCAGCAGAGACTGCACATACAGGTTGCCTGCCTGGCTTTCCCCGCCCCCCCCAACCCCACTCCCTGCTAAGTAGGGATTCTCCCCTCCCCTCTGCCTTACACAAACACCTTTCAACATTAGCTAGCAGACCACGTGCTGGCTACAATCCGTGTTGTGGGAGACAGGACTGTGTTGCTTAGGGCTCTTTGATGCTAATCAACAGGTGGCTGGTAACGTCCCTCCATTCCTTCTTTGGAACAAGTTGTTTAAGAAGAGCTTGAACTAATGAGAGTTCCTTTTGTTTCGCTCATGGGGTGATAAATGCTCCCTGCTGTGTAAGTAAATGCTGTATAAATCCCAGCTGGCTCCTTCACTGACCAGCGGGGCGGGGGGGGGCGAGGAACACAACAACACACTAATCAGAGCCTCCTGCCAGGGCTTGGCCACGCCTCCCTCAGCTCAGCACTATGGCATGGAAAGGAGAGCTGCTCTAGCACCCCCCAGCTTCTAGCCTGAGCCTCTGGAGGCATGTGTCTGCATTTTTCAGTCCAGACGGGATGTCTGTATGGTTACAAACTGACTCAGCCTAGGCAGGTTAGATTAACCTGAAAAGAATGAATCTGGTCAAGCTCAGGCTTTTTGAATGTTTGTTCCTAGCCAGGGGGTTAATGCTTACTTGTGGTAAAACATAAATGCGCTGAATTCTTCTGCATTTGGTACATCTGAAATGGATTTTTAGACACTTTTGAAAATGTTGCACCTGGTATATAGGCAAAGGATGAAGAGGTTTGGATACAAAATTAAGAAAATGTTGGATCCAGAATTTTTAACATGAAAGGAGGGGAGAGAGTATTTGAACAATGATTGCCTTGAAACAAATAATGTTGGGTAGTTTGTTGGGTTCTGTGGTATTGGTTTACTGTTCTTCATAGTTGTTGAAAACAATCCAATACTTTTTCCAATTATTAATGAATGTTACTTGTAAGTTAGTGTACAGAACACTTGAGGAATTATGATAAATCTTAAGCATATGATGCCCTCTATTTGTCTTTCAGATGAAAACCAGGGAATATCTTTTTACTTCTTTGCCTCTGTGGATGAAACACATTGCAGAAGACAAACTGCAAACTTTTGCTGAAGTATTTCTGGTACAGCATTTTGAAGCAAAGAATCGTGCAAAAAATCCAAAGCTTTGCCAAAGTATCCTGCAGGGTCTCAGCCAAGCTATGAAACTTCCAACTCCTGCCCAGTATTGCTGGAGCTGTCTGTGTCAGGCCACTGAGAAAATATTTGACTTTTTACCAAATGAGATTCAGGTAAGTAAAATGAATGTTTACATTTTTTCATAGTTTAAGGCAGGGAAGGGCTAGTATACATATAAGGGATAGAAAATATGCTATAAAATGTTGTGCATGGTTGTTTGTTAATACTAGCAAAATATTTTTTTCATTTTTTTTCCTTTATAGTATATGGAGAAATTGTGAAACCAACTTCAGACTGGACTTTTCTTCATAAATGATCAGGCAATTGAGAAACACAAATTTTGTACTGAAGTAAAAGTTACTGCTGAAATTGAAGCAGAGACAAATTAGAGAGAAAGGGCTTTTTGCAGAGTGAAAAACTACTGAGAGCGCTCCTGTACAATATCATACAGAAAATTCAGTGGGGAAAAGCACTTTTCTTAAATGTTCCCTGGTATTGTTTTCATTTAGTTGCAAAAAATCATTCAAGTCCAGCATAAATGCAAAATAAAACTACAAATATTTCAAGCTTCATTTTACTGGAAAACTATTAAATGGTCATGATGAATTAAGGGGGCTCCTGGGTTCATTAATTTAGTGACATAAAAGTATGTGTGCCTGTCTGATATACAGTTATCTATCTTTATTTTTTCCAGAGAAGTGAAATGGAAATGTATATAGATATAGCAAAATGCCTGTCAGAAATGGCTGATACAGAGATTGACCGAATTGCCCAAATCTCTAAGGTAATCATATTTTATTCTACGTTTCCAGATGTCTTTATACCCTTTATATATGATATAAAGATTTGTCTTACACCTTTACTTGTTCCCAAACTATTTTAGCCCCTTGCAAGTCTTAATGACTTTGCAGGTTGTCTGGACCATCATAGCTACAACAACACCACAACACTACTTTCTTTTGTATCCAAAGATGTAGCTGTCATGTTTCATTGTCATACCATGTGAAGAAGAATGGTTTGCTTAATCCAATGGGTTTTCTTTTGTTGTTGCTTTGCAGAAAAATATAGAAAAGGCCTCTTTCATCAAAGTGTATCTAGTTTCTCAAGGCAGGTTACCTTTGATGAGTTTGAATGATGTGATTGGTAATGCAATAAAATGCTGCTGGAAAGAGCCTATTACATGGATGTTGTTGCATTGTTTCTACCATGCCCGAATCATAAGCCATGAAAACACAGGTAAGGCCATGTCTAAAGAAGAAAGCACAGAAACTAATGGATCTGCAATTATTTTCTGTAATAGAGGTTTTGGGGGCATTTGAAGCAACTTTAAAATGGTTTAATCAAGCAGTTGTAATTTCTTACGTATTATTTCTGAAGTGGTATAGATGGACTCAATGCTTTATACACTAAAAAAGATGGTGCTAGTTTTCTTTGCGGCTTAATGCCTAATTTACACCACTCTAATGGGCAAGGAAAGCAGGACTTCATCTTAGATTTGCAAAGGCTGATTTTAGTAGCTCTGACAAAAGCTCAGTGAAGCAATATAGGGCAAGGAGTATTGTTTAACACTGAATAGTTAAATGACAATGTACCCTGGGATATCAGAAGGCACTCCTCAAATCAGAGCATGCAGACTAGTTGATTAAACAAACTTGCTTCTGGATGTACTTTAGTGATCAGATCTGCATTGTAGGAGTCTTTGCACAACACCACCTACGTTCTCCAAATCCTTTTCCCAGTTAAGAGCTAGACTCTATACAACACCCAAATGAGTTATTTGGAAGTGGTCTAACAAAATACTCCCAGGAATTTTATTAGGGGATTTCCACAGAGCAGGTTGGAGGAATTTGTAGGCTGGAATTATTTGGAAGAAGTGTTTCTCCCCCACACCTTTTCCTCTTTTTCTCTTCCACTTCTTTTTAATGTGTTTTAGCTTGATGGTTTCAGAGCTTTTTACAGACATGTTGCTGATGTTATATTGTGAATTTTAGCTGCTGCCGCTACTATTATTATTAGTATTAGTAATTATTAGTATTATTAAAGTGTCCAATGCCTTTGGCCACAGGCAACCCCAAATTAAATGTTATGATTGTTGTTCCTCCACTAGCCTGCTGTTTGGTTCCTATGGTGATTTCTTCTGTTTGCTTTTTAAAGAAAAAACTAGCATTTTATGAAAGACAATATTCTTGTTCTTACAGGAGTGTTGAAGAGAATGGACTGGTTGTTAGAACTGATGGGCTATACTAGAAATGTTGCTTACAAGTCAACTTCTATACAAAATGTGGATCTTAAAGAGGTACATACTGTGAAAATAATTTGCAGCTTTCAAGAAAAAAATGGTTTCTGGTATAATTTATATTCTTTTTAAGGAACAAGTATTATTCCCTTACTTGTTATCATTTTAGAAAACTGTCATCTTATGACCTCCATAAAGAAAATCTCTGATTTTCCTTCTTTGTTTCTTAATGCTTTCTTATACTTAAGAGCTCTTAAATATTCAACCCTAGCATCTAAACTGTGAGAGTAATGAAAGAAAACAAAAATAAATCATTGTAGAAATCTCTACATTTAGAACCAGTGAAAAGAGCTGAGAAGTGCCTTTGCAATCTTCATGAATTCATCTCTATGGAAACTTGCTGTCCCTGCAGGTCAGAGTTCTACAACAATTTTTCAGAAGGGTCAGACAGTTTTAGCTCCACCTATGTTGTTTGTACTTGTGTGTAATGCTCCTGCTTATCCGAGGCTGAACTTTTTCTGGGTCCCCTCCAAGTTGGACCTCCCCTCAACTCACCTGTCACGACTTTGACAGTAACAAATTGGATAGGAGGGTTCAGTGGTTGTAAATACAGAGGTCCCACTTGGGGTTACTCATGAATCCGAAAGTGGTTGATGAAGAGGGCTCCACCTCCCCTTCACCCACAACCACATGCCAGCCATTGGTATTGAGGTGATGAATTATGTTGCTGGAGTCCAGTCTGTTCCAGGTTCTTTCAGAGGCAATCCTGATGGCGCTACCTGGACTTATCCAGTTAGGCTAAATGGCCTCTGGTCTACTAGGGGTTAACCTTTGAATTAAGCCCTGATGGAAGAACTCCGGGTGGATCCTAATATTTTCTTTCCACAAAATCAAGGAAAAAAAGAAGAAAAAGAGAGAAATTAAGAGGAGCCTTTTCCCATTCAGGTTGCTCCTATTCTGGCTAATACCTTTGTTAGCCAGTCTGCCACTCTCCCAGCTTCTTAGCTGGGTTAGTTGCTGGGTTGAGGCTCAGTTCCCTTGCATCAGATTCCCCACAGCTCTGTATGTATTGAGCCCCTGTGGCTCCGACACTTCTCTGCTTGGGTGTCCTAAACCTGCCTCTTCCTCGGGCGCAGCTTGCGCAGAGGCAAGCTCTCTCCTCCTCTTCCCGACACTCCAGGTGCCCTTTAAATCTTCCACGGTAGCGCCGGGGCCTGATGTCATCAGCCTGGCACCGCCCAGCTTGATTGACAGCAGGCTCTTAAACCGCAGCAGCGGGGGCGCATGTTGTTGCAGCCCTATTGCTTCCTGCTCCAGAGATAAGTTTCTCATTTTGTTGTGGGCTTGCTCAGCCCATTTGGGATTCCAGGGTTTGTTCATGGGGTCTCAGGCCCCTTTCGTAACATTGTGCTTGTTAAAATCATTAAATCTTGTACTTCTAGTCATCAGCTAATCCTTGCAGAGATCAGAAAAGAGGTTCATTTCCTTAGGGTACAGTACTGCACATGTGTATAGTTGGAAAGATGTGGGTAATTGTCTTAAAGTGTCAGCTAGCCCCTTCTGGGTACAGAGAGTCAAATACACTGGTGGGCTTGTCCATAAACACATTTCCAGTTTTAAATAAAAATAAATGAATAAATCAAGATCCTATTGCTAAAGAGGCCTAGTTAAGAAGCATTTCATTTTGCCTTTCTTTTTTTGTTCTCATACAGTTGTACTATTTACACTCCAAAGAAAAACCATAAAATTGCTCTTAATCCTCATCTTTGGCCAGCTTTCCAAGCTTTTATTTCAGCTGACTGCTGTGTAGGTTTACTCCTAAAAGACAAGACATGGTCACATTTTTTTCTATTGCTTATCTAATGAACCAAACTTGTATTAATTTCCTGTTTAGGCTGTAGATTTCCTGTTGTGGATATTCGCAGCTTCTGTAGTTGCCTGGGCTGACCATGCTGCACCACTACTACTTGGTCTCAGTGCCAGCTGGTCACCGTGGAAACCCAAAAACGCATCACCAGAATTGTGGGCAGATCGAATTGGCAAGCACCCGATCGATGAATTTGCTGTGCAGGAGATGTTTACTCTCCTTCCAAGCAGTATTCAACTTCTGCTAGCTAAAGAGCCTTGGAAGGAACAAACACAGAAGGTAAAGCTGCACATAATTTAACTTTCTCAGAGCCTGATCCTTCAAGATGCTGTTAGCACTTCTAGGGTGTCACCGGGTCATCCTCAGTACTCAGTACAGTCAGCTCAAGCCTTGTGTGAGGCAGCTAGTATTTCTTCTGTGTCTTTTGTATCTGACTGGTACTCTTTTTATCACGATCAGATATAGCGTGACCTACCAGACTCAACATATGTTCTTAAATAAGATATGTAAATTACAAGCAGATAAAGAACATTTTAGAGGTGGGAATTTTAATGTTAGGTCAGTTTAATTGGAAAGAAGGGAGTATACAAAACTCTACTTTCAAAGGACTAATTAAACATGCAGACCCTTAATAGTGAAATTGTCAACTGGTATAAATCATCATGACAAAGCTTTTGGAATTTATACTACCTGCAGAACTGCCTTCCAGGTTATAAAGCAATTCTTTCCTTGTAAACATTAGGTAGATATACACAAATGTGTGTGCATGTGTGATACTGTATATGTCTAATTTGGCAAATCTAGCCCATACTTTCTGTATTTGGTAAAATTGTTGAAATGTACATCAGACATTTAATTTTTTAAAATAGAATGGACACAGAAGAATGCTGAATGGTACAGGGAGACATACTCCAAACTCCCCTTGAAGTCAGTGTGTGGAATATGTGAGGAATGTGGCATCTAGGCCATTCATATACAAATGAATAAATAGGTTTTAGTAAAGCAGTGGGGCTTATGCCTTAAGAGTCATCTTCGGATACCTGAAATGTTGCATTCTCCTGTGGACAGTAAACATTATCAGAAGACTGAAGACTAAGAGAAGTCAAAAGAGTGATGAGGAAATTGACTCAATGGCCGCGTCCACACATGCAAGCATGTGCACTTGCAGCAGCTCAAATAGAAGCAGTGCAAATTTGAGCTGGGGCTTTTTGCCTCAGCGAACGTGCCAGGACATGCACTTTGGTGTGGGGAAAATTGTGTCACTTGGGGCAAAATGATCCTCCCTGGCTCCTCCTGGATCTGCAGCCAGGGGGAGCTAGAGCCCAGGGCCAGCACCTGTGCTGTCCCCAGCTGTAAAAAAAAGCTGCCCTGTCCTCACCCCATCAGTACAAAAAGCTGCCCTGTCAAGTAGCTCAGGTCTACTTGATCTCAGGAGCTTCTGGGGCCCAGCCAATTGGTACCTGTGGACACTACCCCTTGTGCCAGCTAGACTGCTGAAGCAGCCCTGAGAGTTCCCTGCATCCTCTACCCACTGCAGCAGCCTGGCAGTGGGCGCTGCTGCCTGGCTGTGACCTGCGCACCTGCCAGACCCAGATGGGGACGGCACTGCCAGTAGAGGGATCTGCCCCTCTGAGTCAGCTGCCAGTGGGCTGTGGAATTCTGGTGTTCCCTCTTTGAAAACTGAAAAATCCCTGATAAAAAAAATCCCAAAGTCACTCTGTAAAATACGCCGAAATCTATGTTCCTCCACAATTAAAACAAAAGACCACTACACCGAGACCAGTTGGGCAATGTTGTATTGATACATCTAAAGTGTTAAAGCAGTCTGGAAGCCACTCTCTCTCTCATCATATTAAAGTGAATTCTAAATATCTATATGTTTTGCTGCCTCTCACAGGGGTAACAGGCCCCCCAACAGGGGCCACAGTCCTCCCAACAGGGGCCAAATGACCCCTGAAGGGGCTACTACCCCCCTGCAGGGCCCACATGCCCCATCCCCACTTGCTCCCCCAGCCTCCCGGATTGCTGCCCTGCCTGGTCCAATCCCCACCCCCCACCTGTTCCCCCCACCTGTTCCCCCAGACCCCACAATGGCTGCCCCATCCCCTGCATGCACACCCAGCCCCCCCAATGGTTGCCCTCCCCCCAGCCTCCAGCACTTAAAAAAACAAGGAAAAAACCCCAACCCTCTACTCACCAGCAGTAGCAAGGACTCTGGGGCCCCCTGGCAGACCCCCTCCCCCCCCCGGGACAGTGGGGGGCAGCGGGGCCTGGGCTGGGGCCGCTGCAGCTGTCACCCAGCCCCACGCTGTGGGGGGGGGGGGCGCAGTGACCCCAGTGACTCCAACGGCAGCTGCTTCCGTGGGTGAGTGCGGGGGGGGTTGTTTTTTTAATTGCCAGGTTGCTGGGGACCAGAGGGGCAGAAGTCGGAAGGCCTGAGTGGGGCAGCGATGAGGGGACTTGGGGGGCAGGCGGGGGATGTGGTTGGGTGGGACAGCGATGGGGGGGCTCAGGGGCAGGTGGGGGATGGGGCTGGGCGAGGCAATGATTGGGGATCTCGGGGCAGAGGGGGTTGGGTTCAGGGGTTCGGGGGACAGGATGGGGATGGGTGGGGCAGCAATGGGGGGACTTGAGGGGGCAGGCGGGGCAGCGATCGGGGGGGCAGATGGGGGCTGGGGCTGGGTGGGGCAGTGATCTGGGGGCCAGGGAGAGTGGGCAGGGCTGATGGGGTCTCATAGTTTCATAGTAGCTATGGTCAGGAGGGACCTGAACAGATCATCTAGCCTGACCCCCTGCCACAGGCAGGAATGAATGCTGGGTTCACAAGACCCCAGACAGGTGATCATCCAACCTCCTCTTGAATATGCCCAAGGTAGGGGCAAAGACCACCTCCCTGGGAAGTTGGTTCCAGATTTTGGCCACCCTAACTGTAAAATATTGCCTTCTGATCTCCAACCTAAACCTATTCTCCATCAGCTTATGACCATTGCTTCTCATCACCCCAGGTGGTGCTGGGGAGAAAAGAGCTCTGCCTATTTGCTGTTGATCCCCCCTGATGAGCTTGTAGGCAGCCACCAGGTTCCCCCTCAGCCTCCTCAGGCTGAACAGGTTCAGGTCCTTCAGTCTCTCCTCATAGGGCCTGTCTTGCTGCCCTCTCACCAAGTGGGTGCCCCTCCTCTGAACCTTCTCCAGGCTGGCCACATCCCTTTTGAAGTGCGGTGCCCAGTACTGGATGCAGTACTCCAACTGCGGCCTGACCAAAGTCGCATAGAGGGAGAGTATCACCTCTCTGGACTGGCTTGAGATGCACCTTTGGATGCATGACAAGGTATGGGTGGCCTTGCTGCTGCGGTCTGGCATTGGCGGCTCATGTTCATCTGGAGTCAATAATGACTCCAAGATCCCTTTCCGCCTCTGTGCTTTCAAGGGAACTCCCTAGCCTGTTTGTATGCTGTGGATTCCTTCTCCCAAGGTGCAGCACCCTGCATTTGTCTATGTTGAACCCCATCCTAGTCTCATCTGCCCACTTTTGTAGTCTGTCTAAATCTAGCTGCAGTCTCTCTCTCCCTACAAGTGTGTCCACCTCGCCCTACATCTTAGTGTCATCAGCAAACTTGGACAGCATGCTTTCCACCACCTTGTCCAAGTCGCTGATGAAGATGTTAAATAGTGCGGGCCCGAGGACCGAGCCCTGGGGTACCCCACTGCTCACATCTCGTCAGGTTGAGTACAACCTGCCCACCACTACTCTCTGGGTGCACCCCGTCAGCCAATTTTTTACCCATCCAACTGTGCAGGCATCAATGCTGCAGTCACTTAATTTATTGATGAGGACGGGGTGAGAGACAGTGTCAAAGGCCTTCTTAAAGTCTAGAAAGACTATGTCCACAGGGACACCATCATCCAAGGCTTTAGTTACTTGGTCGTAAAAGGCAATCAGGTTGGTCTGGCAGGACCTGCCTTTGATGAGCCCATGCTGATTGCCCCTAAGCATGATCTCCCCTGCAGAGTCCCCACAGATGTGCTCCTTGATGATCCTCTCCAAGAGCTTCCCGAGCACCGAGGTGAGGCTTACAGGCCTATAGTTACTTGGGTCCTCCTTCCTCCCCTTCTTAAAAATAGGGACCACATTAGCCAGTTTCCAATCCCCCGGCACCTGGCCAAATGACCACAAATGCTCATACAGCCGGGCCAAAGGCTCCGTGATGATCCCTGCCAGCTCCCTCAACACCCTTGGGTGGAGGGCATCTGGCCGTGCAGATTTAAAAATGTCTAGCCCTTCCAGGAGATCCCTAACTACATCTGTACTGACTGAAGGCTTGATAGAGCTATCCCCAAGATTGTCCCTACCTTTGGTAGGTGGGATATCCTGGTCCCTGTTCAGGAAAACAGAGATAAAGAAACTGTTAAATATACCAGGTTTCTTGTCTGGCGTGGCCACCAGATTACTGTTTGTGTCTTGCAGGGGCCCTACATTGCCCAGTGCCCTCTTCTTGCTCCCAATGTACTTGAAAAAGGACTTTTTGTTGTCCTTAATCCTGGACACTAGCCTGAGTTCCATCTCTGCCTTGGCCTTCCTAATAGCCCTCCTACACTCCCAGGCCGAGGAGGAGTACTCCTCCTTGGTGATAGTTCCTCCCTTCCACTGGTTGTACGCCTCCCTTTTAGTCCTTAGGCATTCCTGAATGCCCTTGCTGAGCCAAAGGGGTTTCTGAGCACTCTTACCCCCCTTGCTTCTCTCAGGGACTGTTATTCTTTTGGGCCTGGAGGATCTCCCCCTTAAGGTACGACCATCCCTCATGGGCCCGCATCTCCTCTACTTTCTGGGTCCTTAGTGCCTCCCCCACTAGTCTCCTAAGCTCATTGAAGTTGGCCCTTCTGAAGACAAGGGCTTTAGCCTTGGTGTGAGCCCTAGACACCCTGCGTTGGATAGTGAAATCCAGCAGGTGATGATCGCTATTGCCCAGGTGGTCAAGGACCTGCAGTCCCCTCACCAGGTCATCCCCCATGACCAGGACCAGGTCCAGCAAGGCCTTACCCCTAGTGGGGCTGTGCACTTCCTGGATAAGGTGAAGGTCCTATAATACAGCCAGGAACCTACGCGAGCAGTCAGACCTGGGTGTCTGCTCCTCCCAGCAAATGTCTGGGTAGTTTAGGTCACCCATGACAATAACATCCCTTGACCTAACTGCCTCCATAAGCTGACTGGAGAAGTCCTGGTCTAGCTCTTCCCCTTGGTTGGGTGGTCTGTAGTAGACACCCACCATAAGGTCCCTTTCGCCACGTCCCCCCTGTAGTTTGACCCATAGTGCCTCTGCCCGACCCTCCTCTAACCCGAAGCTAATCCTTGATAATGTGAGGTGCTCTTTGACACGTATAACCAATTTTATAGTATAGCAGTGATTATTTTTTTTAATGTAAGGTAACTTTAAAAAGAATATAATTATTTTGATTTTGGTGTTTTTGCTGCCTCCACCCCTCTCCTCTGCCCCCCACTCCAACTAAACATGATGTCTTGACTGTTTATGGATCAAAGAAGACTACTACAACAAATGCTAGTCTCATTTTCATAATCCAAGAAAAGATCATTGGTTAATTTAGTCAGAGAGGCATACAAAGTTTTATTGTACTCGGTCATTCAGTTATGAGCAAACTAATTTGAATGGATTTGTTACTCAGTCTGAACAGGTTATACATAAATTTGAATAAGGATAACTGGTTACTCCCATCAGAAAGAAATTATGGAGCTGTGATACAGACATGCATTTAATTTTTTAATTTTGTTTTTCATTTTAATATTAGTTTATCGACTGGATTCTTAATATAATGGAAAGTCCTAAAGAAGCACTATCGGATTCTTCCGGAGACCTATTAAAAGGTACTGTATATATAGGTCTTTATTTATACACATCTTTCAACATGGGGGGGGAAGTCAATAGCTTTATTAAAGACACGTTATGTAGCTAAACTGTACACGTGTTTATGGGAAAACTACATATTGGCTCTAAAATAATCTCTGCAGGCAAAGAAGTATTCTTCTCTCTTAAAATCCTTTTTAGATTATTTGATTCTTAATTTTATCTCTGACACCCATCATGCTACTGAAAATTCAAAAACCATCAATGTGCAGATAAGATTACAAATGCATATCAGCTATTTGATGCATGTTACTTTTAAAGAGTTAACATTAAAAATACAACACAGTAGTGGGAGCATCTACACATTTAATTAATGCACTTTAAGTAATGCACATTAAATCTAGTACCTCTGGGCATTTTTACACATGCAAGCACCACAGCACTGTGCACTTTGAAAAGCACCTGGTGCTGTGGCACTTGTGGTTTTATAAGCGGCGAAATGCGTATAAGCGCTGAGAAATAGTGGCGGCGTGCTTTTGAACTAAAACACACCGGAGGTTCTCTAATTGAGAAGCTCACCACCACCATTTTCTGTGCGCTGATGTGCATTTCACCACGTATACAACTGCACGTGGTGCAGCGCTATTCGCCTCAGCTTGCATTCAGAGCAATCGATTAATCGATTTTGCTCCAAAGCGACAGATCTCCAGCTTGTTGCAGGACAAAAAAGTATGTGTATAAATGCCCTGTGTCAGGAAATACTAGAAGAATGTGCATTAGCCTGTTTTAATGTGCATTAGCTAAAGAACATGGGTTTTGTGTGATGCTTTAGTGCACATAAAATAGGCTAATGTAAATTAAAGTACACATGAAGATGTGCCCAAGTGTGTAGTTTAAAATCCCGCAAGCATTAGACTAGAATACGCTGACCACTGTTTGCGCTAAGGTCAATGTTCCAGTCAGTTAATTTGAGCTTTCAGCTTTCTTGGTGAATTCAAAAGCACTTAACCCTGAGAATACTGGCTTATACTCAAATGAAATCACTTAAATTAGGCATTTTTCTGGAGCACTTCTATTACAGTATTCCATAGATGCTTTAACAGGGATAAAGCCAAGCCTGTAGTGTCTATGAACAAGTTGGGTTTTGTGAGGAACAAATTATAACAGGCCTACTTTATCTTGGAAGAAGCTACATATGCTTTCTTAATCTTTTCATCTTGTCTCATACATCCTGTCTTCTCTCAGCTCAGTCTGTAGCAGTTGCACGTCAGCATTTCAAAAATGCCCACACAATGCTTCATCATTTTTAATCTCTGAAAGTAAATCAAGAGTAGGAACATCAGAAGCAATGCAGAATTGTGCTGGGGAACTTCTTGTACTGAATGCTTGGTATACCTTGATCAAGATAAAACTGCTAGTCAAATTTCGTTTGGGTGTCATTTTACCCAGACACTAAGTTCTTACAAAAAGAAAAGAAAAAAAAGATGGTCTGCCTAGTAATTGTGGATTATTCCTCAAAGGGTGAATCCTTCAAAAACTATTAACAAGCCAGTAAATGTCACTGAGGAAGCGAAGGCTCATATTCTATATTTGCCTAAAGTCTCTAATCTCCCCCCTCCCCCATCATAAGGCATTTGGATTTGCTTACAGATCACTCTGCATTGCATTCAGACTTTCTCCCCTTCAGTTGCTAGTTCCCTTGTTCTGTTTGCTAACCACTGCCCCTCCACCTCCCTTGTGGTGTTCTCTCAAACCTCAGGATGCTTTAGTGTTAGCTGACCCAGCTCTTACCTGCCAGTGTTAAACCGGAAACTCAGGTAATCTGGTAGTGGCTTGTGTGGGAGTACATGCTTAGGATTTATGCCGATAAAGGTTTCAGTTACCAGGCAGGTAGGACAGATAAATACTTGGTCCAGGTTACGGTCCAATTCAAGCCCATTTCTCAAATGTTGGCTTTCTGATACTTAGAATCCCTGGAGAGAACGCTAAGCATTACCCCTGAACTAGCACCTGAAAAGAACCAGTGAAAAGAATATATGACCAGATAAAATTGACACGGATGTGATTTTAAGTCATGAGTACTATCTCATCTCTTCATAATCATGTGATTCGTCTTTGTTTTCCCAGCTGCACTTCTGGCTTTGAGGTTTTTTCCAGAATTCAAAAAGAAAGCAGTGTGGACTAAGGCTTATGGTTGGTAGCCACAACAAAGCAACCTCATCTTATCTGATGAAGAGGATCATTAATACTGAGAGTATTCTGAGAAGTATTGAAACATCAAAAAAACTAATTCCAAAGAGGTTTCCTACCATGAAGTTTTATGGATTCCCTTTCCACCCCAGCTTGAGACAAGAGAAGAATCATTTCATTTTGTGTGTCAGTAGACCAGCTTCTGCTATGCACTGTCTTGCATTGGCTTGGGGATCCATTCTGGACTGTGGATTGCATTTGAATTATAATCTTGAATTTTGGAGGTGCTTTAAATGACATAATGAAAGCTGTGGAAGACAGCATCTCTCTGTATTGAGTGGAAAATGTGTATGAACAGTTGCAAAAATTAAAAACAAATATTGCAAAGTTGTGGGCATTTTGAATGCTGCATTCATTGCATATACACTCCCCCTAAATAAAACATGCACATTGTTTTTTGGAAGGCAGAATGTAGGGAAAAAGCTTTTTCCAGAGTCATGGCTGATTGTGTGACATCATTATAAGTGCTTCTGGAAACAGAGTTTACTGGAAGTGTGGTATTTTAGAAGGCAGCCTCTATGAGATGATAGGAACTTCCTAATGCTGCAGGGCAGTAGCAAGGCTAGGCTCCAAACTCTTTTATATAAGTTTCTGTGAATAATAAAGTGTTATTTCCAAACCACAAGCTTCATCAAGATACTACAGACTGCATGCAGCTGCTCAGTCACACTCAGTTAGCTCAGTGACTGTCTTCGACCAAAAGCTCAGGGTGTAGAAATTGGAATCTGGATAATCTTCCATAAATATGGACTCTAATCAGAATCTGCAGAGGCCCTAAACCTCTTACACTTTACAAATCTTCCACCTCACTAACAAGCTTCCCTTGCCTCAAAAGGAGACTCTCTCAGCTGTGAGCTGAGTATAGCAGCTATATTCTACCTTTACCATGTTAAATAGAAGGTGGCAGTCTCCTGTGTCTCCTTCAGCATCTCCTGGCATCTGTAGACATCTCTTTTTTTATTTTTTGTTTTTGTTTTCCTTATCCTTCTGGCAGGGGAAAGCTCAAAGAGAAGCTTAGCTGAGACTTAGCCTTACTCTTTACACTGCAGTAAATGTTTTCAGCAATCAACAGGGAAGAATTAATCCTCTACAGTTCTCTAATGACCTATGAAGTGACACAGTAGTTGTGCTGTGCCCTTGAAACACCCCTTTTATATCCAAGCGTGCTCTCTATTTCAGAATTTGTGAAAGGGTCTTTGGAAGATAGCCTTCAATGTCTGATGAAGGGTGTTTTTGCCCAAAAGCTTGCAATTAAAGAATTTTTTTTAGCAAAAATCTAGCTGATCTAATAAAAGATACTGCTCTACCATGAGTTCTTCTTGAATTCCTGTGCTTGAAGGAATTTATCCCTGCACTCAATCCAGTCTTCAGAGCTCTTTAACACTATTTTTGATTCTTCACACAGAGGGGCTAGAGTGAGAATAGGGGTCAGACCTATAAATCAGCCCTGCAAGAAATACAGTGGCTAAACTTGGGCCCCAGCCACATGTTACACTTAAGACATAATTAACCAGTTAATCACATCTTAATTTGTGACCCAGCAACACATTAAAGCCATTAATGGCATCATAAAACAAGCAATAAGCCATACAGTTATTTCACAAAAATGTGTAATAATTTTTATGCCTGGTTCCTGTCACATCATTAACTGAACATATAGGCAGGTGCCACCCATGCCACCCAGGTGCCACCCAAGCTGACTCTGGCTCCCACCCATGAGAGTGTATGCTGTGTCTGCACAGCTGGGGACTCTCAGCCATGGGAGCTTGCTACTTGCCAGTGCAGGGGGAGTCTAGGATCATGATCTCAGGCATGAACAGCGCATACCCCTGGTGGCTGGGGGGGCATAGCTGTGCCGGCAGCGGTGGGAGCCTGGCAGCAGGGAGCTCCTGCAGATGCCACCAGCACTGTCAGAAGCCGGGGAGGGGCGGGGGGCGAGCACTGACCATGGATCGGCGACCACCCACGGGCACTACTGGCAGCGTCAACAGTGGCCAGGGGCAATTAGGCACTGCTGGTGGCGGGGTGGTGAGCGGCAACTGCCGGAAGGCGCCACTGACAGAGGGGGTGTTTTGCAGGTGGTGCACCGCCATGCATAGGAGGTGCACGTGCGCCTGCGTGCACCCTCTATGCATCACCCCTGATCCCAGGCACCCCTTGCACTTGGAATAAGGTATGATAGGATCTAATGTTCGATACCACAATCACGCCTCCTGCCATGCCACACAATTGTATGGCTTGTGCATCAGATCCCATTGTGCTTCTATGTACATGTTTGGCAAGGGCCTTAAAAATATCACAGTTGCATAAATACTAACAGTATCCTAGTAATGATAGTTATTTTTGTAACAACTCTGAGAGCCAGTGATTCAATGCAAGACCTAGGCATTATTATCACTGTGCAGCTAATTATTAGTATCATACTGTGCACTGTTTAAATGCAAAGGCAAAATTGTGAAGTGCTCAGTGGTGCAGGGTTCCCTAGCAACATACAAATCTACTTCTCCATCTTAGAGAGAGCAATGCTATATTTTAGGTGGACATTAATCCAGGTCATTTTGCATATAATACTGATTTGCCCTCTTGGCAGTTATTTTCCAGGAATCAATCTGGTAAATGAAAAGGTATAGAAGTATTTAAGTGTTTGATGGTGCAGCAAAGGAAGTTGACTTGGAGATATTTGACACACTAGGCTGAGAAACTCATCGAACTACATCAAAACTGCTGCATGAGCAAATAGAATATAGCACATTTCACAGTAACTAGATAAGGAGAAATAAGAACTAAAAAAACAAGTTAGGGTTGTTTATTTTCATCTTTTTTTAAATTTCTTTTCTACACAGTATACACGTGCGCACACATATATATCCATGTATGCATATCACAGTAGATGTGCTATCTATACACACATTTAAAAAACATGTCAGAAAAATGCAGTAGTTAAATGATTTCCTTATGAATAAATGTTAATAAGATCCTGTAACCACATCACATGCTGAGATTTACAGCTTCCCCTGAACTACCTTCATGCCAAACACTGCAACTGCTGCCACCTCCTTCCAGAATCTGCAGTGCTATGTGCTTCATCCAAAAGATGTTGCAGGAAAGGTCTGTAACAGTGTGGTGTGACTGTTTTCTGAAGTGAATGAAGTAAAGCACTCCTTCCCTGGCTTAATATGGGTATTATAGAGCCCCTTTAAATACTCCAGGCTTTTAACACAGTATAACAGCCAGTATGTGGGGAGGGATAGTACTCTTAAGTTTTTTTTAACTTGGCTTTGCTGAATAATAAACTTATCCTAATGTTGACTCTTTCACTTCCCCAGCCAGTGTCTTAATTGTAAACAGTTTTGTGACTGACAAACATTACAAAATTACCAACAATAAAAAAAAAAAAATGCATCTCAGATTAGAACAATTAATGGTGGTTTTGTTCACAAGTAGTTTTTCTTTTTTGCTCCCTTTTCTCAGGCTGGAACCCCAACCAGCTTCTTTGTTATACCTCTTTTGCCAAACTGTTAGCAGCACCGTGTGAGCCTCAGTTGTATGTTCGGCCTGACTCCCTAGTGAGTGTTTTCAAAATGTGCTTGAATTTCTAAATCCCTTCCACTCATTTTTCAAAATACTGCATCAATTTAACAATGCTGTTTCACAGCTGCATATAATAACACTGAATATTTGCTATTTAATCTTCCTTAATACTTCACCAGAAACAGCTTTTCCTTGATGAAACATCAAACGTGAATGAAATGAAAAATGAAAACATATTTGACATTGCAGTTGCCATAGAGCTACTAAGCTCAGAACTAAAATTTTGTCTGAAGACAAATACATACCAAAGTTGTAAATTTTAGGAGCTTAGGTAGGGAAGAGAATTTTCACAACAGTAACTGTTCAATTCACTCTTTAATCCACACACTCACTTTTTTCTGTCATTTATTCCTAGTTCAGTGGAGGTGGTAAATGGGATGGGTAAGCCCAGAGTTATTTCTGTGCAGTAAGAAAATACATTCCTCATGCCCCACCCCCGCATGGGCTGTCTAACATGAAATAAAAGTACAGGTTTCCCTCACCAACCACAGTTTTGAGTATCTAAGCTTCAGAGAAGGGGGAGGTACAGTCTGAAAACCCCCCCACAGTCCTCCTGCTCATGCCTCTCACTCCCTCCCCCACAACCACGGGAACTTTCAGGAACCTAACCCCCGTGGCTGGCCAGGGAAACCTGTACAAACAACATACCATTGTCACTACTTTTTAACAGTACAGAATATGTGCTGTTGCTAATACAGGAACCAAATATTAGCATGAAAGAGAAGTTTGTGTTGGGTGATGTTTGTGCATGTAACCTATTGTTTTGTATTTGAAAAGAGTCTGGGCCTGAATGACTACTCTTAAAAAAAACAAAACAAAACAAAACAAAAAAATCCTATTCAGAGGGTAGCGCTTCCATTTTGAGCTGTCTTCAAAGGACCTTCTTTTCAGAAAGATCTAAGCAACCTAAGTGGCATAATTAATGGTATTTCAAGTTGGATAAAGTTGTTAGCTGCTTTTTAAAACCTTGGTCTAGATTATTTACACATGATATGTAAGCAAATGCCCATTCTAGAGTGTTGAGTTTTTTATAATTTATTATTACCAGCTACCACATTGGCTTAGCTCCTTTTCTTTTTGATGCTGCTTTCTCTTAAATGAGCTTTCCTTTCTGAGTACAGGTACTTGATGATAAAGTATGTACCTAAATCAAAACAGAAAATGGTGTAAGCACAGAGATGTAGTCCAGAGTCCCAGCATTCACCTAGAAACAACAGTGGTGGATTGGAACTTGCTAAACTTAATGGAATGAGACCCAAATGGTTCTTTGGGCCTCATCCCACTGAACTCAGAGAAGCAAAGCTTTACAGCTATGAAGCTTTACACCTTGGGTGCCTTGAGATCCTTCTAGGAATGCTACACATTGTTGGTACTGGTAGGTATGCAAACATGATTCACAATATAAATCCTGAGTTTTCAAATGGGAATCCCTAGTGTTAAACATATTCTGATTTGTTCTGAGTTCTTTGCAGCAGAATAGCTCTATTATTTTTTTTTAGTGAGAAAAGAGCAACAATTACAAGCTGGCATTTTCCAAAGGTGTCTACTGAGAGCTGCTTTGTCTATAAAGGTTGAGAGCCACTGTTTTACAGCATCAAGCTTTGTATTTCTTTTGCTAAGCATGCTGAATTTGTTTTATGAGTCTCAGTATCTGTCATCTTGGTATGTGTCTGGCCCTAACAGCTTGGGTTAATTGCCTAATTGACTACACCTGCCTGGGGGCTCTGGCTGTCTGGGTCTCCTAATTGACTGCTGGGAAGAACAGCCTCCCCATTTAGTTCTACTTATAGTCATAGGCTGCTGGTTAGCCAACTAGTTCTCCTGAAGGTCTGCTCTGGCAAGTCTCTGATCCTGTGCTTTCTGGTTTCCTGGTTTCCAGACCTGAGTGGCTCTGTACCTGGACTCTTACTTTTTGGATGTCTCCATTGATCTGGTAACTCACCCTGTAACTCTTGAGCCTTGACTCAGCCTGCAACTCAGATTCTGTCCTTAAATTTCCCCTTGGATCTGGTAACTTGCTATCTGGCTTCTGAACCTTAACTTGGCCTGTGTTTTGGACTCGGCCTCTAGATTTCTCCCCTTGGATCTGGTAACTTGGTTCCTAATACCTGTCCCTGTACTCGGCCTGCATTTTGGACTCTACCCCTGTCTCTGGTCCTCCTCTGATGGCCTAACCACTAGGCCAGACTGCCTTATGGCCTGGTTCTTACAGTAAGTAAAAACTAGCCAGTTAGTCCAGAAACCTGCTTTGCCCAAAAATGTGGCTCTTCAGATTTGGGGTTTTGGTTAGGCAAATTCAACAGAAAGAGCTGGCTGTAAAGTTAGACTAAGATCCAGATTCTTTTAAAGTTTGGCTCTGTCCAGATTTAAGGTCCTTGATCAACAATAAACATGGGTGGGGGAATAGGCTAAAAAGTTTAAATACGGATACAAATGCCTCTAGGTTTGGAGGGTGGTTTTGGTGGGATGTCATATCTCATTTGGTAGAGCAAATGCTGAATCTAATGCCCACTGATAAAAATCTGACTGGCATCAACTGGTACCAGAATCAAGCCCTGACTTAAGCCTACCTCTTGAATACCTATCTGTCATGACAAGCTAGGTAGAATGCATTACATTTTAGATGCACCTTATTTTTTCTTTTTAATACGATTTTCACTCAACACGTCCATCTCTCAAGAATCAGACTTCATTCACTTCTGAGTGTGATATTGGAATTCAATTGAAATTATAAGCAAAATAAACTGCCCTCTAATATATTGCTGTTAATACTAGTAATGCCTCAGAGAAGGGCATAGTTCATAATTAATGGCAGTTTTATGTCTGTCTCCATAGACTTGTCAGTTTCAGCATAATGGCATGAAGATCCTGCTCCAAGGAAATGAAGAGCTTACCTATAAACAGCATTACCAGGTACATTTTTAGTACGTAGGGGAAGTAGATCGAAAAGGTGAAGGGAAATGGTAGCTTGGTGGAGTACGTGCCAAAAGATTCAAAGTAAGGCAGTGATACGCAGATGGCAAATGCTGTAAAATAATGTTTTGATATATCTTTTAATCAGGGTTATGGCAAAAGGCTTCATGTACATAAGGGCCCATCTCTCTCTACTGTCTTGACTTAGGTAATTAATATATATTAAAATGCCACACTTGGGTTGCACGCATGGCTTTACATCTGAATTCAGTTTCATACGTGATTTAATGTTAAAGTTACTTTGATGACTAAGATTAACAAATACTGGCTGTCAACAGCTCTATACCAATGAGTTCAGCCACTGGTAACTATGGGTTTATAGCTGTACAAGTAGGGTTGTTCTGCAGTCTGCACAGGTATAACTTACTGCGGCATGGAACAGGGATTAGATGTACCTGTGCAAATAATTGTATGTCTCAACACAAGGGGTTACCTCAAGGTGTTCAGAATTAAACAGCTTCATGAACTGTAGGATAGTTTCAACAGCTCTGTATTCTCAGTGTGGAAATGACATTCTTTGTGGCTTTTATTATTACTTGTTAAGTTTTCAAGGGGGAAGAGAATCCCAGTAGATACCAAAAAGCCAGAGACCCAAATGAGAGAGAGCTGAAAAGATTACAGATAAGAATGAAGGAATAGTATATTTATTTCTACATGGGAAACACAGTGATAGGTCTTCTATTGCCTAAAAATACAGCAAACAAAATAAGCAAGGTCTTCTGCACAAGATGCTTAAAACAAGTAATTTCTTCTGTTCCCACTCCCACCCTTTTACCTTTAGCCACAATGGACAAGGGATATAAAGGAATCCATAGAGTATAGTTGAGCCATGTCAAAGGCGGGTAGTATATTCCTGTTATTGATAACATGCTGTATGTGTATCTGGAATGAGGGAGAAAAAAAAAGATGTGGGAAATGTTTATTTTTGAAGTTCAGATCAAATGGGAATGAAAACAATATAGTTGGTCTAATAAATATAGTTAAATATATTTGGTCTAATAAAAGATACCAACCTAAGAAATCCTTGCCTCCCTTTAAAATAAAATCATCTTACTGAGAAATCTGAGGATTTGAAGAACATTTTCTGTCTAGTTTTTCAGCTGCTCACCCGGAAAACTGGGATCAGAGGAAAATAGGGCTGGAAGGGACTTGCTTAGGCAAGATCATCCCTGACTAAACCATTCCAGCCATGACTTTGTTTAATCTGCTCTTGAAAATTTCCCAGCATGTAGATTCCATAACCTCTCTAAGCAATCTGTTCCAATACTTAACCACCTTTATAATATAGAAGTTCTTCCTAATTTCCAACCTAAATTGCCTCTGCTGGAGTTTGAAGCCATTGCTCCTTGTCTCGTCTCCTATGGCCACAGAAAATAGTCTATCTCCACCCTCTTTATATTGGCCCTTCATGTATTTAAAAACTGTTGTTAAATTCCTCCTCAGTCTTCTCTTCTTCAAACTAGAAGATGCAGACTAGGAATATATGTTAAAGGAAAACATAATCTATTTTGTCTAGTTTTAGACTCATGTCAGAAGACAGATGTGCAGCCTCATGGAAAGTTAATATTAGCAACCTTAGCGTGCAGTAGGGACCATGTGCAACAATGCAACAAAGCAACAATAAGTATATTTTGTAATATACATCTTGTCCCTAAGGTTCTTGAAACATAGATAGTTTCATTTTCCTATGTGTTTTCACACTGTTTTTTTTGGCAAATGGGCTACAGATGTACCTGAGTGTTTAGTGGGAGTCTTACACATGTAGCTAACACCAGAATATTGCGTTTGATATTAAAGATACAGAAGTATAAATGTAAAAATTGACAAATCATTATTGAAAAAGACCAGAAGGTGGCTTACTCTTGCAGTACCTAATAATATCACTATTCAGTAAAATGGCTTCCCCTATCAAAGGAGGTCAGCCATATCTCTAAGGGTATTCTGTTGCTCAGTCTGTACACCCATTCATCCTGTTTAATTTTTTCTTGCTGTAAGTGTAAGAACAGGATTTGGTCATGCTGAAAAAACCAAACTGGAAAGGTGTTTATATACTAATACAAGACCGTTGATAGTCAGTTGTCTAAGTGGAACTCTTGCTGCTTTGTCATAGGGATCTCTTATCCAGAGGCAAATGGCAATTAGCAATCTGATTTTACTTGGACAGTGTTATTTCAGTAAATGTATTCCAACTTTACTGCTCAGTCAATATCCCCAAGTGCAGCTGCTTCACAAGAATCCAGGAGTTGTGCTAGTGTCTCTGACAATTTGTTTTTTAGATTTCTGAGGTGGTCTAGTTCTTGCCGGCTAGTTTGACCTGGAGAACACAATAATTTTCTAAAGAGTTGAGAGACTGGTTTGATCACATTTTTGGTTAGAGGAGTGGTCAACAGTGCTCTCCTGCTATAGATTTCTAAATAAGACAGTTTAAGGTACCATTAGCCAGGACTGTTTCTTACAGATGGCATACCACTAAGCAAATTTCCTGGAGTGCCCGTTTCGCTCCTGCCATCTTCCCTCCCCGTATTAACATTTTGTGAAGTCCTGGGTGGTTCCCAGGCTGTAGATGCGGACGCTAATAGATTATGAATGCTTGCATGCTGTATGTTCTTTCCATACCTACCCTCCAGAACCCTGGATATTAATCCGGATATTCTTTAAGTATACTTGTAAAATACTAAAAAAGGTGGTAATATGTTAGGGTCTAGACTCCCTCTTCATACATCGATGTACTTAGAACATTTTTAGTAGTTAGATGTGTTGGCTATCTAGGTATGTGCAGAATTCCACTGCTAAGTACCACTAACCACAATACTCAGGAAATTTCAAGTCACTCAAGAGTGCATCAAGAACTGGTTGTTAGTGAATGGAATAGAATCCTTTTTCTGGTTTAACACCACCACCATTTTACTAGTGTAATCCTTCCACACTTGGATCTATAGCTTAAATCTACTAGTGGTATGGCACAAAATAGCTGTACCACAAAAGACTGGACCCTGAATGTGGAGCAGAATATCTAAGCATTGACAAACAAGAATCTAGATTTTTTTAATACTCTGGCTTTCTTGGAAGTTCAGACTTATTCAGCTCTTCAAGATAACATTAGTATTCCCCTCCACTGGAAATCAGAAAAATAATGAAAAATGTAACAAAAAATATAAAGATTTTTATTTTTATATGTTTTGTCTCCAGTGAAATTGGTTGTGTTTACAAGCTATTTGAAGGAATATCTTTTCCTTAAGGAGCAAGTACTTTTAGACAGTACACAACTACTCCTTAAAGCACATTTGTATTATTAATGTATCTTATATTCATGGATATGGTCTTAGTCCTGGATCTTTTGAGCAAATGGAAGATACTATTCCTCTTAAAACTCTGATGGTTACTTTTTACATGGCTATGTTAAGATCTTCTCTTCCAAAGTCCAAGTTATGGTGTATTCTAATACTATTTGTTGCTTTGCTTTGCTATAGTGTATTCGGATACTGTTTGTTTGCCTGAGATCTGAACTGCTCAGCAGTAAACAGGAAAGCAAATACAGGAAACTCTCCCCCTTTGCAGCAGGCTACCTAGAACTCAAGGAACTCTTTCCCATGGAGAACCCCAGATCTACATCTGGGTTAGTTGACCGTGCACGCACAATACAGTATTGTAAAATATTATAGCTTTTTATCACTTGTCTTCCTTTTTTGCTGTAGCAACACAGAGCAGTTTCATTGGGTATAATATTTACTTTCAGAGCTCTAAAATTTTCAGAGAACGTAGGAGGAAAGGGAACTATAAATAAAAACAAATCCACCTAGAAGCTGAATAAAAATTTTCTTTTCACACTTCCAACTGCCTCACTAATGCTGACCCTTACTGCCAGGTCCACTGAATAAAAATGAATGTATTTTAAATAGTGGGACTGACAGTACATGCAAGGTGAAATTCATCCCTGTGCAGAGGGCCAGCAGAAGGGCTATGTATTGTAAACATGCTGCTAATCCCGTATCTCTGCTCTGCCAAATTAAGTGAATTTGAGTATCACTTAAGCAAATTATAGCCCTTCAGCTGGCCTTTTGTAGGGTATTTTTTTCAATCAAGGCAAAAAAGGAGTAGGATGGGGTTTTCTAAAGCACAAGTCAAACAAAATGAGTTGGAAGAGAAGAAAAAATTATACTATATAAAGTTATGATTTGTAAGTAACTAGCAACTATCAGTTTAAGTGCTGTATCTCTCTCGGGTGTATGCCTTACTTAACACAAAATGTCAAATCATTGAGGCAAGAGCTCTTAGCTGTAGAAAAAGAACTTTCTAATTGACACAGAATAATTGAAACCTTAATAGCAAAAGACCTGAAGTTGCTCGGTTACTGTACTGTGAGTCCTGCACCTTAATGAGATGTAAAGAAATGACTGTGCTCTTAAGTATGACAGCAGTAGTTGTATATGTCAGTTTTGGGAAATGCCTTTCTTCTAAAAATACCTAGAGTTTTTTGTAATTTTATTCTATCCTTTGAAATAGAAATGTTAATACAAAGATTTACAATTAAAACATGGTGGTAGGCTTTCTTTCTGCCTAACAGATAATGCCAGTTATTGTAGAAATTACTGAGTATAGCTTATCAACTCCAGACTTTTATGTCAAATTTCTTTCAGTCAAAATGAAATCAGAGGGCATGCATTGTGTTGGGATATTTCCAGTTGACAAAACTGCTTACTTTACTTCTGTGAAGTTACTATGTCTTCTTACCTGACCACATCTAATATGGTCCAAAGGAAAAATAACGCACACACAATATATTTCCCTTGAACTTCTTCCTGACTGGTGATCACAACAAATAAAATTACGATTCTCTCCATTATCTGAAAAGACAAAAAAAAGATACTTTAACTGGTACTCTGTTTTTATGGGCAGTTAATGTGTGTCTCTGATTTCTACTTCATTTTAGCAAAGAGGATGCCACAAATCTCACTACTTTGTATTATCCTCACCACCCTTTCATACTAAAGCTTCCCTAAGGTCAGGAAGTGAAAACTGACTGGTTCAAGTTGGGGATTCTTCTGTTGCAAAGGGCTTGGTTTGCTCTAATGGAGGAAGAGTCCATGGGTTTAGTCCCCTGGATCTAAAACTTAAGGTCAAGCAGATCTACATAAGTCAGCACCGCTGCCTTACTTCCCTCTGTTTCATGATCCTGCAGCCCTGTGATGGCATGGCACTTACAGAGAGTGTTTTCAGGGCTCCTCTGGCCATTGGTGTCCAGCTTGCAAAATTGAGGTTTAAATTTTAGCAGGGAAAGCTGGAATTTCTCTTCTTTGCCATAAAAGATTTTGAGTAATGGAGAGCAAATATGCCACAAACAGGTCCCAATCCCTCCTCCCACTTCCAAATCTATGTTTCCCTCAGTCCATAGATCTGGCTCCCAACTGATCTCTGTTATGGAGGTTTTCACTCAGTCTAAGGGAAGGTGACATCACACCACAAAGCTAGTGTTCCTTCATCTCTTCTTCCTTCAACTAAGATTGCAGGGTTAGGCTCTGTGCCATTTGTGGAAACTGACTTTTTATTCTGTAAATTGCATTTAAAAACATCTGGCAGACAAGTGTGTACATGAAGTCAGTTTATGATTTGCTGATGATTCAGCAAATAGACTAAGGCACACAACTACTGGCTACTGGATCCAAATCTCCTGCTACAGGTTTTCTTTGTGACCTTAAACAAGATACTTAGTTCATACATCCCCAGCAAACTTTTACTGTCCCTGGCACTGGCACCTTCAAATGTCTCCCTCCTTGCTGCTCCTCACAGGCTACCTCATAAAATGGAAGTAGTGCTGCTGTGCCTGTACCATGCTGTGGACAGCTTATGGCACTGTCACTCAGCACTGCTAATTAGCCCACCCAAGCATTGTGCAGATATGTCTACATTGCATTACATGGAGCAGCTTGGCATGTCTGAGGACACTACTGCAGGCATGGTAAGTTTAACACAGGAAGTTGGTCTTAGTCTCTCTGTGTCAGTTGCCCAGCTGTAAAATGGAGATGACATTCCCCCTACCCTGTTCCATCTTGTCTATTGTAGGTAGGGTTTGTCACTTAAAGATAAGTTGGTACCAGAGTTGTCTTATTTCTCCTGTAACAGAGTTACGGTTACAGTTCTGTCTTTTGAGGGGTGTGGGAAGGAATACCACTTTACATGTATTTTCATGTTACTAGACCGTATGCACTGGACTGACTTCCTTTTCAACTGCATTGTCTTAGGCCCCGGTAGACATTTATTAAAGGCCTGATGGGATCTGTAACAGGGAACCCTAGCCCTGTTACCAGAAAGCAGGCAGGCCCCTTTAAGTTCACAATTTTCTGGGCACTGCCTGCTGGCAGGGTAGGGGTTAAAAGCTGAGCCCAGCTGGCTAGTCAGGTGACCGGAAGGGGGCAGGCCAGAACTATAAAACCCTGGGCAGAGCTGGCTAAGGGGGCTCGGCTGCAGAAAGAGTGGACTCCTGATTACTCCCAGAAAAGCTGCGGAAGCCCCACAAGAAGGAGCACAGCAGACAGTGGGAAGCAGAAGCACAGAGCCGTGGAAAATATGAGCTGGCAGACTGCCTTCCTTAACTTTATTTTGGTTCTAGCCCAGGGGCTTACTGTTTGTGTTTGATTGGTACTCTGGTGGTTTGTGGTTGAGGCTGTAGGGGAGGAAGAGGCCTCATTAGTATCATGGGGCACAGTCATAAAGGGCCAAAGAGCCCAGTGCACTATTGGGTGCAGCCAGGGGCCCAGAGCTGCCTGTGGGAAGATAGGACTTTGAAACTGGGTCCTAGTGGGTAGATCTAGGCTAGTAGCCTGAGCTATAAGAAAGGGGCCAAGCCTGATGAGGGAGAAGACCCAACAACTTGGCGCCCAGGGGTGCAGTGTGAAAGGAGGCCAGAAGGCCTGGTGCCATAGTGAGCACAAAAGGAGGGCCACAGGCCGAAAGAGTATTAAGGAGCTAGAGCCTCAGAGTCGAACCCTACCTGGTGGGTTTAGGCTGCTAGGCCTAGCTAGAGAAAGACGGGGGTGAAAAGCCCGCGGTGGCTGAGAACCTCAGCACAAAAGTACAAGCAACATCTGTGAGGCATGGGGCACATATAGGAATCGTCAGACCATGCAAAGACAGCCCTAGTCATCAGGACATACAATAGGGAGTCTCCCGCTTGTAAGGACAACTAAGCAATATTTACATCAAGACATGGTAGGGGAGTAGAGGTGGGCCACAGAACAAAATACAGGAGTGAAGTATTAAAGGACTTCGAGGGTGCCCCTCACAGGCCGCTAGAATGCCGCTGGGGATGGCAACCTGTTACAGGATCTAATCCATGATCACAACAGTTGTGCCTCCTGGTCTGTTACATGTACATGGCAGGAGGTGCAGTTGTGGGATCATGCCCAATCATGTCTTGATGCCAGTGCACCCGTAAGCAGCAAGCCAGGCATCTGGTTGGTGCCCCCAGCCTCAGGAGCACCCAATATGCTGACTGCTGCTCCCTCCCTCCCTTGGAGTGTGCTGGAGTTCTTGACTTTGATGTGTCCCTGTCATTGGGAGCCCCAATAAGCTGACTGCTACTTTGGGGGCACATCAGAGCCATCCTCTGGTGCACCCTGAAGGCTGGGAGCCCCGATGAGCTGATCAGCCCAGCCACACGTTCATTTTAAGGCACAATAGGAATCAGCCACAAAGGCATTACACATAAGGCCTGATGGCCTTTGTCCTGGGACAGAAAAACAAGCACACAGGGAGGGTAAAACAAGGAAAAACTACTTACCTTCAACAGGAGCCACAACACAACAGAAACAAAGGGAGAAGCCCATGCGGCTCATTAGCCACGCCTTTATTCAGCTGAGGCCAGCCAGTGACGTCACGAGGAATCCCCAGCCGGCGGGAATAAAAGGGTCGGACGGACAAGGAGAAGGAGAGGAGAGGAAGGACCCGAGGAGTGTGGGGACATCAGGCCCCTTCCTGGAATATCACTGGGAAGAAAGGGTGGTGTACGGGGAGCCAAGAGAGGCTCCTGACACCCACTGCGGTGACAATGGCCAGGATCAGACCACCAGTGTCGGAGGTGAGTGGGAAGCGGCTCTGCCAGCCTGCAAGAGTTTCAGCGGCAGGGGAAACAGCAGAGTACACACGAGAATCCTCACCACAGGTGGGAGTAGTGAGGGTCGGAGGGAGGAGGAGGAGCTCTACCCGGAGAGAGAGCCCCAGTGGAAGCAGCCAGAGGGACTGCACAGCACTCAGGTGTCGATCCTGAGTATGAGGGAGAACTGGCCACCCATCAGGGAATGGATAAGCCTCCAGACAGGGACGCTCCAGAGAGCAAAGGAGCAGCATAGCCCAGGGCTTATAGAGACAACAGAAAGAGAAGAAGAGAGGACCCAAACAGGGGTTAGCTCATAGCCAAGCTGTAGAGAGCCTGGCACCCAGGGTCTCTGAGGTAAGAGGCCTGGGAAGGGAGTTGCTTTTTGTTCTTTCTTTTTGTATGTTTCTTTTGAGTTTCCCCGAGCGAAGGGGTTGAGGAGTTGGAGAAGAGGTTGAGGAGTGGGAGAGACAGTGCAAAATGGCCCGTCAGGATAAGGTCAGGGGGAAGCTAACCCCAGGATAGTACGCACCCTATGAGTAAGACTGGCAAACACCACGCAGGATGGAATAAGCCAATCAGCCTCAAAAGTCAGTATTCTAAATCGTGAGGCTCTATGGTAGCAGAGGAAGAGCGACATGGTCACGAGCTTGGGACAACTCATCGAGGTGGTGCGAGGACGGGGTGTAGGGGTGGCGGAGCCCCGCTAGTAACCACCGGGACATCCATGCTGTGGAAGATCCTCAGGATAGCCACTCCTCCCACTGAGAAACATTCAAATCATGGCAGGCGAGATAGGGGAGAGCTTCCCGCGGAGGGAACACCAGCACGGGAATTTTCGGGAGGCTGCAGGGCATACAACCCTCTGTGCGCAAGCCAAGGTAGCACGTGACTGATTACTCGAGACCCAGCGGTCACAGCCTTCAACACCAAAAAATGCAAGGTACTCCACCTTGGGAAGAAAAACCCGCAGCATGCTTATAGGCTTAGCAGTGCTACACTTGCTAGCACCATGGCCGAAAAGGACTTGGAGGTCATAATTGGTGGCTCATATTCATTTTGTGGTCAATGTGATATTGTAGCTGGCAAAGTGATCAAAACTCTGGTTTGCATCCATAGATGCTTTTCTAGCAAATCCCAGGATGTCATCCTCCTGCTGTACTCACCCTTGGTGAGGCTGCAGCTGGAGTACTGCATCCAATTCTGGGCTCCACAATTTTAAAAGGATGTGGAGAAGCTTGAGAGAGTCCAGAGGAGAGCCACATGCATGATCAGAGGGCAGGAAAACAGGCCTGTTACATCTCTCCTTATGATGAGAGACTGAAAGCTATGGGACTCTTAAGCCTGGAAAAGTGCAGGCTCAGGGGGGACCTGGTGGCTGCCTATAAGTATATAAGGGGTGTACATCAGGATCTGGGGGAATGCCTGTTCACCAGAGCATCCCATCGGATGACAAGGTCAAATGGTCACAAACTCCTCCAAAACCATTTCAGACTGGACATAAGGAAGAACTTCATTAGTATGCGAGCCCCCAAGGCCTGGAACAGACTGCCACCAGAGGTAGTGCAAGCACCTACTCTGGACTCCTTTAAGAGTCAATTGGATGTTTATCTTGCTGGGATCCCGTGACCCCAGCTGACTTTCTGCCCCTGGGACAGGGGGCTGGACTCAATGATCTTCCAAAGTCCTTTCCAGCCCTAATGTCTATGAAATCTATGAAACTATTCTGTGTAATAACTTTTTGCCATATTCTCCATTTTATTGCACAATTAATTGCATGCACGTGTGGCCAGGTTACTTCTTAACACTTGATTAACTGGTTAATCATGTCTTTAAGGTAACATCTGCCAGGGGCCTTGGATCCCTGCATCCTGCTAGTTTCAGGGCTGCTGTTTTACCTGTGTGGTAGACAAGGGAACTTCAGTGTAGATTTACAGATCTAACTTTTCACTTCTGCAGACCTGAAATAAATGTTACTATCTCTGAAAGAGTTTGATGCTGCTTTTATACTACCTTCCTTCTCATCAGAAGAATGGTTTCAGCCACTAGGTGGAAAGCAGGTTCTCCTTCCTGTCTCATGTGAAAATTCTGAAAGCCGGAGATGTTTCTGTTGACTGAACCCTATCCTATAAACTAGGCTTTGCTTTTTCATTTATAAGATATATTTAGATCTAGATCTAGATATCATTTGAGAGAGAGAGAGAGAGATCTATATATGGTGTGTGTGTACATATATATGTATACATACAAAGTACATACACACATAAGTTGATCATATATCCCTTGCTTTAAGAGGATTCTGACAAAGTTAGAAATCAACAGTTTCCATGCTGAGCTCTCTACTACTTTCCTGCTTTGTACCATGGGCCTTTCAAAGCATTAGTATCAGCAGTATTTGTCTTTAGTAGTTGTGGAATCATCCCAAAATCGAGGTTATGTCACTTGGATATATACTTGCATTGAAAATAATATAAGTAAAGGGCCAGGTATCCAGCTGGCATTGATCAATATATCTCCATTGAGTTTAGATCAGTTGTGGATTGACCAATAGTGCCGTTGCTAACACCCACTCTTCCATTACCTCACAGGCATTTAAATTATTTTGTGGCTGCAGTATCAAACCGCTGTGAAGTCATGAAACAAAAAATAAACAACTAGCATATACATTTTGGTACTGTTCTCCGTTGCTGGGTTCCCCCCACCCAAACTCGATATGAAATTGACCACATAGTGAGTCGGTAGAGCAGTTTTGCTTTGTCATGGTTAGAAGTTCCTGTGTGGAACTTTTTGGTCACATTTTTAACCATCTCATTGCTCTGATGCATCTGTCAGATAAAGCAAAACAGAAGAAAGCATATACAACAGCATATTGTTTGGCATACTGATGCAAGAGGAGATTTCTTATAATCTTTGTCATATAGAAACAGAGACTTGCCCTCCCCAAGGGAACCCAGTTCCACATCTTGAAAATCATTAGGTGCCACAAACAGAAAAATAAGTTATTCCATTTTTATCCTCTATGACATGATTGTGAGTTGAATCTTTTCTTACTCTGCCATGTTCTTCTGTTCAGCCCTTAACATCAGATCCATTTCCTAAGCGAGTAGGATACTAAAAGAAATGCAGTTCGTGTGGCTGGGTATAATCAAGTCTGGTGAGAGAAGCCACTAAAATGTTTTAATTTATGGATCAAGTCTGGGCAATGAAACAGAAGAACTGGAACTACTAGTGCAGGATGTGAAACAGGATAGTAATGGGATAGCAGAAACAGTGGATTAGCAATTGTGATTGGAACATGACTATTGAGAGGTATCAGGAAAGATATAAAGAAAGGGAAAAGTGATGTTGTCATGTTGCACATTAATGGCGTGATAGATTCTAAAGATATATGTAGAGGTAACATAGATAAAATAGTATCACTTTTCAGACGGGTAAAAGAGGTTCTACTAGAATAATTCAGTGAGTCTATTAGGTACCCACAGGATCAAGTTTGAGTATGGATAGAGACCAGAGCCAATCCCAGGGGGGTGTGGGGCCCAGGGAAACTCAGCCCTTAACACTGCACAGGGTCGTGTCTCTGTGCTTCTTCCACAGCGTGGGGCTGAACCCCCAGTTCCAGGCAGGCCCCATGGGAGGGGCCATGGCCCCTCTGCTCTGCTGCGTGGAGCCCCCCCCCTCCCCCCCAAAAGCGTGGGGCCTGGGGTAGTCACCCCAATTTGCTGTACCCTAGGGACGGCTCTGATAGAGACTTCTGTAATATTAGAAAAATATACATTACAGGGCATTATGTGATCATGAGAGATTTTAACTTGTTACATACTGGTTGGAGACCAAATGTTACTAATAACAGTAGGGCCCAGACATTCCTGGATATGAGCACTAACAGATTTATTCATCAAATAGTTACTGAACCAAGAAGAGATGATGTTACTAAGGATCCCTTTTTCATAAGTAGTATAGGGACCTTATGAAAGAACTAATCCAAGAAAATAATCTTGGGTTGAAAGATCATAAATTAATTCAGTTTCATGGAAATGGAAAGTAAATAGCAATAGGTTCTAAGGTTCTCTATGTCAAAAGGGCAAGTAGTTTGAAACAGCTGATATGCTAAGGGAGCTGGTTACTGAATACAACTAGATTGAAAAGTTCACAGATTGAATATGAAGGAGGCTTGGAATTTCTTTAAGGGCTTTTCTACTTGGGGAAGTTTGTTTATGGTAAGCAAAGATGTAAATTTACAGCACATTACCTGCTCTACACAAGTTGTATGTGTGGATGAACTGTGTGGACATTTAGGTGCATGAAAAGTATCCATATGAAGAGTTAGTGCAGCGTAGTTTGTGTGTTGTGAATACCCTAGGGTACTGAGCACAAGATCACCACGCAGACAAGGCCCAGGCCAGAAGGGCAAAAACTCTAATTTTCCTCCTTTTGGCAGGATACAAATCTTGTAAGGAAGGGCTCTTGTCCTAACTGAAGCTATCACCTCAGAAAAGACATCAGGAATAAACAGAGAATCTACAAGGAATGGGAAAAAATGTTGAAATATTGGTCAGTGAGGAAAGCTGTCTTGAACACCAAGATTTATATAGATAAAGTGAAAATTACCAGAAGTAGAGCTGAGTTGCAAAGGAAGTTCAAGCAAATAGTAATAGGTTTTCTAGTCCATATAAATATAATAATAAGGAAAGAAAGAGACCGCTATGCAGTGAGAAGAGGGTAGAGATGAAAGATAATTTAGATATAGCCCAAAACCTAAATAGATGTTTTACTTAAGTATTCAAGCATGATTCTAATGAACATTGGAACAAAGACAGAATGTTTAATTGGAATGAAGATACAGAAATAAAAATTACTCCAATTGAGGTGGAAGCTATATAATACATTCAAGTCAGAGGTAATACATTCAAGTCAGAGGTAGGTATTTTCTATCTATTTTCTGTTCTGAGAACTAGCTCATGAAATCATCATCCTTATAGCAAGATTGTGGATGAGGAGTGAACATAGTTCCTCTGTTTAAGAAAAGAAACAAGTGCTCCTGGCATCTACAGGCTCATTAGTCTGATGTAATATGCCAGGCATCAAAACAAATTTTGATTAAAAGAATAATTAAAGATATGAAAACAAACTAAAAATGGAATTAAAAGTCAAGGTAGTTTGTGCAAAACTAACTTGATCCTTTCTTTGGTAATTGATTTTCTAGATAAGATTAATGTACAAGATCTTAACTATCTAGATTTCCATAAGGCATTTAACATAGCATCAGATGATAGATTTTTAGTGAAGAGCTGAAGATATTATGTAGATAGTAAGATAGTCTGTAAGAGATTATTCTTGATAATAGAGCAAAAATTGAAAGGTGGGAAGGACCTGACTTAAGAAAAGATGACAATGGGTAGTGTTGAAAGAAGAAATATGAGAGTGAAGGAAGATTACTAGTCGAGTTCCCCAAGGATATGTCTTGCAACCAGTCTTATATAATATTATCACTAATGACCTTGGTACAAAAGGCAGAAATGCACTGATGAATTCTGCTGATGGTTCCAACCTGGGAAACCCTCTCAATGTAGAGTAGGGTTGCAGTCTCATACAGGAACAAATGGATGACTATGAGGAGCAGTGTAATAGAGCTGCAATGAAATGTAATACTGCTATACAAAATGAAAGGCTATGCATTTCAGGACTAATAACAGAACTTCTGCTATAAGCTGTGAACTCATTTAGCAATGGGTAATGACTAAGGAAGAGAAAGTTCTGGTTGCACATTTTGATTGCAGGATGACCAGGTTGATTAAGCCTGTGAAAAGGATGGGTGACCCCTGGATGCATCAAATAAGCTATTTTCAGTAGAAAGAGGGATGTGTTAATGCCATTGTATGAGGCATTAGCAAGACTGCCTGTGAAATACTGAATGCAATACTCATCACCCATATCCCAGAAAGATGAATCCAAATGGGAATGGGGCAGAGAAGGGCTACCAGAATGATCAAGAGAATGAAGAGTCTGTCTTATAAGAGCAGATTGTAAGAACTTGGTTTATTTAATCTAGCAAAAAAATGATGCTGAAAAGGGATATGACTGGTCTCAATAAATACATCCAGAAGGTTAAAGAGCTCTTTGTTTTTCAGGAACAAATTAGCATAAACTAACCATGAATGAATATCCTCTGGAAACTAGAAGCTCTAACTATCCAAAGAGAGTACTGGTAGTTCTGAAACAGCCTTCAAATAGGATTAGTGAGGACTAAAAACAAGAAAACTGCTTTTAAGATTAAGTTGAATTTGTCAGTGAAAGGGATTGTTTAGTATGGTTGTTTGCGCTTGCAGGGAACTGTTCTTGACCCAAGAAGATTCTTCAATTCCCATCTTCCTGTTAAGATGTGGTCTTAGCCAGTGAACAAAGCTTAAAAAGGGCAAACAGTCCACTCATCAGGAAATAAGCTAAAAGAGACCCTTTCCTCGACAAGCCACATTTAAGTCAGTCAGGTTCTATGCAGGCTTAGGTGCCTCTCTGCACAGAGCAGTTCAAAGGATCAGCGTAGTAATAAATGGAGGAATGAATATGTGGTATTTCCTTATAGAAAAAGTGAATTTACAGTGTCTTTATGTATATATTGAGGGTGAGTATGTTTGTTCTTTCTTATCGTACAATTCCTAAATTGTTCTTTCTTTTCCTGCAGTTCCTATCTTAAATATTTTTTCTCTTATACTTTGGTATTTTTTTCAAAACTAAATGTCTACCATAACCCTTGTCTGTTCATTGCCATAGAAAGGGAAAAGGAAGCATTTGTAGTCATTTCACAAAATGTAAATAGAATGGTTTCATTTTTCTTTCATCCTTGTTCAGTGTGCTAAGGACTTCCTTTCTTTCCTCTCCCCTTCCCCCCTCCCCCCCAATCTAGCCAGTGCTGTAGAGGAGTTCAGATATCCACAGCATAATTTCAGTGAGAGAGAAAAAGGTAAGATTTATTTTAGGACAAAATAGATAGTTTAGGTAGGTAGGTAGTAGGACCAGCATTCCCCTTCACTCACCTCATATCAGAAATCCAGTAGAGTAAGTTAAATCTCCCTTCCCTCTCTCTCTCTGGGGTAGGGAGTAAATTCCTATGCCATTCCATAGTCCTCAACAGTTGTAAGATATTTAGCCTTTCTCTTCCAACCATGCTGCTAAAGCTCTGTTATTTTAGTAATTGCACCCTTCCTCTTTGGCTCTGACAAAGTGACCTTGCCCCTTCCTTTTAAATCCATTCAAAATGCAGCTGTAAAATTCATCTGCCTTCCTTATTGCTTCACCCACATTTCTCTGTAACCTCACCTGCTTTGCATCCCTCTGTTGAATTCCCAATTTTCCAGTGCATCAAACACAAATTACTTAGTTTGGCTGCTAAGGTACTTTGCAATTTATGTCTCAACCTCCTTAGTCTCAATCTCTTGTGGAATAGAGCCACCCACCCCAGCCCCTGTTCCATGAGTGAAGGCAAGGTCTCCTTAGGAAAATTTTCCAACAAACAACTTTGTGCTTTCTACTCTGCCACCCCTCACATATAAGAGTAGTTTCAAGTAAATATTGAAATACTCAGATCATGACTCTGGAGCCCCAGCAGAGGCTTTTCAGTTATCACCTGTGTCTTTTCACAGAAAATGTTATCAAAGGGGCTTTTTATTGAAATCTTTGTTTATAACTGCATACCTGATAAGATTGTGTGTGCTCAGCTTTTATTTTCCATTGTTTAGAACTAATTTATACCAGGGAAGCTTACCACAACTTGTAGGGATGTGTTATTAATACTGACTTTTCATGTGGCCCCTGGACCTAGTTAGTAGAGAAACACTTAGTCCTACATTATCCTCCAGCTTTCTCCTTGAATGTACCTCTGCTCTGATGCTACAAAACATTCTGCTTTGGTCATATAACAGGCATGCTGCTTGTTGCCTGTAATCATTTTAACTGTTTTCTTATATTCCGCCGTTTTGAAATATCTACCTGTTGTGTCTTATTTTAAGTTATCAGCTCTTTGGGACCAGCGTGCTGTGTACGTTTATACAGTGCCCTGATAGAAGCTTATAAAAAATGCTCAATTCAGAGTGAGTGCAGGTGATAGGCACAAGGTTTGCACAGCCACACACAAGATACTGCACCTCTCTGGACCTATAGTTATTCCTGTGTGTTCCTAAGACTTCTAGTTCCTTGTGCTGCAGTGAATAGATTCCCTCTATGATTTTTCTACCCTGTGTCTTGTAGGACTGTGGGGAAATTATGGGAAGGCACTCAATTGGTTTTACCTACAAAGTGAGCTAATGACCAGCTCCAGTGAAAGCAGAACCCTGGGCTCTAACTTGTACCACCAGCTGACCACTTCATCTAGGCCAAAAGCCTCATTCATCTCAGGTAATAATGTTTTCTTCATGGAGAGGAGAGAGTCTGGTGGCAACACTCAGGTAAGAGCTAACTCTGAAATTAAGACATACCATAAGTACTGCCATAATGTGAGTATCTGGCCCATCACTGCTCACTTCCCATGGCTCACCTGCAATCCTCCCAGTGCTCCCCTCAAGAGAAGTGCAGTAACTTGCAGTGTATAAAGAGGGTTACTTTTTTTGCTCAGGGTTCCACACTGGAAAAAGTCCCCCACTCTTCTCTCTACCCATGGGTCAGTGCTGTAGCGGTTAGGATTTGGCCACTTTCCAATTTGATGCCAAAGTGATTTCTTCCATGACTTCCACCCAACCTAGTTTCATGGTTTATCCACAACAGCAGTAGTGTCATAGAATTAACTCTTTAGGCAGGCCCTCCTCTTCTGGTTTTCCACAAGTCAGGTTTAGAATGGTTTACTGTATTAGTACTACAGCATGTGTTAGTTCAGGCAAGACTGACTTCTGTGTAATGAAATGGGCTTAGGCTTAATAAATTAATATATTCTCCAGAAGACGTGTGCATTTGCCACACAATGCATTGGACTTCTTTGCATGTGAGTGAGTTGGTTTAGTAAGATTGTGTACTATCAGTTCAAAAAAGTGACTGTGCTCTTAATTACTGCATTTGACATCATGGTTGGGAAGCAATGTATATGGGGGAGGAGGGAAAAGTACTGTTTCTGATGCTGATTTCAAAAGGGAAACATTGTTACATGTACTGTACCTCATTTAACCAAAGGGGGTTATCCAAAATGATAAAAACACAACTGAATACTCCTGGGTTTTTCACCTTTGTGCCATAAATAGTAGCACCAGTTTCATTGATATTCAGATATTAAGGATCCAAAGGTGAGCAGTTAAGTTAAACGCAGTTTTTGATGTTCCAGTTCATTCAGAAGACAACCAGAAATTCTAAGTTGACCCCATACTAAAAAACACAAATGATCTAGGATTCTGATATAATAAAGGGTTTAATCTGTCTGTCTGTAACGCTTTTGCTCAAGTGTGCATGTGCTGCCGAGATAGGTTTACCATATGTCTGGGTTTCCCCAGACGTGTCCCTGCTCTTTTTGAGCCCTCTGATCACCATCTGGGTGGGTTTTTTTAAATCTGCCAAAATGTCCAGGATTTCCCTTTGCTCTGGGGGTGGGAGCAGGGAGAGGGTGATCGGAGGCATTGGGGAGCACACACGGACCTGCCTGGAGCTCTGGAGGTGCACAGAGACCTATGCAGTGCTAACTGCTGCCTCCAGTCGCCTCCCCCTGCTCCCACCCCTGGTGCACAGCAAAATCCCGGACATTTGGTCAGGGCAGGGGGAATGGGGGCTGCAACTGCAACTGGGCAGGGGGAGGGGAAGGGGCAGGGAGGCAGTGGGGAACTCTGTGGCCGGGCTGACAGCACAGGCACCCATACCTGGAGGGGCTGAGCAGCCAGGAGCCACTGCCTGGGGTGGAAGGAAGGAGCAGGGAAGCAAGAGAGGGGACCTGGCCAGGCTGCCTGCAGGGCACTGCAACCCTATACCAGGACAGGGGTACCACAAGCCTCCCCTCCCTCCTCTTCCCTCCAGCCTGTGCTGGGGTCAGACACGCTCTGCCACCTGCATGAATCAGAGCCACTGTGCTCTGGCCTGGTCAGGATGGGGACAGCTGGGGCCCCTCTGGCAGGGCTGGGGGGGGTAGGGGGCTGTGGGGCAGGAGTAAGGGGCACTGGGTGGGGGACTGCAGATTGGGAATGCAGGGGGCACTGGCAATGCCAGGGGGCTGTGGGTCAGGAGTGAGGGGCACCAACAGGGATGGGGGGTAGTGGGTTGTGGGTTGGGAGTGCGGGGCACCATCATGTCCCAGGGGGGCAGGGTACTGAAATTTGGTGCATGAGGGGCACTGGTAGGGCTGGGATCAGTGGGTTGGGAGTGAGGGGCAGCAGCAAGGCTGGGGGGGCACTGTGGCTTGGTATTGAGGGGCAACAGAATGGGCAGAGGCAGGGCCACCCTTTGGGGCCAGTCATGTAAACACTCCTTTGAAATCTGTAATTCATGATGGGCAATTGGCTAGTTTAATAGAATTTTCTTGTTCTGCTAGAGCCCATGGTATCTCTCTTTTGCTCACTCACTCTCTCTCCTGCTCTCTCTCTGTCTCGGTCTCTGTCTCACCACACACACACACACACACACACACACACACACACACACACACCCCCCCCACACCACCATGCATATTATTTTCTCAAAACCTTCTGGCACATGCTGTAGATTGATAAGTGGGAACTCTTTTGGCATTCTAGTCCATGGAACCCTTACATTAAGGAATAAAACTCTGCTCTTGTCCCCCTTTCTGTCATTGAATTAGGCCTTCCCATCATCCTTCACCTTTATTCTCCTTCATGAGTGCCAGTAAATTTTTGTTTCCTGGAATTCAACAGGCTCAGCATGAAGCTGAAGTTAGTTTCATATTCCTGGTTCTTTATTCCTACCTCATAGGCTCACCCTAGTTGTGGGCTTCTCATAGTCACTGTGCTTCATTTCAGTGGCTTTTCCTTCTCATCTGTGGCTGGATACAGGTTGCCTCTCTACTGCTGTTTCTTGCTTTCAGAATGGTTAGACCAGCAGATCTTGCCAGACCCGTTCAGGGCTGTTGCAGTGTGGGTGCTGTAGCAGCAGCCAAGTAAGTGCCCCATGCACCTTGTACACAGCCAGACCATGAAGGACTGTAGCCTGAGTGCCTGCTCCTGTCTGCATTAGGGGTATCTAATAAAGAGATTCTGCTTGTGTCACAGTCGTTCCTGGTCAAGCCCCATATGGTTCTCCCAGAAACAGAGGCACACGGGACAGTTCCAGCTCCACTATGCACTCTGTTTCTGGGAGATGCTATGCAGGGTCAGACTGGGAGGGTCTATGGCAAGAGAGGATTCATCTACTTGCTGTAGACTTCTCAGAGAACTCTAATACAGGAGGAGTGCAGGGCATTTGTGTCTGATGGCAGTGGTACCTCAGGTTAAGAGCCAGATGTAAGATGAGGCAACACTATAATGGTTTTCAACCAGGGTGCCACCAAATTAAAAGAAGTTGAGGCAGGGGGAGGCCTGATTTCAAACAGGTTGAGAAACACTAGGTTAGGCACTGATGGCAGGCTGGGAGGCAGAGCTGAGAAGCATTACTCTGATTTAAATAAATGGGATTTACACTTAGTGTCCAGGAGAAAAATAAGGTGAATTTGAATTCTGAGGAGGAGTCAGTCAATAATATCACCTAGTTGCTCACCATCTTCCGTGCATTTTCCTCTACTAGGCTGTTTGGCAATAAGGTGTTCCATTTTCTGTTCATTGGGGAGGGAGTGGGGGGTTCTGACACTCTGATAATGCACACACATTTGCCTATGAAGGGCAAGAAAATGTTAGTTGCTAAAAATTAATGTAGGTGGTAACTTCTTCCATGTTAGTATAGATTTGTTACCGATTGTTGCTAAAGCCTGTATGTATCAGAATGAAACAGACATTGTATAGTTTGACTTACCTGTAAAAACCTTGGGAAAAAATGGTTTTCTTCAATACCAACTAGAATGTGCAGGAGTTCTAATGCAGACAGCGATTGGCACAGGCGCATAACAAGTCCTATGGAATAGAATGTATCGGCCAAAGAATCTACAACCACAAGGGAGAAATAGAAACAGTGTGTCATTTAAAGAAACTCAGTGGCAGTTTCTTACATCTTTTACTTATTTCCATACCAAGCCTGGTATATCACCATGGGAGAATTCAGGAAACAAAGTCCACATACCAACAATTTTCTAATGTAATGAGCAGATGACAAATAGTACCAATAATATCAAGTTAAAAGGGTGAGGACTTACTGCATGTCACTGACTTCTCTGAAACTCTCTGCTCTTCTGCTAAAGTAAATGAAAGCTAAGTTGGACAACTAAATTCTGCTAACTTAGCCCCTAAATGAAATGGGGCTAAGTTAGCAGAATTTAGCTCGCATTTACCACAGCATAGCAGTATACATACCAAACAGGTAACTAACAGACTAACTAAGGCACAGTGAATTTGTCTCCCTCCATTTATATTTAGTATGATTTGTTCATTTGTCCATACCCCAGGCAGAGTGAGGTAAGCACAGCAAATATTTCTAGGGTATAGGACACACAGGAATACAGGGTATAAGCTCTGAAAAATTCTGGGCAGAAGATAGATATGTAACGAGAGTTCTGTTCTTGTTTTATATCTATAGCCTTCTGATGGTTTATAAAATATGTTGTCTAGACTACTTGTTTGACCTATAAACTACTGCATTTGTATTTCAACCATCTCCCTCCACTTCTAAACATTCAAATTGATTGCTTTCTAGCCTATGCTTTGACTCCAGTCAACACCCTAATTTGCTAATTTTTTTTTTAAGATTATAGCTAAAGGCCATCTCCACAAAGATATGTAGGCATTTATCTCCCATTGATTTCAGTGGTAGCTGATAGACTGGAGTTACCTTTGTAGATCTGAACCTAAATCAAATCAAACACTTGTGAATATGAAGGTTCCTGAATAGAAAGCACAGAATATTGAGGATTCCTCCAAAGAAAATGCAACAGAATTCTTGCAGCTGTGTGAAATCTAGAGGCTTGCTACATCCTGTTCAAGACCCCCCCCCAACCCCCCATTCCCATTTTAGAAACAGGGAACATCTTGGGGACCTAGTACAACTGTAACCTGATTCCTCATCTCATTGGCCCTGAATATCACAAACATATTGATGTTGCTTTTCCAGCCTACCCAATGCTTATACATACTGGAAGAAAAACTGATCAGAAACTATTGCTACCTGACATTATAGGACTATACATCTATTTAGAGATAGTTAAACTGGTGAATAGATTTTGCCATTATGTGTAGTTTATCAAAATTATTTTATTTTAGAGTCCCTAAAGAAACATACAGTGAAAGAGTTGTACCTTTCCCAAATGACAGGAACCTGATGATCATATTTGTAAATATCCAGGAATGCCCACAGAACTGGATTAAATAATAGATGAAGAGATACATGTTCATTCTCCAGCTGTGAAGGTAGGAAAAGGGGAATAAATAAGTAAACCCAGAATGTGTTATTTTGTACAGTATTAGAACTGTTTGTCCCATAGTAAATCTACACTCTTGCAGGTTGTTTGCCACTGCCTGGAAAAAAAAAAGCTGCAACAACAACAATAAATAAAATTTAATTAACTGTGTATCTCAGCCAAGAGTCAGAATATCGGTCCTTTCCTAATGGACTTAAACCTGACCATGATAACTAATATATTGATTCATTGAAACTTGTTATCATTAGGAATTAAACCAGAAAGCCTGTAAAAGCTCTTGTTGGTTTACAATGCATTATCCTAGCAGACCACCAGGGTCACGTCATTCTAGTGTTCCACTCTCTGGGCTGTCTGCCCATTAAGTATGGTGTCTGGTTCAAACTCTCTGCCTTGATATACATGGGATTGGCTCTGGGAGATCTCTTCCGCCATCATCATTGTGACCTCTCCCTACAGTTATATTTCACTGGAAACATGTAAATGGGAGGGTCGTGTGGATGGGAAACAGAAGTTTCATAACAGCTGAACCTGGATTGTAAAATTTGCTCCTGTAAGAGAGAAGATTGACCCACAGATAACTCCTCACTCAGAATTAAGTTCACAACTTGTCTCTCTTGACAAACACTAAACAAGCTATTTTTCCTAAGGTGAGATTAGTGAATGAGAAAACTTACAATAAAAGCAGAAAATGAACAATATTGAACTAATGATTTGTGCCCTCAGTTAATAATCTGTGACTGGGTCTGTATATTATAACCAACAGGAAAGTTATAAATATTTGGAGGGATTCTGGCAAGATCCTCCACTACTATGTCACAGTCACCACATTTTAATGCTACGTAATGCGTGGCCTTTGTGCTGTGTTGATATCACTGTATCACATGTTTTCCTCTCTGTCAAGTACAAATAAATTAAATTTGCAGGATTAGTCTCATTGGTCCTCAGTACTTTTCCAAACTATTTTTTCAAAATGTATGGGAAACTTTCTGTTCCCCCGCCCCATCAGCCAGGTAGCTAGATAGTGTTGGCTACAAAGCTGGTGAGCTCTTATATACCAATTACCACATCAGACACACAATAGCCAAGAGGATGCATATAAATACTAACTACATGGGTAGTGTTTGGCTTATATGCGTGTCATGTTTCTTTACCACTCATCCCTGTAAGCCTTATAAAGGTGTTAGGGATTATGTTGGAATCCAAATGGATATTGCATGTTAGGAAACATCTACCTCACACTAAATTAAATGAATTTATAATTATTTAAATGAAAAGCCTGAATGTCATCCTGCACAGAAGGGACCAGGTTGGACTCCGTGGCTGTCATTGCTGTAGGCCAAGAGTGGCTGAAAGCACCATGTGTAAGTGGCTCGAGATCTTTCCATCGTTCTGTATGGGCTGTTGGGCTAAACAAAAGTTAGCTTTCTGCTCCAAAACGAGTCTCATCCAGCCCTCTTCACATAGAGAGGAAGTCCTTACCTTATGGGGCCTTTGGAGCAACTGAGGAAATCTGTAGAGCATGAGAGATTAGTTCAGTTTATTTAATTACATTTAAATGTCATTGTTTTCTTAAATGTTCATTGGAGAGAAGCTGCTAACAGGGAGCAGCAAGTCAGTTCTTTTGGCTCTTATGGGAGACTCCTTTGTGTGGGAGATTCCTATTTAGGAAAGGCAGGAGCAGCTATACCTTTAAATTTTTGAGAAGCAAAAGAAGTATTTGGAAGTTAATCTGTCACATTGTACCCAAATAAACATTCTGTTGTCATCTGTTTCCTGCTAATGAGCCAGTGTCAAAGGGGGGTGGCTTTTATTACACTTCCTGCTTCTGCTGGCTCCCAGCAAGCATCTGCCCCTAGTTGTGCTGTACTGCCTAATCTGACAGCATTCTTGGTGACTGAGCAAGTTCTATTAAATAAAGCGAGGACAGGAAGTCTGAAAATAGCCACTCTCTCGGCCTCTGCCTCCACCTCTGCCTCAGACTCATTATGTGATATAAGACATCTTTCTTAGCCCCTCAATGTCTTAATTTCCTCATCTCAAAAAAAACTGATGCTTCTCCATTTCAAGAGGTGCTGTACAATAATATTTTGGAGTTCTTGTTAAGTGCTTTAAGATCTATGGAGGGAAAATATTTAAGAAGAGTTGTCTTTGTCAAAACTGCCTGTGAGGGGAGAGACAGTAATTTGTATCGCTACAGACAAATGCAACGTGAAGAGTTTGACATTAGGCAGTTTAGTGCTGTTTTTTTATTTGTTTGTTTATTTTTATAGATAATGATTTATCCACAGATGATTTACCTGCAAGTGATAAATTATGTATAAACACACTGAACATTTATGGTGTTGTGACCCATTGGTATATCACAGCTTGTTTAGGAGGAAAACTCTCCTCTTTCATGCTAGCCCTTTGCTATGTAAACCTGAGGGGCTGGGTTTAGATATTGATTACCTTTATTTTCCCTATATTCTCCTAAAGTTACAATCGTTGTTATACTTAGACATCTATATTATCATTGTATTTATAAGTCTTGATAGTGTCCTCTTCGGGTTTCTGTCAGTTATAATGACAGACAGTATGTAAGGGGTACAGAGACAATAGCAGCCCAAGAAATGGGTAGGCATGGTGGATGAAGAACACAAACTAAACCCATAGTTAGGTCCTCCTCCAAGAGAGTCTCCTATAACAGCCAAGAGAATGACGTGCTACTCCTGTTAACCGCTCTAAAGTTTCACACTCCTCTCCACTGGACATTTGCCACCTAAAACAGTAGTAATATGATGAAGCAACCTCTTGCTGAAACCAGTGAGAAATGTTCCTTTTTTTATGTGAGAAGCGGTTAGAAAAACTCCTCTGCTGATACTGTTTCCTTTTAAGTCATCTTGGTCTGTGCTCCTAGCACCAGCAACAAACTTTACAGTTCAGTAGAAGAGAGACCACTGCAGAAACATATATTTTTGTGTGTGTATATATGTGTATATATATATATATATGTATATATATATATATATATGCCTCCCCCTTGACTTTCCTTTCTGTTTTGCATATGAATGATCTGGGTTGCTGGATTTACCTTTGCTCAAGAGAGAGTTGTTGTTGTAGACACCGGTTGCTGCTGCTGCTGCTGTGGCTTTTCTTTCCTTCTTCTCTCTTCGCTGTTGCAACAGCTGTTTGCAAAGAGGTTACCCCTCCTCCTTTCTCTCTCCCTCCCTACCACGTCACTGAGAGCAGCACCAAAGGAGAACAGAAGCTTCCTTAGTATGAAGAAAGGAGGCAGCACCCAAACAGCACTCACTTTGGTCCCACTTTCTGCAGGCATTAGGACAAGTTTATTTCTTGCTTTATTGTAAACATTCAGTCTGGAACAATGTATTTTGCAGTTAGTTAGAAGGAGTATTTGCAAAAACTGCAAGAGAGGAGGAATGCCTATTATATGGGGAGGAGACTCTTAGAATATAGTAAAGGAACATAATAATAGAGTATGAAAAGATATGAGAAGTGAAGCAATGTTAGTTAATTTTCAGCAGATTTTAAGGACTCCCAAGCAAATAGATGTGGTGCACAGCTGTTTCCATTACTGAATTTGAAATAGAGACTGAACCTTTTCTGCATTTGGTTTGAAAATGTGTGAATGGCTGGCCAGATGTTCTTGTGGGTATGCAAGACTTGTTTCAGCCACAGGGGCAACACCTTCATCTAGAAATGTGTTTTTATTTGTGCCGATAAGAAATAAGGATACTACCAGAAGAGGAGTGGGGAATATATTACACAGCTCTGTTCTGCCTATTAAGGTCTTCTGTTTTCATAATATAGCTAAAAACTCTCTTCTGTAGACCTACATTGTAAAAGCTGCCTTTTAGAATCCCAAACCACACAACTTCACTTACATTCTTGGGGGGAATCTTATATTTTGCTTTAGTGTGTGCGTATATAAAAACATCCGACTATACGATTATAGAGAAGCTAATGGTAACAAAATGTACTGTATCTCTATAGAAATAAAGGAGATGTTTATTAGCAATGATAAGATGTAGATTTTTTTTTCTTTTTTAATATAATCTATTTTACTACTGGCATTTACATGGATATATTGTCTGAAGATTCAAAATCTTCTGTTAAAGTGAGCTTTAGAAGTTAGGAATGAAATCAGGTTTAACTATTGAAGATAGTCACAGCAATCATTATCATGCAACAAAATGTGGCATAGAAATAAAAGAGAGTCTAATGAGTAAAACATGTTCCTGAACCTGTACATGTACATGAACCTGCCATAAGCTTTGCATAGATTCCCAGATCTACCTATATGAAGCTCAGTGCAGGATCAAGACTATTGTCCCTTCCTGTGATACCACAAAGAGACTATATAACCTCAACATAGTAAGGTACTGATCTTGCAAACACACTTGCAAAGTTATATGTAAATGTGTTTGCTGCCTCAGGACCTTCAGGTTCCATTGAACCTTTTTCTTATCCCTGCATAAAAAACATCTTATTTTTTAGATGTGTAGTATCATGTAATCAGAATGCAGGGTGAGAGAAGTAAGGAGGAAATCAACCCTCTTTGGCAGTAAATAAGAGTGAATGTAGAAATTATCACTTTCTGAGAGGTAGTTATGGTTCAGTTTGTGAATAAGCAATGGTCTCAGAGTAGATGATCCAGTCTACATTTCGTACTCAAAAAGTAATCTTGGGAAGATTGTGTGCCCTGACCTGGAGCTGAATCCACTTTGCCATTTACCTGGGTCTCTTTATGATCAAATTCTCTATCAGAAGGCAGCAGCAGCTTCCAAAACATCATTTACCTTGTGCCCATGCCTCTCAGTGGGCTCTTAATGAGGTCCAGGGTTTGTATGAAGGACTCAGTCCTATGAGGTCCTGAGAGCTCTGGACTTGAGCCAGTAAAACATTTAAGTACTTAGCAGTGTACTCAGTACCATGAAGGACTGAAGCAATAGGGAGAAGATAGACCATCAGGATGCCCATCATTCCCAAAGCAGCCACCAGAAAGTTAACAGACGTTCAAAAAGCCCAAGGTGGATCTAAGTTACGTGGTTTTCTCTAAGTGGCACAGTTTAGATTGGTAGCAAACATAGTGCATGTTCACCCTTTGGTTGGGAGGGGGAGAGGCAGAAGAAAAAATTAGACCAGGTTCTGCCAGTTTTAAACCAGTCTGTATGTGCTGAACTTCTGTTCTGTTATGGGTATAGACCAGTTTTGTGTGCCAAACTTCTGTTCTGTTAGGAGTATGGATTGGTTTCCAATCTCGCATCCCAGTAAAAGTGTAATGTCTGTACCTGGCTTGTAAATCTGCATTTCTAGGAAAAGTTTCAGATTTTTTTTTAAACTTGATACGGAAAAAACATGAGCACTGTTTGGTTGTTTTTTTAATGGTCAAGAAACATTCTGATTGCTTGACCATGTTTGTGCCTGCTTTTTCTATCTTTCTTCCCCCAGGTAGAAGGCTGAGGTGGGGTGAGAGGTTCCAGGAAGGTTGGCTGGTGGAAGAGTTCCTCCTTGTGTACCTCCATTAGCAATGAGCAGCTGGAGTGCTGAGGAAAGGTATATGTGTCCTAAAGTCAGTGAGAAATGTCTAGGATGTTAATCTCTAAATCCCACAAAAGACTGGTCTAGATAAAACTATTATGAAGGGAACCTACTGGCATTAACTTCCTTTATGGCCATTCATGGGGCTTGAGGATCTAGCTCAGAGGTGGTGCTTTGGTATTTAGTGTTTGATACACAAGTGCAAAATCTATGCTTTCTTCTTTGGATAGTGTGTCGACTTTTGGAAATTACCCTTGAAACATTATCCTCTCAAACCACAGGATATTAAGTAGAAACTTAATACCACACAGGGAGGTACAGGTTAGCCAATTGAAAATATTTGATTATGGTCTCAACATAGAATGAAAACTCTATTTTAGTGATGGATCTTAAGTCCCTCCCTCCCCTTTTTTTAACTCATAAGTGCACAGAAATGACTTCAGTTTATGATGTAAAGGCTTACTATAGTTTGAAATGACTGCTATGAATTGTTGTTTTTACTGCACTCAAAGAATCTGAGTCCACATATCAAATTACATAGGTCATGTATAAGCCAGTTAAAGGAACAATGTTGTCTTGCTTTTAAAAAAACAAAAACAAAGACATTTTTAAATTTCAGTTTCTGTCTGAGAACACTTGAAAAAGTATTTTGTGATATAGCTATCTTGTATCTATAAATTACATATGCCATAGATATATATGGTTATAGATATATTTCATCTCATAAATGGTAGCTACGTAGCTCAGTCAGTAGGGTGACTGGCTATGTATTCAATCCCAGGTGAGGGTGGTGGGGTTCCACTCATTGTTTCCATTTCTAGTACAGCTCTGAGGCCCACCCAGTCTCCTATCCAATGAGTAGCAGGAGCTGTCTGGGAGTAAAACTGGCCAGAGCGTGTTGTTGACCACATCACTATCCTCTTATGCTGAGGTTAAAGAAACAGTGGAGTGCTGCCTCAGTGGCCTGTAAACAGGACACCTTTATTTATATAGATATATATATAGATATATGTGATATAGGAGAAACTACCTAGTCATACCTGAGAAGCAATGAAAAGACTTGCACAAGAAGACCTCAATCTGTGCATGTGGTTTCTCTTGATCCCACTGCACAGATCAGCTCAGAGCACGACTAGGGATAAAAAGTCATCAAACATGCAGCTTTTGCAAACTGAAAAACAAACTGCAGTGTGGGGGGAGGGGATAGGGGCAAGGAAATTCTCTTATCTTCTCTTAAGTTGTCATGATCTCAGGTGTCACACAGACTTGACAAACTAAAATTTTGGGAGAGAAATCGTCCAGAATTTAAAAAACAGTATTCTGAACAAAACAATTCCAATAATATCATTGGGGCTAGGGATAGAAATTACAAATAAACTGGTATAAGTGATCAGAAACTAGTTCAAATATGTAACACAACAGAAGTTCAGTGCATGTGAACTGCTTTAAAAATGGCTAAAATCAGTTTAAGAGAAACCTGGATGGGTGTAGTATCAGACTTAACTGATTTAGGTTGCATCGGTTTATTGAACTTCTGTCCCAGATCCCCAAAGACTGTTGCCCTTGCAATGGGGGAAGGGTTATTGTCATGGAGTCCCCCTAAGGAAGGTTCTTGCTCACAGGCACCATGGTATTGTCTGGTCCCAGAGAATGTCCCTGGAAACCAGCCCAGGCGTGGCTTCTAGAGCAGGTAGGGGCAGTGGCATAACTAGGGTGGTTTGACCACCCTTGGTACTAACTTTGGAGGGGAGAGGTGGTGAAAAAAAGAGGTTGCTACTGGCAGCTGCTCATTTGCAATCATGATGACAACTGGAAGACACTGCTGCCCCTGTGCCCCAGGAACCTGGCTTTGTCCCTACACTGCTGAGTTGGCGAGTCCTGGCTCCACCTCACTCTGAGACCCTGGCATTTTGATCTCCAACCTTCCCAGTTTATTCCGTGACCCTGACTGAGCTAGGTTCCAGTTCAGTTCCTGAGAGAGGGACCACATTCCTTGTTGGGAAGAACAAGTGCAAAGTTCCAAGCAACGAAACAGACATCTCTTCTTCGATAGAAACATTTATTAGAGGAAAGGTCTCAGCAAGAAGACCTGGATTCCTCCAAAGGGTTAAGCTATCCCTCTATCCTCAAATCAGCCTGAGCATCCCCAAATTGCTCAAATGTTCCCTTTCCAATCTGCCCAGCTATCAAATTCCAAAGCTGTCCCACTGGTCTTGGTCTTCAGAGTCCTCTCCTCCTCCCAGGTCCCTACTGACTTTCCTTGATTCCTTTGTCCATTTTCATGCTTCTCTTGATCATCCCACCTTTATTGTTGTGTTAAAAAATCTAATCAAATCCTGTTGATGCTGGAACTCCATGTTGTCCTGTCCTACATATAGATTATTCTGGCTTCATTGTCTCTTTAACCCCTTCTTTCTTCCTGTATAAGTTAAACAGGGAAACTGAGGCACACAAAATGAACACAGTAAACACAGAAATATTACAGGAACCCATCCATGTCCTTCCAATAACAATCACAGCAAGATCTAAGGTCTCAACATGCCTAGTTTTGTTGTTGCTGTTCTTGCAAATTAATGGATAAATAATTGTGAAGTTGTTGCCCTCACTGATGTGCTTTGTCTTTTATCTAACAAGGAAGTAACAATATTTCAATAACTGGATTTTTGTCAGCTCTTAAGAACACACATTCACACTCCGAGCAAAACTTAGAATCTTTTTGCATTTTCCCCCTGCGTTGGGCGGTAATAACCCAGTGGATGCCCAGATGCATGCAGAATGAGGTAGGGAATGTTAGCTGGTGAATGATTTGCAGGGATCCGGGTTTTCCATTTGGCACAGAAAAACATGGTAATACCTTGGATTTTCTCAGTTTAAGGAGAAAAACCCAGATTTTTTTTTTCTTTAAAGGAGAAAAGGGCAGGTTTCCCTTTGCAGGCTGGCAGAGTTCCAGCCTGCAAGGAGCTAGGGGAGGGAGGGCCAGAGACAGGAGCAGGGTGGTCAGGCAGGGGCACCATGTGCATGTGCACATGCATGCATACACACAGCTGCCAGGCACCCTGGAGAGCAGCTCCCACACCTCCCTGCAGATAAGGGGGGAGGGATTGAGGCCCCCATACTGAGGGAGGGAATTGGACAGGCCTGGGGCTGGGGCTGCTGCTGGGTGGGACAGGGGGCTGTGGACCTGGGTCCCTGGCCACATAGTCCTGGCAGCTGGTGGAGCGAGGGGCTCTGGCAGAGGTGGGAGGCTGTGGGTGGGGAGTGAAGGGCACCAGCAGGGGTGGCGGGGGGGGGCTGTGGCTTAGGAGTGAGAGGCAATGGCATAGGCAGAGCACTGGCGTATCAGGGCTGCTCAGCACCACAAAGCAGGGCGGGGAGGGGGCAGCCTCAGCTGGACCTGCATCCTGGTGAGCAAATGGGGCAGGGGGAACTCTGATTTTCTATGATAAAAAAACCCGGAATCAAATGCCAAAATTAATAGGTATTTTAGGACTTATTTTGTTATAGTGATTGAGGCACTGGTAGGCTTGCAAATTGCTTTAAAATTGTAAATATATTAATAAAACATTGTGTTCAATTGATACCTATAGTGGTGTTTCATTTTAATCACAGAAAAATGTGGATTTTGGGGTTGTTAATCAGAGAATTTGCAGCGGTTCCCCTCTCCTCCCCCCATATTTGCAATTTTTAAACAGAGAAAACCAGGATCCCTAGTGATTTGAATGCTGCTTTCTATTCCCATGTGTTTCTTCAGGTCATCGGTTATCTATACAGTATATGATGGGGAAAAAGTGTAGATGTTATCCTGTTCCCTCAGTACAAAGCTTACTTCTGCATTCCTGCATATGCTTAAATGCTGTGCTGGGTCAGGGCCAGAGAGCTCAGCACTCTTGGCAGACTGAAGACTACTGTATGTAATACCTAAAACAAGAGCAAATCCTCTTTGAATATATTTGAGCTGCTGCATTCATTCTCTTGCAATAGCCAATGGCATAAATTCTACCACAGAGCAAGGAAAGCTTGTATTTTAAAATATTATTATAATGCAAGTTTTGTCCAAATAAGGAGTTCAGGACCATGCCCTACTCTAGAGTTGAATGGGGAAAATGTTAATCTGCATGTAAAGTATATAAAAGTTCAGGTGCAACCCAGTGCTTTCAAAATGACTAATTTGAAACTAGTGTAGGCATTTGGAGGAGTAGTATAACACTTTTTGTTTTATATAAATAAACCTTTCATGATATTTCCTTTCAAGACGCAATGAACCACAATGTACAATACTAAAGCTATAGCCCAAAGGAAGTCACTTGGCCTCTGGCCTGCCAAGATAAGAAACTTTAGGAATACAGCTGACATTAGGAGTTACAGCAAAGCTGCATTTTCTAGATAACTGGCTGTGCAAAAATAAAAAAAACTGAACAGAAGCAAAACATTATTCAAGAACTATCACCTTTCTCCCCATAAATGTATGTGTTTGTATTATCTGTTCGTTTGGGGTTTTTTCCCCAAGGATGTCAGCATGGGCAGTTCTTTTTGAAAAGTGAGGTGCAGATGGTAAACAACATATATTTTTCTCCAGTTAAAAAAACTAGAAGCTTTACTGTTATGCTAAGGTCCTAGGGCTGTATTATTAAGTTTAAGTTTGAAGCAAAAAGAAATATAACTTAATTTGTTAAAAATATCTGCAGGGCTGTGAAATAGCAACTTCATTTCTAGGAGCAGCTAACAGACAACAGATGCGCCTGTATACACTGTGGGTTTCAATCCTAATTAAATTAAATAGGTTTATAAAATTTAAACTTGTTTATTTTGGAGCGTCGCATCTGTGTTCACACCCACTAGGTTTTCAAACAAATTAAGCCTTGAAGTGTTGCATCTGTGCTTATATGCACTAGGTTTTCAAATGAATTAAGCTGTGTCCCTGGCTGGCTTTGCAGGAGAGTAGGATGGTCCAGCACTGCCCCCATAGCCCAGGGCTCCCCACCCACCCTGTGCCTATGCCCTGCCATGTAGCTGTGGAAGCAGGGAGCTGGCAAACCACACAAGAAAAAAAAGCAGAAGCCATTCAAATGCAAAAGCAATTCAAAGGAGTGAACTACAAAAAAGTTGCAGTGCTATCTGGTGGACAAAGAGGCTCATTACTCCTCTTTGAGTGCCTTTGTGTTTGCACACAATGAATCCATGGATGCAATGCTTTAATTCCCGGTAAGCCAAACTAAACTATGTTTGAGGAGTTTTAGTTTAATGCACAAGATTTTTAAAGTGTCGGGAAATCCTGCTCATGCAAATAGACATGCAGTTGCACCACATGAAAGGGCAAAAATCATGGTGTGTACATGAGCCTCATAATTGCAAAACAAAGGATAGCTTGACTGGTGGAACATCAAGACCATTAAAAAGAAGAGAGAGTCATTAACACCTGTGGATTAAAGAGTTTAGAAGGAATCAGGTAGATTCTAATGAGCCACAAAATCAAATGACTCCCTTGGTACTGCCTGAATAGAAATGCTGATGCCACTGCCAGGCAGTTGATTTTAAACTTTGGGTGGACCAGGAACCAAAGGGAGGTGCAAATGCACCATTGCATTCCCACCCCCCACCCCAAGATCCCCTTGAATGTTAAGTACTCACAGTTCTCTTTCACGGAAATGAACATTAAGCGGTGCATGTGCTCAACCCTTTTGAATAATCTCATCCTTCTTCCCTTAGGCAATTGATATTCTGATCCATACTTTCACCCATTGGGAAAAAAGTTTCATAATAATTGATTTTCAAAATAATCTCATCATATAACCTGCATTTATGTTCAAAGACAGCTAAATAAAACAACTGCCTGAGAATTTATAAGCAAACTCTCCAAATCACACAATGAATCCACCTTTTTATCACCACTGCTCATAGACTTGCTATCTTCTTATTAGAAAAGAAGCTAAGGATAAAAAACTTCCAGTCCTGGATTTCAAAACTCTTATTTAGGCATTTAAATAATACTTGCCTGATTTTCAAGGGTGACGGGTGCCTGCAGGTTTAAATGATGGCTATAAGGCTGAGTGTATTTGGAACTCAAAATAAGGCTACTTTATTTAGGCATTTAAATAGGGATTGAGGAGCCTACCTTTAGGCAATCAGCTTTGCAAATGAGAGAACAAATCAGCATGTTCTGTAGGTCAGGACACTGAGGCTGTAGTGAAATGAGGTAGGAAATAAATTCCAGAGTGGAAGCCTATTTAGCCAAGAACATTCTGCTCCTTTTCTTCCTCCCTGTACCTTAAAACAAACTAGATGAGAACTTGATTTTTAGGATCTCAGCAATCACAGTCATCCACGGGAAGAAAACAGATCTCTGAGCTATCTAGGACTCAATCCATTTCAAGTATTAAATCACACTCAGACAAAAAGTGGAATCCACCCTGCAATGCCTTGTGGAAGTAAACCCTGATGCTCATATAGAGAGTTAATGTTCTGTTAAGGGAGCTGTGTCTTCTCCAGCATTAGACTAATTTGTAAAGCAGTGCTGGTGTACTAGAGTTTCCACAGTGGAAACATTCTAAAGGGGCAGTCATTATATCCCTTCTTTTCAAAATCCTTTCAAAGGCCAATAAACTTTTTTCTATAATTCTGTTTGAGTAGTTCTCAATAAAAGCACTAAATGCCATAGTACCCCTGTAATCAGGTTGGTTCATATTTATTGCACTGTATCCACATTTAGAAACTCTTTGTCTGCAATTACATTACAGAATTTTTAGAGAATTTTTATGATTTTATGACACTTAACATCAACAGTATTCCTGGATTCTTTTTTAGCCGTATGCAGCTTCTCCTCATTAAAAAGATTCCCTACCCTCTTGAAATAACCCAGAACTTGAAATAACCAGAACCACAGATGCATCTCGAGCAGGTCCAAGGAGGTGATCCTCCCCCCTCTATGCGGCACTGGTCAGGCTGCAGTTGGAGTACTGTGTCCAGTTCTGGGCGCTGCACTTCAGGAGGGATGTGGACAGCATTGAGAGGATCCAGAGGAGGACCACCCGCATGATCAGGGAGCAGCAGGGCAGGCCCTACGAGGAGAGGCTAAGGGACCTGAACCTGTTCAGCCTCCACAAGAGAAGGCTGAGGGGGGATCTAGTGGCCTGTTACAAACTAGTCAGAGGGGACCAGCAGGCATTGGGGGAGTCCCTGTTCCCCCGAGCACTACCGGGAGTGACTAGAAATAATGGTCACAAGCTGGCAGAGGGTAGATTCAGACTAGTCATCAGGAGGCGCTACTTCACTGTCAGGGCAGCTAGGATCTGGAACCAACCTCCAAGCAAGTGGTGCTGGCTCCTAGCCTGGGCTCTTTAAGAGGAGGTTAGATGAACACCTTGCTGGGGTCATTTGACTCCAGTGCTCTTTCCTGCCATGGCAGGGGGTTGGACTTGATGATCTGCTCAGGTCTCTTCCCGACCCTACCAACTATGAAACTATTAAACTAGACAGGAAGATGTATTTGCAGTTCCAGTTTTGACCTTCCTCTCATATACTATCTCTGAATATCTAGAGTGCCTCCAATTACCATTTTTATTTTAATCTATACCTACAATATGTTCACTTACACTCTGAAGCTTGTCCTATAGTGGGAAAAGATCCTGATTGGTATTTTTATTGATGCACCTAAACCAGGGCCAGATTAACCCATTAGAGGGCCCTAGGCAAATAAACTCATGGACCCTGGGCTGGTCAAGACCCCCCTCCCAGCCCTGGCACTGCTGCCTGTGGGGACAGGGTCTTGGAGCTGCTTTTAGGAAGCAGCTGCCACAGTGGCAAGGCCAGCAGATGGGAGGGGAACAGAATGGAAGGGAGGTGGACAGGGCCATTCACGCAACTGCTGCGGAGGGAAGTCCCCTGCAGCTCAGGTCACTAGGTATATGCCTAGTTTGCCTATGCATTAATTCAGCCCTGACCTAAACCAAAGTAGACGCATTGCTCTCACTCTTTGGGGTTTCTGTGAAATGCGTGACTTGTTATAGGGTTGAAAGTCATGTATGAAGTAACAGCACATTTGAAGCTTGGGAGCAGGACTGTCAACATTTTGCTAAGCCATTACTGAAGATTAATGGCTAATTACTAAGAAACCCTGGCCTCTCGTGCCATTATTTTTAAGCAGAGTACCCACAGTTCTTTTATAACTATTCTGAAAGTTTCCCTGTGTTAAAAAGAAGGGGGAAAAACAAGGTCTTAGGCCCCCATGATTTAACTACTTGCCTTGCAGACAGGCTATATCCATATGAAATCCTGTTGACATTAGTGCATCTTTCCACAGATGCGGGACTCCATGTGTGCACAAGAAGTTTCAGGGTAGGGCCTTATATTAGAAATAGTTGTGTAGATTTTGACTGAAATCTGTATTGTATGCCTTTTAATGTCTATGTTATCATTATATCTCTATTAACAATTCCAAGCTGAAAGGTTTTGCAGAAAATTTTTGGTCTGTATAATTCCATTTGAGGCTAGGTGCTCATTTTGTTTATTCACACTCAAAAATGTTTGGGGCTAAATCTTGTATTTTATCATCATTATTTAATGTGGGGGTTTTTTAAAGTATGAAGAGTATAAGCTTCCAGAGGGCCCCAGTGATGATTTTGTGGCAAATTCAGTCATTGTAGCAAAAACCATAAATTAGGGTAATGAATTTTTTATTTTTAAATCTAAGCACCAAAATATTTCAGCAAGAGGAGAACGAACTGCTTCCTCCTAGTTTCTTCTGCCATTCCTTCATGCACTGGAGCAGAACAGGGCAATATTTTAGCTAGTTATTTTGTGGGTCTTTTGTTTTTTGTTTTTATACTGTTTCATATCAAGGGTGTCCTGGCTCAGAACTGGATCTTCTAGGCATTATCCTGTTGTTAATACTACAACCATTAATAATAATACTGCTTGTTTGGCTAAAATTAGTTGAAACAATATGCTAATTGGAGATTTGCTATTGTTTTCCATTTCAGTTGGTCTTTTCAAGGGTTTTTTGTTTTGTTTTGTGTCAATAATACTACAACAATCTCATTTGGGTTTTTCCCCGCCATAATAGAATTTTTATGAAGAGAAATAGTCTAACTAGAAGCAGTTGTCATCAGCAGCTTCATCTGTTTCTTCGGGAAACCTATAATCTCCTGCAATTCCTACTGCTTTAAAAACACTAATGTCACTTCAGCATGTCAGCTATAATCTCACTTTGCCCTCTAGTGCCCAATATAGTACTGTTTTCTGTATTACAGAGTTCCTGATTGGAACTAGTTAAACCATAGGTTTATTCAGCAGTGGAGCATAAATTACATTGCGATCGAAAAATAGGAATTGGTGGTTATGAACTGAAATCAATGCTAAGCTACCTTGAGAGTCTGGGACTGATTACTGTACTAGCCTTCTGTTAGTGCACTAAACTCTGTACTAGCCTTTTGTTCCTTTTCACCAGCTAGGTAAGAATCCCTATAATAAATTAACAGAAAAAAAAATCCATGTAACTTTAAAATCTCAATTGGAATGGTGTACTTCAGATTTTAACATACTTCACTGGGTCAGTGTGCCAGGGTTTGGGAACCAGAAAATGAAAATGACTAATTACGTTTTCATTGCACAGTTTTCAGGAAGTGCAGAAAGTAAACAAAGAGCTGAAACAAGGAGTTGCCTTTGGGTTGAAATGTTTTTCCAGTTTTTAATGTTCAAAAGTTTTCTTAGTTACACAAACAAAGGATATTTGTATAAATATTCCTTTTTACTAGTGTTTCATCCAAAAAAAGAAAAATAGAAATAGCTAGTACTTTTGTATTAATTTTGTTCCTTCAGTCTTTTTTTCCCATTATTTCAGGTCCTGGTGCCTTCTTTTGCATTTTGGATGTTTCTGTTTCACATCTGCTCTTCTTGAATCTTGTTCATTTAGCAGGTTCTTGATTTTGGCTTGAATCCACAACTGGATATCAGGTAAAAAAAAAAAAAAAAGTTAATGGATAGATCCTGCAGAAACCAGTGTCACATGCATTCTGAATTGCTGACTGTGGATTACTGTTGTCTTCATTGTTATCAGTAACCCTTCCATAAATTGATCCTTTACCACTACAGTTTTGTATCTTTGTTTTGAATGACTGAAGATGTGTTTTCCCCCAATTACCATACACCAAGATAGTGGGAGAAACTACCAGAAACTGACTTAGGGTAAATGGGCAAAATCCTGACCCCTCAGAACTCGATGGAAATTTTGACATTGACTTCAATAGATCTATGATTTCACCCAGGTAATTTATTTTTCTTGGGGGGAAAAAGAGGGGTGCTGTTTGTTTGTCAGAAAAGAGGGGTGCTGTTTGTTTTGTCAGGAATTCAGTTACTTTAGCAATTTTCTAACCACACAAGAAGTTTTTGTAAAATATGTTGAAATATCAAGGACTAAATCCTCCCACTGGTTGTGCTTGTGAGCAAAGGGTAAAAGGCAGAAAACTTTCAATAACACTAAAACACAGTGTGGGCAGTGATATGTGATATTTTGGCAGTGCAGATGAACACTACCAGGGTACACAAAAGAGCAACTGTCTAACCTGACCTCAGGGCAATCTTCCTAAGGACATTATTTTAAAATAAGGCCGGAGCATGAGCTTAATGTAATTAAAGCCAACTCAGAAAGAGATAGTTATTCCAGAATAAGTGTTTCCAGAGAGTAAACTACTATGAAGAAGGTATTACAGAATAACTTACTCCACAATAGCTATTCCAGTTATAGCTACTGGATAACTTGAACTGCCTAAAAAAATCAGATATTGAAAATTAATCAGACATATTTCTGGAAAACAGCATATCTTGAAAGAATCATGAATTATTTGAAATAAGCCAGATAATTAAAAATATTAATGTGGCAGAAAAATGCTGTCATTTAATTTTTTTTAATCCATAATAAATCAGTCATTTACAGGATTCTTGGAAAATGTCATAACTTGGTGGTTCTTTTGTGATTAAAGGATTTAGTTTACAAGAATTAAGTGGGGACCATTTCTAGTGGTATACTTTCTCAGAAAAGAAAGTAATGAGATAATACTACTTGCTGAAAAATTAATGTTCTTTCCTTTGCAGTCATTGACAGTGAAAAATGTTGTCAATTACTTTGTGGCCAATATGGGATTACTTGCTTAATAAGAAAGGTTTTGTTGTATATAAATAAAATATTACATTTTCAATAATATACATATGCAACATTAAATAATTGGCAACATATAGATAGTATTAGAAATCCACTGAAATTGAACTAAAAGTATGTTCACAATGTAAATACATAACTGCATAGGTTTCTAAGCCTAATTATTTCAGATCAAAATATTTGTACCTTATTTTCTAAGCCTTCTAGTCCTTTCTCAATAAGTTGAAGACATTTCCTCACTTCCTCACGGATGATCTCCCAGGAACACAGGCTATATTGCTTGCCTTTTAGAAAGTTGTCTATCCTTTGAAAGTATTTTTTCAGTTTCAGTCTGTTGGCTTCCACATCCCTTAAATATTGTGGCTTCTTTTTTATCTTCTTAATTGAGCATGCCTCTAGCTGCTCAATTTGTTGATAAAGTCCATTCTGGAAACTTTCAAGGGATCTGCCATCCCAGGCAGCTAAGGTTAAATTTTTGCTAAACATGTAGAAGATGCTTTGGAGTGTTTCCTGAACGGCCACCTTGACATTGTCTTTCTGACTGAGCTTCAGAATGTTGTGAGGAAACTTGAAGAGTACATGCTCACGTCTGCATTGCAGAGGAAATGCTTGTCCTATTTTGTCCAGAAGGTGTAAACTGCTCTGAATCGCTTTGCTTTGCTGTAAAGAAGGAATATTACAGTCCGGAGTTGAGATTTGCATGGTGCACAGCAGTATGAAGAACATCTGAAGCAAACAAAAACAGGTCATGTTGGGATGATGCCTTAAAACTTCCTTATCTGTACATAAATCCTGACAGACACTGGAATGTGCAGAAGGCCTTTTGTAGGCATTGGTGTGTTTCCTCCATATCTTTGAATTTAATTATGCTGTAGGAGTAGTTTTCTTTCATCATTTGTTGCTTTTCAAGGTTTTTCCCCTACTGTTTGCTTTTGAAAGTTACCACTTTCCTTTTTCACTTAGTGACTTCATTATCTACTTTCCTTTTTCTTAGAGCAGAACATTAAATCATAGCCTGTTTTTTTAGATTATCTATTCCATCTTCATACAAATTCTCTATTGCTCAGGATTGAAAGAAGCACCATACTGATACATTTTCACTAGTTCTTCCATGAGTTTGTTTTTAAAGCACTTAAAATGTTACTTCTCCCTTTCTAGGACAACAGAATGCTTAATGCTAGCTAGCAAGACTTATTCTTCCTGAAACTCAGTCAAGTGTTTTCTGCCTCAGTTTCCTATCTGTAAAAATGTTAAAATATTTGCTCTTGCTTAACTTTTGTCTATTTAGATACTAAAAGCACAGGTAGTTCTTTTCAGTATGGACAGTGTCTTGTAGAAAGCAGCTCTGACCTCATTAGGGGATTGTAAGCGCTACTGTGGTACAAAGGAGGAAGCAGGAACAACTTAGATACTCAGATGAAATGTTCTGAATTTGTCAGTCTGAATGCCCCTTTGACTGATCACTGACACTGCATTGTGAATTAATAGCTGAAGAAAGAGACATAGGAGACAGTATAGAACCTATCAGCCACAGGTCATCTCAGTTAGTTAATAAAGGTGCATGTTTGGTTGCTGAAGGACAAATTGCATAGTCCTGGTTTTCTTTTTGCATAGCTGACATTGTTTTTGCCTGTAGACATGGATTTATTTTAACTGTCACCCAGATTTTTGGATATGAAGTTCAGCATACTTCAAATGGCCTGGGATGATCTTTAATGATTAGAAGTATATATACTTTATTGCCTGTTTGTCTAACTGGTATTTCGTCCTACCAACTGGCCAAACATAGAGGATAAGGAATGTGCTATTATTATCACTTGAAATGAGCCATCCTTTAGCTTAATTGGCAAAAGGTCCTTGTTTCTGGAACTGGAAGAAAACTGCTCAAGATCCAACTTCCCAAGTTGTCTGCTGTACATCAAATTGTTATACATGCAGCAGTTGGAATTTCCAGAGAAAATTATCTCAAATGGGAAGATGGTTGCATGATCTTACACTGCTTTTGTTGTGGGCAATGGAAAGACAAAAACTCTTCCTCCTCCCATAAAACACACCCCATTCCCTAAAAATAGATAAATTTAGAGCCTTTTTAATAATTTAGGCCTAGGTATTAAGTGCCTAAATACACATGAAGTCCAAATTAAATCATTAGGAATTCAGCTTCTAGATACTATTGAAAGATATGGGTTTTAGTTAACATAGGATTTTCAAGCCTTTAAATTAATTCTTTTGCCCACTGAAAAACTTGTTCTAGTCATTTATGAAACACAAGAACAGGACTCTGCTTACTTTTGGGGAATAAAGTATGCTATTAACATAAATTGAGAAGCATCTCCATCAGCAGGATGGAGATGCTTTACAACTTAGTAGGGATATTATGTGATTCAGATGATTAAGCCTCCCAAACAGATTAAATCTCAATTATCACCCATGATTTAAATTGTTGTATGGTGTTCCCATATTCTAGTATGGTTTTTTAAAAAGGTAGCTATGTACAGCTATGTACAGTTCCTTAAGTGTTTGCAATATTTGAAAAAAATGTCAGTGAAAATGAACAGTGTGGTGCTTAAGTGAGGCAAATCTATACAGTTTACTATTTGAGTGTTGCCATCACGTATCACACAAACACGCGACATTGTTGTTGGCAGTTCCTCAATTCAAGGATGATCTCTACCTTGGCTCATTGATAGGTCTTGAGGTGACTTACAAGCCCAATCCTTGAGCCACAGATCTGTTGGCAGAAGTTGCAGGTTTTTCTGCAGGGGAGAGTAGACTGCAGGCTGGGATTCCGCTCCTCTTCCTTCCTCTGCTCTCTCTTCTGTGCTTTAAGGGCAAGATGCTTTGCACTGAAGTGGGCTGCTACTTGGTTAAGGTTGCAGCACTGAAGTCAGCTAGCAACCAACTCCTCCCAGGTCTTCATATTAGCATCTGTTTTCTTGAGGTATGCCTTCTTGTGGTGTTCTTGTACTGTTTTCTCTAGCTGCCATATGCACACACAATGTCAGGTCCAGTGAATTCATAGATTCATAGATTCATAGATGTTAGGGTCGGAAGGGACCTCAATAGATCATCAAGTCCGACCCCCTGCATAAGCAGGAAAGAGTGCTGGGTCTAGATGACCCCAGCTAGATACTCGTCTAACCTCCTCTTGAAGGCCCCCAGGGTACGGGAGAGCACCACCTCCCTTGGGAGCCCGTTCCAGACCTTGGCCACTCGAACTGTGAAGAAGATCTTCCTAATGTCCAATCTGAATCTGCTCTCTGCTAGCTTGTGGCCATTGTTTCTTGTAACCCCTGGGGGTGCCTTGGTAAATAAATCCTCACCAATTCCCTTCTGTGCCCCCGTGATGAACTTAAAGGCAGCCACAAGGTCGCCTCTCAACCTTCTCTTGCAGAGGCTGAAAAGGTCCAGTTTCTCTAGTCTCTCCTCGTAGGGCTTGGTCTGCAGGCCCTTGACCATACGAGTTGCCCTTCTCTGGACCCTCTCCAGGTTATCCGCATCCTTCTTGAAGTGTGGCGCCCAGAATTGCACGCAGTACTCCAACTGCGGTCTGACCAGCGCCCTATAGAGGGGAAGTATCACCTCCTTGGACCTATTCGTCATGCATCTGCTGATGCACGATAAAGTGCCATTGGCTTTTCTGATGGCTTCGTCACACTGCCGGCTCATGTTCATCTTGGAGTCCACTAGGACTCCAAGATCCCTTTCCACCTCTGTGCCACCCAGCAGGTCATTCCCTAGGCTGTAGGTGTGCTGGACATTTTTCCTCCCTAGGTGCAGCACTTTGCATTTCTTCTTGTTGAACTGCATCCTGTTGTTTTCTGCCCACTTGTCCAACCTGTCCAGGTCTGCCTGCAGCTGTTCCCTGCCCTCCGGCGTGTCCACTTCTCCCCATAGCTTTGTGTCATCTGCAAACTTGGACAGAGTACATTTGACTCCCTCGTCCAAGTCGCTGATGAAGACATTAAAGAGTATCGGTCCAAGGACCGAGCCCTGCGGGACCCCACTGCCCACACCCTTCCAGGTCGAGACCGACCCATCTACCACGACTCTTTGGGTGCGACCCTCTAGCCAATTCGCCACCCACCGGACCGTGCAGTCATCCACATCACAGCCTCTTAACTTGTTCACCAGTATGGGGTGGGATACCGTATCGAAGGCCTTCCTGAAGTCTAAGTATACGACATCCACCCCTCCTCCTGTGTCCAGGCGTTTCGTAACCTGGTCATAGAAAGAGACTAGGTTGGTCAGGCACGATCTGCCCGCCACAAACCCATGCTGGTTTCCCCTCAGCATAATTTGCCCTGCCGGGCTCTCACAAATGTGAGCCTTGATAATTTTTTCAAAGACTTTACCAAGGATGGAGGTGAGACTGACAGGCCTATAAGTGCCCGGGTCCTCCTTCCTCCCCTTTTTGAAAATGGGGACCACGTTAGCCCTTTTCCAGTCTTCTGGGATTTGGCCCGTGCGCCACGAGTGTTCTAATATTCCCGCCAGTGGCTCTGCAATGACGTCGGCCAGTGCCTTCAGCACCCTCGGATGGAGCCCATCCGGGCCTGCCGACTTAAAGGCATCCAGTTCTTCCAAGTGACTCTGCACCACCTCAGGATCTACGTATGGAAGTCTGGCGCCTTGCTGCTGCCTCTCTATAACCCCAGTGAGAGACTTGTCGTGCCCCTCACTTAGGAACACTGAGGCAAAGAACTCATCGAGGAGTTCAGCCTTGTCCCCCCTGTCTGTCACCAATTGTTTCTGCCCATTTAGCAGCGGTCCTATTCCTCCCTGGGCCTTCCTTTTACTCCCAATATATCTAAAAAACAATTTCTTGTTGTCCTTTACTTGGGTTGCCATCCTCAGCTCCATGGTAGCCTTGGCCCGCCTAACTGCCTCCGTACAAGCACGAGCAGAGGAGGTATATTCATCTTTAGTGATCTCACCCTGTTTCCACTTTTTATGTGCTCCCCTTTTGGCCCTTAGGCTGCCCTGGATTTCTCTGGTCAGCCATGGAAGCCTCCTGGCCCCTTTCCCTCTTTTGCCTCGCTCGGGGATCGTCATGCTTTGTGCCCGAAGGATCGTTTCCTTTAGGCACAGCCACCCTTCTTGGGCTCCCATCCCATCAAAACTCCTACTCTGCAGTGCTTCCTTGACTAATCGCCTGAGTGCATTGAGATCAGCTTTCCTAAAGTCTAGCACTTTCACCCTACTAGTTACCTTACCCACTCGCCGTCTTATGTTGAATTCTAATATAAGGTGATCACTGTCTCCCAAATGGCTACCGATCTGGAGGTCCCCTATCATGTCATCTCCCGTCGCCAATACCAGATCCAGTATGGCATTCCCCCTAGTGGGACCATGCACCTCCTGTGTCAGGTGGAGGTCCTGTACACAGGTTAGAAACCTGCGTGAGCGATGGGACCTTGCTGTCTGCGTCTCCCAGCAGATGTCCGGGTAGTTTAGGTCCCCCATGACTACCGCCTCTTTAGCTTTTATGGTCTCTGAGAGTTGCCTCAGGAGCCCTGCATCTATTTCTTCCCCTTGGTGTGGGGGTCTGTAGCAGACCCCTACCACCAAATCCCTTTCTCCTTGCCCCCCATGTAGCCTAACCCACAATCCTTCTACTTCATCAACCTCGGTTTCTGTTTTGATGAGGGTTGATGTATATTGCTCACTGACATAAAGTGCAACCCCCCCCCCCCTTTCTTCCCCGACCTGTCCTTTCTATACAATCTATAGCCCTCAATATGTACCGCCCAGTCATGGGATGAATCCCACCAGGTCTCTGTTATCCCCACTAAGTCATATGTGTTTAGTGCAAGCAGGAGCGTTAGTTCATCCTGCTTGTTCCCCATGCTCCTAGCATTAGTATATAGGCACTTGAGCCCTGCGACTGGTGCCTTTGCTGCCCCCCCGCTCCCAGTCCCATGGGGCCCATTGTTTCTTACCTTCTTGTTTCTTATTTCTTCTTCTTCTTGTGAAGTTGGTGCTTGACAATCATTGACTCAATGCTGGTACCATAGGCTTCAGGGAGGATGCTGGCGTTTGTGTGGCAGTCTTCCCATTTGATGCAGAAGATTTTCCAGAGGCACCATTAGTGATTTCTCTCCAGGTTCTTGAGATGTAAACAGTAGGTCAACAATGTTTCACATCCATAGAGAGGATGACAATTGCATTGTTGACCTGGATCCAAGTCTCTCTCCAGAGATCATGATCAATAAAAATACACCAAGCCAATTTCTCAAAGGAGGTGTGCACCAGATAATGTGCTGAATCTCCTAATTAATGTTCACTCTTTGAGAGAGGTGGTTACCTAGCTAAGGGAGTGCTCAACTACCTCCAGGTAATTTGAGGGGGGTGAGGGCATGGTCATATTCATGGCCCAAAGCAGACTGATAGACCACTTTAGTCTTCTCAATGTTGACAGATGCACCCCAAGTTCTGTATTCTTTTGCAAAGAGATTCAGTGTGGTCTGGGGAGGTTTTCTTCAGTGTGCACAAAGAAGACACTGTCATCAGCTATTTGGTAGTCAGTGTCAATTCTGGAATGGAGGAGATCCTTAGCAAGAACCGGGATGATGGTGAAAGAGATCTAATGGTAAGAGTTTACTACAGACCTCCTAATCAGGAGCAAGAACTTGACCACGAATTTGCTATGGAACTGGTTGAGGCTGCATGCTCTTGGTGCATGGTTATCATGGGTGACTTAAACTATCTTATAGATTCATAGATGTTAGGGTCGGAAGGGACCTCAATAGATCATCGAGTCCGACCCCCTGCATAAGCAGGAAAGAGTGCTGGGTCTAGATGACCCCAGCTAGATACTCGTCTAACCTCCTCTTGAAGACCCCCAGGGTAGGGGAGAGCACCACCTCCCCTGGGAGCCCGTTCCAGACCTTGGCCACTCAAACTGTGAAGAAGTTTTTCCTAATGTCCAATCTAAATCTGCTCTCTGCTAGCTTGTGGCCATTGTTTCTTGTAACCCCCGGGGGGGCCTTGGTGAATAAATACTCACCAATTCCCTTCTGTGCCCCTGTGATGAACTTAAAGGCAGCCACAAGGTCGCCTCTCAACCTTCTCTTGCAGAGGCTGAAAAGGTCCAGTTTCTCTAGTCTCTCCTCGTAGGGCTTGGTCTGCAGGCCCTTGACCATACGAGTTGCCCTTCTCTGGACCCTCTCCAGGTTATCCGCATCCTTCTTGAAGTGTGGCACCCAGAATTGCACGCAGTACTCCAACTGCGGTCTGACCAACGCCCTATAGAGGGGAAGTATCACCTCCCTGGACCTATTCGTCATGCATCTGCTGATGCACGATAAAGTGCCATTGGCTTTTCTGATGGCTTCGTCACACTGCCGGCTCATGTTCATCTTGGAGTCCACTAGGACTCCAAGATCCCTTTCCACCTCTGTGCCACCCAGCAGGTCATTCCCTAGGCTGTAGGTGTGCTGGACATTTTTCCTCCCTAGGTGCAGCACTTTGCATTTCTCCTTGTTGAACTGCATCCTGTTGTTTTCTGCCCACTTGTCCAGCCTATCCAGGTCTGCCTGCAGCTGTTCCCTGCCCTCCGGCGTGTCCACTTCTCCCCATAGCTTTGTGTCATCTGCAAACTTGGACAGAGTACATTTGACTCCCTCGTCCAAGTCGCTGATGAAGACATTAAAGAGTATCGGTCCAAGGACCGAGCCCTGCGGGACACCACTGCCCACACCCTTCCAGGTCGAGACCGACCCATCCACCACGACTCTTTGGATGTGACCCTGTAGCCAATTTGCCACCCACTGGACTGTGTAGTCATCCACATCACAGCCTCTTAACTTGTTCGCCAGTATGGGGTGGGATACCGTATCGAAGGCCTTCCTGAAGTCTAAGTATACGACATCCACCCCTCCTCCTGTGTCCAGGCGTTTCATAACCTGGTCATAGAAAGAGACTAGATTGGTCAGGCACGATCTGCCTGCCACAAACCCGTGCTGGTTTCCCCTCAGCATAATTTGCCCTGCCGGGCTCTCACAAATGTGAGCCTTGATAATTTTTTCAAAGACTTTACCAAGGATGGAGGTGAGACTGACTGGTCTATAGTTGCCTGGGTGCTCCTTCCTCCCCTTTTTGAAAATGGGGACCACGTTAGCCCTTTTCCAGTCCTCCGGGACTTGGCCTGTGTGCCACGAGCGTTCGAATATTCCTGCCAGTGGCTCTGCAATGATGTTGGCCAGTGCCTTCAGCACCCTCGGATGGAGCTCATCCGGGCCTGCTGACTTAAAGGCATCCAGTTCTTCCAAGTGACTCTGCACCACCTCCCTCAGGATCTACGTATGGAAGTCTGGCGCCTTGCTGCTTGACATCTCATGGGAAGAGCACTCAGCCAAATCCGATCAGTCTCAATGTTTCCTTGCATGCACTGATGAGCTCTATTTGTCCCAAGAATTCTACAGGCCGACAAGAGGCAAGGTGTTGCTGGTCCTGGTATTGGCCAAAGGGGATGATCTAGTCAGCATCCTAAGTATCAAAGGGAAGCTGGGAGACAGTGACCATGAGTTGATCACTTCCTTTATCCACTGCAAAGCTGGAAAGTCAGTCAGCAATGCAGAAGTCCTCGACTTTAGGAAAGCTGACTTTCACAAGCTCAGGAGGCCCTGTGAGGTCATAATCTGACAGAGAGGGGATTCTACAATGAGTGGTTGATCCTCAAGGATGCGATCCTTGAAGCACAAGGGAAGTCCATTCCAGCCTATAGAAAAAGTAGCAAAAGGGCTGGGCGACCCCCTGGCTCAGTAGGGAGCTCATGGATCTCCTGTGTCTAAAAAGAGAAGCTTATAAAGGATGGAAGATGGGAAACACCACTAAGGAGGAGGATTCTGTACTGGTCCATACCTGCAGGGAGTGAACTAGGAAAGCCAAGGCTGAAACTGATCTCAAACTGGCTACATGAATCAAGGACAATACGAAGTCCTTCTTAAGGTACATGAGTAGTTGGGAAAAAAATAAGGAGAACATTAGACCCTTGCTAAACCAAATGGGTTGGCTGATAACAAACACCCAGGAAAAAGCCAATCTCCTTAATGATTACTTTGTGTTGGTCTTCCACCAGCCCAAGGGGATCACCCCGCCTGACAAGATGCAAGATCACCAGGAAAAGGGTGAACATACGCCCATCATTGGCATGGTGTTCCTTGTGAGGGAACACCTTGACAGACTGGACATCCAAAAATTAGCTGGTCCAGATGAGTGCTAAAGGAACTGGCTGACATCATAGCACAACCACTGGTGAGGATATTCAAGAACTCATGGCAATTGGGTGAGGTACCTGAAGGTTGGAAGAGGGCCAATGTGGTGCCTATCTTCAAGAAAGGGAGGAAGGAAGGTCCAGGGAACTACAGGCCAATGAGTTTGACCTAAATCCCTGGAAAGATCTTGGAAAAAATCATCAAGGGAACCACTAACAACAGGTTAACAGACGGCAACACTCTGAGAGATAGCCAACACGGCTTCATTGTGGGTAGGTCTTGCCTGACCAATCTCATTTCCCCAGCAGCGAGGGAGGGAGTGGGGCACAGGCAGGAGCAGGGACTGGGTGGAGTGGGGCATGCACCCCCGAGACTTCCGCTTGTCCCACCACCCAGTCAGGCCAGGCCCACTCCCCCCAACCCCTGCTTCTGCCTGTGCCCTCTCCCTCCCTCACCACTGGGGCCTCTATCTGACCCTCCCCTCCCACGGCCCTTTCCCCTCCCTCTTGCCCCTTCCCCAACAGACTTACCTGCTGGGAGCGGGCATGCCCCCAAATACCTTTTTTCTTTCTCTGCCTTGATCTACCCCACCCATTTCCTCCCCACATACTGACCTCCAGGGTAGGGGTCAGGATAGATTTTGGGTTGCTTTTTAATTAGAGAAGTGATCTCCTACCCAAAAAGGTTGGAGATCACTATCCTATGCATTGCATTGAGCTGTTTTTGGTGTTTTGGAGCAAGCCAGATGTTCATAATGGATTTGACAAGATAATCAGTTCCTCACGTGGCTCATGTGATATGGACATCCATTAAATCACAGACTCTAACAATAACATAGTCAAGGAAATGCCAGTGCTTAAAGCAAAGGTATCTCTCTCTAGGCAGTTTTGTATTTGACATTCTATCTGGAGATGGTGTTCATAATGACAAGGCATCTGCTCAGGAGAAGGGTGCTGTTGGAGTTGGCTCTCCCTACTCCTTCCTTCCCAATAGTGCCACTCCAGAGTTCCAGGTCAGGCCTGACTTTGGTGTTGAAGTCACTGAGAATGATCTTGTCCTTCTTGCGAGTATTAGTCAGAACATATTCAAGGTTGGAGTGCAGTTGTTCTTTGACATCATCATCAGCAACAAGCGTTGGGGCATATTCACTAGTGACATTGGCATACCAGTTGTTGCTAAGCTTAAGACAGAGAGTCATAAGATATTCATTGATGACTATGATGAGCTCTGTAAGTTGTGTAATTAGCTGATTTTTGCTGGCAAATCTGATGCAATGGACACACCTTCCCTGGACTAGATTCCCCTTCCAGAAGAAGGTGTAGCCTCCACCCTCTTCCCTTAGCTGACTCTCATCAGTTGTCTTGTCTCCCTCAGAGCTGCAATGTCAGTGCTATATCTCACTCATTTCCTGGAGACGATGGCAGTTCTTGCCATTCATACATTGTCTTGACTGTCCACTAAGGTGTGAACATTCTATGTTGCAAAAATCATTGTCGTCGTATGTTTTTGATTGCAGAAAGAGCGACCCCACTGGATGTGGTTATCCAGGTAAGACAGCCTAGGTTTAGGGCACCTTTCCTAGCCCTTTCCCCATTTATAGGGTGAACAGAGAGGATCCTGAATAAGACTGCTCAGTCACGGTAGCAGCTGCTGAATTATACTCCTGTCTCAACCCAGATCCAAGAGAACCATGAAGCTACCACCACCTGCATGCCAATACATAGCTGGAAACTGCCAGCTTCACTGGACGTGTCTCTGTCACCGCTGGTCCATTGCTGCAGGACTTTTGAAGCCTGGCACAGGAAGTCTGAATGTGACTGTTTAACGTGAAGAGGCCAGCATGCAGAATCATCAACCACACTATCATGACACGGTGGAGATTTGGACAGAGTGTCAAAGGAGAATCCTAGACAACAGGAGACCTCCATCTTGCTTCACCCTTTGAGATCTTGACATCTTCTACTTGATCTGCTGTTGGGAACTTGGAGTTGGACCATAGTTTGCCTGGAACCTCCCCGCACGCCTGTTTGCCATGAGTGACCCTGACAAGAGTGTGAGACTCCAGGCAACAGCTTTTGAGGATCATTGCAACACACAAGCCTCTCTACCACTGCAAGGTCTTGGTCCATGGAGAGTAAACACACATACATACAGATATAAATAACAACATAGTAATGCTAGTAATTTCTGTTTCTTCATGAGTGAAGTTCAAATAAGAAATTTCTTTCATTCAGTGAAGAATTATCCTTCCAACAGTATCATAACTGGGAATTCAGGGTGAAGAGACAGCATTTCAGGGGTTTTTTTTTTCTAATTTTGAGTTACCAGGCATGCAGCACCACAGGGCTCAAGTTGGCCTATGAGCCTACAACACCTGTTGCATTTCATGACACGTATTTTCTCTTGTTACCATTCCTCTGCAGTATTGACTTAGTTCTTTTGTATAATGTCCATGTTATTCAGCATTCCAATTCCAGTACATTCTATTGGAATTTAATAGAATCATTCTACATTTGCTTTGGGGTAACTGAATTTAAAAATCTCTCTGTAATGACTGTTTCTTTCAATTTAGAGGGTTTTATTCTCCCATCATTTGCTTCTAGGGTCTGGATATGTCCACCTCACTTGCCCAGCCTCTAATTCTTTCTTAAGTTTCTTTCCCCCTCCAATCTTTTTTCTGTCCTTCCTAGAATTTGTTCTGTTTTTTTCACTGGGGGAAGCACTTTCTCATCTCCCTTCTCCTTCTAACCTACTTTCAATGGAAAAATAACTCATTGATTAAAATATTGAGAAATGTTTACTAACCTGTTAGGAAAGACTTAAAATTCCATGACAGTGGAAACTGTTCTGTTTGGACTACATGGTAAAACAACATTTTCACTAAGGAAATCTGTGGCCTGTTTATTAAGTCATGTTTGCTGACTTTATCACTGTACTACTATATTTCTTAGCTATTGCTTAGGGATCATTTTAAAAACTATCATCTGTTTAACCTCCTTTAATTATATTGGTTAAATGATTAACTAATGAGACAACTGCTGCTGGGAGCCGCTCCTCAGGCCCTTTGACTGGTGGGAGTAGGGGTGGGGGAGGGAGAGGAGGTGGTGGCAAGACCGGCCAGACAACACAGCCCATGTGAAGCCATGCACTGGGAGGGAGGGAGGAATCGCCTGTGAATGAGAAGCTAATTGCTTAATTGACAAATCATTAGGCCATCCACTGTTTTTCTCTTTAACCTCATAGGTTATGGGTACTAGTCCCCCCTCCCCTTCCCCTTCCCCTTGCTGTTCCCCCTGCCTCCCTCCCTTCCTCTTTCCTGCCATGCCACCATCTAGTTCCTGTTGGGGCACTGCATGTCTTTACTTCCCCTTCATTGCCTTGCCCTCCACTAAACGGTAACCAGTAATCTATAACTGATTATCACTGGGCTTATCAATTAAATGATTAATTGTTTAACCTTTCACATCCCTAATGTAGTTATACTGAAAATGAGCTGAATTGTATTCTGGTCTGTTAAAAATTGCTAGAATTTACCAATTTTCAAGTGCAGAATTGGGGGGGGGGCGGGGAGAGGAAGAGGGATGCAACAGAATACTTTGTCCTACAGAAATCTATTAAAGCCAGAAAGCTCACAGGCTGATTTTGAAGGGCTGTTAATTTAAAAAAACAACAGACACTTTTAAAAAACTTTTTAACTTAGTGTGGTGGGCTCGCCACTTTTGCCCAGCAAGCCTGGCTTGGAGAAGGACACTTTGGATTGGTGGAACATTTCTACCAATCAGGTAACAGCTGGGAGGGGCTTGCCCTACCCTTGCTCGGAGGCAGGGGGGGGGGGGTGAGGAGCCCCTGGACCTGATTGAAGACTGTGCTTTGCAGGTCTGGCAGACTTCAGGGGCAGGGCCTCCATGTAGAGCAAAGCCAAGAAACGCTGGGAAGCTCTCCCCCAGTGGGCAATAGGCCCAAGGCTCCTGAAGCTGCCACTGGAGGAGCAGCCTTGGGAGCAGTGTGAGACTGCTTGGGCTGTTGACGGCGCACAGGGATGGTGCATGGAGACCTAGCCCTGGGAGCAGTGTGAGACCACTCAGGCCCATCACGGTGCGTGGTTCAGTTCACAGAGCCCAGGCTTTGGGCGCTGCAAGCGGTGGTTTGAGCCTGCAACCCCAGAGGGCCAGCAGACCACATGGCGCACAGGGTAGTGCATGGGCCCGAGCCTTGGAAGCTGTGGCAGGGCAGCTCAGGCATCATTGTGAGTAACCCCATCAGGCAGCTGGGCAGGGAGGTGTGCAAGTGGTGCATGAGAGAGCGGAGCCAGGGAGCAGCAGAGGCTTTTTGGGTTAGCCACCTGGTGTAAGGACGGATGGCCAGAGCCTGAAGGGCCTGGCCTGTGCTAAAAGAGCCCTCAGTGCCAAGCCAGGGCATGGGGAAATAGTAGTGCTGTAGCGTGAAGCCCAGGAGCCAGCCGCAGTGTTGCAGCAGCTGAGAGGAGCTGAGCCCTTGGTGCTCAGAGCAGGGCATAGGGTGGGGAGGAGCCCAGCGGCATGGGAGAAGCCTGGAGAGGCACTCCAGCAGAGGAGGCCCCATTGAGCTGCACCCTGACCACTGCCACCTGAGGGAATGTGAGTCATTGGGCACTTGGGGTCCCACAGGGGAAAGAAATTTGGGGTGGGCAAACCCAGAGAAGGGGCTGAGTGAGCAGCCCCCCTACCTAGTCAAGGCCCTAAGGGGAGGAGCCCCTGGTGCTTCCTGGACACCCCCCTCCCCTGAATGGACCTCATAGCAAGGAGGACTATTTCTTTCCATGGGTCAGGGACTATATTAAGGAAATAGATGTTATTAAGGTTGTTTATGTTTGCACCTTATATTTTGTAATTGAAAAGTTGTATTGTAATGTATTGTGTTGATGCTGCTGAAATTGTTTTACTGTGATGGGTAAATAGTGTTACTTAGGGTTTGACCTTGGTTACTGGTTAATGTTCACTGTGTAAATATATGCATGTGATATTTAGTTTTATGTTTATGTATATTATAATTCAGTAAACTGTAAATAGTTAAGAGCATTGGCATGGGGTTGACTCTATAGAGGAAAGAGGGACCCACACTCAAAATCACCGTTATCCCTCTCACAGCACTGTCACCTGCCTCATCTATCCCTTCCAGTTGAGGACAGGCACACCGTTGGGTGTTCCCGGGTTACATTTTGGGGGCTTGGTCTGGGATTTGGGGCAGACGACCTGCTATTTTAGGTGCTGTGTTTCTCTATAGAGGACTCTCACAGGGAGGATGTCAGACACTAGTAGTCCCCAGGGTTTGGGAGCACCAGTGCTTAGGGAACCTCAGGGTCAGGGGAGCCATTGCCTCCTGCAGACTGGGTCTTGGCTTTATGGCAAGTCATCCGAGAGGTAGCCAATTCCTTTAATGATCGGGCTGCTTACAAACGGTTACGTAGCCTTTCAGGTAGCACCCCTGCCCCACTTGGGGAGGAGGAATTTAAAGCCTTGCTGGCACATATCCAAGAGACTTTATTAACCTGGCAAATTCCTGATGATGAAAAGCACCATTGTCTCTTTGAAGTGTTGAGGGAACCCATGTTTGGCATCGTCCGGACTGCAAAACAGCAGAATCCGGGGATCACCACCTTGCAGTATCTACAGGTCTTTCAGGACATGTATGGATGGCCATCTTAATGGGGTGGAGCATACTATGAACTGTTGGATACCTTTCAACACCAAAGAGACTACGTCCTCATACCTGCTATGCCTAGAGCAGGTCTTACAACAGGTAGTTAAGCAAGGGGCCCTCACCCCTGTGGAAACTGATCAGACAAGGCTATGCCAGGTCCAAGTAGGGGCCAGGTATAGTCTGGCCCTTAGAGATCTAAATTTGTCTGGGTGAAAATGCAATCCCCCAGGATTTAGTCAGTTGGTACAGGAGGTGGGAGAGGAGGAGATTCTCCAGTTGCAGGAATCTATGTGGATCCCTGAGGATTCCCCAGCCAGGAGGAGACCCATGGGCTGGGTGATGGCTATATCCCCTCAGGAGGATTTCCCTCCTGAGTTGGAGGAAGAACACTCTCCGCCTGTCTTATCAGCTGCGGTTAACAGTGTTCCCCCCAGGGAGCCTGCCAGGGCCCCTACATCAGCCCTGAGGCAAACCAGAACCCACTCTTATGCCTCTGGAATCTGTTATAAATGTGGAGAACCAGGCCATATGGCCAAGGGACTCATAGGAACTGAGAACCCCGAGTGGGTCTATCAGTACCTAAAGGCCCTGTGGGAACCAGGAAACAGTACCGGGACAGGACCAGGGAGTTGGTTCTGCCCCAGGCCCAGACAGACTCCCGAACCCCAGTCTCAGGTGGAATACATGAGGGATTAATAGGTCCCAGGGCAGAAGTCCCTGTGGATGTAAATGAGCATCCATGTGTAGCCCTTTTGGATAGTGGGTCCCAAGTAACTATTTTGTTCAAATCATTGTATAAAAAGCATTTTGAGCATTTGCCTTTGTATTCCTTGTCTGGTCAAGGTTTGTGTGGATTGAGCAGGGACCAATATCCATATCTGGGACACGTTAAGATCCTAATCAGATTTCCCGCCACTGTGGCTGGGACAAACTGGGGTGTCTCTGCTCATTTGAACCAATTCAAATATTTGTCAAGTGCTGGCACAACATTGCAGGCAGCAAGCAGGGCCCCACTACAGGAAGCAGTTGAGAATGAATGCTTTGTGTGCTGAGGCCGATGACCAATGGGAGGGAAGGGTGGAGGGGAAAGCCTCTCCTATCTTAGGGGCCTTACAATTTACAGGGCCAGCCCCACTGACCATCCCCACTAAGAGTCAACAGACCCTACTGGTCAAATGCACCTGGAACGAAGACCCCACCACCCAGGGCCCCATAATGTTAGAAACCTTCCCTGGGAAGTTGGGGCCCCGGAGACTAAGGGTCCCTGATGGGCTGTTCAACTCCTGGGGTCTGAGTCAAGGAACGGTGGCCATTCTAGTAACCAACCCTACACCTAACAGCATGGTAGTGCAACCGGGTTAGAGGGTGGCAGTGATTAGGAGGGCAGACGTAATGTTGAATGGCACAAAACCTCTGTTGACCCTGAACGGTTTCTCTTTGGTGATTCCCTAGCTCCTGATGCATGGAAAGCTCAGCTATGAGAGAAACTCTGCCACTGAGCCAATTTATTTTCTTTTCACAAATGGGACACAAGGAAAGCAACAGGGGTTGAACACCATATCCGCCTAAGTGATCCTCATCCACTGAGGGAAAGGTCTCGCAGGATTCCTCTGGCAGAGATGGAAGAAGTTCGGCGCCACCTCCAGGAGCTGCTAGATCGCCAGATCATCTCAGAGTCCAAAAGTCCCTACGCATCACCCATCGTGATCATGTGTAAGAAAAATGGCAAGCTAAGAATGTGCATAGACTATTGGGTGTTAAATGCTAGAACTATAATAGATCACTACACTGTGCCTAGAGTACAGGAGTCCTTGGACTGTCCGGGGGGCAGTCAGTGGTTCTCTGTTTTGGACCTCCGAAGTGGTTATTCATGGAAGAGGGGGGATCTACTGATCCATGCTAGCCTGCCATCCACCAGCCAGTCTAGTCCTCCACCACAGGTGCTGCCAATGTGAGCCAAGGGCATGGATTCCATAGTGGGGTCCAGAGGCACCAGATCCCACCATCAGGCAGGTAGCACTCAGGCCTTGGTGGATGCCTATATCGCCGAGGGTGTGGAGCCACTGCTGTGTGACCCCATGGCCTACTGGGCAAACCACAGCCAGATGTGGCTGGATTTGGCCACAATTGCCCGGGAACATCTGTCCACCAACCAGTGTTCCAAGTGAGAGGGTTTCCAGCATTGCTGGGGATTCATAGATTCTAGGGTTGGAAGGGACCTCAGTGGGCCATCTAGTCCGACCCCCTGCCCCTGGCAGGCAAGAAAAGGGTCACTAAACCTGAGATCATGTGATCCCAGCCAGGTGCCTGTCCAGTCTCCTCTTGAAGACCCCCCAAGGATGGGATGAGCACCACCTCCCTTGGAAGCCTGTTCCAGATCCTGGCAACCCTAACTGTGAAGAACTTCTTTCTAATTTCCAGTTGAAACCTACTCTCCAGTAGCTTATGGCCATTGTTCCTTGTTGTTGCAGGGGGTGCCCTGGTAAACAGATTGTCACCTACTTTATTTTGCTCTCTCCTTATGAATTTGTACACCACCACAAGGTTCCCTCTCAGCCTTCTCTTGGAGGGGCTGAAGAGGTTAAGGTCCCTTAGCCTTTCGTCGTAGGGCCTTCCCTGAAGTCCTCTAATCAGACAAGTGGCTCTTCTTTGGACCCTCTCCAGGTTGTCTGTATCCTGCTTGAATTGCCGCGTCCAGAACTGGACACAGTACTCCAGCTGCAGCCCAACCAGGGCCGCGTAGAGAGGGAGAATCACTTCCCTGGACCTGTTTGTGAAGCACCTACAGATGCACAACAAGGTGCAATTGGCTCTGCCGACTACTTCACACACATTGACGATTCATGTTCATCCTGGAGTCAACAGTGACTCCAAGATCTATTTCTGACTCAGTGATGCTGAGAAGGTCACCCCCACAGCCTATAGGAATGATGGCAGTTCTTTCTCCCTAGATGCAGCACCTTGCACTTGTCCTCATTGAATTGCATCCTGTTGCTCTCTGCCCACTTCCCCAACCTGTCTAGGTCAGCCTGGATCTGGTTCCTCCTCTCCAGGGTGTTAGCTTCACATATTTTTGTGTCATTCATGAATTTGGAAAGGGTGCTTCCCACCCCTTCATCCAGATCAGTGATGAAGATGTTGAACAGCACTGGCCCCAGAACTGAGCCCTGAGGGACTCCACTGCACATATCTGTCCAGGTTGACACTGACCCATCCACCACCACTCTCTGAGTCCGAACCTTGAGCCAGTTTGCTACCCAGTCTACCATATAATCATCTAAGGCAAATTTCCTCAGTTTATTTATAAGGATGGTATGAGATACTGTGTCAAAGGCCTTCTTGAAGTCCAGATAGATAACATCCACCTTGACTCCTGCATCTAAACATTTGGTGTTCTTGTTGTAAAAAGAAACTAGATTAGTCAGGCAGGACCTGCCTGCTATAAACCCATGTTGGTTACCGCTCTGCATCCCATTAGCCAGTGGGCTCCCACAGATGTGTTCCTTGATCATTTTTTCAAGGATTTTCCCAGAGATAGAGGTAAGGCTGACTGGTCTATAGTTCCCCGGTGTTACCAGATTTGCCCATTACTTTGGGGTGTGCTCTTTTATTAGGGATATTTTCTAGAGTCTTTGGAATTCTATCAATGTGCTGCTTGTGTTACTTGTGTTTCTAAACGGAGCTGTATCTCTTCCTTCTGCAAGTCCTCACCCCCAATGGAGTTATCTTGCAGGACTCAGTTTCAATGGGGCTGGGTTTCTCCAGCCACTAAACCAGTCAAATACACACATACACAGATTAATGTGACACACCTGACCCGGCTGGGTTGATCAGCATGGACAGGCTGACACCCTCATATGCCAGGAATCAGTTCATTAAGGTAACAGTAAAAATGCAGTCAGACACAAGCTCACAGATAAACAGAATACCTCTGAATCCAGCTGGGTGTCTAGCTGACACCCTCATGGGCCAGCATTCAATTCATTAGGGCACGTCTCAGTCAAACTGGGTCAATACAAGCTGATCGCCTTATGTGTCTTAAACTCAGCACGTCCCAATCTTTTTGCCCTATCTGTCCTAGTAGTGGTAGCCTCTTGATGAGCAGATCCCACAGTATTTCTGGGCTCCACAGGGATCTTTGGCTCAGGTAAAAGAAGCGTTGCTGCAGAGCAAATCGGGAAGAAGTAGAGAAGGAAAAATATACCCGGTTGCCACCAGTTTTACTATAAAAGTTATTTATTGCTAAGTATATGAAATGTATAATGGTACTAGTAATAATAGACATGCAAAGGAAAACAATCAAAACAATTACAGTACTACTCTGGTTTCACTAAGTATTTGGGGAAACTTAGCTCAAGCTTAACTAATACAATTCAGGTTCAGAAATCTATGCCTAGAGAGAAGAAGAGAAAGAGAGAGAGAGCTGGTGTCTCACCAGTCCAAGGCACTTGGGAAGCCAAGGCACTTCCAGTGCTGGCAGGTAAAATTCTTAACACGATCCTTGAAGGAAGACGATCTGTTTCATCCAGCTTCTCGAGAACAACAATGGATGGTGTCAGAGAGATTTCTCTCTTGAAGCACACTTGTTTGCTGACTTTACAACTTTTTAAACCCTCAGTTCAGATTCTTCAAAGCATTCTTTTAATTGTGTAAATAATTTTCTTTTCTATTGACAAGGGGTTATCTGGTTTGGAACATCTCAAGAAACTGATTAACAACCAGGAAAAACATAAGTTTTTAAGGAGTAACCAGACACTTAGGAGCCGGCTTGAAATTCTTATGGATAGAAGATAAACTGGATGGGATACCACATTGTTTCTTCTCAGATGATTTGCAGCATCAGGGTTTTGTATTTTTACCTGTTGTGAATAAGCCTCAGTTTAGCATGACTTCCAGATCTTACTTAAAGGGATTACTTGGAGTGTTCATAAACTTTGTGGGGAGGACTTCCACCAGTCATCCCAGGAAAAGTATGACAGCATTTGTGGTCAGCGTTCCAACAGGCTGGACGCTGTGATGAACCCTTAACCATTGTTCAAATGTTGCCTATACCCCCTCTGACTCGGTCTCTTGCCTCAGCATTCCCTAACCTGGCAACTGAGTTTTAGTCAATCAAGTTTAAATAGGCCTCCCATAGTGGGGCTGGGAAATGTATGGCCCGAGATGCCTAGTAAACTTTACTTCTGCTTAGTTCTGGTTAGATGAGAGGGGTGTGTGTGTGTGGTGGGGGAAAATAGAAAAAGTCCATTGTAAGTCCAGCAAGCTGGGTGCCAGGCCTCCCTCAGGACGACAGAGCTGACAGGTAACACCAGATCTTCCTTCCTCCCCTTCTTAAAGATTTGGAAGACATTGGCCCTCTTCCAATCCTCTGGGACCTGAGCTGAGCACCATGAATGCTCATATATCCTTACTAGTGGTTCAGCTATGACACTCTCTAATTCCTTCATTACCCATGGGTGGAATCCCTCTGATCCCGGTGATTTGAACATGTCCAGTCCCTCCAAGTGCCTTTTACCATGTCGGTACTGACCGTTGGTTGGCTGATGTTCCCCTTGTTAGTGTCCATGATGCATATTAAGGGTTTGCTTAGATCCCTATTTAAGAAGACAGAGGCAAAAAATTCATTGAAGAGCTCTGCCCTGTCCCTGCTATTCATCAGTAAGCCCCCCCTGCCTGTCCTGTAGGGGTCCTATGCTACCCTGCACCCTCTTTTTGCTCCCAAAGTACCTAAAGAAGGATTTTTTATTGTCCTTAATCCCTGCTGCTAGCATGAGTTCTAGAACTGCCTTGGCTTTCCTGACTGATTTCCTGCAGGTGCGGGCCAAGGAAGTATACGCCTCCTTGCTAGCTACCCCCTGCTTCCCAAAGAATGGTATCCTTGAGGAATGACTACCCATCCTGGACCCTCAAAACATCTAGGCTCTTGGTTCCTAGTACCCTGTTAACCAATCCCCTGAGCCTATTAAAGTCAGCCTTTTTAAAGTTTAGCACCTGTGTCCTGCTAGGTATAGTGCCCGCCCTTCTCTGGATAGTGAATTTTATCATTTCGTGATCGCTGTTCCCTAAGTTACCTTGAATCTGCAGGTCCCCCATCATGTCATCCCCTGTGGCCAACACCAAGTCGAGCAAGGCGTTACCCCTGGTGGGACTCCTTACCTTCTGTGTTAGGTGGAGGTCCTGAATACAGGTTAAGAACATGCATGAGCAGTTGGATCTAGCTGACTGTTCCTCCCAGCATATGTCTGGGTAGTTAAGGTCCCCCATGACTACCATGCTTCTAGACCACACAGCCTCTGAGAGCTGCCTGGAAAATTCCCTGTCTACCTCATTCTTCTGGTGCAGAGGCTTGTAGTAGACTCCCACCACTAGGTCCCTTTCCCACCCGACCCCCTTGGATCCTAACCCACAGTCTCTGCTTGTCCATCCTCTGATCCCAATTTGATTAGGGAAGATGTGTACTATTCTTTGACATAGACAGCAACACCCCCTCCTTTTTTCCCTCCTCTATCTCTCCTGTACAACATATAGCCCTCTATTCCTACCTCCCAGTCATGAGTAGAGTCCCACCAGGTTTTAGTTAGTTCCACTAGGTCAAAGTTATTGCTCGCAAGGAAGAGTTCTAGATCCTCCTACTTGTTTCCCATGATCCTGGCATTTGTATATATACACTTAATTCCCCTGGTGGCTGCCCCTGGAACCCCCTTAAACTGCTGTCTAATAGGTTATTTGATACTTACCTGGGCTGATCTTGTGGGTATCTCATGGTTCAGTGTTCTGTGGATCCCTCTGTCCTTGTCCTCCCCTTCCCCCGGTGAACCTAATTTAAAGCCCACCGGAGGAGATCAGCCAACCTGAAAGAGAACACACACTTACCTTTTGGGGGACAGATGAAGCCCATCCCACCCAAACATGTCTCTTGTTTGGAAGTATGGGTTGTGGTTCAAAAAGCCGAAGCTGATCTCATAACACCAGCTCTGAAGCTGCAAGTTGAACTCCCTGATGTAGTGACACCCCACTGCACCTGCTTGGATCCTGGTTTGGTGGAGCAGCTGGTATTCCTCAAGGTGAACCTCCCATTGCTGGGGTTCCCCAAGCTCCAGGTGCAGATGGAGTGAATGCCACCCTACTTACTCCATCTGCACCTATTTCCTTTTTTTATTTTTTAAAAATCATTTAATGCCCCACTCTCAGAGCTGGAAGTGGCACTCACTGCATCACCAGCCAGCAGGGGAAGAACATGTCCCTGCTGAGCTTACATGCCAGGATGAACTTAGAGGTATGGGCTGGGGCTATGGGGAAGAAGGAGGCCCCCAGGTCCTGGGCATGGCCAGTAAAGCTGCACTCTGCCAGGGTCAGGAGGCCTGGTGGGACTGCTGGCAGCATGGCAGCCCCAGGAAATGTCAGGGCCAAGGATCCCTCTGGTGAAAGGCAGGTAAGAGGTGCCATAACCTCCAGCCACCACCCACATGCAAACAGTCCTGGCTGGGGAAAGCCCAGACCTGTCCCATCTATGACAGGCCTGAGGCTTGCTGGTTGCAGTGGAGTTGTGAAGCTCCAGGCGAGCTCAGCTTAGCTGCCTGGGATGCCAGCTTTTGGGTTGAAAAACCCTTCATCAGGCTGAGGAAGCACCTGCAGTTGGTGTGTGTGTGTGTGTGTGTGTGTGTGTGCTGTTCCTGGATGGAAGGAATAATAAAGAAGCCAGAGGCTGGTATGTACAGAAAGTCATGGACTCAATATAGACACTGGACTTCTGACACAGTACAACCTGACTACCCGGGTACCTCTCCACTTTTACCTGCACTGCTATATGCCTCTTCCCCCTCCCCTCCCGCAACCCAACCTGTGCCACATCCCCTGATGCCTCCATTTCCATTTTCACTAACTGGCATTCTTACTTGCATTGCATGCCAGCCTCTAGTTTTTTTTACTATTCCTTCCATCCAGGAACAGCACACACACCAACTGCAGGTGCTTCCTCAGCCTGATGAAGGGTTTTTCAACCTGAAAACTTGCTAAGATATATTTCTGTAACTATTCAGTTGGTCTGCTAAAAGATACCATATTAGAGTGACTCAAAGGACCTTGTCTGCCAGTGCCATGTCCTTAGACCAGGACTCCTAGCACCTGACCAGAAGGACGCAGGGCCCTAGGAGAGGAAATAAAGGCTCTGTCACAGTTTGGCTGACTGAGATTCTGCTGATGCTACTGGTATGATGGTCACTAAGTTATTATTTTACCTGTTGCCATTTAAAGTGGTGGACTGAACTGAGGCTGTAGGGGAGTAGGAGGCCTCATCGTGGCACACTACTGTGTCATGTAGAGGCCCCAGCACCAGTAAGGACATGCCTTAGCACACACAAAGTCACACATGTCCAAGTTTTACTTGTCAGCAGCCTGAGGTGCAGTTTCCCAGAAACCCCTATACCTATCTCCTTGAAAGCTGGCAGGTTTCATGGCCTCACAGGAGCTACCACGCCTGCAGTTTTCATCCTGCTGTGCCTTTAACATGCACACATGACATGAGTTTTGCTTATCAGCAGCTTGAGGTGCAGTTTCCCAGAAACCTGTACACCTATCTATTTGAAACTTGACAGGCTTCATGTCCTCAGAAGGGGCTACCATCCCTGCTGTTTTCATCCAAATTTGCCACAAAATGATAAAGTTATAGGCAGTTTTTGCTTCCCCATTATAGACTATGTGTGAAACATTGAAACTGAAACAATTTCAATGCAACGAAACGGAACAGTGCTTTCAAAAGGAAATGAAATACTGTCCCATCAAAATAGCAAAATGGAAGTTGAAATGAAATGGTGCTGTTTTGTACAGCCCTATTGCTCTTTGCTTGATCTTCCTGCTTCCAGGTGCCTCTGGGATTTGTAGTTCACAGTCACAGCCAGCAGTAAGTTTGAGCAGGGGAAGAAGTATTTAACCCCCCTCCCTGGCCCCAAACTCCAGCTGAGGTTTGCTGGGGAGCAGTCCCCTCCCCACCACCGTAGACTGGGGTCCATCCCCAGCTGGGCTTGCTCCCCCATTCCCTTGTCAGCCAGCCCTCACTGCTCCAGCTGGGGAGCAGAGGGGTGGGGCCAGCCCTGCTCTCCGGAGCAGACAGCCCAGCCCAGGGTTAGAAAGCATGCTGGGATGCTGGAGGACTCTGATTTAACTTAAACCAGGAAGGAGTCTGGGGCAGAAGTTCCATAAACCAGTTTGACCAAAATCAGTTAAGTCTTATATTACATTCAACCAGGTTCATCTTAAATCAGCTTCAGCCATTTTGAAACTGGTTTATGTGCACTGAGCTTCTGTTCTGTTACAGGTTTAAACCAGTTTCTGGTCACTGAAACCAGTTTATGTGTAACTTCTGTCCTTAGCCATATGGTCTGGAGCAGGGTTGTAGATGGAACAAAATGTTGGATTTACTGACTGCTGGGCTAGGATACCATCCACTTTTGGTTGCTGAAGAATCTGTATCACAGAGGCCTAGCAAAGTATCTGCTCTGCTGTAACTATGTGGCGAAGTTACAGTTTCTCAATAGACAGAAGAATATCTTGTTTCCACTATCGTGTGCATGTAAGAGCAGGGGATGAATTGCTTCTCTCTGGGAAACGCATTTTTTGGAAGTATTTTGATTCTTTTTTGTCTGGTGAGCTGTAGGCCTTCACTTCCCAAATAGGTGAAGTCCTTCTCATTCAGTCATATCCCCAGAGCTGCTCAAAGTCTGCTGAAGTCTGCTTTGGAACGTCCCAGGCAGCTTGCTTAGATTTCCATCCTAGTCATTGCCAAATGAGTTGGAGGATTTCCTGGGATAGCACCTTGACACTTACTTTTTGGGACTATCCAGGGTTCAGATTCACTGTAGAAAATATAAAGTTGGTCTTTCTGCTTGGTATTTTATTGGCAACATCTAACCTATTTTGCTTCAAACTTGTGAATGTCCCTGGTTCATTCTGTCTTCAAGAAATGAGACATGCTGTAGAAATGAGATCCACTAGGGAAACGGCAAGGCTAACTTTCAGCAGACACACTGTGGCCATGATGATCAAAATGTCCTTGTCTTAGTTAATAATTAGTGAATGGGACTTGTCAAAATTTTCAGGGATTCTTTTATTTTGTTTGATGTCTCTCCATTGATTCATATTTTTGAGGCTTATTACTTTACCTTTTGGTTTAATTACTTAGTTGTCTTCCAGCACTTCATCACTGTACTCCTTACTTAATTTAAGAAGAAATAAATCCATACAGGAAAGCAACATGATAAACCTATGGCTTAATTCAAGGGATAAAATTTTAACATGAAGGATGATGTAGCAGCAGATGCATGATAAATAGAATCAAATTGGTGATACTTCCCCTGTATCCGGCATTGGTCAGACTGCAGTTGGAGTACTGCATCCAGTTTTGGGCACTGTACTTCAATAAGGATGTTGATAGACTCGAGAGGGTCTAGAGGAGGGCCACTCATATGGTTAGGGGCTTACAGGACAAGCCCTATGAGGAGATATTGAGGTACCTGGATCTCTTCAGCCTCTGCAAGAGAAGGCTGAGAGGTGATCTTGTGGCTGCCTACAAATTCATTAGGGGGACGTAGCAAGGGATTGGAGATGCTCTGTTCACCAGGGTGCCTCTTGGGGTAACAAGGAACAATAGTCACAAACTGACAGAGAGCAGATTTAGGCTAGATATCAGGAAAAACATCTTCCTGGTAAGGGTGGCCAAAATTTGGAATGGACTTCCATGGGAGGTGGTGCTCTCCCCTACTTCAGGGGTCTTTAAGAGAAGGCTGGCCCTAGCACTCTTTCCTGCCTAGACAGGGGGTCAGACTCGATAATCTGTTGGGGTCCCTTCTGACCCGAGCATCTATGAATCTATGAACAATTATGGAAAGTAGTTGAATAGTATGGGATTCCAGAATCCAAGTCAAGGATGTAGTTTCATTTAGCTGTTTTTACTTGATCAAAAATAGCAGTGTCACAATCTGAAATGAAAAGAGAAAATAGCTTAAAACTCAGATTATTACATTTAAATATTTCCCTATTACAAGGTTTCTAAAATGTGTCTGAAAACTCAAGTCCTGATCACTGTTGCATAAAAACTTAACCAGAGGGTTCTTGGTAAATATGATTTTACTAAAATATTTTAACCTAATGGAGCTAATAATTTTAGTAGAGACATCAGTTTTATTATGGGATAGATTTTTAAAAGGAGTGGAGTATTCTCCCCTAGCTCTGGAATCCTGAACTGAAATAGTATCGTAAGTAGAGAGTTGTATAGGAAGTGCCTATTCTTGTTCTTGTTTGTGCCACCTCAGTCTGTGTTGGTTGTATCCTAGGAGATAAGATATATTTATTTGTTAAAGTGTTTTAATTTGTGTTGAAAGGCTTTTAAAGACAAGGTTTGGAATCACAAGAAGTAAAGCTATATAGATCACATAGTGCAAGAAGATATAATACCTTTCCAGTATCTCCAAACATTAAGTATTCTTTTGTCCATACAGTATCACAATTCTAAATATTAATATTTGTATACCTCTCCTAATTAGACAAAAGTGCTGGGAGTCCCACTGAAGAACTAGGAAATTCTGGTAAACTAGTTCTTACTTTTACTTCCTAGGTCTTGAGGTATCTGGCATTGAAATTGTGGCAGTGAATGAACCTTGCCCATACTGGGCCCCACTGTAGTGAAATGAAAAAATGCCACATTTGAGGCAGACATAAATGTAGCATTTTACTGGTGCACACTTTTAGAAAAGAAATTTGGATGTATAAAGATGTTCTGGGGAATGACAACCTGAATGAATCCTGCAGACAAAGCTTTAGAGGGCTACAGTTGTATTGGGACAGTCAGGCATCCAAGATAAATCACAAGAATATTACTCTTTCATGTACAGTATATTATACATAATGACAAAAGTAATTATAAGTACAAAAATGTACAAATATTAGGGCTGTGCAAAGCTTTAGGTGGTGATTTGATTCAGAGGAGATACGGCCCAATTTGGTGACTGAATCTTTGAATCTGAATTGAATCAGGGGACCAATTAAAAGGTCCAAATCGATTCAAAGCTCTCTGAATCTTCAGAAAAGATTTTAAGAGCTTTGATGATTCAGCCAGTCCCTGATGGCTGCAGCAGCGAGCTGCAGCTGACTCCGAGCTGGTAAGTACTAGGGGCAAGGGAAGGGGGCTGGGGGAGGAGGGGACCATGGGGGGACCCCTGCCAGCCCCCATCCCCTGCCAACTCCCCCAGGCCCCCCGACCCCTGCCCGCTCCCCCAGCCTCCCCCCCCATGGCTGCCCCACCTGCCCCAGCTCCCAGCATTAAAAAAAAATGCCCTAGTGCTCACCGGATGCTGCCAGGTGGGGGAGGCAATGCCTGCTGCTTCCCACTGCCCCATGCTGCGTTGGGGACTCTGCACAAGCCCTCCAATACCTCGGCCTGCTCCCCCAGCTCCCCCCATGGCAGCCCTGCCCGCCACAGCTCTGGCCCTTTTAGAAACCCCCCCCCAGAGAAAAGCCCCAGGACTTGCTGCTCCTGCAGCAGCCTCAGGGCTTTGGGGGGTCATACAGAGCCCCCCACATGGTGTGGGGCAGCAGGGATCACCCCCTGCCAGCAGGAGCAGTGAGTGCGGGGTTTTCTTGGGGTTTTTTTTTCTTAAAGGTCCAGAGCCGCAATGGGTAGGGCAGCCATGGGGTGGGGATAGAGGAGTGATGAAGAGCCCCCCACCTGTTGTGGGGCAGTGGGGATTGCCCCTCGCCCAGCAGCACCTGCTGAGTTGGGGCTTTTTTTTTTTTCAAAGAGCTGGAAGCTGGGGCAGACGGGGCAGCCATTGCCAGGCTGGGAGAGCAGGTGGGGGATGGGCCTAGGTGATTTGGAGACTCAGATTTGGCCAAATTGATTTGGGACAGTGATTCAAATCACCAAATTGAATCACTGCCCCCCGAATCCGCCGAATCCGAATCCAAAGTGAATACTAGCTGCTTCACACAGGCCTAACAAATATTACAAAACTAAGAAAAAAGGCATTTTGACAGTGCAGGAAGAAAAGTATTTTTTACTTGCAGTACAGTTATAGATTTTCATAGAAATGGATGAGAAAAAGATGTTATATCCTACATAATATTCATTAGTAAAAGGCTTAAACTTATTAAATGGCATATTTCCAATAATTGTTGTTTGTCCTTTGTGGGCGAAGATGACTATGTCCAGCAGGTGGAGGGAAGGGAAGAAGAGGGAAAAGAAGTAGGAAAGAAAAAGAGAAAAGGGGAAAGATGGAAAAGGAGAAAAAAAGGCAAAGGAAAGAGAAAGAAGCGGGTGGTACTAGGTCACATGAATATGTAGGTGACTTATAAGTTCAGTCTTTGAACAGCCTGCTGCAGCAGTGGCAGGAGAGTGATGAGGACTGGATATGAGAGGTTTTTATTTTCCTAGTTACGTGTTCCTTCATTGCTTCTGCCATTTGCTGCTGTTCAAAGGCCAATGCTCCGTTCTGGATTTGGGACCTCCAGGATGGACGGTTGAGAGCAATTTGTTCCATGACTCTGGATCAATGCCAAAACTCTTTAGGAACACCTTTAGGGTGTCCTTGTACTGCTTCTTTGGTGTACCGTGAAACCATACTCCATTTGACAGTTCGCCACAGAAGACTTTCTTTGGCAGGCGAGTGTCAGGCATTCTTGAGAGGTGGCCAGCCCATCTTAGCTGTGCTAGTTTCAGCAGGGTGTGAATACTGGGGAGAATTGATCTTCTGAGCACCTTGGCATCTGGAATCTTGTGCCATTATTTCAAATAATAGCAATACAGCAACATTAGGATAAGGTTGCTGGCATACCTCTAGTTTTTCAGCTTTTTTGTGAGCTCGTCAATGGACAGGAAGCACATCGCCATCTCCTGGCAGATTGTCTCCCAGGTGCACAGACTGTATTGATTTTCCTTCAACAACTTGTCTACGCTCTGAAAGTGCCTCCTCACATTCAGTCTGATGAGTTGCAGGTCCTTGTTGCCTGGGTGGGTTCTCTCCTTCCTGTGACAGCTGAAATTATGCCTGTGTGATAAAGGTGCTTGCTGAAGGCCCTATGAAGATTAGATCAAGTGTTTTTCTGTATTTGTTTAGATATTAAGCTATGTGTTGTTGCTAAAAGCCTAATTAAAGTCTAAGATGTAGTGAGGCCTTGTATAAAGTTAGGCCTAGTAAATTTAGCAAAGCCTTGAAGTAGTAAGGCCCTGTGACATAGTTATAATTACCTTATCAAAGGAGTGCAAGGCTTGTACTGCTATTGGTCAGTCTAAGGACAGTTGAAGTAAAAGGAATCTGAGTGGTTGTATGTTATCAGAACCATTCAGAAGCTTTAAATTGGCTGGAATATCTGAAAGCCATTCAGAAGGAAGATACAGCTTTGTGAAAAGGATTAGGTAGCTGTTGCCTGGATCAGTGGGCCCGTGGACCTTGAGGAGCCCAAGGACTGCATTCCAGGGTCCTTCATAGTACCCTTCAGACAGCGCTGTTTGGGGATGCCTGAGTTTGCTGAACTTTGTGGAAAGAGAAGCTTGCTGGGTATCAGGCATCAGAGGGGACTGCCTATAAGTTGCCAACATGAATTGCTTTTGTCTGTCATTGTTTGTCTTGTTACTACATGTAGTTGTGTTTTTGTTAAGTCAATAAATCTTTCTTATCTTTCTACCCCTGACCATACTCTCACTCCCGAACCCTCCACAGGCACAGCTGGGACACTTCCCTGTTTCTCCACCCAGACATATATCTAGCTGGTCAAGTTGCTGGTGAAGCCCACTTAGGAAAGCCTCTATGGCACTCTTGTCCCAGGGAGCCTGGATGTGACTTCTGCTGAAGATGTTGAAGATCTGCTGAAGGGTTTCCTGGTTTGCTGCCTGGGCCTTGTCCTTCTGAGCTACTCTAAGAGCAAGAGCACCTTGGAGAGACCTGAGTTCAAGTTGCCATTCAGACATTGCATCTGAAATAGTTCTCCCATTTTCTCCAGAAGCTGCAAGTTGGCTTGGTTCACCTTGTTGTAATGGAAATGAAACATGCCACAGTGCAGAGATGAGACTTCAGTGAAGAAGCAAAGCACAAGGCAGATGGGCATCAAAGAGGTGGCAGTCATGATGGTGTAGCTGTCTTTGACTCTTGGTCTATAAGTAGAGCATGGAATGCTAGATTCTGTGCTACAAGCTGCTCCCCAGCTTCTGTGTTTAAATAGGCTGTGGAAAATTTCTGTCTTCACTTCTGCATTTATAGATAATATTCTTGTATTGAAAGTTTTGTATTTTTACTTTTGTGTTTTAATTATTTTTCATTGTTTCTTTCATTTTAATAGGAAGTGAGGAAAGCATTAATAGTCAAATGTATACTCTGATGTGTTGTGTTATATACGCTCTGTTATAGCACATTCCTTTGTGATCTGAAATTTGTCACCAAGTGGAATTAAGTTACTTTATCCATACTTGTGCATATTGTAGGAGATCTGCCTTTGACTGCTGAGAGTAGTTTGGGACTGGCATATAAAGGTGGCGTTACTTTGTTTTCCTAGCACTTTTCTTCTTTTCCACTGATCCTCACCACTCCCTCCACTGCATCTATATTACATTTCTTATCTGTTAATTCTTCAATGCAAACTATAAATGTTTCCAGAAGGAAGAGGGAAAAAATGAGAAACAATTAACTTCAGGATTAGAAATATTAAGCTGCCATAGTCCAGAAGAAACACCAGGTGAAAAAAAATATAATTAACTGATCTAGTGAAAAGAACAGGCTAAAAAACAGTTTGCAATGATCTATGTTTTTAAAGTTTCTTGAACTTCAAATTAGCTATAACTTAATGTTTCAAGGAATTGTCATTAAATACTTAAAATAATAAAGCAATTAATAGGTAATTTGTGTAAACTCTAGGGACTAAAGCTAGTTTTTCTTACTAGCCCTGTAGAAACCCAATAACTTCTGGAGGCAAGGGGAGTAGATGGCTGGTATGTTGAGTTTGCAAAGCTAGCTAGAAAAATGAACAAATAAGAATTTTACTTTAACAGCGAGTATATTAGAATGTGAATTAGACATTTTAAATATGGAACCCCATTTAGGGATTGCTTACATTTTTTTTAACATATTTGATTTTCAAAATTGGAATTAATTCAAGCTATTCATGGATTTGTATAACAAAAATGATTTTGTTACATTTTGTAATGCCTATTGTACTTTCTGTATAGCATCTCCTAGGACACTTCTTCATCTGGGCACTATAAAGAAACTAGCCAATTGCCCATGAAGAATAGGAGGGGGTGGGCAGGTGGGGACAGAGCACTGCCACCCAAAACCCCGTGCCATTGCCTCCCAGGAACAGGAGTCGGGGAAGCTTGCATGTGGTGGCCACCACTGCCACCAAGCTTCCTGCACTGCTGCTGCTGTGTGTCTGGCTGTGCGCAACCCCCCACTACTCCATGTGAGGTCCTGCACCCCCTGGCACTCTGTGTCCAGCCCCATGGCACCCATTCCCCCTCTCCCTGCATCCACTTGGCTCGCTCTGCTGGAGCCATGTCCTACCCATAATTCTTGATGGGCATTTCTTCTCCAGCCTCTGGCATGGCGGCTCCCTCTGCCCTGTCCACCTCTGCCTCTTCCCTCAGAGCAACAGGCCTTGCAACAACCTCCCTGCCTCAGGTGGCAGTGACAGCAGAGGAGGCAGAGGCTCCCTCTCCCACACCCTCCTCTGCTACTGCCTCCACCTCCTCCCCCTCCCTCAGAACAGTGGGGCTTGCAACCGCCTGAGGTGGTGGCGGCACCAGTAGAGGCTCCTTCCCCCCCACCTGCTTCCACATCCTCCCCTGGAGCAGTGGGGCTTCCAACTTCCTCCCTGCCTGAGGTGGTGGTGGTGGTAACTCCTCTCTCCCTCCTGCCCGCCTCTGCCTCCTGCCCCTGGAGCAACCACAACTGCTTCCCTGCCTCTGCCTCCCTTCCTGAGGTGGTGGTGGTGGTGGAGGCTCCCTCCCCTACTGTCAGCCTCCACCTTCTCCCCCAGAGCAGTGGGCTTCTTTCTTCCTGCCTGAGGAGGCAGAGCCTGTGCAGCCAGTTGCCACTGGCCCTCTTGGAGGCACATGCACAGTTGCCCAAAAGTGTTAAAGATAGACAGATACACAGACAGAAGGACTAAGCCCTTTATTATATTAGAATGTTTCCTTTTTCTGGCCTGGCACTGAAAATTACAAAAGCCTTCTTCTATCTTTTTCATCTTCCTTTCTGACATCATCCACTATTTCAGAAAGAGAGATTCTATGTGCACTTTAAATTCCTTTAAGGGAGTAGCTTGAAAGAGAGAGACAGGATTCCAGATAATATTTATTAATCTAAGATAGTAACTTCCTAGATTGAAGGTAAATTTGATTCTTAAATTTAGCTACAAAAATACTGGCATGTTTGTGGGTGCCTGCAGAAATGCTAGGAGGCTGCTCTGATGTGCTGTAATTACAGCATGTCAAAGCAGACTCAGTTAATTGAGTCTGCTGGAGTGTGCTAATTAGTGTGCTCCAGCCAGCCACTCTGTCCCATGTATCAGTGTCCCCATGCTTCAAAATGGCAGTGGATGCACTTTAGAAGCATGGGGACACTAATACATGTGATGCTGCAGGTGCTTTAATTATAACAGCTCTCAGAGCTGCTCTGATTAAGGCCACCCCCACCCCCCCACCCTTTCCCTTCCCCCAAGCACCTGTAAAACACCCTTTATGTCTAACCTGCTTAGCCAGGGCTAGCTAGAGGATCATGGGAAGAAAGAACCTTAATTTGTATACTTGATATTTATGATAATTCCATCAAATAACCTGCACATGAAAAATAATGGCACCTAAAAGATGTGATCATCTTGTTTAATCAGTGTTGGTTGTTCACATTGATGAAAATGGAGACATAGAAGGATTTATAAAACAGACTGTACAATAATTAGCATGAGAGAGAGAGAGAGAGAGAGAGAGAGAGAATATTTATATAAGGTATACAGCATGATTAAAAAGGGGCTGTCATGATACTATGTATAACATATTTTAAAATAAAAAAAAATTCACAAAATCACATTTCACAAAACTCAGGTAAAATAGAATAATCTACTTAAATTCCTGTGGTCAGTTTCATTTTCTTCTTTGCTGTATGTTCTAGAGGAGGTAGTTGTATTGGAGTTTCCAGTGATGCACAGGAGTATTTTTTTTAACTCCAAAAAATAAAATTATTTTTGCCTAAATTAAAAAAAAGAAAACATGATTATATTTCTAATCTTACTGGTTCTTGTAAATTCTACATGTGGTAGATGCATTTTCTTTTCACATGATCCAAATTTGAGGTCTTAACTATTTGGCAGTATGCCTTTCAAGAAGTGCAGTAATTTTAGCATGTGTCTAAATTATTGGAGTTCTAGTACTGCCCAGAACTTTCTCCTTACTCTCCTGTTACCGTCACAGGGAGATGCAGCTATATACCCTACACTAGAATCAATTCCCATAATAGGCTACTTGAAAAAGACAAGCTAGTTAAGAAGGGTGAATACAAAATGAAAAGCCTAAGTAATAAATTACGCTAAAGCTTATTAAAATAAAGACAACATTATATAATAAGAAGACCCCTGGGTAGTGTATTTTACATCCTACTGCCATGATCCATACTTGGAATGGATGCAGCTCTTCATATGTTTTCACATGGCCCGTATAAAAGAGTGGGTGGGTTGGTAGGGGTGGGGTGGGAGGAGAGAACCTGGAGATGAGAATGGTGGGCAAATATTACATTCCTATATGCATCATTTTCTCCCTTTTGTGGCTAAGTAAACTGTTCTCCCTGTAGTTCAAACAATGAGGGAATGGAAAGCAGACTGCATTAGGTTGGGGCTAGTCTAGGGGTGAATCTTATTGGTTACATCTCCCTGTGGCCCTTCCCCCCCATCCCTCATAACCACCCCAGCTACCCTACTACCCCAGTGCTTTGAAATGGAGCCAGAGGTAGCCTGAAGTTTGGTGGATGTAATAAAGTTAAGGTACTAAAAGAGGGCCTAAGGGACCACTCAAATGAGACAGAAGTCTGAACACGTTTGGAGGGAAACACTGCAGATTTCCTGCATTCTGTAGAGAAATTACTGAATTTGGAGGCAGAACTGAACTTGGTGAGGAAAGAAGGGCAAATTTCAGCCTCCCAATTTTGATGGAACCATTTGAAGGAATGAGCAGAAGGATTCAGGCAGAGGCATGCCTGGGAATCTTTAGCTTCTGGGCAGCAGGGTTGGTAGCTGCTATTCTTGTTTCCTGCTCCCTTACAGTGGCACCCATAGCTGGTACCCCACTTGCCCTCCCCCCCCCGGATACACTATTGGGTTCAGATAACATTTTCTTTTCCTTCATCATGTAGTAGGTTTTACCACAAAAGAGTTTATCAAGCCAAGAAATGAATGAGATTGCCGAGAAAGAAGAAACATCTTTTATAGCAGGATCCAAACTCTACAGGTGAATAAGCATCTGCTCAGCAAACCTGTTTCATAGATTAGGAATGACAATTTACCATAAAATTGGATGGAAAAAATAAGGAACCATCCACTTGGGGCAGTGTTCTTAGGCATATAAATCTCTAATTGTTGTGTGGTTGTATGCCTTCCCTTTTGAAGGTAACATTCATGTTACATCATTTGATTTTCAATTGGGAGCATTTTTAGTTGTTTTCAAGACTATGGTCCTTTTTAATTTTATTATAACCCTTGTCCATTGGGTCCTGTCACTATGACATTAGTAACATCTACACATGAAATTAATGTAATGCAATAAAATTTGGCATAGTTCGTTTCAGCGTTTATTGCTCCTGAGTGAAGCATATGCACCCAGGACTGCAGCACACTGAGCCAGCCCAGAGCTGTTCCATCCTGGTTCAACATGCTGCAGAGGGGCTGGCTGGGACACAACAGTGTTACAGTGCAGAGCTAGCTGGAAGGCAGCCCCCTGCACTGTAGCACCCTAGTGCCCCAGCCAGCCCCATCAGCATCTACACGTGTGTTGCAGTAGAGTAAGTAACTCCACCATAGGATAGTTCTTGTGTCATGCAGTACTATCCTACAATAGAGTTAGTTTCCTGCAGCCTAATAGCACTGCATGAATAGACTGTGACGCCTTACTGCTGAGCTAATTAGTCAGCTCCGCAGTAAAGCATCTGTTGTAGATGCAGTCTTGTAGATGGTATAAACAATTTAGAATTGTGTGATAAAAAAGACAGTCGTATTAATGAACCAGGCTGAATTCTAAGGTGACAGTATAACCTCAGTCTTGGTTCTCATTCTGGGTTTGATATTATTTGCTGTATGAGACTGAACAACCATTTATTTTTCTGAGTCTTGATTTCACTCTGTAAGGTGAGAACAGTAGCTGCTGACAAAGTGGATTTCACACAGTGGATATTACAAAACATAAATAGTTAAGGTTTTAGAAAGTGTTTTTAAATTCTCAAATGGAAGCTGTGATATAAATGAAAATGTCATTGTCCTTCTGATATCTGTAAGCACAAGCATCCATTTTCACAAGAATGTGAGTTTGGCACATTATATTCTGATGTCATGAGCTGATACTTCAGAGTGATTGAAAGTTATTTCAAGGCTGTATAATTTTGATAAAGGCTATGGGCAGACTGTATTGCTTCCTCCTGCCCTTTTAAATACCAGACCTTCAAGAAGTGTTATTTGTGGAGGGTGTTCACCCACCCTCCTAAAGACATCTTGAGCTGTACATAAGCTGAATGATGGGACATTAAATCCTGCGTCAATGTTGAACTCATGATATTAGGTGGCATTTGAATGCTGGATGTTATCACCATCTGAAAGTGATGAAAAGCAGAAGTTTGACAGATTTAATTATTAGAGATGGGCCCTCATTTGAATTTCTTGACTTAATTTCAATTCACGTAGTTGTATTCTTCCTGCCTACATTAGTTGCATCCTCCCTAGGTTTGAGGTGGCTGCATAATTGTACTTCGTATGATTTATGAAAAGCATTGTAATAAGGTACATTATACAATAATGACCATGGTCTGCCACTGGGACTGATCACATATCAGATCAGTGTTAAAAAAATCAGATTTTGAAATAATCATTTCACAATCATTCTTTATAGGGCCAATCCTCCTTCACACTATTGTTTGTGAGTGTGTAAGCTCTAGCCAATAGCTACACTCAAACGAATTTTAAAATGATCATGGTATAAAAACTGAATAGAATGAGAGAGAGGAAAAATGAAAAGAAAGGAGGAAATTTAGGTAAAGTGAGAGTGAGGACTGGAAATGTGGAGAAAGGAAGGAGAACACATGATGCACTTGGGACTTTGCAGTGAGGGAGGACAGAATTTGGGATAGTGAAATGGTAAGAAATGAATGTGAGAGAGGTAGAAAGGACTGAGACAGAGAATTTAAAGGAGACTGGAATTTAGAAAGAGGCCAGTCTTTAGAAAGGAGGAGAAATTGGAGGTGTTTGAGGGAAGTGGGGGAAGTGGTGAGATTTCGCAGGGAAAAAAGTCTGTATGGGGAATAAGAGACACTGGAACATTTAGGCCAGGAGTGCAATTCAGCATGGTGCCTGAAGACTGCTGCAGCACAGGAATGGGATGCAACACAGTAACAGAAGAGAGATGGGAGGAGCCCAAAATACTAACTGAAGTTCTTGGGTTTCTTGAAGACAGGTGGGAAAGTAGCTTGCATGAAGACATTTATTGGTGTCAGAGAAGGGCAGTTGTTTTGCAGTGTTGCAAAAAAAAATGTACCTGCCTTCTGGGGTAAAATTGCTCCAATGACTAAGAGCTATGGGAAGGTTGGAAGTTTTTGAGGAAGACTGGAAGCTAGTAGTGGTAGTTTATTACTGCTGTTATTATTTGTCTCTTATTTGTGTTAGAGGCTCCTGTTTTACTTCTGAGACACCTACATGACACTGAGGTGGCTTTCAGGCATTTGGGTTGAGAGCAATATCCATGTCACTGGGCTTAAGTCCCACTCCCTTTTGCTTGGTTTACTTCTGGCCCCAGGACTCTTCCCTTTCTTTCCATCCAGTGGCCCAGGTTCAACAGCAGGATGTTCGTAGCCATATTGGCTGCATCCACACAAGCATGCACACACATTTTGTGGTGCCTCAGAGACCTTTGAAGCATTGCAAAATGTACCCCATGCACATGATTTGGTTCTCCTCACTGCATATTTGTAGTCTCTGCCACTTTGGTATATTGGTAGATGCCTCTTCTGAGTGAATGCCTCCCCTCTTAATCAGATGAAGGTAGATCCTAACATGCCCAAAGTGCATTAACTGTCCATAAGCCTACACACTGAGAGCAAGTGGGAGAGGTATGTATTAGGGATGTGTGAAGCAGGCCCTATTCAATTTGAATTTGGCCCAAATCAGGGACAGTGATTCAATTAGTTGATTTGGATCACTGTCCCCAATTCAATTTGGCTGAATCCAAATCTGAAGATTCGATGCTGATTTGTAGAATCAGTGATTTGGACATAGACACAGCTTTAAAAGTTTTTTCTACATACCTCAAGGTGCCAGGTATGGCTCGTGAATGCTGCGATGCTGGGGCGCATGGAGCGTCCCAGAGAAGTGTGAGGGGGCCCTCCATGTGCTTGGGGGTGAACCTGGAAGTAGACTGGAAGTACTTCCAGTTCACTTTTGGGTCTGCTGGGGAGCAGGTGGGGGGGGGGAATGTGGCCCCCCAGTTTGGCGACCAGCTGTGGGGGGACCCTGGGTACCCCCCCAGACCCAGGAGGCACTAGTCATTGAGGTGGGGGGCACAGGGCCTCCCCCCAGTCCAAACCTGGAAGTGGACCAGAAGTGCTTCTGGTCTGCTTCCAGGTCTGCTGCCAAGCATGTTGGACTTGCACTCCTATGGGATACTCCATGCACCCCAGCATTACAGCATTCACAAGCCCCTGCTACCTAGAGGTATGTAGAAAAAACTTTTAAAGCTGTGTCTATATCCAAATCTCCAAATCCCTCCAAATCAATTCAGAGGGTTCTGATTCGATTCAGAGAGATTAAAGGGTCCTCTGATTTGATTCAGATTCAGAGATTCTGCCACCGAATTGGGCTGAATCTCGCCGAATCAAATCAGGGACCGAAGCTTTGCACAACCCTAGTATGTATGTTTCCTTAAGATGAAATAGGATTGGCTACTGAAACATCCTATTACTCTCTGAAGGCACAAAGGCTACCTGCTAACCATTAGCAGGGAGAGCTATGCAGCTCTGAAAGGTAGAATATGTTTGGTGTCTTGGGGTGCGTTAGTCTATCCATTGAGAGGATGAGAGAGACCTTGGGGTCTTAGGGGAGGAATACAATCAGTATCTTGAAAAAGATGCCTAAGTTTGAGTCAGGCAGCAGACTTAAATGCAAAATGGGATTTGGGTCTTGGACTACAAAGTCAGACACACTTTTTGAGGAATTTTTATTCATTGAAATAATAAACACATGCAAAGTATTAAGGAATAATAATGCAGAAAATCTCTTCTAAAATAATATTCTTGATGTTTCAAAGTAGAGTTTGAAAAGATCTCAAGAAAAAGTTGTCTTGGTAGGTTCCTTCAGTTTATAGCTTCTGGTCTGCCTAGGTGGAGTATAGCTAAAATCAGTGGCATAGATATCTGGAGACAACAATGAAGACTCAGTCCTACATGCATCCTTTATCCAAAATACCCACTGTAGCCATGAGTAACTTTTGGTGAGTACAGGTTACAAAATTGATCCTTCTGGTAGAAAGTGAGTGATACATAATTACTATTGCATAATATAGATGCCATTTAAACTAACTGCAAAATACTGTGAATATTTTCAAGTAAATGACAAACTAACTTAAATCCCTTTGCAGAAAACTTTTATAGTGTAAGATTGTCACGGCAGGGTCCTCTCGGAGGGCTGTGATCTCCTCGAGGTCCCTCGCTCTGTGTCACGCTGGCCCAAGGCACCCTCCAATTCTCGCCCACCACATCTTGTTGGAAAATGTAATAGGGAGGCTGCCTATGACTCCCTGGGCACAGCTACTCGGGACCTCTGTCCCCGGGGTTCTTCCGGACCCCCTGGGGGTCTCCCGATACGGTGGGTGTTCCCTGGACACCCTAGCCTTATGGGCTATGAGTGGCTCCAACCTCCCCTGATACCACACCCCAAGCCTCGTAGATGTAATAGACGTTGGTATGTCTGTACGCCCGCTTCCTGGGCCTCCTCTATGATCTAGCCCACTCTGGGCTTTCTCTCGTACCCAGCCTCTCACTGGGCCTCCCCTGATGGTGCGGTCCCGCTCAGGGACTCCCTAGCGGGCCCCGGCTCTTCCAGCCAACTGCACGGGTACCCTCTCTGACCCCGGCTCACCACGCTGCTACTCCCTGTCTTCTTGGGGCAACCACAGCGCCCTGCCTTGGTCTGAGGGGTGTTGCTGCACTAGCCTGCGGCCGGGCTCGCTATGCCCGTCTCGGGCTCCCCAATATGGCCCCTCTCGGGCTCCTCAATATCGCCCTGCTCTAGGGCATGCCCGCCTCGGGCTCCTCACTATCGCCCCTCTCCAGGGCTGCTCAGTAATTGCCCCTCTCCAGGGCTGCTCAGTATGGCACTCCCCCTCTTTGGGGCTCGCCGTGCCACCCCACGGGGCTTCTCCATAATACGATGTGGCGCTCCCCCTCTTTGGGGCTCGCCGTGCCCACCCTGGGCTTCGCAATAAAATCGCCCCTCGCTCTGGGGCTGGGGTCTATGTACCCCGCACGTGATCCGGGGTCTATGTCCCCCCGTCTGTAACCTACTGGTTGCGCCTGCGACCCACTGGCCGCGCTCCTCGCTGCCAGTTGCTCCCGCGCTGGCGTGCAAGCTGCGCCTTCACTGGCGCTGTGAAATTAATGCGCCCTCTTGGCGCTAGGGCACCCCACACTCTCTGGGGTCCCTATGATTGAGGCCTCCTCCAACCCCTACAGCCTCACCCAAGCCTCCGGGTGTAATATCACAACATCAAAGCAAACCCACAAGCCCCTAGGCTGTAACACAAACGCAAGCTCAAGCCGTCTGGCTGTAACTCAAACCCGAAGCCCTATGGCCAATCACAACATTGCTCCATATGACCATGGTACTTGCTGCTAGGCTCCTTTCCACATCCTCACTCCCAGAGCTCCTGCCTCCCAGGCTGCTGGCAGAGAACTGCTAGCCTGGCTTCAGCCCTGGGCTTCATAAGGGCCAGGCCCTGCCCCCTACAGGCAGCTGGCTCCGCTTAGTTGCTCTGGCAACCCGCAGCTGTGCTCAATTGGCTCTGCCAGGGCTCTCTCCCTGGCAGTTTCTCCTCTCTAGGAGCAGGCACCAGGGTGCCCTGCGACACACCTCCCCCCTTAAGATCGAACTCACCGAGGAAGATCTTCATTCTTGTTACATTCAGTTTGACTTGGCGGCTCTTCTTGGCCTCTCTTCCCGCACCCAGCGTTTTCTACACAAGTGGCAGAGGTTTTAAGGCGCCCCCTGCTCGCCTTTTCCCCAGGGTGCACCGCGTGGGATTTTCCGGGAGTTACCCTGCCAAAGGTAGTTCCCCCACACTAGCTTCTCCCTGGTAGGGTGCTACTCAGGCCTCTCTCTCGTTCTCTTTCACCGCCTTTACCCTGTGGAGCCAAAGCCCCTCCTCTCTTGCTGGGAGAGCTGTTTCCTGTTACCTGGGGTGTCTCGCTCCTCTTCCTCCGTCTGTGTCCCAGGTCTTCTCTTTTCCATGTTCTATTCCATACCTCCCTCCTTTCCTTGGCTTCCTGCCAATCCTGGAGCTTTCCCCAAAGCTCCCACTGAAACTTAAGTGCCTGCCGGGCATCTTCCACCCTCCAAAACTCTATTTTCCCCTGGCCAGTCGATCTTCCACCGGGCCCTGTATATATTTTTACCCAAGCTACCCCTCTGACTCTAGTCTCTACTATCTCCCTTAGGGTCCTCCACCCGACTTGCCGTGGGAGATTATTAATATAAACATACGGTCGTCTTTCTCTCCTTTGTCTTGTCTCCCACTGAGTTGCTTTAGTCATAGCTGGACCTTCTACCTTTTTAGTTGGACCTGCCGTCTGGGTTTGACGCGGTCCCTTTTGCTTCACAGAGCTGGGTAGCTCCGCTCTAGGGTAGAGCTTGGGATGCACCTCTCCTCCCCCCTTAGCTTCCTTGGGGTTTCGGTTTCTCTGGTCCTCTTCAGGCCTCTGGACTCTTCTCTCACCAGGAGATTCTATCGCCTTCTCCCCTATAGCAGCCGCCCCTTGTCTGCTATACACCTGAATCTGAGCTGTCTCCGGCCCCTGGTCTAGTTTCTTCTGTTGCTTTTGTTTTAGGGCTGCCAATCTTGCAGCATCACCCCCACTAGCAACTTTTCCCAGCTTTTCCCGGAGGTCACTCATCTCAGTAGTGTATTGGACCACCCACTGACTCCATCTCTGATTGAGACTCTCCATAACTGCAGTGGTGATCTCTTTTTTCAACTTGATGGGGTTCACCCCTAAGAGTGCCTCCACCTTTGCATTCTTTTCTCGCTGCTTAGGATCCTTTCCTTCTCTAAGGATCTCTAAACTTTCTGTTCTAGGTGGCTCCTGACTCTTTGCCTCTTTCAGGAGCATGGGCTGCACTGCTTTCAGCATTTTTTCTGCATCTACTAAAACCTCCTTCAGGCCTTTAAGCTCCTGAAGGTGCTCCTCATATCCTGCCTTGACCCTGGAGGCATGTCCCTCCAACTGACTGCTTATTGTGGCCAGTCTTCCGCAAGGTATCTGAGCGGTCTGTGCTGGCTGTTGTACCACCCTCTCTTGCAATGCCAGTTCCCTGGCTGTGCTTTCTTTTAACAGAATCTTTAGGGACTGGATCTCTTCCCCCTTTTGGTCGTGGTCCTTTTCTGCGTCTTGCAATCGAGCTCGCAATTCTACACCCTCCTTGGTGCAGGCTCCCACCTCCATTAGCAGGGACTGTCTCTGTTCCTGGAATGTTTTAATCTGTTCCTCTAAGGCCTGTACCTGCCGTCTCGAGGTTTGCATCTGCTGCCGTAGCTGCTCCCTCTCAGTCTCGGTTGCTGCCTCTTTAGCCGCACTCTCTTCTAGAAGGGCTTTAAGGTGCTGTACCTGGTCTTCCAGGCAGTCGTTTTCTGCTTCTGCGGTCTGCAGCTGAGACTGCAGCTTCATGTGCTCTGCCGTTTTGTCCTCCAGGTGGCTTTTGAGGGCCCGTATCTGTTCTTCGCAGAGGTCCTTTTCCACTGCCTCTTTTTCCAACTGGGCCCGCAACTCTTCAGTCTCTCTCACCTTGGTCTCTAACTCTTTCTCTCCCCTTTGACACTGGGCCTGCAGCTTTATATGCTCCTCTGTTTTGGCTTTCATCTCAGCCTCAAGGGACTGCTTCTGTGCTTCTAAAGCCTCCTCCCTGGCCGTATATTTTTTTACTCTCTCCATTTCTCTTATTATCACCTTCCTGGTTTCTTCTACCTGGGCGTGATTCTCTGCCAGCTTCTTTCTAAGTTCTTCAGCCATGCGTTCTGCCTGGTCGCATCTCTCTCGCCGGAGCCCCTGGCTCTCCTCCAGGCTTTCTATCTGTTCCACCTGACTGTGGACTTCTCTCTGGAGGGTTGCTATAAGGCTTTTAGATATTTCAAGCTTTTGCCTAACCTCCTTTTGTTCTCCTGTTTGGTTCCCATCAGGCTCTGGGGACTTCCTCCTCCATTCAGCCAACTCCTCCTGCATCTCTCGCAGCTGCTCCTCTCGCTGCCTGCTCTTTTTGGCCTCCTCTGCCACGAGCCGTTCTAATGCTCGAGTCTTTTCTGCTCCTGATGCCATCAGGCGCCTTATTTCTTTGGAACCGCCTTCTTTCTTCCCGGGTTGTACCCGCAACTCTAAGGCGGCCACCTTTGCCTCGGCTTGTTCCTTCTGTGCCCTCATTATTTCTAAATCCAGCTCTAGACGAGCAGCTTTTTCCTCTGCCTCATCCACCCGCAACTGCCAGGTGAAGGCTTCGTGCCACCTGTCTTCTAGAGCTACTATTCCTGCCATAGCTAAGCCTTTTTTTTTTCTTTCTCTAGACCTAACCCAACATCTTTCTTGTTATACCTTTCGACAAGCAGTCTCTCCTCTGATCGGGGCTTGCCTCTCAAGCCCCTCAATCTCGCTGCCTTGTCGTCTATCTGTAAAATAGCCCTAAGGTTCGGTTTCCCTTGTGAGGGACATGGGTTCTTTCCCCGTGCACGGCCGTTCCCAGCCAATGCACCAGTGTCACGGCGGGGTCCTCTCGGAGGGCCGTGATCTCCTCGAGGTCCCTCACTCCGTGTCACGCCGGCCCAAGGCACCCTCCAATTCTCGCCCACCATATCTTGTTGGAAAATGTAATAGGGAGGCTGCCTATGACTCCCTGGGCATGGCTACTCGGGACCTCTGTCCCCGCGGTTCTTCCGGACCCCCTGGGGGTCTCCTGATACGGTGGGTGTTCCCCGGACACCCTAGCCTTATGGGCTATGCATGGCTCCAACCTCCCTTGATACCACGCCCCAAGCCTCGCAGATGTAATAGACGTTGGTATGTCTGTACGCCCGCTTCCTGGGCCTCCTCTATGATCTAGCTCACTCTGGGCTTTCTCTCGTACCCAGCCTCTCACTGGGCCTCCCCTGATGGTGCGGTCCCGCTCAGGGACTCCCTAGCGGGCTCCAGCTCTTCCAGCCAACTGCACGGGTACCCTCTCTGACCCCGGCTCACCGCGCTGCTACTCCCTGTCTTCTTGGGGCAACCACAGCGCCCTGCCTCGGTCTGAGGGGTGTTGCCGCACTAGCCCGCGGCCGGGCTCGCTATGCCTGTCTTGGGCTCCCCAATATGGCCCCTCAATATCACCCCGCTCTAGGGCATGCCTGCCTCGGGCTCCTCACTATCGCCTCTCTCCAGGGCTGCTCAGTAATTGCCCCTTTCCAGGGCTGCTCAGTATGTCGCTCCCCCTCTTTGGGGCTCGCCGTGCCCCCCCCACGGGGCTTCTCCATAATACGATGTGGCGCTCCCCCTCTTTGGGGCTCGCCGTGCCCACATGGGGCTTCTCAATAATACAAAGTGGCGCTCCCTCTCTTGGGGCTCGCCGTGCCCACCCTGGGCTTCGCAATGAAATCGCCCCTCGCTCTGGGGCTGGGGTCTATGTCCCCCCGTCTGCAACCTACTGGTTGCGCCCGCGACCCACTGGCCGCGCTCCTCACCGCCAGTTGCTCCCGCGCTGGCGTGCAAGCTGCGCCTTCACTGGCGCTGTGAAATTAATGAGCCCTCTTGGCGCTAGGGCACCCCACACTCTCTGGGGTCCCTATGATTGAGGCCTCCTCCAACCCCTACAGCCTCACCCAAGCCTCCGGGTGTAATATCACAACGTCAAAGCAAACCCACAAGCCCCTAGGCTGTAACACAAACGCAAGCTCAAGCCGTCTGGCTGTAACTCAAACCCGAAGCCCTATGGCCATCACAACATTGCTCCATATGACCATGGTACTTGCTGCTAGGCTCCTTTCCACATTCTCACTCCCAGAGCTCCTGCCTCCCAGGCTGCTGGCAGAGAACTGCTAGCCTGACTTCAGCCCTGGGCTTCATAAGGGCCAGGCCCTGCCCCCTACAGGCAGCTGGCTCCGCTTAGTTGCTCCGGCAACCCGCAGCTGTGCTCAATTGGCTCTGCCAGGGCTCTCTCCCTGGCAGTTTCTCCTCTCTAGGAGCAGGCACCGGGGTGCCCTGCAACAAAGATATAATGTTTCATTAATAAATGATGTAAAACAAATTGTTGATGAAAAAATAAGTAATGGCAGCAAACAAACAAATCAATACATAAGGACAGATACTGTTACAAGTCCTCTAAAGTGATCCACTCAACACTTTGCAATGTTGAAAGACAAGAAGTATCAAGGGATAAAAATTACTCTGAACTTCTTTTTAGATGGCATGTAGTAGGGCACTAAGGTGCCTGCTACTTGGAAAGCAGAGATAAGAACCCAGGTGCAGGTTGCCGAGACAACCGGTTAAGGAGGGAAGTGGCTGCACCTGCACCTGGTCAGCTGAATGGAAGGGGCAGGGTCTGGCTCCCATATAAATCCCAGGCCTGAGGTCAGGAGGGCAGTTATCTGCCAGCAGCCAAGGGGGAAGGAGCTCTCCCAGAGCAAGCAGGGGGGAGAGGCCTGACTGCAGGTACAGCCCCAAGACTGATAAAGGATGGACCACCCCTGGGGTGGCTGGAATAATGTTATAGCCGGGCGGCTAGAATTTATGTTATAGCCCAGGGGCTTGTGTTTTTGTTTGCTGTTTGACACCGGTGGCTTGGGTGAGGCTATTAGGGGATGGAGGAGGCCTCATAGGGGATCCATGGTAGCATGGGGACACTGGCGCCAGAGAGGGCACAGCATTTGGGGGGGCACCGACCCCGAGTGCCAGGGAGGGTGCAGAGTGGGACAGGGCTGCGGAGAGCCCAGGCACCAGTGAGACGCAGGGCGGGACTGAAGAACATCTATTCCATCTGTGAGGCTTGGGGCTTAGTAAAGGGGTGGTTGGAGCCATGCATAGCCCATAAAGCTAGAGTGCCCCGAAACACCCATTACAGAATGAGGCCAGCGTACAGCAAGAAACCGTGTCTAAGCAAGTGTATAGCAAGAAACTGACAGAAAGGCAGCCTCCCTATTATACATTTTCCATCAAAGATGTGGCAGGCGAGAACTGAGGGTGCCCCCTAGGCCAGTTTAGCATGGAAAAGGGGCCTTAGGGGAGATCACAACGACCCTAAGGACACCACTCTGCTACATGGCAAATAAAATATTACTTAGTTGTGTGAGGTCTTCATGAAATGCTTGTTCTTCGGTTTCTAAATGTTCTTGTTTGTTCCTAAATTAAAAACTAGGTTATTTCCATGTGGATTACCTCACAGGCAGACTGATTATGAAGTTTGTCATTTAGGAAATATTTAATTATTTGGAGGTGTCACTTCTGTTTTAGCTAATAAAGTTGCTGATTTTTTTCCTTCCTGGAAGGAATATTTTGTTCTTTGTCTTTGTAATCAACCGGGCCTCAGGTGTTTTGAGAGATTCTAATGTGCATTTATTTTGAAAATCAATCTGTCTCAGCCAATTTATGAGACTCCTTTGGCAACACCTTCATTGGAATATCATTTAGATTCCCACCTTGACATATATACTCTTTAGCTGTTTTGGGGCTTCAGAACCTGGAGAGCTGGGGGGCTTGAACGTGGTATTTTTATCACATCACACTCCTTTTTACAAATTCCTGGTTCTGCTGAAATTGTAAGAGCTTTCAGAATAGCTTCAACTGAATTAAGATTTTACCCTGTGTCTTTGGAAGCTGTGTTGGTCCCTTTTTGTATAATCTTTAATAACTGGCATGTTAAATCTTTTGAAGACTCCATTTAATTTTTTTTCAACACCTCTGAATTGGTTCGCATATTTGTCCCTTTCTGTTCAATTACATCATTTCTTTCTAGTATTGTTCACCAGCTTTCTTTTTTTCTATGTCATACCGTATAACATACAACATGTGAAGATTAAGTTATAAAGCAAGGTGAGATTCTTGTTAATTCAAACTATAGACTTGGCTAACTTGCAAGTAACTGACAGAAGAAACAACTTAGAAGGGAAGGTGTTGCAGGGGGGAGTGGGGAGGAGTGACAGAAATGATGCTACTTCCCAATGCAGTTTCATTCCACCGTTATCATAGTATCAGTAGTTGAAGCTCTAGGCAACACCAAATGGAATTAATAAGAGGGCCAATAATTCAGGAAATAGATTGACAGTTTCTAAACAGTTTTCTATTAGGTCAGGTGCATTGAAGAAAAAAAAAGGGCCGAATCTTCTTTTATTCAACTCAATAACGATACACATAGATGAGCATATGTCCATTTTATGAGTAACAATGCCATGCCTATTTTATGGTTATAGATACTTGAGCAAAGAGACTTGAGTAATAAGGAGAACTAATAAAACAGGGAGCAGCCTTCCAGCACAACTGCAGATTTTGGCATGATACAAGCCTAGGATAAAAAGGATGGAATATTCTCCCTTTTTTGATATACTGATAGGAATATGATTCTGAGCACAAATTTATAGTAGGGGTCACTGTTTATGTTCTCCCTACGTTCTTTCTGACTGTGGAACAAATTTGTATCCTTGCAGACATTTCATAGTCATATTATTACGCATACTCAATATACATAAAATGTGTTAAATCATTTATTATTATTATTTAGGGGTAGCAAGCTGTGAAGAAATGGACAGAGATAAGAAAAAGTATTACTTATAAGACTTCTAACACCTACATTAAAGTACAATTTTTATATAAAATACCACATTCCTAAATCTCCCTTTCCTGGAAGGAAGTTTGTATTTCTAGCACTGATGGGTGGAAAAAAATCTTGTTCATATTGACCTTCAGGCCAACAGATGGTTGGGGAGTTTTATTTATTTTTAAAAAATTAAAATCTTTTTACAGTATGTAGCAGCCTTTAAAAAATGGACCCACCTGAACAGAATGGGAAGGGCTGCCTGGCAGAGAGAGAGAGAGAGTTTGTCCCCGAGGGGACACTGTAGGCTCTGAGGGCAAGTGAAGCTGTTTTGGAAGCAGCCCTGTTGGAAGTGGGAGGGGTGATGTAACCCCAGCAAAGTTTTGAAAGAGAGCCGTTAGCAAAAGCTGGGGAAGGGCCCTGAGCTGGGATTGGCTGAGAGGCTTGGATAAAAGGGGGAGCAGTTTTTCCTGCAGGGGGAACAAGAGAGAGGGGGCTGAGGGACAGGCTGGAGACCGGATTCAGAGTCTCAGCACAGTGGTCCCTCGGAGAGCCCCTGAGAGAGGCCTGCAGGAGCAGCAGTGGAGAAGCTGCGGTGGCAGGATCAGGCAGGGACTGCTTGTGTGGAGAATCCAAGCCTGGAGAGACCTGACTACAGCCGGTGTGGCTGGGTGAGCACAGCAGAGCCGGGGTGGGGACTGCCGGAGGCTGCCCTAGTTTCCCTGATGGGTGAGGGGCCCGAGGGGCAGGCAGAGCCCAGGGAGGGGCTGCGTTTGCCGGGGCTGTGGGGCTGTGTGGGGCAGGAGGGTTGCTACAGCCTGCAGCCCAGACACTGCTCACAGCAGAACAAGGGAAGGGGATCAAAGGCAGGGGAAGGCTGTCTTGCAGGAACTGCAGAGGAGCTGCTGCTTGCTGCCCAGAGACCCCAGGAGCACGGAGACGGACACCAGTGCCAGGGAGCATCCACAGACTATGTGCAGGGACACAGATAGTCCCGCTCCGTGAGATACCCCGCCAGGGGCAGTGCACATGGGATCCCCAGTACACCATGTGCAAGTGAGAGACTGTGTAAATAAGTTCTTGAGGGTTTATTAGTCAGTATATCCATGTGCTTATTTAATGATTATTTGTTATGTTGTAAATAATTAAATCTTGTAAATAGTTTGAGAATTGTCTGTGAGGGTACTTGATTGTAAGGGGAGGCTCTCCGCTCGGGGGCACTGCAGCAGCTTCCCAGAGGGGCTAGGCAGGGCTACTGGCTACCGGGTACTCCAGGATCCCATTATTCAGGCGAGGGTGCATGTAGCGTCACGCCCAGGGTTACAAGTATATGAAAGAGTTCAGGGTTTGTGGATATACAAAATACTTGTAATACAGATTAATTTATAATAGTTATTAACAATTGAGAAATGTAATTTTATAACAACGAATCCAAAGATATTGACTCATACCAGTTCCATAGTGTAAAGAGCCCGATTTTGTTGTTATGGAAGATATCTGGAGTTTGGCCAACTATCTAAAAGGGGCACCAGCCCCTACATTATTTTTATAGGTAATATTTTCTCCACTATACAACTTAAACTGAGTTGCACAATACTTTTTCTTGGAGTATTACCTTAGTTTTTAAGACTTTTTGTGAGTTGGTCAACAAACAGAAAACAATTGGGCATTTCTATACGGATGATCTCCCAGGCACAGAGATTATAGTGCTTCTCTTCCAAGAAATTGTGTATTCTCTGGAAATATCTATTGAGTTTCAGTCTGGTGTGCAGTTGATCCTCACTTCTAGGAGTAGTACCATCATTTTTCATTTGTGCAACCAAACAGGCCTCCAACAGCTGAATTTGCCGGTGAAGTCCATTTTGGAAAGTGACAATGGAACTCCAGTCCCAGGTAGTTTGTGTAAGGTTTTTACTGAAGATGGTAAAGATTTCTTGAAGGATCACTTGAATTGTTGTTTTAGCATCCTCTTTCTGTGATGGTCAGAGCTGGAAAATACCCCGGATAGTCCTGAATTTGGTTTTCATTGGAGCACTGAGAAAGGAAGGGGAAACTTCCCCCCATTTTCTCCAGTAACTCCAGGCTGTCCTTGTTGAGTCTTTTCTGTTGGAAATGAATCATGTCACACTGCATTGATGTGATTTCAGTAGAGAAGAGCAGCACAAGGCAAATGTGTAGTAAGTGCCTGGTAGACAGGTGATATTCATGTTGTCTTCTCTTTCTATGTGTGTGTATGGAACTTATGAGACTGGAATTTGTTTCAGGGCTTTCATGGGCAGCTGCGTCTTTCATCCATGCCTCTAAATTTAAATATTGATCAAGAGAATATTTGTTTTTCATCATCTTATATAGAAGATTTTCCTTCCTTTCACTTTCTGTTATATTCAGTATGTTCTAGCTCTGTTATAGAGCTATTAGCACTTTTCTTTTTGTTTTATTTTTTGTTTTTAAGTGAAAATGACCAAATAATTAGAAGAATATTCTGTAGGATATAAAAAGTAATCTCTATTTTTAAATTTATACTAAAAAAAAAAAAAAATCTATTAAAAGGACTGTGGGAAAACGATATCATGCAGTCATTACAGACTGTCAGAAGGTATACTGTTGATGTTATTTTTTTAATAAGTTGCTGTAAGATCTGTGTAGTTAGGATAGGACTTAGACAAGCTTTCAAATGCAAGACACTGACAAAGAAGAATGTCTTGTATTTGAAAGCGTGTTTAACTCCTATCCCATCTAAACATTTGGTCCAATAAAAGATATCATCCTAAGAAATCCTTGCCTCTCATTCTTCCTCAGGAGGCTCTCTAAATGGAACTGTTACTAATTCCTTATTAAGGTGTCTGAAAGTAGCAAACTGGACTTGGGATAAGGATTCACTTAAATGGTTTGAACAGCTTGTTCTCTTGGTCATTTTTTCAATAACTCTCAGTGACAAAATATGGCATTCTGAAGGGTAATTCAGAAAGTGGAATGTAAAATTAATAATCCATACATTACAGAGATACTCCAGAGATGAACGTGATCTATAATGCAGCTAAAAAACACCACAAACAAACATCCATTCTTAGAAATGTTCAGGCTGTATACTTGGGGATGTTTATATTTGTTTTATGGTTAATACATTAGATTTTTAGGACTAAAATAATTTTAAAAAATATAACAATTTTCACTGTTGATGCTGTTCAGTTTATTTTCTCTTTTAATCTTTGTCTTTCACTCATCTTGCACATGGCACTTAGTTCAATTGGCTTCACTTGGTCAGTTTCACTTTCTGGCTCTTGTGTCTTAGTGTTATGTTGAGAATTTCCATCACAGCAGAGGAGCTTAATTAAGAAAAGAAAACATTTTTTTTTTTTTTTTTTACTGAATTAATATTTCACAATACAATTTCATAATATGGTGTTATATTTTTCATAAGGTAAAGTAAAGATTTTGTTATAAAACAGATTGCAGCATGTGACACTGCTGCTTGAAGCAGATTCAAGATAAAAGATACGCTAAAAAATCTGTATGATCTAGATCAGGGGTGTCCAACCTTTTTGAACGTGAGGCCGGATCACAAATTTTTTATCACCCAATGGGCCAACGAGCCATATTCAAAGACCTCACAGGAAGTGGTATTACATCAGGAAGTGATGTCACGTGACCTTTGACACCAATGAAATGGGTTTGGAAATGTGGTTTAAAATCCAAAATAAAAACAATATAAAAGCAACAATGAAATAATACCAAACACTTGACTAAAATAAACACTGTCGCTTCTACTCACTTCTCAATGAATGAAAGAAGCATAATGCCTATCGACAGATCAAATGTGGCAAAGATACCAGCCAGAGTGGAAACTAATCAAAGCAACAAAATATGGGCATTTTTGAGAATAATCTTCAAGAAGATTTACTTTTAATAACTTGTTGTTAACTTTTTAAAGATGTGTTACTAAGTTGAACCCCCAATCCCCCACAAAGAGAAACAGAAGCAAACACAATCCAAACACTGGACAGTATTTTTACAAAGATTTTTACCTGCTCCAAACTTACGCTGGAGCCGAGATCATTCATGCTGTATTCTTGAGCATGTTGTTCAGTCTTAAGCATACAGAACAGTTATCCAGTGAGGTTCATAACTGGGGACATTCTGTTACAACAGGAACTATCCAGGCAAAAAAAGAGACAGTTGGCAATACAACCATTGTCAGGTCTCAAGAAAACCAGCACAGCTATAGAAGCACAGTCTCTGTAGTGTAAATTAGCCCTAGGGCAAAGAGACAGGAAAAATGAGCTCTTTATTCAGCGAGAAGCAGACAAACCATTCTATGATACCTTAGCTTTGTCGCACTATCTCTTCCCCCTTAATGCAAGTTAAATGAAACTACAGTAGAGAACATGACACAAGTTGGAACCTGGCTTTGTATTATAATTCTCCTATTCTGTACGCTGCTGTTGCAAAACAAGGAAGAAAACTACCATCTGAAGCTATGCAGATGATACATTCATATGATCCTTCTGATAAAGAGAATCTTTGGATTATTTCTTAAATGAGATCTTCTTTCTGTTATTTTAAATTAGTCCCCTGCAATAAGGAGCTGGGAAGCGTGTCCTCTTCCCTATGCTTGTCCCCCATTTCAAGGTTCCATCTAATCACTGAGGTATATAAGTGGCCCCTTTGTCAGAGTATCTGTTGTAAGGCTGAGCTGCGCACATAAGGTTATTACAGTTGTGGTTGAGGAGCGAATACATTGGCTAGGTTGTATACCCTGCTTTGTTAAGTTTAGCAGCTCATCGCAATAATGGGCACTGAATTCCTTTACCATCACAGGATTGCTCCAAAGTCCTCTGCTGACATTTTACTCAACAAGAAATAATGATTAGTATTTGGTTTTATGCTATTTTAGTCAAATGTAGGATACTGGGTTCAGTGCAGCAGGTGAAATTCTATGACCTGTGTTACACCGGACGTCAGACTGGATGAGACAGAATCTTACAAGGGTGCCACAGAACTTCACGTCGCTTCCACTTTTAATGGGGTCCTTTCGAGTTGTAAGAACAAAGCTTCTTTTGGATGCACAGGATGGATGCACAAAGCTTCTAATGGATGCACAGGAGGAGCTGGGCAAGGGCTGTGGTGCTGCAGCCCACATGTGCTGGGCTCTACATGCGCCAGAAAAAAAAAAAGGGGGCTTCCTCTGCCGGGGAGGGAGGCAAAGGCAGCACAGTCAGCCCGGGCCGGTGCTGTGTGCTCACATGGAGACCTGTGAGCTGGGCATGGGGCAGTGCCCAGGCAGCCCCTGGCTGCAACTTCTCTGCCTGCCACTGGGAAGATGAACCACACAAGTGAGCACAGAGCGGGGCAGGCGCAGGGGCTCCAGGATGATTCCTCCTTCTCCCCCACCACAGCCCCAAGGGGCAGAGCCAGGTGCAAGTGATGATTTAGCGTGGGGGAAGTTGACTGGCAAGGGTCTGGGGGGGTTTCATCCCCATTGCCATCGCCCTGCATGTGCCTACCTGGACTCCGTTCGCTGCCTGCGGTGCTGGCCGGTGCGAGCTTTGCCCAGGACTGCCCCACGCCGTGTCACTGGGGCTGCTTTGCCTTCTGCCCCGAGATGCTGCCCATGGGCGGGTCCTGTCGATGCTCATCTGTGATCCAGCCTCTTCTGGGGCTTGACAATTCAAAACTTCTTTCGCTCATGGCTCTGGCTCCCGGCATGAACAACACACTCTCCAGTCACCAATGACCTGTGCTTTTGCTGCCAGCTACTCCTCTTCCCACATGCACTAAGTCAGCAACATCAAGCTGATGCGGTGCGTGTGGGAACCTTGTCCCTTCCCCAGCACTTCAGCAGCCATTAGGAAGCACAAGACAAGACAAGAGGTGGGAACAAAAGTAAACAGTGTTTACTCATTTCCTGTCACAGCACCTCAGGCCTCAGAAAATGGCTTGGCGGGCCACGTGGCGGCCTGCAGGCTATATGTTGGACAAGCCAGATCTAGATGGTCCTCTTGTCTCGTCTGCGAGATTAAATTTTCTCTATTAGTTGTTAGTCTTTTCCATTGTTTCTTCTATATTAATCAATTGTGCCTCTTCAACAGAATTAGCAGAAGAATTCATTTTTGGGGACAGTATCAGCAATGAATTTCAATTATGTGATCCTATGGAAGGAAACTTCTTGTGCTACCAAAACAAGAGCGGGATTTGCCAAACTAGCATTTCTAATGATATTGCACAAGTTACAACAAAACTAGCAGGTCTCACAGATGCTAAGCTGAATTGACAGTCAGGAATGAATCCCTTTACCTGGAAACTGAGCAGGTATACTCTGAAGTCAATTAGAGAGGGTCAATTTATTTATTTATTTGTAAATCCACACTTCATCCATTTAAGCAGCAGGAGGAAAAAAAATTCTGCTTCTAGCAAGCCAATGAAAATAATAACTTCCTATACCCTCCAGTTCTCATTCTTCATCATCTTAATTTGAGAGAGATGGCTTTTTCCCCCATTATGTTTAAAAATGGCTAAGCTGTAAACCCATGACTATGGAAATACAGAGTTAGGGTGGTGTAAGTCTAAAATGAATTTTACTCCATCTATTGAATATACTTTCAAGGAACTTATTTTACATTGGAAGAGGAAACTAAGGACAAGGAATCTTCACTTACTAACTGGTATCATGGGTTCCCCAGGGAGCTTGTATAATCTCGGAGTACCTCTGAAGCCAACAATTCATTGCCAGGTGTAGCTTCTATAGAGGGTGAGGCCCTGGCTCCTTTAACTCTGGGCCTAGGCTTTGTATCTGGGCCTCTGTTCAGATTACTACTTTCTGCTTCAGCTGCTAGGGGTGGACTTTATCTCTGCAGGGGCATAGAATGCACCTGGAGTCATGTACAGCCAAGCAGACAGCTCTTCTTAATTTAAAATATTCGTTGGACAACAGCAGAATAGCAATCAGAATCCTCAGGGTACAAAGCCCAAGCAGGCTCTGTCCAGAAAAAGCAACCCTGGCTCTGCTCTCTCAAATATCTTGGACTTCACTCTCTCTACCTGCTCTTGTCTCATGGTGTCTCTGTATTTAAAATCTTGTTTTCATGTCCCTCCTTGGCACCAGAAATATCAGGGAGTCTCTTCAGGTGTTGAGGATGGCACCCACTTGGTGTTGTTTTATCTTCATATACAAATTGGCTCATTCCCTATTAGTAGAACACTCCTGTAGCTATTTTTCCCAAACACAGTTAATCCCTTCCTTTCCCCTTGTAGAACACAGTTATTTCCAAGATAGTGACTAAGCTAACTCTCCTGAACATTATACAGGTGAAAAGAGAGAGGCTATAGTTTTGCAACTCTTAATGTTGGAGACCAGATACTTCTTCCACTGACTCAACAACTAAAGTGCAACTGAAGCAATATAAAGGACTGTAGCAGGTTGAGGGTTAATACTTAGCTCAACCAGTCAACTTAGTCTCTCACACTATATGTTTTTTTTCCCAGGCACCCTTGCCACAAAGGAATCAACATAAACCAGTCCTCAAAACACCCCCATAAACAGAGTCCATGCAAGGCAACTTAGTCCTGAGGTCTCTCCCCAGACCACAAGAAGATCCTGTTGGCTTCATGCTGCTCCCTTAGCACCACAGCACACTCTTCCTTCTCTCTTGCATGAGTTCCCTGTCCTTGTTTTGTGGTGCAGCTGCCTTCAGCCTTGCAGCCCTTGACCTTTTGCTGGACTCTGGGAGAGTCCTTGGCTTAGTTCTGTTGCCACTAGTCAGGTACCTGGGCCCTTTCTCTCTCTCTCTCTCTTTCTCCCCCCAGTTCCTCTCCCTAGGACCTCTTAACTTCCTGGGCCAGCTTATCCAGATAACTGGCTGGCCACAGCACTCCTAGGCAGCCTGTAATCACTCCCAACAACCTGCAGAAGGGTACAGCTTGAGATGTGCAGCCTGGTGCAAGCCTGTGTCAGCCAGTCTTCTGCAAGGACTTTCTGCCATCCACCCACCTGATATTGGATTTATCAAATGGATTTGTAATAATCTTTGTTTTACATTTTCATTTCTTATTACACCGATGGTGGTGTTTTTCTTTAGATAAATTCTAGGCCAGCCAATAAAGTAAATGTGCACCTCACCTGCACCCAGCCTATTAAATAATACTTACATTCTTTTCTGAAGTGTTTTTGCTGTTACATAGGAATTATGCCTATTTTTCAAGTCATGGTGAGCCACTGCGTTGCATACATTGTGACCTCCTCTTCATTCCCACAGCTCAGCTGCAGCTTTCTTCCCATTTCCAGTGATTCCTGTTTCCTTACCATTCTTAAAAGTCTGGCAAATATCACCAAATGGGGTCGAAAAACAGTTCACCAAGAATCCCTCTGTCGGCCTCTCTCTCAGCCTGCCACATGATTAGTGTGGCTGTGCCCTCCACGAAGTGAAGCCAGACTAGTTTGCCATGTGCCTCATCTGCATATAAATTTTTTGGAGTATGAAGAACACCCAATTCCAGTCATGAGTGGGGGGGCTAATTATCACATGAATACTTTGTTGGGGGTATCTAGAGTACACACACATACTGAGTTATGGGGCCACCATGACTTGAAGTCCTGTTGACTTTGCCAGGGCCCAGACCAATGAACTATTTTGCAACTCATAAGCCTTTTGGCTCTGGACTGATATCATGCATAGTTTGTACTCTATCCAAGTAGGTGGCAAAGTACTAATAAAAAGTGTTTTTATGGCATATGTGCTAAAATTTGCAGCAGTTTCAAAAAGGGTAAAATGCATCAGTTGTGGATCAACTAAGTCTATGGGTATTATATGCAAACTACCCAACATTGTGTCAAGAATGATGGGGCGAGGAGTGGGTGGGGATGGAGCCCCGTGCCCCCCCTCCATGCAGGCCCAAGGATTAGGCCTGGGCCCAATGCAGGGGAGGACTGGGCCCGAGAGGAGCAGTGGGTCCAGGCCAACCTGGTGGTGGGTGGGTGACGAGATAAGCAAGCTTGCGGTTGATGCAGGGGAGGGGAGAGGGGGAGGAGTAAACCTGGGCCTGAGGGGAGAAGGAGGCTGGCTCCTCCCCTCAGCCTGCTGCTGCTGGGCTGGGCCTGCTGTTCTCTCCCCCACTGCCACAGTGGGCTGGCTTCTGCCCTTGCTCAGGGTCACTCCTCCTCCCCCCCCCACCACGTTGGGTCTGGACTCACTCCTCCCCTCCCCGTACTGCCACTGCTGTTGCTGCGATGCACCTGTTCCTCCCCCCCACCCACGTCAGACCTGCTCCTCCCCCCACTGCCACTGCAACAGCCTGGGTTAGTCCTGCAGGCAGTGATGACGAAAGGGGGAGGGGCAGGCCGAGCCCAGTGCCAGTGGCATCACCCCCTGCGAAGTCCTGACCCTGCTCCCCCCTTGCACTGCCACCACCACCACGATCATCTCCAAGGAGCAGGGCCCCCCCCCTGCCCTGCTGTTTTCGGGTGGCAATGATGGAGGCCAGTGGACTCATCCCCACTGCTCCATCATTGCCCCCTGAAGGAAATAGGGCAGGGGGGGTGAGGCCAGCACTGCTGGCCTCGCCCCCCCCATTCTTTCTGCTCTGTTGCTGCCACCTCCGGGAGCAGGGTGGAGGGGGGCTTGCCCCCCTGCTCCATCCCCTGTGCCCCCACCATCATTGTGGCACACCACCGCACCACCACCTCCTGTCTGAACACTTATTCACACTCTGATTGTCTGTTTCAGTCAGCCAATAAGAGCACAAATAAAGTGTTATGGACAGGCAGACAGACAGATTAAGGCTTTTATAATTTTACAATTCTTACTGCTATGTTTAGTTTAAGGTCAATTATTTCAAATTTGCTCTCACTTCCATGTGGTCAAGTGGGGTCTGACAGTAAGGAGGGAGGAGGGACTGCAGGGAGAAGAAGTTGTGGGGGCGGGGCAGAGGGCAAAGGAGCTACCTGACACCTGTAGCAGTGGAAGGTTGACAGATTCAAGACAAGCCTCCAATAATTGCATTCTGTACCTGTAAAATTATATTAAATTAATAATTTTTCCATATATATAATTTTAGTATGGGGGTGTTCTCTTATAATCAGGATCATCTGATATTTGAGTAAATATGGTACTTTCATAATTGTGCGTATGACATGGAGGCTTTGGCATAGCTATCCAAATAATGTGTTGCTTTGCTCTTAGTCAACTCATCTGCAAATAACAATAGGTCAAAGTGTATCAAGGATGCACAAATTCCAGACACATTTGCATGATCTATGAATTTCTGCCTAGATAAAATAGTTTTCTGTCTTGAAGCTGCTTCCACCAATTGTAATATACCTTCATTAAACCAAAGCATTCACTAGGACATTGCAGAGTATATCAGCATGTACATGCAGGAATTAATTTTCTTTTAGCCCCTTCTATAACCCTGATCAGGCAAAACAACAAAATATAAAAAATAACTCACTACTAAGATAAAGGAATAGCACCACCTGGTGGGAGGATGTGATGCCTATATGACTCATTACAATACATTTTCAAATTAAATGAACAGAAAAAACCCACCACTAGTGTTAAGCAGATAATTTATTTAGCTCTTTTCACAAGAGGGAAAATCCAAAATGAGGGACAAAAGAGAGGAAAACTTTTCAGTGCCCCATTTAATCCCACCTATATCCTTCTGCTTACTTTCCAAACTGAGCTTTACAGCTTTACAGCAGAAAGGAGGAAGTCAAGTGCAAGATTCAGTTTCATTGAGCTGGAAAGAAAAAGAGGAAATGGTTCATAAATAAAGAAAAAGAATGACATGCATGTTAAAATTATATGAAGATATTTTCCTGGGCATAACTATATTTTTGGTTTTCTGAAAGGTTGGTAATATTTTAATGGTCTACATGAAGGTTCTGGAGCTAGGATCATGAGAGAATTCTTATTACTTTAAAAAAAATAACTACAATGATAATAACAATAATAATGCATTTAATTGCAAATCATTGCAGAAGAGGACAGGAAAAGCTTGATGTTCCTGCAGCTAAATGATTTACATTGTCTTCAGATATTGTAGTAAGGAGGAATTAGTAACTATGATCAATCACACAATTATAGGCAATCTCCTTTCCTCTGTATCATTTAAAGTAGTGCGGTAGTAGGCAGTCTCTAGGAACAAGGTTGGTACTGTACCTTAGATTTTAAGTCATTTTGTGAGCTGGTCAAGAAGCAGAAAATATCTGTGCATTTCCAGGTGAATGATCTCCCAGGCACACAGGCTGTATTGCTTCTCTTCCAAGAAATTTCATATTCCCTGGAAATAACTTTTGAGTTTCAGCCTGGTAAGCAGCACATCCTTACTTCCCATCTCCGTTCCAATCTTCTCCATCTGCCAACCCGAACAGGCCTCCAACCTCTTAATTTGCCAGTGAAGTCCATTTTGGAACATGACAATGGAGGTCTCATCCCAGGCAGTCTGCATGAGGTTTTTGCTAAAGACTGTGAAGACCCCCTGGAGAATCTCCTGGATGGCCATCTTTGCATTCTCTTTCAAGGTTGAATGAAGTATGAGAACATCTTGGGTGGGCTTGAAATCAATCTTCTTATTGGATCATTGGGAGGGGAACTTCCCCACCATTTTGTCCAGGAGCTCCAAGCTTTGCTCAACTTTTTCTGCTGGAAATTAAGCAAGTCATAGTGCAGTGCTGAGAAAAGAGCAGCACAAGGCAAATGTGCAGCAAATGCATGGTAGACGTGGTGATGGGGATCATTCCTTCTGCTTCCTTGTCTTTGTGTGGTGCTTGTAAAGCTGAAGTCTGTTCCAGGTCTTTGGTAGACAGCTGTCTTCCACCCATATCTCTGCCTTTAAATAATTTGTAGAAGAATCTTTCCTTCATCATTATCTATATTTGAAGATTTTCCTTCTTTGATTAGTTTGTTGTTTTCTACTTAATTTACTGTTTTTTATTTGCAGTAGCACATTTCCTCTTTTTGTGATTTAATGAAAATGAATAAAATATTAGTAGAAAACCTTTTCTGGACCTTATATGTTAACTTTCATGGAATCTTTTGCCGGATACGGAAGTTCATGGACAAACAGAACAAGGCAGCTGTTCTTGGTGGTGTCAGATGACAGAACAAAATGCTTCAGAGTTCCAGGTCTCAAGTTCCAGCAAGTGAACTTTAGGTTGGATATTAGGAAAAAATTTTCTCATTAGGAGGGCAGTGAAGCAGTGGAATAGATTACCTAGAGACGTGGTAGAATTTCCATCCTTGGAAGTTTTTAAGGCCTGGCTCAATGAAGCCCTGTCTGGAATGATCTAGTTGGGGATGGCCCTACTTTGAGAAGGGGGTTGGACTAACTCACCTGAGGACCCTTCCAACTTTAATCTTCTATGATTCTATGTCAAAACATGCCATCTATGTAAAGAAAAACATACCCGGTAAATTGTTAAGCTGCTGTTCTTCATTGCATTTCTTTGTCACAGCTTAGGAGGGTGACACCATCTGGTACATGGGGTCATGTTTTCGTGCTGGGGGGCTCCCTAAGGGTCTAGACATTTGGTGGTGAGGGAGGGATCACAGGATTAATTGCCTTGGTTCCCAGGGCATTTGTATACATGCTAGTACCGCAGCACCAGTTGTATAAACGGTGAAATGTGCATTAGTGCTGTCTGAGAAAATGGCGGTGGTGCGCTTTTAAACTAAAACACATCAAAGGTTTTGAACAAACCGTTGATGTCTTTTAGTTCAAAAGCACACCATCACCATTTTCTCAGCACTGATGTGCACTTTGCTGTTTATAAAAATGCATGGCAGTACTGGGTGCATCAGCTCGCATGCAGAGCAGACTAAATTAATTGAGTCTGCTCTGATGCATTGGATCTCCAGTGTGTTAGAGCAGACAAATGTATGTGTATAAATGCCCCCAGAAACTTGGAAATTAATCCTGCCACTGTTTCTCCACCACCAAATTTCCAGGCCCATTGGGATTCATATTCCTGGCATAAAATGTGCCCCCGCAATTTCTACCAGCTGATTTTGGGAGGAAGGTATGGGTTACATGTGAGAAATTGAAGTAATCCAAAAAAGAAACTTCACTGAGATTTAGAAAACAAAATAACATGAGGAAAAAATGAATACCTTCCTGTTACTGTTAATTTGCCTTTGCACTTTGCTTTTAACAAACCCAACAGTTTTGCTTCAATGACACATCAAGGTATTGATGAAGAAAAGAGTCATTTAGTGTATGTCATACGCAGTAGATTTGCAATTGTGCCATGGCCCATATACTTAATTCTTCTATAATCGCCAATAGATATTTGATGTATTTCACATAACTTAGGCAAATCACACAGGGACACTTGTACAGAAAGTGAAATGAGTGAAAAAATATGAATACTAACAACAAAGAGCACAGTTGCACAATACATGCCACAGGAAGAGATAAATAACTTCTTTTACTTAATCTGAATATGAAGAACCCCTAGGTATCACAGTTATATATTTCTCCATGAAAGATACTTATGAAAGTCTCAAATTCTGTCTCTCATGTTCCTGGTGGGGACAAAGCCCCTTGTATGGAAATATCTTCTTTCTCAAGGGAGCTGGGCATGCAGTTAGCTGAGGTGGATGGAGTCCCTACCTCAGGCCACTGCTTTTTTCTCAGGAACCTGTGGCTCCTTCTTCATGGTGCTGTGATTTATATTGGGGTCTGGATTGATCAGGTCTGTGTTGAGGAGCAGCAATTCTATTTCATGGAGTTGACTGTTTTCTGGATTGTTCCCCATGATTTTATCTTCCATAAGAAGGTCGGGAGTGAGCAGGTTTTGCTTGGGTCTGACCCATGACTGAGTTTGAAGAGTTGCATTTCTCTGCCAGTTGCTCAACACTCACTTAAAGAGGGTCACTGAGGAAAGTGCTATTCTATGCTGTTTCGAAATGTGTTTTTGTTGGAATAATGCTATTAGGGACTGGAAGACAGCTTTAATGGGACTCCAGATCTGTGGGTGAAGACCCATGTGTGGAGAGACCCTGAACATTATTTAGGAACCACTGAATATGCTGACTGTAGATTTGAAAGTATGAAAGTTTCCTTGAGGAAAGGTAGGGTTAAATCTACCTATAAATCTGCCTATTCTACCTCTCAGAAGCCCATGAAGGGTGTGGGAGAGCTTAAGCACATATGTGCCAGCATTAGAGTTCTCTGCAATTTTATTCTTTTGTGGTGGGTTTACCTAGAGAAATGGCTAAATTCATGTTGTGGTAGTGTTGGAGTGATGTTGTAGCCATGACAGTCCAGGAATTATGTGAGAGACCAGGATCTTTGTGGGTAATATCTTTTATTCAACTACTTGTTTGGTTAACAACATTTCTGAAGTTCTGCATAGGTGTGTTGCATATACAGTGTTGTGTGTGTTAGCTAGAGGGTTATTGTATCAACCATGCAGTTGGTCCCACAAAAAGTATTGTCCACAAAGATTCTTGCCTCTTGCATGAATTCACGTTGATATCATATGATGGATTCTTAAATGCTTTTCTATTCAGCACAGCTTTTAAAATGGCAGGCCTACTGTCACTAGGTTTCCATCTGCATTATCCAGGAAATTAGATAGATTTTTTTCAGAAAGATTTGGTGTTGCTGCCAGGTATGTAGTCACAGTTAAGAAGGACCTATGCCTTTGATATGGCAAACTGATGTATGTACTCTTTGCACAATGTGTGTGGCCTATTCTTGTCCTTGTTGTTCATGTGTAAATTCGCTTGTATTACCTGCAGGTATCATCTGCACCCAAGAATAGATGAAGTACATGCTTAAATGGAACGTACACCACAGTGTAAACATAGTTTCTGGCACTTATGCATGGTTTCCGACATTCTCCTGCTCTCAGGGTCTTCTGGAAGTACAGTGGTGGTGCTGCTGGTGGCAGAGAGCTCTCCCATGATTTATCTTTATAGACTAATGGTTAGGGCACTTATTCAGGCAACAAGAGGCCCAGGTTTTAGACCCCTTCCCTATAACCCCACAAAAGTTTGAACTGTGTCTCCTACTACCCAGCAAGGTCACAGGCCCCTTCTTTTGAAGTCAACTGTGAAAGTTAAGCTACGGCCGCAAAATAAATCACAACCTCTTGTTCTAATATGAACTGGTTAATTTCCTTTATTTCTCGCCCACCACAACTTTGATGGAATAAGGTAGGGAAATAAACACAGTCCACAGAGATGAAGATATCATGTCTGTGGTTCAGCAAAAATCACTCTTCTGCACAGTTGTTACGTCTCAGACAACTAACATCTTAGATATATTTAGTTGCCTCATTCTTTGGGAGCTCTCAATTTCTTGGTTGCTTGCCCCTTTCTGATCCACACAGGTCCCAAGCAAATGGCAATCCTATGCCACCTTGTATTTTCTACTGATATCAAAATGTGGGGATCTCTTCTCTTTGTTAATCTTCATCCGCTCTTGTTTCTTTCCCTTTTTTACGTCCCTGGCATGGTACCAGACATCCTCAGGAATCAGATTCACCAACTCAGAGGTCTCCGTCATCACCTCACTTCAGCTTCCCAGGTAAGTCTCTCGCCAGGACTCTTCTTCTGTTCCCTTCTCTCTGCTGTCTGTAGTCTCTCCATATTTCTTCTGGGCTTCTTTCTTCTCTTTTCAGTAACTAATTCCGGGCTCCATTTCCCTTTAAATCCTTCCGGCCATCTCCTGTCTCTCACACAGCTGACAGTCTGTCCTCACTCCCTCCGCACATGCTCTTTGTTTTTGTTTTCATCCAGGTCCCTCTCCCCTCCATCACAGTATCCCCATCCCTTTCTCTCCTTGGACTCATTGCTAAGGTAAGTTCTCTGTTTCCCTTCACTCCCTCAGAGTTCTGTGACAGGGCAGACTTTTTGCCTTGTCACACTGACCCACCACAACTTGCATTGAGTATCCATTGGATAAACACCACTAGGGAAGTTTCTGCCATACTGGGAGAAAGGGGCCCCTTCCAGCCAGAACTCAAACTACCTCGCTCAGCCATACTCCCTCTCACTCTTGTTCTCTTCCTTCTGGCTTCATGTATCTTCTTCTTTTGGCTCCCCAGTAGTTTAGCTTCCAGAGAATAGGTGGAGAGAAGTCTAGAGTAAAGAGGCTATGCACATACAGATCATGTTTGTGTGGGGATCCGAAAGCAATGCTGATGGGGAGAGATGTGTGTATCTGATATGGGGTGGGGACATACAAGTTTGAGTGATGCTAATATGGTGAATGGCAGCCAGACTGGTGGTGCTGGTGGGAGAGGGGGACGTGCAGTCTTGACTGGGGAACCTGATATTTCTAAGGAAGATGGGACCAGGCAATAATATTGGCAATTGAGTATTGAGGGAGGTTCATCCTAACTTGATTCCTATGGCAAGTTGGATGATGGCATCTGCAGGCTGGATTTATAGGGCTGCATTAAACTGTGAGAAAAATTCTAACAGGCAGCCTGTGCAGGGCACTCAACACTTCCCTGATTGGCTCTTACTGTTTTTCCTATGTCTTTGTCTCACTAGGGCACACTCAATTTGGTTTGAATTATGCAAACTCTTATAGTTCACAAAGACTTCCTCTTTTTTCCTAAATGGTGTGTTTGTAATGAACAGATCCTTCCTTTCTCCCATCTTTTAACATCCTTTCTCCTTCTTCATTTTTCTCACAATGCCCAGCGCCCATCAAAAAATCTCTAACTTGTTTTACAAACATGTTCCTTTAAGTCTGTTCCTATGGTGATAGCACGTATCCTGAGCAGGGGGGAAATCAAATCCTCCAGTGACTGCAGAATCATTGCATAATAGCATTTGCCATTGTGAGTTTTGCTGCCATCAACTGCACTAATATTTGCTTACTGTTTCTTCTAATGTATCACTTAGAATGCTCCCCTCCATTTCTCTTTGTGATATCTTTTTAAGTGGCCCCAGATTTCTGCTGAATGCACACAACTTGTACTTTTTGTCTTCCTAGAGCATTCCTCAAGTCCCATCCTCTTCCTAGGAGAGTTGCAACATAGAGTATTTGGCCCTTTGCTTTCCTCTTCATCTTGAGCTGCTTGTTGATTGAGCTGCAACTATGTACTTCGTAGTCCCCATTGTCCATTTTCACAGCTGTCAGGATCCTGCTGCCGATTGTCCCTGAGGAACACTCTAGGCTTGTTTTCTTCATTTGAACTGAGGTTCTTTCATAAAGCTGGATCACTTTTCAGAGCTGGGTGCCCTTCCTGATGCCAACTTTTGTTATCAGAAGTGGATCTCACCTATTTTTACCCAATGCCAACTCAAAGGCAGCGAGGATTAGCTGCACTGCCTATATTGGTGAGCTATTTTCAGGGTTTGTATTCAGCCTGTTTATTCTATGTGAGGCTCAAGTTTGTACTGCAGTTTTGAGCCTGAAAAACTGATGGCAGGGATTTCAGGTAGTATTGAACCTGAAAAACTGATGGCAGCGATTCACAGGCAGTCCCATGCTTTCACTCCATTCATCCCTTCATTCTGGAGGGGTAAGGATGGCTTTAGAAGTGGGATCTATTAGGTTTTTACCTTATTAAACATGTTATATAAATCAAGTAGCCTCTTTGCATAACACCATTTTATTTGTAAATAATATAAATACCTCTTAAAAATAAAATCAATACATAAATATTTTGATGAATAAACACAGAAATAAATACAAGCTGGCATCACAAAAATACTTTTACAAATCCCTTAAAAAGATGTGAAAACATGTCTGCAGTGCAATAGCAGAGTAAACTGTTGTACCACTGAGCATAATTAAGATTCAATAATAATGACTGGGCAGTACACATTGAGGGCTACAAATTGCATAGAAAAAACAGAGTAGGGAGGAAAGGGGGTGGGGTTGTTTTCTATGTAAAGGAGCATTATACATCTACCCTAATCAAAATGGGATCAGAGGAGGAGAAAGTTGAGGAATTGTGGGTTAGGATACATGGAGGTTGAGCAGAAAGAGACTTGGTGGTGGGGTTCTGCTACAGACCACTACACCAAGAGGAAAAGCTAGACTTGGAATTCTTGAGGCAGCTCTCAGAGGCCATACAGTCTAGGGATGTGGTTGTCTTGGGGGACCTAAACTACCCTGACATCTGCTGGGAGGAGCAGTCAGCCAAATCCAACTGTTCACATAGGTTCTTAACCTGCATGCAGGACCTTCACCTAACACAGGAGGTATACGGTCCCACTAGGGGGAATGCCTCACTGGACTTGGTGTTAGCTATGGGGGAGGACCTGGTAGGGGAGCTGCAGATTCGTGGTCACCTTGGGGACAGTGACCACCAATCAATCAAATTCACCATACAGCATAGATAACTAGTAGGGTGGAAGTGCTTGACTTTAGGAAGGCTAACTTCAATGTGCTTAGGAGTCTAGTCAATGATGCACTGCAGGAGAAGAGTATTGGTGAGATGGGAGTCCAGGAAGGGTGGTCGTTCCTAAAGGAAGTGATCCTTTGGGCACCGAGGGAGACTATCCCAATATGAGGAAGGGGGGGAAAGGAGCCAAAAAACTTCCTTGGCTAAACAGGGAGATCCAGGGGAGCCTAAGGGCAAAAAAGAAGAAAAGCCAAAGGAACTACAGAGCTGAGGCTGGCAACACAAATTAAAGACAACAAAAAGTCTTATTTTAGGTATGCAGGGAGTAAAAGGAAGGTGCAGGGCAGCATAGGACCCTTACTGAACAAGGAGGAGCAATTAGTGACAGAGAGGGGGGCAAGCCTGAGGTATTCAATGAGTTTTTTGCCTCAGTGTTCCTGAACAGGGCTTGAGATAAGTCTCCTAATGGGTTCTTAGATGATGAGCATCAGGGAGACACCAGCCTACCAACTGTCGACACTGACTTGGTGCAGAGTCACTTAGATGGACTGGATGTGTTCAGGTCAGCAGGCCCGGATGAGCTGCATCTGAAAGTACTGAAGGAATTAGCCGGTGTCATAGCAGAACCACTGGCATGGCTGTTTGAGCACTCGTGGTGCTCAGGTCAGGTCCCAGAGGACCGGAAAAGGTGGCCCCTATTTTCAAGAAGGGGAGGAAGGAGGATCCAAGTAATTATAGGCCAGTCAGTCCAAGTAATTATAGGCCAGGATATTTCCATGGCTAGCTGCTAAAACAGATGCGCTGAAAAAGACTATATGCCTTTACTTCCATTTTTTGTTACTTTGGCCTTAATTATTTATATTTTTAATTGGTTTTGTGCGGGCTGGGAGCGGTCTGAGGCCCTTGGAAGCGCGCGGCGGGCTGTGGCCAGCAGCCCTGGCACGCGGGTCGGGGAATGCAGGCCGGCGGACTAGAATTAGGCACGGACGCGTAGCGGTTGATTAAAGATTATTTTACTTACACCGTAGATGTAGTGCAGGCAGGAAAAACTTGCTTGCGTTGCAGTTACAGACAGACACATGGAGTTTGCTAGGCTCCACAACACGAACTCGAACAAGACCCGCAGAAAACTCGAGCCTCTTGAAATAACTCGGACAGAGCTCTGGATACACACACACACGAAGCTTGCTAGGCTCCGTGGAACAAGCGCGCAGGGAAGGGGTTCGTCGAGGGATCGCGCTCGGCGACGGGGAGAGGCCAGAGGTTGATCAGACCCCTATAGCCTTCTTAAGGCACACGCTGGGTCCGTTAGGCTCCACAGCGCTTAGAGTCCTTCACGAGACGTGAAGTCCTCCTCCTCCACGAGATGGTTGTGGAGTCCTCCAACCTGGGCGGAAACCGCTCAAGCCTCTTATACGGCTAGCAAGCCAATCACTAGCCGCCATGTGGGAATAATTTAGAAACAGCCAATAGTGGGGAACAAATTTGCATGCGAATGGCGGGAACTCCTTTGCACCGGGGTTTTCTCTTTGCAACTGAGAAATGCACCCTGCAAAGAAAGCTCCTCGTGGCGGGAAATAATTTAGCAGTGCCGAAGCAGACACACACAAAATCACACCCTTGGGTTGTGACAGGTTTCTCTCTTATAATTATTCTTATCTAAAACATTACTCTGCCAGAAAATACACACTCATAATTCCTATGTAAGCTAACAGAAGAGGAGGGTGCATTGCAGTTTTAAGTGGAAGCTTTGTGGATACTGCGCATTAGATGTACAATTCTTTTGCTCCATCTAGCAATTTAGGCCCAATATTTCATTTATGGTCACTGCAAGTAGGCAAAGGCTACTGGAAATGCTGTAATGCAGGGATGTCAAATATATAGCCTATGGGCTGTCTTCATCCCTCACAACTGCTGCTTCTGGCCCGCCAGGCTACAGGTGTGCCAGGGAATTTGGGGGCATGGTGACTGGCAGGTGGGGCCTGCCAGAATCTGGGATCGCATGGCCCTGGTTAATATGGCTATCAATGGCAAGTGAACAAGCAAGGGCTGTTTGGATACAGTGATCGCATTCAAATGAGCGTGCTGTGTAGTATGTGGCACCACAAGCACGTCTGCAGTGCCACAGTCAGGTGTTCTCCTGCTTGGTCCATAGCTGCTTGCCTCACTGCCTCTGCCACTGTCGCTGTTCCCACTTTCACCATCACCACTGTCACAGCTGCAGCTTCCACTAGTTCTGTGGATCAAGTTCACAAGGAGCCCTGTGGTCTGGATTCAACCTAGGGAATGGGGGGATTTTGATACTTTTGTGTTAATGTTTTGTTGTTTGTTTTTTCATTAAATGATCAAGGAACTAATTTTCTTTCCTTGCATTAAAAACCACTCTATTGAAGTGTGGGAAACTCCAATATCACAGCCTAATGTTGGATTATGAAAAGCACAAAGTCAAATGAACCACAGAAAAGCACTGAACAGACTGAGTTTCCACACCCGCAGGCCAGCAAGAAAGCAAACCAAAAATGTCTAAAGGAAATCTGATTTTAAACATTGCTTAGCTTTCATGATCTTAAGTGTTATACTAACAAAGCAAAATGAGATGTTTAAATCCCCTGTATAATTTCTATTTTCACAACATCTTTGGTAATGTGCTGTGAACCTTGTTTCTTTATGCAGGTATATGTAGCTCATTGTTTGCAAACAGCAACACCTTTAAGAACTACGCTTCTTGTCATTACATCAGTGGTTCTCCATGGCCTGAGAGAGATGCTTACACTATCACATGCTCCAGTGTTCACCTCTCCAGTGTTCCAGCTGATCAGCTATATGGACTAAGGACAGATATTCCAAAAGCCTGAGCCTGAATTGATTCAATCTTTGAAGGTTAGTCTAACCTAGCTAGGTTAAACCAGTTTGTAACTACACAAACATCCCCTCTGGACTGAAAAAAATGCAGGCACATGCCTGAAGTGGCTCAGGCTAGAAGCCAGGGGCGGGTGAGGGGTGCCACAGCAGCCCTCCCTTCCCTTACATAGTGCTGAGCTGACAGGATGTGGCCAGGCCCCAGCGGGATGGGGAGGGGTTTCTTCTCCCCACTTCTGGCAGCTCAGCAGGGAATTGATAACTGTGTTTATCACCCCATTCAGAAAAAAAACAGAGGGACATTACCAGCTACCTGATGATTTTGCCTTTCTCCTGTCTGCCACAGCATGGACTGTAGCCAGCGTGTGGTCTGCTAGCTAATGCTGTGTGTTTGTGTAAGCCAGAGGGGACGGGAGAATCCCTACATAGATTCATAGATTGTAAGGCCAGAAGGGACCTCAGAAGATCATCAGATCCAGCCCCCCCACACCAAGCAAAAAAGATAACTGGGGGTCGCATGACCCCAGCAAGGTGACTGTCTAGTCTCTTCTTGAGCTTCATCTGAGACTACTGAAAGAATTGCCCGGTGTCATATCAGAACCACTGGCATGGCTGTTTGAACACTTGTGGCACTCAGGTCAGGTCCCGGAGGACCGAAAAAGGGCCAATGTGTTCCCTATTTTCAAGAAGGGGAGGAAGGAGGATCTAAGTAATTATAGGCCAGTCAGTCTTACCTCCATCCTTGGAAAGGTCTTTAAAAAGATTATGAAGGATTATATTTGTGGGAGTCCAGCCCACAGTGCTGCTCCAGGGCCTCCAGCTGGGCCCAGTGTGCCCACCCTGCCTGGTCCTGTGCCTCCTCCCGGGCAGTCTCCTGGGCAGTGTCTTCATCCTGCCAGGCAAGGTCCCATGCCTGCTGCTGTGCCTGCTCCTGTGCCGCCCATTTCTCAACCGTGGCCACCAGCTGCTGGAGCAGGAGGGTCCAGTCTATGGTGCACTGCTGGCGCAGCTGGCGCATCCGGGCAGCTCCAGCAGTAGGTGGCAGCAAGCTGATGCAGCACTCCCGCAGGGCCCTGCAGCCTCTCCCCCATATACAGATGTTGGCCCTGCAGCGGCAAGAACCTTTTGTGCAAATTTGCAACGTTGCAGAAATAAAATGCTCTGCAGCAGGGGCCCTGTGCTGCCCAGCCTCAGATCGGAGGTCGGCTGTGCGTGGGTCGCCAGGGGCCATGGTAAGCCGTCCAGGCAAGGTTGGGCCCAGGTGGCCATAGGCTGAGCCCCCTGGTGCTGCTGGCTCCCTTAGGGCTGGTGGCCTACTGGATGCTGGCTGTAGGCAGCCTACCTCTCCTGCCCCCTTCCCAGGATGGGCCAAGCTGGGATGCTGGCAGCACCTGCTGCTGCAGCTCCAGACCCCGCCTCCCCCTTCCCCAAAGGCCAAGAACCACATAGGCACTGGGGAGAGAGGTTTCTCCCCATTTTGTCCAAGAAGTCTAAGCCATCTTTGTTCACTTTGTTCTGGTAAAAGCCAAGGCTGTTGCAGCCCAGAGAGGTGTTTGTGGAGAGAAGCAGCACAAGGCAGAATTGCACTAAACACATGGTGATCATGATGATGCTGATGATGTGTTAGATTCCCTGCCTTTGAGTAGCACTTCACAGACTGGTGTTTGTCAAAGGTGTTTGATAGTCTCTTGTGTTTTGGATGCTCCATGTCTGGGAGTTTAAATATTCTCTACCAGTTTTCTTTCATTACTTTTTACCTTTCAAGATTTCCCTTTCTTTGGGATTCCCCCCCCCCCCACACACACACACACACTTTTCAGTTGATCTCTTTCTTTAATGTAAACCATCAGATAATCCAAAGGCTGAAATCAGACTTGGCTCTCTTGACTATTTAAGAAATGCAAGTGTTTCCTTTTATTTTATTCCAGATTAGAAAAATGAGAATGAAAAAATAAAAGGGATGATGGTTAGCAAAGCCCTCCATGTACTGTGTATCATGTCAGGGGATTCAAAGAAATAGAGAAAGTGTACAGGGAATCTGGACCCTTTCCTCAAGAACTTACTACCAGCTCTAAGGAGGGAGGGGGTAAAAAAAAGAAGTATTTTGTGTCTGCTTATTAGGGATTCCTGCGTAACTCCTTTAAATCTGAACAACACAGAATCTAACAAGAAGGGCAGTTCTTAGACCAGGTGGTGCTGCTTGCAAAAAGTATACTAGTGAAGTTAACAAATTTCACAGCATGTATCCAAGGGTGCTGTGAAAGTAGAAATTCTACTGGAGACTGAAACAACCCCATTTGCTATGTGACTAGTAACATTCAAGATTAGAATAACTAAGATCTGATTTTCCTTTGACCATGTTAGTATTTTTCTTTTCCAGTCTGCATCTTGCTGGGTGTTGAATGTGGAAAAGTGATCTGTTCAGTCCGTATCCAATTTCACTTTCATAGTACAGCAGTAAGCTGTGATATTGGAATTGCCTTCACGCCTTTTCATCCACAAAAGAAAAATTACTTTCATGATTATTTAGAAAAAAGTCTAGGAACGAAACATTAGGGCATTTCCAGTCACCCTCCTTCATGTGCTGTGAGCATAATCTGAAAATTGTACCTAAACTGCTTAACATAAAGAAAGCAGTTTATGGCATGTCTCATATACATTATCCAGGACCCCTTTTAGGTGCATGCAATCCACCACACTCTCTTAGCTCACAGGGGAATTCTGATTGTGTATTTTTAGCAGACTGGTGCTGTAGGTTAGAATCAATACAAGAGTGGAACAAGTTAAAAATATAATTACTAAACAAATACTGATGAAATATGTGGAAGTAAAGATGCATCGTGTTTATCAGCATATCTGTCTTAGCAGTACGGCACAGGAATGTTGCGTTTCCTGGGAACAATTCTATAGAGCTAGAGCTTGGTGAATGTTATCTTAAAATGGACTAAATGTGGTTAAATGTAATTGAAAACCAAACTGAAACTTTGGGGTTTTATTTATTGTTGTGTTTCCCTTTACTGACACCTAACTATGTTTACTTGTGTTACTAAATTTACAAAGAATCCACAAGCAAACATAGATACTATTAATTTGTTTATTTGGAAACAATTGATAAATTATTTATATCAATAGTTTCTATATTTGTTTTTGATACATTTCTGCCTTGAATATTTACCTCTTGTCCTGAACAGCAAGCCTTCTACTGCTATTGCCTCCCTTCCTGATGGTTGACTTCCAAGTCACAAACAGCTTTCAAAGTGGCTTTTCTGGAAGGAATGTTTTTGTAATATAACAGTTGCACTGCATTTGCAAGACTTTCTCTTTCTGCAGATGTTTACAAGTGGCGGCAGTGTATTTCTACAAATATTTGTGAAATGCTACAGTCAGACCCAAGGTACTTCATCTTTGGGGGACAGAGAGCAAGAGAGAGAGAGCTTCATGATGGAAAGGAGGGAGATTGCCTGTAACATGTTCCTACAAAATGTGTAATTCTTGATCTCTCCACTCCCTCTCCTGGATAGGCAATGTCTTGTGCTTTCCAGTCTTCAGGAACACTTCTAGGTTCTGGGTTTCCTCTGCTCTTTGTCTATTTTCCTATGTTTTATGGCAGAGATTGAGAGAGCAATGTCTGAGTGCAAGCGTGCAATAATTTCAATTGATCAGAAATGATTGAAGCTGGGAGCATACTTCTGTACCTCAGCAAAGGAGCAGGAATCAGCAGAATTCCATGGAAGTTCTGTTTGTTTTTTTTAATTCTCACAATCTGTGCTGTTTTTTGGAGGGTTGCATGCAAAATTGGCCTGCATAAGTGGAGGTTAAGGGTGTGTGGGAGCGCATCTCCCACTGTCCCGAAGAGCACGGGATGGGGAATGAAGGGGGAAGCAGCACCGGACTCTGAGAGTAGGGCAGAGGGCCTGGGAAGGGCCGATAGAGCTGCCTACCTGGGGGTCAGAGTTCCAGCAGCATTGGGGGAGCAACGGCCAGATCCTGAACAGCCTCAGACACGCTTTAAGAGCATGTGCTGCGTGCAGGTGGGTTGCTTCCGGTATAACCAGAAGCACCGAGCTGGCTCCAGCAGAAAGCCAGCAGCCAGCTGACAGCCAGCACACCAGGGAAGACCGGCACTGGGAAGAGAGCTGGCACAACAGGGAGAGCAGGCACTCTGGGAAGAACCTGCATGCCAGGGAACACCAGCACTTGGAGCAGAGCAGGCAAAACGAGGAGAGCAGGCACACCGGGAAAAACTTGCATGTTGGGGAGAGTCAACAGCAGACTGAGAGCCAGTGAATTGAAGGTAGCTGGCTGGGAGGAAAAGGTTGGCTAAATGTAGGAAGCCAGCCCGAGGTGCATGCCAGAGTATTATTTGCCCTACTGGCTACAGCATCTCACTGCTGGCTCATATATGTACTGTGGTCTATTATTACCCCAGGTCCCTTTCATTCGTGGTGCTAGTCAGCTTGGTACCACTAAGCCTGTAGGTGTGTTGGGGTTTGCTCATCCCAAGGTGGAGCACTTTGCATTTCTCGACATTTAACTTCATCAGATTCTGATCTGCCCAACTTGCTAGCCTGTCTAGGTCCGCCTGCATCTGTAGCCTATCTTCAACCGTGACCACACTTCCCCATAATGTGGTGTTGCCTGCGAACTTGGCCAGTGAGATCTTCACCCCCACATCCAAATCTTTAATAAAGATGTTGAAAAGTACTGGACCAAGCACCAACCCCTGCAGGACACCGCTGCCCGCTCCTCACCAGGATGACACAGATCCATTCACTATGACTCTCTGGGTCCTATCCTGCAGCCAGTTTCTCACCTACCTGACTGTCTCAGTCTGAGTTAAGCCCACAATCCTCCAATTTTCTTGTGAGGACATTGCGGGATACTAGATCAAAGGCCTTTTGGAAGTCAAGGTATACAATGTCAACCTGCTCTCTTGTGTCCAGGTGGTGAGTTACCCGGTCATAGGAGATGGGGTTGCTAAGGCAAGACCTGCCTGGCACAAAACCACGCTGGCTGTCATTCAGAATCTCATATTCTGCAAGCTTATTGCAGATAGACTCCTCGATGAACTTTTCTAGGATTTTCCCTAGGATGGAAGTTAGGCTAATTGGCCTATAGTTACCTGGGTCCTCCCTCCTGCCTTCTTGTGGATGGGCACAACATTGGCCCTCTTCCAGTCCTCAAGGACTTCTCCAGAGTGCCACGAGTTGTGGAAGAGTTTTGCCAGGGGTTCCGCAATGACTTCGGCTAGCTCTTTCAGCACTCTTGCATGAAGATCATCCAGTCCCGCTGACTTGTATATGTCTAATTTTTTTTAATTGGTCATACACCAATACTACGGCAATAGTAGGAAGGTGACTATTCCTACCGTGCTCACCCTGTACTCTACCTGGCATTGTTTTCCCCTTGGTCCGGTGAAAGACTGAGGCAAATAGTCATTCAGGGGGGAGCAGAAGCCAGGCAGATGCCTGCAGTCTTTGCCAGAGCTGGAGCCAGGGAGCTGAGGGGAGGGGCCAGCCTTGCTGTGGAGCAGAGAGCCCTGCCCAGCCCAGAGAGCATGCCGGGATGCTGGGGAATCTGATTTAAATTAAACCAGCAAGGGGTCTGGGACAGACATTGCATAAACCGGTTTCACCCAAATCTGTTAAGTCTAATACTACATTCAACCAGGTTGATCTCAAACCAGTTTCAGCCATTTTCAAATTGGTTTGTGTGCACTGAACATCCGTTCTGTTACAGGTTTAAACCAGCTCCTGATTACTTAAACCAGTTTGTGTGTAATGTCCGTCCCTTTCCCATGCAGCTGTGGCTGGGGTCTCCATGGAGACCGGCCTCAGTCATGCACAGGGATGGCTCAGAAATGGACTTGACTACTGACTGGATCCAGCCCATGGGCCAGACTTTGCCCATCCCTATGCTAACACCTTTTACGTGTTCCAACCGATCAGTACATGATGCCCATCTCTCCATTCTCCCCCACCCACCCCCAAGCAGGTTCATGAGGAAAGGTCCAGTTTCCCAGTGCCCTTGTTTTGTCTTCTTGTATTCCCTATATAAATGCATTTTGGTTTCTTAGACTAGGTTCTTTGGGTAAATGTGATATCTTTTATTAGACCAACTAAATATGGAAGAGATGGAAGATATTGAACTCTTGCTTTCTCAATTGCAAATCAGCAAGAGTTTAAGACACAATTATCTGCCTCCCTTTCCTCATAGGATGACTTCTAATATTTGATCAAAGTTTAAAAGGAACCTACAGTTTTTCTTTCCATCAAAACTGGAGGGAAGAAATGAGGTGGGTGCAGCAAAGCAAGCTATTATCCTTGTCAGTGAAAAGCCAGATAGAGAGAGGTTTCCTCCTTCTGGCTCAGTGTAGAAACTGCAGGTTGAAACAACACTTTATCTTTAACAAAAGGCATGGAGGATAAGGGTGGAAAGAGGGCTTATCTTCTCAATATTTGTAAAATATGAATTTTGTCTTCCTGAGTTAGATAAATATGTTTATATTCTGCACTGCCACACACGGCAAATAAACTTTTAATGCTTTGGATGCTGTGTTGGTTTACAGTGAGGAAAGAAAAGGGAAACTGAAAGTGATTCCACCTGAAGAAAATTCCCAGAGTAGGAAAAACCTAGCAAAGGTTCCTGTACTAGGAATAAAAAGTGATGAAAGAAAACTTGTACGGTATTAAACAGAGACATGGAGCATTCAAAACACAGATCTTGGGGAGATTGCTTCAACAAGCACCACCTTGTCAGGTCCTACTCAAAGACAAGAAAGCAGCACCATCGTGATCATCATGCGTTTGCTAAAATTCTTCCTTGTGCTGCTTCTCTTCAAAGTAAGCTCCTCCCTTCACTGCAACAGCCTTGCCTCTAACCAAAACAAAGTGAACAAAGATGGCTTAGACTTCTTGGACAAAATGAGGAGAAACCTCTCTCCCCAGTGCCTAAGCGAGAGGCTGGATTTAAAAACCAAAGATATTTTCAAAATTGAACTGTCACAGAAGGATAATGCCAAGGCAGCCATCCAGGAGCTCCTCAAAGCTATCTTCTATGTCCTCAGCAACAATCTCACACAAACGACCTGGCAAGAGAGTTCCATAGAGAAATTTAAGAATGGCCTTCACTGGCAGATTGAGAACTTGGAGACGTGTTTGGATGCCGAGAGGGAGAAGGGGGAAAGAAGCCCTGGAAAATATAACCCCTTGGTCACCAGACTGAAACTGAAGAGATATTTCCAAGCAATAGACAATTTCCTCAAAGAGAAGCAATACAGCCAGTGCGCCTGGGAGATTATTTCTGTGGAACTGTCAAGGTGCTTTCAGTTTATTGACAAACTCACTATAAAGCTCAGGTACTGTACTCCCTTTTTTTCCTAGAGAAGCTGAATTATTGTAACAGAACAGATGAAAAGATAAGGGCAATAATTCTGTAACAGAGCTACGACAAAGTTATGTTATCATTTTTCTGGAGTAGGCAGTATAATTTTTCAGTTAAGGTGATCACGTGCCCCTAGGGTAATAATGAGACCTGCAAACCAACCCTTAATCCCAAACGCTACCCATCAGCATAAGTTAACCAAATGGTAAGCCCTTGGCTACAACACAAACCTTCCCTTCTGGGCAAACAAATATTATGAAAGGGAAAGCACACTACCTCTTCCCCACACTGAGAGCAAGCCTCACTCTGGGAGTAGCCTCCATCCTGGGCTCTCACCACGCTCTGCCACTTTGTTCTGGTTCAGGCACCTCCTCTCCCTGTGGACAGACTGCCCTGCTCCGGCTCTGGTCTGGGGTTTATATGCCCAGAGCCCTGCTCTCTTCTGGTCATGAGCCCTGTCAGATGACCTGCCCCAGGGGTGTTTATTAACCCCAGCCTTCCCAGCTGCCTTTGTCATGTTGACCAAGTGGCCCCTTCTGCTTCTCCATAACAAGGTAATGGTTCTCTGTTACAAAACTACAGGTTTCATGATAGCTAATTTCATAACAGGATCATAAATGTCAGGATTTCAGTTCTGATACCTGGGTAGAGGTGATAACATTACAGATAGTGACAGGACATTCCTTTTCATTTCAGCACTTCAACTAATGTTATGAAAACATCTGAATGAAGTCCATCTCCACTGAAGTACCTCACAACTCGGCTGGATCACTCAGCAGTACCTTCTAAGATTCCTTACATCCAACTTGCAATCAGCATTTAGCCCAAAGCTTATGTTACATTGTTCCATGATATTCCATTATTTCATAATGATAGCAAAAGATCTCATGTGCCAACAGTCCCAGAAGAGGCCAATGTCTCCTGTGCAGCATTCCCTCCTAACCTGCCTGGGACAGGAGTTCCACCAGAGATTCCAACAAGGACTTCTTAACAGACTTCTAAGCAAGAGAGGCAGGTTTCGCTACAAGGCTAGGAAGCAAGATACACTTGCACTGAATTCATTTTTCTGTCACGACTAACGTTCCTCACTGTTACTGTACAAGTATTTATTCTCTTACTGCACTCCAAACATGTTTTTACCTCATTTTATGGGATGTGCAAGTGTATACGGGTGATGGCAACTTTTATTTATATCTATGCCTATTTATTAAGATATTTATGCCCTGGTTTTATTTATTTATTTATTTATAACAGAGATATATATTTTTCCAAATAAAACAACACATTAAGCAAAATAGCCAAGTGCAGCAGTCATGATTTGTATAACCGATTTAAACCTGCAAAACCCCAAAAGAGCCGTCTAGTAAAGCTAACCTTAGCTTACAGTAGTGAAAGGTTGACCAGCTGGACCTGTAGGAATGCTCACTGAGTCTGTGCCATCAGTTGTGAAGGCCTACACCCAAAATACGTTTGGAGTCTCCCACAAGACAGACAGAGCCCTGAAAATGTGTTGCAGGTGCAGCGAGCATCCTCCATGAGGGAGCAACTACCTGTGAGTGTATCTACATTACGATTTCAGTTATAAATTTGCTAGATTGCTATGAGACTGGACTACAGTGATGAACGCAAAGTCAATTATAAATTATAACATTTATAATTACTGACCCTGAATCCCTACAAAGCGACTTTTGGTTCATTTTTGAAGACTTTCATCTTGTTTGCATCAGAAACAGCTGGTTGGTGAAAGGGCAGGGTATAAGGGGAGGTAGGAGCTCCAGGAAGACAATCACTGGTCTTGCCTGAGCTTCTTAGACCCATGGGGAGCCTTCTGCTCAAAATAAGTTAAATCAAAGTCGTGGCAGATGAGAATGGAAGGACAACACACAGACACAGACAGACACAGAAGATCTTTATTGGTTGTTAGGAAGGCCCCAGCAGCTGGGAGGAATACTCTGGCATGTCTAGTTATATAATGGTGATTGTGCGTTGTATACAGGGTGCAAAGCCAAGTCCTCAAAAGTTGGGAAATAATGGAAATCAAGTTGCCTATGCAATCTTAGTTCAGCTCCCATTGAGGAAAATATTTTGCTAAGGGATGGAAACGTGTAGCAGGACTGGTACCAAGGATATCTGTGAGCTATCACACCAAGTCTCTGTTATTTCAATCATGTCATAGTTCTGTGACTGCAAGGACTTCCAATTCCTCCTCCTTGTTTCCCAGGCTCCATACCTTTGTGTACAGACACGTAAGGTAACTAGTTGATTGCCCTGATTTCTCAGGAAGAATGAAAACACTTCCCCTGTTGCCCCCTCCTGCTTGCTCTTCCTCCAGGTCACCCACTTCCCTTTTACCTCAGGGCTTTTTTCTCCATCTCCTGGGAAACCTAGTTTAAAGTCCTCCTCACTAGGTTAGTGAGGCTGTCTGTGAAGATGCTCTTCCCTCTCTCTATCAGGTGAATCCCATCTCTTCCCAGCTATCCTTCTTCTTGGAACATCATCCCATGGTCGAAGAAGCCAAAGCCGTGCTGGTGACACCACCTGCACTGCCAAGCATTTATCTGCAGGATGCACCTGCGCCTGCCCAGGAGGATTGAAGAGAACACAACCTGAGCCCTAAAGCCCTTCACACTTGCACCCAAAGCCCTGTAGTCACTTTTGATCTGCTCATTGACTCCCTTGGCAGTATCATTGGTGCTCACATGGATGAGCAGCAGGAGTAGTACTCAGAGAGCCAGGTGAATCTTGGTAATCCATTAATGACATCTTGGATCCAGGCTCCGGGCAAGCAGAAGACTTCCCGAGACAACAGGTCAGGTCAGGAGATGGATCCCTCCATCCCCCACAGAAGGGAGTCTTCAACCAGCACCACCCATTGCTTCTTCTTGGTGGTGGTCTTCTTGACCCTTCCAACCTTGGGGGGGAGGCCTGTCCTGTCCTCCTCCACCAATGGAATGTGCTCCTCCCCTTCTGTTGCTAGGGCTCTGTATCTATTCTCCAGATGAACTGCTGCAGGTAGAGATGTTGATTTCTGCTTGCTGCTAGAGGTCACAAACTTCCAGCTTCTACCTTCCTCAGAGTTCGTGTCCTTTCCCTTCTCGAGTGCTGCCTCTGGCAGTTCTTCCTCCCCAGTCCCGGAGGTCTCCTCCAGCATTGAATCAAGGAACTTCTCATGGCGGAGGATGCTTCGGAGCCTCCTCCTATAGCTCTCCTTCCTGTTCCCTGAGAGAGAACACCAGGAGGCACCATTCACACCACAGGCACCCCCTGACCTGGCCATCCGTGGAAGGAACCTGCAAGCCACAGTTCCCACAGCACAAAACCTGGACCTGAGTGGAAGCCTCCGTGGTGAGCAGTCCTGCCTGGACAGAAACCTCACAAGTGCAAGCAGAGGCATTGGCAGTGGTGCTGGCATTTAGATGTCCGCCAGCCATTTCCACAGGTCTCTTAATCTACCTCTCTTACTGCCCTTCTTCCAAGCACACCTACCCTAGCAACTTCACCTGGAAGCTGGCCTGGTTACTATTCCTTAGCCCCAAAGGGTTCCTTTTCCCCTGCTTCCTCATACCAACCTGAAAGGCTGTCCCCTCAAAGGGCAGGCAGGAGAGTGGGGGAAACAAAGTGACTTGTGAACTGACCAGTGAACCACCTGCAAACTGTTTGCCCTGTTTGCTGTCCCTGTTAGCTGTCTCCTTGGTCATCTGGGGAGTCTCCTTTTATACCAGGGGTGGACAAAATATAGCCCGTGCGCTGAACCTGTCCCACGGCAGGTCTTTATCTGGCCCATAGTGGGTCCCTTGGTCCTGCCTAGCCCAGGCACAGTCCAGCCATGGCACGTCCTGTCATGCCTTGGGCACACGGTAGAGCTGGGGTGATTCCACAGAGAGACTGCCTTTCTAGACAGCCCAGGTGGCAGGCGGCTCCTTCTGGCTGCTGCTGCTGCCGGCCCTAGCCCTGCAGTACTGGTGGGGACCCACGCTGTAAAACACTGACCCTATGCGCCTTGCACCTGCTCAGGGCTTGCCTGCCCAGGCTCAGCAGTGGCAGCATGGGACAAAAGCTGTTGCTCACCCGGGGAGAACGCAGCCCCTCCCCCTCCCACTGCCAGCAGTTCCCTGCTGCAGCCACATGGAGCCAGGCCAAACTGGGAACAGCAGTGGTGGCGGATGGGCTCCCCAACCCTGAACCTTCTTTTGGACTGATGGGGAAGACCCAGAGGGATCAGGCAGCGAGGAGGAACTTGCCCACTGCTGCCATTACCACCACCGCTGCTGCTACCCTGGGCTGATCCCAGCTGGAGTGGAGCAGGAGTGGCTCTTGAGTGCCACCCACCCATGGGGCAAACAGAGACAGTGCAGCAGCAGCAGATGGGGGAGGTAGGAATGGGAAGGGAGGGAGGTACCCCTGAGCACAGAGGAGAAGGGAGAGATGGCTTCTTACCTAATTTGGGCACATTTAATAAAGTCCCTGGCTGCTGCTATGGCATGTTTGAAAGGGGGTGTGACCGTACCACTGCACCCCATCTGGATCCACCCCTGATTACACCTATCCCAAGGAGAAGGAAATCAGATCAAATCAAAGCAGAAACTCTTTTTCTTCATCACCGTGTCCTACTTGTGGCCTCTAACGTTGGCTACAAAGGACCAACTCACAGGACCATAATAAATTCTAGTTTATTGCATGGGATGTGAAGTTACCAATAAAATCATAAATGCAAACTTTGGGTTATGGGTAGTACTGGTCACCTTAGCACATACACATGCACTCACTCGTTCAAACGCATGTATAGTAGCTGCTGTAGTGATTGTGAGAGTACTGGTGTCAGTGTATCTACCTATCCGAGGCCCTGGAGTCTGCTGTTGATGGTCAGCTTCCTTCAAGGCAATGTCTTCTCTAGAAGGGGGTTGTCTGCTTGTCCTTCTGTCTCGGTAGGTCAGGTGCTGGATGAGAGGGTGCCGCTGAGGGTCACACTTCACTTCACTTCATTTTTATCCCTTTCTGGAAGACTTGTGTGATCCCCCAGCATCATCTTGGCTACCCAATCCAGAGATTGCTGTCCCACGTGGGTCTTGAGTAGTACCTGACAGCTTTTAGTCACGGGGGTCTCTGTCTGCTGGTACCTGAAGTTTCGGGACTCCACCCTTGGCTTATTGACTTAATGGCTGTATTGTCATGGGTTACAGGAATAGTCCATAGGGTGAGTGCTCAGTTCCAGGAATCATTTCTTTAGCTTGATTAGCTTAAAATGGAGTTCCTTTGGCTAGGCTATTGTCTGCTGGTGGTCATCATTCACTCGCATTCACTCAACAGATTTTATCACTTTACAGTTACAATTTCAATGCAGTTTTAACAATGGTCCGGGGTGTAACTTCATTCTACAGGGAGTACATTCCTTAAGAGTTTAAAAGTATAAAATATAAAATACAAAATGCCATGGTAAAGATGAGACAGATGAAATATGAAAATGCACTGTGAGAAATATATAAAAATGCAATGTGAAATAGTGAGGATCAAAGGCTACTGGGGCAGCAAGTGAGTTAGGTTAGCACAGGATATATTTACAGTCTTTGCAGTGGATATTTTAGTTCTTTTTTTTTCTTAGTGACACTGAGCTTAATTGATAGGTAGATGTTGTTTCTAGATTTCTCCTACAGAAAGCCACTTCAGCTTTTTGGCTTGCTCTGAGCCTTGCCACACCCATGCAATGAGTGTGCTAGGACTCTGCTAATACTTAGAAGGAAAAAGAAATGCACAAAATGTAGAATTTTACAGGCAGGTTACCACCTTTAGGAATCTCTCCTCCAAAAGTCCTTTTTCAAATATATAGGGAGGATGAAGAAGGCACAGGGAAATGTGGGGCCCCTGCAAGATGCGCTGGGCAATCTGGTGGTTGCGCCAGAGGAGAAGGCAGACCTCTTTAACAAATTCTTCACCTCCGTTTTCTTGTGCAGGGACCGGGACTCCCCCACCATGTTTCAAGACGGATTCGAGGGGAACGCCTCAAGACCTAAGGTTGAGGAAGACTGGGTTAGAGTGCTTCTGGAGGGGCTGGATGTGTTCAAGTCAGCAGGTCCAGATGCTCTCCACCCCAGGGTGGTGAGGGACCTAGCAGGGGTTATTGCTGGGCCCTTGGCACAGCTTTACGAGCACTCGTGGTGCTCAGGCCAGGTGCCAGATGATTAGAAGATAGCCAATGTGGTCCCCATCTTTAAGAAAGGGAAGAGGGAGGACCTGGGCAACTATAGGCCCGTCAGTCTTACCACAATCCTGGGGAAACTCTTTGAGAAGATCATCAAGGAGCACATCTGTGACGGGCCGGCATCGGGGATGATGCTCAAGGGCAACCAGCACGGTTTCATTAGGGGCAGGTCATGTCAGACCAACCTGATTGCCTTTTACGATCAGGTCACAAAAGCATTGGATGCAGGTGTCGCCGTGGATGTAGTCTTTCTGGACTTCAGCAAGGCCTTTGACACTGTCTCCCACCCCATCCTCATTAAAAAACTAGGCGACTGTGGCATTGATGCCTACACGATCAGATGGATTGCTAATTGGCTGAAGGGTCGTACTCAGAGGGTGGTGGTGGAGGGTCATATTCGACCTGGGGGGAAGTGGGCAGCGGAGTCCCCCAGGGTTCGATCCTTGGGCCCGCGCTGTTCAATTTCTTTATCAGCGATTTGGACAACAGGGTGAAAAGCAACCTGTTCAAATTTGCTGATGATACCAAAATTTGGGGTGAGGTGGGCATGCTAGCAGGGAGGGAAAGACTGCAGAAAGACCTGGATAGGCTGCAAGGGTGGGCTAACAAAAACAGGGTGCGCTTCAATACGGACAGGTGCAGGGTGCTGCACTTGGGCAGTAGTAACTGGCAGCGCACTTATAAGATGGGGAAACTCCCTTCTTGAGAGTACGGAGGCAGAAAGGGATGTTGGAGTCATCACTGACTCCAAGATGAACATGGACCGACAATGCGAGGTCACGGTCGGCAGGGCTAACCGAACCCTATCGTGCATCCACAGGTGCATCTCAAGTAGGGCCAAGGAGGTGATCCTCCCCCTCTACGTGACGCTGGTCAGGCCACAGCTGGAGTACTGTGTCCAGTTTGGGGCACCCCACTTCAAGAGGGATGTGGACAACATTGAGAGGGTCCAGAGGAAGGCCACCCTCATGATCCGGGGACAGCAGGGCAGACCCTACAATGAGAGGCTACGGGACCTGAACCTGTTCAGCCTTCACAAGAGAAGGCTGAGGGGGGACCTGGTGACTGTCTATAAACTCACTAGGGGGGACCAGAAGGGTTTGGGGGAGACCTGGTTTCCCCTAGCGCCCCCCGGGATAACAAGGAATAACAGCCACAAGTTGTTGGAGAATAGGTTTAGATTAGACATCCATAGGAACTACTTCACAGTTAGGGCGGCTAAGATCTGGAACCAACTTCCAAGGGAAGTGGTGCTGGCTCCTACCCTGGGGGTCTTTAAGAAGCGGCTCGATGCCTACCTGGCTGGGGTCACTTGAGCCCAGTTCTCCTCCTGCCCAGGCAGGGGGTCGGACTTGAAGATCTACAAGGTCACTTCCGACCCTACTTCTATGAAATCTATGAATATTAAGGCTGCTCGACAGCTCATTCTGACTTGTGGCTTCAGGAACCATACCTGCTGCCTAGGAAATGACCTGCTTGGTGGCACGGAAGCGGAAAGGGATCCTTGGAGTCCTAGTGGACTCCGAGATGAACGTGAGTCGGCAGCGTGACGAAGTCATCAGAAAAGCTAATGGCACTTTATCATGCATCAGCAGATGCATGACGAACAGAACCAAGGAGGTGATACTGCCCCTCTATCGGGCACTGGTCAGACCGCAGTTGGAATACTGTGTGCAGTTTTGGGCACCGCAGTTCAAGTGGGATGTGGATAATCTGGAGAGGGTCCAGAGAAGGGCCACTCGTATGGTTAAGGGCTTGCAGGCCAAGCCCTATGAGGAGAGACTGGGGCACCTGGACCTCTTCAGCCTCCGCAAGAGAAGGTTGAGAGGCGACCTTGTGGCTGCCTATAAGTTCATCATGGGGGCACAGAAGGGAATTGGTGAGGATTTACTCACCAAGGTGCCCCTGGGGGTTACAAGAAATAATGGCCACAAGATAGCAGAGAGCAGATTTAGACTAGACATTAGGAAGAACTTCTTCACAGTTCGAGTGGCCAAAGTCTGGAACGGGCTCCCAAGGGAGGTGGTGCTCTCCCCTACCCTGGGGGTCTTCAAGAGGAGGTTAGATAGGCATCTAGCTGGGGTCATCTAAACCCAGCACTCTTTCCTGCCTATGCAGGGGGTCGGACTCGATGATCTATTGAGGTCCCTTCCGACCCTAACATCTATGAATCTATGAACCCCTGCCCTGTTACTGAGAGAAGGCTCTTGAATAAGCCATCTGCAAGGGCCTTTTAAGGGTATATAGGCCAAACTCCACTGTGGCGATGCCTAGACAGGCAAGACATATTGAGCCAGGCAGCTTTAAGGAAGGATTATGGCAATTTGACCCCTGTGAGGCACAAGTGTAACTATGGGGGAGGCTGGAAGTAAAAAATATGCAAATGAAACCTCTACACAAGTTAGCACCAGGCCAGATCACGGTAGCACAAGAAAAAGTATACCACTCAAGTTCTCTGGGTGCCTCTCGCAGGACTATCTGTTCCATCCAGGCATGGCAGGTAAGACATGGGGTGGCAAAACAGAGAAGGTGAATCGGAGCTGGGTAGCTACCCACCCCACTCCCCCACCCATCTGAATTGGGGCAAGGACACTCCCTGCTGCCCTGAGCAGGAGCAGGATGTGCACCTCTGCCTCCCCCCCCCCCCCAATCACCACTCTTTACCCCCCATGACCAGTCCTGCATGTCAAATCAAGCCCACCTGCAAACTAACCTGGCACAACCCATCCAGCCCATGAAGTGAAAAGGTTTCACACCACTGTTACAAACAAAAAGACCCAATCAGAGAAACACTGACTATCCGGCATAGCCTGTTCAAAGCTTTCACACAGTTTATTGCCCCACTATACATCCACCCTTAAGGTACTAACATTTTAATCATTTTAAAGCCTAGCCTATGGGCTTTGAAAAGGACTGCAAGTCACCCTGGGCTGAAGACTGCTTCTGCTGAGAGCCTCTCAGGCCTCCCCTATGGACTGCAGCAGGCCCCAGCTTGGCAGGTGCTGTCAACATCACTGCTTTCCTGCTCTAGGGGCTAAACCCGCACCAGAGGTACAGCTGGGTCACTGACAGGCAAACTGCATGGCCAACTGAGTTGGAAAGGGAAGGGCCTGCCCATCTTGTCAAGCTGTGGGCTTTAAAAGGACTACAAGCTGCCCTGGGATGGGGATCTCAGGCAGACATTGCCAAAGGCTCAATGATACCCATTGGGGGTTACCCTTCATCAGATGGAGTCTGTAATGGAGGGGTGTTTTAAATTGTATTGCTTGTTCAAATATTTGAATTTAACAAAGTTCCCTACTACGCCAGCCTCTCCCTGCATAAATACGATTTGCATGTATACAGTGATGTTAGAATGATTCAACTAAGGTCAGAGAGAAGTTACAGATCCCAAATGAATTCAAAGACTAGTAAAAACACTTGCATACATTGTTAACTTTACCTTTCTCTGTAAATATTTGGTGTAATTTACACAAACGTGTAATGAACGTGTCATGAACAGGCTGCACAAAATGTGCTAGAGGGGCAGATCATAACTGCACTCTTTTTAGTTAGTTGGTTATTTTAACGTTGGAGTCTGGATAAATTTCAGTTATCATTCATGTCAAACTGAAAGTTTTAATGCCCACTGGTGACAGAACTCATGGGTGATGGTTGGGAACACTCAAGCCTGACAAGTGGAAGAGAGGGATGCACGTACATTTTTTTCAGTTCAAGGTGTTGGCAGTGAGAAGTATGTACACACCCAATGGA